>NC_136057.1:1457799704-1459268454 GCF_964261635.1 Lissotriton helveticus
ATGCCCTTGGGTGCCCCCGCCAAGTGAAACACATACTAGGGTAGGGACCACACCCAGCTGCCACTTATGACTTCATTAACAACCCTATAATACCCCGAGCTTCCCAGATAAATCATGCTATCAACAAGCCCACTTAACCCCTAGAAACAGATTTGAGATTAATCGAATTTAAGCATCTATCCACCTTAACATACTACAATGGGGGAATAGTAACAGTTTGTCTGTAGCCCCTGCTGTAAGCATGTTCTTCATGTAGCCTCCACCCCTTACTGCATACCCCAATGGACGCTGCTGCATTCTAAGCAACACTGCTCACCTGTAAGCCAGCCGCAGAATGAAGAGCTCCAGGAATGCTGACTCCAGCAGCAGTTCCTGATCCTCCTTCGGAAGCTCCTGGAACCCGTGGATCTTTTCCGCCCACTTCCGAATCACGTCCATGGACCCCGATAACAGGTCGTAAAACTGCTGCACGTCCATTGCGTCCTCCTTCTCAAACTGAAGTGGGACATTCTCCTGAAACTGGAATACCAAGAAGAGAGGTTAACTGTCTGAAAAACTTGCACTGGACTGGATCAGGAGTTGGAGGATTCTGGGGCACCAATGTCATCTGCTTTGGTTTTTGCAATACATGACTACCCAGAGTTCATGCCTTCGCCGGCAACCGATTAGGAAGAGGGCCATATGGGTGGAGGGGCCACTAAATGGGACATTAAAGAAAAACCCCAACTAGCTACCCACCCACTTTACACCAAACAAACAGTACTTCAATCTTCTCTTTATAGAACAGAACAACAGTGATTAAATGTCCCCGCCAGTGCCCATTGTGTTGAAAGACAGCATAGGGCTCTCTTTTAAAAATCCAACAAAATTAATGCTTAAGCACCGTGTTGCTGCTCATTAGACTAAGATGGTGTCAACATGGCCTAATCACAAAAAACTCTAGCAAAGCACAACACTTTAAATTTGGACACATGGGGCTTGAGGGCCAAATCATTGACCACAATTAGTGTCCACTAAGGAAGGAATGAGGAGAACAATCATGCTTCTGGCATGAGAATGTGCAACTTACCCTTGAATAGTCGAGTTTACTGGAGCTTGGCACAGAGTCGATATGTGCCCGGACAAGCGATGTGATGAGGTTCATAGGGGACGCATCTGGAACTTGCTTTGGTTTGGATGGGAGGCGACCCCTGCGGCCTTTCAAACTGTCTGTCCGGACCACTGGAAGAGGAGATGGAGGATGTGTTTAATGGTGGAGAAAGAGCGACTTCAAAAGAACTACGAACTCAGGCCATGTACTTGGTGAAGAGCAGTGGAGTTCTTCGTTCATAGCAGGAGGTTTAATCGGTTAAAGCCAGTGATAGGAATTTACACATCATATTTACTAAATGCTCATGACAGAAGGAAGATGCGCATGAATGGTAACACCCCCAAATCCTTAGCTATGAACAGTTGGGCACTCCCCTCAGAAACTAAATGTGAGAGGCAGCTGAACTCTCAATAAATACAAAAAATACATACAAAAAGTGTCTTTTCGACATTTTCCGTCCACCTTACAGGGTCAGTTCTCCTGGGCTCCTCTTCAATTCAAGAGAGACCATGGCCATTTAATTATAAACAAAAATCTGCCCCATTATCCCTACAGCAGGACTCCAGTCATGCGGCCATGAAGGAGAGCGCAAAGGGTGAGCAAAGGATAACATTGGGCCTCACAACAATCTGCCAACTGATAAACTGAGACGAAAACTGGGAGATCCAGGTACGAAGCAGTACGGAAAGAACACAAAGATTAAGATGTGTTGGGGTAAACATCCCAGTTTCTGAACTAATGTGACATTTTGTTTAAAGAACCAACATTTCCGTGTTACAAGAGGGCGAGGTTCGGATTGGAGCTTGCTTGGGGCGGGGGGAACGACGTGTGATCTGAGGTTTTCGGGGGACAGGCGGACTGCACTGTTTCTGGTGGGATGTAGGGTTTTATGGGGAGGGGACAGAGAGACGGGGTGATAGCAGGTGTGAAGAACAGTCTGCTGGAGGGGGGAGCGGAAGTAGCCCGTGGAGGAATGTCTAACGGGAACAGGCTGCACCACGAGGTTCTAGCAGGATACCTTGAACTGTTTAGTGATTTTCAGAGGCATCCTTGGCAGCCATTCCGGGGGTGGTGGCGGTTTAGGGGCACAACAACGTCTGTAGCAGGGGTGGATATTTCCAGTGTTTACAGTACAAGGGAGCCTTTGTTAAGGACGGCCTGTGCCACAGTAGTGTATACAGCAAGATGGAAGGCACAACGTTAAAATATCCCTGCATCTGTCTGGGAAAGGAGGCACTTACCTTCTTTAACCATCCCGACATTCAGGCACTTCTGAAAGCGGCAGAACTGGCAGCGATTCCTGCGCCGCTTGTCCACGGGGCAATCCTTGTTGGCCAGACAGATGTACTTGGCGTTTTTCTGAACTGTGCGCTGTGGGAAGAGGGAACAATCGCCGAGCATCAGCACGGATTCCAAAGGGATGAATCAAAGAGGCTATTATGAGCTCGCCTTTTCCTCCCCAGAAGGCTTCTGGGCCACTGATGCGAGGTGCACATAAGCCTACTGGAGGGAGTACAGTCAGCACAGACTCAGTGGAGTGCAGCATGCAAAGTCCTCAGCACACACCAGCCAGCTTGGACCTCATACCGCAGCAGGCACCTCCACTGACATACCACAGCGCTGCAACAGCAGCCCTACTGGCCACAAGACTCATCAAACTGCACGTCCAATATCACCCCACTGGACCGAAGCTCCCAACAAAAGATGGGCCTTTTTACCACTTTTAAAGCACAATCATTCCTAAAATCAAGCCATCTTAACAAGCATCTAAACTAAAATCTTTAAGGGGTGGGGATGTGCCACTCTGCTCTTCCACGGACAATGGACAGTCCAGACTAGTTCTGCAACACCTACCGGCCACCAGCTCCTCAGACTCTTCCGACTCGAGAAGCAGGACCCCCTGTCCACTTCCATACCAACTTAGCCAAGTCCCTCAACCCCAAAATAGGACTATCCCTTCAAGAACTACAGCCAAGAAAAGCCCAATACCAGTCCTGTAAAGTTAGGCAAGATTAATGTACTCGTCCAGGGCTCAGTCAAACTAACTCTACTCTGCATCTACAGAACATTCCCTGCCTCGACAAGTGGCTACTGCCGCCAGGCTTCAGGCAGAAACTCTTGCTATACCTCTCCCAACTGCTATGCAATCTCATTCCCTACTGCGATACACTTGCAGCAATTCCATTTGTGGAGCTGGCCAGACTCTTGCTGCAAAGGCAGTGCAGCAGGCACATGCCACAGGCACAGCGATAGAGAATGCATAGACCATGGCATGCTGCAGTAAGCAAGGGTCCTGGACACTCAACAACTCAGATAGTACACTACCCCCAGCAACACACCACATAAACCACAACTCATGGTGCACCAAAGCACAAAGACCACAGCTATTGGAAAATTAAGTTGAGCACAGACCTTAGATGCCAAATAAGATACACCCGATGACACGCCAAGTACAGCAATCACCAAACAGCAAATACGGTCCTCAACTAAGTGGGTACAGCCCACAGTGAAAATAGGTCTCCATACCCCGTAGCACTGAGAGAACAGCCACAAACATTCCCTTACTGCTGGTCCAGCTCACAGCACAGAGCACACAGAGCTTAGCACAGTGCATTGAGCGCAACAATCAGCACAAAACAAAGCAAGTACACCGCTTCACTTTTGGGCTACCCATTTTATATCTTCTCCCTCCTGTCCCAATGTTAAGAAATAGATTTGCAAGGTTCCCATGTTTTGACTTAAACTGTACTGACTTTGACTTTTAAAAACAAAGTCTACAAGGGGTTCCATCTAAAAATGAAAAAGGGTTCATATCGTACACGTCAGCGTATCAGATTTTCACATACAATGCTGCATCCTGTGCATTACTTTAACCATAATCGTCCTGTGATACAGTTTGAAGCCCCTAAACAATGTCCAATATCAGTACACTCCTTACAATGGACCAGAACCTCGTTGTGATTTAGTACGAAAACATTAAACTGTGACTAGGATCCTGTGCACATCCCACAAAGCACCATCATGTCATGTTCTCATGAAAAGCCATGAAACAATGGCCTGTGCACTGTCCACAATGCACTACCATCCAATGCTCTAATACAAAACTCTAGACACAATGGCTAGGAGCCTGTGTGCATCCTACGATGCACCCTACAATATGTATGAAGACTTGAAGCCATAGCTACGGGCCTGAGCACTACCAACAGCTCAGCATCAGGAAATATGAAGCCATGAAACAATGGCTCAAATCAGTGGTCTTCGAACAATGCACCTTGAACTAATCATTAAGCTGCATAAAACCTTGGCTAAATGTCTGTACACTGAGAACAATTCATTAACGACTTACTGTGCTTTGGTATGGAACCTTGGCCAGGAGCCGATGCACTGCAGACAATGCCCAAAATACATATTGTGGCTCAGCCAACCTTCTTTCAAGATGAGGCGTCCCCATTTATGGAATTTCACTTCTTGGGCACAAGACAACGTAGACAAGTGGAGTCTACCAAGACTAGATTAATCTTCTCAATGTAACTGATGCATTTGCTCCCTAAAGAGCGTAAACTAATACCAGAATACTACACGGGATTGGATGACACTGCTTCGTTAGTATCTGCTCCCTAAAGGACCTTGGCAAATAACATACTGCTGCCACTGCGCCTCTTTACCACCAAACACCTCGGACAATGCCATAACTGTGACTGGGTACCACTGATGCATCAATACTTGCTTTTTAACCCCTACCGCGTTTTCCCGCTGTGCGCTGATTTTTCAAAATCGCGTTGTTTATGACAAAGCCAGCTCGTCATCCGCGTAGCGCAGGTAACGCCCATGACGAGCTGGCTTTGTCATTAGCGCGGAAGGGGTTAAAATGATCAGTTAATGTCAAGGGCTGATAACCAACTGTGCATAACCAGTGTACCACGACTGCTGAATGAGCTCACGTCAAAGTGAGCAACATCCCGTATAAATGTACACAGCCTCCCTGCACACATGGTGGTAAAAATTGTATTGTATTCTAGTGTCCAGGAGGCATTCTCATGACACAAGTTGTCTTGCATACCGAAACACAATACCAGCAGCTGGAAAAAAAATATTTAAAGTGGCAGCCTTCCAGATTGTATGTGCCCCACCCACTGACAGCTGCTGTCCTAGATCACTGCCACACAGCAATTCAAGCCGCTGATATAGACCACTGCAATCTGCCCACCAACCACCATGTGATCCACCTGCCATACTGTACCGCAACCAGACAACCACACTCTACTGCGAATGTCATGCCACAACACATCTCCACGTGACTGATACACAACATCACACCCCAGAGCGACAGGCCCACCATAGCACGACGAGTGACCAGTCTGCCACACCACACTTGCGACCAGCCTGTCACAACCCAGTGTAAACTGCTGCATTACACCAAACTAGCAATTTTTCTATCCACGCTAAGATTCTGCTCCTCTAATAATGAACTGTTGCACTAATTACTATGCTTTGGATAGCACAACACATCTTAAGACACAATAATGAGAGGAGACCGAATTCAACATTGGCAATCACATGCTGATCACACAGGTAGAGCCTAACCTTGAAAAAGCCTTTACACCCTTCACAAGTCCGCACTCCATAGTGCTGGCAGGATGCGTTGTCTCCACATACAGCACAACGACCTTCATTGCCACCTGGGCTGCGTGCCTTCACCGGCGACAAGGAACTGTCCATCAAAACTGAACCATCCAAAGAAGAAGGACCATGGCCTCCAGAGTGACCAGCAAACCCCGTTGGTGAGAGCTGGGATAAGGCAAACATTTCTCCATCGTGTGGCTCTAGTCGCTGGGAGACAGGAGGCAGCTTCAGATGCCCAGGAGCCAGCCCGGGGCTCTGCCCTGGGGTGCTAAAGGAGAAGGCTGTTGGACATATAGTACCCTTCTGCTGGTCAGTCCAAGGGCGCATGCTGTCAAAGCCCTGCGTTGGTGAGTAGGGCCCAAAAGAGTTTTCCCAGGTGGGCACTGGGGGAGCCTGAAACCCCGGTGTGGATGGAGATGGGATGGAGCAGGGGCTGCCATAATAGTCCGAGCCGCTGGAGGACATGGTCTCATCCAGGTGACTGGCGAAGGAACCTGGGTAGCATCCGTAGAGCTGGAAGTCTTCCAGTTTGAGTGCAGTGGGTGGGTTGGTGCTGGGGACTGGGTACAGAAAGGTGTCGAACTCTCCGGCGTAGTTGTCCATGAACGTACTGAAGCTTGGTAGGGAGGATGTAGCAGAGAGATCTGCGTTCACCAGGTCCATGGCGATTCGGCTGAACTCGGGGCTTAGAAGAAAGTCGGAAGCAAAGGTCTCGTAGGGTAGCGAAGTCTGAGGCAACACTCCATATTGCGCCTGAACACAGGGCATTTCTGTAAGAAGAAGGGACACAAGTGTTTAGCATCACAAGCAAGAAGGCGTCATAAATAAAGAAGGTGCGATGACGATTGTGTCAACTGCTGGGGTGGAAGGCACTTCAGTATGTGCAGGACCCCAGGGGCAGCACTGCTAAACACGCAGGCATTTATTTCAGGTAATGAATCTGTTAATCTAGAACATCTCAAAGAAACCATCATTCAAAAGTGTGTTACTGATCAGAAATCATTTGGGACTAAGATGGGCACAGATATTTGATGACTAAAGTCAATGTAGCTGATGGTGAAGAAAACCCACTGGAGAGGCCCAGAGCTGCAAGCCCCCCTCACTTTAACAAAGCAGGTATACACCTGGAGAATAAAATGCTCAGAAATGAAGAATGACGGAGTGCGTAAAATATGCATAACAGAAAAAGGAACTCTGCGAGACTCACAATAAAATGCAAACATACAGCAGCAACACACTTCTGCCCACTCAAATAACTGCGGGATAAGTTGAAGCATTTGAACGTCCCATGTATTACCCAAGCCCATTCACAAGAAAACAACCCTTACTCGTTCCAGGTAGGATTAGCGAAAAATAATTAAAGAAAAAATAAACATTCATTTTTTCACTGGGAATAAATAAAAGCACCTGCTGGCACAAGTGTCGCTTTCAAAGCTCAGAGGAGCTTAGCTTAGTCCAGACATAAGCAAGGCACCCATTACTGGTGAAAGAAAAAGGCTCAGAAGTTTGGGGTAATGCATGGCAGAAAACTTGTCAAATTAAAGAGAGCACTGAGGGGAGTGCCGTGCACGGCCTGCTGGGAGTCCAAGAGACAATTAGGATGACAGGACCTTTCATTGCCGGATCAGCTTTAAAGATATAGATGCGCAAACGGTAGAATATCAGGAGCGAAGTTGATTGTGGGGGCCAAAGGCAAGACCTACTGCGCAAAAGGCGTGGACAGGCAATGCTGATCTCCGATGACCTGGCACACTGCATACAAGCAGAGGTCACCATGCAGACGTATGGTATCCCACAGGTCCCTTGAGGCCAAGCTGAGGCCACCGCAAAATGTGGGGCCAGTGACACCATACTGGTGCCTAGGCCAATGCAGGGGCTGTGTCTGTACATACCACAAGAACACAGTCTAATGCCAGGGAGAGACAGCCAAGGGTGTACCTAATGCTGTGTGATTCCAAGCAGTGAAGGCAGACAGTTGCCTGGTTATAGCTACTGATACCAAGGACACACTGAGAGAAACCGAGACACTCCTTTTAAAACGCTAACTCACCAGCCCCGCCTCTGGGTCTCCGTGTAGGTCACTCTTGGAATCTTGGAATGTCCCTTCTCAGTGCAAGGATAAAACGGCAAGATGAAGAGTGACCTATTCTGTCACCGCCAAGCACCAGGTGGCACATTCTTCACCACGTGGGATGCAAGACGTTTTCCTGGAAAGGCCGAACTAGAGCCCTGCGGCCAACAAAGGGTCAAGACCAAGAGGGACCAGAGAGTCCCAATAGGGCGTCACTCCACTGAGAGAAGCTATACGGAAGACATGCTTCTGAAGACAGGTGCATGGGATGGCACGACCCTGTGACTGTTCTACAAATGGTAAAGGCGGTGGGGTCGCGAAGGGGAGATCACAATCCACACAACTGATCTGCATAAAACTTTTACTGTACTGGGGATCTGCGCTTCCCTCACAGTCGCTCTTGCCACCCTCAGCAAGTATCTGTAGTGGTTTACAGTCTCCAGTCAGACTCTGCCGAGATATCTCCAAGAGGAAAATCCATGGCTGCTAGAAGAGTACTCGTATTCTCTCGCCTTATGGAGAAACGCACAATGTCCCCACCTTCCCCCTCTCCCAACCCTCCCAAGACAGAAACAAAATGGAGCCTCTTCATTTCCTTTCTTTAGAACATCATTGCGTGCTGTTCCCCCAAAGAGAAGAGTATCTGGGATTCCCTTACACATTGCCTTCACAGAAAGGGCACCAGGGCCCTCCTACCCAGAGAAAAGTACCATGTACTCATCTCTTTACATAATTGTACAAGTGGCTAACTACGATAAGATGCATCTAGGGGGATCCAGCTGTCTCGCTACCCCTCCTAGTTGTGGTGGCTACTAAAAAGATCATCAAGGCAGTTCTGCACGAACTAGGGACAATTCAATCTGATCACCAAGAGTGAAGGGCAGTCAATCACAGTACATCCCAAACCTCCAGGCAAGAAGGCAAACAGAGGTAATTCCAAGCACAAGCACTCTACCAGTTCCAATGACCAACTGTGTACCGAGCTTGGAAACACAAATGCTAGTAACTCCTTCAAGTCAAGTAAACCTGTTATGGATTTATGCTGTGGAGAAATCTTTCAAGATTTGTTCTTTCGTGATCTCAAATTCATCCTATTAACCAGTGTACATACCTTCATTAAAGGTTGTGGGATCCTAGATTTGGAAAATTTATTTATTTAGGAACATGAGGGTGTGAACCAATTTATTGCCAAATCTCATACGACCTGCACTGCTAGGAGCTACAAAAAGTGATCTTGGCTTCTTCTGGTTAATATTTGAGTCTATGCTAGTTTTCATCTACTCCCACAACGAAACACCCAACAGAAAATACCACGCTTAGGATTCCTGCTCAAAAGGGGTACATTACAGCAACCCTTGCAGAGAGGGCCACCAAAAACGAGGATCTTCTTTGTCATCAACTTATCAAGTGCTAAAATGCCTAGTGAGACATACAAGTTGTAACAATGTTCCGTAAGAGGATTAGAAGGATAGACTATTATGGTGTTAGCCTCACATCAAATACAGAATAGTTCGTGTGGTGTTAAGGCAGCTTTCCAACATCTAGATGCTTCAATTTGTTTTTTGCCAATGTAGGCCCAGGAATGCAGGATCTTGACTTGCAGGATATCACCTGAATATGTATAAGAGTTGCATTTAGAATCCCTGCATATAAATATAACTTAAGCGCATATCTTGAAATCTGGATTGGATCATTCTTTCTGGTTCCTACCTTGGGACACTCCTGCTCTACAAGAAGAGCCCTAGGCAGAAAGCGCCCCTACATGCAAATGCTAAAAGAACAGCTTGACCCACTAGAAAGTGCTATACTTTACATGGAAAAGAAAAACATGCAATGTCACAAACTTCTCTGGAAAACACAATCGATGCACTTTATAAAGGGGACAAGGTTCCTTCTGTGCATTGGTCCACTCTCTCCAGCCAACCCTGACCTAAACAACACCCGCCCTAAAAAGGTGGAAAGCTGTTATTTGTACCAAACATACTAACATATCCGAGAAATGCCCAGACTCGAAATGAGGATAGACAGTGGAATGGCAATATAACTATGGGTAACAAGAATCACAAGTAGAAAAATACTAATATCCCCTCCAGAAAGTAACTAAAGTTTGTGGCCTCGTGGGGTTGCAGTATCAAAACCAACCTTTAGCAGTGTACAAGGATCTAACAGTCACTACTGGAAACTGGATTCGAGCTTTCACCAGCAGGGAATGCAGTATATTAAGCACTGGTGATACGCAATGTATGTGAAGGATGCCGGTAAACCCAGTCAGTGCCATGTTCTGTAGTCAGAATCAGCACAACATTACAGCAATCAGTTCTGGAGCCAGTGACAGCTGAACTAAAGATAGGTAGCTACCAAAACTGATGTCAAGTAGTGTGTTTGATATAAGCACGACTTTGAGAGGATATAACAAGGAGCACTTTTAGCTCTCATTAAAACTGAGACAGTTAAAAGACATTAACTTCTGAACCCCACTATATTTTAGCTTACCTCGGACACATATGAGCTAGAATACCAGTTTGCAATCATAGTCTTAGTAATTAACTTGGACATCCAGCTGAGGAGAAAGTGGTTGATATAACATCTAATCATAAATGGTAAACTGCAGAGGGGATAGGCACTGACCGCTTTAGAACCCCACCCGTCACCATCAGCCTAATTCAACCACTACTGGCTTCTGATCATAAAGGTCCCATACCAACCCATGGACAGATACCATCATCGCTGTGTGCATTTCAGATAAAAGGAGGCACGGCCCAGACTACTTTAAAACCTATGGATAAACCAACAGAATGAGCACAGCAGCCAAACTGTCACCAAAAACCACATCAACCTTATTTGGAATCCCCCTCTAGACGTACACAATGCTGGAAAGAATAACTACCATTCAATAACAAATTAATAGACACGTTTCTGAAGTTTGTGAATGAGAGAATTTAAGAGATGGGCGTAATTGCTACCCAGCTGGGGATCCGGAGGCTACTCCAGACAGATACCCCTAGCGATATGCACCTCTAGAGACATGCTTAATGGGGAACACCCCTGCATACATATATGGCACAAAGGGGAATAGCCCCCCAAAAAACAGACAAGCTCAACTAATTGTTATAAAACTCTGTGAACACTATCCAGTGGCTCATGGTGCTGCGACCAGAGCAACGAAATCAAATCAGGACTATCCACTGTACACAAAAGTGAGGACTATCCACTGTACACAAGGACACAAAAGAAGAATACCCCTCCAAAAAAGGCAGGTTGAGAGGTGCAGGCATCTCTGAGCAGAGATTGGCCCAAGGGCGTATCCTCCCATGCAGATACTGGCATGGGTTGCAGTATCGCTGTTCATACTAGAGCATCCTGTTGGAACCCCCACCAGAGGAGGACAATCTCGGAGCTTGGCCTTCTCTAGTGAGGGCACAGTGGTGGGGTGGGGGTAGGGAAGGGGTGGGGTGTGAAGTCGAGGATAGGCTCTCTTTCCATGGAGAGACAGACATGGGGAAAAAACTTACATTATTGAGGTCCCAAAGCGTTGATCCCCAATGCTGAAGGCCAATGAAAGGGTAGAAGAATTTGTCAAAAATAAGGGGCAGCCGTGAACACCTGAGGGAGTGAGAATCAATGAGGGGACCTGATGGGAATGGAGGGGTGACTGAGAACACACAGGGTGAAACCATGGTGAGGAGAGGTGGCTGGTGCCGGGGTTGCAGCCAGAACACCGGTGGGGAAGGTCTTGGTTGGGTCAGGTAGAACAGCAGGGTGAACAAAATGTTTTGCTGGGTACCTCAGAGGGAAGGCAGTCAGCAAGGCAATAAAGAGGAAAGACAGGCAGGGTGGAAGATAGGGGGGAAGGGAATATAAGCATCTGCAAAACCAGGGCAAGGAAGGAAAAGCAGCAGTGTGCACTCTTGAGTGGCTCACAACCAGGTGTCTGCAGGAGGGGGTGTGGTCATAAAGACAGCTTCGAACTGTATGCATAAGTCCATGCAGACAAGGTGGGGGGAATGGTGACGCATACCGCACACGAACTATCCACCACAGACGATTCGTAAATGCCTTATGTCCCTTTTCCAGAAGTAGGTAAATACCCTCAGGTACTCCAGTTGGTGCAGCAGTACATGCTGTTACATATGTCCTACACTAACTGTGTGTATTCTTTCAGATAATCCAGTAGTGTATTAAGAACCCCCTGTAAAATTCAACTAATGCTTCAAAGCATCATATGGGCGTAACCTTGCAGGCTGTAAGGTACGTCATGCTGTATGTGGTCATGCTGTCAGATACCTCTTGGATGTAAAAGTGCATGAAGCCAGATACCCCATGAAGCTACCAGAAAAAAAACATCCTACTCCCCAAAGGTAAAAGAGCATGTTGTCCTATACGCCAGGGGGCTGGCTCTGAATGTTATCATGTAGTCCCAAGGAATAACAATAGAGGCCTTCGGGTAGTACCTAGGATTAACAGGGGAGGCCATCAGATTCTCGGCAGGGGTAAAAGTGCATGATGTCAGATAACCTAAAGGAATAAAAGTGCATTCTGAGAGTTACTCCTGGGGGTAACAATGCATGGTGTGAGTTACTCCCTGTGGGATAAAAATGGAGGTTTACTGAATCTCTGTGTTCGCAACAGTGAACGCTGTCAGTCAGATACTCCCTGGGAATAATAATGCAGCAAATAACAATACATGTTGTAGGGTAAAAAACATGCTGTCAAACACCACCTCGGTCTAACAGTTTATGCCGTCATGCTGTAAATGTGCACACACTCAGATATTCCCTGTCTGATATCAACAGTACATGCTGTCATGTACAACCTGGGACTAACAATGGAGGCGCCAGATAGGCTAGGGATAAAACTACATGCTGTCAGATCGGGGGGGGGGGGGGGGGGGTGAGGCAACATTGCTCGCTGTTAGATACTCTCTAGCGGTAACAGTGCATCCTGTCGAATATTCGCGTGCCCAACAAAGCATACTGCATGTACTCCCTGGGACTAATAATGTAGGCTAGGCATTAAAGCCCGTATGCTATTACTACCAGGGGTGGTGCAGGGGTAACGTGGCATGCTTGCACATATTCCCTATGGGCAACAATGCATTCTGTGAGGTACTGCCCGAGGTAATAATGCATGGTGTCATTTGCTCCCTGGGGCGATCAATCATTGTTTACATACACTATATGTGCGCGCCGTCAGGTATTCACGGGAATACTAGTGGAGGCTACCAGGTTTTCCAAGGGGTGCACGTTGCCAGGTAACCCCGTATGCTGTCAGACTCCGTGTGAGTGACGGCGCAGGCTATGGCGTACTCCAGTGGTTATACATACCCAGGTGGCTGCTGCTGCTCCGATGACTGGGCAGCCCTGATAGTCTCCTCGGGGTCCTTCGGGCTCAGGTCCCCGCGGCTCTCCGACTCTCCTCTTTCCCTGGTTCCCCTTCCCTTCTGTGCTATGTGTCTGCTCGGTGCTCTCGAGCTCTGGCTGCGGCCCGGCCCCCTCCGGCTTGTTTTAAGGCAGGAAGGGCGGGCCCTGCTCCTTGACGCACGAGGTTCCACCGTCCAAACAAGGCAGGGAGGCGGGGCTTCCGGCAGCGCGCACACGGAATGTGAGGCGCGTGACGCACGCGGAGACCCAGTGACGCAGGAGAAGGGGGGCCCTCCAGGCTAATAATAGAGCGACGGGGAGGGGGGCCAAGAATAGAACGAGGAGGGAGGCGGGGGGCTGAAAATAGAACCAAAGAAGGGAGGGGTCCAAGAATAGAAAGGAGGGGGCCAGGAATAGCAGTGGGACCGATAACAAAACACCGAGGAGATCGGAAGGAGCCAGGGATTGAAAAAAAAGGGGGGTATGTATACAGATTGTGATTGCATTTATATAGCGCTTATTACCTCTGACAAGGTGTTAAAGAGCGTTATGCCGTCTAGCACTCTTTCACGGAACCCACTGTATGTATGTTTAGTTGTGAGTGTGTAAGAAGACAAAGGAATATAAAAATGGGAAACAACTCAAGAAAGACTCATTCCCACAGAGTTCAGGAGGTAGGCTGATATAAACTAAAGCCAGCCAATTATGTAACAAAATGCATGGGGAAAAGGGGGGGGGGGGTGAGCTAGTGCACTTTTTTGGTGGGAGTAGTTATTACAAAAACAAAGTGCTGGATATGAACAAAGGAAAAAGCTGCGAGGGTGAATAAAATCATGAGATTCAAAACAGGACAGAATCGAGATAGGGGCGTGGTTGAGTAAAGAACTAAGGGGAACGGGATGGAGATCACGCTAGAGAAGAAAGGTGGAGTGAAGCTAAAAATAGAACAGCTGGGAACGAACTTGAATGTGAAAAGGGGAACCATGCAGTAAGCATAGGAGGTGCCTTTTGTGTGCAGGGGCTGGCATAGTAGTTCACGACCTGTGAGAGCTATTTTAAGTTTATTATATAGTGCAGAAATGAGTGTTAGTGCGAATGCTAGTTTAACCCGCCCCCCCCCCCTCTCTCCACCCACGCCCCCATCTCTGCCATTAATTACCCTGGTCAAGTTGAACGGTCTTGGTTTGAACCTGTTGATTGTCAGTTGGTGAAATAAAGGTGACTGCCAGGGAATTCGGGGTAGTTGGGTGTAGCAAACTCAAGAGGGTGTCGATCTTATTTCTTTGGTGGGTAACAACGCTAGATGCCGGCCCACACTCTTACGTAACAACTTACCACTGTCGCCTTCCTGCTACAAAACCACCTCACTCATCCGGCAGTTTAGGAGAGCTGTGGTGTGTTCGGGCTGCAGCTTAGCTCGACAGGTGGGGAAAGCCACGGTATGAGCTGACAACCGCAGCCAGAACCAGTCACCCGCTGCCAGCACCCCTACCAGGGGCCGCTCGCCTTACCTGCACCCTGGAGGAAGGGTGGGGCGCAGTATTGGCTGCAACAAGAAGTCGGGTCCTGCAGCAGCGCCGCCCACACGCGGCGACGGCTTTTGACCAGGGGGTGCACTATGGAAGATTTTACCAGTGATGTGGGCTGACAAAATAATGACATTACACAAGCCCAGTCTCAATTAAATAAAAGAGGTAGGAAGGCATCAAGAGCCTGTGCGACTGTAGAGAAGAGACAGCCTAATACAATCTAGTGGCAGAAGAAAATGAAAAAACACATCTCAGCCTAAAGCACTAAGAGGCAGAAAACTCAGACCTACAATCTAACTTTTCACAGCTGATGAAAAAGGCTGATATACAACCTAGCACAACATCACGCCAATCCCAGCCACTGAGCCATTCGTAGTTACAGGACCACTATCCACCCAAGCACCAAAATGAAAACTCGCGGTGGAATGACTCGAAATCTACTTTGCAGCCACAGCTACAGATGACAAAACAAAGCACTTGCCACTGTTACACATGGCAAGGGAAGGCGTTTACAAACTGTCAGACAGCCTGCTAGAAGCAGCACCCTATTTACATATGACACCATCGTGACTGCCCTAAACAATCATTCTGGAACTTTGACCAACCCTGATTATGAGTAATTCCGGTTATGCCAAGCCCAACAGGCTTACGTCTGTACATGCTTTCCATTCATGATTGAAAGAACTGGCCTGCGGCAACAAATGATGGCCAGCACCTATATCCTACGTATTGAAATGAAGAAAATCAACCCTAAATGTATTCAGAGTTGTGCATTGGTGGAGCTGAGGGAACAAATTCTGCAGGAGCCTGGAAACCCAATTTAAGCCATTCTAATCTGGGGCGATCCAAGGAACTGGTGAAATTGAGGTTCTCTCATATGGAGGCGGCCCTTCACAGACCCATAACGACCAAACTAATCAATTCAGTCACCAGGACAGCTATACTGCCAAAAGGTGAGAAGAAGCAAAAGCAGGGGACTTCCCAGCCACTGGAAAGCGGTGTTTGGTAAGAAGCAAGATGGCGACCGCCTAGAGGTCGGCTGCAGCACTGGCGAGCTGGGTCTGGTCGTGAATAGAGGATCCCCCTGCAGGACTGCTGAATGTAGCAAGCCAACAATGTATTAATTCAGTTTAAAGTATCTCGAGGGAAAATACCCCACACCTCTGTCAGGCGCGCAACACCCATTGGACTCACCGGGCTTCAGCCCCCCCGTCGTGTGTGGCAGCCCGGGATGAAACAATCCCGGGCACACACACAGCCGCACCCAAACGTTTCACAGGTCTTTAAAAGACCATTTGAATGTTAATTAGGCCTTGCTGTTGTTTCACCCCTTGTTGGAGGCCCTGCAGCTCGACTCTGCCTACTGATTAAAGGTTCAGCCCCCCCCCCCCGAAATTTGGCTCTAGTTGCGCCTCTGACCTCTATGCTGGGGCAGCAGAGGATTCATTTCAGGCTCTGTGCGGCTCTCACTAAGATTGGGCTGCGGCTATTCGAGCGCTCTATCTGGATGTATTTGCCTCACCTGGTGATTCAGCGGAACGGTGGAAGAAGGTCTCCAAAGCAGACGGCGAATGCTGGATTCAGAGCGGCCGCGGCGGCAGCTTGAAAACTGCGAGGAGAGGCAGTTACGAGCTCTGCCGTGACAGAGTCGAGCACAGCGGAGCTGAAGCCGGGCGACACTCAACAGACGCCAACACAAGATCCGCCGAGGAGAGGGAGAGGCGGAACCACGGGCAAGAACCGACCAGCCGGCCCCTCGATAGCAGAGTTGCTGACACGCGGTAAGGAGCCACTGATAGAGGCAGCAGGGGTGGTAGAGGTAGTGGCGGCGCCCGGCGTGCAGAAGGGCGTAAGAGGGAAGCAAATCAATGAGGCGAGCTTAGGCGAATCCCAGGTCACCCTCCAAGGCAGTACACTTAAACCAGCCATACAGAGTACTGCTTCAGTAACTGCTCCAGTGACAGATCCCCCACCCATACTGACAGAGAAAGGGGAGAATGTTTGGGCAGGCAACATGGGGAGACTGCTACAAGTGATACAGCTATAGAGGAGACTGCCTCCACAAGGCTGATCCATAAATGGAGACAATAATGATGAAAATATACATGTTTCAGAAAGTGTCTGTACCGGGAGAGTTGGAAGTCGAAATAGGGTTCCATCATCCTATTCCTGTGGTAGAGGTCGGCTGGACGATAGGGGCATCTGATCTCATAACAAGCAACAAAGACAGAATGGAACTGGATAAGGACCCTAGTGACTGTTTTTTCCTCAGTCTTTGAAGGGGCCGAACGGTCCGAAGATGATCGGAGCTCGTCACCAGGTGATAGTAATCTTGATTCAGATCCTGAGGATAGCAACTTAGACCCCCCCCCCAAACCACTAAGAGACGCAACTCTCAGCCAGAGACACACGGTCAAGGTAGAAAAGACCTGAAATGGGATTACTCATCTGCCACCCCACTTTCTGGTATACCCACTACAGAATCTGCTGCCCCCCCCCCATGTTGGAGATAATACATCAGGCTATTCTCTCTCATAGGAAGAAATAGGCGTCCTTATGTACGGCGAAAACCCAGGGTGTTCCGATCTTTGAGCCCTTTAATTAAATCACACGGGCTAGCCGATGTCTGGGGTAATAAGGAGCCTAACAACCCAGGGTTTACATATTTCTCTTGCACCTTTCAGAGATATACTAAACTGGACTACTTTTTAGGTCGAGCTGGAATAAGCATGCGAAGCATGCGTCCAAGCTCGACAACTAATGTTACTGACTTCTGGGAATGTAAGACACGAGTCAGCCACGCGCTTTTTCTGCCTCGGATTTGTCCTTGTGAGCGCGCTTTGGCTGCTGGCTGCTTGCTGTGTGGGCGCGCTTTCGCTTTGGCCACAATTCCCTTGCAATGATCCTCCCGGGCCATGGTCGGCCAGGGCAACAGCACGTAATTTCTTCGTGCATTTTGCTGTGCTTCTCTAGTTTTGTTTGCATTTGTTTGTTTTTCTCTTTTTTCTTTCTTCTCGCTCTCCATTTCTCTGAGTGTTATTCTTTATTTGCTCCCATTTCTTTGCCTCGCGTTTTACTTTCCTTCTCTTTCTTCTAATTCTATTTTTTCTTTATACATCTCCCCTATATTCCGGTTTCTTTCTTTTCGCTAATGTTTTACTTATTGCTTTGTTAATTTCTCTCCTTTCTATGCCATCGGTCATTTCTTGTTTCATGCCTGCTGTTAGGAAGGGGAGGGGGCATACACACTCTCTCTCTCGCTCTTCATGTCTGCTCTCAGGGACTGATTTTACTCCTCTCTTCTTTCTATGCTCTCTTTAGTTTCGTTCTCCTTGTATCAGTCTGTTGTATCTTCTCCCTAATCCTGCTCCAGTTTACCCCTCTCTCCATTTCGTCCTCCCAGTCTCACACCTGCTCTCATTATTGGTAATTTATTGTGTTCCAGTTTCTTTCCTTTTTTATTTCCTGTGCAAATTGACTGCCCAGGGTTAGACTTCAGAAAATTAAAAGGCCAGCTACAGAGAGACATGGGATTTCCCGATGTTCAGTTATATTATTTAGCTTATTTTCTGTTACATTTTACATGATTCATATTTTCATAAAGTTCTAACGACTCAGACAATATATCAATTAATGAATTGTCGAAATAGATTTGAATATCAAACCTTTCTTGCTTTATTTGTATACCTTTTTCTCACAACAGTTTCAAATGTCAAAAAAATGTAACTGAACACATGTCATTTTTTTCGCTTTTTGAATCCCTCTAAAAGTTCATGCTAAATCATTTCGTAACCACCGTGGACTTGTAGGTCTCACATTTGCAAGAGTTTAAGCTATTGGCATTGTAAATGACAAAGCCATGTATTTTTTACTTCAAAACCAACACATAAATAAATTGTTTGTCATTTACAATGCCAATAGCTCAAACTTTTGCAATTGCGAGACCTATTGCATTGCAAATGCTTGTTAATATCTGCAACAGAATTGAAGAAGGTTAGCATAAAAAAACTGCCGAAAATAATGTCCGATCATAGTCCACTAATCTTGCAATATGAGTTAGAAATGTTTAATAGAAAACAATTAAGAGGGACTTTTGAGAGGAAGTTATTAGCAGACACCAGATAAGTTGAACATCTAAGGAAATGGGCTCAAGAGTATTTTGATGCAAATTGGTTCAGTGCGCCCAGGAATAACGTTTGGGATGCATTCAAAGCAGCTTTGAGAGGCAAAACAATCAGCTTCTCTGCTCGGCTTAGGAAAGAGGCTCAAGAAGAAAATGAGATTGACTGGCCAGCTAGCAGCAGCAAAAGAGCAACATGTGAGAGGTATTGTGCAAGGGAAGAAAGGGGAGGGGATCAGCAGAAGGTCTTTAGTATTAAAGCAGAGCTCCATAAGCAGGTAGCTCCGAAAGCAGCCAGTGAATACCAGGACCATAGGGGTAAGCTCTACAAGATGGGGGAACAGGCGGGTGAAGTATTGGCACTACGGATCAGGCAAGGAAATACCAAGAATATCATTTCAAACATACAGGAAGGCGTCGGGAATTATTCGGAACCAACTGAGGTTTTAAAAGTCTTAAAATTTTTTTATCAAACATTATATAAGGAAGATATTGATATAGATGCTGATAATGGAGAGTTTGTGGACGCAGGCCCGCAACTGGGTGATTAGGAAAGGGAAATATTAGATAAAGAATTAGCAATAAGTGAGGTATGTGAAGCATTACAGGAGCTAGCAGCGGGAAAGGCTGCAGGGCCAGACAGTATCCCGTTAGAAGTTTATAAAAGCATTCAGAGTGAGATAGCTCCAATACTCTTGGATTTATTTAGTGGGATAATCTGTACCGGTTTAATTTCAAATTCCTGGAAGGAAACAAATACCATTGTGTTCCACAAAAATGGGAAACCAAGAGAGTCCTGGATCGTATCAGCCAATATCCCTCATCAATGCTGACACCAAGATCTAAGCTAAGGTTCTTGCTAAAAGGATGGGAAGGATCATTGGCGGTCTGGTTTCCCCTTGGCAGCATGGGTTCATTCCAGGTCGTGGGACAACTGACCATACTAGGCTTGCTATTAGCCTTTTCGACGCCCAGGCTGCCATGGGGGGGATGGATGGCCATGATCCTTCTTGACGCGTGTGAGAAGTTGGCCTGATAGGTGATGTTTCCAATTCTGGAACCACCTATTATCAGACCAAACAATCCCTTATGGTGTCAGGTTGTAAGTCAACCTTATTAGACAAGCTATCCTAGGGGTAGCATGGACTAAGCAGCCTAAAGGCTTAACTTAAGAGGTTGTGTTAAGCGAGCTGTTTTACCACATACAATCCTGTAATATCAAATGAAAGGACACCACACAAGTATATATTATAAAAATATATGTGTTTATTACTAAAAACAATCCCCAGTATTCTTTATGAATAAAGGGGCACAAGCGTTAAATCAAAAGCACAGTTTAAACATATAAGTTGCACAATTATGGATGAGGGCGGGTGGCCACTCAAACCATATACTAAACAAGTGGTATAAGAGATACCAATCGAACAGTGGTTAGGCCTAGGGCCTAGGGAATCGCTGGGAGCAGTCAGGACAAGCAGTGCTGAAGTCAGGAGAGGCCCACGGGATTCGGGAGCAGTGCGGAAAGCGCACGCATGCACCAATGTTAACCAATGGTGCGTAAAAGTTACAAAGTTAAAGTTTAAGGACACTTCCGCTGAACCTAGAGGAACAAGACTTAAGACACAGACCCTAGAGATGTGTACCAGTGTGGGAACACCGGCGGAGCAAAGTTACCTCACCCACAGGAAGCGGGTGCACAGGGTCGAAGTTGAGTCGGGTTTCGTCACGCAGGCTCTTGGTGCTTGAAGCTGAAAGGGCTGCAGGCGGGGTGAAAGAAAAGTGTCCGGTGGAGTCCAAGGGTGGACTCGAGTCGAAAAGTACCTGAAAGCAGAGGGGACAGAGTCTGGGTCACTCAGCAGTGACCAGGGTGGAACCAGGCAATGTCGGGCGCAATCAGGTCGCTGTCGAGGTGCTTCTCTCCGCTGTCACGTGGGCTCGGGGGCATCTACGACGTCCAGGAGCAGGTCACGATCTGTCCCACGCAGGCTCTCGCCGTCGGCGCTGTCGGCTTCAAGATTGGAGCAAACAACACTTGGCAAAAGCAATCCACGCGGAACCGGGAGATTGCTTCTCACTCGAACCAGGAGGGTCAGAGTGGGGGCTCCTTTTCAGGGGAGCTGGTGCAGATCTGGAGCAACCAGATTCACAAGTCGATTTTCAAGTTTTCGTCGGCACAGGGGCCACTAGCCGGCTGGCAAGTGACCGGGCCAACGCGTTGAGCCAAAAGTAGCAGAAGGGCCCCACGCAGCACTCGATGAGTGTAGAGGGGTGAGCTTCGGTGCAAGAGTGGCTCAGGGTTGGGGCTTCTCAAACCCCGGTGTACAGCTTCGAGGGTCACTCGTGGGCTGCACAGTCAGCGTCTCGTGGTCAATTCAAGATGGCGTGCCCCACGCTTCCGGTCGCCTCCACGGGTCTCAGCTCTGCAGGGACTGTGGATCGGGCTGTTGGAAAGCAGGCAGGCTTGATCTCGTCGATCTCTGTCGCTCGAGTTCCGGCGGGAACTGCAACAAAGTAGACGTCGATAGCTGGATGGTGCCTGTTTGCACAGGGTGGTCACTCCTTGACCACAAGGGAGATTCTTCGGGCTTCTACGTCGAGTAGGATGTCGAAGGGTCCAGAATTTCGTTTCTTATGTTTCTTCAGGATAATCTGAAGTGCATTGGCACTGCTCCCACTCTTATACTAATTTTGGGGGCTGGATTACCTGCTAGGTCCCCTCCTATGGGTGGGACCCAGGAAGTGGGTGGATACACCCCCTTCCTTTGATCCAGGCCGCCCTGGCACGAGGGCTGGAGTGCCCCAGAACCGGTTTGGCCGGATTATGCAAGGGGCAGCCTTGTGCGCCCCAGGCAGTGTCTGGTTTCTTTCAGACCTCCCTGCTACAATCCACTATCTCCTGTCTGGAGGGTGGTGACACCCTCCTGCGACAGGAAACCCTTTGTCCAGGCCCCATTTGGCTGAGTTTCGGTCAGCTTCAGGGGGTCAGACTCTTGTCTGTGGCAGAGGCATCCATTTTGTGGATCTAAGGCCCTTTTAGAAATTAACCGCATTTAAGCAAAGTAACATGTCTTACCCCTCTAGAGGGGTGGAATGCTATCCCCGTCGCCAGAACTGGCGAGGGGATAGTATTCCAAATCGTATGACACCTTAGACGACATGTTTTGATAAAGCCAAACCAGAGTTGCTATAACCGCGAGGATTATAAGGCACTTAAGAGTATATGGTATGGCATTATCCTGAAACAGCTTAGGGAGTTGTTCCCGACAGCTGCAGACAGGCTCAGCTCATGCTAGAGCTCCATCTCACATTAAACCACGCACTCTGCCTCCAGGATTGATGAGGCCTTCCATAGGAGTGGCTCACAGGTTTATATGTGTCCAGATATAGGTTTAGATATAGGTATACTATACCCAAGTAAGGGGTGATTACACCACCTTACCCCAGCTGAGTGATCAGCCAGTTGTGTCAATTTAAGAACCAGCCAGGGGTGGCAAAAGATATGCTGCAGCCCCTGGTAGGCCTTGGTGGCCCCTATGCCCTGGGCACCTATAGGGCACTATACAGGGGCTGACAAGGAGTCCATTTCCAATTGTGGTATGTACCTAGGGTACATGGAATCCATTTTACAGAGAGAGCAGATGGCCTGGGGCCCTGATTAGCAGGGAACCAGGTCAACTAAGTCAAAAAACCAGCTAAACACAGGCAAAAAATCTGGGGTAACCATAGTCAGGTAGCCACCTTCCTACAACGCGGAAAAGGCCTTTGACCGCGTTACGTGGAAGTATTTATGGGGGGTATTGGAGCGTAGGGGCTTTGGCCCTAAAATTATAAGTGCAATTAAGGCCATGTACCGTGATCCTGAGGCTAGAGTTCAGCTAATGGGAGAAAGTTCGGAAAAAATGTACATCTCTACGGGGACGTGTCAGGGGTGTCCCTGTTCACCCATACTTTCTGCTCTATATATAGATCCGCTGGTAAGTAGGATCTTGGGTTGTGCTGACATCACACCTGTAGTTTTTAATGGGTTTGAGACCAAACTGCTTGCTTATGCCAACGATTTGGCTTTAATCACACCAGAACCAGGGCTATGGCAGTTCTTGCTGGGTTAGCAGGGGAATTTGGTTGTCATTCGGGGTACCTCTTGAATGAGAGTAAGACTCAGATAATCTGCACCAATAATATTAGAAAAGATGACAAGGTACACGGATTCAGCAGTTTATTTAGGAGTCAGGGTTAACTCAGCGACAGATTCAATCATAAAGGATAACTTTACCCCGCTCTTAAATCAATGACGGACCAGAAAAGAATAGATGCGCTACATTTGTCTCTAATAGGGAGGGCTAATGTATTGAAAATGACCATGCTCCCAAAAATGTTGCATCTCTTTCGCTCTATCCAGTTTCTTATAGAGGAGGGTCTGATAAAGTCACTAGAGGCAATTTTTTATGAGCTTTATATGGCAATACGGTAAAATCAGGTGGTCACTGAAGTATTTGTCTCTTCCGCAGGAAAAAGGGGGGCTAGCAATTCCTAATGTTAGATTTTATCAGTGGGCATGTTTGCTAACCCAGATGGCAATATTATTCAACCCAGCCACTAATCTGGCTGATACCCCGTTCGGCAACCAAAATCCCCCCATCATATACGAGTTGTTATTGGGCCGAGAAGCCTTGGGACTGCTATTACGTAAACGGATCGGCGGTATTACAAGAAAATGCGGTATAAGGTTTTAGATAGTGCTTGGGGGGTCTGGAAGCTAGTGCGAAGATCATTGGCAATTTCGAAAATCAATTGTCACTTACCACTTTGGAAATCTAGTATTTTCCCACAATTTAGTAATGATAACGGGGAATCTCTGGGAGCAGCAAGGAATCAAAACATTGGGAGATATCTTTGTAGGGGATACCCTGATGAGGTTTGAGAATATTCAACAGAAGTATGGCATTCCGGCCAATCATGGGTTTACATTTTTTCAGATTTTCAAAACGTTAATGGTCATAAGGACCACGGATCTCCTTAGGAGACAGAATTCATAAAATGGATTACCTACTAAAAGGAGGCACCAAGATCAAAACGGTATATAGCTCCCTAATGACAGATGATCTGGAAACATTTGAAATCTCCTGGGCAATGAAATTGGGGATCCTGATGTTGATGTGGATAAAGCCCTGCAATTAGATCAGAAACTTTTCCGCTCCTCGAATCGGAGAGCACAACATTACAAAACCTGCCAAATTGTTTGACTGGGGTAAAAGGGAGGATGATAGATGCCCTAGGTGTCTAGAAGGGCCTGCTAATCTACTGCATATGTTTAATCAATGTGAGATATTAAACCCAACTCAAGGGGAAATCAAGAAGTTTTGGGAGGGGCTGCTAGGTTTACAGATCAACCTATCCCCTACCCTAATGATAATAGGAATCAATAGTAACCTGGGGTTGAAAAAGGAGGACAAAGCCCTTGTTTTTATATCTGTTGCAGTCCTTCGGATTCGCATTTCAGCGGGCTGGAAGGAGAATGTAGCACCCTCCTTTCAGATGTGGCTGGCCAGACTTCTGGGGATACATAATATCGAATCCTCCCTATATGAGCATAAGGGCAGGAAAACACGGGAAATGGAGCTGAATATCTGGGCCCCACTTAAAAGTTGGAGGTACTCCCGATTATAAAAAAGAAAACAGTGTCTGGAGGCTGGTTTTATTGTATATTGAAGCTCGATATAAGCTGCTCGTGAATAATGTGGATTTTATTGTACCTTTATCCCGAAGAAATGAAATACTATTCCCTGTATGTCTTTACAGCTTTTTTTTTAGAAAGACCCTTTCTAGCTTGTACCGTGTAGAATTGTTTGTGTCTTAAATCTATTTATATTGTATTTTTTTTAAAACAATAATGCAATGTATAATATATTTATTGATGTTTGTACCAGGTATTTTTGAATAAAAAAATAAATAAATAAAAAAGGAAAGCGATGCTTGGCACTGAGGGTCTTAGAACCCTTCTGAAAGGTGACAACCACAGAATTCACCGAACAAATCTAGGTGGTGCTAGGAGGCCAGAACTCCACTATATCAAAGATATCATCTCAGTACAAAAGGGCCCTCTGCGGAGCACAGAAGCAAAATTATCAAAAACTTACAACCAACACTGTTGCAGATGTTAAGCACAAGTGATAAATCTTTAAGAAAATAACTAGGGAACTTAAAGAGGCAAGAAATCAAAAGGAATGGGCCACCCAATTTCAACGGCTAAAAGACCCTAACCACACACTCTTTAGGGATCAGTTGACGAAATTAAAGATCCTTAATGATACAAGGGAAAACTGAGTTTCTGAGGGAGCTTCGGTCAGCAATGTTACACACCTATGCATTAACAATCTACCTCTCCAGACTGAGATTTCCACCTGGATATAAAAAGACGGGCAAGCAAACCATATCAATGGAGGAAGCCACAGGGGTCTTACTACCAGGGGAGAAGGCTTGTGAAACTGCAAGGGCCATGCTCTCCCCTCCATCTGACGAACCCAAACAAGAAGGTCCTGAACATATATCCCCTAGGGTTGAAAGATATATGCATACACCTTGCTGGAACTCTTAGAGGCCTGGATTAGTGACCAAGTGATCCTTCCATTCTTTGAATCAGGCTTCAGAGCCAGGGCATCTACAGTGGACAATATCATAGCACTATCTTTCCTAAAGTACCAAGCCGCCAAACACAGCAGCTTACCTCTAATCAGTTGCTTTATCGACTATAGCACTGCATTAAACAGAGTGGATAAGGGAATCCTACGGAGGAAGCTGGGCGCCTGGGGCATTCCTGCAAAGCTGCTAAATGCCATAATCTCACAGTACTCGGAAACATGGATCAAAGTGTCCACTGGTCCTGGATCGGCCACCCGACAAATCAAGGCAAATAAGGGCCTAAAGCAAGGTTGCGTTCTGGCTCTCTTACTTTTTAATTTGTATACAGCTGACTTAGGGAAGTGTTTGGAGCCTAGCGGGCCTGGCACCGCCGAATCTTGGTCCAACCAAGCTCCAAATAATATAATATGCAGATGATGTAGTGTTATTGGATCACATAAAGGCCTGTTTACAGTGGATGCTGAATGCCCTGGATGCTTTTAACAAGGCTAACCAGCTTATAGTTAACCAGGAAAAAACAAAGGTCCTGATATTCGGTTGCTGCAGGAATAAAAATAATCTTTCCTTGCATCTTAGAAACCTGAGCATCAAAACAGCTAGGAAGTATAACTACCGTGGTGTATGGTTCACTGAAAGTAGCACAGCAGTGGCACACATCAATGCAATAAAAAACAAGGGTACTGCCATTTCATTTGGGGTCGGCCAACTAAATCAACAAGTAAGAAGTGCATCTGCAGCCCCAATACTAAGGGTAAGGAAAGAGACTTTTCTTCCCACCGTACAATACGGCCATTTAGTATACCCTGAACTTTAGATGAATCCCTAGAACTGTACAGAATACAAAAAAGTCTTCCAACATAGCTTTGTCTGCCACGCCAAGCTAAGGTTGGAACTTGGTCTGGTATCCCAGACTTTAGACTGTCAAGCAGCCACGTTGAAGTACTACATCAGGGTCCGGAAGGCGGACACAATCATTGAAAAGCCACCTAAAATACATCTTTGAAACCCCAGGAAACCCTTGGTATTACAAAGTAAATAACGCACTGTGCTCGCTTCACCAGGTGGGAACCGTCCCAATTAGGACATGGAAAAAAAGTAATTATTCAGCAACTGGAGGAGACCTCGTTGGACCGAGACCTGCAGCTCCTGAGGAACTCAGATGCAGTCCAACATCAAATGACTCCTGCCTAGCCGGGACTCTGCAACTATATCTACGCAAAGCTTCAAATGAGGAAACTCGTTCAAATGAGGAAACTCGCAAACAGATCTTCTACATGAGGTCACTAGTCCTGCCAATTAAAGTTTTTAACCCCTCCTGGTCCTGCTTTAGTGAAAAGAGCTTGCAGCTTTGTTCCCTCCAAAGCACATCGTGCCTACATCTGTTGGGTTGCTGTCCTTTCTTGGAACATCAGTGAAGGCAATTAATCCAACCAATATGTTTGGCCTAAGGGGCTCGAATATGCCAGGAAGCTTCTATTTGCTTCTCGAATTCTGCCCCCTGGGACCCGGCAAGATGCGCAAAATGTGTGGCCATGCTCCGGTGGTGTCTATCAGCGAGCTCAGACATAGCCTGCAAAGAAAAGCAAATGCAAACAAGATCGGCCGACCTCGCTCCCTAGCCTGAGGGATGGTGGAAGAAGTTTGCACTGCACCGACCGCCTTGGTTACAAATTTTAATGTATATATTTTAAGTAGCTACGGTAAGGATTCAACTGCCCAATGTGGCATTAATGACAATGATAACTTTTAGCCAACGCCAGATTTGATTGACTGTTTACAATTATCATAATTTGCACGTTTTATATACAGACGTTTTAGACATTTTATCTGATAATTGTTTTATCTTCTCTAGAACTATTTGTAATGGTTTTAATTAACTAAACAATAAATCTTACAACAACAGTCAAGTGTTTGTCATTTGGAAAACTGAACCACTTTGCCAAAGAATAACGATCATTCAGGGCACAGCGAACGACCCCACTGAATGCCGTGATAACAGTGGTTTCTGACCAAGGGGATGAGAATTTGGACGATGAAAAGGGGAAGAACCAATACACATTATTCACACAGTTGACCCTTGGGCACGATCCCCACCAAAATGCTGCATGGTGGTAGGCCTCAACCCACGGACTACCATCACTGACACAGGTCGATGTCATGGTCCAAGAGATCCAAGACTCCCGACTCATCAACCAGCCATCAGATCTATGAATATAAAGGTATATGCATGGGCACCTACACTCATTTGTATTTGCAGGCATGATCGCATCAGACATCACACACAGTGGCCAGACAGTATGTGTCCAGGCCTATGTCACACAC
The DNA here is from genome assembly GCF_964261635.1 of Lissotriton helveticus. Lineage (NCBI taxonomy): Eukaryota > Metazoa > Chordata > Amphibia > Caudata > Salamandridae > Lissotriton > Lissotriton helveticus. The sequence continues at coordinate 1,457,827,459 of NC_136057.1, forward strand.
AGAGGCACTAGTATGATTCTGAGCTGTCACAGAACGGCAAGTTGAAGCCATTTCACTTCACACTCACTGTCCACACAGCGGCGATAGACTGTCTCTTGGGTGACCAAGATCTTTTTCAAGGTATTGGATGTTTGCGAGCTAAAATTGTAAAGCTCCACGTTGATCAATCAGTGCAGACTCTAGCCCTGTTCCATCACTGAGTAGCTTTCCATTTGTATACAAAGCAGAAGATCATCTTTGGAAGTTAAACGAAGCCGACATAATAGAACGAGTGGATAACCCACCCCCTGGGTGTTGCCTATCCTGGTGACTTGGAAATCCAAGTTGGCCACTGAGGTGAGAGTAGTATGCATACACATGCACCTCACAAATCAGGTGATAAAGCATGACAAGCCTATCACCCAGATGGTGGATGACCTAGTGAGTGAATTATCCAGGTTGTGTTGGTTCTCCAAGAAATACTTCAGTAAGGCATACTACCAGCTCATGCTACACCCAGTGTCCCAATACCGCATCACTTTCGCCACACACTTGGGCTCAGTTGCCATAAAAGTTTGAACTTTGGTGTTTCCAGCGCAGCAGGGGTCTTTTAGAATGCAATTAGGGAAGTGCTATCGGGGTAACTGGAGTTAATGTAAGTAATGAAATTCTCGTGCATGTACCTAAACTCAAGAAATGCTGGTCTCAGGAAAATTGTGCAGAGATTAGAAAGCCAGCAGGGTCAGGTGTTAATTCTTAAAAAAGGAAAACCAGACTCTCCGAAGGTGCAATATCAAGTTGACACCAGTCCAATCCACAGTTTTCTGTTTTTTGACATGGTACACTAATACAAGTGATTCATTAAAAACATGAGCCCTACATTGAGAGCTGACAAAAGCATCAATAACTGGACCCGGGAAGAGGTGTAAGAGACATCATCCAGAACACAAAGTCCAATTTGTTAGCAGAAACATTAGAATTTTTTGACCCTACCATAGACTCAGAGCTGTCTACAGATGCTACCCCCACTGGACTGACTGGGAACAATACTTTCACAACAACAAACATGAGAAGAATGGACCCCGGTGACATGTGGAAGCAGAGTCCTCACCATCAAAAACACAGAAAACCTCTCCTAGAACATTATAAATCTATAGGTAATATATCCATTACTTTATAAACAGCAACATAGTCCCACATAAGCGAAATTCTTTAGAAAAACATATGATTTTATTCTTTGGAATCCATCAATGATAACTATTTCATAAAAATATATGAATAAATATATACAATGTAATTCAATTAAATAAACATCATACAACCCCCAATCATACTCATACTTCCAGGCATCCTCTCAAACAACCACAACGCCGTACACAAACACAAGAGAATAATACAATAATAACAAACCAATCAATCAATCAATCAGTGATACTTATAAAGCGCGCTACATACCCGAAGGGTCTCAAGGCGGTGGGGGGTGGGGGGTGCCGCTACTGCTCGAACAGCCAGGTCTTCAGCTTCTTCCTGAAGGAGAGGTGGTCTTGGGTCAGGCGCAGGTCGGTCGGGAGGGAGTTCCAGGTCTTGGCGGCCAGGTAGGAGAAGGACCTTCCTCCTGATGTCGCTCTTCGGATGCGGGGGACGGCGGCGAGGGCGTGGTTGGCTGATCGGAGGTGGCGTTTGGGAGCGTAGAAGTTGACTCGGCTGTTGAGGTAGCTCGGGCCTTGGTCGTGTAGGGCTTTGTGTGCGTGGGTGAGGAGGCGGAACGTGATTCTTTTGTTGACGGGGAGCCAGTGAAGGTCTCTCAGATGTCCGGAGATGTGGCTGGTTCGTGGGATGTCGAGGATGAGTCTGGCTGAGGCGTTCTGGATCCGCTGGAGTCCCTTCTGGAGCTTGGCGGTGGTACCGGCGTAGAGGGCATTGCCGTAGTCCAGCCGGCTGGTGACGAGGGCCTGGGTGACGGTCTTCCTGGTCTCGGTGGGGATCCACCAGAAGATCTTCCGTAGCATGCGTAGGATGTTGAAGCACGCCGAGGAGACGTTGTTGACTTGCCTGGTCATGGAGAGGGAGGAGTCCAGGATGACGCCCAGGTTGCGTGCATGGTCTGTCGGTTTGGGTGCGGTGCCCAGGGCGGGAGGCCACCAGGAGTCGTCCTAGGCGGAGGGTGAGGAACCCAGGATGAGGACCTCCGTCTTGTCCGAGTTCAGTTTCAGGCGGCTGGTCGTCATCCACTCGGCTACCTCTTTCATCCCTTCGTGCAGGTTGGCTCTGGCGGCGGCGGGGTTGTTGGTCAGGGAGAGGATCAGCTGGGTGTCGTCGGCGTAGGAGATTATGCTGAGGTTGTGTTTGCGTACGATGGCCGCGAGGGGGCTCATGTAGACGTTGAAGAGGGTGGGGCTCAGAGAGGATCCTTGGGGGACGCCGCAGATGACTTCGGTGGCCTCTGACTTGTACGGTGGTAGGCGGACTCTCTGTGTTCTTCCGTCGAGGAAGGAGATGATCCATTCCAGTGCCTGCCCCTGGATTCCGGCGTTGTCGAGGCGCTGCACTAGGGTGCGGTGGCAGACCGTGTCGAAGGCCGCGGAGAGGTCTAGGAGGATGAGGGCCGCTGTTTCTCCATTGTCCATCAGGGTTCGGATGTCATCGGTGGCGGCGATGAGGGCGGTCTCGGTGCTGTGATTGGCTCGGAAGCCGGACTGTGAGGGGTCGAGGGATCCGTTCGTCTCGAGGAAGGCGGCCATCTGCTTGTTGACGTTCTTCTCAATGACTTTGGCTGGAAACGGGAGGAGCGAGATGGGGCGGTAATTCTTGAGGTCGGTGGGGTCCGCTGTTGGTTTCTTGAGTAGAGCGCTGAGTTCGGCGTGCTTCCAGCTCTCAGGGAAGGTGGCGGTGTCGAAGGATGTGTTGATGATGTCTCGCAGGTGGGGTGCGATGACAGCGTCGGCCTTGTTGAAGACGTGGTGAGGGCAGGGGTCGGTTGGTGATCCGGAGTGGATGGAGTTCATCGTGCGGATGGTGTCTTCGGTGCTGATCGGGGTCCAGGCGTGGAGGGTGGTGGTGGGGGGTGGTTGTTCGGTCAAGGTACAAGTAAAGAAACAAAAAATTATACAAGCAAAAAAAGCGCCGACGCGCGTTTCGGAAAGGACAATAATACACAGTTCCTTCGTCAGGGCGCAAGGATCACCATATCATATATACAATTTCTTGAGGGCGTAGATTTCTTCAATTTTCAAATATTCAATCTTTAAATAGAAGATACCAAAGTTATAAGGGCTGTTTCTTGCGGCTGGAAATAGCGAGAATAAACAGTCTCGAGAGGTAGATACAACCCGCCTGAATTCAATTTAGAGGATGACCACCTGCGATCCAGGGAAAGGTGCCCTGAAAAAGACTCAAGAAGAGGACGTAGATATCAGATTAGGCGCTATACATGGTGGAAAGCAGGGGGAGCAAACAAGGTCCGGAGTGCTGTTAAGATTAGTTCAAGGGGGCCAGAAACAATATATTGACCCTCCGATATGCCCAGCAATACCCAGATGACCCTGGCGGGGAGAGCTTCCTCCAAGATAACGAGGGATGATGTATTGGTACGCAGGTCCGGGGTGGCAACACGTCTTCCCACCATGGAGCAAAGGTGCACTCAAATTGAGAGAGAAGCTATTGCTATTAATTGTGGGTGCTGACATTTTCATTTATACTTGTATGAATATCTGTTTGTTGAGCACACCAATCACAGGCCTCTGATCCCTTAATTTTCAAGGTTCAGCTTCGGCTCTGCCCTCCGCGGATTTACAGGTGGATTCTACAGCTGCAGGGATGTTCACTCTCTGTTGTGTACAAACCAGGGTCTCCAAATCGTAATAATTACATGTTGAGACACTGGAGGAAGAACACAAGGGAAGAAGAAGCAGAAGCGCTGGAGATTGACGAGTATGTGTGGCTGGTGGTAGATCACAACGATCTCGACTGCTGCCCCTCTTGCTAAGCCAGATCATCAGAATCACAGAGGAAGACAACTGTTTGCAACCTGCACCAGATGCTGTTCGGAGGGGGGGGGCTGTAATAGACTCAAGTTGCAGATGGCCTGATGAACCATAGAAGCACAACAGACTAATGTTCTTGCACACGGTCAGGCAGGAACCTGCCGCATTTGAAGGAGTCTGTCAGCTGAGAGCTCACCAATTAGTAATTCCTCCAGAATCTATTTTACAGGTAGTTCACCTAGATCCTTATGGCCACCCAGGAATGGTCAATACTAAGAGTCGGATACAGAGGAAGGTGTGGTTTCCTCAGTTGAATGAAATAGTGGAGCAGGCCATCCAGATGTGTGAGCAGTGCTAGGCCAAAGAAGCCCTGATCCCCTGATACAGGATATTACTGAAGAGGCACCGCACTATCTATAGGGCTGAGTGAATGCAGGGCAGATTACGTAATGGTGGTGGTCATAGATGACTATTCCAAATAACCAAAATGGAGATTGGGCTCAAAACTAAGTGACCCCTAAGGTGAAGAAAAAAACAGGAAGACATTGTTTTGTTCAAGAAGTCCAGAAAGTAAAAGTCCCCCGTTTCAGGGGCAGGAAACAGCAGACTATTTTAGAACACCTGGAAGGAGGCATTGGAAGATAACACTCCGATGGCCTTGCCGCAAAACGGTAGTCCACGCAACAGTTACCTCTAGACTGGACTACTCGAACGGCCTCTACCTTGGTCTTCCCAAGTATCTGGTGCAGCGCCTGCAGATCGTGCAGAATGCGGCTGCGAGACTCATAAAATCGATTCCTTTTAAACATCATGTCTCTCCGCACCTGCGCGAACTGCACTGGCTCCCAGTGGCGAGCAGAATTAAATTTAAAGTTCTTACCCTGGCGTTTAGAGCTTTAAAAGGCACCTGCCCTAATTATTTAAAACTTAGACTCACCCGCTACCATCAGGATAGACATTTACGTTCCAACTCCCTGCTTCAGCTAACTATACCTAGAGTTAGGAAGGCCAGACTTGGGGGCAGATCCTTTTCTGCCGGTACGGCGAAACTTTGGAACGCCCTGCCTCTGGCCATTCAATCCACCTCGACAGAAGCAAGTTTTAAGAAACTCCTGAAGACCTGGCTTTTCATGCAAAAAACCTAAGCATTCGACCTAGTTTCTGTCTCAAGCTGTAAGCTCTCTACTAGCGCCGGGACACCTCCTTGTGAGGTAGCTGTTTGCGCTTTACAAGCATCAGTATTATTATTAAACGAAGGCTTATGCAAACTATGCCAACAGTGATTTGCATAGCAATCTAACAACTAGGATCTGGGGGATCTTTGAAAAAGACCAGTAAATATGGGATCCAGGCCATGAGCTTGGCTGTACCCCTAAGGGTGACGGAGTCCCCTAGGAGACCCATATAACCCTCTTCATTCAAGGGACGTCTCTTCTCATTGGTTTCCACACTACTGGACAATCATCCATGAGATCAACCAGACTCTCCAACTTTTCATTAGGTCTCGAGTACATTTAAAATCTATATTTATAGACATACTGTGTCTATATTGTTTTGTCTTCCAAGATGGCACACCTGGAAGTGAGCATCATGTCGCTTTTTTAAATTTGTAGATGTGCGCATCTACCTAAAAACCATCAATGTGTTTCTAAATCATCCTTGCGTTATTGATTGGGTACAGTAGCAAACTTGGTAATATATCCAAGCTACATATCAGATGCAGTTTGAAAGATTGCCACCATTTTAGGTACTAAAGCAGTGGTCTTCAAATGTTTTAATGCCGTGCCCCCACAGTAGAAAAATAAAAATAGGACCCCCTCAGAATTTTTACCAACTACTCTATTAAATTGGCAATGATTAAATATGTCTAGACTTATTTAAACATTGCAGTTAAGTTGTGTTCCGTTTCAAAAATGCAATCAATTACATTGTTTGCCAATCATAGCATTCTGGCCAGGCAGGCCTTATTACTGCGTTCAAGTATCCATAGTGTGATTATAAAAGGTTTTTTTTTTTTTTTTTTAAAGACTACATGGAATCCCTCCCCTTTTGACAGATACTCCCAGCGAAGATATAAATGACAAAACATATTAGTGATAGCCCAATAGAGAGCGGCTTATAGAAGACCCATGTACTAAAGCAATGTGCCCACGCTGAGCAACACTGCAATCTTCATCAATTCGTACTTTTAAAAAATCAAGTATTAGTCCGTTTCTGTAATTAAAACAAATGCACCAAATACCACTGCATGTGGCTACCCTACGACCCAATTTCAACCATGTGTGTCTCAAATTTTGGTTAAAGAAGCTAGGAGCACGTAAAATACACCTTTTTGCCCTCCTGCCTGGGAAGGTGCCGAAAAACGGCAATGCCCGACAACCTACTACACCAGATCAACCACATGGAGCCACCTGCATTTGACTTTTACAGGCTGTCCACAGCATTCCTTATATTATTTATTTAGCATTAGCAAGCTTTACAGAAGGCTGTATTAATGTTACAATAGACACATCCTGATACAGTAAAACCCAAAAAGTTTTAGTTCTGTAAAATACAAAACAAAGGAAATGGCAAACCTGTAGAAGAGTTAAAACATAAGAGCCGTTAGAGATTAGATCTAGTTCTGGAGAAGAAAAGTTCAATCAAAGGACATTCAATCAAATGTTACCAGACGTGAAATGCTAAAAGATCCGAAGCCACCAGATATAGTTTCAGACCCTTCATGGCAGATGCAATGCTACTAAAGTCAACTAGCACGAGGCTACATCTGACACCTCTAAAAACGAGTGGGGATTTCCAGGACTCAAAACTCTACAGTCCTTGTCAACATCTACATAAAATAGTCACCATCAAACTAGGTAGCCCTCTGACAACCCTCCTTCTTCTAGGGCGAACGAGAGACATGGCCATTTCTAGAAGAACAAGTGATGAAGCTTCATCGCCACTTCAGAAGGCTCTAAAAACTTGATATTGGGGCATCATTGCTATGTTTTAAATATTAAAGATACTAAGGGGAACACACAAAAAGATAAGCATGAGTTTTGTCCTTGTCAAAATGAACCTCGCCTCCCAAAGCCGTTATATGTTTTGACTCCAACCCTCACAATGTTTTTTAATTGCATGCACTTGATAGACAAAGAAACAAAGCAACATGAAACATAGTGGTTCTCCATTTTCTCCAAGATAACCCCTTCTAAACTGGCTTGCTTGCAATGTTTTACACTGCAAAGCACCACTGAATATGTATGTTTGCCTCTTTTCTCCCGGAGGTAATGTACTCATGTCCCACTGCACAGGTTTCATAGCCTGAAGTATTTAACCTTGAATATCACTGTAAAATAAATGATATTTTAAGGGGGCTCCATTAATTTATTTTAGAGTGGGCATGAAAAACTTTAAACACCACTAATACACGAGTACTGCTATGAGGTTAACCTCTAACCACTTCATGCAACTCTCGGATACTCCTACCATTGGCACTTCGCCGAGGTATACTCTTCCTCCACCAAGTCCTGAACGATGCAATATTTAATGCTTGACTAGCACAACAACAAAGGACTCCTGGGACCGTATTACGGAGAATGCCCCAGGGGTGCAACAGGCTTTTGTGCCCACTTTGCATGCCGCCAGGGCACTTTGGTACAACAAAAGGGGCCGCGGGCACTTATGCGGCCTCTTCTGTAATACCGATAGCGATGATGCACATAAAGCACCATTGCTATCTGCAGGGGATATTCCCTCATTTGCATGGGGGCATGTTCCAAGCAAATGAGGGAATCCCTTTGCCTCTGCGCCGGCGCAGTATTAGACGCGGGTGCAGAGGCAAAGAAGCGGTCAGGAGACGCACTGACAGTGCACCACCAGAGTGCAGCTCTCTGCAGGGGGTAAAGGAGGTCCTAGGGACCCTCCAGACATCTCCTTGCAGGCGGGTGCAGTCACTGACTAAACCCGCCTGCAAGGGGGATCTCGAATCCCCTTTAAAAGTGCAGGCGGGTTGCCGTCTGAACTATGAAAACACAGAGCGGCTTCAAAGCAGCCACTCAGTTTTTCACTTGAATGCGCTGCCCCTAGGGCAGCACAAGTTTGCGGCTGCCCTGGCGGCAGCGCATTCTATATAGTAGGGCACACTTTCTCTATTTGAGCGCGGCGCACCTGTTTTAAGGTGTGCTGGGCAGAAACAGGGAAAGTACACCGTTTAACATAATATGGCGCCTGTTGGTCAACTCGCAAATTACTACATCATTCATGGAATACTAAATCCAACCAATAGCCAAATGAAAACCTTAGTAGTAACAGATGTAGCTTTGAATTACCTAAAAAGTATAACATTTACCTGCTCCAACTCAAAGTTACTAAAACACATACAGCCATTCCTGCCAGAGGAGACCATCTAGTAACAACTGCTGCATAATCACTGCACAATCGGATGTGAAGAATGGAGGGCTACTAAAAGAACTGATTGAGAGAGGAAAAATGAATTATTTGCTGAACTGTCAATCTAAATCCAGAGGTGATTACACATCATCACAGTCCTAGGAGATCTGCATAGTATAAGTAGTCTACTTTGAATTTCGAAACATGCACATAAACCCATCTACAATGATGCTCCACATATTGCAAGGCCAGAATGAGAGTTTACAATTCCGGCACCATATCAACTTCTTAAATCCTGTGCAAAGGGAGACTCCACAGCAGTGTAGCCCAAATTTTTGTGGACCAACTACCTGAAATTCTCTGCAGAAAAAAAAAACCTGTAAGCATCTAGAACACACACACCTGTTCCACCAACGCCCAACATTTGAAAGCAGTCTTGAAGCATCCACTAGCTACGTGCTTGCTTACTACTCTGTAAGAAACTGGATTATTAATTGGAGAGGGTGACTAACCACTTCAAAGAATAATCACAACTCTTCTCCGGGTGAATGCTCAAAGTCACTACATTAACCTGAGCTCAACTCCGCTTTCGCCTGTAGCTATGGCATAGTACAGACTGGATTAATTTAGGGCAACGTGTAATGTATTTATATAGTACCAAAACAGTAAAAAGTTGAAATAAAAAACAATAAAGACGTCACAAATGACACCAAAACGCTAACCATCCAATATGGGGAGCCGGAGATATTAATTTTGAAAGTTTTAAGTAGTAATAGGCGAAGAAAAAGTGATATGCCAATGATGGTCAATTGTACCAGAACAGCAATACAGTAGAACTGACGCGTAATAAAAATAATGAGTCAGGTTAAAAAAAAATAGAGTAAAATTTAATAAAACAAAACGTCAAAATGACAACAATCCAATAAGGGGAATCGGAGTTATGAAATTTAACATTTTTAAGTAGGAATGGCGCCAAGAAATAAAGTGCCAATTATAGTCAATGGTCACAGTGGATCAAGATCTAAACACAATTGAATGCTGACAGAAGGAGCCAGGGTTGGATATACCAACCAGGTTTGTTTGAAAGATTTTACCTTCTGACTTTAGCCCTTTAAAGCCCCAATACATCACAGGACTACGCTTCTAAAGCCCCCTAGGTCCCCAGGGAGGCACACAGAGACTCGCAGGATGTCAGGCAGAAGCCAAACTGCAGGATTTAGTCCAGATGCAGTTGCCATACTTCAGCTAGGCAGGTGCAGGAAAAGGCCTCTTGTAGCTTGTTGTATCAATGTAGCTTTAACACCTTTGGAATCCACTTCTTTGTCCTGGGTACAAGCGACAGCAGGCCCAGTCCTTTCGGGTCATAAGCAGCAGACGTATTCCGCTGCACATGTTCTTTAGGTGCAGGAGTGTCTGAAGAGGGTGCCTGGGGATCCCATATTTAGGTTTGGCACAAGCTAGTGGAAGGGAATGACTCCTGGGCATGCCGTAACTAATGGGATCCAAGTTTCATACCCACTTTGGGCATTTTCAAGATGTTAGAAGTAGTCTACCACATTAAACTTGGGCTTTGAGGACTGGTGCTGTATGTGGGGAATGTATTATGGTTAGTCTAGTGTCCTCCCACATCTAAAACGTATGTATGTCCAGTGTGAGGCAGTCACTGTACCCCCAGAGACAGACATCTGGTGAACAGTGGATACACAAGAATTCTTTTGGCAGCCTGTTTCCCACCTTTTCAAGTGTGCTCCCTGTGTTTATATGTAAAAACCCAGCAGACCTGTCATGCAGGATTTGACACCCCAGCAGGATTTGACAATATAATGTCAGAAAGATGTCCACCTTGATTGGAGCTTTCCCGGCTGAGGGAGCAAAGGAAGGGCCCTGCCCATGTATCAGTTAACTTTTGCCTGTGACACAGGAGGCCTCTTTGAAATAAATCCAGTTCTTGGGCCAAACCCCACTGGTCGGCCTACCAAGGGAACACCATCACCTCACCAGACCTAGGCCTTTGTTCTCTGCTCTGGGAGCAGTGTTCACATCCCCTTTACATGGGCCTCCAGAGGCTTTAGGTAAAGAAAAGGTAACTTTCTAAGTACCCTTTCATTAATATTTCTCAAAAATCCGATGTTGTCATTGAAATGGAGTTTTAATAACTAGTAAAAAATAGTTGCAGACTTCAGAGCCTCAACTTCTCTGCTTGAATTCTACAAGAAGCTGAAGACCTGACTTTTCAATTAATCAGCCTACCAAAGGTAGGGTTAGAAACACACACGCTCAATGCCAGGATACCCTTGTGGGTGATAGTGCGCTTTACAAATACACATACCTATTTTTTCTAGCGGTTTCCAAACCAAAATTAGCATTATTAAATGTAATATTGTAACCCAATGTTTTCCTATGGAACAGTCAGTCTTGCTACAGGGAGAATAGCTTTTGGTGTTTTTTTTTTACAGTAAGGACATTTTTAACAATTCCTACATGATCTACTTTGAAATCTCATGCACTGTACCTTATAGGCATATGAGGTTATTTTGATGGGTCAAATGTGCAGTTTAAAACTGCAACGGGTAGGCTATAAAGGATAGGCCTGCAGTCATGTTTGCACTGTCACAGTAGGGGATGGCACCATGGGTACTGCGGTCCACTGTTTGGCAATGCACAGAGTTCTACCATCATCAAAAATATGGGATCCAGCAGAAGACGAAATCTTCAGGGTGATCCTGCAGAAAGTGCAAATTTCCTACAGTGAAGTTTTAGCATAAAATATTTTCGTATGACTGGGGAGTTGGTTGCATAACTCACTCTAGAAATGCATGGAAGTAAAACATAAATTTCACCAGGCAATATCTAGCAAGGCAGAACGCCCCTCCAGTGATTTCTGCAGGCATAGACCAACTGCACAAAGCCTGTGTGTGTGGCTTTTCCAGAGCCCCCCCAGCAGGTGTCGTACAGATATTTTCTTCAACGAGATGAATGTATCCAGCTATGCAGATTACAACATGGCTTCCCTACAAGTGCGCACACACCCTTTAAGGCACAGGAAAAGACTCACTGCACCTGCAAAGGGGAAGGCTGGGAAACTATTGATAAATCACCACCAAGACAATGTGTACTTTGTAGAAATACAGGCTGCAGAGTCTGTGTTTAGTGTGTGTAAATTGTGTGATCACGCTAAGAGTTGCATCCCAGGGGTGTTTAGCACTTGGACAACAGCACTCAAACACTGCGAGGTCCGTTTTGACTCAGTGCCATGCAGGGGTCAGAGACTGCATTTTGTCTCAAGGCATCACGTGGTACATTGGCCTCTGCACACCATTCACTAAAGCGCATTCTGTGTCACAGGTTTCTGCTGTAGTTAGCAAAGTGGTAGCTTGGTTTGACATTTCTGCATAGTTCTGATTTCTTAGCGGTCTCTGAGCAATTGCAATGATACGTTGTGACTATATAACAACACGTAAACAAACAAAAGAGCATGATGGGCAAAGGCCTGCATAGTGAACCAGACCATATAGTCCCATGCATGGTATGATAGGAAGGTGCCTAGAAAGAGGAAGAAACGGCAAGTAAACAGACTGGTGGAATAGTTGCTAGACTTGGTCATCAGATACCTCAGCCAGTAACCACGGTAGAAACCTCTGTCACCGTGAGCAGATGGGATATCAACAGGAATGCACTTTGCTATAGATGGCTGCTCGTGAATGACAAGCCTATAACGGCCAGGCTCTATATGCGGGTGAAAAAAAGTACGTATCGATAGAAAAACCCTAACATCGTTACAAGGTTTGAAATGTTAACAATAAACATCAGTTTTTGTAAAAACTTCTTATGTAAACATAAATACCGTTCCACGGTCAACACCAAATCCCGGGTGTTTTGGCCTGTTTGCTCGCATTGTTTTCAACACTGGCATGGAGAATACATTGCAGGAGGGGAAAAAAACAGACTTGCATGATTTTTCTTCTACACATTTCCATCGAAGCACCCGTCTGCTTGCTATATTTTATGATACATTTATAATTTCGAATTAAAAAGCACAATTGAAAATCTTTACCCTCCATTTCTGGGATGAAATACGCTGCCCCTTCAATGCCACAGTAAGATTTAGTTCCCTTTCAAAATATTTACATACAAATTCACCAGACGCAGTAGCTGTTATTTTCCTGGGGTGGGGAGATAGAAGCCAGTTACCTCACTCGGCCCAAACTTTCTTTGGTGCGCTATTATGGGGGCAGATGACGCCTTTGAGGCAAGAGTGCGCACAGAAATGTGGCAAAACATATTTTTGGACTGAAAACAAACGCAAGGCCCGATGATGCCTTTTTCCTATTGTTGGGGTCTATTTTTAGAGGCCTCGCTGGGTGCTCTTGCGTGCTGGCGTTGCCAGACGTGAACGTGCGACGGCGGCGAGGCGCTCCTGCGTCTGTGTGTGGAAACCCTGGCCGCCAGCCCAGGATGGCGCGGAATGTGCGCGAATAGGGACTATTATTGGCTCGCCCTCTGGAATCTACGTGGGATCTCGGCTGCTGCTACCTCGGAGGAGGCTTGAAATCCGTGCAAAAATACCTCTCCAGCGTATAAAGAGGAAAATGGGGGCGATGATGTTCGAGGGGGGGGGGGGGGGCACAGCGGAGCACGGTCCTTTCATTATTTGGGACGTCTCCGCAGAGCTCTCGTTTGCGACGGAAACGTCAAATACTGCACATCCATCAACACCCACCTCGTTTGGAAATTAAGAATTCACCTCTAAACAGCCACCCAATCCACGCTCCTTCCAGAATTAATCTCGCCTACCATGCCCCCCGCATCAACAATTCATCAACTGCTTCAAAACACCTCGTGGTAGATCTTAACTAACATTTTCGGAACCCACATGTTCTATAGCCCTACTGCAGAACTTAATCATGCCACCAAAAATCAATCTCGCCCAAACGTCGATTCAAAACACAAGCCAATACAAAACCATCGAACAAACGTAAATACAACCATATCTTGTCTATAACAGTACTGATTCCCGCCAAAAAAGGCAAGAACCAAACAACCTTAAATCGGTCAGAAACCTATAAACGAAAACACCAGAAGCTACCTCGCTAACAACTGAAAATATCAAAGCACCCCAAAAAAACCACACAATCCCAAAAAACCTCAAACCTACTGGCAAAGTCAAACAGATAACAAATTCCGACATTAAGTTACAGCAGCAGAATCTCAGCAGCAAATTTACCTACAATTACATTATTTCACCCATAGCTACCAAATCATACCAAAACACAATGCTACCAAAAATCAGGATAACGCAACTTGCAACTAGTAAATTTCTCCAATAACCCAAGAAACACTACTTCTTAAACAATGTACTCTATAAAAGTTTATAAATCCACTGATTCCCAGCTGAGGAACGTCAGGACAAAGCCTCCAAACGACAGAAAATAAATTCCAATAACAAAACTATCAACCCACTGGAACTGAATCAAATCACCAATTTGTAGGTATTGGTTATTGGTAACATACCAGCAGCCTGCAGTTACCGCAATGCAGCTACAACTGAGCAATCAGCAACTACATGCTCATGTTAAAACAAAACAGTAAAAATATCAGTCCAAAACGTGTGAATCAGTTTACCAGTTTGCACATACCGAATCATATCAGTAAAGTTCAACTATTAAATCCCAACAGGACCAAAAACAAGCATTGGCATAGCCAATAGGTCTCGCCTTTGGGACCTTATAAGTGTTTAGCCATGCAACAGTTGATGTTGCTGCACCAAGGATATTGTGCTGGATAACCAAATGCCTATAAAGGTCCCAAAGGCGAGACCTATTGGCTATGCCAATGCTTGTTTTACTTTTGCAGGTTTATAACGTAAACTCGACCCGAAGGTATTGGAGTGCTTTACATGAGCACCATTTTCTTTACACAAGAGCACATTCCTTTTTTGATTTTCAGGCACAGTGAGTTTGTCATTTGCCCAGAATCACAGGATGTTGAGCCAACACAAAGGCTAGAACCTGGTTCCACAGGCCCCAGTTCTGACCGTGTCACCACATCTGTGCACATGGTGTGCAACATGAATTAAAATAAACAAACAAAAGCGCAATGTCAACACTCCATACCGCTTAACTTTTATTTCTTTTCACTCATGTTGCACAGCAGTTGCGCTGATGTGCAAGTCTTTAAAAAACATTAACAAAGCCAAATAAGTCCCACAGTTATTTGGCTTTGTTAATATTTTTTTAAGATGTTGCACAAAAGCAAGTGATGCAGTGTAACATTGTTAAACTAAACCCCCCCAAAAAAAAAAAGAGCTATGATGCGGTACACCCTGACCATGCCACAGCGCTTTGTTTTTATTTGGTTTGAGCCATGCGGTATAGCAGCAGCCGCTGCCGTCAATTATTTTTAAATATGTTGCACAGCGCTGGTATGTCTTGCATATGGAAAACATATTGGTTTTGCCAATGCTTGTTAATGTTATTTAACTCTGCTTTGTTTAGTGCTGTCCTTTCTATGCCTTAAAACCATGTCCTCTAGAAGTGTGCACAGAAAATAGTAGTGGGAAACAGTGGTGTAATTCTTACCCCTTGCCTTGGGCTGTTGTGAAACTAGCTCCTCGTTTAATAGCTTTTAGGCATAGGTTGTAGCATGATTCCAGAGCGAGCATACAGTGAGCCAATTACAGGAAATGGTCTGCCTCTGGCGGGAGCTCCATGGCTCCTAGATTACTTGAATAATGGTGTTCAGTGGTCTGAGATATGTTTTTACGCTCGTAGTACAAATGTAAAAGACTTGGCTGAAGCAGTTAAAACTGTGAAGATTGACCAGCCATAGTATAAACTATTGAAGTTATTTGGTAAGGAATCTGGCTTGGTCTGCTGCAACGACCACGCCTGAACAGGGACCGGGTTTTAGTTTAATCTATGCCCCGCCTGTGCAATCCATTCTTGAGTAGTGACCTGCCACATAGCACCACTTGCTATCAGGAGTCCATTGAATCCACATTCCATACGACGCAGTGAAGACAGAGCGAGGGATGCTTCTGGAGTACAGGGACTCTGAAGTGGCGAGGGCTTGTGTGAGGGAGTGAGAGATCAGACCTTGGCCGTGAGAGACTGGTGAGGAAGGGGCAAGCTTTGGGAATGGAGGGGAGAGGAGGTCAGAGTCCTTACTCTCTCACAGACAGAGTTCCCTAGAGTGAGGAGGACCTCGGGGAAGGGGGGAGCTTCAGGAATGGCGGAGAGAGGGAAACAAAGCCCTGGAGGCGAGAGTTCCACAGTGAGAGAGAGGATGTGGGAGACAGGAGAGAGGCACGGCCGAGAGGAGTTTATAGATCTGTGTGACGAAGAAGAGGGTCCCGAAGAGCACTTAGCGGCTTTTAGGCTCATTGACAAGCGATATCCGTAACCCTAACGGTTATGCTTTCTCGGGAGCCTAGTGAGGGTATTAGCGGGTTTCAGGCTGAGGTTATCAGCAGTGGCTAGCAAGAAGGAAGGAACATGGGATGCGCTGCCCTCAGTTAACAATAAGACCGGGAGTGGTGCGTGCGCGCGCAGTCTGCTCTTTTTGGGAGCACTGCACTCGTGCTTGTGGCGCGCCCCTGCTCGCTCCCGCAAGCTGGAAGCCGCCACAAGCACGAGTGTGCTTCCAAAAAGAGCAGAGCGACGGCTAAAGCTCCTCCTATGCAGCGCATGCGCGCTGCGTAGGCGAGACCTAAAAAACAAGGGCTATCAAGCCCCAGCATCAAATCACAAGCCACATCTACCAAGCACACCTGCACCTATGGAGCCTGGCCAACAAAGAAATAACTTATTCAAACCATATCCCACAAACATCCCATAAACCTTCAGAAACTAAATCCCACAAACATCCAGGCCACTGCAAACTAATTACATCACCAACCTGCAAGAACAGAACCACACCACCCTACCAGAAACCCAAAGTGATGGCATCTAAACATCTCATACCTTCTAAAGGCCACCATTTGAATACTCGATATGCTGACACTAAATTTCCCCAATGATCGCTATGGAATAAACTAAAAACAATATGCAGAAGCTATCAAGCACCACCAAAGCACCTTCCTTAAAGTTTCTGAACCACAGACCTTAAACCATGGCTAGATTTCTGATTTGCACACCTCCACTTAGAGGGTAATTAATCATCCTGCAAAGAAACCTGCAGCTCTAAAACAACAAATTCCAAAGTAGGCCTCCAATGTGCAGGTACTGAATCACACAACACACCATCTACTGTTGCTGAATCAAAGTCATAATATTTTATTTACTGATCTCCAACTTCCCACAACAACCAGACCCCACCAACAAGCCGCATCTACTGAAAACCACAAATAAAACTCCAACCCACAGCTGCTGAGCCACACCAATAAGCCTAAAACCCATAGCTACTCAACCCCCAACAGCAAACCGAATTAGAAAATGTGAACAAGAAACCTGATGTTACAAATCCCATCAACAACCCACCAATCTGGCAAGTGACGATACCTCGCCAGACCCCAAGCAAAATGTACAAGTTTCGGGGGCGTGGCCGAGACAGCGATGTAAACGGACGCGTCTCGAGTGAGCTCCGTCGCCCCGCTGTCTCTAAAGCCTGTTTAAGCGACATCCGGGGGTCTCTTCCACCTGAGGGCCCCCCGATTACTTCCAGCCCACTCAGCGACACCTCCCGAGGACGAGTCCTCCTTGCCGAGACCCTCGCTGCAGCCGCCCGGAGCCCCGGGACCTCCGCGATCGGCCTCCGGCCGCCATCTTGCCTCGGATTTTGCCGGGGAGTCCACTGGCCCGACTCCCCCGGAGCAGGGCTGATCTCAGAGGCTGGCGAGGTGCTGGTGTCTTCCCGGGCCCCCCGCGAGGCGAGCCTTCCCCTGAGGTGCCGATTGTGCCTGGGCACACCAACAGGACGACTGACGCTGGACTTCCCCCCGGCGGGAGGAGCTGAGTCCGCCGGAGCGCGGAGAGTCCGCCGGAGCGCGGAGACTACGCGAGGCCCCGGCTTTGGCGGGAAGGAGAGGCCGGGCCCCGAGTGCACGCCGGAGGCTCTCCCCATCCGAGCCCCGGCCCCAGACCACGCATCCGCCGAGGGACTTGAGCGGTGAGCCACAGCCTCTGCGTCGCCCCTTCCCCCTGGCGGTTACCGGAGGGGTCGGGCCAGTCCGAGCTCCGTGACTGCAGGAGGCCCCGGCTTGGGCGGGAAAGCGAGACCGGACCCGGACTACACGCCGGAGGCCCTCTACACATGATCCCCAGCTCCTGATTGACCACCCGTCGCGGGATCACCACGGTGAGCAGCAGCTTCCGCGCCGCCCCCCCCTCCTGGCTGTCCTAGGTGGGGTCTGGCGCTGGGAGGGCTCTACCTCACCCGACCTCCATCTTGACTTTCTGGGGGCGGCTGGAGGGGCTGCATCTGGAGGCGGGTGGCCGGCCCGCATGCACACAGGACCCCCTGCTACCGATCACCCTGCAGATCTGGCGAGCCTCGACTGAGGGTGGTAGGGCCACCGGGAGTTTTGCCACATCCATTGGAGGCCCCCAGCCGGTGGGACTCGAACTTTGGCCGCAGCGGGGAGTCTGACGACAAGAATCCTCCTCCACCCCCTCTGCCTCCTCGCAGCCTTACCTACCCGCGGGAACTTCTCCCTCGCCCACGCGGCCCTCCTATGCGTCAGCCCTCTGCTGCTCTGGCGCTCTTTACGGGCTAACACCAGGCCAGCCCGACTCCGGGACTGCGGAGCCCTTACTACACCCTGCCATCCCCTGCCTTGGGGCCTGGAGCCCCTGATCGCGGTCCCTGGGTCGCTGGCCCACCGGGACGCCTGTGGACCTCCCTTGGGCTCTCCTCTACCGCGGACCGGGGGTTGCACGCGAAGACTTGCCTTTCCCCCCCCCCCCACCATTATCCGACGCCCAGTGTGGAGCATGACGCGTGGCAAGGGGAACAAGCCGGACCCCCCGCCGGCGGTGACCAGAGGTGCGTCGGTGGCCTCCATGTGGGGAAAAGCGGGCTCGCCGCCGTCTTCTGGAGGCCCACCAGCAACAGGGGCGAAACCTCAGCAGCCCGCCGACTCCCCCCCGGTGACCCAGGCCTTCATGTCCTCCTTCATGGCGGACTTAAAGTCCGAAATCGGATCCCTCAGGACGGAGGTCCACACATGCGTCAAAGAGTTGCGCAAAGAAGTCACCGACCTCGGCGATCGGGTCGACAGCCTGGAGAAGACAGTGGACTCCCGCACCGAAGACCTGGAGCAGATCTGGCAGAGGGTGGCGACCCTGGAAGAACAGCATATCCAGCTCCAGATCAAGCAGGAGGACCTGGAAAACAGGGGGCGACGCAACAACCTTCGCATACGGGGTGTTCCACTCGGAGAAGAGGGGACTAATACCATGGCCTACGTAGCCCTACTCCTGCAGGAGGTGCGGGGCGAGGAGGATGCCCCTCCACCGCGCCTTGATCGCGCACATCGTGTCTTTGGGGCGGGGAGCAAGACGGGCCTCCTGCCCGACATTGTCACCAGGCTCCACTACTTCACGGAGAAGGAGGCCATACTGAAGGCGGCTAGAGACCACCCAGATCTGCGGTACGAAGGCCACAAGATCCAGATCTTCCAAGACTTGGCTCCCACCACGCTCCACAGGAGGAAGGTCTTCCGCCCGATCACGGAGAGACTCCGGGCCCTCAATGTCTCCTATCAATGGGGTCACCCCTTTGCCCTCATCTTTCGATGGGAAGGTAAGAGACGGTCACTTCGCTCCTACCGAGAAGCGGCGCAATTGCTCGATATGCCGGGATCCCCTGATCGCAGCCCCTCCCGCTCTCACCACCCGGAGAGGGACCCTCCGCGCCCAGACTGGTCCACTGTGCGCAGGCACCGCCGGACCCCCCCAGTGGACAGCCTTTCCACCTCGCAGACCAAGCAGGACATTATCGCTCACATCCGCTCTCTTGAGGGCGACCGCGAGGAACAGGCCTCCCAGCTCCTTGCCTCCGGCACTGAAGGAGGGGATCGCCCCTCAACTCCAGATACCAACTGAACTTGCTTAAAGAGACCCCGGCTGCCCTGAGCATGTCCTCACCGCCTTGCCGCTTGGCCCTGGCCTACCACGCCTCTGCGGCACGCCCCCGTCATCCTTGGAACTGCGACCCCCCTCCTATCTGAAGGGCTGCCCCCATGGCTCTCCCCCCCCCTGTGGGGGACGAGAAGGAAAGACAATGGGTCCTACCCCTATCGGGCCCTACTCCACGACGACGTGTTCCAGCGCCCTCTTGGCGATTGCTTCGGACCTGAGGTTCACCTGGCTCGACGCACCCCCGGACTTCCTTGTGACAGCGGGGTGGACGGGCCACGAGACGACCGGACTTCATTTCCCCACTCCGGCCCTCGCTCCCTCAATTTGTCCCGTAGGAAGGGACATTCCTGTGTACATCCGAACCCTTGGGTAGAGGATGTCCGGTACCTGGGACAATGTACAATGGCCCTGTTGGCCTGTTTTGGTTGTGACTCTTCTCTATACCCTTTATCTTCCTTCTCCCTCTTTCCTTCCTACTTTTCTCTCACGCTGCCTTCTCTTCCTGCTCTCTCCCCGCGCTTGCGGAAGGGTGGTACGGTGGGACCTGCGGGGGCTGACATGCTGGAGGCGAGGCGAGGCAGCTGCTGCTCTGCACGCGGGGGGGCTTGTCTCCTTGGTTCCTGCGCGGCGCCGTTCCCTCACAGTGCGATGACTGCGAACATCCCTGCGCCCTTGAAGGTCCTATCACTTAACGTCAAAGGGCTCAACTCCCCCAACAAGCGACACCAGATTTGGCGCTATCTCTTGCATCACTCCCCTGACATTATCCTCCTCCAGGAGACGCACCTTCTGAAGGGAGACACCAGGCGTATGGCGCACCCTAGATACCCCACGCAGTTCTGGGCTTCCTCTGACACCAAGACGGCGGGGGTGGCAATCCTCTGCAGGGCGGGCTTCAGACGGGGACCCACGAAACCCTTCAAGAGTGCTGACGGGCGTTTCCTCCGAGCCACGGTACAGATGGGGCGAACGCAACTCACCCTGGGATGTGTATATGCGCCCAACCAGTCGCAGGACAAATACCTCCAGACGCTCCTGCGGGACCAGTTCCCATCGGGTGACCCTAACGCGATCCTGGGCGGGGACTTCAACTTAGTATGGGACCCTGAGTTGGACCGGGCGGGAGCCTCCTCCAATGGCATGGGGGCAATGTCCTCTACCCTTAAAACGCAGCTTACGGACTTGGGACTCGTGGACGTGTGGCGCTACCACAACCCGGGGACCAGGGACTTCTCCTTCTACTCGCACTCCCATAGGACATACTCCCGTATCGACTACCTCTTCACCTCCCTTGAACTGGCCCGAGACTCCTTAACTGCCGCCATGTCTGACATTTCCCCATCGGACCACGCCCATGTAGAACTCTTGCTGCAGGACCCCATGACTCGTGCACCTCGTGAGCGCAGGTGGGTGCTCCCGCCAGCTGTCCTTCGGGACCCGGAGGACGTTGCCAGCATTCGTGACGCCATAGACTCGTACTTCGCGCTCAACGACACCCCCGACATGCCCTTCCATACGGTCTGGGATGCCTTCAAGGCCACCATTCGGGGCCATATTACCTCCCTGGCGGTGGCACGGAGGAGGGAGGCGTTCAAAGTGGAAACTGACCTGGCTAGTGAAATCAAACTAGCGGAGGCTCAGGACCGGGACTCCCCTTCGCTGGCGTCTAAGAGAACACTCGCCAATCTCAGGGGGCAACTCCGCACTCTGCGCACCAACAAAGCAGAACATTCCCTGCTGGCGCTCAAACAACGCTACTATGAGGGCGGGGACAAAGTTGGACGCCTTCTGGCTGGCAGACTGCGAGCGCGTACGGTCAGGGCCCACATCGCCAACGTCAAGAAGCAGGATGGCACTTGCGCCACCTCTGAGAAAGCCAAGCAGGACGCCTTCGTCGCCTACTACTCCTCCCTATATGCGGAGGAGCCCACTTCCGCGGAGGCACGGGAGGCCGTTCTCGCGGATTTTGAGGGGTCTCCACTGTCCCCGGCATGTGCAGCCACGCTAGAGGGGCCCCTGCAGGAGGAGGAAATAACAGAAGCTGTCAAGGACCTCCCCACTGGGAAAACCCCGGGACCAGACGGCCTACCGTTGACCTTCTATCGCCTATTCTTGACCCAGCTCCGCCCGCACTTATTGCGGCTATATGGCTCTTTCTCTGACGCCACTGGACCGTCTCCCGATATGGGCCTGGCGGAGATCGCCCTGATCCCCAAACCTGGGAAAGACCCCGACTTGTGTGCCTCTTATCGCCCCATAGCCCTCTTGAATACTGATCTCAAGATCTACACCAAGATCCTGGCCAAACGGCTGGACCTGTACATGCCGGGGCTAGTCGACCCGGACCAGGAGGGCTTCATACGGGACCGTCAGGGGGCCGACAACGTCCGCAGACTGGCACACCTAGTGGGGAAGGTAAGGCATTGGGATATCCCGGCTTGCCTCCTCTCGCTAGAAGCAGAAAAGGCCTTCGACCGGGTCGACTGGACCTTCTTGCGGGCGGTCCTCCAAAAACTAGGTCTTGGCCCTCACATGATCTCTAGGTGCATGGCCCCCTATCTCGGACCGCAAGCCAGAATCCGGGTCAACGGCCAACTGACAGCGCCGCTTTCGATTCACAGGGGCACAAGGCAGGGTTGCCCGCTCTCGCCGCTCCTATTCGCCCTAGCGGTGGAGCCGCTGGCGGAGCTGATTAGGCGTACTCCCGGCATCCATGGAATCCCTCACGGGGGACGCACCAACAAAGTAGCGCTGTTCGCGGACGACCTGATTCTAACACTTACGCGCCCTAGGGACTCCCTTCCGGCGGTGCACGGAGCTCTCACACTGTTTGAACAGGCGTCGGGCCTAAAGATTAACCATACCAAATCTTGGGTGCTTAACCTCACCGTCCCCGAAGAAGAGGTCGCCTTCCTTAAAGGGGTTACGCCCTACCGCTGGGCGGAGGGCCACATTAAATACCTGGGTCTGGACCTGACGCCCCATCTGGATTCGTGGTCCACACGGAACTGTGCAGCTTGCCGCAAGGAAGTCCTGGCGGACCTGCGGAAATGGAAGCCCTTGATGATCTCCTGGCTAGGGCGGCTCAACGCGGTCAAGATGTCGATCCTCCCCTGTATACTCTATGTTTTTCAGTGCCTACCCACCCCGATCCCGCTCCACTGCATTAGAAGTCTCCAACGCGACCTCACGTCCTTCATCTGGGGGGGCAAGCGGCCCCGTTTCTCGCAGAAAGTCCTGATGGAACCAAGAGACAGGGGCGGCCTCGCCTGCCCGAATCTCCTCCACTACTACTGGGCGGCGCACCTTCGATTCGTAATAGAGTGGGGGGCACGCGAAAGCGACAAACACTGGTTCCACATGGACCGGGTGGTCGCGGGACGCACCATATGGGACCTGCCTTGGTTACCGCGTGTGGCGCGCTCCAGAAGTGCGTACATGGCGGTCCCAACAAGAACGGTCCTTGACATATGGGACAGAGTGGCAGTATCAAAGGGCCTAACCACGTTCCCCTCTCCGCACACCCCCATTGCAGGTAACCCACACTTCCCCCCTGCGGCCCGGACCCGAGCTTTTGAGAGGTGGACACAAGGGGACTGCAGAGTTATAGGGGACCTCTTCCTCGGAGGGGCGCCTAAATCTTGGTCAGACTGCAGGGATGAATTTGACCTCCCCTCGACCGCCAGCCTACAGTATGCCCAACTGCGCCATTGGACTATGGGAGATGATATGTACCAGGCTGCCACCAGGGCATACACACCATTCGAGAAACTGGCGCGCTCCCTCGGGGGGCTGAAACGGCTTATCTCCCAGATCTACAACATCCTGCAACACCCCACCGCCCCGCCCGCGCACCCCTACCAGAGGCAATGGCAGTCGGCGACCGGCGCCGATATCACTCCTTCTCAGTGGGCCCGACTATGGACTGACATCCCTAAAACCTATCGTAGTATCCCGCAGAGGGAAAACGCATACAAGATGCTAACGCAATGGTACTATACCCCCCTAAGACTCAGCAAAATGTTCCCCACCTCCTCGCCGCTATGCTGGAGGTGTGGCACTGCGACTGGCGACTTCGTACACATCTGGTGGGCCTGCCCTACCCTAGCTGTCTTTTGGAAGGAGGTCCTCAGTCACATTAAGAAGGTGTTGGGTTTCCCCCTACCTGAAGAGGTTTGCACGCTCCTCCTGGGCATTCGACCCCCTACACTTAGGGCCCTCACACGCAGCGACTGGATCCTCACTTCACATGCTAGGCGCTGCTAAGCAACTCATGCTCTGTATTGGAAGCGGGCTGAGGCACCGCCGATAGCCTCCTGGTTTGTGCGCCTCTGGCAGGTCCTGACTATGGAGCTGCTTACGGCGCGAGTGCAATCGAGGGGGGTACGCTTCAAGGCAGTGTGGGAACCCCTTGTGCGCCACCTGTGCTCCATCAGCTATGCCCGCCACATGCCCCCCCGGCTGCGCGCTCTGCAGTTATTCGAGGATGCCCTCGTCCCCGCTGACCCATGCAGGTTAGACCCTTAGCCGTTTCCCCCACCGCGGACGCTGTTGCGCTCTAACACTCAGCTCACCAGTTAGCGCCCCCTAGCCCCCGGCCGGCGACTGCGGTCCTCCTCCCCAGGCTCCACTCTTCTTCTCCCTACTGCTCTCTCTTCCTCCGACTTTTTCTCCTTTCCTACTTGCCGCCTTGGCTTCCGCCCCTCTATGGGGTAGTTTAGGCCCCGTTGGGCCTTTGGAAAACGTGACACCACTGCCTTTACTCCCACACGCGCCTCCCCCACACAACGTTACAACATCAGCGTGTGATTGCCTTCGGCCATCGTTGCCCCTAAGCCACGCGGCCGGCCCCTCCTGGGGTTGTAGGCTGGGCGCTGTGTTAATACCTCGTCCTCCCCTGGTTCCTTATGCCTATCCATTTTTTTACTGCGCGGCCGGCCCCAGCACGGGGTTGTAGGCTTATCGCTGTGTTCACAATAAAAACAGATTTGAACAAAATTTACAAGTTTCAAACATTGAAACTGCACCAAGCCTCAGTCTCTATACTTGCTGCAACGGGAAATGATTGTTGCTGAAATGGGCAAAACCTGTATTTCAGGATCTGGGTGCATCCAGTGCTGCTCGGAAACAGGTACGACCTTCATGGTCCTACAGGCCATGTGACTATGGCTGTTGCAGACCGTTAACTGGTATTTTTTGTATGGAAGGAGAGTTAAAATCCCACAGACATTTTCGCCAATTTATTTATGAATTCCACTCACATATCCTACTACCAACATCTGCATAATCTCATTCAATCTGTCCAAATCATTACTGTCTAATTCCACCAAGCTACCACCTAATTTTCATTTACAATGAACAACTAGTGGCAACAATCTTATTTTAAAAAAAAGACCACGTGTAGTAATCAATACTATCCCTAACTTACGTTTGGAATGGGAAGGCTAGCTCCGGGAGTGACTGTGGTCCTTCTCCTGGATTTGGCGCTTTCATAACTTGTGGATTTGCTGGGGTGGATACGGTCAACCCACTAGGAACAATTTCACAATAGAGCAAAATTTGGGTTGGTTCGGTGACCAGGCATGAACAGTACCATTTTTTTTTTGCCAGACAGCACCATCGAATTAAATCCACACAATGAACATTACGTACAATACCTCCTGTGTGTTATCAATTTGTAGTATACTCCCTCTATTCTGTAATAGCTTTTACAATGGAGAAACGGTTGACTGGAGGCCTATCGTCAAACAGGTTGTTCATGCGTACGTTACCTCCTAGAGTTACTGGGGTCTTGTTAATCAGCAAGGGAAATTTGATTAGGTATAGAAATGTTTGGGTTAGGATAGAACGAATAAAGATGTGGACAGGGGCCCAGTTAATATAAAAGCCCCCCTATGCTTTGAAGGATGCATCTGCGGACGTGTATTTTTACCAACAGAGCCAGCTTAGAATTCCACCGGGTCTTTTAGATTTCATAGAAGCCTTTCACAGTGGACATAAGGGAAACCAAACACTTCCCGACCCCTAACCTCACGCACTGCAGTTTACTACCAAACGCCACCTCCTGTGCATAGCAATGTAAAGATATACCACAAGCTTCCATCCTCAACCAGTGTTTCTATAAAAAGACTAGTCTAGTGCAGAGTTACTGAAGGCGTCACATCATTCTCAGTCTTTTAGCACTCACTTAGCTGCTCAACACAGGCTTCTCCACTCAACCCTAAGGCCGCCAGCAGCTCCTTCTATCAGTCACCATGGGCTGGGACTCCGGGGGTGCACTTGATATGAGTCAGTGTGCTGGTACAAACGCCATGTGCACTAGGGTCAAGCTCTGGCCCCACCATTCAAAATGACATGTGCAATAGGGCCAGGCTCCTGCCACACTACTCATATTTCGGTGTGCGTAGGTGCAAATACCCCCAAAAAAGGGAGAGAGTTATCCACCCAAGGTTACTATGGGTATCCGAACATCTCAAGGTGGGTGCTGTTAACAAGGCAATAGAGTGGAACATAAGGGGGATTGGCACAAGGAGGACGGTGCCTGCTTCAAATCACCACAATGGAGAGAATTTTCTTCCATTTTATCACTTGTGCTTGGTACATATCAAGTGCAAACTATTCCAGCTCTGACTGTAGCCCAGGCACTATGGTTACTGCACATTCGGTAGACAGCCCCACCCTCCCAAAGAAGGTGATAATACAAACATGTCTTCCTCATTATTTACTACACATTATTTATACTAGGGTGTATGTGCACTGTATTTTACTTCAGACAGGTAAACGACCCCATTAATCGCGAGCAACAGACACAAACAATAGACACCATCATCTGTCATCGAAACAAATAGAGAGAAGATACTTGCTATTTTGCGTTTTGAGGTGCACGGCTCTCCTTTAGCCCACCACCCCACGCCTTTATGTAAACTTCAATATTTACCTTCAAAATCCGGTTACACTACTTATATGTACCCCTACGTACTATCCAATTCGTACTTGTATTCCGTGTACTCGCAGCATTTGTATCTCCAGAACTCACTGATACTCTATGTTGCCATACCTTGTATCTTCTTACCGTTCCCTGTACTCTACTCACCTACACCCACAGTAATCTACAAACATAACCCACAACATCACCCTCCCCGGTCTTCTACACAAGAGAACGAATCCTTTGTCCTCCCATATCTTGTATTCTTTACACCCAAGATCTCATAACATCTCCCGGTACTCTCAACCTCAGCACTATACTCAAATACTTTTAATACTCAACACATCTTCCCTCGAATACTCCTACACTCTCTCAGTCACAATTGTTAGGACTATATCTACCTGTTCCCTAATATGCCTCCAGTTCTCTGTGCACCCATCCTCAATAGTCACACAACAGTCTTCCAGTACTGTACACTCAGTTCCCCTGCTTATGCCCCAAGGTTCAATATACACCCTTTCCAGTACTCTACTGACCTGCTACAGCAGCCTACCCACCTACATACATAATAACTTGTTTTTTATCAGCTTTCACATTTTCTCAACTAATGTTTGAGACCATCCAGTCCAGGTTTTGCCTTTAGAAGCAATGACGCAGTCACACATGAATACAAACAGAAAGCATAATTCAGGAACAGGAAAGGTAAGTCCTGGTTTCTCAGGTGGCAGCACCAACTTACAAGCTTGGCACGTGCAGCTAGAGGGAAGAACACACAGACCGCATTTATGACATCATGGTAGTATAATGATTATCAATGCTGAAGTGATATCCCTATCATAGGGAAACAAGATTAACAGGTAAAACATTTTCCTTTACCAACAGACAAGTAAATACAAGGGTGAAGGAATCGTACATTACAAATCATAAACAAATAGAATAAAAATCATGATAGCTCAATTTTCCACCTGCAATGGTAACATACGTAACCCTGTACTTCTATTGCATCACCTGCACCTCCTATTCTTCCTTCAACTTCCAAAATTCTTTCATCCTCATTGATGGTCATCAACTACCATACCAGTGTAATGTTATTCACACCGCACACAAACCCCTTTCTTACTATCATTACATTTATTCCTCTTCTTATGCATGGCTATTCTCGACCTTTTTCATAGCCAAAGGTTACCCAAAATGACATTGCCTCCATTGATTTCACTAACCGTACAAAGAATAAAGTATTTAGACATGGCATCCTTTCTCCCCTTGACCCACTTTCTTAAGAACAATTTAGCAATGAAGTAGAAAAAAAA
The DNA here is from genome assembly GCF_964261635.1 of Lissotriton helveticus. Lineage (NCBI taxonomy): Eukaryota > Metazoa > Chordata > Amphibia > Caudata > Salamandridae > Lissotriton > Lissotriton helveticus. The sequence continues at coordinate 1,457,855,108 of NC_136057.1, forward strand.
AATGTAGAACCAGCTTGCATTTCTCTTGTAAGCAAAAATGTTGCCTGTCAGGTACCAGAGTTATGCATGGTGCGGTAAGCACAATCTTTGCTCTTTTTTCCTTATGCCTATTCGCTACAGCCATCTTGATGGCCCCTTTTTATGTCTCGGCTCTAGACAGCGCGCCTGCACGGTCTTGAAAAGAGACATGTTTCTACTTTGTGGGCTTCAGCCTGCCCATAGCCTTCCGATTTGCTAGATCCATCATCGTTCTATTATTCATTCTCCTTTGTCCATGGACAGCACATGTCATGGCACTTCCAGGGTTTATCCTTCCCCGACAGTAACGACCAACTACTCCTAAACATACGCAGAGGACATTTTAGGGCATTGTTTTGGGACTACTTTTTACATTTCTTTAGGAGCACTTTTCATTACAGCTCTTTACAACACATGGCGCTCAGTGTCTGCTCAAAGAGCCATCTCCCCTGAAGTCTGCCGGACCTACCCTTCCACCGCTCAAAGCAACCACCCCTGGCCGGCTCTTTCCTGCAAGTATTCCCCTCCTCCTAATACAAAACACAATTCCCCAGCATCTGAACGGTTACCCACCTCGACTGACAGTAGGAGAATAGAATCTGCTTACTATCGTTACCCCCACTTTTTGCTGGCGTTTCACTGTTTTTCGACTTTAGTCTGGCTGGGGCCCTGCTAACCAGGACCCCAGCCTAGCTGCTTCCTCTAAAAATGATTGCATGTACATTAGGTACACTCCAGATTGGTTACTGGGTTACCCTTGTGAGTCCCTAGTATATTGTAGCTTAAGTACTAAGGGCATAGGTACCCCAAAGGCCTACCAGGGGCTGAAGCATGTATTATGCCACCCCTGGGAAGCCCTCCAAAATGACACCACAGGTCTGCTACTGCAGCCTGGGTAAGGTGGTGCATGCACCCCTTACTAAGATATAGGTTACCTATATCTACCTTTAATCACTGACACATATAAACCTATAAGTCACTCCTATGGCAGGCCTTATCAATCCTGCAGGCAGAGTGCTTGGTTTTGTGTGAGAGGGTGCCCATGCACGAGCAGGACCCCTCTGCAGCTTTCGGAAACTATTCTCTGAAGGTATTCTGTGAGGCAGCCAGACCACATACTCTTAAGTGCATTATAACCTCGCTGTAAATGCTAACTTTGGAAAGGCAGCATAGAAACAAGTTGCGTTTGGTGTCAAACACTTTGGAATCCTACCCCGCCGCCTACCCTCCCGCCAGTCCTGGCTGCGGGTGTAGAATTCCACCCTTCTAGAGGGAGAAGACATGTACATACTTACCTGACTGGTAATCGTTTAAAAGAGCCCCAGCATCACAAAATGGATTCTGCAGCCACAGACACAAGTCTGACCTCCTGCTGCTGGACGAAACTCCGGCAGGGGAAGCCTGGACAATAGGTTTCCTGTTACAGGGAGGTGTAACCACCTCCCAGACAGGCTTAAGTGTATTGGGGCTGGGTGGATGCATTCAGAGAATGTTCCTGTGCATATACCAGTTCAAACCGGTTGCAGGGGCACTCAGCTCCTGCTCTGGCACGAAACTGGACAAAGGGAAAGGGGTGTAGCACCCCCCCTCCCTAGATCCTCCCATAGGTGGGTCCCCAGAGTATGTCCAACCCCCTATCTTAGTATAAGTATAGGAACCCTGTCTTTAGGACTTCAAATTACACCTGGACGAAACTCTGCAACATATATCCTGGAACTTTGACATTCTATTTCGACTAGAAGACTGAAGAATCTACTTTGGGGTCAAGAAGTGACTCCCCTGTTCAAACAGGCACCAAAGAAGCATCTTGACGGTCTGCATTTCCAAGGCTCCCGCTGGATCCTGACGGATTTGCGACTCAGGACTCGGACTTCCAGACTTCTCAGAGGACGACATGAGATCCCAGCAAAGCTGAGACCCGCAGCCCTCACGAGTGACGTGGGACCGAAACTCCTAGACACCGTGCACATTTGCAAGTGCATCGACTTCCCAAGCTTTCCCGAAGTTGTGCATTTGGCTACTTGTAGTCCAAGCCCCGAGCACCATCTGCACCGAAGATTGTGGGCCTACACTCCACAAGTGTTCCGTCAGCCCGCTTCTAGCATTTCTGCTCGAGGCCCCTTCGCGATCCCTGGTCCGTCGACTAGTGGATCCCCACAAAGGTAACTCTTCTGTCTCTTGGGCTTTCCTGGCTGTTCTGGACATGCCCTGACTCCCCTCCAAAGGGTGAGTCCCTCAGACCTTGCTGGTCTGCACCGAAGCCAATCTTTGCTTTCTGCGTGGGTTGCTGTTGCCAAGGCTTGTTGGGTCCAATCCGGAAACCGACACCGAAGCACTCAACTTCCTTCGTGGGACAGCTCGAATCCAACTCCTGGACGTCCTCGACGCCACCTGGTCCTCGTGGCTGAAGAGTCAAGCTTCACCTTCTGCACCTGAAATCACCAGTTGGCATCTTCTCATCGCCTTCCTGGTCACTGACTAGTGACCCAGACTCTGTCCCCTCTGCTTTCAGGTTCTTCAGATCTCTGATCCACCCGTGGATCCACCAGGACACTTTCCACTTGGTCGCCTGCAGCAGTTTTCAGCAGCTCGCCATTGAAATCGACGACGAAACCCAACACGAAAAGACACCTATGCACCCGGCTTCCCTGGGTGAGGTAACTCGAGTACTCCGGTGCTCCTGTGGGTGTTGAATCTAGAACCTCCTAGTTCTAAAGGGGTTTGCTCCAAGTCCTCTTCTAAGTGTCCGTAATCTGTAATTTCCCAACCGTGACTTTCCCCATAGAAGTTAATGGTGATTCGCGGCCATGTTTAGACACTGCACGCGTCCTCCAAGGGTCCCCTGTGTCACTACCTTGGGTGGTTCCTGGTGGCCCCAGCGGTTCTAAAGGCTCTAGGCCTTGTATCTATGTGAGTCGTGGTTCTTATGCCACTTTCTTAGTATATGGTTCGGTATGCCCCTAGGGCTCAACGTATACTGTGCTAATTCACTGTGTGCTACATAAGTTTACTGAATGTACTTTTGCCTCTAGCCTCATAAAGAGACTAAAGGGATGTGTTTAATATATATATATATATATATATACACACACATATATATATATATATACACACACACACATATATATATATATACACACACACCCACACACATATATATATATACACACACACATATATATATATATATACACACACACATATATATATATATATATATATACACACATTCAACTATCATTATCACGTGGTTAAAGAAAAATATGTGTGTTGAAAAAAACTATGGAACAGCTAATATTTAAATGGTTAACATTTCATTTACTGACTATCTGTGAGCAAGGGCGGATGCCCGAAACGCGTCAGATTTTGGTAACTCGATCCTAATAAATACCTGTGCCTAAAAGCAACGCTGGATTTGCGTGGTTTCTCTGTCGTCTTGTTGGCGTGTTGGGAAACTGCAGCTGCTGTATTCAAATTCGGAAGGTGATTGCTTCTGAGGCAAATCCACTCCCCAAAAGCTGGCTGCCGTGTGCAATCAATCTTTTCACGTTCTGCCAAGAGGAATTCTTCAACGACTGCCCCCGTGTTTTGGAGGAACTAAACAACTCGAGTCGAGGGGTTGAAACGGCAGCGCCGTTCTTTACATCGGATGGCGTTTTGTTCGTAAAACAAACCCCGGCGGTGAGTGTTCCTGACATTGTTTACGGTGGGGAGGAGTTAATGGCACTAGCGGCAAGACTCTGGTAGCATAACCTAGCTCGGGTCTTCTACCGCGTTTTGTGACTGTCTAAGGTATTTCGAGTTCACCACCATGTCAGCTGAGATTCTACGTGGGAGAGAAGCTGCGGCTGCTGCACTCTACTCAAACCTTTCGAAGGTGATTTCCGGCTCGGGAGTAAATAACAAAAATCAACCTAGTGCAATTGACAATTCTGAAGAAAATCAAATAAAAAATGCCCTTAAACGCCTAGAAAAGTGCATGTATCAGGAAATGTCTAAATGGTGGGAACACAAATCGCTCACCATGTACCTAGAGAAAAAATCGTGTCGCGCGGGGGCTCCGTCGACAACCCTAATCCTGGCATGCTTAAGCAATGGGGCCAAACCAACCTGGAAAATTCGGCGAGACTAGTACAAATACTTGTCACATATGCCAACATTGATAGAGAATTATTAATGAAAGAAATCGATGAGATTAACATATTACTGTCTAAATTCGAACCTAATGATACCATTGCTAAAACACGGAAGGAAATTGAAGGTAAATTGGCCAAACAGGAGGAAAGAATAAAGGCGCAAAAGGTTTATAAATTCGACCGAGAAAAGGAAGACTATGCCCAAGGACGCATTTACACTTTCGCCCGCAAGTTTGACCACGCTAAAAAAACAAAATTTGAAAAACAAGCAAAGCAGACGAAAGCAACAAATCAAAGAGGGGCCTCCACCTCCACTACAAATGCTATGGTATCATATTCAAATGTTGAATCAAGTGACAATGAAACACTAACCAGTGGCCCTTCATCCGATGAGGAGGGCTGTAACGCATGGGACCCCAGTTCCAGAATTCTGGATTTAGGAGAAGAAGTTGATTTTTTAGTGTCGGATTGACTTCAAACACTAAGGCCTCGGACCCGACAGCAACAAAAGGATCAAAAGCAACAAAAAGAGCAAGCTGTAACAAAAGGAGGGGAGAACGCAGAAAAAAGCGCAAAGCCACCAAAAAAGCAAAAGAAGCAATACTGGCGCAAAAAGAAATAGATGACAATTTTATTGTTAATTTATCTTCAATCACCCTTACCGAGGCAGAAAAACAACTACTTAGCCTCGGCTTAAACTTCTGCCCAGTTTCTGACTTCCACTTGGGTTTTGGAATAGTTGATGTCTACTGTTACATCAGAAAGCTCAAACTTAAAAAGTTCTTTAGTATTAAGGAAGGTTTGAATGACAAGGAACCAACTGGAAATACTACAGTTGCTCAAAAATCATTGACATTACCAGCTAAAGACACCAAAACGTTTCTTGCGATGCATCAACTAGCCACAAATGATACATTGGATATGGATTTGGCTACAACCCAAGATGAATTAAGAGCAGCATCAATGGAACAAATAGGGGCCAACATCAGCCCTTTCAAACCTAAATCCAAGTTTATTCCTACTATGCCCAGAGACTCAATCAATATTTTCCAGGATGTAGTGGTTGAGGACCTGAAACAATTACATCACAAAATAAAACATAAGAAAAGATATAAGAACAGGAAAGAATTGGAATATCTTTCACTGACTAAGAGACTAGGTAAAGACTACAAAATCATTGTCACTACTGCGGATAAGGGGGGCAACGTGGTAATTTGGCCACAGGACGCTTACATTGAGGAGGCCACCAGGCAACTTAATGATTCATCTTGCTATTCTCGAACTAGCATGAAACAATATAATGATGCTAGAGAACCTTTAAAAAAACTGCTACACAAGTGGAAAAGAGAAGGCATGATTTCAAAACAGGATTTTGAATTTTTACGTGTTGAGTGTCCAGTGTTGCCCAAATTATACCTTTTGCCCAAGGTCCATAAACAAGTTGTTTCAGTTCCGGGCCGACCTATCATCTCGGCAATTGCAGGGGTGGCAGAACATGTCACAGAATACATCGACTACTTCCTGCAGGACTTGGTGAAGGGCCTGCCCACCTACATTAGACTGTGAAACAGTAAAGGTATTGGATCCTACATCTGACCAACCCGGATCTCAACAATAGGAAAAACAGAACAGGGTGGCTGGACAGGATTATTCGTGAAACAATTCCCCAGACACACAGTCAATCTGTACCGTGTGACCACTGGATTTAATTTTCCAAACAAGTTTATTTTTCTTTTTTACATTTATCAGCAATTTTTTGAAACACAAGCACAAACAAAACCACTGTCAATTCAAAAGGTTCACATATACAGTATCTACAAATGCACACATTTACAAATTTACAACAAAGAATCAAACAAAAGATTGGTTAGACACACCAAAAGACAATCACAAATGTATAATAATTCAAATAAATTGCAATTATATACAGTGCAGAGATTAATCCATAAGCGAACAAACGGGAACCAGTCCTAGAGATTGAAAAAACCAAGTGACAGGCGGGGTTGAGATCAAAAACAAGCCTGCCTGTCAACGAAAGTCTGTGGTGTAATGTTAAATAGGGTTGCAAGGCTAGGATACAGAGTGGTGGTATGATTTACATCCTAGCGGCACCCTTTGTTGTAGCCACAGGGTGGTATTGTCGACGCGTTTCGAACCTAAGTATTCAAGGTTCTCTTCAGGACAGGGACTGGGAAACAGATTCTGCACGCGGGCACAAAGGTTGCCGTGGCGTAGGTATGTCGTGTTCACACCTGCAATAGGCGCAGAGCAGGACTTAAGGCGTGGTGTCAGGCTTCAGAAGCTTGCAGGTATCAGGGCGGCTCACATTATTTTGCGCGTGTAGGTCTGGCTATGCAGACCACAGGGAGGGAAGAGGCCGGTCACTGGCCTCAGTTCAGGCCGGCAGTTAAAGTTGGCCCGTTTTCTGAATGAAGTAATCAAGCCACAGAAGGTCCGTGTTGCTCACTCTCTCCCAGACCTACACGCGCAAAATAATGTGAGCCGCCCTGATACCTGCAAGCTTCTGAAGCCTGACACCACGCCTTAAGTCCTGCTCTGCGCCTATTGCAGGTGTGAACACGACATACCTACGCCACGGCAACCTTTGTGCCCGCGTGCAGAATCTGTTTCCCAGTCCCTGTCCTGAAGAGAACCTTGAATACTTAGGTTCGAAACGCGTCGACAATACCACCCTGTGGCTACAACAAAGAGTGCCGCTAGGATGTAAATCATACCACCACTCTGTATCCTAGCCTTGCAACCCTATTTAACATTACACCACAGGCTTTCGTTGACAGGCAGGCTTGTTTTTGATCTCAACCCCGCCTGTCACTTGGTTTTTTCAATCTCTAGGACTGGTTCCCGTTTGTTCGCTTATGGATTAATCTCTGCACTGTATATAATTGCAATTTATTTGAATTATTATACATTTGTGATTGTCTTTTGGTGTGTCTAACCAATCTTTTGTTTGATTCTTTGTTGTAAATTTGTAAATGTGTGCATTTGTAGATACTGTATATGTGAACCTTTTGAATTGACAGTGGTTTTGTTTGTGCTTGTGTTTCAAAAAATTGCTGATAAATGTAAAAAAGAAAAATAAACTTGTTTGGAAAATTAAATCCAGTGGTCACACGGTACAGATTGACTGTGTGTCTGGGGAATTGTTTCACGAATAATCCTGTCCAGCCACCCTGTTCTGTTTTTCCACCTACATTAGAGACACCGGGGGACTTTATCAGGAAACTTCAAGGTATTCCATGGAGCGATGATATGCTATTTATGACCCTAGATATCGAATCGCTCTATACGAGCATTGTACATACCTCGGGACTAACAGCTTTAGAATTTTTCCTAGGAAAAAGACCCATTAATTGTTATAACCATAACAAAATGTTAGTAGAACTTAAAACATGGTGTCTATATAACAATTTCTTTCTTTTTGGCAATGATGTTTATGTTCAAAAACGCGGTGTTGCGATGGGGGCCTGCTTCTCCCCCAGCTATGCGTGTTTACACGTAGGCTGGTGGGAGGAGCAGGTCCTCAGAGGAACGCTTGGGACTCTTTTTAACAGTCATGTTGCACTATGGGTGCGACATATAGATGACGTTTTTGTTTTGTGGAAGGGCTACTCTGATAGCGCCAACAGTTTTATCAGGTCCATCAATGATAATCAGATTAACCTTAATTTTACCTCTGTCATTAGCAAATGTGAGGTTGAATTCCTTGATGTCAAAGTATTCATTCAAGAGGGTCACTCGGCTACTAAACTTCACAGGAAGGACACTGCTGGCAATAACATCTTACATGCCAGCAGTGCACATCCAAGACATGTGATAGACAACATTCCGTTTGGGGAGTTACTAAGACTTAAGAGAATCTGTAGCACAGATGCGGACCTCACCAACTGCACGAATGAAGCTCTGGACAGATTTAGACGTAGGGGCTATAGTGAATCCGTTTTAAAACTAGCGGAACAGAAAATGAAAGCCAGAAGTCGTGAGTCATTACTGGTCCCCACTGTCATTTCTCCTCTGCATGATGAACCTGTAGTTATTGAACAGGCCCCGAGACTGATAACATCCTATAGTAAACAGGCTAGACAAATTAGATCCATTGTCAAACAAAGGTGGCCAATTCTCAAAACAGATCTGGTTTTGGCACCTAGGTTCCAGATGGTCCCACTATAACATACCGCAAGGGAACCTCTCTTAGGACCCATATCTGTAATGAATTTCCAGAACTTGGCAAGAAAGAAGATTGGTTGAAATCCTGGCCGGGATTTAAACGCTGCTCTACTTGTAGAGCATGTAAATTTGGAATAAATACCACCCAATATTCAACACCTTTTAGTCCAATTATGACTAATATAGTAGGCTCATTTAATTGCAAGACAGAATTTGCTGTCTATGTCCTGACATGCACCTGTGGTCTTAGATATGTTGGCAGTACCCGACTACAGGTGCATGTCAGGATTCTCCAGCATTTACGTGCCATCGTCAATAATGATGGCACGTATCCAGTGGCCAGACACTTCAAGGCCATACACAATAATAATCTACAATGCTTGTCCTACTATGTTATCGCCTCAGTTCCCAAACCCCGTAGGGGTGGTGACAGAGACAAGATTCTTAGGAGGCTGGAATCGCATTTTATTTTAGAACTGGACAGCGAATTCCCTAATGGGTTGAATACTACTGATGATTTACATGTGTTCCTTTAACATTATGAAATTCACCTTCTAAGGCTATAGGTTCAGTGGAGTGCTATGCTTTTCTGTTTTGTACAATCCTTGAATCTCTCTTTTTAAATATTTGCATCTCTGTTATTCTATTCAGTTTCATGGTTGTAGGTTTTTTCTTTCTATACATCCCATTCTTTATTTAGTGGAAAGTACTTCTTTTTACACTTTTGATATGAGGACATAGACATAACAGTGTGTACATTTGGTTTATTCCCAACATTTGATACTTTTCGCTCATTTATGCCAACCAGCTATTTTAACTCTGAACGATAAGCATTACACATGACCATCACTGCATTCATGCAGATACTTTGAACCATTTTTGGTTAAAGTTTAATTTGATTAACAGGAATTCAGTTTTGCCTATATTTATATATATATATATGTATTCCTCTGTCCATACAACATTGCGTATTTTGCACTATGGGATTTGTACCCTGTTTCATTATTTTTACTGAAACCGAGTTCTTCAGATCTGATTATTGTTTACATACTGCAATTTTGCACCTTAATTTCCTTGCATTTTGCTCAAGACTTTGTAGCACTTTAGTGCGGTACTTTGCACATTCAAGTTCATTGCGTTTTTTGCACATTTGTTTTGTATGCGTCATTTGCACTCAACTATCACTAATGATAGTATTTTAAACAACAATTTTTTGGTCATTGCATTTATGCTTGTACATATTTAAAATATACATTGCTTTATTTATTTTCGTTGTATATATATCGCTCAGATTAATGTCATTATGGATTTAACTACTATTTGTTTTTATCCATTTTACATTTAACATTAACTTGTGAAATTTTACAAATGTTTGGAAAACATACTTAATATATTTTATACTGAGTAGTATGTCCTCACTTTTCATTATCACGTGGTTAAAGAAAAAAATGTGTGTTGAAAAAAACTATGGAACAGTTATTATTTAAATGGTTAACATTTCATTTACTGACTATCTGTGAGCAAGGGCGGATGCCCGAAACGCGTCAGATTTTGGTAACTCGATCCTAATAAATACCTGTGCCTAAAAGCAACACTGGATTTGCGTGGTTTCTCTGTCGTCTTGTTGGCGTGTTGGGAAACTGCAGCTGATATATATATATATATATATATATATATATATATATATAAGATTAGATCCCCTAAATACAAGCAAGTAGGAAATCATCCGGCACTCCGAGGTAGAGAAAAAGTCTTCACTTTATTTTATAGGACAAGGTATAGCATCTACGCGTTTCGGGAGTTCAAGCTCCCTTGTTCACAGGAAGGCTGTGTGTTGGTTCTATGTCCACCACCCCGTTCTCAGCATTGGCCTCCCAGCAGAGAAACAGCAGCACTCCCGGAGCTGCTATATTTGAGAGCAGGGAAGACTAAACCTGAGGTTCCACTCCCCCCCCCCTCTCTTATTAAGTAAGTTTCCTTCTTCCATCTTTGTTCGGTGAGCGCCGGAGGTATGGGCCGGGCAAACACACTGAGCGGCAGACCTTACATCGCTTCCAGTACTCCCCTCCCACCCCACTCAACATTTATCCGACATATTCCCCTACATGCCAAGGTTCAGGAGCAGCACCCCATACAGTGCGCATGCGTAAAACCAGGGTCCACATTAGGGCCAGGCCACATGCCAAGCACGCTTATTTTAAAAAACACTACCTTTCATTCAGCTCACCATTGCTCACAGTTTTGGCCAGTCATTGTTGCGGTTTAGGGGATTTATTTAGCAAAAAAGACTTGTTTTGTTCTAGTCACTTCCCCTGCATCCTGCTTTGAGCGACAGCAGCTACAGAGAAAGGAGTGACCAGGCAGCCAATAACAAACGACCCTTCAACAATCTAGGCCCTTTGTCGGTTGCACATATAGAGGAGAAAACATTCCTCCAATCCTGTACAACTGCTACCGTCCTATCGCTAGGTTTCTAAACACCACAAGTAAAACAACAAGCATTGGCAAAGCCAGTAGGTGTCTGCAAACAGAGAGACATAGACGTGGTCAATGGTAATGTATTTGGCTACGGCTCAGGGTCTGTTTTTAAAAAAATAAATGTACACAATGCATTATCATTACCAACGTCTATAGCTCTCTGACTTCCAAGACCTATTGGCATTGCCAAAGCCCGTTAACGTTTTGGCACACTCAATGATCACATTAGACTATGGGCTGTAGGTCAATGTCTTATTGTGCTTCACCCTACTACTATAGAGAAAACTCAGGATTTTCAGTCCGGTTAACTGAACTCAATTATTTGTGACTGAGTAAGAAAGGAATCCCACTCCTGAAAGAATCTCCCAAACACCCCTGTGCTCTCCCTCACGAAGCACTACCACAAGGAGCCAAGAGGGATATGGAAAGGTATATCAGGGATCGCCCTCCACTCTGAACAGTTAAACAACAACAAGATCCCTATACCTGGGGTGATTGTTACATTACCGAGACATGAGTATACATCACTCAGGTTGTATTCTTTGTTTACATACCGAGGTGGACTCCTGCTATCTATCGCAGTGAGGTATCACTCCTCTAATGTCTAATTGTCCCCATCCACTTTATGGTTCCAAACAGTTAATCAAATACTATTGTCTCAATTCACATAGTGTCCAGTATGATGTTCAACAGATGTCTGCCATCTATACTGACAACACATCTAACCACACTTCACCACTTGTGCGCACACTTTGAAAGGAAAAAATGTGTGGTGGAAAGGAAGGCACCTCACGGGCGAACACCCTCGGGGATGTTGGCAGATGTTACCAACTCAATGCCCCTTTCTCATCATCGGTTGCCTTCCAATCCAGAAAGAAAACAAAATAGATACAACACATAAACTGAAATGCGTGTAAAGGTGCAACATAAAGAGTATAACAACATTAACTCATACAGGACGGAGTGACATAAAATCGACAGCCACACCCACTCAATAACTTTATTCTTCGTATCAGTGTGAGCTGAAGAGTTAAAACAAAGGTTGGTAGCTTAGTGTCGCCTACCAGTACCTGATACCGACATGTTTCACTGCCCCATTGATTTCGGCAGATTCATCAGGGTATTTAAACACTCGGTCACTGCACCAATTTTTTGCACATCCTTTCTGGACACTATTGCATTGAGACAAAGATAAAAACCAAAAACATGCCCAATAGTCAGTATAAATTCATGGGTTTCCACACTCAAGTAATGGTTAAGCGCATATATCTATACTTATAATTACCCCTGACCAGCATGGACCGCTCATACCGGCTGGCCGAATCACGCTTTGACTCGTTTAAAAACGATTGAAGTAGCAATCTATACAAATGAAAGAAAGGGGGAGAAAACAGACATTCTAGAGCTGTCGCGACTTAGGCACCAACATTGCACCGCAGTGTCAACTCCAATCATTCTGAGGACATGCACGCCGTGACACCCCTACTCGCCCTTTCTGGCCCATAATCCATGGATGCCTGGCAACTCTGGACACAATTAAACCTGCCAAACCCTTTAATGCAGGATTGTGCGTCAGTGTCGATTTTCGTCGTTTGCCAGCTCTACTCGCATTGTTGACACACACTCTCAAATGGGCATTGCAACTCAGGAAATGATAACACTGACAGGCCTTATACTACAGAGTTGCGCGTCAGTGTCGGCTTTTATCATTTACAGGGTAAAAGGGCCCACATGACCGTATCACCCCTACTCACGCATTTAGTCAAAAGTGCGCGAGTACTCTGTTTTCCACACCACATACATCGCAATGCCTGATTCCCCATTGCCAGTACACGAGGTCAATTAAAAGTGAATCCCCATCAGCAAGGCTTAATGCTTGTGCAACCGCTTACTCTCCCCCACTCCTCACCGTACACTTGGAAACCGGGACTGTATCTCATCCCAGGAACGCCGCGCCCAAGCCGGCGTTTGTTTTTTATTACCAGCCTGGCGAAGTCCGGTCAGGTGGACGACCGCGCATGCGCCTAAGCAAGTAATACAGCCACGGACGGAGGCGCCATATTAGAGCGGTACTAGTCCCTTGTCAAATGCTGGAATTCCATTACCCTGGTGTCCACACATATCTCCAAAGTGCCGGGAAATATTCATGTAACATCACAGTGCTGCCTGCCAAAATGTATACATGCCCAAAAAGTTTTTTATATTTTGTTTATTTATTTTTGGATATTCACCGCAGGACCCTCAAAGAGGTCGCCTACGGAACCATTGCCAAAAATAGTCGCGCACCCTATAAAATATACCCGCAGCCACGGTAAGAATAAGCGCCAAACACGCTATGTACAACATCCAGCAGATGGTCAACAAATTGCGATCTACTGTGGGACTGTACCAATTACCGCAAGTATCCACCATCGGTGTCTGCAAGTATATCCAGGCACATAATTTAACCAATAAGCTGGAATTTTGAGATGTAACTAGAGGCCTTTTGAGGTTGCCCATATAATGCGCCTGGTGTGCTCTGTCATGAGTGAACTTTCTCGGCACTTGATTATGTTAAGGGGCGATGAGAGATAATGAGAGGCCATCTAGACCGTGCCTAATGACACCCCTGTTTCCGATGAGCTCTAGTTACATCTCAAAATTCCAGCTTATTGGTTAAATTATGTGCCTGGATATACTTGCAGACACCGATGGTGGATACTTGCGGTAATTGGTACAGTCCCACAGTAGATCGCAATTTGTTGACCATCTGCTGGATGTTGTACATAGCGTGTTTGGCGCTTATTCTTACCGTGGCTGCGGGTATATTTTATAGGGTGCGCGACTATTTTTGGCAATGGTTCCGTAGGCGACCTCTTTGAGGGTCCTGCGGTGAATATCCAAAAATAAATAAACAAAATATAAAAAACTTTTTGGGCATGTATAAATTTTGGCAGGCAGCACTGTGATGTTACATGAATATTTCCCGGCACTTTGGAGATATGTGTGGACACCAGGGTAATGGAATTCCAGCATTTGACAAGGGACTAGTACCGCTCTAATATGGCGCCTCCGTCCGTGGCTGTATTACTTGCTTAGGCGCATGCGCGGTCGTCCACCTGACCGGACTTCGCCAGGCTGGTAATAAAAAACAAACGCCGGCTTGGGCGCGGCGTTCCTGGGATGAGATACAGTCCCGGTTTCCAAGTGTACGGTGAGGAGTGGGGGAGAGTAAGCGGTTGCACAAGCATTAAGCCTTGCTGATGGGGATTCACTTTTAATTGACCTCGTGTACTGGCAATGGGGAATCAGGCATTGCGATGTATGTGGTGTGGAAAACAGAGTACTCGCGCACTTTTGACTAAATGCGTGAGTAGGGGTGATACGGTCATGTGGGCCCTTTTACCCTGTAAATGATAAAAGCCGACACTGACGCGCAACTCTGTAGTATAAGGCCTGTCAGTGTTATCATTTCCTGAGTTGCAATGCCCATTTGAGAGTGTGTGTCAACAATGCGAGTAGAGCTGGCAAACGACGAAAATCGACACTGACGCACAATCCTGCATTAAAGGGTTTGGCAGGTTTAATTGTGTCCAGAGTTGCCAGGCATCCATGGATTATGGGCCAGAAAGGGCGAGTAGGGGTGTCACGGCGTGCATGTCCTCAGAATGATTGGAGTTGACACTGCGGTGCAATGTTGGTGCCTAAGTCGCGACAGCTCTAGAATGTCTGTTTTCTCCCCCTTTCTTTCATTTGTATAGATTGCTACTTCAATCGTTTTTAAACGAGTCAAAGCGTGATTCGGCCAGCCGGTATGAGCGGTCCATGCTGGTCAGGGGTAATTATAAGTATAGATATATGCGCTTAACCATTACTTGAGTGTGGAAACCCATGAATTTATACTGACTATTGGGCATGTTTTTGGTTTTTATCTTTGTCTCAATGCAATAGTGTCCAGAAAGGATGTGCAAAAAATTGGTGCAGTGACCGAGTGTTTAAATACCCTGATGAATCTGCCGAAATCAATGGGGCAGTGAAACATGTCGGTATCAGGTACTGGTAGGCGACACTAAGCTACCAACCTTTGTTTTAACTCTTCAGCTCACACTGATACGAAGAATAAAGTTATTGAGTGGGTGTGGCTGTCGATTTTATGTCACTCCGTCCTGTATGAGTTAATGTTGTTATACTCTTTATGTTGCACCTTTACACGCATTTCAGTTTATGTGTTGTATCTATTTTGTTTTCTTTCTGGATTGGAAGGCAACCGATGATGAGAAAGGGGCATTGAGTTGGTAACATCTGCCAACATCCCCGAGGGTGTTCGCCCGTGAGGTGCCTTCCTTTCCACCACACATTTTTTCCTCTCCCTCACGAATACAACCTTCAAATCATTTGGTTCCCACATCTACCTACACCACGGCAAATACTTTGTGTGACCTATAATTTCCCAACAGATCTTCCTTTAAGTTTTCCAAAGGGTGTAAAAGCTCTCAGGATAGCCATCGCCTACTTTCATTCTTTTCGTACTCACTTTGCAATCAAGGCACTGCTCTGTCCACTGGGACACCATGGTATCATTTCATAAACACCAGAACTCTTTTCACAGACTTCTCTCCATGGGGGTCCATCTGATGTGCATATCACTGGCCATTTGACACGCCCTGTCCTCAAACTCCTGGTGATTGTGCATGTCCTGCTCCAAGCATAACCACATTGTCGATTCCCAAAAGTAGCTCATTAGACAGTTTGAAATATGAATGAACACGGCTCAATATTCTTTGTTTTGCATCAAGTTGTTAATTTCAGTATCTTTTATGAATAACTTTTGATCAAATAAAGACGATAAAGTGTCTGTCGAGGCAAGAAGCTTTTCACTTCCTCCAACTAGTCACTGCAGCAACTTATTTGGCAAGCCATACCAGTATGTTGTTTTCTTAGTAGCAGACTCCATACTAGAAATGTTGTGCGCCGAACGTCTTGCCCTGTAAAAGATATCCCACCACTCCTTCGGAGATAATGTCCGCCCCAGTTCTATCTCCCATCTCTTCTGTCCTGTGGATTTGGGCAGCTGTTCCGGGGTGCGTAGCATGTGATAGAGCTCTGTGATAAGCTGTTTTTTTGACTGCTTGGAGAGTAGCCACCTCTCATGGGGGGTGAGCCATCTCCCCGCTACCTGGTGTGTCTGGGGCTGCATTATCCAGTGGCGTATCTGCTGGTAATAATATCGTTCGATTTTGGGCATTGCAAAGTCAGATCGGAAATATTCCAAAGACAGGGGTCCTGCGGCATAAAAAAAAATTACCTATTGAACTATGCCCCTCCCTATCATAGTGTCTAAAAGCTACCAGGTCGAGGCCCCGGTTGAAGTCAGGGTTATTGGTTATGGGGCTTAGCGGCGATGGGAAAGTAGTAAGGCCGCTACATGTAGCTATTACATCCCAAGCCTTTAGGGTAGCCCGTGTGATTGGAAATCTTTATAGCCCAGGGGGCCGAGAGGCTTTACAAAGGAAAGGGATCTTCCACAGGGACTGGCCAGCCAGTGCTCACTCCATGAATAGCCAGTGTTCCTCGGATTCCTTCGGAGACCATTCTAGCAAGGGTCATAGCTGAGTAGCCTTATAGTAGCGATCCAAATTAGGGATCCCCAGGCCACCCCCCTGGGGGTCTGAAGCTCATATCTTTGCTCATCCTTGGTTTCTTATCTGCCCAGACAAAGGAAAGGAACTCATTTTGAAGCTATTTCAGCATGCCTGGTGGGAGGGGAGGGAGCTCAATGTCTGAAAAAGGTACAGTATTTTGGGGGCTGCCACCCGACCCAGCAAAGAGCGGCCAAATGGTCACCAGCGGTGCAAGTCCCGTATGCTCTGTGCTAACAGGTGAGAAAAGTTTAAGGAAACGGTTTCCTGAGTGGATAGCGTCAGTTTAATGCCTAGGTAAGGTATGGCTTTCTGATTCCACCGAATAGGACAAACCTGTTTAGGATGGCGATAGTAGGCGGCTGTAGAGAGAACTCTAGGATTTGCGATTTTGACACGTAGACTCAGAAGCCCGATGCAGCCGAAAACATCTCTAGTTCAGTGAGGAAGGCCGGTATCGAAATTGCAGGGGCCTCGAACGTGACGATTACATCGTCCGTGTACAGGCGGAGGGTGTGGCACTCTCCTCCAAAGTGAACCTCCATGATCTGTTGGTTCTCCCGCACCCTCTGTGCCAACGGCTCCATGTATAGGGCGAACAACAGTGGGGAGAGCGGACAGCCTTGCCCAGTTCCTCTTGTTCTCGGGAAAGGGACTGAAATAAAACCATTTACCCGGACAGTGGCAGAGGGATGGCTATTGCTGCTGAACACCCACATACAGAAGCGGCTTACTACCCCAAACTGCTCCAGGGTGGCCTCTAGGAGGACCCATGCACTCTCTTGAACGCTTTTTGGGCGTCGTCAGACAGCACCACTCGCTCCACTGACTGGAGGTGTGCCTTGTCCAGAAGGTGGAGCAGCCTCCTAGTGTTATCACTACACTGTCTGGTCACCACATATCCGGCCTGATCCGGGTCTATTAATCCTGGCATTAACAGCCCCAATCTAGCCACTAGGATCCCCGTGAAAAGCTTAAGTTCGATGTTCAACAGGGATATAGGCCTGTAGGAAGCACAGTACTGACTGTCCTTGCTGGGCTTAGGGAGGACAACTACTGATGCCAAGAGCATTGTGGGCAGGATCTCAGATGTGTCTCCAATTGCATTAAAGAGTCGTGTCAGTATCGGGGCTAAAATGAAGCAAAATGTTTTGTAGAAAAATAGCTGTAAACCCATCCGGGCCTGGGGATTTGAGAATTTTAAGCCGGGCTATAGCTGCGATAACTTCCTCGACATGGATTGGGCTATCAAAGGAGGAGGCCTGATCCAGCGTTAGGCGGGAATGAGTTCTACCCCGGAGATATTTAAGGAAGTTCTGTTCTGGTATTAGCTGCGCAGAGTATAGCTCTGCATAAAAATCTCTGAATGCAGAGATATGTCCGCCTCTTGCGTATATTTGACACCCTGAGTGTCGCAGATCTTTTAAACTGTCTCTGCCTGTCAGTGCGTAATTTGTGAGCCGCATCTGTCCCCCATATAAAACAGGTGTGTTTTAAGTGTAGGGCAGCGTATTCCGCTCTATCCAGGTCAAGGCTACCTAGCTGGGTTGGCGCAGATTGTAACTGTCTCCATACCCGAGGTGTCCCAGTCCTTTTGTGTATTCCTTAAAGATCTAGGACCCGTTTGGAGTGCTCCTCCCTTTTCTCCCTGTGAATCTTATTGTCTGCTGAGGACGTGGCGATGAAGTCACTCCTTGCCACTAATTTAAGCGTCCCATAAGGACACTATAGAGGTGTACGGGGTGCCATTAATAGATAAGAAGTCCTTGAGCGTCTTAGTTAAGCGTGCAATGACTTCAGGGCGATAGAGGAGCGTGTCCCTTAGCCTCCAGGAAATGTTGGCCGAGTGTAAGGGGAATATCAGTGTTATAGTTAATGCTGCATGGTCAGATAGCGCCGGAGGTTCGATGATTGAATCTTGCGCCAAGGAGAGAAGGGACCGGGAACTTAGAAAGTAATCTAACCTGGCATAGGTCTTATGGGAGTAGAAGGTGTAATCAGTTGTGCAAGGGTGTAAGTGGCGCCAGATATCCACAAGCCCCAGGTCTTGTATACACTGTTGCCCGCTCTCGGACAAGGCCCCAGTCTGACCCTGTCTCTGAGCTGAGCGATCCAAGTGGCTGCTGAACACTGTATTCAAGTCGCCCCCAATAAGTATCCGCCGGTCCGGGGAGGACGTTAGGTCTGCAACCGCCATGCAGAGAAATCTCTCTGAACCCTCATTAGGAGTGTAAATAGTGGCCAGCGTAAATGTGTGCATGTCTATGGCTATTGAAAGAACCAAGAGTCTCCCCTTGAGCTCGGATACCTTTGCCCCCAGTCCCCCACCACCCCTGAAAAGTTGCGAGATATAAGGACGGCAACTCCAGCCCTCTTGGCGGGAAGGGAGGAGAAATATTGCTGTGGGAAGGCCTTGGAGCGTAATCTATGGGTATCACTGTGCAATAGATGGGTCTCCTGCAGTAAACATATATGCACATTCGAATTCTCTAAGTAGGACAGGATGGCCCTTCGTTTGGTAGGGTTATTAAGCCATTTTACATTCATGGCTAATACTTTAACACTCATCGATATGTATGCTAGGGTCTGGATGTGCCATTGAGTCGGGGCATTGATATGTGTCTATGATGCCTGTGAATAAGTGAAATCATATGTGCGAGGATCAGGTCTAACAGAAGCCACATGCGTCCGAATCAGGGCGCGATGACGGGCTAGGCGGTTTGATGGTGGTTCATCCGTGACCACTTCGGCGTCTGAGGCTTTGGTTAGACTGCTGCAGCCTGTCCTTTGTGGGCCCCTCAATGTTCAGGAGCTTGTAAGCCGTTGAGAGAGAGCGAATCGGCCCGAGCTCGTCCTTAAAAAGTAAGTTCAATCGAAAGGGGTGACCCCCAGGAGTATTAAATGCCGGATTCTCTTAGGTGGGTCGTGATAGGGCAGAATGACTTGCGCTTAATTAAGCTGGAGGCTAACAAATCCTGATATAGTATAGGTTTTTGACCTTTGTATTGGACATCTGTGTTGTTTCTAGCTTCACAAAGTATACGTTCTTTTAGCTGGTAATCGTGCAAACAGGTCAAAATGAACTCTGGAGGGGCCAGGGCTACTCTCCTAGGGCCTACTCTATGAGTGCGGTCCAATGTGATTGAAAATTCTGGAGGCTCACCTAGGATTGAGGGGAAGAGGACCACCACCAGTGCTTCGATGTCGCTGTCCCCTTCCCCCTGTGCCATGCCGCGGATGCAGATGTTCCACCGGGACCGGTTCTCCAGGTCTTCTGTGTGGGCCTGGAGGTCAAGATTCTGTTCCTTCAGCTTGAGGACTTTTTGTTGAAGGCTCTCGAGTTCCTCGTGGTGCCCTGTTTCATGCTCCTCTAGGGTAGTAACCCTCTCTCCCAACGAGTCTACGCCTCGGCCTATCTCCCGCAGATCTGCAGAGAGATCTTCACGTAGGGAGGAGGAAGGCATTTCTAGAAAGGATCGGCTAACTGAGGCCTCCGGTCCCTCTGCTCCTTTGGCCTCCTCCATGCCCTTCGCTATGGATCGGCCCTCCACCTGCAGAGTCACTTACTTGAGCAGCAGGTCTTTCACGGATCTGTCTTTTCTCCCTTTTGGGGCCGCCATGGCTCCGCATTGCTACTATCAACTAGGATAGGTTCAGGCCTAGTATGGATGTCCTCGGTGATCCCGATCCCCCGCAGGCCCCCCGGACCAGCCTCTCAGCTCTATCCCTCCAGGCTGCTCCCAATGCGTGGAAGGGGGAGGTGATGTTTTCTTGCCCTCGGCTGCTCTCCAATGACCTGGGCATCGGGTGGGTGCCTCGCACTCACCAGGGTAACAGTAACTAGGTCGTCGCTGCTTCAGTCCCTTCTGCCCCTGCAGCCCGGCCGCTCTTCTCGTCTCTCGGTTTTTGGGCACAGGCTCCAGTCTCTTCAGGGTCCCCTTCCACAGCGCAGTATCAGGCAGTAGGGGCCACGGATGTGCAGGACCCACTTAGACCTTGGCAGCTGAGGCCTCGTGCATGCTCATGTGATCAGGTCTCTCTGCCGCAAGGCCCGGCCAGCAGGGCCCCGTTCCGGGTGCGGCCGGTCCGCCGCTCGGTGCACTACCTCCTTCAGCAGTCCCTTCTTTGGCCTGAGAGGGTCTTTGGCCTGAGAGGGCCTTGCCGGCCTCTCTGGATGACCTTCAGCTGGTTATCTCTCCCCTCAAGGCCGCTCCGCGTGCAGTTCCAGGTGGTGGGGACTGCCGGCAGGTGAGGCCCACCCAGACTCTCGCAACCGGGGTTTCGCTTAGGCTTACAGGATCCACTCAACCCCACCGGGCCCGGACAGCAAAGCCCCACTCCGGGAGCGGCTGATATCGCAGCTCAATTTCCTTTAGCGGTCCCACCCCTGCGCCCAGGGGCCGCTGATCGCAGCGACAGCACCGCGCCAGCTGACCGTCTCCTCTAAAGAGCCACTTCGTGCAGCCTCCATGTCAGCCTCTAATTCCGGGGGGTTTGCACTTCGGGGAACCCCCGTTGATGGCGCAGCCCCCGGGAATGCTTGACAGACTCCAGAGCCCACCCAGTCTCTAAATCAGCCGAGCTATGCCGGGTGGGAGCGGAGAGCCACGGAAATGCGACTTGCCAGGTCGCCATCTTGGCCACGTCGTCGCCATCTTGGCCATGCCCATGAGACTACCTTTAAAGGAAATATTGTGTCCTGTACTGATTTCAAGTCGAAAAATTACCTGTCTGCATTTATAAATGCAATATTAAAATAGGACTTTCGGTTAATCAGCAGGGATATTGGTAATCATAGAGTTTGTATTATCTGATGTACTTCTGTTAAGAAATGTACTTTGTTTCATACAAACTATGAGGTTCATTAGGTCAGATAACTGTTAGGTTAGTGATTCTTGTGTACTCAACACTCCACGCAATGCCAGTCTACACCACTGTGCGCTACTCCACATCACAAAATCCCACTCCACTCCATTTAACTCCACCATATAATACTCTACATCACCCTACTTTAAGCCACTTGAAAGTGCGCCACTCCACTTAAGTCTATGCCACTCAACACCACTCCACACAATGCCAATCTCCACCTCTCTCCTCCAAACCACTAGCTTTTAGCCATGCTGAACAGCAGTTAAGCTGTTGTACAACATGGCTAAAAGACACTGGCAATTATAATGTTTCGTCAGCAGGAGTTTTATGTAGAGGAGTAGCGATGTTTTTCTAAAGAGCTGCTAATTGGGAAAGTGTGACTGTTAAAACAAGAATCTTGGAAGGTGGCTGTGGGTGATAGCTCGTTGGATTCACAGCAATTCAATTTTATATATTATTACGGCCCTAAAGAGGATGAGAATGCCGCTCTACAACAGATTTAGACCTTAATTATAAACTCGAATGGCCCTATCATAATGGGAGATTAATTTATCATTTTACAGAACCAGGAGATGTATGCATCGCATAAAGATTAAAAAACAATAAAAAAAACTTTAGACAGCTGCGGAAATTGAGAGAATCAAATTTGACTACAGTCTGCTAGAATCCTGGTGATTTGAGAACTTTAATAATAGACAATATACCTGCTTTTCTAAGCAATTTAAATCAGCCTCAAGGAATTACTTTTTTAAATCTCTCAATCATTAATTAGAATAAATACAGAAATTCTCAGACATTTGTATTCAGATCATTCAGTAGATTTAATTAAGCTATATGGACCGACCATTACTTACTGAATTGTGAAGTCCATATCGATGACATCCTGAGTAACCTATCGCGTGGAGCTAGAAAAATTCGCAAATGGAATGAGGTTGATTTAAAAACCTTGACGGAGATTTTCCCGGATGTGGCCCGGCCTTTTGGCGTCGGTAGCAACTTGGATTTGGAATACTCGGACCTAACGAAGAGCTTGTGTCAAGCTATCGATCAGATAGCCCCGGAACGGATGCAGTCCATTAAAGGACATGGTAAAGGAGCGCCATGGTTTACTCCGCTCCTGAGGGAGCACAAGCGGAAACTCCGGGCTTTAGAGAGATCTTGGAGGAAAGCCAAACATGTCATAGCTAGGGATCAGTACAAAGCCTCTCTTCATACATATAAAAAACTCATATTGCAAACAAAAGCGGAACATTATGAGCAGCGCTTAAAGAAGGCTGGGAATATTCAGAAAGAGACTTTCAAAATATTATCCGAGTTGAGTAAAAAACCGGAAAACTCAGTAACCACTATAAGTTGTAATACCTTCCAGAGATTCTTCTTAGAAAAAGTGGAGAATATCCTCTTGGAAATAAAAAACACCAAGGTGAATAAGCTTGTAATACACCTTGATCCCCATAAAGCTACTGACTGCACCATTGAGGAATTTCCAGAGATAGACGCGTTGAGCTTGGAGCAATTGATGGACAGGACAAAATCTGGCTCCCCAGCTGATCCATGCCCTCCGAGTATATTTCGAGAGGCACGCCCCGTCCTGGAAGAACGTATTATCTCTCTCCTCAATAGATCACTAGCAATGGGATATCTACCTGCAGAACTTAAGGAAGCAAGAGTCAAGCCCCTGCTGAAGAAGGCCGGTGTGGATCCCATGGTCCTGAAGAATTATAGACCGATCTCTCAGCTGCCTTTCCTCTCCAAAATTTTGGAGCAGCATGTCCTGAAATCCTTATCTCTCCATGTGGAGTCTCACAACCTACTCCATGAGCGCCAGGCGGGGTTTCGAGCACATCACAGCCCCGAGTTGGTGATGCTGTCGGTGCTGGATGAGTTAAGAGGCATGGCTGATACTAAGAAATCGAGTGCCCTGATTCTTTTAGATCTGTCAGCGGCGTTCGATACTGTCAGCCATGCCCTGCTCTTGGAGAGATTACGGGATTAGGAATGTGGCCTTCAATTGGCTGAAATCCTTTCTCTCAGGAAGGACACAGAGGATACAGCTGGGGGATTTGTTTTCAGATGTGGGGACCTTAGAGTGTGGGGTGCCTCAGGGCTCCGCACTGTCCCCGCTACTGTTTAATCTATATCTTCAACCCCTGATTGCATCTCTGGTTAATATGGGCTGTAGAGTTTTCAACTACGCGGACGATACTCAGCTTGTGCTGAGTATCGATAACACCAAGGCCGCGCAGCTCCAAGTGCAGAACATCCTAAGGCACACGGTTGGGTGGATGACTGAAAACCTATTAAAGATCAACCCGGACAAAACCGAGGTATTGGTAATCTCATCCACCACCTCACCTTGGGGCGATCTCTACTGGCCACAAGAGTTAGGCTTAACTCCAAAACCGAGTGCAAATGTAAAAAGTCTGGGGATTAAACTGGACAGTGATTTATCAATGTGTAGCCAAATCTCCTCTGTCATCAAAAGCTGCACGAACATCATTAGGCAGCTACGTAAGCTAGCCCCTGTCCTGTCCCAGTCTATGCTGCGTACAGTCGTAGCGGCGACCATAATATCCAGAATGGATTATGGAAATTCCCTCTATCTGGGCCTTCCCAAATCACTAACCAATAGGTTGCAGGTTGTGATGAATGACGCGGCGCGTCTGATTTTTAAACTTCCCAGAAGGACCAAGGCATCTCCCCTGTTACAGAGCCTACATTGGCTCCCGGTGAAAGAGAGGGTAGAGTTTAAGAGCCTTTGCACGGTCCATAAGGCAATTTATGGCCATGCACCCGATTACATCAAAGATCGCTTAAGAGTGTACAGCCCAAAAAGAACTCTCAGATCCTCTGGCTCTCAGTTGTTGATCTGCCCTCGATACAAATTGGTGACCAAGGGAGGGAGAGCTTTTTCTGTGTTGGCCCCCAACTTGTGGAATAAGCTACCTGAGGGGCTACGCAGTGAGGTGAACCTCCTGCAATTCAGGAAATCTTTAAAAACATTGCTATTTGGAAGGGTGTGGGTATAGCTGGTTGGTGCATTGTTTCTCCATGTTGTATGTAGTTATTGTAAAAATTCCACCGATTTCCACGCGCCTAGAGACCTGTAGGTGATTGGCGCGATACAAATCCAAAATAACAATAACAACCGAGTACGAGTGTTGGCAATAGATGAAATTTTGATAGATCCCGGTCATCCACTGACAACTGTAAGAAGGAAACACAGATATCTATTGAGGTATTTTATCGGCTCAATATATTTTCGCCCTAATAATAACTGTTTGGGAAACATTTGAAGTACGTTTTAGGTGCCAGGTGATCACATACAAAGCAAAAGGAAAACAAACTGCATAACTAGGAAATCAAGATTCTACAGGAGAATTTAGATAGAGAAATGCTGTAAAGTTTAGAATTGCGGACCTTTTCCACAAGCAAGGCATTAATTTGAGCTCAAAGCGATACCAAAAGGGATGATGGACGGAGCGTTTGAGCAAAAAAGAATGATAATGGATTAAACCCAGATCAGTTGACTGGGGGTGAGTGTTTGATTTGCTCAACCACTCCGTCCATCATTCCCTTTGGTATTGCTTTGTTCGCCCTGAGTTGGCAGGGTATGCCCAGACGTGGGTCCCTTGCTCACTCTACCACTGGATTCAAGATAGCCTGGCTGATGAGGAATATGAATCCGAAACCGGTCCCAGGATGCTTGTTTCCGGTCCAGGGAAGACATGGCTTGGCAGTTCGGGCAGGACTGTTCACATGAGGCACAGGGTCAGACAAATTGGCATATGGCCACGTCTGAACTGGGGTGATGGAGTGAGCTAAAGAATGACGATGGATTAAACCCAGATCAGTTGACTGGGGGTGAGTGTTTGATTTGCTCAAGCACTTCGTCCATCATCCCCTTTGGTATAGATTAATTTGAGCTCAGCAAAATCCACATGAATTTTTATGTTTAAAAGAAGGTTTAGTAAGTGAGAGAACAGCTGTGCAGACAAGTTATGAAGAAAGAAAACATATTGGGAAGATTTTAGTCTGGGATTCGAAAGTATGGTGGAATAGCAATAACATCAGAGATTATAAATCCTGTTATGAACAGCTCCACAACTAACAGTAATAGTATTCTAAAGATTTTTCTGAATCACTACTCTGCTCTCTATCAGGCCTCGGATTGTGCAATAATGAGTTTACTTGCTTCAGTGCACCTTTTGAAACCATTGCATGATCAACAGAAGAATGTAAACTTGGTTACATTAGAAGAATTTAAGGAGGCTTTGCCATCTATGGCAAATGCCATAGCTAATGGAAACAATGGCATCCCTATTGAGGTTTATAAGGAGTTTTCTCCCTAGCTCCAGGATTTTAGGTTTAATAAAATTATTTTAGATGCTTCTATCCATGGCTCGTTTTCAAAATCAAACGCATTAAGTTTTCTTAAAAAGTCAAACATGCAAAATAACCCCAACACATACAGCCTCTTAGTCGGCTTAATGAAAATTTAAATTATTTTTGAATGTTTTAACTGATCAAATTACTATGGCTGGCCAAAATTTGATCCATAAGGATCGAAATTAATTTCTTCCACAGAGCTCAATGATGATTAATACTGTTTGATAAAGGATATCGATTATTTTACAATGAACAATATCAAAGCTGCTATTATATTGATAGATGCTAAAAAAGCATTTCACCTAGTAAATTGGTAGGCCCCGTTTCACATTCCGGGAACATTTGGTTTTCAAGAACAGCTTATTAAAATATTAATGAATTAATGCTCAGGGCTATTGAGAGAATCATTGTCAATTCTAGAAAAGCAGGACAAATTACAACATTCCATGGCACTCCTCACCAATGCCCACCGTCGCCTATTTTATTTACTTTTAATTGGAACATTGGTTTAATTACTTTTAAGTGATAGTTCTTTTACATCCTGACCATGGTGCATTCAAGTTAAATTTGTTTCCGGATTATATTTTCTTTTTTTACCTCGCAACAAACAATATCCAGGGAGCTTTTGACCAGATGAATGAGTTTACTCTAATATGAGGATTTATGACTGATCACAGTAAATCTGAATTTATTTTGTTTAACACCATACAGTTGGATCTCCCAGTCCAAATCGGGGGCTGATGCAGACCACTCAATATTTAGGAGTTTCCGTCACATCTAATGTGTCTGATTTGTTTTAAGTCAAACTACAGGTCTATGCTGAATAAGGGGGAAAAAATTGCTGGAGATATGGTATTTTTTATCCTTATCGATTACAGGTAAAGTTTCACTAATTAGGATGACGATTAAACCCCTATTCTCATTTCTATTTTCAAATGTTTCGATCAAGTTAAACAAGGTATATTTTAAAAAGGTTGATGTATTAATTAGGAAGTTCTTGAGGAGAAACCAGTGTCCTCGTATTCAGCTGATTAATAGTCAACTAAATAAAGATCAGGGGGCCTGGTTTACCCAAACGTTGCTTATACTGTCAAGCTGCCTTAGTAGAATGCATTTCCCAGATGTATAATAACCAAATGTTGTTTGATCATTTTTTGCTTAGAACAATGCTGAAGGAGGCAGAGCTTAAACTTCCATATTTCTTAAAAACCAAGAAATACCCCAAAAAAAAGAGATATAAAAGGGTACTAAAATAGATATTTCGAAAAAATGTAATTGGTCTGGAATATAAGATATCAGACCGCCATCTTTTTTTTCATTGAAGGATTGTAAGAGCCTTGGGTTACATGTATCAGGCCCACTAAATAAACAACGGAAGGAGCTGGGCTTTGAAATAATAGCTGATTTTATTATAAAATACCCATGGAAGACCTGTGATCAGGTTATTCTACAAGGGAATGAGAGTGGGTTTAGCCTTTGCCCATAATATACATTTCTTGAGGAGTTATTCTCCGGTCCTAGGGAATTTTATGTAGCAGGTGTTGACACTTCTTTTTAAGAGTAAATTCTTAGGAAGCGGCAAAGGGTATCACATTTTTACTCAGGACATGCTTGTCATCCCAATTTCTTCTACTTAAAATTCAAAAAGCAACAACTGCAAACCTTCCCCTAAACAATGGTCAGAGATTTTGCGTTTAGGGTATAAACATTTTAGAGCTGCCAATTTTAAGAAAATTGAACTCTTTGCCAGATGGATATTGTACTATATGCCACACTTTCTACAAAAATATTTTCCCAAAGTCTCAAATCAATGTTTTATATGCAACATAATGGTACCAGGGCACCGAGGTCACATATGTTATGCCTGCCCAGCATTGGAGATACTCTGGAGCCGAATATTTGGATTTACAAGACAGCGGCTTGCAAAAAGGGTGGCACCAGAACCATCAATAGTGTTATTTGGCCTTCCAGATAATAATGGGAGCTACTAAAAAGTAAGATAGAGTTTATTTTGATATCAATCTCAATTGTACGATCGTTAATTTTGTAACAGTCTATGGCAGGCAAAAATGCAAAGCTTAAGGTAGTTTGAATATCTATATGATAGGAGAACTAATAAACTGAGGAAACCTGAAGCGCTTAGGCACTTTTTTCCTGATAAACAAGGTTATGTGATTTTATGTAGAAATTGACAGATATGAGCACATTATTTCCCAATTTGGATTTTATATAATTTCTCTGTCCTCATTTTGAATAAGCTTTTTTAATTAGCCATATTTGTATTTTCAATATTTTTATAAGTATATATTTCTCTTATGTGTAATACAAGCGTAACTAAGAGCATTGTGAAAACCTTTTGTGTACAATTGATACTGCTGAATAAAAAGACATTTAAAAAAAAGCTTCTACTGGAGGCTGTCACCATATTGTTCGGAAGACATTCTTACTTTTTCTAGTCAGTTTTCAGATGGTGTGGTACAGGGTGCAGATTATGTGCTTTATTTAGCACATGATCATACTGGTCTGGCCAGCTGGTGTGACTGAGTGTTGGTTTGTAAGAATGTTAGGTTACACTGTTGTGTGCCCGTGTGTTGAGGTGTTGTGTGTTGTCCTTGCTTGTGGAAGATGCGGAAGGTGTGAAAGTTTGCTGTGCAACATTGTTTAGTAGTCAAGTCAAGTCAAGTCAAGTCAAAAACCACTTTATTCGATTTAGTTAAAAATCATAAAAGCATTCTACAGTCAGAGGAAAAGGGACAGTACATATTCATTTAGAGATTACTTTTAGAAATTACACACTTCAGTAAAAATTTATATATACACAATTTAAAAACATCATAATTTATATATTCATATTTTTTAAAAGGAAAAACAGTTATAAAAGACTAAATATTAAGCTAAAAAATTACAGGTACAAAAGCATTTTCCATTTCCTTCTTTCGTGCAAAAACCCTTATATTACGTTTTAAGTCGTCTCCTCCTGATCCTAACAGCAGCAACAAGATAATTGGCCACGCTAAACATGACCAAAGCTGAATCCAACAATTGGAGATACAGGAGGGCAGGTTTTGCCTGATGGAAAGCTTTGTCCTTCAATAAAGGTATCAGATATTTTTGTCTGGGCACAGTAAAAAAAGGACAGAATAACATGAGGTGCATATTGTCTTGCATTGAAAAATTGTCGCAGTTGCAAACAGAAGCATCCTCCTCCTTGTGCCAGCCTTGACTATCACAAAGGACCATATAAATCTGGCTAAACCGAAATTTAACCAGAAGCCACCTGTGAAAAGGGATGTTAACAATGGCAAGGTACGGTTGTATAGTAAAGCAGGTGATGGTCAGGAAATGGGCTCTGATGGTGGGTTTAGCGAGTTGGCGTTCCTCCCTCTCCATAAATTTCAACTTAACAAAGTTGAGCTTAACCCAATCTAAATCAGATTTCTTTAGACCGTGGGGAGCAGAAAAAATCTCTGGTCGACCAAGGTCCAAAGAACATTTTTGAACGTATGATAACCAAGCTATTTTTTTTGAGTTGTCCAGTTTTAAACAGTCGGCCAATATTTTATGGTTCAAACCTAGATTGTTATTAGCCCAGGTCCTAATCCATAACAAGATAGGAGCCATTAGGAGGGTATCAATAATATACCCTAAGCCGAGTTCATGATGAACTGAAAACGAGGCTGTTGATTGGGGAAGCCCTAATATGGAACGAAGGAACTTGTTTTCTTCACTCTGGATAGCTTCGCCATTTACGTAACCCCACAGGCCTGAACCATACCTCGCTATAGCCACAGATTTTGCCCTATGCAAGTTTAATAAAGCACAAGTTGGTTTCCCACCCAGTCTCCTCGAAAAACTTAAAATGGCATTGGCCGAGCTCCTAACTGCTTTGATTTTAGCTGTAATTTGAGGAGCCCAGCTTCCTTTGGTGTCAAAAATTACACCCAGGTAAGTAAAAATTTTGACATTTGTGATCACGTCACCATTGCAATAAAACTGCTTTGTATTATTTTTGGCGGCCCCAAAGGCCATGACGTGAGATTTAGAATTATTTATCACTAGGTCAAGTGCGGACATAAAATCATTAAAAGCATTTAAGAGTCTTTGCAGACCTAAATGAGTCCGAGCTATCAAAGCTGCGTCATCCGCGTACAGAAGAACAGGGATGCGTGTATCCCCTGCACGCGGAGTGTCCAAAGTAGCAGTTAAAAGAGTCTTCTCTAAAGAATTTATATATAGAGTGAACAGCATGGGTGCAAGAATGCAGCCCTGCCGCACACCCCTACATGATTTAAACCAAGCTGTACGGTTTCCGTCATGATCCATTCTAATAGAAGCTTTTAGATCCTTGTGGAGTTCTGCCAAAAAGTATACAAGTGGGAGATCAAGTCCCAATTTTAACAGCATGTTCCACAACCGAGCTCTATTTACCAAATCAAAGGCCGTGGACAGGTCCATAAATGCTACAAAAATAGACCCTTTTTTTGCAGTAGTGTATTTCGATATTAACAAATGAAGATTTAAGCATTGGTCCTCTGTTCCTCTACCAGCACGAAACCCATACTGGGCATCTGATAAAATATTATTGTCTAACGACCAATTGTTAATTCTTGCTAACAGGACTTTGCCTAGGATCTTCATGGAAGAATCCAATAAAGAAATTGGACGAAAACACTTGGGGTCACTTCTTAGGCCCTTTTTAAAAATGGGTACTATGATTGAACATGCCCAAGTTTTTGGCAATCCCCCCTCATACACACAGTTAAAAACATTAGCTAAAATCTCAGCCCACATCTCAGGATTAAGTTTGTATAGGTCCAAAGGAACCCCATCTGGACCGGGTGCTTTGTTGGCAGCAGAACCTAAAATTGCCAGTTCTACTTCAGGTTTACTAAATTTTAACTTAGTAGTGGGAGTTGGGGAACCGGGCATTACAAATGCCTCAACAGGTTCATTTGAGCCATATATGTTGGAGAAATGTTTGATCCATTCAGCTTCAGGGATGTTAATTTCAAGATCGGTGTTACTATTTTGAGCAAATAAAGGATTATTAATTATGGACCAGAATTTGGAACTTTGTTTAAGGGTTACAGAATCCATTAGTGAATCCCAAGCTTCATCTTTGATGGCCTTTTTCCGCGCCTTAACCACCAGAGCATATCTTATTCTTAACTGTGCCACCAAAGACCTATCTCTAGGGGATTGTTTAAGGGCTTTCAGCAAAGCCGAGTGTGCCTTGGAGCAGGAGCGATCAAACCACCCAAAAGCTGGAGCTGAACCCCTCCTTGGTTTAGCTGTTAGTTCCTTTTGAACTCCGGCACAAATAGCCTCGAAGGCACTAAGTACCTCCTTCCCCCCCCCTCTCTCCATCCCTACATTTCTCAATTTCTGCTGCCATTTTTTGCTCAATCTGGGCATGGAAATCCTCAGGGCAAACTTTACACCATTTGAGGCGCCTACCCTGGTCTCTACTCTTTACGTCCCTCGCCCCAGTAGCCCTCATGTCCCCTTTACTCAAGCCCGAAAAAGCATCCAAAACTAACAGCACCGGGTTGTGATCACTAAACCCGCTTACAATTGCATTGTAAAACAATACATAACGTAAGAGCCCCGGGGACATAAAAAAATAATCAATAATTGATTCACTCCCTCTTGCATTATACGTGACCACACGGTTTGTTAAACCTGAAAACCCTGGTTCATATAGATCATTGGATGATAACAGATTTTCCATTGCCACACCCTTCGGGGTGTGTTCAAAATGTGGCAACGATGTATGGTCTGGACCGGTATCATCTATGATCTGGCAGTGTAACTCACACAGATGAACATTAAAATCTCCCATCATAATTAACTGAACAAAAGTGGTTTGTTTAGACATGTAATTATTTAAAAAGGAGGATAAACCTTCAAGAACAAAATTAGGGGGACCCCCCTGCACGGAGTTATAACAATTAATAAACACAATCTTATTCTTATCTGCCAAAAGAATTTCCACCAGCTGGAAAAAGTGTGAGGAACTGGGTATCTCTTTAACTAACCCTACCAATTTTACTGAAACTAGAAGTAGCAGTCCCCCTCTATCCCTTCCAGCCGTGGAGCTCTGCGCATTGACACAGAATGAAATATAGCCATCTACCCAGAATCCCTTATCTTTTGACCACGTTTCTTGTAGGGCAACTATATCATGTTCCTTCACTTGTTGTAGCCAAATTGGGTCATCCTGTTTGGCCCGTAGGCCCGCGATGTTCCACGATAATAACCTGATATGCCCCCGATCCAGTTCTGGAGGGTCATTTGTAGGAGTGTTAACCGTATCATCTGATGTGATAGCCTCTGTAATAACTGGGCATGGGACAGTCCGGTTATCGTGCTCAGGCTCTAGTCATTCTATATCTATTCGATCGGCTAGAGCCGAGAACCTATTTGACAATAACAAATCATTTGAAGGACTGATCTTTACAGGATTAACTAGGCTGCTACCCTTGGGTGGCTTTGTCACCCAGTTATTACCACACAAAGGCGAGATAAGTTTGTCCTCCGCCCAAATATTATTGGAGAAATGTGGCTTATTGTTTTCACTATCACCTGGCCTATAGACTCGGGGGTAGAAAAAGCCAAGGGGCATTGCTCGAACACCTTTACCTACAGGGTCCAAAGGGGAGCCATCCCAGAAGAGGCGACCAGCAACACTTCTAGATTTAAAATTAACAATTACGCAATCTCCTTCTACATTTTTCTTACTTGAGCCCACCCAGTTCACCCTTCTACTTGTGACAATATTGTCTGCAATGTTACTCTCTCCCGTGCAATTAGCATTGCACCATTTTTTAACATGCTTAAAAAGAGTGTCCTGATGTTCCACCTCCCCATCTGCAAGTTTGGGCACGTTAACCAGAATAGCTACAAAAGGTGTTGCATCCGGAGGTAGATTTACTGGGGGTACCCTTCTCGCCACAGCCCCCCGCTGGTCTCTAGGCCTTACTGAGGTATTTACACTGGGAACCGCCTCCATCAAGGGAATATATATCCCCTCCTCCACTTTCCTTATTTTTTGCACTGGGTTTTCAGTGACCACATTAGAGGTGACAGTCGATATATTTATGGGAGGACCCCTGACATTAGGGGCAGGAACCTGGACAAATGAAGGACAGGGCCCCATAGGTGTAAGTGAAACGGGGGCCTGCCTATTAAGAGCGTCATTGATACGCTCACATTTTGCCATAAGAGTCTTGACACAATCCCTCAGAGTCTCAGTGATATCAGAAGCAATCTGGATTAATGCGGCTTCCAGTCTTTCTGTAAACAGTTTTTCCAATAAAGTAGAGATGCCCTCCTCAGTTACATAAGTTTGCTGAAAAGGCCCAGGCTGGTTGGAAGCATTCTTACATGCAACCCCCGGGGTCGTGGGTAAAGATGGTATCACTGTTTCGGGCAAAACCGGTAAAGGAAGAATTGTGGAGGGTTGTGGTAGGGTGGGTCTGCAAGAATCAATGATGACCCTAGGTTCCAACGGTATGCAGTTTATGGCAGACGCACTAGATATGTTAACTGCCCCAGGGCTAGTTGCAAGACCCAACTCTCGTTCTGACTCTGCAATCTGAGTTGATAGCTCCCCCACCTTAGTTGTTAAAAACGTAATAATACTAGTCGTGTACTTTGGCACCTTGGCTTTCACTTCGCCAGGCACCGTTGTTACCAGTTTCCGCTTACCCATGCTGAAAGGGATGTGGCCCGTCCCGTCCCTGGTCGTCCTTGGACGGCCTTAGACGGCCCGCCCTCTGCCCGGGCTCTGCCCGGGCTCCGCCCGGCACGTCCCGCGCGCGTCCTCGCGGGACGGGAGGCGTACTCGTGATTAATAGCGCCCCCGGGCGCTGCCTCTGTCGTCACCGGTGCGCCGGTGACCCCCGGGGCACCTGGGAAATGTCGTTTTTGGCCGTTGCCCTCACGGCGCTGCAAGGGGTGCAGTGATGTCCTCTGCCGTTTCCCTCACGGCGGCCTCGGCGGCTGGTAGGTGCGCAGGTAAGTGCGCTGTTGTCAAAATAGCCGTTTCCCTCACGGCGGCCTCGGCGGCTGGTAGGTGCGCAGGTAAGTGCGCTGTTGTCAAAATAGCCGTTTCCCTCACGGCGGCCTCGGCGGCTGGTAGGTGCGCAGGTAAGTGCGCTGTTGTCAAAATAGCCGTTGCCCTCACGGCGCGGTCTTGACTGGTCCCCACATTGTTTAGTAACTATATGCGGATGTCTGGGGAAATTGCAAATGAGAGTAATTGCGATCACAGGTTTGTGCTGAAGTCTGCTCAAGGGAGTTTTGAGTTAGGGTAACAAATGTATAGTTAAACTTTCCATTTGCAATGTGTTTTGTACATGCAGACTGGGGTATGATGGGGGAAACCCTTGTTAAAGGAAGCTGGTGGGTTGCGTGCCCCTGCTGACTTCGGACTGTGAATCCATGATTCCATCTCCTGAGGGCATAAATGTTGTGAGGCGTCACTGGTCACTGTGAGTGTGCAGACATGGGGTGGTAGGACCTCATGTCCGCGAAAGTA
Organism: Lissotriton helveticus; assembly: GCF_964261635.1. Lineage (NCBI taxonomy): Eukaryota > Metazoa > Chordata > Amphibia > Caudata > Salamandridae > Lissotriton > Lissotriton helveticus. The sequence continues at coordinate 1,457,889,343 of NC_136057.1, forward strand.
GCAAGATTCTCACTTCTTGGATCATTGTGCAACAGTAGTCACAACCTACATGTTGTCTTGTTCCTTTCTTTGACACGTAGAGGGAGGAGCCTCATGACTTGACCGGTCTTAGAGTTTCTGTGACTTCTATGTGTTGCCTTTGTGCCTCTGCATCTCTGCATGGGTACTGGAGAGTTTAAGAGGATATCGTTGCGTGAACATGTAAGTTACACATGTTGGAAAATGAGTAATTGTGAATGCTTGTCCCTTTAATTATATGCAAGGAAATTACTATTTTGTTGATTGCAGGAGAGGAAGGTTTGTATTATCCTGTTTGTTGCCATTACATGTACGTCTGAGATGATATCTGGAATGCTGAAAGTGGAATGCAGAATTAATAATGTAATAGAAAGTTGACCTGTGGTCTGCAGTGGAAGCCATGCGACAGGACAGCAAGTGGCAGCTCCTCCGCAAGAGCGGAGGAGTGTCGCCTCACTGCCTGGCTAAAAGCCAGCAGGTGATAAATAAAATTATGTTCTATTATCAGTTTTTTTTCCATTTGCCAGCGCATGCAGAGAGGGGCGGGTCGAGGCACGAGAGGGTGGAGGAGAAGTACTACGTGCACTTCTAAGTGCTCATGTGTGTTTAGCCGGCAGTCACAGGACAGCCAAACACACATGCGCACCTAGGTTTCCCCAACCCAGCTGCATTCAACAGCCAGGCAGGAGAAACCCCACAGACTCCCTGTTCTGAGCGGAGAGTCTTTTCAGCCCGCTAAGGCCAATCCCCGTGCAGCTCTCATTGCATGAGAGCAGCGTGGGGATTGCACAGGGAGTCTGTCCCATGGGCTGCTGGGACCACGTAGAGGACAGGAGGCACAACACGGCCAGCGGCTTAAGGCAAGTTCTTTTTTAAAAAAAGATTATTATTAGCACCCTCACGCACTCTCCCCTCTGCGTTCCCCCTCCAGTGTTCCCTCCCCCTCCACCCTTTGGTTTGTGGCAGCCGCCACTGGGAACAGCTGTAGGGAGAATGAAGACCCAACGGGACCTATTTGCTATTGCTGTAAATGGAGGCCCTAACAATAAATAAGGATCTTACCTCCTACCAGAGTGGCTAGAGATTCTAGCAATAAGACCCTGCCCTCTAACCACAAATACGGATTTAAGTCACAAAAAACATTCCCGCTAACTGTGGTGATCATCAAACACTCAACTTTTAAACCACCCATCTCATTTCCCTACCCTTCAGCCTCCAATGCGAACACACAGAAAAGACCATGAGAAAACACTGATCCCAAGTGTACTTTGGGAAAAGCTAGCTGACAAATGACTACTGGTTGACTGTTAATCAATTGGGCCAATGGCTCACAAACAGCCTCACCAAGTCTCACAAATCTGGTATCGCCAGAAGGTGGGCTGATTCAATTCAGGTGTAAAATTACAGAAGAAAAACACACAGCACTGACAAAAAAAACAGAGACCGTACACAATACACAGAGCAACAATAAAGGAAGTCAAGTGATCAAACTTCTCAAGAAGTTTCTCTGATCTTCCATGACAAACTAAAGAGCCCTTCAAAACCATAAGCTCTGGAGCAAGGATTCCAAATCAAAATACTTGGAAGAGCTCTTCATTTCACTAATTGATAATTTTATTGAAAAAGTAAGCAGTCTAAAGTCCCACTTCATGAAGAAAAAACGTATCATCTCATTCACTCATATTCAAAGCACCAAAACTACTCAAGCAAACTCCATGTTCGAAATACTCTCCATAAAAGAACACTGAACTGTGCAAGTTTCGATTGTCAAACATCCAACTGACCCAAGCGTATTCAAAAGACCTTCTCTTATCATCATCTGCTCTCATACCCGCCAGAGTAATCACTGGCTCTTCCTCTATCAATAGGAGAGTTTACCAACAAACTTAGCACTTCGTACATTAAGCCACAATATAAGAAGCAAGGGCTTAATAAATCTGACTCAGGAAATTATACGCCAAAATACGATGGAGCATTCGTAGGGAAAGTCATTAAAATAAATATCAGCTTTCATTGGGATCACCTCTCTGGTTGCTAAACTTAATAGGGCCCGGAGGAGATCAACAACATTGATACACATGTGCATCTTATTGTTTCAGAGTCATTGGTATAGTGACACACTACCCCCAGACCTGGTCTGCTCTTTTTGTTGTTTTGTATTTGACCAGGGGAGTGAGCAGACAGGTCTTTAAATATTCCCTTTGACCCTCCCTACAATTGTGTTTTTAGTATTATGAGCAACTTCCCAGTTGCGGGTCTATTAATTGAGTGTAAACACTGTTTGTTTGCATCGTCCTTAGCTCACCCAACCTAATTGTGTGTGTTGCTTTTCTGTCTTTCCAGCCACGTCCACATCCTCCCTTTAATGACACCTGATTTGAACTATTTCACTTTTCATGGATATGCGATATAACTCTATGACAACTACTAACTAAACATGATAAGTTGGCATAAGGCTGAGTCTTCTTTCATCACTGAGTGACTCTTAATAACCTCATTCCCCTTCAGACTAAAAAGGTCTTGACTCTTATAATTGAGCCGCTGATACATTCAGGGCTCTCCCCCTTTGAGCACTTGGATGCGGAAGTTTCCTGGATAGGATGCCCATTGTATATCAAAATCAGAGTACAGACATTCAAGAACCATTCACCTAATCTAGTGTGCACGTTTCCATGACGATAGGAAACTACATTTGATGAATATATTAATTCGACCATTCGACCTATAGCACACGGATGTGTCTCTTAGTTGGGGACATACGCCAGAGACATCTATTTACTTTAATTTCTAAATCAATTATAAGCCCATTCTTGTAGCTTGGTGTTGGGCGCATGACAAAGGGAATAGTGTTCCCCTGTTTGGTTATGCGCGGTAGCTTGGGGGCAGACACCAGACCGAGCGCATTATTTAGTGAGGCTTTGGACGCAAACGCGATCCAGTATACCCACATGTTTCCACTAAATTGTACAGAGGAATATGTTTGATTTAACAAATCATTACCGGCAGTTCGGGAACTGGCCGCGCATGCGCAACGGGACAGCGTCTCTCTCCGCGCATGCCCTGATATTCTCTTCCGTGTTGATGACCACCGGTTGGGGGTTACTTAAGGGTTCAATGCGGACCTATCAGCACCTCCACTTCCGCTTGGTGCAACGACAGGGGTACCGACGGACAGGTGAGTGTCCTTTCGGACCACCCGCATTTTAGCCAGCTCCTTTAGAAGAGACAAGATCTTTTAGTCTAGACGGTCCATATATATATTTCTTTGATATATTTCTTGATACCAATGAGCAGTAAGTTAGGATTCTAATTTCTGTTAACATAGGAACCCTCACATTTGGGCTGCCTAGCTGGTCCCCTGAAGGCCAATATTTGTTCCCCATGTCAATTCTACAAGAGAGGTTTAAAAGAAGCCTTTAGAGAGGTTGCAAACAAGCCTCTAAAATAAGCCTTTTTCTACTGAGGAATTCACAAACCATCACCTAAATGTTTAGGGACACTCTTATGTGTCTACATTGGGTTATGTGATATTACGTATCTCGCAGCATGTGCGGTGTGTAAGGTGCCATTGGGGTGGATGTGTGTGGGCTCGTGTTTGGCAGTTGGGTACCTATCACACGTTCGTTGGGTTAATTGTGTAGAGCAATTGGCTAGGACACTGTAGAGTTATGTACTCACTTTGTCCTTTTTTCTACACTGTAGAGCGGGGCCTCATACTCCCGAGCGGTCGCCGGGTGAGGTGAGGTCTTCACCCACACAAGGCTGGGTTAGTATCACCGTGAGGAAATGCCTCTGTGTGATAAAGCTAGTATGCTTGAGCCTATATATGCAGAATGTAAATTAATTCATGCAAGTGTTTTTCTATGCGGTTACTCTGTATTCAGGCGGTTGTATTTCTGTTATTTAATGTTGTTGTGCAACCCAAAAAATTTTTTGTCTGTTGATAGGAAGAAGATATGCTTTTCCTCCGCCAGTGGACGTCCAAGCGTTCTAGTTCCTGGTAGATATGTATCTGTCCTGTCTATTAGTAAACTTATTTAAATTTTTAGTCACAACACATCACTTGTGGTTATAGTGGCAGTAGCGATTATAAACTTGAGGTCCTGAAGAAAGCTGGGGAATTGCCCCTTAGGCTGAAACATGTCGACCGATTTTCACAAACGCCATAGGGTAGTTCAATTTTCCTACCAGGCGTGTTTTTAACCATTGACACACTGACTTCAGTATGTGCGTTCTTTCTGGGCCAGTGTAGCCATTTTTAATTTATCACATTTTCTTTGAGCACTGCACTTTATTCAGTCCACTTCATGACAAACATCATGGCTGGATCGCTGACATTCTCTTCCACTACAGCACTATATGGCTGGGTGTGGTAATGACTGATCAGCAAGTCCCACATGACGTAAACTCCACCAGCAGGGTGGTCTGATGGGACTTCTTTCTAGCCTTTTGTGTCCAATAACTTCCAACAACATTGATACACATGTGCATCTTATTGTTTCAGAGTCATTGGTATAGTGACACACTACCCCCAGACCTGGTCTGCTCTTTTTGTTGTTTTGGAACTCTCCCCATGCCACCTCTTTGGTAGAATGGAGAGTGGGGTGGACTGGTGCGTCCAGCAGCATAAGCCTATTTATGCTGCAAGAGGTTGGCCACAAAAACACTGAATATTGGGGGTCGATGGGGGCAATATTATGGTTGAGGCTTGTAACTTTGGACTGTGATATCTGTACTGTGGTGCTATTGCAATAATTGTGGTGTATGTGTTCTATGTATGGGTTTGAAAACAATAAAACGTATTTATACAAATTAAAAAAAGCATCTTAAATACAAATCTAATCTCTGATTTCCTCAAATAAAACCACCCCCTCTTTGATAAACAGACTGGTTTCCTGCCAGGAAAAGGTACTAAATTGTTGTCAATTGCAATCTTTGATGACAGGAAGAATATAGATTTGAAATGTGTGATTGCCCTCTTCAACTCATCATCGGCCTTCGGGACGGTTAACCACTGCTCCAAATGTTGAGCGTCAGCGGGAAGCAAGAAACCGTTCTTAAATGGTTAAAGACATACCATGCAGAAAGAGACCAAATCTTCCTGCTTACTTTGTTCTGCACACTAGTTTACTAATGGAGTAGGTGACCCCAAAAGCTCAACCATAGCTCCCTTGCTAGGTAATGTTTCCCTGTACCCACTGACCGAAAACACAAGAAACACTCAAGCATAATTGCTAGAACCATATTGGCAGCACTCAGCTCATCCTAAAGCTAGAATAACCATGAGATCTGGACACATCTAAATTTTCATAACTATTGAGGGCAATAGGCAAGAGGAGGCAACAGAATCCTGTGAAGTTAAAATCTTTAAAAACAAAGATCCTCGCGTATGGAACACAGCAAAAAAATAACCCTACCACCGTTGGGTCTAAGGATATTGGGCCTCTCCAAACATTACTGCAATAGTAACGCACCTAGGTGTTATTATGGTCTTCCACCACATGTCAATCAAGGGACCAACAATGTAATATTCACTATTAGACTCTGGCCTAGCGTCTTCCCTGAGCTAATGGGGTTCTGGTTGCAAGAGTACTAGTGTTGTCATGCATCGATTATGCCAGTGTCTTTACACTGGGCTCCCAAAACACCCAATCAGCAAACTTCTATGGATCAAGAATACTAACACAAGTCAAGTGCTATACTTGAGCAGGCACGATTACATCACCCATGTCCTCAAGGCTACAAACAGACTCTGTGGCTAGAGAAATCTCATTCAAAGCACTCTGCACTGTTCACCCGAAGATCAAATAACCATGACTTGATCTTCTTTTGATCAAAGCCCAGGCCCCGTTCAGCACCGCTCCTGATAATCTCCCCAAATACCCCCATTTTTTTTTTTAAAGAACACAATCAATTGTTAAGTTCTTTCTCTGCAGTGCAAGATCTGGAACATGCACACAAAGAAAATAAGGATGACCAGCAGCTACAATGAGTTTAAAGGACCATACAATTCTGAGTATTTCCTGAAGCATAACACAAAGTGAGATAAAATCAGAAGTAATACCAGGTAATATATGCACGCTACCATCCTCTCACACTCCTTCTGTAGTGATACGATTCCTCTCTGAATGGTTAAGTGCAGAGAGACTCTTAAGCATATGAAAATTGACTTATTTTAGGTGCTTCAACATAAGCCAATGGGGACAATACATCCCTACATTTTTTTCAAAATCTCCCACTTACTATCCAGTTTGATAAAGCTGGCATGTATGCGAAAGTCACATAAGCCTTAAAAGGGATAAAGGAGTGCTATATCAATACCATACCAGTACCCCACCTTTAAAACTCTACACACCTACATATGTGAGATAAGGCAGTGAGAATTTTAAGGCAAAACTCTTTTATTGTCGTTTTCTCCTTTTCGATGGTTTCTCTACTTAAATGCATCCCTCCCCGTTTCAAAATGTTAGCGTGGTATGTACTCTACCCCTGCATCTCGTACACTAACTCACTCACCTGCCCTCGCCTTCGGAACGGGACATAACTGCTCCGGAGGGAGGGGCGGGGGTTCTTCGCCCGCGGATCAAATGAGAGTTGGGGAGGGGGTGTTCAGGGCTCCCTCGTGCCACCGATATGGGGAGACTGATGACTTCCGGGTAGAGACTATGGGGGAGGGGGGGGGGGACACGGTGGGACTGTAATCTCGGTGCCGGTAAGGGGACGCAAGGAACACCTCAGGTTCCCCACCCAGTGTGGGACCGTTCCGGATCCCTCCGCCATCTTCCACGCACCATAGTGCGGTTCACATCACCACCCGCAGATTCCTCCGCCGCCGCCGGGGGAGAGGAGGGCTGAGCAGCTGGTGACGTCAACAGTGCGTTCCATGGACGTCAGTGGAATCCCTGCGAGCATCAATGGGCTAAAAATAGCAGCTGAGGCGGCGGGGCCCGGAATAGAGTCTGTGACCGAGGCCTCCCCCCGCGCGCCCGGGGGCCCGCGCCGGAGAAATACTACACGCGCTCACGCCAGACTCATACACGCAGAAGAATGGGAACCGGAATGGATTACTCTATCCTCTCCCCCCACCCCTCAAGAATCCAGCCACCGAGGTAAACACGAGCGAAGAGGGCCACGAACAGACCGAGTGGGACCTCGAGGGAGGCTTCCCCGGAAATACTGAACGCACACGACTTGGCATGCACAACACTCGTACTACTACTGCCCGTGACCCCTGACCTAAAGCCCCCTCCTCCACTGTAGAGCGCATGTACTGCCTTCAGGGAAACAAAGCCTAAAACAAACGTGTATGGCCGACACCGTTTACGTGTACCGCTGCAATGCTGACCTACACAATGGTGTCATCGAACTACACAGAAAAATAACATTTATTGCAGCACATTTCCAAATGTAAACAATTGCACACCCCCTGAACACAAACCTTGAGCTGTGTCGCAGCACGTTAACTAATGTAAACATAACCCCTCACAAATAGACTGTGACATGTAGAGCATTACAGAAAATGTAAACTATATAACCACTGAATACAAACAGTGAGGTCCAGAGTGCAAAATGTACTCCAATGTAAACATAATACAAACCATGACAACGTGCAACTCTTTTCAAATACTAACATTACACCCCTATTTATACGAAATCTGTATTTTCAGCGTGATAACATTTGGTAGACCCTATTTCTTTTGCTGGCTTTAGATTTCTGTGTGGTTTACAGATGCTAACCAGTAGTGAAGTGCCTGCACTCCCCCTTTAAACTTGATTGAATTGGCCTAATCCTAATCGCTATATGTAACTTGGTTATATGTGAAATATGGTGTAAAAGTGCATCCAGGGCCTCAAAGTTAAATGTTGCATTTAGACTGTAGCACTTATTGTGTCATTAGCTAGTGTGACAAGGAAAACAAGGCTGCAGGCCTACCTTTGTGGCCTGACAGCTGCAGTTTAAATCTGAACTACGAGCTGTTAAAATAACCCATTTTCACAGCTAAAACAAACCTCCTTTTTACATTTCAGTAAGGCTGCCTACGTAGGTCTTGTAGCCCACAAGCTAGGGTGCATTATATTTATTAAGTGAGAAGTGTACAACATTAATATTACCATGTACCTACACCGACTATGACCTAAAAGCTATTTTCACTGTGGCAGGCTGTAGGAAATCTGCATTTTATGTACGGTCACCCCACATTTTCCTCCTTTTGCAGGACCCTTCATTTTGCTGGTTTTGCAATTTTGTGCGCTTTACCCCTGCTTGCCTGTAGTAAAATGCGAGTGCTCCTCCTTTAAACATGGTCGAATTGGCATATTCCTAACAGATATATTAAACTTGCATATAAGTCCCTAGTATATGGTACATAATATACCCAGGGCCTGTAAGTTAAATGTCACTAGTGGACTGCAGCACATATGGTGCCATCCATACACTACAGTGACAGTGTATTCAGTGCTACCATTGTAGCCTGACTGTGGCAGTTTAAAAACTGCAATTCAACCTGTAAAAAGAATCCCTTTTGATGGGTCAAAACCTCCCTTTTAAATAGTCATACATCAACCTTGTATAGGCTTTGTTACCCACAAGGCAGGGTGCATGGTATTTAAGTAGAACATGTTGAAATTTCATGTTAAGTTGCCCTTGCAATGAGTAGCAAGCAAAAGGTATTTTTCACTGCGGCACGCCTAGCTGCTGTTTGTAGAACACTAGAGTGTAGATTAAAATCCTAATACTGTATCTCAGAAATGAGACTAGCTGAAAAAGGAATGAAATAACTTTTTAATAGTTATTATTATTTTTTTAATGATAACTTTATTGCGGTCAAAGACCATAAAAGTGCAGATAAAATACATACAAAGCACAATAGATGAAACAATAAATATACACGATTCGCAATGAAGATAAAAAGTTAATTATACAGATAGTTATCGGTTGGCAATCTTGATAAAACTGTTTTTTTTGTTTTTTTTAAAAAAGAGAACGGATTAAACCAGATAGATTTGCAATAACTCTAAACAAAGCTTTTCCTACTGCGCCACATACAATGTAAGAAGCGGGAAACAGCAAAGACAATAGGTGGTGATGTGTCGTACATTAAGACTCTACACGCCTGCATATATTGCCTAAAGCCCAAGTTTTTGCATAGCGGGATTAGCCAGCATTTTTTTATTGTAACATATGCTGGACAAAAAAACATGACATGTGCAACATCTTCTCGGATGTAGTTACATGCTGGGCAAGTTTCGTTATCTGTTGTAGCCCATTTTGAAGTAAATGCCCTTATTGGTAATGAACCATGCCTCAATTGAGTATACAATTTCCTTGCAAGAGGGGGGTTGGACTACATCTAGGAATTCCTCCTGTCGAGGGTCAGATTTTACTAGGAGGAACTCCACAGACAACCTACCCTGGGTTGTTGATCGATGTAGTGCAATTACGTTTTTCTCCCTCACTAGGGTTAACAACTGTGCCCTAGGTATACTCACACAGCTGAGCTCTGGGGTCTCCCATAGTTGGGGCAGTCCTATATATCTGGTAAGGGCCTTGATATGAGACAGACAAGGAATTTTTTTGTCTTTTATATGCCCCCAGACCTCTGCAAATTCAGCTCTGTAGGATACCAATTCTGGTGCTGACCAGAACCTCCTCCAATAGAGCAATGGCCGGGCGGCTACCAGTTCTTCTATGGACTCTAGTCCCAAATCCAACCTCAAAGGGGTAAGTGGTGTACTTTGTGGCAGGCCCACCAAATTCCTCATAAAGGACTGCTCGACTCTCAAGAGGCTATATGTATTCTTATGTCCCCAGAGTTCAGCGCCATACATGGCTGCTAACCTAGCCTGAAGTCCATAAATTTCGAGGACAGAAGCTACCGGTTTAAATACTGAAGTTCTGTGGAGCTTACCGATACCCCCTACTATTTGTGATAGTCTGAGGGTAGATTTAGCAATTTGGAGGCCCCAACTGAAATCTTCAGTCAAAGTGATGCCAAGGTAGACAAAGGTCTTAACCCGGTCCAGTGGAATAGTGTTCAGGACGGGGTTCGGACGGGTCTGCCTCGGGGGATTGAAGATCATAAATTTGGTTTTATCCAAATTAATCTCCAATCCCCGCGAGGCACAGAATGTTACAAACCCATCCAGAACACGCTGGATGCCCGATGATGTTTTGGATAACAACAGAGTGTCATCCGCAAACATCAGAGCGGGCACCCGACCAGTTGCCAACCAGGGAGCGTCATTGTCTTTTACACCATTTAGGGCGTCCACAAGGCCGTTGATGAAAAGACTAAACAGCGTGGGCGCCAGGATGCATCCCTGGCGCACACTCCTAGACACTGGAAAGCGGGCTGAAAGATCCCATGTCTCCCACACCTCACCTGAGCATAGTTGCCAACATGCAATCTAGTTAAGATGTTCAATAGATAAGGTGGGAGGCCCAGGTCTGCCAGTACTTTCCATAGCTTTTCCCTGGGGACTAGATCAAAGGCGGCTCGCAGGTCCACAAAAACAAGGTAGAGACTGCCACCCTCCACTCTTGCTGTTTTCCAAAAAAGGACCTGGAGCCGAAAAATTTGATCGAGGGTTGAAATGCCTGATCTAAATCCAGCCTGGAGAGTGGTCAAAGTTTGGTGTTCCTCCATCCATACCTGGACCCTGTCCAATATAATTCTTCCCATCAATTTTTGTGTTGTGTCTATAAGGCTAATAGGCCTATAGTTTGATGGGATTAACGTGCAACTCTTTTTGTAAATGGGGACGATCTCAGCTCCCAACCAGGTGTCCGGTAAATCGGACCCCCTGAGGACCGCATTGAACAGGATAACCAGGTATGGTTCCCATACTTTCGGTTGGGATCGGAACAAATCCCCAGGCAATTTGTCTAGGCCTGGAGCTTTGTTGGGGGTTAGTCTCGCTATGGCAGATTCTACCTCCTTCAGGGTGATAATCTCAGGCATAACCGGGCGGTGGGTCTCCGGGACATCCAGGTAAACCACCCGCGACCCCACGCCCGAGTCCCCCACCAGTCGATACTCGTGGTGGGGGTCTGGGGCGGGGGGTAGCGGTAGGGCCACAGCTCCTTCCTGTAGCGATGTCACCGCCCCAGTCATTCTGTACTCATGGGCCGGTATGGGGCCTAGGGGGGGGGGCATCGCCACACTCCATATTTGTGTACAGAGCACCAAAATGCGCCTCCCACACTGAGGGCACAATATTTGGGAGAACGGCCTCCCCTCCCCCTCTTACTCCTAAGCTGACAAGCTAACAATATCCCAAAATGTTAATAGTTATTAAGAATTTCAACTCAATGGCGAAGTCATATTTGTAATAAATAGTAAAGAAAAGTATCTTCTAGAAAGTTACCTTTCCCTGCCTGAAGTTCCTGGAGGCTAATCTGCACTTGCTCTCAAACTTCTCCCTGCCAGGGATTCACATTTGAATAGGTGTGAAATGTCTCACAGGAGCAAACAATTGACTCTCTTGAATGGGCAGAGACAACTTTTCTGAACCTCACAGAACATGGGGGCTGTGAGCATTCTTTTTGACACTGCTTTGTCAAAATTGTGCTGGTGGGTCAAATCCAACTTGACACTCCAGCAGTCTGTTGGGTTTACTTATAATACTGCGGCATGCTTGAAAGAACTGGAACAGGATGGAAAGACAATTCTTGTGTATCCACTGTCTGATTACAATTTACTGGAAGATTTTTAAAGTTAGTTGATATTGCAGAGGGTAAAGTAGCTAAATGTGCACAGTAAAGGGTTTTCACTTTTCAGTATTCTATCCAGTTAGAAAAAAACACCAGGAAGGAGAGATAATCATTGCAAGATTTGTGCTGTGTCATTATTAAATGAGCATCTTGAATAATGTGGAAAAAATAAGGGCTTAGCGCCTGTAAAGTTTTGAGATGTTTGTATAAAAGGCACATTGCACTTTAAACCTTTGTATGATGTAAGCTCACTTATTTAATGCCAAGGGTCAATAAAAGCTTGCTAAGATTCCCGGTAGATCATACTATAGAATTGCATGGGATTACTCATAGCGTGTAGCATTAGTAATAGTAATTAGAGGAAACCGGGTACTATAGGCACCAGAAATAGTAGGTGGATCTTGACTCTCGCAAATGCATTTTGGCAGTATGTTTTCGGTGGTTTTAAACTACAAATTAATTGTTTTTATCAAGGGAATAACCTTTATTTTTTAAATTGTGCTTTACAAAGTTGTCAAACTGACATTATGTATGAATTGTGCAAAAATGTGTTACATTGTAAGCTTTTATTAACTGAACAATAAATTCTTCTTCACTGTCTGCGTGCTAATGAAGCTTTTTTTGTTCTAAAAGACTTCTGTCTGGGTTTGTTGGGATTGCAGTGTCTGCTTTAAGCTCGATTTTGATGTTAGATGTAGGAGGGCACTAGGATTACTGTAGCACACTCCCACACAATTCCAGCCCTCAGAGCCTAAATTTGGCCAAATATTTTCTCCATCATAAAAATGAAAGTGGGTGTAATTAACCCCGGGAGCTTCCACCCCATTGGTTAGCATGTGCAGAGGTGTCATTCCTATCCACTAGCTTGTGCCAGGCATACGTGTGGCACCTCCAGTCATGCACAGCAAAACACTCCTACCAATGATGAAGAACAGAAGAGGACTAGACCTGCTGTTTATGTCCTGAGAGGAGCACTGAAGGACTGGATCTGCTCCCTCTTGTACACAGGACAAAGAACTCGACTCTAATGGTCATAGGGCACACCCTGTTCAAGCTATAGGGATAAGACAAGCTATTAGAAGGCAACTAAAAAGTGGCAACTGGACATGGACATGATCCTGCTGTTGACCTCTGTCACTTAGTGCCTCCACTGAGCTACTGGAAGGCTTTAGAAGTGTACTCCTTTGGAGGATTGGGACTTAAAGGACTAAAGTCGGAAGGTAAAATCTTTGATCTGCGCTCCATTTTAGCCAGCTTCAAATTACGCCTAGGTCCTAGTCTACAACGAACATTGACTATCATTGGCCCTTTATGGTTCTTGGTGCTATTCCTACTTAAAACTTTAATAATTCATCTCTTCAGTTCCCCATTTTTGTAATTTTGGTGTCACTTTCATGGTATCTTTTACTTTATTTCTTTTATTCGGTTTGGATTTTCATTGTTTTGCATTTTTACTATATTATTGTTTTGGTACTGCATAAATACCTATGTTAAGCCTGCCTGCTTTTTGACATAGCCACCAAGGGGTTGAGCTCTGGTTAATTTAGTGAGTTTGAGGGTTCGCCCTGACATGGGTTGTGTTCTTCTTCGAGGTCAGTAGTCACTCACCCCAAATAATAATACTCACATTTCTTACACAGGCCTAGCTGTCCTTTCTAGAAAGCTGGAGTGCCGATTAAAATACTAATACGGCTAAACTGAGAAAGGGATCAGCTAGACAAATAATGAAACCACCATGTGAGAAAGGGCCATCTTTCTTGCCTTGGTATACCTCCACTTTTTTCTGAACTGCTGATGTGCTTGACTGAGTGTGCCCTGGATCCCTGCCAATCAGGTACCCAGCGCCTGTGTTCCTTCCCTAAAAATAAAAGCTATGCTGAAACAAAATACCCAATTGGCACCTCTGGCCACCTGTCAGCCGCCAGTAAAATGGTACCCAGGGCATGGTGACCAGAGGAGACCCCTGAGGGCTGCAGCACTTATTGTGCCACCATCAGGGGCCCTGTACCCTGGCACCCACACCCTGCCTTTACAGGCTGAGTGCCTAAGTACAGAACTAAAACAAGAGTCGACATGGCACACATCCCTGTGTGCCATGCCCACAGAACCCATTGCCCTGGCATACTTCAGTCACCCCTCTAGCTGGGTGCCCTATGCCAGAGGTGAGGGCACAAGGGCATGAGCCCTGTGCCCCTACAGTACCCAGGGCCATTCCTGCGCACTGTAAGTGCAGTGATGCCATTTAAGAGTATATGGGGCTGGGAGGTTATCCTTACGAACTCCACAGCACCATAATGGCTACACTGAAGACTGACAAGTTTGGTACCAAACTTCTCAGCACATTAAACCGCACTGATGCCAGGGTGGAATTTAATGTAAAAATACACGAGAGGGCATCTTAGAGATGCCCTCCAAAACCCGAACCTACAATCCACGTCTGGGCTGAGTGGCTGCAGAGGCTGCCACACAGCAGACATGTTGCTGGACCCCTGGGTGGAGAGCCCCCCGCTCTCCTGGGCCTGCAACAATGCACATCCTGGGCGAGGTGATGTGTCTCCTCCCCCAGGATGGACAGGGGGAAGCTTCAAAGGCATACCGCCTCTGAGAGCTTCTCCAGGCCATTTGCTGTACCCAGCAACTTGGCCCCCACCCGTTCTACCCCCACCTTGGCAGGAAGACTGGCGGGAAAAACTACGTCAGGAAGGAGGGTGTGCCAACCTTTGCCAACTCCACCCCTCATGTGGAGGAGGCGAGGTGAAGCACGACCCCGGGCTCCGGCCATCTTGTAGATGGGGAGCCCTGCCCAATCCCAGCTAGGCTCCTGCTCCCCTCCCACAGGAAAGGAGCAGGCTAGGGGGTGTCCTCACCCCAGGACAGGGACCCATTGGTCCCTGCCTTTGCCCTACCTGTAACGCCCCTAAATTTAGTATTTAGGGGCTCCCTGAATCTTCCTTCCTCAGACCCTGATATCAAAAGAAGAAAGAAGATCAAGAAGAAGAAGACCCGCCGCGCACAACTGACTTGGCCCCAGCCCTACCGGCCTGTTGATCCTGGAACCTGCTCCTGCCTAAACCCGGCGACCTCCGCGGACAGCAACCTTGGGACACCTAGAGGACCTGCCTGCCTTGACCCTCTCGAAGATTGGGACTCCAATCAGTAGAGGCTCTGCTGCAACACCCCACCTGGTGCTCACCAGGAAGCTCCGGACCAGCCCACTCTGCACCAGCCGAACCCGGGCCGGGCCAACCCAAACCAAGACCACGAGGACGTCCCCCAGGCGACTGGGACCCGAAGTCCAGTGCCCAAAGACCCTCCTCGACGAACCAGCCGACGCCTGCAGACTCAGAACCAGGGGCCACCCCAACCGCGACCAGCCGAGGGTAAGCTTTTCCTACCCCCAAAGACACCCCTGCACCCGGCGTCCCGCGGCCCCCAGTGCCTCCATTTGGGGTACCTGCCTGTGCTCCACCATCCCAACTTACCTCTCGAAGTGCTGGTCGCCCCTGGAGAGTCACCGTCCCCAAGCCTGCAGCCTTTGTTCCTCTTTCAAGATCCTCATTGGATAACATTGAGCGCCTGATGGCTCAAAAGCACCCTGCACCCAGCCACCCGAGTGCCGCTGGCTGTGGCCTCTTTGCCCTATCCTACTTCCCCCCTTTGCCCAGAGCAAGTGACCAGGAGCCCAGCTCCCAGAGCCGCGTGGCCTGCTAGCCAGCAGCCACCAACCAAAGGCCCCCTTTCTTTCATTGGATAACATTGGACCTACCTATCTCTGCACCCGGCCGCCCCTGTGCCGCTGGGACTTAACTAACTGTACTCACCTGACCCTGGGGGACCCCTGAGTCTACGCCCAGAACCCTAACTTCACCAACCAAGTACTCACCTGGAAACCGGTAATTCACTTACCTGCCATTGGATAACATTGACCCATTTTGACTCGAAACCGCCAAAGTAATCCCTAGCGGGTTTACTAGTAACCTGTATTTTCTCCATAGGAACCCATTGTCTGCTTTTCTATGAAATTTCGTCTGTCTACTTTTGAAAACTGCAAATATTCTTTAAAAATCGAACGAAATACTGAAACGCAATTACCTACCTGTTTTGAGTTAAGCCCCCAGTGCTGGCCCTAGGAGGCTAGTGCTGGGTTACAAAAGTAACGCAATCGTACTTTACCTGTAACCTGAATTTCCTCCCATTATATAACATTGTCAGAATCACCTTGAAAAGTTTCTAAGTGTGAACTTTTAAAACAGCTTTATATTCAGGAAAATTCATCACAGTAACTGAAACGTTTTTGCTAATCTGGTTTCAGCTTAGAACCCAGGACTGAATCTAAGATCTAGTCCTGGAACTACCAAAGTAATCCATAAAGTAATCAACTGTACTTTCCTATGAAAAACCCTTTGAGCCCAATGCTAGAGTGTGTTTCCGAACTGTATTGCTGATTAGCTATCCAGTAATTATTGTGTGTACAAACGTATTGCTCCTCTGCAAAGTATTTACATGAGAGTACTCCTACTTTGAAAAGTATATTTTGATAACTGTTGGTTCTAAAAATAAAACAACTATATCTGTGGATATAAAAACAATTGGCCTGGAATTCAGTCTTTGAGTGTGTGAAACCTTTTGCTGACTGAGTGTGTACAACAAGTGCTTTACACTGTCCTCTGGTACTGCCTTACTGCTCGACCAAGCTACCACTTTGGAGAGTAAGATCAGTTCTGACTTTAACCTCTGTTATACCTCTGGGGTTGGTGGACTCTATACACACTGTACTTCCTTCTAGTCCAGTATATATAGAGTCACTTTCTCACATTGGTGGATCAGCGGTGGGATACAAACTTGCATTTGTTGGACTACTTGGTCACCATCTGATCACACCACAGAACTCATAAATTGCCTTTAGAATTCTGAAATTGGTCTTTTCCAAAAATACTAAAAATCTGATAGGGCCTTGCTTAAGTACCATTGGAATTTTGTGAAAATAAAAGTCACTACAAGCTAGGGTAGAGGGTTAGAAATATCAGGTTAGAATGTCTCAACAGAACCCAGCTGTTAGTGAAGATAATACAAACATGGTGGAGGAACTCGACCTCACACCTTACTTGCACCTGGACTTCAAGGAATTGAAGGCCATATACAAAGTAAATAAAATAACTGTAGGTCTGCATCCAACCAAACAAAAGCTCCAAGAGCTCCTGGCCGAGTATGCAAAAGACCACCCCTCTGAGGAGGGTGACACCCAGCCAGAGGAAGAAGGAGTGGATGAGGAGGATGACCCTGATAATCCCCCCATCATTCCTAGGGAGGAGGGGGTCCCTGTACCCCTCACTCCAAGAATCAGCCTCTGGGACCATAGGAACCACACAGGTGGACTAGTCCCCAGGGAACACATTGGGGTAAGCCCCAGTGAAGAGGACAATTTCCTAGCAAAGTTGGCCAAGAGATTAGACCTAGAGACCAGGCTCCTGGCTCTAGAAAAAGAAAGAAAAGAGATGGGCCTAGCCCCCATCTCTGGTGGCAGCAATACCAATAACAAGGATAGAGAGCAATCTTATGATTAGGGCTCCCGGCTTACAGTTTTTACGGATTTTTACATATAAATACAGACGGAAATCTATATTTCCTTTGTCTGTATTTATTTTTAAAAACGGCAAAATACTAGCAAATTTTGCAGCGCTGCCATCGTTCCAAATAAACAGTGCTGTTGTCCCGTGTAAAAGGAAGCTCTTTACGTTTCTGTGTTTAAGCCTCTGAGCACAGGGGGGTCCTGTAGACACTGCCCGCAGTCTAGTAAGAAGGGGTGAAGGGGGGAAAAAACAACAAAGCCTCATTATCTAGTGAATGGTCTTTTTTAAAGACCTGTGAAGTACTCGGGTGCGGCTGGCGCTCAATCACACTTTCAGATGTTTATCAGCATGTGGCTAAATGTCACCATATGGCTATACAAAATTCACATGCACTTTTAAAGACACATTCCTCAATGAATTACTATGAAACAGAGGCGGCACAAATGCCCATTGTTTGAATAGCATGAGAAGTGCAACCTAACGTTGGGGTGACATCCCTCATAAAAATCGGCAGCGAGTCCATTCATCACGTCCAATGCGTTTTTTTTTTTTACATTTTTCTGCCATGCTGAAGCAAGTATGCTCAGCTTGAGCAGAAACATTCCTCCCACTAAATAACACGGCTTCCTCTGTGCCACTGACACCCTTGCCGATCTAAAAAGTACCCGTGTGTCGTGCCATGCACATCCTTCTTGGAGGGCAGAGGCTCGCATGCCGGTGTTGTCACACACCATCCTTTGGTTATTTAACAGGCGCAAGAAACTGAGCTGGCGCTTGGCATCACAAGACACATGCTTTATTACATAATAGGGCGTTATTGTATAGGCTGCTTAAGGTGGATTCCATCCTGTGAGGAGATGAACCTGTGACCGAAGGTTACACTGTAGTCTCGGCAGCAGACACGCAGCCTTCTGAGCTACCTCAACACAAACTCAAATGGATACTGGTAGTAAGAACAGTAAGTCCATGTTCACGTCAGCGGTTTGATGAGCTCCTAAGCCGCCCTCGGGACGCTGATGCATCGCATCTCGGGGCCATCTTGGTGCCTTGAAGACTCTGATAGGCAGATGCTGGCAGGGCTGGGCAACCGCTTTGCTGTCATGTATGGGGCCCTGGCTATCCCTTTCAGAGAATGAGTGCCCTGAGAAAACCGTCTATCCCCGAGGGGTCTGTCTGCCTCTGATGTCCTGGAGATTTCTTGGAAGACCACCCTCTGCCCTTTCCCTGACAGCGGGACAGCACACTTTTAACAAAGGGCATACAGGCACAATGGAGCTGCCCAAGATCAGAGGGAAGACCTGTCTGCAATCCACACTGCGGCCAGGAAGCTGTCTGGGAGGAGGGCGCTTAATACACAACCCTCCAGGCTCCTGCTCTTGGAATGCACATCTGGTCCCCACCGCCACATATGCATTTACAGTCTCCAGGGTCATGAACATATTTACACTTTTTTAACAAAATTGTCAAACGAAAAGACTTTGGATATTTCTTGAACGGGAATCTGTAGGTGGAGTGGGGATTTGCACAGCCCAGGGGGAGCGGTGAAACACGTCAGCCTGCAGGGTAGAGTCTTCCATGGTAAAGACCACGAGCATCCCAATGAATCTGAACACGAGGAGGTAGCTTGTTCACAGGTTCAAGCACTGGCGGTTTCTCTTCGGCCTTTCATCCTTTAGAGGCTACATGAAAGGTTTGGTCCGTTGTTATTGGAGTCTTAAATGGCACACTATTGCCATGGGGTCTGCTGGCGCAACAGTTCTGTAAGCAACTGGGACCTATATGCAATAAAAACTAAACCTAAAAGGTTTTTCAGAGAATTGTGAAACCATAGGTGGCGTGATGTGTTCTAAGCTTTGCGGGAAGGCAGCCTTTAGTAACGAAACTTGGGTCCAATTCTCAAAATCACGTCTGTTTTGAAAAAAATCTAACGCATATTGCATACAATCCTACAAAGTCACTGGACTAGTTGAGAAGTGATATATAAAAAAAAATGATTTGCAAAGCTAATCCGCCTGAGTAATATGGCAATGCACGCATTAGTATAAGAACAATATCTACAGTAGCAAACCAGCACGAGCATACATGCCTGGAGTTGTAAAGGCGAGAGAGCAATAGTCCACTGGGCTCAGCCAAGGAGTGGTTGTATATTGATGGCTGTGCATTTAACCCAGATCTAAACAAGCATTGGCAAAGCCAATAGGTTGGGATTGCATTTTGACCCGCTGCAGCGAAAATAATGAAGTTCTGTATCTGTGAAATTAAGAATGTAAAATATGATGCTTTAGTGTGCTTGTGAGAT
This sequence comes from Lissotriton helveticus, assembly GCF_964261635.1. NCBI lineage: Eukaryota > Metazoa > Chordata > Amphibia > Caudata > Salamandridae > Lissotriton > Lissotriton helveticus. Next base: position 1,457,908,943 of record NC_136057.1, read on the forward strand.
GTGAAGTGGTCTCTTCTGCATTTCTAAGCATGCACTCTATAAGAGGCACGGCATCAGTTGACAGAAATACTGCCCGGGTCAGAGCAGCAGTCCAATCTGTGTATATATATTGTTTACTTGGTAACAATAGATATAGTACATCTGAGTCGTCAAGCCAGACCTAACGGGTTATTATACCAACTTAACAGAACACGCATTTGCAATGCAATAGGTCTCGCATTATTAAAGTTTCAGCTATTGGTGTTGCATTATTTAACAATGCCTATAGCTCAAACTTTAATAATGCGAGACCTATTGCATTGCAATTGCTTGCTCATTTTGGGGTGAAACTCTTGGTAGGCCGCTGAGTATAGGAGGTGTATTTATCCCAGGAAATGTACCAGATTTTGCTCCAAAATCGATCAGTGAATGTCGCAGGGGGGACTCGCTGCATACCTGAGGCAGTGAGACTGCACATGCAACAGCTCTTCAGGAGAGTGCGGACAGACGAGTACAGTGTACACAGAGTGGCCTCTTGGCACATGGCCATGCGCTGACGTCTGCAGATCCCACAATGTGTAATCTCAAAGGCTGCCTTGAGGCACTATTCATCTGCGTGCTACAAATTTCAAATAATTGACTGCAGATCAGGTTTAGGTTGAGGTTTCAGCAGGGCTGGCTGTTCCTTTCATCCTTCTGAGGACGGTTTAACTCAGCACCATTGTTGAGTTGGATTAGTAAGTGTGCCTGCTTGATTTTGCATGTAACAAAGCTGCTCATAGTCGTAAAAATGTCTCATAATTTCACGGAAAATATGGAAATATCACACGTCAGTCTGAAACCTTGGCAGCTATGGGTTAGTCCACTCCGCTTCCAGTAAACACAATTGGGCTCACTTAAAGCCACGTTAGAGCTAACGTTTAGTATGGGGCTCACTCTGTCACAACCGGTATTTATATCCTACAGCCTCCTTCCTGTGTCAATTTAAATAAATGTGGAAAAATACTAGCTGTTGCGTCGTCTTTTGCTTGTCGCAAAAATAAATGTGGATAAATACAGATAAAATGCCCAAAAAATAAATATGGATAAATACAGACGGAAACGACAAAAAAATAAATACCATAAAACCGGGAGTCCTACTTATGATCCTAAAATCCCCAAAGGGATTGTCCCTAAATTTGAGGAAGTTGATGACATCACCAAGTGGTTCACAGCCTTTGAGAGAGCTTGTGATATCAGACAGCTACAGAAACCTCTCTGGGGGCACTCCTGTGGGAAATGTTCTCTGGTAACTGCAGAGACAGACTTCTGACCCTCTCTGGGCCAGATGCAGGGTCCTATGATCTCATGAAGAAGACTCTGATTGAGGGATTTGGACTCACCACTGAGGAGTACAGAATTAGGTTCAGGGGGGCTCACAAAACCCAGACCCAATCCTGGATAGATTTTGTAGACTACTCGGTAAAGACACTGGATGGTTGGTTAACTGGACACAATGTGCATGACTTTACTGGACTATATAATTTGTTTATGAAGGAACACATTTTGAGTAATTTCACAAATGAAAAGTTACATCAGCATTTGGTAGACCTAGGTATAATTTCTCCCCAAGAATTGGGAAAGAGGGCAGACCACTGGGTCAAGACTAGGGTGACAAGGACAGCCACTGGGGGTGACCAAAAGAAGGTGGTCACAAACCCCCACCAGGGAAAAGGTGAGAATCCCCAAGATAAAAAGTCTGAGTCTTCCAAAGGGCCCCAAAACCTGTTCAGGTGGGTGGGTCCCAATCTACTCCCTATATGCCTCAGCCCTATAGGGGAAGAAACTTTGACCCTAACAAGGCCTATTGTAACAACTGTAAGAAGTTGGGACATTTAACTTTAGACAAAAACTGCCCCTACAACAAAGCCCCTAAGGCACCCATTCCAGCTACTCCAGGGACAGTAAATCTACAGATGGTATCAGAGGAGTGCCCAGAGCAAATCTGGGAATACACTCAAGCTAGTCTAGTCTGCTTGGGGAATATGGAGGTTGCCAGTGTGGCTGGGTGGCCAACCACCTGTAACAAATATATGCAATACCCCTCCATCAATGGAACTAGAGTAGAAGCCCTTAGGGATACAGGTGCCAGCATCACTATGGTAAGGGAAAAGCTGGTTTCCCCAGATCAATACCTGATTGGGAAAACTTACCCAGTCTCCAATGCTGACAGCATTACCACCCAACGCCCCCTAGCTATGGTAACATTAGGATGGGGGGAGGTTACTGGCCTGAAACTGGTAGTGGTCTCACCACAATTGCCAGCTGACTGTTTGCTTGGAAATGACCTGGAGACCTCAGCCTGGGCTGAAGGTGAGCAAGTAACCCAAGCAGCCATGCTGGGTATCCCTAGACTGGTGTGTGTCTAAACCAGAGCACAGAGCAAAAAGAAGGGTGAACAAGTGAGGCTGGAGCCTGAAAGTATGGCCCAACCAACCAAGAGAAAAAGCAAGGAGACTGGGGAACCAGCTTCTACACAGCCAGCCTCTCAGGGCCCCTCTCCCCAAGGAGAGGACTTGGAAACCCTGGAGGGAACTGAGCCTATGGAGCTTGAGCCTTACCAGGCTGGACTCCTGGGCCCAGGGGGACCCACTAGGGAAGATCTGTGCCAGGGTCAGCAAGACTGCCCTACTCTTGAAAGCCGGAGGCAGCAAGCAGCTGCAGAAACCAAAGGAGATGTCAGTGGTACCCAGAGAGCTTATTGGGAAGAGGGATTACTGTATGCGGAGGCAAGAAAACCCAATCCTGGAGCTACCAGGAGAGTAGTAGTGCCTCAGAAGTACAGGGAGTTCCTCCTAACTTTAGCTCATGATATCCCCCTAGCTGAACACCTGGGACAAACCAAAACTTGGGAAAGGTTGGTTAGCCACTTTTACTGGCCCCAGATGAACCAAAACGTGAAGGAGTTTGTGAGCTCCTGTGTTACCTGTCAGGCCAGTGGCAAGACAGGTGGCAAGCCAAAGCCCCCCCTGATACCACTGCCAGTGGTGGGGGTGCCCTTTGAAAGGGTAGGTGTGGACATTGTGGGTCCACTTGAACCTCCCACAGCCTCAGGGAACAAATTCATTCTAGTAGTAGTGGATCATGCTACTAGGTACCCTGAAGCAATTCCCCTTAGGGTCACTACAGCTCCTGCAGTAGCCAAGGCCCTCCTAGGTGTCTTCGCCAGGGTAGCGTTTCCTAAGGAGGTGGTTTCAGACAGAGGTACCAACTTCATGTCTGCTTACCTGAAACACATGTGGAAGGAGTGTGGGGTGCAGTACAAGTTCACTACACTATAACACCCACAAACCAATGGTCTTGTAGAAAGATTCAACGAGACACTGAAAGGTATGATCATGGGGCTCCCTGAAAAACTCAAAAGGAGATGGGATGTCCTGTTGCCATGCCTGCTTTTCGCTTATAGGGAAGTGCCACAGAAGGGAGTGGGGTTTTCACCCTTTGAACTTCTGTTTGGACATCCTGTAAGGGGACCACTTTGTCTTGTAAAGGAGGGTTGGGAGAGGCCTCTCCAAGAATCCAAACAGGACATTTTGGACTATGTGCTTGGCCTAAGGTCCAAAATGGCTGAGTACATGGATAAAGCATCCAAAATTCTTGAGGCCAGCCAGGAGCTGCAGAAGCACTTGTATGACCAAAAAGCCGCCATAGTTGAGTTTCAACCTGGGCAACAGGTGTGGGTTTTGGAGCCAGTGGCACCAAGGGCTCTCCAAGGCAGATGGAGTGGCCCTTACCCTATCCTGGAGAAAAAGAGTGAGGTCACTTACTTAGTGGACCTGGGCACCAGCAGGACACCCAAAAGGGTTATCCATGTGAACCGCCTCAAACTCTACAATGACAGGGCTGACCTCACCATGCTGATGGTGACTGATGAGGAACAGGAAGCAGCGAGTGAACCTCTCCCTGATCTCCTCTCTGCCAGCCCAAAAGATGGGTCAGTGGATGGAGTAGTCTTTTCAGACCCCCTCTGTCAGGATTCCACCCCTCTTGACCTTCTGGGATCCATTCGTAACCCACCTTCAATAAACACCTCTGCTTGCTTTCAGCTGCCCGAGAGGGAGGTTTGTGTTCCTGACACCTAAGAGATCCCGGGCCTCTGGCCCTTTAACGCAGAGGACAACTCACAGTGTAGCCCCCCCTACGACAGCAGCTCCTGGGGGGATTCGGCGGCTCATAAGAGGTGGGGCTTCAACCAGGAAGGCGCGACCGTCGAGGAGAACGCCTGGAGAGAGAAGACCGTGGACGGAGCCAAACCACCGGAGGATAGGACGGTGTATGCGGGAGCCGATTCTGAAGCGGAGCCAAGTGTGCGGGAGCCAGGAGGCCTTCACCATGCAGCACCCAGCCACGGACTCGGGAGTTCGTGGCTAAAACAGGTGTGTGATAGACTCCGCGGGTCGGGACCCAGGGCGGGAAGCTCCTCCCGGGGTGACCATTGAGTAAGGCGGTATACCCACCTCCATGGTGCTGGTTTCCTCCTTGTCCCTCCCGGCCCACGTCCCTACTGGTGCTCCTACACTTCCTTCCCCAAGTCCTCAGAATATAGACTGAGACTACGGCTGTTCTTTTTGTGTTTCCTTATGTTTTATGGCAGACCGGAGAGTTCGTGATGAAGAAAACGCGACCCTGGACAGAAGTGGAGAGCGGATTCCCCCCTCTACGGCTCCAAGAGACTTTTTTCTTTTCATTCGCTGTGTGTACTATCCAAATAAACCTCGTACATACCTTCATAGCCTTGGGTGTCCTCTTGTCACGCTACACCCTCACTCCCCAACAGCAGGCTGACTGCAAGCAAGTCTTGCAGCAGTTTGCTAGCATCTTTTCCTTGACCCCTGGTCTGACCAGCTGGTGTACCCATGATGTGGACACTGGTGACAGTAACCCTATCAAAAACAAAATCTATCGACAATCAGACCAAGTCCAGGAAAGCATCAAAGCTCAAGTCAGCAAGATGCTGGAGCTAGGGGTGATTGAACCCTCTGAGAGCCCCTGGGCTAGCCCAGTGGTTCTAGTCCCCAAACCTCATCAACAGGGTGGAAAGAGAGAGATGAGGTTTTTTGTGGACTATGGAGGGCTCAACTCTGTCACCAAGACAGATGCTCACCCCATTCCAAGAGCAGATGAGTTGATAGACAAACTAGGGGCAGCCAATTTCTAAGCACCTTTGACTTGACTGCAGGGTACTGGCAAATTGGCATGGCCCCAGGAGCCAAAGAGAAAACAGCATTCTCCACCCCTGATGGGCACTATCAGTTTACTGTGATGCTTTTGGGTTAAAGAATGCCCCTGCCACCTTCCAGATGTTGGTAAACCAAGTCCTGACTGGGTTGGAATCCTTCAGTGCAGCCTATCTTGATGATATTCCTGTCTTTAGCTCCACCTGGCAGGATCACCTGATCCACCTTGGGAAGGTTCTACAAGCCCTGCAATCTGCAGGACTGACTAGCAAGGCATCCAAATGCCAGATAGGGCACTGTGGTGTACCTGGGGCACCTTGTTGGTGGAGGCCAGGTCCAACCTTTACAGCCCAAGATCCAGAGCATCCTGGACTGGGCAGCTCCAACCACCCAGACTCAAGTCAGGGCATTCCGTGGCTTGACTGGATATTATAGGAAGTTTGTGAGGGATATGGGTCTATTGTGACTCCCCTCACAGAACTCACATCCAATAAAATGCCCAAGAAAGTGAACTGGACTGTTAGCTGCCAAAAGGCGTTTGACACCCTGAAAGAAGCAATGTGCAAAAGCCCCAGACTACTCCAAGCAGTTCACAGTGCAGACTGATGCCTCAGAGCTGGGGATAGGAGCAGTCCTCTCCCAGATCAATGAGGAAGGCCAAGACCAACCTGTTGCTTTTATAAGCAGGAGGCTACTCCCCAGAGAGGAGCGTTGGAGTGCCATTGAGAGGGAGGCCTTTGCTGTGGTTTGGTCCCTGAAGAAGTTGAGGCCCTACCTGTTTGGGACTCACTTCCTGGTTCAAACTGACCACAGACCTCTCAGATGGCTAATGCAGATGAAAGGGGAAAATCCAAAACTACTGAGATGGTCCATCTCCCTACAGGGTGTGGACTTTGAAGTGGAACACCGACCAGGCACTGCCCATGCCAATGCAGATGGACTTTCCAGGTTCTTCCACTTAGATAATGAAGACTCCCCAGGGCAAGGTTAGTCTCATCACCTTTCGTTTGGGGTGTGTGTGTGTGGGGGGGGGGGGGGGGGTTGTGTGAGAAAGAGCCATCTTTCTTGCCTTGGTATGCCTCCACTTTTTTCTGAACTGCTGATGTGCTTGACTGAGTGTGCCCTGGGTCCCTGCCAATCAGGTACCCAGGGCCTGTGTTCCTTCACTAAAAAGAAAAGCTATGCTGAAACAAAATACCCAATTGGCACCTCTGGCCACCTATCAGCCCCCAGTAAAATGGTACCCTAAGTACCCAGGCCATGGTGACCAGAGGAGACCCCTGAGGGCTGCAGCACTTATTGTGCCACCCTCAGGGGCCCTGTACCCTGGCACCCACACCCTGCCTTTGCAGGCTGAATGCCTAAGTACAGAACTAAAACAAGAGTTGACATGGCACACATCCCTGTGTGCCAAGCCCACAGAACCCACTGCCCTGGCATACTCCAGTCACCCCTCTAGCTGGGTGCCCTATGCCAGAGGTGAGGGCACAAGGGCATGAACCCTGTGCCCCTACAGTAACCAGGGCCATTCCTGGGCACTGTAAGTGCAGTGATGCCATTTAAGAGTATATGGTGCTGGGAGGTTATCCTTACGAACTCCACAGCACCATAATGGCTACACTGAAGACTGACAAGTTTGGTACCAAACTTCTCAGCACATTAAACCCGCACTGATGCCAGTGTGGGATTTAATATAAAAAAAAATGCACGAGAGGGCATCCCTCCAAAACCTGAACCTACAGAGGCTGCCACACAGCAGACATGTTGCTGAAAACCTGCGTGGAGAGCCCCCCGCTCTCCTGGGCATGCAACAATGCACATCCTGGACGAGGTGATGTGTCTCCTCCCCCAGGATGGACAGGGGAAAGCTTCAAAGGCATGCCGCCTCTGAGAGCTTCTCCAGACCATTTGCTGTACCCAGCAACTGGCCCCCCACCCGTTCTACCCCCACTCTGGCGGGACAACTGGCACGAAAATCTACGTCAGGAAGGAGGGTGTCCCAACCTTTGCCAACCCCACCCCTCAGGTGGAGGAGGCGAGGCGAAGCACGACCCTGGGCTCCGGCCATCTTGTAGGTGGGGAGCCCTGCCCAATCCCAGCTAGGCTCCTGCCCCCCTCCCACAGGAGAGGAGCACGCTAGGGGGTGTCCTCACCCCAGGACAGGGACCCATTGGTCCCTGCCCTTGCCCTACCTGTAACGCCCCTAAATTTAGTATTTAGGGGCTCCCTGGATCTTCCTTCCTCAGATCCCGATATCAAAAGAAGAAAGAAGATCAAGAAGAAGACCCGCCGCGCAGCTGCTAACAACAGGACAACAACAACTGACTTGGCCCCAGCCCTACCGGCCTGTTGATCCTGGAACCTGCACCTGCCTAAACCCGGCGACCTCCGCGGACAGCAACCTTGGGACACCCAGAGTACCTGCCTGCCTTGACCCTCTCAAAGATTGGGACTCCCATCAGCATAGGCTCCGCTGCAACACCCCACCTGGTGCTCACCAGGAAGCTCCGGACCAGCCCACTCTGCACCAGCCGAGGCCGGGCCAACCCGAACCAAGACCACGAGGACGTCCCCCCGGCGACTGGGACCCGAAGTCCAGTGCCCAAAGACCCTCCTCGACGAACCAGCCGATGCCTGCAGACTCAGAACCAGGGGCCACCCCAACTGCGACCAGCCGAGGGTAAGCTTTTCCAACCCCCAAAGACACCCCTGCACCCGGCACCCCGCGGCCCCCTGTGCCTCCCTTTGGGGCACCTACCTGTGCTCCATCATCCCAACTTACCTCTCGAAGTGCTGGTCGCCCCTGGAGAGTCACCGTCCCCGAGCCTGCAGCCATTGTTCCTCTTTCAAGATCCTCATTGGATAACATTGAGCGCTCGACGGCTCAAAAGCAACCTGCACCCAGCCGCCCGTGTGCCGCTGGCTGTGGCCTCTTACCCTATCCTACTTCCCCCCCCTTGCCCAGAGCAAGTGACCAGGAGCCCAGCTCCCAGAGCCGCGTGGCCTGCTAGCCAGCAGCCACCAACCGAAGGCCCCCTTTCCCTCATTGGATAACATTGGGCCTACCTACCTCTGCACCCGGCCGCCCCTGTGCCGGTGGGACTGAACTAACTGTACTCACCTGACCCTGGGGGACCTCTGAGTCTACGCCAAGAACCCTAACTTCACCAACCAAGTACTCACCTGGAAACCGGTAATTCACTTACCTGCCATTGGATAACATTGACCCATTTTGACTCGAAAATTATTCAAGTGTGAAGTTTTGAAAACTGAAAATATACCGATAAAATCAGCCCAAGTCCGAATTCGAAAATACTCACCTGTGATCAGGAGCGAAGCCAGTACTGTACCTTTCAGCCCAGTACTGAACCGCCAAAGTAATCCCTAGCGGGTTTACTATTAACCTGTATTTTCTCCATAGGAACCCATTGTCTGCTTTACTATGAAATTTCGTCTGTCTACTTTTGAAAACTGCAAATATTCTTTAAAAATCGAACGAAATACTGAAACGCAATTACCTACCTGTTTTGAGTTAAGCCCCCAGTGCTGGCCCTAGGAGGCTAGTGCTGGGTTACAAAAGTAACACAATCGTACTTTACCTGTAACCTGAATTTCCTCCCATTGGATAACATTGTCAGAATCAGCTTGAAAAGTTTCTAAGTGTGAACTTTTAAAACAGCTTTATATTCAGGAAAATTCATCATAGTAACTAAAACGTTTTTGCTAATCTGGTTTCAGCTTAGACCCCAGGACCGAATCCAAGATCTAGTCCTGGAACTACCAAAGTAATACATAAAGTAATCAACTGTCTTTCCTATGAAAAACCCATTGAGCCCAATGCTAGAGTGTGTTTCAGAACTGTATTGATGATTAGCTATCCTGTAATTATTGTGTGTACTAACGTATTGCTCCTCTGCAAAGTATTTACAAGAGAGTACTCGTACCTTGAAAAGTATATTTTGAAAACTGTTGGTTCTAAAAATAAAACAACTATATCTGTGGATATAAAAACAATTGGCCTGGAGTTCATTCTTTGAGTGTATGAAACCTTTTGCTGACTGAGTGTGTACAAGTGCTTTACACTGTCCTCTGGTACTGCCTTACTGCTCGACCAAGCTACTACTTTGGAGAGTAAGGTCAGTTCTGACTTTAACCTCTGTTATACCTCTGGGGTTGGTGGACTCTATACACACTGTACTTCCTTCTAGTCCAGTATATATAGAGCCACTTTCTCACACACCATTTTTAATAGTTATTAAAAATCCAATTCAGTGGTGGAGTCCAATTTGAAATTAATATGAAGGAAAAGTAATTTTTAGCAAGTTACATTTTACTTGCCTGAAATGTCAGAAGCCTAATTTGCACAATCCTCTACCAGCTCTCAGCCTTGAATAGGTGGGAAAAAATGTGAAATGCCTCTCAGGAGCCAACAGTAGCCTGACCTAAATGGGCAAAATTGACTCCTGAACTTCACAGAATATTCAGAGTGGGGTCTTTGGGCCTCCTTTTGACATCAGTGTTTCAAATCATGTTTGACAGGTTTGTTTAGCCACATGTAACACCTGGGGTACATTTGAAGGGCGAGAACTGGAGAGCAAGACAATTCTTGTAGATACCCTACCTGGTTGCTGAAGGACTCTGCTTTTTTCATACCAGACTTCTGTCTCTAGGTTTGTTATGGGTACTATGTCTGTCTGAATTGTATTTTAGGGTTAGATGTGAGAGGACACTAGGATTAATATAGTACACCCCACACTCGCACAGCTCTGACGTCAAAGCTTGTGCTTAGTGTGACCAAATAATTTAACCATCTTGAAAATATCCTGAAAAGTGGCATTTTGAGCCTGTTTGCAGTAAAGCGAACAGGAACTACTGAAAAAGTTGGTAGTGATGACCCCAGGAACTTTTACCCCATTGGCGAGGGCATTCCCTGGCGCCACCCCCACCCACTACCTAGTGCCAAGCATAAGCCGAGGTGAAAACTACCGACGTCTCTTTAGATTGTAATTCCTTCCAGTCCTATTTCCTGCAAAAAGTCAAAGACATCATCACTGAGATTGACAACATCCCAATCAACCAAAATGAGCCAGTTCACTTTCAGGCAGTTAACCCCACCTGCCATCAACTTATGGCTTTCCCTCCACTGGATCACACCTCACTAACTCAATTAATGAACTGCACTAAATCAGGTTCCCCGGCCGACCCTTGCCTCCCAAGGATCTTCCGGATGGCTGCGCCGGGCTCGGAACACCAGATTCTGGCACTACTGAACAGCTCACTGGAGACCGGTTACCTGCATTCCAACTTAAAGGTAGCAAGAGTAACTCTCCTCCTAAAAAAACCAGGAGCCGACGCTACCAGCCTCAAGAACTATAGGCCGATTTCCCAAATTCCCTTCCTGGCTAAAGTGACTGAACAACATGTTTTAAAAACACTCACACTTTTCCTGGAGGAACATCAACTTTTACAAATGCAACAAGCGGGTTTCAGAGCCCACCACAGCACCGAACTTGTGATGCTCTCGGTCCTTGACGACCTAAGAACTATGGCTGATAAAAAACAACAGAGCACCCTGATTTTATTAGACCTATCAGCGGCTTTCGATACGGTCAATCACCTTCGACTTCTAGACCGCCTAATAGCCTTAGGTCTTCAAGGATCGGCCCATCGGGTGGTGAATTCCTTTCTCACAGGGAGATCCCAGAAGATTCAGCTGGGGGAACAGGTATCGAACAGGGGCATCCTCACCTGTGGTGTCCCACAGGGATCTACCCTATCCCCACTCCTCTTTAACATATACCTACAACCCCTGGTAACAGCACTGGCCCACATGGACTGCCGTGTCTTTAACTATGCAGATGACACCCAGCTCAACTTTCGGATTGACAACACCGCCCGCGCCCAGGAAACGGCACAAAACATTCTCAGAATCACCTTAAACTGTGAGTTCTTTTGATCCCCACAAAAAGCAATCTATGGAATGATTGCTTCTGGCCCCAGGAGCTGGGCACTACCCCCACTCCCGCCGCCACCGTAAAACGCCTAGGCATTAAACTGGACCAAGAGCTGTCCATGACCAGCCAAATCACCACGGTGGTAGGCACCTGTACAGGGCTCCTAAGACAACTACAGAAACTGGCCCCCCTGCTCTCCACTACCTCCCTACAAATGATCGTCCAAGCCACAATTCTCTCTAGACTGGACTATGGAAACGCGCTATACCTTGGCCTTCCTCAAAAACTCATTAACAAACTCCAGGTAGTGCTTAATGATGCTGCCAGGCTGATCTTTGGGCTGCCCAGATGAGCCCATGCCTCCCCTCTGCTCAACAAACTTCACTGGCTTCCTATCAGGCAAAGAGTGAAGTTTAAAGGCCTTTGCATTGCCCATAAAGCGATCTATGGCAAATTCCCAGCCTACATAAAGGAATGCCTTAAGACCTACGTACCAGGGTACTCGCTTCGGTCAGCAGAGGCCTGTAACCTGGCCACCTGTAGATGCACCCTGGCATCAAAAGGGGGGAGAACCTTCTATGTCGTAATCCCAAAACTCTGGAATCAGTTGCCAGACCATCTACGCAAAGAAACAGTGCTCCTCTTATTCAGGAAACAACTAAAAACACTGCTGTTCAGGGAAGCACTGATCACCGTCTAAACCGCCACATCGCTGGTGGACTTCTTGGTATGTCCACAACGGTTCGGCCTCGCCTCCAAAAGCGCTTAGAGACCTCTCAGTGATTAGCGCTATACAAATACAAATAAGTGTGGCACCTCGAGGCGCCCTCCTTCAGAAAAGTTTTTGGATCTACATAAGATCAGAAGAGGACTTGACCTGCTGTCTGTAACATGAGTGGAGCCCTGGAGGACTGGACCTGCTCAGTCTTGTACCCATTACAAAGAAATGGACTCCAAGGGTGCGTTGGCTCACTTTCTGTGTGGCTACAGGGAGATAACAAGCTGCAAGACACCTTTTCAGGGCAACACCCAGCTAACCAGTGGCATGTGGACCTGGACTTGCCCCTGCTGTTGGCCTCTGCCTGACACCCAGTGATTCTCTATGTGCCTTTCCAGAGGTCCTTTGGGTCATAGAAATGTACTCCTATAATTGAATGGGACTTGCAGACTAAATCAGAAGGTACAATCATTGACCAGGACAAACCTGGTTTGTGTATCCGACCCGCACTCGATAGCAGTCAGCCTCATATTGCTCCTAAGTCTTGGTCTACAGCAACCATTGACCATCATTGGCACTTTACATTTTTCTTGGCCTATTTTTGGTTTCATTTTGTTTATTAAATCTTACTCTCTTTTTCTAATTTTGGTTGGCATTTTTATAGTTTTTTATTTCAACTTTTTTACTGTTTTGGGTTTGGCTGAATATTACTCACGGTGGGTAGTCACCTACCTCAAATAATAATCCAAATTCTTACCCACTGAACACAGACCATGACTTGCATAAAGGGGAACACGTTCCCAAGTGCAAATATAACAATCCACTGAACACAAATCAGAGTGCAGCACATTACTACATGTAAACATGGTTCCAGGTCTGTGAAGGTGAGTAGGTTGCCGGCAGTGTCCTGTCGACTCCTCCAGTGCCCCTGCAACTGCACAGTACCCTCCATTGTGCCTAAGGAGCCTTGTTCCACCCACCTTGGGGTGGCTTTATTGTGCTGCAACCATTCTGGGGCTGCCTCATTTAATAAGAGCGACTATCCCTCATTAGAAGGGAGGTCCCTTGCCCCTATACAATAACTTCACTGTCTATACTTAGCCCTATTACCCTCCCACTGTTAAACTTGTTCTAGGATAAATAAAGGCTATTTTAGATACCCTTCACTCTGCACCTAAAATTCTTCTCATAGAGCCCCCCTCATGCATTCACCTTCACGGCGTTACCAGATCAAAAGATCTCCGATAAAGAGCCCCCAGGCTCGTCAGGAATTGCAGCGCCGGCCAGACGAGGAGCGCCCAAGGATGAAGCATGACACCACAGGTGTGTGAGGGCATTAAGATCTGAGTTTCAGATCTCCCAGCGACATAAGCACTAGCTACGTGGTCCCATCTTGGTGACCGTCTGGCTGACGAGGAACTACTACTACCTTTGATTACTATTACATGTAAACATGAATACCCACTGAACACTACCGTGACATAGTGCAGGATATTCACATATGTAAACATAAGTCCCACTGATTCATAATCATGACAGAGGGAAATTTACTATCTAATGTAAATAAAATCAAATTTGAACACCACACTTTTTACATTCACAAATGTAAATGAAACCAATCGTGGCATGCAGATAGCCCACCATAATAGTGCAGCAAGTTACACAATGTTAACTTTTTACCCCATCAAGCACAGTCCATGACATAGAGTGCAGCAGAAAGCCAAATGTAAACAGCACACCTAAAGTGAAAACAAGACTCTACAGAGTGCAGTGCACTCCAAATGTAAACATAACACCACACTGCCTATAAGCCATGACACACAGAGTGAGCACATTCCAACATATATTTTGTACATCACGACTAAACATTAACTAGTGCATAAAGTGCTGTACATTCCCAAATGCAGACATATCACCCCATTAAGCACAAACCATGGCATACAGAGTGCAGCCTATTTCCAAATCAAACACAAGGAGATGATGGACGGAGCGCGGAAGCTTTTCAGACACTCACCCCCAGTCACGGATTTGAGTTGAATCCATCATCTTTCTTTAGCTCACTTCGCCACCTCAGTTCAGACCCAGCTATATGCAAATCAGTCTTGACCCTGTGCCTCACGGGAACAGTCCAGCCCGAACTGCCAAGCCAGGTCTTCCCTGAACTAGAAACAAGCATCCTGGGACCGGTTTCGGGGTAACACCCCTCATCAGCCAGGCTAGTTTGAATCCAGAGGCAAAGTGAGCAAGGGACCCATGTTTGGGCATACCCTGCCAACGTAGGGCAAAAGCAAAGTGTAAACATTACACCCCAATGAACACAACCCCTGACTTGCAGAAAGTTCTTATTTCTAAATGTATCATATCCCCACTGAATACCAACCATGACAGAGAGAGAGAGCAGCAAATTCCTAAATGTAAACAAACTACCCTTCTGAACTCAAACCAGGGCATTCAGAGTGCAGCACATTCTCAAATGCAAACAAAACATCCAGGTGAACACAGTTTGTAACATACAGAATGTATCAGATTTCCAAATATAAACTTTACACCACCACTGCACATAGGCCAAGACATAGTGTGTAGAACAATAGTGCAGCACATTCCCAATTGTAAACATTAACCCCAATTGAAAACCTGAACATGTTCAGTACATTTCAATATTTAACCATTTAATCATAAGAAATTTCAGCTTATTGTCAAAAGTAAATATTAGTAAAACAAACCATAACCGCGTGTAACACATTGTTAACTGCAAAGATCTCAACATAATACAGCAACACATTACAAAATATTAGTTTTAAACCCCAATGGACTCAAACCATGCTATACAGTTTGTTGTACAAGACCAAAAGTAAAATGTGCACCCACAATGAAAACAAAACAGGACAGTCAGGGTGCAGTATATTTCCTAATGAAATATGTAGGAGAGTAGGATCTGCTTACTATGGTTACCCCCACTTTTTGCTGGTGTTTCAATGTTTTGCGACTTTAGTCTGGCTGGGGCCCTGCTAACCAGGACCCAAACCTAGCTGCTTCCTCTCTAAATTGATTGCATGTACATTAGGTAAACTCCAGATTGGTTACCGGGTTACCCTTGTGAGTCCCTAGTACATGGTACCATAGGTACTAAGGGCATAGGTACCCCAGAGGCCTACTAGGGGCTGAAGCATGTATTATGCCACCCCTGGGAAGCCTTCCAAAATGGCACCACAGGTCTGCTACTGCAGCCTGGGTAAGGTGGTGGATGCACCCCTTACTAAGATATAGGTTACCTATATCTACCTTTAATCCCTGACACGTATAAACCTATAAGTTACTCCTATGGCAGGCCTTATCAATCCTGAAGGCAGAGTGCTTGGTTTTGTGTGAGAGGGTGCCCATGCATGAGCAGGACCCCTCTGCAGCTTTCGGAATCTATTCTCTGTAGCTGTTCTGTGATGCAGCCAGACCATATACTCTTGTGCATTATAACCTCGCAGTAAATGCTAACTTTGGAATGGCTGCATGGAAATATGTCGTGTTTGGTGTCAAACTCTTTGGAATCCTACCCCCTGCCAGTCCTGGCGGCAGGGGTAGAATTCTGCCCTTCTAGAGGGAGAAGATGTACACACTTACCTGACCGGTAATAGTTTAAAAGAGCCCCAGCATCACAAAATGAATGCTGCAGCCACAGACACGAGTCTGACCTCCTGCTGCTGGACGAAACTCCGGCAGGGGAGACCTGGACAATAGGTTTCCTGTCACAGGGAGGTGTAACCACCTCCCAGACAGGCTTTAATGTATTGGGGCTGGTTGGGTGCATTCAGAGAATGCATTTCAGACAATGCTGGGAGCACCCTTGGTGTCCCTCTGCATATCCCAGTTCAACCCGGTTGCAGGGGCACTCAACCCCTACTCTGGCATGAAACTGGACAAAGGGAACGTGGTGTAGCCACCCCCCTCCCTGGATCCTCCCATAGGTGGGTCCCCAGAGTACGTCCAACCTCCTAACTTAGTATAAGTATGGGATCCCAGTCCTTAGGACTTCTGATTACACCTGGACAAAACTCTGCATCATATATCCTGGAACTTTGACATTCTACATCGACCAGAAGACGGAAGAATCTCCCTAGGGGTCAAGGAGTGACTCTCCTGTTCAAATTTGCACCAAAGAAGCATCTTGCCGCTCTGTATTTCCAAGGATCCCGACAGATTTGAGACTCAGGACATGGACTTATAGACTTCTCAGAGGCCGACACGAGATCCCAGCAAAGCTGAGACCCGCAGCCCTCACGAGTGACGTGGGACCGGAACTCCTGGACACCGTGCACATTTGCTAGTGCATCTACTTCCAGAGCTTTCCCAAAGTTGTGCATTGGGCTACTTGTGGTCCAAACCACGAGCACCATCTGCACCGAAGATTGTGGGCCTACACTCCACGAGTGTTCTGTGAACCCGCTTCTAGCATTTCTGCTCGAGGCCCCTTTGCGATCCCTGGTCCGTCGACTGGTGGGACCCCACAAAGGTAACTCTTCTTTTCCTTGTTCTTCCCTGGTTGCTCCAGACATGCCCTGACTCCCCTCCAAAGGGTGAGTCCCTCGGACCTTGCTGGTCTGCACCGAAGCCAATCTCTGCTTTCTGTGTGGATTGCTGTTGCCAAGGCTTGT
Source organism: Lissotriton helveticus (assembly GCF_964261635.1). Taxonomy (NCBI): domain Eukaryota; kingdom Metazoa; phylum Chordata; class Amphibia; order Caudata; family Salamandridae; genus Lissotriton; species Lissotriton helveticus. The sequence goes on from NC_136057.1 coordinate 1,457,925,456, forward strand.
TGGGTCCAATCCGGAATCTGACACCGCAGCGCTCAACATCCTTCGTGGGACAGCTCGAATCCAGCTCCTGGTCATCATCGACGCCTCCTGGTCCTCGTGGCTGAAGAGTCAAGCTTCATCTTCACCTGAAATCACCCGACATCGGTTGGCATCTTCTCATCGCCTTCCTGGTCGCTGGCAAGTGACCCAGACTCTGTACCCTCTGCTTTCAGGTTCTTCACATCTCCGATCCAACCTTGGATTCACCCGGACACTTTCCACTTGGTCGCCAGTAGCACTTTGCAGCAGCTCGCCATTGAAATCAACGACGAAACACGACACAAAAAGACACCTATGCACCCGGCTTCACTGGGTGAGGTAACTCGAATACTCCGGTGCTCCCGTGGATGTTGATTCTAGAACCTCCTAGATCTAAAGGGGTTTGCTCCAAGTCCTCTTCTAAGTGTCCTTAATCTGTAGTTTTCCAACCGCAACTTTCCCCATAGAAGTTAATGGTGATTCGCGGCTGTGTTTAGACACTGCACGCGTCCCCCGTGGGTCCCCTGTGCCACTACCTTGGGTGGTTCCTCGTGGCCCCATCGGTTCTAAAGGCTCTAGGCCTTTTATCTATGTCAGTCGTGGTTCTTATACCACTTTCTTAGTATATGGTTTGGTACGCCCTTCGGGCTCAAAGTATATTGTGCTAATTTACTGTGTGCTAAATAAGTTTACTGAATGTACTTTTGCCTCTAGCCGCATAAAGAGACTAGAGGGTTGTTTTTAGAATGAATACATGTATTTTATATATATATATATATATCCAACTCCTTTACACCAGTAACACGAGTCACTCCCACAGCGGGTGCTTCAAACGCGGCGGTGTCCCGCGATATAAATGATAGCTCCAAAGTCCTTCGAAAAATACCCAGCCGGGCCAAACGAAGAAGAAATAGCACTCACGGGATTCAAACAGCTTAACAGCACGGATTATTTATTAGACAAACGCGTTTCAGGAAAACAAGTTCCCTTCGTCAGTGTCAACCTCAGAACGCTCATTCGCGGCAAAGTTTTATAATTGCATGCTGGGTAGTCAGAAATAAAGATAGGACCAAAGAGCTGTGCAATTACGCGCCATTTTGAAATGTGCAATGTGAATACATATAACATATTAAATTCATTTATACATTTAAGCCTTAAATTGGCAAAAGCGGATATTTTAGCCCACATCTTTGTATTAACACAATTTTGATGCCGTGAATCGGCCTTCCATGCACATAAGCCCTCTATTAATCACCATTGATACATTCTACTGTGAACAGTTGTGCCTTAGTCCATGTGTACTTACATAGACCTATATTGGAACGAAGATCATTCTTATTTCATATTATCTTAATTTCTTAATCTTGCCGTGTATCGGCAATTGCGGCCCAATTGGCCGCCTAAACAAGCAACAACTGTCCAATTTCAGAGAAATTACAATATATTCTAGACACCCAAAAATTATACAAAAATCTAATGATATTTACAAAATTATATTACACCAAATATTCAATACTCATTTACCAGACTTTTCACAGACATTTCATGATCTCACCAGAGTCCGATGTTATACAGAATTTTTGTAACCAAGCATTATAATGTGTCACAGCTATATACATTAAGTCAAATGTGAGGCAAGTTCTTCCCCCATATTTAATCCTCCAGGTGCTTTCGTTTCTAGGTCTATAATATACCTGGATTCAAGTTTCCTCAGGGTCTGTAATCTGTTCCCACCTCGTGGATTTTCTGGGACATGATCTAAACAGAAAAACCTGAGAAGATCCCTGTTGCTGTGATGCTTGATGGCAAAATGTCGGGCAACCGGATAGGAAAAATCCTTATTAGCGATTGCCCGCATATGTTCCAACACCCTCAACTTGACAGGATTAATTGTGCTGCCTACATATCTCTGTTGGCATGGGCACATCAGACAGTACACCGCATGATCCGTCTGACAGGACATGAATTTATTTATTTTTCTTCCTGTCTTACAACCTCGTACTTCATAAGTTAAGGTTCGTTTACTGTTTATGCAGGCCTTGCATCTCCCACATGGGAAAAAGCCTTTGGCCTCCTTCAGTGTGCCTTTCGTTCTCACTATTGGCTGCAAATGACTCTGAACTATATGATCTCTTAATGATCTCGCCTTCCTAAATGTTATAAGAGGCCTGGCAGGAATGTCGGGACCAACAATCTGAGAATCTGGCTATGCTTTCCTTCGCCTTCCCCGCTGTGGGCTTGCGGTACATCACTTTACCGCAAGCCCACAGCGGGGAATAGTGTTTTACACGCCTCCAGCAGCCACCCCAAGAAATTAATTAATAGCATCCCCTATGGGGAACTATTAAGATTAAGACGCAACTGTACCCAGGATGAGGAATTTGAAAGAGTGGCGAAGGAAAGCATAGCCAGATTCTCTGAGAGGGGCTACAAAGATGGTCTCCTCTATGAGACATTGAAGAAAGTTAAGAAATTGCCCCGTAAGACTCTTTTTGAAAAGAAGACACGTCCAGATAAGAATGGAAAGTTTCGCATGATCACGACATATTCCTCAGACTCTTCAAAGTTAAGGACAATTTTGACTAAACATTGGCAGATTCTGAAAACAGATCAGATTGTTGGTCCCGACATTCCTGCCAGGCCTCTTATAACATTTAGGAAGGCGAGATCATTAAGAGATCATATAGTTCAGAGTCATTTGCAGCCAATAGTGAGAACGAAAGGCACACTGAAGGAGGCCAAAGGCTTTTTCCCATGTGGGAGATGCAAGGCCTGCATAAACAGTAAACGAACCTTAACTTATGAAGTACGAGGTTGTAAGACAGGAAGAAAAATAAATAAATTCATGTCCTGTCAGACGGATCATGCGGTGTACTGTCTGATGTGCCCATGCCAACAGAGATATGTAGGCAGCACAATTAATCCTGTCAAGTTGAGGGTGTTGGAACATATGCGGGCAATCGCTAATAAGGATTTTTCCTATCCGGTTGCCCGACATCTTGCCATCAAGCATCACAGCAACAGGGATCTTCTCAGGTTTTTCTGTTTAGATCATGTCCCAGAAAATCCACGAGGTGGGAACAGATTACAGACCCTGAGGAAACTTGAATCCAGGTATATTATAGACCTAGAAACGAAAGCACCTGGAGGATTAAATATGGGGGAAGAACTTGCCTCACATTTGACTTAATGTATATAGCTGTGACACATTATAATGCTTGGTTACAAAAATTCTGTATAACATCGGACTCTGGTGAGATCATGAAATGTCTGTGAAAAGTCTGGTAAATGAGTATTGAATATTTGGTGTAATATAATTTTGTAAATATCATTAGATTTTTGTATAATTTTTGGGTGTCTAGAATATATTGTAATTTCTCTGAAATTGGACAGTTGTTGCTTGTTTAGGCGGCCAATTGGGCCGCAATTGCCGATACACGGCAAGATTAAGAAATTAAGATAATATGAAATAAGAATGATCTTCGTTCCAATATAGGTCTATGTAAGTACACATGGACTAAGGCACAACTGTTCACAGTAGAATGTATCAATGGTGATTAATAGAGGGCTTATGTGCATGGAAGGCCGATTCACGGCATCAAAATTGTGTTAATACAAAGATGTGGGCTAAAATATCCGCTTTTGCCAATTTAAGGCTTAAATGTATAAATGAATTTAATATGTTATATGTATTCACATTGCACATTTCAAAATGGCGCGTAATTGCACAGCTCTTTGGTCCTATCTTTATTTCTGACTACCCAGCATGCAATTATAAAACTTTGCCGCGAATGAGCGTTCTGAGGTTGACACTGACGAAGGGAACTTGTTTTCCTGAAACGCGTTTGTCTAATAAATAATCCGTGCTGTTAAGCTGTTTGAATCCCGTGAGTGCTATTTCTTCTTCGTTTGGCCCGGCTGGGTATTTTTCGAAGGACTTTGGAGCTATCATATATATATATATATATATATATATATATATATATATATATATATACGCAAACTCCTGACAACGCCACTGCAGCTCAAGAACCGGAACAACGAGGCAAGCAGGAGACGGACCACTAATGAAGATTCACAGGTCTTTTATTGCAGGAAAGGTGTGGGGCAAGAGGGCAAGACGCGTTTCGGGCTTACAAAGCCCTTGTTCACATGCAGTGACCCAATGATTTCTTTTTGTTTTTATAATGCAGTGAAACCCACCTCCCCGCCAGTTTGCTAATCAGGTCACATGATCATAAGGATAGAAGAAAGACTCTATCATCTCAAGACACAATGGGAGAACATATAGTAAACTCCTTAAAACAAATCATATTCACAATGCGATAATAGCTTAACATTGGACGCAGTTATTTATAATACAATATCGTCTCTTTTTGTATAATTTATAAATAATTACTGGATAAATCCATGTGCAAGAAATGCTTTGTGCAAATATAGCAACCTGTAAACAGCGGGGGAGCGGGAAAAAATAAGAAGTGCAAATAACAAAGTTTCATTGAATCACTATCTGCAATTCATGGAGTAGTTAATTTTGTGCATAAATGCAATTAGAGGGAAGGGAAGAAATGGAAAAAAGTGCTAATAGTACATGATGATATTGACCTATGTATATAATGCATAAATGCTGATCATGAGATTGAAGGTAAATCTTGACCTTTCAAAACATCATATTAAAAAGCATATATAACAACATTTCATACTGGTATAAAAACATCATCATATCAAAAGGTGGAATAAAAACACCCTATGTGAAATAAGTGGTAAAAACGATCTCACATCTAAAATTATTAAATATGTAGGTACAAAAAGTGCACTATATACAAAAGAAAGCAGAATTCATTCATATTTACAAATAATGACTGACAAGGAACTTGACCAGCCATAGCTGTTTTCATAGAGAAACATAAACCACTAAAGGTGAACCAACATGGTCTAGAGCCTCTTCCCAGATCACAGGGAACCTGACCTATCTGGGAAGTCAATGGGATGCTGAGCCAACAGAGGAGATATAAATGTGTATATGGGCATCATGTGCTGAATCAAGTCTTTAAAGAAAGTGGCGTAGATCCTCAGTATTGTTAAGCCCATTGGGCCATTTACTGTCATATTCCAGGATCAGACTTGATTCCAGTCGCCTTAGTGTAAGCTCACGATTGCCTCCTCTTCTAAGTTTAGGGACAGAAGCCACCACATAGTACGAGAGACAAATAATGTCTTTGTTATGTGTGCTCTCAAAGTGGCGAGCCACTGGATATGCCTGATCACAGTGTAAGATGGCTCGAATGTGCTGCAAGATCCTGACGTGCACTTGTTGTTTCGTGCTGCCTATATAATTAAGGCCACAAGTGCACGTCAGGACATACACCGCAAACTCAGTTTTACAGGTATGGCTGCCTCTAATTGGAATCTCAGTCGCAGAGAAAGGAGTTCTGTAATGAGTTTTATTTATGCCAAACTTGCAAGCTCTGCAAGTTGTGCATTTACGGAACCCAGAAGGTGATAACCAATTAGGTTTTTGTTGCAGTTCGGGACTACCTTGGTCCAGAATTGCACCCATACTCTGTGCCCGCCTGAAAGTGACCAAAGGTTTGTTGGGTAACATGCATCCCAAAACTTTGTCAGTTAGAACAGTAGACCAATGCTGATTGATGATCTGTCTGATTTTTGTCTCTTGACTGCTGTAGTCCGTGATAAACCTAGGACAGTCCACACTGTTCGATTCGGCGTCTTTGGTGATCGCCTTGTTCTTATTAGCAGTATTTAACAGTAGACTAGTTCTAGAGAGACTTTCTGTTTTGGTCAACGCTTGGTTGAACACTCTGTCAGAGTATCCCCGGGCTTTCATTCGGACTTTTAGCTCAGACACATTTCTGGAAATCCTCAGCCTTACTGCATATTCTTTTCAGCCTTAAGATTTCTCCGTAAGGTATGCTATGAATAGTATGCTTTGGATGGAGACTAGAGGCATGGAGAGTAGTGTTACCAGCCGTAGCTTTTCTGTGTAGGGTAGTTTGTATACACCTGTTATCATCTACGTATATCGCGACATCTAAAAATTCAGCTTGCTTGGCACTGATATTCGAAGTGAACTTTAAATTAAGGGGGTTGTTATTTATCTCAGAAATAAACAAATTAGCCTCATTCTCATCCCCTTGCCAAACAATGAAGATGTCATCGATATAACGGAGATATCTTATTATTTTCTCCCTTACCCAAGTTTGGTGTGTGACATTGAGGACCCGCTCCTCCCACCAGCCAACGTGTAAACACGCATAGCTGGGGGATATATATATACCTGGTGTGGTTCTCCTTTCATTTGGTCATTCACAAGATTATAGACTGGTAAAACAAGCGGCTGTACATTCTTTCAAGACTTAGCCTGAAGGCTGCTCTCCACAGCTACCACTAGGATAGCTTTCTATATAGGTTGTCCTTAAACCTACCATCAATAAGGGTCGTTTGGACAGGTGTAAGGTGCCCACTAGAATAGTGGACAGCATATGCCAGGCCAACTTCTCACAAAATGTATCGCTCAACTGAATACAGATAATAACACAAACTGCATACATTCCCAAATGAAAGCATAAGACCCTACTGAAGACACAAATCATGAGACATAGAGTGAAGCACAAACCCACATGAATACATGACACCCCTTTGAGTACTAACCATGAAATATAGTATGCAGCACATTCTCCAGAGTAAACATGGAACCCTGAAATTAACACAAACCATGCATACAGTGCGGCATATGTTCTAAAGCAAACAAATCAATCAATCAATCAGAGTACTTGTAGAGCGCGCTACTTACCCGTGAGGGTCTCAAGGCGCTGAGGGGAGGGTGGTGGGGGTGTACTGATACTGTTTGAAGAGCCAGGTCTTGAGGAGTCTTCTGAAGGCGAGTAGGTCTTGGGTCTGCCATATGTGGGTGGGGAGGGTGTTCCAGGTCTTGGCGGCGAGGTAGGAGAAGTATCTGCCGCCGGAGGTCGTTCGTTGGATGCGGGGGACAGCGGCGAGGCTGGCGGAGCGGAGCTGGCGGGTGGGGGTGTAGAAGCTGAGTGCTGTTCAGGTAGGCTGGCCCAGCGTTGTGGAGTGCTTTGTGTGCGTTGGTGAGGAGCTTGAAGGTGATCCTCTTGTCGATGGGGAGCCAGTGTAGCTCTCTCAGGTGGGGGGTGATGTGGCTGCGGCGGGGGACATTGACAATCAGTCGGGCGGAGGCGTTTTGGATGCCTGGTAGTCGTCGTAGGTGTTTGGCTGGGATTCCTGCGTAGAGTGCGTTGCCGTAGTCCAGTCTGCTGCTGACGAGTGCCTGTGTCACTGTTGTTCTTGTTTCAGTCAGGATCCACTTGTAGATCCTGCGGAGCATGCGGAGGGTGTTGTAGCAGGAGGAGGAGACGGCGCGGACCTGCTTAGCCATGGAGAGGGAGGAGTCGAGGATGAATCCTAGGTTGCGTGCATGGTCGGTGGGTGTTGGGGCTGTACCCAGTGTGGTCGGCCACCAGGAGTCGTCCCAGGCTGAGAGGGTGGATCCGAGGATGAGTACCTCCGTCTTGTCCGAGTTCAGCTTCAGACGGTTGCTCCTCATCCAGTCGGGGACGGCCTTCATTCCCTCTTGGAGATTGGTTTTGGCGGTGTGTTGGTCCTTGGTGAGGGAGAGGATGAGCTGGGTGTCATCTGCGTCGGAGATGATGTTGAGGTCGTGATGGCTGGCCACTTGTGTGAGGGGGGCCATGTAGATGTTGAACAGCGTCGGACTGAGGGATGAGCCCTGGGGGACGCCACAGATGATGTTGGTGGCTTCAGATCAGAAGGGTGGGAGGCGGACGCTCTGGGTTTTGCCGGAGAGGAAGGACGTGGTCCAGTCAAGGGCCTTCTTTTGGATTCCGGCTTTTAGGAGGCATGTCATTAGAGTGCGATGGCAGACCGTGTTGAAGGCGGCCGAAAAGTCCAGGAGGATGAGGGCTGATGTTTCGCCGTTGTCTAGTTGGCGCCTGATGTCTTCTGTGGCGGCGATGAGGGCTGTCTTGGTGCTGTGGTTTCGTCTGAATCTGGACTGGAACGGGTCCAAGATGTTGTCTTCCAGGTGGCGGGCCAATTGCTTGTTGACGATTTTCTTGATGACCTTTGCCGGGAACGGGAGCAGGGAGATGGTCTGGAAGTTCTTGAGGTCCTTGGGGTCCACCTTGGGCTTCTTGAGGAGGGCGTTGATTTCGGCGTGCTTCCAGCTTTCCGGGAATGTTGCTGTTTCGAAGGAGATGTTGATGACCTTCCGTAGTTGGGGTGCGATGGCTGCGTCTGCTTTGTTGAATACGTGGTGTGGGCACGGGTCTGACGGAGATCCTGAGTGGATGGAGTTCATGACCTTGCGTGTCTCGTCGTCGTTGACTTTGGACCACTTTGATGCCTGGACCAGGAGGTCAGGCATCAACAAAACATCCCACTGAACACAAACCATGACATACAGGGTGCAGCACAAGGCAAAATGTAAACTGTGCACACACACTGAAAAAAATCTACGGTATTGGGAGTGAATCACATTCACAGATGTTAACTTTTCCCTGAACACAAACCCTAGGACACAGTTCCTTTCTAAAGTCTTATGTGTGATGCAGCGGGAAAGCTGGATTTCCAATTTCGCAGGACAGTTCTAAGTCTCTACTAATTCTCCTTTGCAGAATAATATCCCGATTCCTTTACTTGGGCTTCAGAACTACTGTCTGAACTTCAGCTGGCACTCGGCTTGTCAGAGCACTTAGTCCGCTCTAGCCCAATTGTAGAGTGTCTCTGGGCCTACTGAAAAGTGTCTTACATGTCACTGCATGGCACATTGAAGGGCTAGCGAAGTATGGCCGCATCATTTACAACTAAAAGGGTCTGCACTGGCTGCCAGCCCCAAGCCTGCATCCCCCCTTCCAACAGTTGTTATCCTATAACAACTAACGCAGCAGCCGTCCTGGGAAAAAAGGCTAGAGGCAACTTTGGCACATTGTCAGGCTTGAATTCAGGTAGTGCAAAATTGAAAACACACCAGTGGTCTTCAAAGTGACCTTGTATACATCAGGCTGGCCCATCACTTCTGGAGTTCAGGAAGTAGCTGAAGACACGTGTGTTCATGGAACATTTCACCCGCCACCTTTAAGAGATATTCCTGCTTCTCTGGCCTCAGGGCTCAGCAATGTGACTTCTGCTCCCCCCTTATGTACATCATCTTGAACCTCTCTGCTTTCTTATTATGACATGTTGGCTCCTTTCCAGCCTACTTGTTGTTGCGCTCTACAAGGACCAATACTATTCTATGTTGCACACAAACATCCTTGTGTATCTTTGTACAGGGGAAGGTCCTGCGTCTACTATGAACGCTTAATACAAATTGTTAGCACTCACATAATATCCTTACCAAATTCAAATTGATGATTTTTCAACTGCATATATTGCAACTGCTAAAGAGACCCAACTGGTAAACAACTCGTTAATACAGCTGAAACATACAATCTTGATTGGATAATATCATGTGTTTATTTATATCCCATACTCTCGTCATTCCTACCCAGTGAGGGTTACCTGAGGCCAGGCCAGGCGCGATTAACTCATTATTACGGGAAGAGACACCAGGTTTCGCAGGTCCTGGATTTAATGCAGTGATTTCTATTGTCACCTTTGAAAAGGCTGTTTGCAGGAAAAGCCCTTCAGTGCTGCTGCACCTGCTCAGGTAACGGTGAAAGCGGGGATTGTATTACTGAGGTTTAACGTCTTTCCTGTTTTGTAACCCTACCTGACTCTCTACACAGAGCCGCAGGGCGCCCGCCCACACGGGCCTGCACCTGCCACCAGGGAGTGGGCCAGTCTGACTCTGCTGCACAGCCAACACTGTTCAGCCCTCCATCCTACGGTGTGCAGGGTCTTCCTTATTTGAACAATAACACCTGCAATGAAAATACAGATGTCTTTGCAACGAATGACTGTTGTGCTGAAAGCCCGCAGGCGCCATTTGTGTTCAGTTTCTGCTACTCAATACCCAAGTATAAATAAATCTGGCAGCCTGGTACAGACGGCATGTCTCTTTTCAATTCTACGACATCCCACCCAGACAAAAATACTGTGGTATAAAATAAAGCCAAAAAGATAACAAGGACACAAATATTGAATTCACTTACTTTTTATATGAACTGCAAAAATATACAGGAGTAATATGTAGGTAAGAATATCAAATTCTAAATATTTAACATTGACTGTAAAAACATATATTCACTTGATAAATGGCATAAAAACATGAGTATCAGATAAAAAATATATACATTTTATAAGTTAAAAAAAACATACACTTTAAATGTAAAAAATATTAACACATAATATGAAAATAAATACTATTATTAAATACACATGAATAGTAAAAGAGAAAAAAGACTATTGGGAATAATTAATAAACTATATATTAAATGTTATGACATCATAAATGCATACAATAACATTATTTCCAAAAATGTATTAAACTAAAACAGGTTCCTTAAAAAAATACAATCAAAATATATATATATGTTAAAAATATAAAACATTAAAAATGACATAAAAATAATTAGACTTTGGGGGGGCTCAAATTCACTATTCACTATTCACTTTCCAAACTAAACAACAGTAGGGGTAGTGTTGGACTTTAGAAGGGTCAGATTTACTATTCCTACTCCAACATGAGCAGCAGTAATGAAACTGGGGAACTTTGGAGATGTCAGATTCACTATTTCCACTCCAACATAAGCAACAGTAGAGAAAGTATTGGACTTTAGCAAGGTCACATTTACTATTACCTCTCCAACCTCAACAACAGTTAGCTCCTCTCATTAGGGCACCCAACACAATCGTGACATTTTAGAAACAATACATCTCTGGAGCTCCCTATCATAGAATGCAGCTTGCACGTGGATCCACGAGACGTGTGTCAGGAGGGTCACGATGATGAAACATGCCCCCTCCAATGTGGGCGAAGGCTTTCCATCCTGTTGATAGGAAGTCCCATACATAATAAACCTCTTATTAAAACAGGGACACTGAAGCTGTAGGTCAGGGATACAACGTGTGTGTTTGATAAGTGCAAATGCCCATCTAGAAAAATATACCCATGTATCTCATTATTTGCGGATATTTCACTGACTGGCTGTTAAACGGCGGCTTCTTTCAAGAGGACTGAATTCATGCCAGACGTTCAAGTCATCCACAGACATTTTGAATATAATGAATTTAAATGAGCGTAATTGAAACAGCCAGTGTCTGTTTACACTTGAGACATGGAAACAGCAGCTCTGGACCAACATTGGACACCTCTGGTTTGTCGCCTCGTGTTGTCAATGGATCTTCCACCACTTTTGCTCCAGGAAAATGTGACAGTTTTTAAACCATCGTTGAGACTTGTGATCAGCTCAAATTCGGCAGCTTTGGATCCCTTATTTCTGTCAGCATTTGATTGACTGTAGGCCCTTTTCATTTCAGGTCCTCTTTAATGATTTGTCTCTGGAGCGCAGCGCAAACTCCAGCCTTCCTCATTTCAGTAGTGTTTGTGGCCCTGTTCAAACTAATGCCCCGTCTTATGTCTTTGGGTGAACATGCTGTCTCCAGAGAACGCCAATATATAACAATGCAAAACTTCCAACAAACGAGGAATTCTTTACTTTACTTTAATTGCATAGTTACACATTCACCCTTCCTAACCCCGTCTGGCAGCCATTCCTGTTGGAAAGTCAGAATGGCAGAGGGTATCCTGTTGGGGCCGAAAACTCTCAGCCTACATCTCTGTAGTTGTCCCAGAGATCATGTCCACCACGGCATGATGGAGAAGAGCTAGTACAGCCAACTCAGCAATCATCAGCCATTTAGAGTCACACCGGTGGTTAGAGAACTGTTGCCTGTGGGGATTCCTGGACTCGGTGGCACAATAGTATCAAGACCCAATACCTCCCTCTGTAAGCGAGGGAATTGAGATTGGGAAATATCAGGGGGAAAGGAAGGAGAAAGAAACAGGATTACACGGTTATCTTGAAGATACCAATATTAACATTGAAAATACTAAAGGTGGGAAGAGGCATTAGTGCAAGATATTAAGGCCTTTTGTCACGTGAAGGACAGACCGTTACTGCAAACACAGGACTGTAGTAATGACAAGACACACCGACCTGTAGAATAGGTCTGTGTTACCAGAAGTCCAGTCAGAATTCAAACTGGTAAGGATGTAACAAGGAATTTATACATATTAGACTGTGGATACAGAATGAGGTGATCTAAGGAGGGAGCCAAGTGAAATCATAAACCAGCAAGCACTGGCAAAGACAATAGGTCTTTACTATGCCAGAGCTATTGACTTTGCCAATATGTTTTAGCTATGTTGTACACCTGCTAGGCTGCTGTTCAGCATGGCTAAAATGAGTAGGATAAAGGGGAGTGACGTGTAGTGGAGTGTCGTAAAGTAGAGTACAATGGAATGTTATGGAGTGGCATAGAGAGGAGTGGAGTAGAATTGAATGTCATGGAGGGGTGTAGAACAAAGTAGAGTAGCATAGGGGGCATTAAGTGGAGTAAAGTAGCATAGAGTGGAGTAGATTGTCATAGAGTGGTGAGGCATCGAGTCAAGTAGTGTAGGAGAGTGGGAGTGGGAGGGCATAGAGTGGAGTAGTGTTGTAAAGTCGAGTGGCATAGAGCGTCAGAGTGGAGAAGTGGAGCAGAGTAGTATGTCGTAGAACAGAGTGGAGTAAATTGCATGGAGCTGCACAGAGGGAGTTGCGTAGAGCACCATACAGTGGATAGTGCCGTAGAGCGGCATAGAGCGGAGCAGAGTGTTTGAGACTGAAGTGGATTTTAATGTAGTAGAGAGTCATGGAGTGTAGCAGAGTGGGCCATAGTGAAAAAGTGTGAAGTACAGCTTCAGAGAGTAGAGTGGCATAGAGTGCAGTGGCATATAGTTCATTGGTTTTGAGTTGAGTGGTGTAGACTGCACTGGCGTAGACTGCAGTGCTGTAGAGTTCAATGGCATAGAGTGGAGTGGTGTTGAATGCAGTATTGTAGAATGCAATTGCAGATACTAGATTGTTTCATAATAGAGTAAAGTGGTGTAGAGCAGAGTGCTGCAGGGTAGAGTGGAGTCGTGCAGGGTACAGGATAGAGGTGTAGAGTAGCGTAGAGTGAAGTGACATAGAGTGTCGTAGAGTGCAGTGGCGCATAATTGATTAGAGTGGCATTGAGTTGAGTGGTGTAGAGTGCAGTGACGTTGAGTGCAGTCCTGCAGAGTAGAGTTTCGTAGAGTGCAGTATCATGATCACAGTCTTGCAGAGTATAGTGTTATAGATAGCAGTGGCGCAGAGTAGAGTGCAGTGACGTAGGGCACAATGGTGTAGACTGGCATAGCATGTAGCAGTTTAGAGTGCTGTGGCATGGAGTGAAGTGGCTTAGAGTGTTGCAGAGTAGAGTATAGTAGATAAGAAGAGGGGGTCCCAGTAGCAATGGAACATAAAACCACACAGTTGAAAAATAATCAAGGAAACATAAATTGAGTCCACATTGTTTACTTCACAATGGGAATGCGTATTGAATATGCAGGATTAATATACACAATAATAAATCAATAGTTTACATGGTGCCCCAGAGAGGGAAGCGGGATGGGGTGGTGTAGTGATTGTGGGGAAATGGTGAGGAAGAGAGTGAAAATTCGTAAGTGACAGTAAAATCAACAATTGTCAGTCGTTTGACAGAGTTACAAACTATGTACAGAGAAAATGAGACCAAAAATGTTCATTAGATTGTTCGGAACAGGTCATACTCCAAGTTGTCCAATAAATGTAGACAGTGGGGAGTGGAGTTGACGAACGAAAATGGATGTCGACGTTTCGACCCTCAAAGATGCAGATATCAGTGGTTATCTTGCTGTAGGGTCTTCATCAGGACTGGAGGGACACACAACCTATTTAATATATAAATATATGTTGTAAATACGGGATACAGGTCCCTGTATATAATTCAAACATAGTAGCACATCACCCCAATAGGGTTGGAATAAAGTAAATGAATTAAGATCCCATACGGATAGTTGGGACACTATAAACACTAGAATTGCAGTATATTGGAGCGTCAGTACAATTAAATACTGGTCGTGAGCACGTGGGGAAAAGCTAGATCCAACAAGGTGGATGGTGTCACGGAAAAACTGGGGTGACTGCTGCCTGCTGAAGACTGGTCAGCATAATGCCAGACCAAGGACAGAGCCAAGGAGTCACTGCGGACTACATAAATTACAATGTAGAGGTGAAAGACTTACCACGGACGTGGTATCGGCGGGACCGAATCGAGTAAGTAGAAAGTTCCACGGGTTAATCTGTGGAATAAGTGCATCCAAAATGAAAAAAGCGCCCTGGCTCATGTGCAGGGTGGTACTGGGTAATGGTGGTTGAAAAACTCACCGTAGTAAGCACCAGTCGTTGTAACGGGTTGAGGATGAGGTCGCAGATACCTTCGTAGTATGATTATATCTAAAAGCAAGGCGGAGGCATATTTAGGCAACATAGGGAGAAGGGCGTTGACAAATTAAATGAGGCATAAAGGACGGAATCCGGACTTACCCAGATTCCGTAGTGTAGACAAATCCGGCTGGGGTAATGATTCGTGTTAGTCAGGCAGGAACGCTCTCATGAAACGGTCTAAGGAGAGGGAGGTACATGAAAACGCTGAGATTACTCTACAGACCGTGAATGTGTAGCGTCTGGACAGAAACACAAACACAAAAAGCGGGAAGGTCTTACAACACAAGCCGACTGCTTACCGGTCATGGATTGAATCCATCTAAGATCGCGGCTTGGCGTCACAATGGCGGTGCAGGTTTCCGGGTTTACTCATATCACCGTGGCAACAAGGTCACGTGACTGAGTCACAAGGTGCGGACGTAGGCAAACTGGCTGGGGTAGCTAAGCAACGTGTAAACAATGAAAATAGAGGACATACTTCGTTAAGGGTAACGTTGCTAGCTAATGGTAAAAATTATGGGAAAGAGTGGTCGCGCTGCCGATAATTGACAGCGTGATCGAGTGACATTGATGAGATCCAAACCGTGGGGAGTACTCTGCAAAGGTCCTTAAGTGCAAAAGGAGTACCAACATGATAAACGGGCAGATATGTCAGCAGTGTGAATTTGCATACATATAGCTTGTGTCATAATAAACTTCACAATATAAAGTAGTGGGCCCATACGATGGCCGGGTTATCTATATGACACACATAATTGATGGAACGATATGCTGAACAGTTTAGATGTTAAAACCACTATTATAATAACATTGCCTATATACAGACGGCGTACCTCACACAAGCGGGTAAAGGCCGTTAACGATTACAGTAGGCCAATGTTTCAACATACACAGTGATGGCGTACCTCGCACATGCGGGTAAAGGCCACTACAGATCAGACCAGAAAAATATTTAGGTCAAAGTAGCCAGTTGCGAGAAAGAACTGTCCTGTTCGTTGAGCCCTGATTCAATTGAGTCAAAGGTCAGCATCCATCTGAGTTCCCGTGTGTTTAAGATGTTGGAGAGGTTACCACCCCGGGGTCCCAGTGTAGCTCTTTCAATGATTACCCATTTCAAACTTTCTGGTGAGTGACCTGCTGTGGAAAAGTGGTCAACCATGGGTGCGCCTTGGACTTGGCAACGGATTCTACTCATGTGTTGAAGTATCCTGGTTTTAGCCTTTTGCTGAGTCTGCCCAATGTATAACAAATTGCACGGACAAAGGATGGCGTAAATGATATTGACCGTGTTGCAATTGGTATGACTTTTGAGCGGAATCTTGTGATGACGATATGTAAATTCTTTGGTCTGTATCGTACTGTCACAAGCTTTGCAGCCACCACATCGAAAGTGGCCCAGAATTGGAGGTAAGTTCCACATGGTATTGATGGTAGGGGCCTCCGGTGTACTGAGGAGAGAGCGGACCACATGATCTTTGACACTCCTCGCTTTTTTGAACGCATGTAATGGCAGGTCTGTTTGCTGGATATCATCTGATATCAATTCCCAGTGGTTGTTAATGATGCGTTTTATTTTGTTGCTTTTGGTGTTGAACGTTGTGACGCATACAATTCTCTGTTCAGTCTGGTCTTTATCAGTCTTAGGAACCAGTAACTCCTCGCGTGGGTAGAACCAGGCTCTTTTCCTCGCCCGCTTGACCAATTGTTTAGGGTAGCCTCTGCTCAGAAGTCTCTGTTTCAGTTCTTCCGATTCGGTGAAATAGTGTTCTTTGATGGAGCAATTTCGGCGTAAGCGTAGAAATTGCCCGAAAGGCAGGTTGTCCCGCAATGCTCGAGGATGGTGGCTGCCGTAGTGCAGAAGTGAATTCCTTTCGGCAGGTTTACGGTATAGTCTGGTCAATAGATGCCCTGTGTTCTCATAGATTGTGAGATCCAAAAAGTTGATTTGATGGTTGTCTGATTGGATGGTGAATTTTAAAAATTGAGATTGAACATTCAGCCATTCAAAAAACCCCATCAGTAGTTCCAAGTTGCCTTGCCAAATCAGTAAGATGTCGTCTATGTATCTCATCCAGAGACCGAGATGGTCTCTGAATGGATTGATCGAGTTGAGTACAGTGTCTTGTTCGAAGGCTGGGCAAGCAAAAGGGGGGGCTGCTGAACTGTTCCTGTGGAGAGATAGGAAAGTATTAACTGGCGTGACCAAAGGTGTTCGTGTGACACCCCGGGGCATCCATTATGTCGGATGTATTTGCCTCACACACCCAGAAGGGTGTCATGCTTCATCATCGGCGTTTGCTCCTCGTCGGGGAGGCGGTGCAATCCCCGACGGGCTCACCTCAAAGAGGGGCGCTTTGGCGGAGATCTTTTTATCCAACAGCCTTTTGATGAGGTGGGGGTGTGTGGGCAGGATGGTATAGTGATGTGATGGGGAGATTAAAATGTAGCAAGGGGTACCGGAATTCACTTTATTCTGGGGGTCCCCTGGCTGCAATTAAAAGGTGGGGCTAGCTCGCTAGGTGTCAACAGGTCAATGCAAGTGATCCTAGAGGAGGCTAGAAGTGAAGGTGGTCGACATGTTTCTCGCACAGTGTCTAGTTACACGCGATTCATCAGGACCTTTACAAAAGTGAGAAAGGGGAAGGAACATCAATAACATGCTAGTGTCATGTATGTGGTGTATGTTACCTCTGTGGATTCTCCTATGCCTATACATGTTCGAAGGCTGCCATGTATAGAATGGCTACATCCGGGGCAAAGGGCGCTCCCATGGCAACTCCCGATGTTTGCATATAGAATTTATCCTTGAAGACAAAGAAGTTCTTAGTCATCGCTATGCTTAGCAACGCCACTGTAAACTCAGTCGGTACTTGGACCGGGGAAGGTCGCTGGTGCAGGCAACGTGTGATAACCATTAGGGCTTCCTGTTGCGGGATGCACGTATACAGTGACACGACGTCACACGTAGCTAAGAGTTGTTGGTTGGCATCAAAGGGTAGTTGTTCCACGATGTTTATGGTGTGCATGGTGTCGCGCAAATAGGCCGGAGTGGCCTCTGCAATTGGCTTTAGAAAGAAATCGATGTATTGCCCCAGGGGCTCAAGGATCGAGCCGCAACCAGATACTATAGGTCGGCCAGGGGGGTCGACCATTGATTTATGTATCTTAGGTATGGTGTAAATAGTTGCCAGCCGTGGATGTGGTTTGTTCAGAAACTTGAACTCCAGTTCGGATAGGAAACCTTGGTCTAGACCAGCTGTGGTGATTTCAAGAATTTCTCTTGGTATAGAGTGCAGTGGTGTAGAGTAGTGTGGTGCAGAGTAGAGTGTCATGGCACCAAGCGCAGTGGCGTACAGTAGATTGTTTCAGAGTAGAGTGGAGTGGTTTACAGTAGAGTACAGTGGTGTAGAGTACAGTGCCATAGAGTGCATTGGTGCAGAGTAGATTAGGGTGGAGTAGAGTGGATTAGCTTAGAGTGCACTGGCATGGAATGGAGTTGTACAGGGCTGAGCGCATTGGCATAGAGTGCAGTGGTATAGAGTGCAATGTTGCAGAATGGAGACGCACAGAGTGGAGGGGCGCAGAGTGCATTAGTGCACAATAGAGTAGTGTGGGGTAGAGTGGATTGGCATAGAGTAGAGTGGCATAGAGTGGACTGATGCAGAGTAGAGTACCATTTTTTTTTTGGTCCTCATCTGCCAATTAACTTGTTGGTGACCCTCTCTAGCATAAAATGCAAAAGAAGGGGGCCAAGACCCACAGCTATTTATTGGCTTAATCATTGGACCCCAGTCCTCTGACACCATTCAACCAACATGGCCCATATCTTCTCCCGACTTCTAGGGTCACAAGCCATGTCCTGTTGGCTTATGTGTATGATATTATTTTTACACTCAGAAAAGAGGGGCGGAGCAGCCGATTTCCAGGCTCTGCAGATCTCTCGTCTTCCTAATAGAAAAACATACAAAATTAATCTTGCAGCCATTTTATTTGAAACAAATATACTGTCTTGGCCTATTCCAAAAAATATAAGTAAGTGAGTTACTTCTAACTGGATTCCAATTACATCCAACAAAAATTCACAAAGATCCATCCAGAATGTAGTGATCTCTGGGCATGTTAAAAACATATGGCGGTCATCCGCTAAAGGATCTTGGCACCTTGCACAAACATACTGAGTTCCGAAAAATTTTGTTAATTTCTCTGGGGACCAATATACATAATGTACATATATATAATGTATAAGGTAAAAAGATGATTTTATTTGAGGAACGCAGGTTTGTCTGTCTCTTGAAGCAGTGCAATAGAGCTCATCCAAGCCTCACTCAAACTGATATTATCAACATCATCACTCCAGAGCTTTTGGATATCCTTATCTATATCGTCTTCTGGAGAGTAGAGTACCATGACGCAGTATGGAGTAGTACAGAGTAGAGTTCAATGGAGTGGTGCAGAGTAGAGTAGAGTGGAGTAGGGCAAAATGGGGTACGCATAGTGTGGTAGCATAATGCCATTACAGACAACACATCTTCAGTTGAAACGATCATTACATTTGCACATATATATACTGTTTTACTGATGAAAGTATACAGCGCACAAACAATACTGCGTGGAAATGTCATCACGTAGAGTATTGATTTGTTTGGACTCTATGGCACTGTACTCTACACCACTGTACTCTACTGTAAACCACTCCACTCTACTCTGAAACAATCTACTGTACGCCACTGCGCTTGGTGCCATGGCACTCTACTCTGCACCACACTACTCTACACCACTGCACTCTATACCAATGTGCTCTATAACACTTTACTCAAAATCAATCCACTCTATGCCACTATACTGTTCTCTACAAAAAGTTTAAAAAAACAAAAGTCAAAAACCACTTTATTCGATTCTATTCAAATGTTTGTTTCCACCACACGTCAGAATTACAAAAAAAAAGTGCCATAGAGTGCATTGGTGCAGAGTAGATTAGGGTGGAGTAGAGTGGATTAGCTTAGAGTGCACTGGCATGGAATGGAGTTGTACAGGGCTGAGCGCATTGGCATAGAGTGCAGTGGTATAGAGTGCAATGTTGCAGAATGGAGACGCACAGAGTGGAGGGGCGCAGAGTGCATTAGTGCACAATAGAGTAGTGTAGGGTAGAGTGGATTGGCATAGAGTAGAGTGGCATAGAGTGGACTGATGCAGAGTAGAGTACCATTTTTTTTTTTGGTCCTCATCTGCCAATTAACTTGTTGGTGATCCTGGCTGAAGACGGCTGATAGCCAGAAAATGGTCCTAGGATGCTTGATTCCGGTCCAGGAAAGACATGGCTTTGTAGTTCGGGCTGGACTGTTCCCATGAGGCACAGGGTCAAGGCTGATTTGCATATGGCCATGTCTGAACTGGGGTGGTGTGGAGTGCAAAAAAACGATGGATTTAGGCCCAGATCTCTGTACTGGGGTGAATGTATGACATTGTTCTGCATTCTATACATCAACTGTTGTTTTGCATTTGTCACCCCGAGTGGGATGGGTATGCTCAGACGTGAGTCCCATGCTCTCCACACCACTGGAGTCAAGCTATCCTGGCTGAAGTGGAGTCAAGCTATCCTGGCTGGAAACGGCTGATAGCCAGAAACCGGTCCTAGGATGCTTGATTCCGGTCCAGGAAAGACATGGCTTGGCAGTTCGGGCTGGACTGTTCCCATGAGGCACAGGGTCAAGGCTGATTTGCATATGGCCATGTCTGAACTCGGGTGGTGTGGAGTGCAAAAAAACGATGGATTTAGGCCCAGATCTCTGTACTGGGGTGAATGTATGACATTGTTCTGCATTCTGTTCATCAACTGTTGTTTTGCATTTGTCACCCCGAGTGGGATGGGTATGCTCAGACGTGAGTCCCATGCTCTCCACACCACTGGAGTCAAGCTATCCTGGCTGAAGATGGCTGATAGCCAGAAACCGGTCCTAGGATGCTTGATTCCGGTCCATGAAAGACATGGCTTGGCAGTTCGGGCTGGACTGTTCCCATGAGGCACAGGGTCAAGGCTGATTTGCATATGGCCATGTCTGAACTGGGGTGGTGTGGAGTACAAAAAAAGATGGATTTAGGCCCAGATCTCTGTACTGGGGTGAATGTATGACATTGTTCTGCATTCTGTCCATCAACTGTTGTTTTGCATGCTTCACCTGGTATGACGCGCTTGCTGTGGACCAGATTTTGTAGTCAGCTGCCGGTGGTGGGCATGGTAGAGAGACTAATCATTATCTTACCGGGAAATGAAATCTTCTAATTAAAATTTTTTTGCAACTATTTACCTCAATGGTAGACGGTGATTCTGTGTAGTAATTCGTGGTGATGATATTACAATTATCTAAAGGAGCATATTCCTGTGTGTCTCCCTTTGGTGATAGTTGTATTGTGTTTTATTCAAGGCCACGATCGTTTTCAGCGTCTTGCTTCTTCAATTGTAATATAATCTGAAATATCTGCACAGTTCATTTACAGACATATACATTTTGTTGTGTGCTAGAAAAAGAAATACCATCCTACACCCTTCTGTCCAGCACATTCCCAGTAGCCAACATGATTGTCACATATACCCTCTCACTTTGAAGTCAGAGAAAGAAAAGTTAACACCAAGCTCCCTGGAAGACAGAGGGCCTGATATATATATTTCGGTGGACAGGTTACTTCATCACAACGGTGACAGATATCCCGACTGCTGAAATATAAATTCCATTATATCCTATGAGACAGTGCTTAATTTGTGAAATAATAAGTGCCAGGGCCCTGACCAGGAGGCCACTGCAGCTTGCACCGCCCATTGCCTTGTTATCGCTGCCAATGACGGTACCAAAGCAACTACTAACCATCTTTCTCACCGGCAAGTGCGACAGTTACGATTATTCCATGTCCCCTAAGCTAAAGTAATGGCTGGGGAGGTAGATATCAGTAATTTATGTATATTGTATTCATAAACAACCGTTGTTCTGCTTCTCTCTAAATTAGATGAACAGCACCGCCACATGGCAGACTGTCATAAATATGGTGTATACAATTAAGTGCTCTGTCAAGCACCGGTAACCAATTAAGTGCCGGTGCCGAGCACCAGAAACCACTGGCTCAAGTTATATTTCAGCAGTCTGGATATCCGTCACCTTTGTGACTTCCAAAATATAAATCAGGCCCAGAGTCTGACATTTGACCTCTGTCTTTGACTGCACAGCAAATGTGACAAGATTTAAAGGCCTGTTAACAGAAATCCAGTACTGGTGGAAGAATACAGTAAATGAGGTTTGGGCAAGGGAAGGGATTGGGGGGGGAACTCAAGCTGGACAGCCTAAAACAAATAAAGCCACAAATAGAAAGCAAGCAAATGTGAGTTACAAAGCCAATAGAAAGCAATTGGCGGAATGCCGCTGCCCGCGTCCCCTAAAGGGGGACATCAGCAGGGCAGCCCCCTTAGTGCCCATTAGCTGGAACCTCCCCCCCCTCAGTCCTCGAAGAGGGGAGGTTCGGGTAGCTCTCCGGCCCATGCCGCCCTGAAAGCGACCTCTTTGTCGGTCGTTCTGCCCTGCCTGCCGCGCTGCAACCACCCTATCGCGCTGCATGAGCTCTGTGAGTATCATTGGGAGCCCTCCTCGTGCCCGTTTTCCCCCTTCTGGGAGTAGCTGCGGTCCGCTGAGGTTGGGGCGGCTTGCAGGGCCTTTGATGGATTTGACTACGATGGGCCTGGAGCCCGCGGATATCCCCCCTCGTGCCCGCTCCCCCCCTTCTGGGGGTCGCAGCTGGGCCGGGCGGCCCGCTTAGCTGCGGGCTGCTGAGGCTGGGTCGGCTCGCAGGGCCTATCGTGGAGTTAATGGGGGTTTGGCCACCGCCTCGTGCATGCTCCCCCCTTCTGGGGGTCGCAGCTGTGCCGGGTGGCCCACTTAGCTGCGGGCCGCTGAGGCTGGGGGCACTCTTGGCGGGAAAATGCGGTGCTTGAAAATGGTGGTGCACTCGATTCGTTACATGATTGGCTTGAGTTGAGGCTAGAAAGACATTTGTAATGGCCGCCATTTGGATACATCGGGGGGGACCCTTCGGCATGTCCTCTTTCTGTGACAGTCTCGGGTCGCTGCTTTTAACCTAGATTGGATAAAAGTATAGTACACAGCTAGGCCCAAGCCCACGACTGCGGGTGCGCCCGTGACGGCGGGTCTGCCGGTGAAAGGGGTTCCGCCTGCAGTGCTGGGCGGGGGGTCCCGGGTATCGCGGTGAGTGTTGCTCTCCCCCCCTCTCCCGAGGCCGGGTTGCTCAAACTGCTTTGGCTGTGTGGGTGGGGGGGGGGGGGGTCAGCGCGGTCGATACAGCACTCCTGAATAATTACAATTACCGGACACATTCAGCATGCAGATGGTGCTCCAGACTCATCTATATGAAATCGGTAGGATGAATGTGTTTTGAACTGTGAAGCAGACACCGCGTTGCCATGGCGACGAGACGGCTATAAATTGACCTAACAAATGTGTCCCACTGAAGCTTAACTTCACAAAAAGCGGTTTCCTTCCTGTAAATAATCTTCCGCAGACCTCTGCCTAAACCTCAACACTGACCGAGTGGGAGCACGGAGGTCGAGGAGTAAGGGATGCCCCAGAGCCGGTGGGGGGCTGCTCCTGCTCGGGAAGCGGGGAGATCAGGTGGTACCTCTGGGTGCCCCTCGGCTTGCTTTCCGTCAGCGCGTTCCTCCCACCGTCCGGGGGACTCAACTGGGGAGTTCCGAGTGTTGCTGTAGCAGCTGCTCAGGCTTCGATCTGGGAGGCTTGGGTGCTCTAGCCCGGGCATTGGTAGGCAGGATCAGCATGCACTGGAGCGCACGAGGGTGGGAACCGCTGCGGTACGCTCTCCCTACCCGAGGTTTACGACCGCTCCTCACACTGAAGGCCAGGTATTGAAGTGTTGCCTTCCCAGTCCGCCAAGACAGCGTGCAGCCCGCCCCGATTTAATTAGTGCCAGGCAGGCTTTGGGTTGGACTCCTGACAGGGCGTGGTCTGTGACGGGGGGGCAAGTCGTTCCTCTCGATATACGTGGTCGACATCATTAATGGCGGGGTCTTTCTCTGAGGCACCACGCACCTGTCTGCAAATGCGCCTGCCCGAGGCCACGCAGTGGCCATTGAGAGGGCGGGCCATTAGTCTCTGAGGGCTGTCCCGCCCCGAGCAGTTTGTTAGCTTCTCCTCTCCACTGGTTGGAGGAGGCGGCTGGCCGTGTTCCTCGTCCGGGGCGGCGGGGAGGGGCCTCCGTGGGTATTTAGGTTCCTGTCCCACGCTGGAGGGCCTCTTTGCCGCCCGGGACGTCGTCGGTGCTCGTCGGGACACTCTTTTTCGGAACATTTCAGGTGAGCGAGGCCCTGGCCAAATTTCCCCCCCCTTGTCCGCCGCCGGCTCCCTCCGCGGGAGTTGTGAGCCTGGCGAGGCGGCCCATTCGCGTGGGCTGCTGTGGGGGGGGACGTCTGTTCCCCGAGAGGTCTTCGTTCCCGTGCCCCATTCGGGGGCATGGGGACCTCGCGGCCGGCCCGACTCTGTGTCCCAGGCCATGCTACTCGGAGTGGTCTGATCCCTGAATTATCTCCTCGCACCGCGCGGCGCAGGGGCGACGCTTGCCTTGTACCTCGTCGGGGGGGTGGGTGAACGTCCCGGTGGCGGGGCCCAGGTTACTTTAATGCAGCCTTCGCTACCCAGGCCTGCTTGTAGCAAAATTCCCCCCCCCCCCAACCCCCCCTCCAACCCATCCGGTCGCTGGTGGCCCCTGCGGCCATTTTGGGGTGGGGGAGCATCGGGCGGCCATTCCGGCGGTCTGGGTGGTTCGGCTGGGGCTCTCGCCCCTCACGTGATAATCCCTGCCGTGGGCAAAGTGCCTGTTAATAATTGCAGTTGCCGATTATGTTGCCTGTCTTTTCATGAGTTTCGGGGCACTCGCCCCTCATGTAAAAATCGCCTTGTCGTGTGGATCAATTTTGCAGTTGCGCTTTATCGACTGTTGACTATTTATGTATTGCGGGTATCCATCCATACTGCGGGATTCCATCCATGTTCGCCTCTCCTCATGTGTTCAGGGCCATGCGGGTCGTGGACCCATCGAGCGCTTCCTGCTGTGTTGCAATTTGGGCAGTTGCGTTCTATTGATTTTCGTCTAATTATGTATTCTGGCATTTATTTATATTCTATTGGTGCAAGACCTAATGCGATTGTTTACAGCACCACATTCTCTCTGCCCCCACCCCCCACCCCCACCCTAAACAAGTTTAAAGCATGGTATCCAGTGTCCCGGTGGCGCCTGCCCCCGCACAGTGTTTGCGGCGATGTAAATATTTACGCATATTGTATAAGTTGCGTTTTCTTTCAGGAATCGCTTCCACGGGGCGCTGGTCGGCTGGGGGCAGGTGTGAATTTGCCAGTATAAGTAGGAATTGTGGTAAGTTGGCTGCCTCGCCCCACCGAACGACTGAGTGGGGGGCCCGTGGGTCTCCGAGCGGGGTAGTCCTCAATCGTGCAACCCTGCCGCAACGTGCATTTTCTCTTGGGCCGTAGGGCCACGGGGCGGGGGTCCAATTCCAGGCAGGACCTATGTTGTTATTTAGGGGGTGATTGGTCCGGCTACAGTGCGAGGGTCCAGGATCCGGCTGGACCTCATTTTCTCTTCGGTATGAAGAGTCGTTTCTTCCATGTTTTGCACGACAGGGCCCTAACGAGGCCTTCTTTGTGGAGTAGGCCGGTGCACTGCGCTGACGCCAAGGGGTGTGTCAGCTCTCATGTAATGAACACAAGTATGGGAAGTAAATAATTGCAGTGTCCACGCCTGGCTCCCGAAGGGTCAGCGGCGTGGGTAATTAGATATGTTTTGTATGAAAGTTATGTTTCCCTTAGGAATCGCTACGGCCGCCTGGGTTAGGCACGTACCTCACCGTTCCATCGGTGACGTGGTAAGTCGTCCGCCCGGTCCCACCCAATGACGGTGCGGGGGACCGGGATCGGGCGGGACCTCGCTCTGTCCCTCGGTATGGGGAGTTGATTTCAGGTGGTGCACAGCGCTGTTTTAACGTTCATTCCTTTAGGTGTGGGTCCTCGATGCATAAGGCAAGGGCCTTTTGTGACATTTTCTTTTGTTTTGCAGACTCGGGTGCGAATTCGCGTTGCGCATCCTGGCCCCCCTCCTCTGTTCAGAGCCTCTACACGAACCCCCCCCTCCCCCGCTTACTGTGCTACAAGGTATGTACGACACAGAAGGGTGTGCGCTTCCCACCTTGGTCATCATAGGATAATGCCCTTCCGTGGGGCCCGGGAGGGGTGGGGAGACGCCTATCGTCCAATTGTTGAGTTGTTGTTTTCCGGTTACGGCTGGTTCAAGACGTTAGGTCCAGTGTTCTAATCCCCCTTTGTCTCACACAGTGCACTTGGTCATTGTAACGGATCCCGGGGCACCCTCTCGGCGCGGACTTGTGAACTTTCGCTGGAATAACAGTTGAGGATACACTTGAAGGCACCATGGAGAGTCAGGGGTCCCCAACACTCTATACGCAGACGTCCCAGGTCGATGACTCGGGTCTAGGACCGTCCCAGGACCCCCAGATGAAAGTTTTGTTGGACATGATAAATAATGGGGTGGCGTGGGCCAGTGAACTGTTGTTGGCCAACCCCCCGAAAGCCCCTGGCCCGTCCCCCGCCCCTCAGATATCTGAAATAGAGGTGGCTGAGGACCTGGCCACTGGGAGGCCCAAGCGCACTAGGAAGCCGACAGTGAAGGACTTCCCTGCGGAACCCCCCACTAAGACCAGGGCATCGGACCCTGTCAGGAATGTCATTGTGCACGCCCCGGCATCCCCCCCGGCGGTGATCCGGGTGTGCCCTCCGTCACCCCCTCGCCCGGTGGTGCCGACTGTGGAATTTGCTACCCGGGAAGATCTGGGTAAGATTACAGACTCGCTGGCATTGTTCATGTCGGAAATCAGAGCCGGTCTGCGCGCCCCCCTTGTGCAGTCCCCTAACTCACTGCACCCGCAGACTGCAGTTTTGCCAATTGTGGCGCCACTTCACGCCGCTGGGGAGGCAGACGTGGCTCGAGTGTGGGGTGGGCTCGCAGTTCAAGGGGGGGACATTGCTAGTCCTTTGTCAGGTGTGGTTGCCTTGCCTGACGCCTCGCCCCCAACCATTGTGCCTTCAGCGCTTCCTACCCAAGTGTTGCCGTTGGCCCCGTGTGTGTCCCAGGATGCCCTTATCCCCGCGGTGGCCCCGGCCCCGACACAGGCGGTCTCCATGTCCGTTCCCCCCCCTTCCGCGGCCTCCTCGACGTTGGGGGTTGCCCTACCCGCGCCCACAGTATTGATGACCATGGCGCCCCTCTTGTCAGGCAAATGTTCCCTAGCCTGGCTGGTCCCGCAGGCAGCGAAAGAGGGCATATGGCGCAGAGAATTTATAGACATTTTTTCCCTGTTGATGTTGGGGGCGCAGGGGTCGGATGTGACAAGAATGGGCTCCAAAGAGGAGGTCAAGAAGGCGCGATTTCAGTCATGGCCAGAAAAGACAATAAAAAACTGGCGCCAGGCTTTCGCCATTCTCGCAGCGGTAATCACAGAGCGCTTCCCTGATCTGGCGCAAGGTTTATTCCAGTATAATAGTATAATAACCAATGAAGCTGAGGCATCTTCCGGGATGGGGTGGTACTCTTATGACTGTGAGTTCAGGAAAAAGATGTCGGTCTGTCCTGAACTAGAGTGGGACCAGATTGAAGTTAGACTGTGGATCGTACACATGGGTAAAGGCAAAACAGAGGGTGGTGCCAACAGCACGGTCCAGGTCAAGAAGTCTGAAAGCGATATGTCCTTTTCCCAGAAGAAAAATAATTTTAGGCAGCCCTTGCGAGGTGGGCGTGGGGGGGGCCGTTTCAACAGACAGTATGCCAAGAGGAATGTCTCTTCCACCTGCAGGTTGTACAACGCAGGAAACTGCACCTGGGGGAAAGCATGCCGCTTCTCTCACGCTTGCAACAAATGTGGTGGTTCCCACCCAGAGTCTTCCTGCGATAAGCGGTCCTCCTCTACCAGCGCTGCCAATAAGGATAAATAATGTCCCCGAGACCCCTCCCATTCCCCTTGCCCTCCCGGCTGCGCCCCCTCCCATCTCTGCTTGGCCTTCCGCTCCTACCACCCTAGAGGGGAGTCCAGTCGCAGTACTGCCTTGCCGGGACCCCCACCCCTTGAGCTCCAAAGGCCCGTCCCCGGTCATCATCCGCTGCCTGTTGCGCCTGTTGCGAGCCTATCCCAATGAAAAGGATAGGGAGGTCCTGACTTCGGGTTTCCTGGACGGGTTCAAAATTCCATATCAGGGTCCCCGGGTCAGCAGGGACGCTGAGAACCAGAAATCGGTCAGGGAGCTCCCCGAGGTGGTCGACAAGAAGATTAGCAAGGAGGTGGCCTTAGGGAGGGTGGCGGGCCCTTTTCCTTCCCCCTCCTTCCTGACTTTGTGGTGTCCCCGTTGGGGGTGGTCCCCAAGAAAGAACCTGGGGCTTTCAGGCTGATTCATAACTTGTCCTTTCCAGAGGGGAACTCTGTCAATTCCTGGCTTCCAGAAGCGGCCTGCTCTGTCTCATACTGTTCCCTAGACATGGCCATCGACTTAGTGAGGAGAGCTGGGGAGGGGGCCTGGCTAGCAAAGGCAGATATTGAGGCTGCTTTCCGCTTGTTACCTGTACACCCTGACAGCCAGCATTTACTGGGTTTCAAGTGGAAAGGGGGGTTCTACTTTGACAGGTGCATGCCTATGGGCTGCGCTGTCTCGTGTGCCTTCTTCGAGGCCTTCAGCACCTTCCTACAGTGGGCCCTCACAGAAGAATACAAAGTGTAAGCAGTGTCACATTACCTGGATGACTTCCTCTTCATTGGAAGGGAGGGCACGCAGGAGTGTCAGGAAGGGCTGGATTGTTTTATTGACCTTGCTAGTCGCTTAGGTGTGCCGTTGGCACCAGGTAAGACGGAGGGCCCTGCTCAGGTGCTGACCTTCCTGGGGATTGAGCTCGACACAATTCAGGGAGTGTCTCGTCTCCCAGCGGAAAAGGTTGTGGGCCTGAAGAACGACATCCATGCTTTGCTAGGTAGGGATAAGGCACCTCTGGGGGTCATTCAGAGTCTTCTAGGCAAGCTGAATTTCGCTGCCAGGGTCATTCCAGTTGGGAGAGTTTTTGCGAGGCGCCTCGCCAGGGCTACCGCCAAGGTCCACCGACAGTATCACTTTGTTAGACTGACCTCGGCACTCAAAAAAGACCTACTAATGTGGGATGATTTTCTCTCTGATTTTAATGGTACTGTGATATGGAGGTCCCCGTGGGTGGAGAGCCCGGAGTTGAATTTGTACACGGACGCTTCTGGTCGCGAGGGATTTGGCGCTATTCTGGGTGAGTTCTGGTGCGCGCAGGGATGGCCCAATGCTTGGCGCAGGCGGGGGATTACTGCTAACATCACTGTCCTGGAACTCTTTCCCATTGTGATTTCTCTACACCTGTGGCCGGATACCCTGTCCAACAGGAAGGTTTTGTTCTGGTCGGACAATATGGCAGTCGTGCAGGCAATCAATGGTCTATCTGCCAACTGTCCGTTAGTGCTGTCTCTTCTCCGGGAATTGGCTAGTAGGTGCTTGCATTGCAATGTTGAGTTTAGAGCTAGACACATTGCGGGGGTCACGAATGTCGCAGCTGATGCTCTTTCTCGTTTACAGCTGGACCGTTTTCGGGCGGCATGCCCCCAGGCGAGAGAGGAGATGACCCCCTTTGCACCAAGGTTCTGGCACATCTTGGAGTGGAGCAGCAATTGAGAGACTTAGGAGAGAAATCTTTGGCACTGGGAACTAGGAAACGCTATGCGAGTCATCGGGCTACTTTCCTTAAAGTCATTGCTGACTTAGGCCTGCAGGCCCTGGCACTGGAGGGGAGAGTTCAGGCGTTCATTGTGTGGGCTAGGAAGCAGAAAAAGTCCCACTCTTGGGTTTGCGGCCACCTGGCGGCCATTAGTCATGAGGCTAGGTTGTGCGGAGGGAGTGATCCAGCCAATTCCTTTGTCATTAGGGCTGCCCTGAAGGGCTGGGCTCGGGTGGATCCTAGGGTCCCGGATAACAGGTCCCCCATTGATTTTCCTGCACTTCAAGCTATGCTACAAGTGCTGCGCGTAGTGGTGCACTCCCAGTATGAAGCGGCCTTGTTTTCTGCAGCCTTTAGTTTAGCATTCTTTGGCGCTTTCCGGTGCTGCGAGCTGGTTGCCCGTTCGAAGACAGATGTCTCCGGGGAGGCGTTGGGAGTGGGGGATATCGCCTTTGGGGAGGTGTTGTCCATCACGCTCAGGCGGTCCAAGACTGATCAGGCTGGTAAGGGGTGTGTCATCAGGCTCTCCCCCCTTGGGGATCCACGCTTCTGTCCGGTATCAATCCTACGGGCCTTCATGGCCATGCGGCCCGCGGGGCCGGGTTACTTGTTGATCCATGCTGACCTCAGCCCCTTGACTAAATATCAGATGGACAAAATAATGCTGGCCTGCCTGGACAGGGCTGGTCTGTTAGTTCGGGGAAAGAAGTTTTCCAGCCATTCCTTCCGCATAGGGGCGGCCACATCGGCCTTTCGAGCAGGCATGCAGTCAGTTCAGGTTCAGTCAGTGGGGCGCTGGGAATCTGCTTGCTACAAACGTTACATTAGGCCTTGATTTCGCTACATAAGGATGTAAATTTCTTGCTTTGTTGCTTTGTTGGTAAATTTCTTGCTTTATTGCTTTGTTGGTGTGGTGTTACTTTTGACCTGTGATTTACTCAATAAAGACCCTTGAACTTATTGCGTCTTTCTTTGGCAGGTTCGCTTGTATGGGTCATGGGGCACTCGATGGTCGACAGATTGGCCCGATGGGCAGAGGTCAGGCAGTGGACCAGTACCTTCACAAGTATCCACTGTGTGTGGTTGGGTTTCCCGGGTATGCGCTGGCATAGTCTACTCTTCTGACTTCGGGAGGCCCTGGCCCGGGGTGGTCCACCTCCCCGCCATTTGATAATCCACTTGGGTGGCAATGACATTACGTACTTGGGGAAATCCACTCTGTTACAAAAGATAAAGACAGACTTGGGCATTATCAGTGGCCTTCTGCGGGAATGCGAGATCTGGTGGTCCGAAATTGTGCCCAGGAGATCCTGGCGGGGTGCTAATTCCTCTGAGGCAATTGAGAGGTCTAGAAGGCGGATCAATGCTGCCATGAAAAAGTTCACCCAGCGCAGAGGCCTAGGTTTTATCAAACATGAAATGATCCAAGACAAAGTGAAGGGTTATTTTGAAGAGGATGGCGTTCACCTCACGCCTGTAGGTTTAGACCTCTTCCTGCTGGACCTGAAGGAAGCACTCTTGAGCAAAGGTTGCAGGTAGTAAAGGTAGCAAAGGTGGGGGGGCCTGTGCAGCAGCGGGTACCACCGCACAGGCTGTGGCGGAGTTACTGGGCGATCCGGAAGAAGAGAGGTGCAAAACGATGTACTTCAGCGGGCACATGGGGGTGCCAGAGCCTAACCTGTATCCTCATGGGAGGTGCAGGAATTCGTGTCGGCGCCCCAGTAGTCCTTCGGGCGGTTGTGGGCCTGTGCAACCGGGGGTTTGCCTAGTCACGCCTCACAAGGGGCGTGTCTGTATTTATAATTTTATTATACAGCAGTTGGGTGCTTTGACACTGTGCTGTTTGGCTCAACAGGCGGGCAGGTGGCGAGAATGCAGCCTGCCCGGGATCGCCCGTAATGTTACCCACCATCTTTACATATGTTGTATGTAAATAAACCTGCAGCAATTTTCTCCCAAACTAATACGTTGTCTGTGTATTATTTTGCGTGTTTGGGGAACTATGGGGCGGGAGACTTCCGGTGGCCCTGATGTGACTATGCGCCTGCCCGAGGCCATGCAGTGGCCATTGAGAGGGCGGGCCATTAGTCTCTGAGGGCTGTCCCGCCCCCAGCAGTTTGTTAGCTTCTCCTCTCCACTGGTTGGAGGAGGCGGCTGGCCGTGTTCCTCGTCCGGGGCGGCGGGGAGGGGCCTCCGTGGGTATTTAGGTTCCTGTCCCACGCTGGAGGGCCTCTTTGCCGCCCGGGACGTCGTCGGTGCTCGTCGGGACACTCTTTTCCCTCCCTTGCCTCTAACCCAGAGTGTTGGAATAGGGGGGATGTTTTGAGGTTTTAATGTTTCCCTTTATTGTTGCAGGTTGGAGTTAAGCGGAGTTACTGGGCGATCCGGAAGAAGAGAGGTGCAAAACGATGTACTTCAGCGGGCACATGGGGGTGCCAGAGCCTAACCTGTATCCTCATGGGAGGTGCAGGAATTCGTGTCGGCGCCCCAGTAGTCCTTCGGGCGGTTGTGGGCCTGTGCAACCGGGGGTTTGCCTAGTCACGCCTCACAAGGGGCGTGTCTGTATTTATAATTTTATTATACAGCAGTTGGGTGCTTTGACACTGTGCTGTTTGGCTCAACAGGCGGGCAGGTGGCGAGAATGCAGCCTGCCCGGGATCGCCCGTAATGTTACCCACCATCTTTACATATGTTGTATGTAAATAAACCTGCAGCAATTTTCTCCCAAACTAATACGTTGTCTGTGTATTATTTTGCGTGTTTGGGGAACTATGGGGCGGGAGACTTCCGGTGGCCCTGATGTGACTATGCGCCTGCCCGAGGCCATGCAGTGGCCATTGAGAGGGCGGGCCATTAGTCTCTGAGGGCTGTCCCGCCCCCAGCAGTTTGTTAGCTTCTCCTCTCCACTGGTTGGAGGAGGCGGCTGGCCGTGTTCCTCGTCCGGGGCGGCGGGGAGGGGCCTCCGTGGGTATTTAGGTTCCTGTCCCACGCTGGAGGGCCTCTTTGCCGCCCGGGACGTCGTCGGTGCTCGTCGGGACACTCTTTTCCCTCCCTTGCCTCTAACCCAGAGTGTTGGAATAGGGGGGATGTTTTGAGGTTTTAATGTTTCCATTTATTGTTGCAGGTTGGAGTTAAGCGGAGTTACTGGGCGATCCGGAAGAAGAGAGGTGCAAAACGATGTACTTCAGCGGGCACATGGGGGTGCCAGAGCCTAACCTGTATCCTCATGGGAGGTGCAGGAATTCGTGTCGGCGCCCCAGTAGTCCTTCGGGCGGTTGTGGGCCTGTGCAACCGGGGGTTTGCCTAGTCACGCCTCACAAGGGGCGTGTCTGTATTTATAATTTTATTATACAGCAGTTGGGTGCTTTGACACTGTGCTGTTTGGCTCAACAGGCGGGCAGGTGGCGAGAATGCAGCCTGCCCGGGATCGCCCGTAATGTTACCCACCATCTTTACATATGTTGTATGTAAATAAACCTGCAGCAATTTTCTCCCAAACTAATACGTTGTCTGTGTATTATTTTGCGTGTTTGGGGAACTATGGGGCGGGAGACTTCCGGTGGCCCTGATGTGACTATGTTCTCAGCCGGGCCTGACTGGCCGCACCAGCCTGTCGCCATCCTGGCAGAAGGTTTCCTCCCACCATTACAGCCTGTGTGTCGGAGGTCAATGCAAATGTGGCCTTTGATCTCATCCGAGTGCAGTTAGTACCTTGTTAATTGTTCTGCAGGGGGGGTCTCATAGAAGTGGTCGTTGTTCACAGCCCACGCGCACTCCCTTCTTTATTGCATATCAAAATCTCAGGGCCTGCCTATTCAACTTAAATGACTGGAAGCACTTCCCCTTACCAAGGTGGGTGTGTATTATGGAGGTCGGCCTTCCCCGGGTCACCACCAATGTAACAGGCCAGTGTCATGACGTCAACCCGGACATCTTGGGTAAATTAAAGGTAGTGCGTGGGAAGAGCACCGCACCTCACGTAAATGGATACAGGAAAGCGACAGGCAGGTCTGTACATTGCGAGGCAACAAAATACATGCAGAATTGTCTCCGGGGCTTTGAAGTTATAACGCATAAGATGACACCCAGTAATTTACAAAGCACATTAACAAAAATGCATGCAAAGCCGCAAATGCGCCTCCCATCTTTTTAGCCAACAAATGGGCAGGCTGGTTTCTTTTAGGACACAGCTATAATGTTAAAGTGAAACTGCGAATCACAGAAGGCAAAGTGATGTAGGCTCTAACACCTGGATTGGCTTTTAGTCAACAAAAGTAGGAATGCTGTTTTTGAATTGGAGTGTGTCTGAGCCGGGGGAGGGTCACGGAGCTGTGTCGCATTTATTCGTTGATACATGGAGGGAAGCAATGCTGAAAGACAGGTGGACCGTGTGTTTAGTCACGAAGCACAGCTTTGCGTTAGAGAACGTCCCCAGGTGCGAGGCGGGACATACACTGTATGGGTGAAATACTGGGCTAACACGGGTGTATTACTGAGGGTTCCCTGCCATGAAGGAACATGGCCTATGACACAGGGCCCAGCAGAAGGGAAGAAGAATGTTGTTAACATTTTCCCTTTGTATTACAAGTCAGACACACACCGCGGGTGAAGAACGAACGGCCGTCATTGCCATTTGAACGGATTATAGTTTGAGTACAGGTATAAGGTTGTGCACGGTGACACTGGAGGGCGCAGGGCATGTTGGACAGGTGGAGGGCAATGGTTTCGAGGGTTCAGCGGTTGTCAACCAGGGTGGCAACCTGGGATTGGGGTGGCTCATGCGTTCATATACCTTTTCACCCATAGGAACCCATGAGGGCAGAAGCCACCTTTCGAATGGACGGCCTCGGGACCCCCTTTCCGCTGTTCTCTAAAGTAACCTGGGTGGACGAATCACAACAGGGCGCATCGCAGGATGGGCTGTGGGAGGAATTCATGGCCGTAGCTAAGGCTTAGGGACCAGCGTGGGTGCAAGGATTCATTTAGGCGCGCAGACCGGAAGACTCGGGCGTGGTAACCGTCACCCCACCGGACGACGCGGCGGGCCCCTCGACCCAGGAGCTATGGAGGTCCAAGCGAAATTGCAAGCAAACATGCAAGGACATTCCGGCCGTGGCACATCCTGCGAAAAAGAAGCAGGCCACTGCCACACGGGACCCTGAGCCAGCGAACGCACCAGTTGTGGTGCAGGACTCGGCCACAGGCCTGACTGACTTGGCTCACATGGGTAAGGCGATGGACCAAATGTTGGGTCTTATGGCAGTCTTTCAGAAACGTTTGGATGATATATCGGCGACACCGCAGGTGCTGCCAGCTGATCCTCCAGCGGCGGCGCCAGCGTCAGTGCTGCAAGTGTGGGCTGGTCAGGCAATGGCCACAGACTTAGCGGGTGAGCAGGGTAGTCAGGAGGCGACAGTTGGGGCAGCCATTGGTCCGGCTAAAGCTGGGACTGTTTCAACCACCATGCCAGATCGCCAACCGCAGTACCCACGGCAAACCAGCCTACGGGGCCCCCCCAATCCAGCCCCTTGGGGGTTCTCGGCGGCCACGAACAGGTCACGAGTGCAGGGACCAAGGCACCGCAGCCCTGCCCGCCCGGCACCACCCCCAGCCCAGGGGAAGGGCTCAACGGGGGCGCGGGGGGTACACCGCGACCGCCAATCATGCAGGCGCCACTGGCTTCGGGACATTGTTCACTGGCATGGCAAGTACCAATGGCAGCGAAAGAAGGGATATGGAGGCACGAGTATATAGATATCCTGACACTGTTGATGCATGGGTCGGCAGGCGGAGATACAAGGAAGATGGGGGGGAAAGGAAGATGAAAAAAGGTTAGATACCAGCGATGGCCGGAAAAAACAGTAGAGAATTGGACTGCGGCCTTCAACATTTTAGCGGCAGTAGTGGTACAAAAGTACCCCAAGCAGAGCGAGGCCTTAATGCAATATGCGAGCACCATTCAGGAGGAAGCAAAAGTGTCAGGAGGGATGGGTGGTTTTATTATAACCAGGATTTCCGCAAAAGAATGGCCATTTGCCCAGAGTTGGGGTGGGATCAGAAAGAGATACAGCTCTGGGTGCAACACATGTGCAGGTTTACACATGAAAAGAAGGAGATGCCGTACAGGGCACAGAGTGAGGTAGGGAGCAAGAAAGGGGAGCAGTTTACCAAACGGCCTTTCAAGCAGTCCTTTCGCAGGGGCCAGGGGAGGGGCCACCAGAGGGCAGGGCCCAAGCGATTCAATTCAGGAACATGCAGGCTTTTCAATGGGGGGGTTTGCACCTGGGGTAGAGCATGCAAATTCACGCATAACTGCAGCAAGTGCGGTGCCCAGCATTCAGCTCTCTCCTCACCAAGCCAAGGATTGCCCCCCGCCGGCCAGGCAAGCAGATCAGATGCCCCGCGCTAGTGAGGGCAGCAGTTCAAGCCTGAACACAACGTTGACAGACAGTAGGCCCCCTTTTCCAACAGCCATCCTTGAGCAGCCAGCTAGGAATGGCAAGGGCCCCTCCCCCATCATCCTGCAGAACTTTCTCCCACTACTCAGGCTGTATCTCTTGGACAAAGACAGGTTACTACTAGCAGAGGGGTTCCTCGATGGCTTCAGGATACCATACAAAGGTCCTTTGTGTTGCAGGGACGCTTTGAACCTAAAATCAGCAAGGGAGCTGCCTGGGGTGGTCAGTGAGAAAATTAGAAAGGAGGTGGCCCTGGGGAGCGTGGCGGGCCCATTCCCCAATCCCCCCCTGGATAATTTCTTGGTTTCACCATTGGGAGTTGTTCCAAAGAAGCAGCCTCATCCATCACCTGTCCTACCCCGAGGGTAACTCTGTGAACCATTGGTTGGAGGAGTGGGTGTGCTCGGTATCATACTGTTCGCTGGACATGGCCATTGATATGGTGAGAAGGATGGGAAGGGGGTGTGGCTGGCCAAGGCGGATATCGAATCAGCCTTTCGCCTCCTGCCGGTTCACCCCTCCAGCCAGCACCTGCTAGGTTTTAAATGGAGAGGTGAGTTTTTCTTCGACCGCTGTATGCCGATGGGGTGCACAGTCGCGTGTGCCTACTTTGAGGCCTTCAGTTCATTCCTAGAATGGGCGCTTTCCCTTACCCACCGCATAACACAGGTCACGCATTACTTGGATGATTTTTTGTTCTTTGGGCAGGCAGGAACGCAGGAGTGTGCAGAGGGTCTGCGGGCCTTTGAGACAATGGTGGGGCACCTCGGGGTTCCCCTTGCTCTAGGTAAGACCGAAAGTCCGGCGCAGGTCCTGTCCTTTTTGGGCATCGAGCTGGACACCATCAAGGGTGAATCTAGGCTCCCTGCTGACAAGGTTCTGGATCTGCAGCAGGACATCCAGGTGCTGTTGGGCAAGGATAAAGCGTCCGTGGGGGCAATCCAGAGCCTCTTGGGGAAGTTGAACTTTGCCGCCCGAGTCATACCAGCAGGCAGGGTATTTTCACGCAGGTTAGCAAAGGCCACGGCCAACATAGGCAAGAAGCACCATTTGGTGCGACTCGGTCACGGGTTGAAGCCGACCTGGAAATATGGGCGGATTTCCTGAAGGAGTTTAATGGGACTGTCATTTGGAGGGGCAGCCAGGAACTCTGCCTTTTTTCTGATGCGTCAGGTAGGGAGGGTTTTGGTGTTATCTTGGGAGAGGAGTGGTGTGCGATGAGGTGGCCGAATGCTTGGCGTAAAAAGAAGATAACTTCTAACATCACAGTACGGGAGCTTTTCCCCATTACAGTTGCGCTCTATTTATGGCCAGAAACATTGGGAAACAGGAAGGTGGTGTTCTGGTCGGATAACATGGCTGTAGTTCAGGCAATAAATGGGCTAACAGCGACATGTCCCCTGGTTTTGAGTTTACTGAGAGAATTGGTCAGGGTGGGTTTGCGCAGCAACATTGAGTTTAGGGCGCGTCACATTGAAGGTGTGAAGAATGTGGCAGTTGACGCTCTCTCTCGCTTTCAGTGGCTCCGTATTCGAGAGGCCTGGCCGCGAGCGAGGGCGGAGATGACACCATTCCCGGCCTCCCTATGGCGACTGCTACGGTGGGGGAGCGACTGAAGATGATGTGTGAACGGTCACTGGCCCCGGGAACAAGGAAGAAATATGGTTCACAATTGCGAACATTCAAGCATTCATGGAGTCAGTAAATGCAGATGCGATGTTACTGGAGGAGCAGGTGGAGGTCTTTGTTGTTTGGGCCAAGGACGCCGGCAAGAGTCATTCATGGGTGTGCGGTCACCTGGCCACTCTGAGGCGTGACACCAGGCTCAATCGGGGCCATGACCCCACTGGCTCATTTAGGGTCAGGGCAGCACTGAAGGGGTGGGCTACGGACGAGGTTAGGACCCCGGATGCCAGGGCACCGATAGATTTCCCATCCCTACAGGGCATGATAGAGGTTGTGCCACAGGTCACCAACTCCCCCTTTGAGGCCAGGCTTTTCACGACAGCATTCTGCCTGGCTTTTTTCGGGACCCTCAGGATCAGTGAGCTTGTCGTCAAATCCAAGACTGACACAACTGGGGCGGCCTTGGCCTTACAGGATTTTTGTGCAGCGGACCACCTGGTACTTCGTATCCAGGGATCCAAGACAGATCAGGCGGGGCGGGCCGCAACAATAGTATTGCAAACTTTGGGGGACCCCAGGTACTGCCCTGTCACCACAGTAAAGGAATACTTAAAAATAAGGCAGGCTAACCCGGGGCACTTCCTTGTACACGCAGATGGGGCACCCTTGACCAGGTTCCAGCTGGACCGCATCATGGCCGCCGCCTTGTTCCAGGCCGGTCTCGTAAGCTCAGGTAGAACATTTTCCAGCCACTCTTTCAGAATTGGCGCAGCCACGGCTGCATTCAAGGCAGGTATGGGGCCCGAAGGCGTCAAGGGCGTGGGCAGCTGGCATTCAAATTGTTTCCAGCATTACATTCGTCCCTAAATGTGCAAAATCAATGAAGTGTAAATATGACTGTGGTGATAAATTGTGTAATCAATGTGTGCAGTGCTTTTAAACAAATTAAACGAGTGTGACAACATGGCATCCTCCCCCCTTTTATTTGATCAGGTTGTCGGGTATGGCTGCTTGGACACTCCTATGTTGCCAGGTTGGCGCAGTGGGCGTCACACAAGAATTGGACCCAGGGGTTCGCACGGACGCAGTTTGTTTGGATGGGCACCCCCTGGGATGAGATGGAACAGCGCGAGAAACAGCCTAGAGCAACACTTTGCATTAGGGGCCCCCCGCCCAATGTGCTTATTATCCATTTGGGTGGCAATGACCTGGTTAACAAGGGGAGTAGGGCACTCATACAGGCCAAGCTAACTGACATCGGGCTATCAGCAACAGACTGGGGCCATACGAGATTTGGTGGTCAGAGATTGTTCCACATAGGGAGTGGCGGGTGCCAAATCTGTAGCTGCGGTAGAACATTCACGCAACAGGGTCAACAGGACCATGCAGAAGTTCATGGAATGGAGAGGCTTTGGGTTCATAAGGCATGCACTGATACAGGCAAGAGTAGAGGGTTATTATGAGAAAGATGGTGTGCACTTGTCCAAGGTTGGGATGGATAAGTTTCTCCTGGATGTGCAAGAGGCACTGGAAGCTGTAGGATGCAAGTAAGGTACGCAGAGGTGGGGGGGCTCTGTCATTGACGATAGCCTCCTCCAGAGCTGTGGCGGAGTTACAGAGCGATCTGAAGGCAGACTGGTACAGTAAGGGTACCTCTGCGGCAGACTGGTACAGTAAGGGTACCTCTGCCTGGCACAGTAAGGGTGCTTGAGCCAAGGACCTGGAGCCGCAGGGAGGTTCCGGGGAAACCCCGACGGCGCCCCGCTAGTCCTTCGGGCGGTTGGGGGGGCCTGACCAACTGGGGGTGTGCCAGACCACGCTCCGCCCTGAAAGGGGCGGGAGTATAATGCATGATCACGTGATCCAGAAGGGGATCTACAAAGGTGCTGCACTGTCCGGGCATCGACCCGGACAGTGCTGGCTCATTAGGCGGGCAGGGCAGCGAGGAGCTGCCTGCCCTGGATCGTCTGTAAGATAACCCACAAAAAAAGGCATACTTTTGTTGTATGCAAAATAAACCTGCAGCAGCTCTTTACCCATAAACAATGTGTCCTGTGTAGTCATTATATGGGAAGTGTATAAAGTGCAAGGGGGGAGCGGATGACGGTGTGGGCACTATGCCGCTGCCCGCGTCCCCCAAAGGGGGACATCAGCAGGGCAGCCCCCTTAGTGCCCATTAGTTGGAACCCCCCCCCCCTCAGTCCTTGAAGAGGGGAGGTTCAGGTAGCTCTCCGGCCCCTCCCCAGGCCAGGGCACCAGTGACGTGTATACGGGGGAGGGCACGCCTGTGGGGGCGGGCCGAGTATTTAGGCCCATGCCGCCCTGAAAGTGACCTCTTTGTCGGTCGTTCTGCCCTGCCTGCCGCGCTGCACTCACCCTATCCTCATACCCAGCAGCATGGCAGGCGGCACACAACTTGAATGTTTTAATGTTTCTCTTGTGTTTCAGGCGGAGTTACAGAGCGATCTGGAGGCAGACTGGTACAGTAAGGGTACC
This sequence comes from Lissotriton helveticus, assembly GCF_964261635.1. Taxonomy (NCBI): domain Eukaryota; kingdom Metazoa; phylum Chordata; class Amphibia; order Caudata; family Salamandridae; genus Lissotriton; species Lissotriton helveticus. The sequence continues at coordinate 1,457,965,426 of NC_136057.1, forward strand.
TCTGCGGCAGACTGGTACGGTAAGGGTACCTCTGCCTGGCACAGTAAGGGTGCCTGAGCCAAGAACCTGGAGCCGCAGGGAGGTTCCGGGCAAACTGCGACAGTGCCCTGTTAGTCCTTCGGGCAGTTGGGGGCCTGACGGGGATCTACAAAGGTGCTGCACTGTCCGGGCGTCAACCTACCGTGCCGGCTGGCTCAATAGGCGGGCGGGGCAGCGAGGGGCTGCCTGCCCTGGATCGTCCGTAAGATAACCCACAGAAAAAGGCATACTTTTGTTGTATGAAAATAAACCTGCAGCAGTTCTTTACCCATAAACAATGTGTCCTGTGTAGTCATTATATGGGAAGTGTATAAAGTGCAAGGGGGGAGCGGATGACGGTGTGGGCACTATGGATTCCCAGGGCAGCTTTCCGAATGTCCCAAAGATGTCATTAGCAAACTAGGCAGCTGTGCTGTCTGATAGACTTCGACCTAAAAAGTAGCAACATAACATAAGGAAGTGTGCGAAGACTGGAAGAAAACTAGATGAACAAGGAAACACTGCAACTCACAATTTTGCCAGGTAAAGCATGAAATCCAAGGCCAACTCTTATGCTGACTCTGTCTGCTGTAAGCAAGCAATAAGTGGCGCACTATAAGTCTGTTCTGTTCATTACGTCTTTATTCGATAATTTCAATCATAAAAGACACAATTTCAATCATAAAAGACACTTTAAGTCTAATATCTCTTTGGCAGCTCCGTCTTGGATGAGATTACGTCAAACATGGACTGAGAAAGAATACACGTGGGGCTGCCAGATTCCTGTCACTGCTGACCCTGCCATTACCAGCTATGACCCGTTCTCCTCCATTCAGCCCCCAAACAAGACTTAAGTCTGTTTGTCCTGAAGATATTAACACAGTACAATTCATGGGTAGCCAAACAGGCCCTAACTATGTAACCGGCCTTCATTACTGGCAGCTCTGCCAAATAATATGTATCAGGGTCAGACTAGTGCATTTTAGTGCTGGTGTGTGCATCACTGCGCTAAAATGCATGCGTTTAGGGCACTGTGGGGTTCATATGCTGTTATCTGAAAGAAGCAGGGGCGAGCTTTAGCACTTGTGCAGTGCTGCCCTGTCCACCCCAGGCAAGTCTTGGCTTTTCAGGCTTCCGTCCTGGGCACAATTGTTGCTATGGTGACTGAGACTCTTCTTGAGTCTTGATGTTGATGCATTGTTTCTAGGAGGAAAGAATAAATCTGAGAGAGAGAGAGAGAGTGGGCTTAACATAAACAACAGCTACCACAGGGCCCAGCCTTACTTGGATCATGTGGCTTCTGTTGTTTTCCGCACACCACTGGTCAAGGTTGCAGGTCTAGAGTGCCACTGGTGACACCTGACCCCTGGGCACTGACTCACTGGCCAGAGCTGGCAGCGGGCGTTGGCGGGCACAAACAGGAGGTTTATAGGCACCAGGGAGAGGAGTCACTGTCTCTCTCCACTCTCTCCTATCCCGACCCTCCCCCAGATTTTACTGGCCTTAGCCTATGTCAACTGTTTGCTACCTCTTACATTTTGTTTGCTTTCGATACTTGCACAAGTGCCACCATTGCCAACGTAACGTTTGTTCTTGTGTTTGAGTGTCTGCCATGTATTGCTGTACTATACCTCTACTTGTACTTTGTACGCTTTTGTAACCTGCACACATGTCACTTTTTCCTCCTGTAATGCACCGTTTGCTACCTCGTGTATTTTGTTGGCTCACGATTGTCACTTTTGCCTCATGTAACAGCGTTTGCTTTTGTAATTTGTTGACTTGTAATGTTCTCATGTATCAGTTCTGTTCCTATTGTGAATCGCTCTGACACCTTCGGGTAAAGTCCGCGCTATATAAAAACTCATAAATAAATAACTGCACAGCCTGTTGCTGCTGCTGCAGCCCGACACCCCCCTGTCCAGCCCACCCAAAGTAATTGAAAGGCACACTCAAGACAAGTGCTCAGCCCGGCACACACACTCCCCAGGAACTTCTGGGCTGCAAGTCTAGTCAGGTGAGTCACACTCTCTTTCTGAACTCAAGTTTGCTTGTCTGATCTCTGCAGCATGTGCATTAATCTACAAGGTCACCCGTCCAATTAGTTATTCTGATGACCAGATGCATATTTTTTCTCTATATTTCAGATGCACAAATCCACACAGAGAATAAATGTGTGGAACACACAGCAAAGTTGCCAGTTTGCAACTAGAAAGTTCCTTTTTTTTTACTTATATGTAAAAGAAATTCTTTTAGAAATGCAGTATGAGAACAGACAGACGATTAAAGGACCACTTCTCTCCCCAAATTAACATCCTACTTCTACCTTGGAGTTCACCTTTAATGTTTGTAAAGGGTGTGTGGTTTTATTCACGAGAAAATGTCCCTCTTAATGGTAACACATTTGGTCACTTAATGCCACTCATTAGTGCTCTAAAATCATGGAAATGTCACACATAAGCAATTTTAAAACTTGGCAGCTATGAGTGCACTTACATTTCTGGTGCTTTGCAGAAGTTTTAAGATCTTCTTAGAATTTCTCGTTGCTCAAATGGATGTCATTTCTGATATTTATGTTTCCCATGTCTTCATTGATTGATTTTGCTCGCTAATGTCACTCATAGTCTTCGAAAGTCACTCATAATTACACTGAATTTATATGAAAAGGTCACACTTAAGCAATCTGAAACCCTGGCAGTTATGCACTGGTGAGTGTTGACATTACTGGAATGTAACAGGTTACTTACACCTATCGTGAAGCTGGAAATTGTTACTGCAGACAGGTATTCAAACAAATTACTGAAGGAGGCATTTCCTGGAATGAAACATCTAATATTTGATACATTGTCATAAACCAGCATAGGCGGGAAAATGCCTCATATTTATATAGCCAACATTACAAACCACTGCTGATACACATACTCACTATTGCTTGTAATTTAGATAACAATTGTATTTCTATCTTGTCTGTGAGGAGAAATAGCAACTTAGATTTCACTTAAAGGGGCCATTTGGTATGGAGAAAAAAAGAGGGGAAAAAAGCTCTCTTTTCCCAGATCTGCATCGCTAACTATCACCTACAATGCGTATTTAAGAATGTTTATTTACTTGGTGATGTCTTTTGGGGTTTTGAGTTCTATTGTGATAGCACACCGATGGCCTCTTTAAGACATGATTTAGAGTTTGGTGGTAACTGTAAATCCTCCAATTTCTGATATAAACTCCCATTGTAGAGGTGGTTGGGTGCAAAGGCGTAGATAGACCTTTTGTCGCGTCTGCCGCAGGCAAGAGCGGGGGGTCGGGCTGCCGCCCACAAAACTCGTGCCGCCCGGGATGGGCCACCCCCCTCTCCACCCCCTTTGCCTCCCCCTTGCTACACCACTGGTTAGGTGATGGATTTGCCTCTATATTTACGGCCAGATTCATCAAAGTAAAATCGGCTCGCAAAGGGCTGAGAATCCGGCCCTTTGCGAGCGCTATTTTTGCATTTGGGATTCATCATCCCAAATGCAAAAATCGCAATTACAGAACTCGCTGAATTGCGAAGAATCGCATTTAAGGAATCTCAATTAGAGATTCCTTAAATGCTATTCATGAACCTTTTAAAAATTGCGAATTCGCAATATGGGGCCGCTATTTACCGCGAAGTGTAACTTCGTGGTAAATAGCGAAAACTTAGAAAAATGCACTTTAGTGCATTTTTCTAAGTTGTAAGTTACACACACACATGTCCTTTGGACATGTGTGTGCTCAACACCTGTGTACATTTGCATTTCAGGGGTGCTACAGGGTGTCCTTTGGACACCCTGGCACCCTTGAAATCGCTTCCTTATTTGTGATTAGCCATTCCTTATTTGCGATTAGCAATTAGCTAATCGCAAATAAGGAAGCAGTAGAAATCGCAAAATTAATTGCGATTTCTACATGCATCCCGTTTTGGAGTCTTTAATAGCGATTCCTTAATAATCGATATTAAGGACTCGCAAAAGAGGACAATGATGAATCTGGGGGTTAGAGTTCTATTCCCACTACCAAATTCTGAATCAGACCATTAGACTCAGAAAGGCCGGTATTCTTGATTTACGTATAGGTAACTTTATTCAGTGTGTTATCTGTCCTTTTGCAGATCAAAACCGTTTGGAAGTGCACAGCAAACTGGCATAGATTGTAGCATGAAAATAACATAAAACGTCAAAAACGTAACAAATGTAAGTTGTTCTTGAAAAGACACTAAGTTCAAATTTATTAAGCAGTTTTCTTTACTTAGTCCAGACTTAGAAGTGGAAAGATAGGCTTGATGAATGATGCTTTCTTCCTGGCTTAAAGTAGACTTAAAACTGTCTATCCTGACTTAAATACTCTTGAGACTACCAGGTCTCACTTAGAGCGTTTTTTCTTGGTTCAAGGTAATCTTAAGAGTATCTATAAAGAAAGGAAAATCATTGTACATCAACCCATCTTTCCTAGGTTAAGAAAGATTCAGGAATATTCCTTAGAAAATCAGGCTTCCTGGAGATGGCCGAGCGAGGGCGTCGTAGAGCAGCAGCCTACCTAGGAGCTCCCACCGTCTCACCCCACTTAGTGATTCTAAGAAGGGGGAAAAAATAATCGGAGGACTGAATATGTTTCATTCCGCTCGACACCGACGATTTTAAAGGAGAAAACCCAAGCGGGACAAACCTGCCTGCATCGGTCCGGCGATTTGCCTGTCCTCGTGGCTGCAGTACTACGGCCCGCTGCGGCTCCAGGGGCGCTCCTGACCTTTGGTCCTGACGGAGTTCTCACAACTGGGAGCGGGGCCGAATGTTGCGGCTTTGCCTGGCGTGCACCTCCTCACAGCTTGTGAGGCATGCGATCCCGCTACTAGTTCGTGGATCGGTATTCGGCACATCGGGGCTGCTGGTGCGGTGCGGACGGGTGTCTCTGGTGTCCGCCGCCATTAGTGGTGTGTTTGTGTCCGCAGGAACTACGGGTTGGCTCTTACAGGAGAATATGGCTCCAAAGAATGTGCCCAGAGCCACCCGCGCCACTAAAGCTGCTGCCGTGGAACCTGCAGCAGTCTCCTCGGCTCCATCAGCACCTATTTCAGGGACGGTCATTCCAGCTTCCCTGGCTGTTCCGGCGTTTTTTTCATCCAGTGCCACAAAGATTACAACGAGTCTACCCGCGACGCCACCCGGAACCGGTAAGCCACTCTTGCGCCCTCCCGTTCTTGTAATATCTGATGCTATGCCGTTGAATGGGGAAGGCAAGAGAGGGCTCTCTGGGTCTCATGCGGGCAGTTCAGGAAGCACTTTAACTGCGGTGGATAACGACAGTAGTAGTGGGAAGAGTGCCGGCTCCAGCTCAGGCAATGACAGCAACAAAGTACCTCTTACACGCACCGGTATTAACAATGTTGCCTCAGCAGGGGCTTCACTAGATACGACACTTCTTTCTACTATAACTACTTTAACTGCCAGCCCTCCCAGTACTCAGATGCTAGCGGAAGCTGAGATTAATGCATCTGGGGGCTTACGAGATACAGGGGGTAAGATCAACCCTGGCGAGCTAGAGAGGGACACCAATATTGAACCTGGCAGGACTTTGGAAGAAGAAACAAGCTGGGGGTTAGTAGATACAGAAGACACGCGGGTCGGCAATGACATATCTGTTTCCCTCCCCGAGGGAGTTGAATATGGGGGCGGAGAGGGCTCTAATGAAGATTATGAGGCGGCGGAAGACGATGAGGGAATGGTCAATTCCACCGCCGGCTCTTCCTCAGATACTGCCAAGTTTTTGGCCGCTCCAAGGGAAAAAGCAAAATCTAAAGCCAAGCTGAAGAACACGAAAGGGAGAACTGGCACTACTGAGGGGCTTCCAAGTATAATCTCAGCTTCTGCCCCGAAGAAGGCTCTCCTCACAGAAAAAAGCTCCCTCAGGAAATGGATACAGGCTAAGGCGCTAGTAAAAAATATGACTCTTCGGCTGTCAGGTACAAGTCCACCTGTATCCGATTCTTCAAAAAACCATTCCCCGGCATCTACGGATCCTCCTCCCAGGGACTGTGGAAATGACAGTATCAATCTCCAGCATCCCACAAATATTATTCCTTTGTCTCCGTTGGTTAAACCGCCTCTTCCTCCTGCAGATCTCGAGCTCGACTCTAGCCACTCATCATCAGTTGCTGCAGAATCTACCTCAGGATTTAATATTTCTACAGCTCCTCCAATCCACCCGGGCTCATCCCCCTTACTCTCTCCAACATCAAGTGCGGTCTCTGACACAGCTACTATAACCTCACAGCGGGCTATCTCTGGAGAATCTGAATCTACTTCTGTTTCCTCTCCTCTCGATATTATCCTGCAAACCTTAACTAATCAACGTCTGGAAGCTCAAGATCACTTTTTGCAGTTGCGGGAGGATAATAACAAATTACAGAACTCTATATCAGAGATGACTTCTAAATTAGGGGGGATATCACAGGATATTGATAACTTCCAACAGAGGGTGGTACACATAGAGGAGGACTTTGCCCGTACGGATTCCACCCTGAGTCAACATGATGCCCAGATCACAGCCTTACAGCTGAAAGTGGAAGATTTAGAAAATCGCCAACGGCGTTCGAACTTGAGACTTTTTGGTATTCTGGAAGGTGTCGAAGGGTCAGACCCACGGGCCTACCTTGTGAATCTATTGCCCAAGGCCTTTCCGGACTTAGTGGACTGGGACTGGGACTCGCAGGTCCAGAGGGTCCATCGCCTTCCTTTAGTGTCAAGGAATAGGGAAAGTAAATTCCCCAGGCCTATCCTTATTCATTTTGGTAACTTCCTCTTAAGGCAGGCAGTCTCCCTGAAAGCACGCTCCAACTCTCCAGTTACCATTGATAATTTGTCCTTCTTTGTACGATCAGATCTGAGCAAAGCTACCATGGATAGGAGGTGGAAGTTAAAGAAACTTATTGACCCTTTCAAATCCATTGGGGGGCAAGTGTTTTTACAAGAGCCGGCTCGCCTCAAGGTTATCAAAGGGAATCACACTTATTTTTTCACAGATGAGAAGGAGGCAGAGATTGCGTTATCTAAATTTGGTTAATGTATTACGTTAACTTTCTTCTCTCACTCCCTTTACGATTGAAGGCTTAGGCACAGACTTAGACATTGGGCTTTAGGGAGTTAGGGAGTCCGGGTTAGAATCTTACTTCAGTTACCTTTTTCTGTCTGCTTCTTTCTCTCCTCTTTTTTATTTCTCCGTTCTTTTTCTCTTTTTGTTCCTCTTCTTTTTTTTTTCCCGCTTTTCCCCCTCCTCACTTATTTTAGGAAAAATTGGGGGGCGGTGGGTAGCTCTTGGCTGCTTCTCTCTGCAGCTGCCTTTCCAGCGGCAGCAGGTTTCAGGGGGGGGTCCATCTCCTAGTGGGGAGAGGGATAGGTGGGAGGGGGGTGGGGTTGGGGTTCTCCGGGGGGGGGGGTCTCAGGGGGAAAACTTTAATAATAACAACACGACATGATATATTTTGGAATATGACGGGAAGAAGCTATTTTCGTTTATGGCTGGAGCAGAATGGTAGAATTGGTATATCTAATGTTTTGAAATGTATAAGTTAAAATGTTTGGCCTGGAAAGTCGCAGGTTTGAACAATAAGAATAAAAGACGACTGGTCTCTGAAGAGCTCAGACTGTATGATCCACATTTTATTTTTCTTTCAGAGACACATATTGCTTTTAAGGATAGGAAGTTACTCAATCAACTTGGTTACAACGTCATAATTAGTTCTACGTTACAGGCATCAATTAGAGGAGTGGCCATTCTTAAAGACAAGCGACTTAGGGCAGAAATACTCAAAACGACCTCGGACAAAAATGGCCGAAGGGCCATAGCACAAGTATCTACGGGCAATCATAAATATGTACTATGTGCGATTTATGGGCCTAACACTGACGAAGACTTGGTATTCGACCAAGTAAACACAGAACTGTTGGGATGGGAGGGGGAACTAATTCTTATGGGGGATTTTAATTGTATTATGGACTATCAGCTAGACACCACTAGACAGGGCGCCTTCCAGCGTATGCGCAAAGTCCGGGCCGCTATTTTGGAAATTGGTAGGTTACACAACATTAGGGATATTTGGCGTTCTACCTACCCGAAAGTGCCCGGTTATACTTATTACTCAGTGCCACACAAACTATGCTCCCGTATCGACATGGCTTTGGCTCTGATAACATATTATCTACTAGCTCCATGGAGATTTGCCCCCGGGTTACCTCAGACCACAATCCAATTGTACTTATGTTTAATAATTCACAAGCTCAAGCAGCACCCAGAATGTTTTCCTTCCCAGGTCACATATTATTGGACGAAGATTACATAGCACAGCTTAAATTACATCTCTGTGAATTTATCAATTTTAATCTCAATTCGACTTCTTGTATAATCATATGGGATGCGTGCAACGCCAGCATCAGAGGGTTCACTCAACAATAGGTTCTTAGGCAAAATTCCGAACGTCGCAATGCTAATACAAAATTGGTCTCTAACATCTTGGCACAAGAACTGCTTTTGGCTGATGCCTTAAGAGCTGGTTCTTCTAATATCGTTGAACTCGGATTAACACTTGGGCGTTTAAAATCAAACTTAAAAACAACCTTTTTTGAGAAAAGTAGTGCTAAGCTACATAAACTGAAAATTTCCCATTACGAGGGCGGAGACAAAATCGGGAAATTGCTGGCTTATAAAGTAGCCGATGATAGGGCACATACCCTGATTAAAAATATCAGGGGCTCCAATAATATCATATATGACCAGCCAGCACAGATTCTTGCCCAATTTGCGGAATTGTATAATATCCCATATACGCCGGAAAATCAACCTAGCTTAAAGAAGATCCTAGATTACCTGGATAGTAACATCAAAGAGAAATTTAATATACCTGGGTTAGATCAACTATCTGAAGAGGTTACTTTGTTAGAGATCAGACAAGCTATCCTCTCACTACCAACGGGGAAAGCAGCCGGAGAAGATACTATTCCAGCCGAGCTCTACAAACTGTGTATAGAGGAACTAATGTTCGCCGCGGCCAGGGCGACTGACGCTGGAATCTGGGGACCACGGTTCGATCCCCGGCTCCGGCGGCAGGTCAGCCCAGCACCATGTGACTCTGGGCAATAGCTCGCTTAATCTTCCCGACGGCCCCCAGCGCCTAGAGACCCTTACGGGTGATTGTGCGCTTTACAAATGTGGACTTTACTTTACTTTCTTCTCCCAGGTTATCTATACTACTATAATAGTAGAACTTTCAGCCTTTGAGGCGGGTAAACTCGGGAACCACAGCGCCAATCCACACACCCGATACACCATTGGAATCGTCAGGGTGTGTAGATGGTTATAGGCTATATACATTTTTTTTAAAAACTTTATTTAAAAATTTACAGTAAGAAAAAGTAGTCCCTCCGAAGTAGCGCCGGCCGCGACGTGCGTGCTCACGTCAGGAGCGTGGGGAGGAGTGGCGTCCAGGAGCGCGACGAGGAGCGGCGGACATGGCGAGGGGGAGGAGCGGTGACGTGAGGGGCAGCGGACAGGCCAGCGGCGGTGCGAGCAGCGGACTGGCTGGAGGAGCGGCGGCTGAGGTAAGGGAGTGGCGGACATGACGCGGGGGAGGAGCGATGACGTGAGGAGCAGCGGACAGGCCAGCGGCGGTGCGAGCAGCGGACAGGCGGGAGGAGCGGCGGCTGAGGTAAGGGGACCCATGTCGGGGCAGGCGGGGGACGGGCTGGGCGGGGGCCCGGGCTGCAGGAGAAAAGAGAATGATCACGTGTTTTTATGGTGAAACAGCAATCATTAACACACCTCTAGGCCAAAAAGATTAGCTATGATGTAAGCTTTCCCAGCCAATGTACACTCTGTAGAACGGATTGGTCAGCTGTACACCTCTGCAAACAAGTACAGACATATTTAAAGCAGTATATCAGCAGCGGACAGGCGGGAGGAGCGGCGGCTGAGGTAAGGGGACCCATGTCAGGGCAGGCGGGGGAGGGGCAGGCGGGGGAGGGGCCGGGCGGGGGACGGGCCGGACTGCTGGACAATGTCAGGGCGGGCGGGGGTCGGGCAAGCCTGTTGCTCCCGGACAACGTCGGGACGGGCTGCTAGTTCAATCTATAGGTGAAAACGGCAAGGCACCCAGCTCCTGGAATATAGCGAAAATATATATTTTTTTTTTATAAAGCAAACCGGCAGATGAGTGTGGGTCTTATAGACCCATCTCACTGATCAACACCGATGCCAAAATTTTCGCAAAAATTTTAGCCAATCGTCTAGCTCCATTTATTCCCAAAATTGTTAATTCTCAACAACACGGATTTGTAATAGGTAGGGACACCACGGCCCACATAAACATGGCGATAACTGCTTTTGACGTAGCGGAGACTGGATCCACCCCACTCGGTATGATCTTACTGGATGCCGAGAAGGCTTTCGACCGAGTGGGGTGGGACTATCTCTGGTCTGTCCTGTCCTTTATCGGACTTAGAGGCCATTTCCTAACTTGGCTAAGATCTTTATATGATAGGACTGTAGCAAGTGTTAGTTACGCAGGGCTGACCTCTTCCACTTTCGTTATCTCCCGGGGCACCCGGCAGGGGTATCCATTATCACCTCTGCTGTTTGCTTTATCAATGGAACCTTTCCTATCTGCTCTTCAGCTACAATCTCGAATCGTACCATTTAGATCTGGTTCTCACTTTCTCAAAATTACAGCGTATGCGGACGACATCGCTATTTACTCCACGGATGTAGTAGAGGCATTAGAGGGTATTACAATAGAGGCCAGCAGATTCGGAGCTGTCTCTGGATATAAATTAAACATCAATAAAACACAAATTGTAGTGAATTACAAACCACAGGTTACTATCACCGGAATTTGTAAGGTCGCCAATTATCTAGGGCAGTGTTCTTCACTCTGTGGGGCGCGCCCCCCTGGGGGGGCGCACACGTTCCCAGGGGGGGCGCGCACTCCACTTCAATCTCACCTTTGTTCCCTGCGTCCGTGCAAGAAGACTCCGGTATGTGGAAGGGGGAGGGAGGAGATCGATGGGGCAGGAGATGCCCGTTCTTTTGTCCTGTTATCTCTCCCAGGAGGGGGTTAATTCAACGATCTGACAGCTTCAGCTGCAGTGGGAGGCGAGGGGTCTCCTCTGCTAAAACTGAAAGCGTGTCGGTTTTAGCAGAGGAGACATCCTGCCTTCCACTGCAGCTGAATTAACCCCCTCCTGGGAGAGTTAGCTCTTCCTAGAACAGAGACAAAGTTTCCAGAGTTCGAGTCTCTGCAATGAAGCTCAACATCCTGCGATTCTGGGCAAATCACTTAATCTCCCTGCGCCTAACAAAAACAAGTGGCTAAAGAATCAGGTGACAAGACTAATACAGAGTCAACACATGCAGATTAGGTCAATGTATCAGAGGGATGCTACTCGAACACAGGGATAGTAATAGACACCAATGCCATAGACCAGTCTTTGATTTAAGTAGCTTGATGGGTCTACATATGTGCACTGAAACTGGCTACTGAGAGACTGGTAAGCCTCACCAGTGGCAGCAAAGAAACGAAATAAGGGACCGGAAAAGCACCCACAGACAGGGAGAAAGATCACAAATGTCACTATATTATGCTGCGTTTTCTCCCAGCCAGGGCTGCAGAGAACCCATTATGGGAGAAAGTGCATCTGCATGTACTCCATCTGCTCCAAGAGGGATCGAAAGATAAACAAATGTTGCCACTCAATCCTTCAGAAGGACACCTAAGGCCGTTCCAAATAGTACAAGGTACACTTCAAACTTGCCTGGAATTAAGTCCAAACTCCACATCTTTAAGATTTATGGGGGCTGTTCCAAGCCACAGGCAATGGAACTGGAATATAACTTGCGAAGCATAAGTTAAGATTTTGAGAGGCTGGTACATAAATGCCACGTGTTCAGGCTGCTCGGACATGTTCTGACTACTTCTGAATGCGCCAATTCACACATCTCAATTCTATTCTCTCAGCATGAAGCCAAAAGTACAAAGGAGGAGATGGTTGGTAGTTCAACAGAGGACAATAGTGTGGCTTGAATTTAAAAGTGCACTGAAGTCCCCAAATTTGTACTGTTGTAAGTGGACAATCAAGGTTATTAACAGCAACAGACTGGGGAAACCCTCATAAATGCCATGTAGATTCCATCCAAGGGCAATGGCAATGAAGAACAAGCTTGAGGAGACAGCTGCCTGAAATAAGGAGGAGGGCCAGCGTGAGGAGACCCAGGGGCTCAAATAAGAACAGGGCCAGGTAGTGCCATACGGAGAGGGCCAGGCTGAGCCAGCGCAAGGAGAATGTGGAGCTGAAATGCGGAGCGGTGCCAGCCTGAGAGGAGACTGCGGGGCTGAAATGCAGAGCTGTGCCAGCCTGAGAGGAGACTGCGGGGCTGAAATGGGGAGAATCTGTGGCACGCCTGGGTGGAGAGAGGCTGTGGGCAGTTTGGGATGCACAGATCTGGACACACATGAGACCACTGCGTGAAGACTGGCAGGAGGCACCGCACTGGGCTTAAGGACTGTGTCCAGCAAGACCACCTCACCTCAATGGGAGGGACCGGTTCAGATGGTAAGGCAACCCTGCGCAGGGCACCATTACTAAAGATGCAACCCTAGCACCCAGCAGCAGAGGGGGTCTGATCTGGCTAGTGGCAGAGCTGTGGGCCCCTTTTAATTAGATTATCAGCTCTGGGCACATGGGTAAGAGACCATGGGTTGGCCTGACCGAGGCGGGAGGGGGGCGATCGAATGCCAACAGGTCTTTACATCTGAGGAGATCTTGGCAGCAACTTTGGGAAGAACACACACCACCGCCCCTCTTAAAGGCATTAACCAGAATAGGGAGCTCGGATTTACAGAAAATATTTGAAGAATATCAAATGTTTATCACCCAGTGGGAAATGGTCCGCCCACAGTGGATTGTTAATCAGGTACAACTGCTAACTATCCCTGCTTTGTAAAACCTAAAAAACACCTCCCCCTGTTTTTAGTCGACCCTCTCCAAAAACCGGGACATGAGCTAAATATGCCCGGAATGTGCGCGTGGCGGTCGAGTCCAGAAATTTCTGTCAGGTGGTGGGGGGGCCCAACATCTAAAAAAATTCAGCTGGGGGGGCTCAAGCTACAAAAGTTGGAAGACCTCTGATCTAGGGGTTAAAATGTCATCTAAAACCAGGGATGTTATTTCAATAAATTATGATGTCTTATTAAAAGCAACTACTGGGCTACATAAGAAATGGCATAAACTCCCTCTAAACACCATCAGTAGAATCAATATGATTAAAATGAAAGTACTTCCTAAATTCCTTTATTTATTTCGTTCTATACCTTTAGCGCTCAACGATCTTTTTATTAAGAAACTAGACGGGCTATTTAGCAGTTTTATTTGGGGATACAGGAAAGTGCGCAGATCACTGACGTTACTCAAGGGTTCACCAGATACAGGGGGACTTAATTTCCCGGATTTTAAACTATACTACTGGGCTACCTTTATAGGCCGTTTACGTTCTTTGCTGAATTCGGATACTCAATTTTTTTTTCATACCATGATGCTAAATTCAGACTCCAGAATGTTTCTCCTAAGGTTAAATGACCCGAATTACTACAAAAGGGTCAAATTTAAGACTGCTCGAGACACAGCTAAAATTTGGTTTAATATCCTGACCTTTTGCAACACTTCTTTTTTTCATGCTAAATTACGTCTTTTGGGGAAATCCAGATCTTCCCCGGATTTTTAATGATGGCAGGGCAAGTATATGGTCTGCTCATGGTATTACAACACTGGGGGACCTCTATGGCTCACAGGGCGTTCTAGATTTCGGGGCACTTAAAAATGTATATAAATTGACCGACACAATGAGGTTTCAGTATATACAAATTCATGATTTTTTGATACACAAAATGAAAATTTTAGAAACTGTAGACTCTGACATCTGGGATTGTTTTTATTCATCAAAGACGAAATCAATAAATAATGAATGCTATAAGTGCCTCAATACTCACAAAACAGGTGATTGCACTAGACTAGCCGAGAAATGGAGCTCGAAGACCGGACGTAATATTACATCTAAACAGATTGCTTTTTCATTCTCCAATCTGAATAACCTCGTTTAATCATCAAGCTTAAGGTTACAGCAATTTAAAACCACCTGTCTACTCTATTTTACACCTGAAGTAATATCTAAATGGTCCATAAATGCTTCATATAGTGACCGCACTAAATGCCCGAAATGTGATCTAGCTGGGGCCGATTTAGAACATATGCTCTTTTCTTGTCCGGTTCTGAAGGAGTTTTGGGCTGCTTTCGATAAGGCTATGAAAATAAAATTGGGAAAACCACCACTTTTGTCAGCTATATATCGGTACTATTAGATATACACTCCGAATCTCTCCCCCAGCAGCCCTTAGTTACTATATTACTTTCATGTGCCAAATTAACTATTGCCCGTGCCTGGATTTCCACACAACCTCCTCATATTATGGAGTGGTGGTCATTGGTCAACGAAATATATTCCATAGAGGCAGCTCTGACGAAGCTAAGAGGGGTCCGGTCCCTTAGGAAATTTGAAAAAGTCTGGGGTAATTTCTTTTAAATTGTAATGTATCTAAGGTGTATTTAAGATTGTACCATTTGATTGCATTATTGTTTTCTTATTGTTTCATCTCTGTATTGCTGCTCCTGTTCCTCGATGATTGTTCTTCATCATTTTTTGAATTTTTTTATCTGACATGTCATAGTGACTATTCATCTATTCATTCTGCTGTTATGTTGTTATTTTTAGCCTTCCTCCCGGAAATGTTTTGTCTCTTTTTTTCCATTGTCGTGTTGTCAATAAAAAAGGATTGTCAATAAAAAAGGAAAAAAAAGAAAATCAGGCTTCCTACTCCAGTGGCGATAGCTTCAAAGTCCTGGGGTCTCATTTATGAGAAATGACGCATCGCTGCGTGAAAGCAGCAATGCGTCACTTCTCAGTGCGCACTCCTTGCGACATGATTGATGCGTCATATTTATAATATGACGCATCATGTCGCAAGGAGTTACAGATACGTTAGTATTTCTGACGTATCTGTAGGCGCAAAAGTGATGCATTGCTGGAGTGTGTCACAAAAGTGACGCAACTCCAGCAATGTGTACTTTTACATGGGCAAGTCCCATGTTATTAGTGCCTGCGTCAGTCTTGCGCCTGCCATGAAGCAGGCGTAAGAGTTTGACGCATTAGCGGCCAAGAAATGGCGCAGTGAAATCTTATAGATTTCACTGCGTCACTTCCATGACCTTTTCTTGCGTCAAAACGCCCCCCCCTTCCATACATTATACCTGGCGCAGGTATAATGTGGCGCAGGGGTTTACAAAGTGACGCATCTAGGTAGATGCGTCACTTTGTAAATATGGCGCAACAAGGCGCATTTTGTACGCCACTGGTGCGTCACAAAAAGGGACGCACCGGCGGCGTAAAAGTCACGCACAGCCTCGTAAATGAGGCCCCTAATGTCTAGGGTCCTCAAGGAGGGAAACTTCTTACACATATTCCTTTGAGTTCAAATTCTGCCGTGGTGCACACAATCCGTTCCTGTGACACAGTTTAGCATGATTTAATTTGCACTCTTTCAAAACAGGTCCTTAGAAGACAGCCAGTGCGCAAAATAATGGGTGGCATTTCCGAAGGGTAAATACAAATTAATATGTTTCAGCTGCTTTGAGTAATTATATTGACTAGTAACTATTCAGTGCATTAGCTTTTAGTGTGAGCTGTAAAGCAGATATTATTTTAACATTAGCTATTTTGTGTTAGAAGTAATCTCTATGGACAGACAATGCTAACCACGAAGGGGTAGAGTCATACAAGCATTTGTAGCGTCCACCCAACAAGCTGGACGTCTATATTCTGCACTCACGGCAGACGTCTGTGTCTACACGCTGCTAGCCAGCTCCCAATAAACTTTTAACTAAAGATTTTTGTTTTTCTTTCATTTGAGAATTCAGTCTTGTAGCATCATTAAAACAACAAATTTCCTTTTCCAAAGTTTTTTCGAGGATGGAAAAATCCTGGCAAGTCGCTAAACTGTATAGCACCTACCCTTCAGTATGAAGAAAGTCTTTGCGCATGTTACCAAATTTACAAAACTCTTTGTAACAATTATTCAACAGGGGCACATTATCACACATGAGCTTAAAATTTCAATTATTTATTAAAGGTCTTGTTAAAATATCAGTGCAGTACTGGAATCATGTTATGCATCGTTTAAAAACAATTGGTCACAATTGTAAAAACATCTTTAGTGAAAAACATTCAAATTCACAATTTATTGCTAAAACCCCCCCCAAAATAAATAATTGACATTTTAAGCTCATGTGTGATAATGTGCCCCTGTTGAATAATTGCTACAAAGAGTTTTGTAAATTTGGTAACCTGCGCAAAGACTTTCTTCACACTGAAGGGTAGGTCGCTATACAGTTTAGCGACTTGCCAGGATTTTTCCATCCTCGAAAAAAACTTTGGAAAAGGAAATTTGTTGTTTTAATATAGTGACCCATTCCTTTTCCAGTAAAAGGGTACCTCCCTCCATACTTGGTTAGTCTTGTAGCATCAACGACACAGTTAGAAATGAGGACCAGTGCCCCTACATGAATAAGACTCAATGGCCCTGTGCACTAAAGAGCTTAAATGGAACTAGGCAGTAATAAACCCCAATAATTGCTCTGGGCATAAATTGGCATCAGCTGGTAAGGAGTTTTATCGTATTCAAGCATTAATGGCACAGGCTCTAATGACAATTAATGGTCTCACATAATGAGTATCAGCGGGACCAATGAATAAAGATACTCAATGGGCTGGGATATTACTAAATATAAATGGCCACAGGCAGTGAGAAGCTTTATGTCTCCATGTGAGAATGAGCAATATATTAATGGCTCTGGCAGTAAATACCACTGAAGGGTCCTGGAAGTGACTACCAATGTGTTAGGTCATTACAGAAAGCAAATTGCCCCAGGCATTGGTAAGCTTAAATGCTATTTGCCTGTAAGGAGCTTTAATGTCCTCCTCCTTTAATGAGCTATAATACCCATGCAGTAATCACCATTAATGGCCCATTGCACTAACTATGTATGCCCTAGCCTTTAATAAGCATACATCGTCCCGGCCAGTAAGACGCTATAATGTGTCATGCATTTATCACCCCAGTAGTATTGAACCTTAATTGCAAACAGAATACCAGGGCAGCTATCACTGGTCCCCGTCTGTCTTCACCCAAAGTTTTTGGAGGGTCACAATGCTGCCTCGGGACCCTGTTTGTAATTTGGCTGAGGGGAAAAAAGAGATGGATGGATTGCTTGAGTAAACCTCAGCCGCAATCCAATCCATCGTTTTTTGCCCACCATGATACCTCAGACAGTATCCAGACATAAGTAAACAGCTTTGGACTTGCTCTAATAGGAACACTCCAGCCTGTGCTACCAGGCCAAATCACCTCTGAAAGAGAATACCAGCAACCCCAGACCAGTTTCTAATTGTTAGCAAGGCGCATCCTTGCAGCCTTTGGCCCTCAGAATGGCGAGGGGGCAGAAGGACACTCCATGATTGCCCTTGTGCAAGGCGGAACGTGGATGGTATATTGGGATAGAAGAGTAGATAAAGGCCCTCCCCCAGGCCCTTGGGCAAATTTGAAGAGAACTGATATGGAGATGGCAGGAGGCATTAAAAGACCACCCACCCACAGGCCCTAAGACAGTACCATGGGAGCCATTGCTATGCGGGTGGGGGAATAAAGCCAGTAGAAGTCACACTAACCTGGACATGGTCCGGGGTATATTTAATGAGCAGGGGGCTGCCTGTAGGAGGCATGCCAACGCTCAGCGACCCTTAGCAAGGCCAAGGGTTGCAAGAACCCATCCTTCCCCTCGGCTAGTGGTGGAATACCTTAGGGTGGCAAAGCAATTCGCAGATAGCATGGAGGGTGTGGTCAAAGCAAACATGTTTTTTTAACAACCCTGCATGTGTTCATTGCCAGGTATATTTTTTGTACTATTGATCCCAGACCTCTTTGATAGAAGTCTATAAATAGTTGGACCAAAGGCTCGTCCAACTATGCATAATACAGCACTGTCGCT
The DNA here is from genome assembly GCF_964261635.1 of Lissotriton helveticus. Taxonomy (NCBI): domain Eukaryota; kingdom Metazoa; phylum Chordata; class Amphibia; order Caudata; family Salamandridae; genus Lissotriton; species Lissotriton helveticus. Next base: position 1,457,983,593 of record NC_136057.1, read on the forward strand.
CGTTGTTTCTTTTTTCAGTTTTCCCGATAAAATGTCCCAAGAAGGTCTGGAAGTCCATGAGGGAAGGGCAGGTTTTGATGTGTTTTGGGAGTAATTCCCAGCCTTGGCTGAGAGGTATGAGAATGAGTCCTCCGCTTCTGGCCTTCTTGATGCGAGGGAGGTATACTTTTTGCAGGGATGCAGATCGTGGTGTCTGGTGGGTTGGTAAAAGTTGAGGGGATGGTTGAGGTTAGCTGGACCAGTGTTGTGGAGAGCTTTGTAGGCGTGGGTGAGTACCTTGAACTTACATCTTTCCTGGACTGGGAGCCAGTGGAGATTGTTGAGGTCTGGAAAGATGTGGTTATTGCTTCCCCCGCCTACTTTAAAAATCCCTCCCCACCTACACCCCCTAGTTGCCACAGCCAGTCGTCACTGCTTACATACCCATGCACCCGTGTTGCACCCCCCTGTGTTGCTCTCCTCACCCACTTGCTCACCCACTTGTTAAAAAAATGCATTTGCTTGTTTTTTTTCCTTTTAGTTACTGATCCAATATAGATTGGTGACTAAAAAGAAAAACATGGTTGCATCATTTTGTTGGTGCTCAGATGCATTACCTATTGGATTTTCCCAAGTTAAAACTGAAAAACTATTTTCTTGTATGAGCCCCATTGGCACTATATTGTACTTTTCTAAAGTTTGGTGCCTATGGAGTATGTCGCTCTATCTTTCTGTCCCTATCCGACTGCCTAGCTATCTATCACTCTATCTTTGCCCTTTCGCACTTAGCGGGTGTGGTTGTGTGAATACCTTTCATAGTAAGGTTGAGGTTGAAAGTGTTGCAGTTCTCAGTAGCAGCTGCTAGCGGACTTGGGTGGTGGGGCAGGGTGTGGAAGGGGAGTGCAGGGGAGAAAAAAGAAAACATAAAAAAACACTTACCTGACATGGCCACCGACTTTCCTTTGTCCTCCGTCCCTCCAACATCTTCCTGCACTCCCTGCCAGCAGCAGGAAGCACCCGCCCTCCCACCCTCCCCATAGCCAATTACAACGCTTTGTGATTGGTCTGAGTGCCGTGGATCAGCGCTCAGATAGGGACTGAGAGGGTTTGTATGTTCCTCACCTGGATTTGTAATGCAGCCTGGTGGGGGACATGCATAGTGTGTAGGACTGTTGGGGTGGCCTGAGAGGGCCAGCCAAGCCGCCCTGCACACTGTAGGAATGAAAATCACTCCACTCCCTACTCCGCCAACCCCGCCCTGCCCGAGAGCCACTGAAATATATAGGAAAAGTAAAATGATAATAACAATAGTTATTATCATTTTATTTTTCCTTTTGTTCAGTGGGGCGACTCTCCTCCGCCTTAGTGGAGGAGCCGCCACTGGCAGTTCTGGACTTCCCTGCTGGTTCCAAATGGGGATCTAGGTCAGAGTGCTTGTAACTTACTAACTCATTTCCTGCAGAGGCATTTCCTCATTTAAAGAGGAAAAGGCTCTTGTAACTATTTTAGGGCATTTTTGGTTTGCCCCTGAGTGAACTTTCCTTTACGCATTCAAATAAAAACGAAGATTGAAGGCAGGGATGCAAGCAGTTTCCAAGCACTTTTCCAGTCTTATCATCACAAAATCAAAAACTTACTGAAAAACACTCTGTCAACAGAAATTATGGTTGCCTGCTAAGGGCAGTAACTGAACAATGAAACAAAAATAATGTTCCCTTGCAAAGCTTCTTTCGAAGAGAATATATGGTTATGGTCAAAAACCTAAAAGATCTTTGAAAATCACGAGCTATGGTGAGCCATAACCCAGGTCACTGCTCATGGTATTAAACAAAACATAAATCGATACTTGCAAGGATCTTTTTGGCTCCCCCTTGGTTTTCTTGTAACAATTGTTGTCCTTGAGCTGTATCTGCGCTACATGAAACAAAGAATTACAATAAGCAAATACATGGGATCCAAACACCCTCTGATCCTGCCCACCAACTTGGCCAAACCTCAGCTGAGAATCCATCCCTTGAGAGTCTTGTCTCCTTGCCAGGTGTCATCATTTTTAGTAAGTAGCCCACCAATTCTTCTTCTCAAGGGCTAAATGCAATACAGTCATACTAGGCCAATATTTCCCACTAGCATGCCATAATTGTAGTTTTGCCATGGTTATCTTACCAGGGTTGGTACTGGGACGAAAACAAGGAAATCCGGGCATCAAAAAAAGGTTGCACGTTCACAAATTGGAATTCAAGATGCTTGGGGCGCATTCCTCTAACTCATGACAGTGCACTTTCATGAAAAATGGTGGCAGGTTGTGCACTTTATACCCCATTTGGGCCAGTAACACCGCACAGAGCTGGTTAGGTTCTTAAGGTATATCTACAAGAGTTACCAAGATTATTTTGTTTGCATATGCGTTTTATCCAAGCTGCACTTTCTTTGATATGCACCAACTCATCATATTACAGCCTCATCAACTCCCCATCCACTTCATCTCTTGAGTGAGTTATGCACCTAACATCAAAATCCCATCACCGTTGACCACAAACTAACCCATGTTAGCCCACAAAACCAGCTTATACTGATAATTTGGGCCAGGACATCTGGTACTGCCTTAGAGACTAAAATGAACTTCTAACTCAAGCATCTCTCCTCTAGAATAGGTAACCAATAAAATCCCTAAAGAGTTCTGGTTTGCCATTGAATATGCCTCTATCTGCCCATCTAAGCACTAAAATACCACAGTTTAAGAGTGCTATGAAATTGGCGGCATATTCGCATCAAAGTTAAAGCACAAAGGAGAGAGAAAAACCACCTCCAGATGCAACACCCTGGCGCATCACATCCCCATCACTAATAAAAATCACCACCATCTCACCACTACACTTCACACTGGTTGAGAACAGAGCAATAATATGCAGGATTGTAAATTTTCTTGAACAAGCACTTACCCGTAGATCATCTACATAACCTCTACCGGGTGCTAAAAGGCTGCAACCCCAAGTGGACATTTAAAAAATAGACCAGAACTCATTCCAACATGTTCTTGGCCCTGTTCTACTAAATGTAGCCATCGTTTTGGCATCTTTTAAAAAGCAGAGCGTTGGGATGGATAAGTGCTCTGCATGATAAGAGACGTGTACCTCTGCCCTGAGTGCACAACTGTACTGTTGTCTAGATCACTAATGCTGATTATTTTTGTCATAGGCAAACACGGATCATGTGTGTATGCCATTGCATAGTCCTGTCTCATGGATTGCGGTATTGTTGGACCAGGAGGGGAGCCCAAACTGCTACCCTCAAAGTGGTGGAAGGCTACCGCCTTCACCAAGAGCTAAGCAGCATAAGTGTGGTTGTGGTAGCATACCGTGTAGTGATCAGTAGTAGTGAACAGGATATTTTTACCCAGTGTCTCTGGAGTGAGTCCTACAGGCACACATCCCTTTTTAGGTCTCAGATCTGCGTTGCAGCGAGCATGCGCTGCTCGCTGTGCGAGGTATAGTGGAGTAGGGTAGGTTTTAGAAATGGGGTTGAATCCCCGCCCATGTTTTTCATTGGCTGGCGTCATCGTTTATGGTAAACGGTGGCCTCTGATTGAAAATTAGGCTTCTTAGTCCCTCCTTGTTACCGCCCTGTCTCCTTTTGGGAAGGCCCATCAGGACTGGATTTTTTACTTGCGGCGTTAGACGATCTCCTTCATTAGTCCGTAAGCACTTGTTTGGCAATGGCGGCCAGTTGCGTAAAACGGAATCCGCCGGCTTCGCTGCACATGCCGGGGCTTTCCTTGCTGACATTTCGACATTTCGACATTTCATGCAAGCTAATGTTGTTTTGCTTTTTTTAATGTGTTTTCATTTGGATTACTGTTTTGCTGCCATTGTCGTGGCCAAAAGCCTTCCATTGCGAGGATGTGGTGCAAAATATTATCCGAGGCCGAGTGTTGGGCGCTCGAGTGTGCTTGCTCGCGTCCTTGTGTTTATGGCTACCTGTGCCCCGTTCCTCTGATTCATAGTTTTTGATGGGTCTTTGGGCATAGTGCCAGGGACATCTTAAAGAATTTGGGGGCCCTGGGCCAAATATATTTTCGGGGCCCCCGTCTGGAACATCTTTGAATTTATGGTTCAATTTCAGCTCTGTCACTTCCTCTTTGGCCAGGTCGCTGACAGTGCACAGGTGCACTAGTTCAAATTCTAAATGTGTTGTCATCTTATATTTAGGGATAGTGATGTGTTTGAATTATTATAACATAGCAGAAACTCACTAACATAACTGCAAATAATCTCTATAAAACCCTCCCATTTCTCAAATGTGAGGTCATATTGTCACCTAAAAGAAACTTTTTTTATGGATGTTACTTGAAACATAAACACATTTCTCTGCAAAACGTATGTAACAGACTCTCACCCATCACCTGCATTAAAAATACATTAAAGGAAAATGGAAATTAAAACAATCTGTTTAAGAATTATAGAAGGTCAACAGGGCAAGACTCTCTGTGGAACAGAGCTTTCTCTATTAGGGGGGCCCCTAAACGGCAGGGGCCCTGGGCCAGAGCCTACTTTTCCCATGCCTTAAAACGTCTCTGCATAGTGCGGCTGTTCATTTCCCTGGTGTCCATGGGCTCTCGCTGCGCCAGGATGTTACCAAGCCCCACTGTATGGCAACAATATGTCCAGGAGGAGGCATGCTTTTGGTGCCCCCAGAGATGCCACCGCACAGGCATTTGCAGAGAGCTATTGAGTAAATAAGATCCGATGTTGCTTTGTCCCAAGGCGGCGGCGCCTGTATGATTCCCCAGCATAGCTCTCCAGTAGAATGTCGTGCTGTCTCTATGGAGCGGAGCCGGGGTACAGATGGCAAGAGTAGTATTAAAACATCCTTTCAGTTGGCAGAAGGCCCGGGAAGTCCTCACGGTGCCTCCTTTTCAAAGTCTCGTGCTCGGGTGGTCTCCCCTGAGCACTTCGCACGGATTGGATTGTTGTGTTTGGTTCACAAGACGTTTTAAAGTAAATGGCGGGGTGTGAGGGATCCCCGCAGCAGTGCCCAGTCTGTCCAGCTGTCCCCACTCTGCAGTTGCATACACATTATATTGTTTCCACAGCTGCCCCTGGGTGTGTAGGTTTGGACTGTGGAGGTGAGTCTTGGCCTGAACGCACTGGTAATGAAGGCAGAGAGCGTGCAACAAGATGTTGCCACCTTTCCGTTGTGACCCTACTCACCTGTGAGTTCCCAGACTGGAGTACTTATTCCAAAGAGGTTGCACCTGACATGGGGATGCGGTGGAAGGTCCCTGCACTGTATGTGCGGCAGATCTCCAGTCAATCAATCAATCAAAACATGTATAGAGCGCGCTACTCACCCGTGAGGGTCTCAAGCTGCTGAAGGGAGGGGGGGTGCTGCTACTGCTCGAATAGCCAGGTCTTGAGGTGCCTCCTGAAGGTGAGATGGTCCTTGATCTCACGAGCTCACAAGTGTACGTTGTTTGGAAACATAGCGATCGATGTGCTGCGCGTTAGCATAAGTCTCGATGTGTGTACACACACCCCTGATCGCCCATTGAATGCCACATAATCTGAGAGAGGCTTGTCAGATTCCATGAACCTTTTGGTTCATTTGATTCATTAGCCCTCATAACTAATACGTCGTATGCAGCCTTTCTCACGTGATTCTTCAGCTTTCTATTGATTTCCTGATAATTTGCAATAGTGTGTATTCAAGACAACTACTAAATGTGGACTTTCATAACTCATGAGCTGATGCTTGTAGAAAAATGGATTTCCAAAATATATTTAGGGATAAAGAGGACTCTCTTGGGATTAGTATAAATCAGACTGGCTATCATACTTGAAGCAGAAGGACAATGCGGGGTTACGTGCATACGCGGCTCTACCACGACGGAAGGTGCTTATTTTCAAACACCTAGCTGGCAGACGTAATACACTGGATTGGTCAAAACCGCTAGGTCACATACTATACAGGCACATTACTATATCAAAAAGGGAGTTCCTTGCACAAGTTGGGCTACGTGATTGGATATTCTATTATACTTTAACATGGGTCCCATATGAGTGGATAGACAATTAAACGAATCCACCCACACAGAGCGGACGTGCACTCATAAAACGGCATTGTCATGGTACCTACGAAGGGTTCGAACACGAACTTACAACAAAGTACATTGTTTGATATTAGTAATAGGAATTTTGAGATTGCCACACATATGAGAGACAAATATTTTTAATGTTCTGATAAAGGTGGTGTACTAATAATTCATCGCTACTGAAACGCGTCAATGCCTTATTGGTCAAGGTTGCATTCAGGGAACATTCTCATGTCTAATAATATTTCAATATAATGGACTGAGGAAATCTTTACTATTCATTGATTCCAGTGGAAGCAACTCTATGTTTGATGTTTTGATTGTGCTGCACTTTTCTTTGTCTCTCAAAGCTTTTTATCTGGGTATTTTTTACTTTGATGTATTGTATAAACTACGGTTTTTTACTTTGATTTTAATTGCACCAGAATAATAATATCAATAAATGAATGTTTTTTTAACATAGAATTCTGTATTCCTTGCCCCTTATGTGCACCACAGTTGTTTGGGTTCTCTGAGCAGTATATACGTGTGGTTTGGAAATTATTTGGCTGTTGAGTATGGGTGCTTGAATATCTGGTGTTGATTTCTGATTTATACTAATCCCAAGAGAGCCCTCTTTATCCTTACCAGTGGTACCCTGTCTCTTGGCAAGTGGGGTCACTCCCTCTTTTCACAAACAAAATATATTTAAGCCTTACTTTTGAGTGATAGAAAATTTAGGCAGACATTACTATTATCATTACTTGAGCCAGGGGCGTTGCTGCCGTGGCTTTTCTGTATTCCCAGCTAAAGGAATTCCAATAGACAAAGCCTTATTTACATTACTGTTGGCAACCCGGTCTGAGGCACTGAAGCGATCACTGCTAGTAATTTTACGTATCATGGTGGCCACTAGTGTAATCTTGTATGGTGTCTTCACTAATACAACACTAATAATATCAGTAACACGCAGTGGCTTTTATTGAACACAAGTAGCTCTTAGTACACTACAGGTTGAATGGATACCCCTGAATTCTAGCCATTAATGACTGGACAGACCTTTTGGTTTTAAAGCTTGACGAGATCACAGTGTATCCTTTCATTTGAAATATGTCGAGCATAGCAACACAGGTCTTCTCAGCAATTACATAGGCACTAATGGAAATCTACGCATAGCCATAGATGTCAACATGTGGGTCACACAGCCAGTCGCATATTTTTAATGACTAAATGCAGTGTGCGTGCTGAAACTGTAGGCCAATACTCACAATTGCAAACTTAAAACTACAAGCTCCATAATTAAAAGCGTTGGTGGCTCAAAACCTGGGGGTAGAAACTGTTGTCCTGTGTGTAACGATGCTTTCCTTAAAGTGACAGCAAAACTAGTACCTATTGTGGGTATGAGGCATGATCCCATGTCCCGAAATTATGTTCTAATCACTTATGGACTTCCTGTGATCAACCACAACACCACCCCAGTGAACACAGACCATGCGTCCTATTTTTCTGTGTTTTTCTGCTTTGCTACACATAAGCTGTGTTATTTCTACAGACGTCCAGCAAAGGGTCTTCACAGACGAGACCACGTTATGGGGAACAAATACACTGAGGGCTGACAGTGGTGCTTGAGTGAAGAAAGGGGAGGTCTTGGGGAGAGGGGGGTGGGGGCACCCAGTATTTCACATGAGCTTCATGTACAATTGTTCTTATTATTCGATAGTGTAACACAGGATCTTCACAGCAGAGGCCTGACGATAGGTCCTTGAGCAAAGAAAGGGACTTCTGTGGGGTCCACCAATTCCAGGTTTGTGTCAATGGAACTTTACATAGATTGTGCTGATTCGAAAGAAGTCTAACAGAGTCTTTACACCGAGGCCGCCTTAGACATCTCTGAGTGCAGGCAGAATACATTGGGAGGGTCTCTCTGGAATCCATCTCACCATCGCTGTTGCCTATTACCTTGCAGCTCTGGGGCAGTAAAGAGTAAACCGTGACACCAGGTCCTGGGTGCAGGAATCCCTGGGCACAGGCCTGGGAGAAGGTATGCCAGCTGAGAACTGGAGGGTCCCAGCGATGTTCACGGCACACTCTAGACACCCCAACACCCAGCAAACAAGCCCAGTTTTACAAAATATGCAATGACATCTAAATATGGTCCATAAAAAGGAAAGAGCCTCGAATTCCTTACATACCTGTGGATATTCTAGTATCCAGACAAGGCAGCAGAGAAGGGACTTGCACCGTAGTGTTTCTATTTGTGAACATGTGTAAAGGCTGCGTCATGCACATGCATATTGCTTCATAAACATAGATGCTGCTTCCTGTACTGCCACACAGGGCCGGCTTTTGACATGCTCGAGCTGGGCCCAAGTCTTCAAAGGGGAGTAAGGAGCATAAAGGTCATGGAAACACCAGAGTCCTTCTCACCTGGCTCCAGTGAGGCACACTAAAGTACTTTCACTCGTTTTTAGGTCGAGCTGGGCAGCGCATGCGCTGCCCTGAGAGGCATGCTGTATTCAGGTATGGACTTGAAGCTCCGCCCACTTTCTGCCCATATTTTTCATTGGCTTTGTGTCACTGTCCACTGTAAACTGTGGCCGTGCATGGGTCAATAGGCTTAGTAGTCCCTCCTTAGTCCCACCTTGTCTCATTTTGTAACCTCCCGAGGTGGCACGCCCTGTTGTTACTCTGTAGGCTTTAATTACAGCCTCCGAGCACTATTTTCTCAAATAGCTTTGTCCTGCCTGCTGTTGGAGGCAGGACACGCTCTCTCCTAACTCTTTTTAAAATGTTTATAGCACGAGCACATTTGCAATGCAATAGGTCTCGCATTTGTGAGAGTTTAAGCTATTGGCATTGTAAATGAGAATGCCTTTTAGTTTCTGTTTTAAAAACAACAAATAAATAATAGACATTGTTATTTTTCAAATTCAAATTCTTTATTTCGGCTTAAAAGATGCCATAAAAGAGTCACAACACAATTCATTTGATATACATTAAGTCACATTTTTTAATACATTTGATATAGATAAAACATATATGAGTTAAAAGAGAAAAATTTTAAAAGATGAAAAGTCAATTTCCCCAATAAAATTTTCTCTGAGCACAATACAATACCAAAACCAACGGCCCTTATGGCATTTCTAGAACACATTTAATCATATAAACTTAATTCTTTTGCATTACAGATTTAGGCCTTTTTTTCTCCGCAGGAAATAAATTGAGTGCAGAAATCGGCTAACACTGAATACTATTGTTTGTGTTGTGTCTGTTTTGATTATTCTTAAGGCCTGGTTACAGGATCTTACTCCTATTAGTAAACATAAGGGCTTAATCCATTTTCTTCTGGCCAATGCGTAGGCTGAGCAGAAGAAAAGGATATGAAGGTCGTCTTCTTTCTGTTTGCCTTCACACATAATACAAGTTTCATCTGCCACTGAAGCTGCACCATTGGACCCCCTAGTCCAGCGTGCCAAAGTTGTTTTGGTCAAAAGATTCCCGTATCTTAGTTTTAAAAAGAGGGTTTTGGCAAGTGGGGGCTCAATTTCATCAAGGAAAGCCTCGAAGAGAGGCTCATCCTTGAAACTCAGAAAATTGGTCACTAGAGTTCCAGCATTAGTCACATTTGTTACTAGGTTAGACACAAAACTCCAAAAAGCCCTTTTTACATCCAGTTTTGGGTTCGGTGGTAAACATTCTGGATCCTCCCAAGAATGGTTTAGGCCTATTTTGATCAACCAGGTTTTAACGTGTTTTAACCAGGGAATGGTATTTGAATTGTCTAACCCCATTATCTCTTTTAAACCTTCTCTGTAATCATACAGTTTGGGTACCCGCCAAAGTCTAACCCATAACATTAGTGGCCTAATTATTGTATAGTGGTCTGTTATTTTGACATTTAGATCCAGCTGAAGTGGCACTAAAGGAGTGCCTCTTGGAACCCTTACCAAACTTCTCATAAAGTTGTTGTCCATGACGAGGAAGGAGTCCTTCGACATGGGCCCCCAAATTTCTGCTCCATATAGTGCTGCTGGTTGGACCTTAAATTTAAATAACTCAACCACTGGAGACACAGCCTTGCTAGTACTCAGGCTTTACATTCTGTATAAATACCAACTTACTTTTTTCAATTTGGGGCAGCCAGGAGAAATTAGAATCTAGCGTAACCCCTAGATATGAAAAATTTGGGACCGATTCCAGTTTCTCACCATTCAGAGTTAAACAGCCTTTGTCTGGTTTTGGTGGATTAAGGGCCATACATTTTGTTTTTTTCCCATTGATTTCCAATCCTTTCTTACTGCAGTAGTCACTAAAGGAATTGAGTAGTGCCTGGAGACCTTTCTTGGTTTGTGAGATCAAAATGGTATCATCTGCGAATAGTAATGATGTTACCTTTTCACCGTACAATTTCGGTGAATCGTTTGTGCATCCCTCTAGATGTGCAGGGATGTCATTCACAAAAAGGGAGAAACGTGTGGGGGCCAATACGCAGCCTTGACGGACGCCATGCTCAATAGGTATTTTTTGAGTCAATTCCCCGTTTGGGCCCCATCGCACTTTAGCAAAGTTCCCTGCATGCAGCTCTTTTATCTGTACTAACAGACCGCTTGGGAACCCTGCTTCACTCAATGTTCTCCATAGAAGGTCACGTGGCACTAAATCGAACGCTGCTCTCAAATCGACGAAAGCAACGTATGAATGGCCCTTTTTAATATGCACATATTTCCAGTATAGGCAGCAAAATCTGAATACTTGGTCGATTGTGCTCACTTTACATCGGAAACCGGCCTGATATTTTGTTATGATTGCATTCTCTTCCAACCAGTCATTGACACGAGTTAAAATGTGTCTCGAGTAGATTTTCTGGAGAATGTCCATCATGCTGATTGGCCGATAATTAAAAGGATCCAACCGATCCCCTTTTTTAAAAAATTAAAACAATTTCTGCTCCCCTCCAACTTTCAGGGAAATCTAGACTATGGGATAGCTTATTACACAGGTAATTTATGTATGGTACCCATACCTTTAGGTCATGCTTGTACAAATCCCCTGGTATCTTATCTAGCCCTGGCGCTTTACCGTTTTTACTGAATTTATTGCTGCCTCAGTTTCTCCTAATGTGAATACCAAGCAGTCTATAGGATGTTTGTGGCACAGGGCATCGTCGCCGGGGACTCTTGGCATGATGTCATACTTTTTGTAAAGGTTCGTGAAGTGGTTAACCCACGTTAGCTCGTCCAGATAAACGCCCTTTACCACTCTTTCTACGTGGTTACCATTGGCGACTAACCTCCAGAACCCTTTACAATGCCAATAGCTCAAACTGTCATACTTGCGCGACCTATTACATTGCAAATGCTTGTTAAAAGTTTGCTGCTGTGTGCTTGACGTACATCGGGTAGCTGGGGAAGGGTGTGCGTGATGGAAATGTCCTGAATGCATATGTCCTTGCAAGAAGTACATTACACTAGGGGTCAAGTGTGGTACAGTGTGCGCATTGTAATTTGTGTATGCTGGCAGTGTGTGTTTTTAAAGTAAACTATGGTACTGTGGTACCATACAAAACAGATGTAGTACTGAACAGTGTATACAGACTGAATGTGAATGTGTTTGCTGCATGTAGTTATGCTTGTGGTTCCGTACTAGGAAACCCAGGCCTGCCAGTAGAGGAATCCCCCGGACAGATTTGTGTATTGCTGCATTCCTGTAAGCTGGGAGGGACATGCACTGGAGGATGCGAGAGCCAGACTCTCTCTGTGCATTTCAATGGGCTCTTTGAGTCAATGATAGATCAAAAGGAAGGGGACTGGACACTGGCCTAAATTACATTTTGTGTCTGAAAAAGAACTATAAGTAGGGGAGTCTGAGACCCCAAACGTGGTCATCTTCCAAGCAGTAAGATGGGCTGTGTGAGATGGGAAGCTGTGCAAGACTTCTGCCTGTGACCAGAACTGGGGGCCCAGCCTGGTTAGTCTTCCTGCTGGGTTAGGGGACAACACCCAGGGAAACCAAGACCACCTGCTCTGGAGCACCAGTGCCTGTCTGCTCGCCAAGACCAGTGTTTCCTGTGAGGAATAGGACAGCGTTGGAAGGAGCAAGGTCCAGGGGGGTGCCCTATGGTGAGGACCCCATGTGTGAGGTGTGAGGAATCCGCTCTTGCACTGATTGGGACGTAGCCCGGGTGCTAAAATGATTTGGCAATTCCTGAGTGCCAGGAGGGGCCACAGTGGACAGAGCTACGAAGCAAAGGTTGTGTGGAGGGCAACAGGCCTGCACTTCCTTGTGGTGGGTGGCCCTGTGTGCCAGGGGGCCATCGTAAATATTAATGCCAAGTCAGCGTGACCAGTGTAGAGAGTGCCAGCGACCCCGTATTTCAGGAGGGACAGCCAGAGATGTTTAGGCCAAGGGTTTGGGCCTTCGGCCGGGAAAGAGAAACGGCTGCTGTGAAGGCGGTTCCAGCTCCCATACAACAAACTGCACTGAATGAAACCCAAACATCAAAGGACATCACCGGAGCTCCATATGAGCAAGGAGATCACCCTCCTCCCCCTTGTGAAGGTAAGTGTGACTTACCGTGCAATCACTGGAGTGGGAACAACCCCAATTGCTAGAACCACCCAGTTGCATGGCTCGGAGAAGAGAGCCTGCACCTGCCAGGTGCTGCCGCTTGTGACTGCGCGTAACTCAACTTTGCTGATCCCGAGCAAGGCTTCGCTGCGCTGCTGAGGGGCTCCATACTGATGGAGCGGGAAGCCTTGAACTGGGCCTTTGTTGCCCCCGGGGACATACTGAGATTGGTAGTGCGACCCCATAGAACTTCCGAAAGGAGTCGGAGGGGAAAACTCTTGAGTGTGGCCCAATAGTTTACATTCCCTGGATTTGGCCACCAGAGTATGGGGAATAACCTTAAACCCATTGTATTAAAGTTAGTGGGACAGGGAGTGGCCTGACCACTGCGAGAGCCCTGACCTCAAGGGGCATTGGGTTATTGCTTTTGAATGTTATTTACCTTTGCATTGTGTAGTATTTGAATTAAATTTCTTCTTTTTATATAAAAACAAGTATTTAACAGGACATTGATTTATTGTTTGCGCTGCTTGCATTTGGAGTTATGAGTTGTGTTCACTGATGTGTATCTGTGCTTCCCTCCGAAGGAGCCTTGAGTGCTCATCTGACGCTTGCTAACGGAGACTCAGGTGGAGAAGCGGTGCTTGCCCCAGTTGAGCAGGATCCATAGTAGGTCGGGCCCCGGGACATCAAGAGTAAAAGGCCTCAATGGTTGGGGCCAGTAACAACTGCTAGCGCCGGGGCCCACTGCAAGGGTTTCTGACAGTTGGTGGCAGCAGCGTTTAGGAGCCAAAAGATACAGAGGTGGCATTGGCTGTTTCCAATATGCAAGTGGAGATGGAAAACTAAAACTATATTTGCAGTCTAGCAAAGATAAGTGAATTGGTGGTTGTCACTCAGCCCTAACACCTTGACAACTATGACCTCTTTGACCCTGAAGAATCAAACCTTACATGGGGCATGAACAGAGACAGAATCATTAAGGGCTAGATGTAGGTAATTTTATTTTACCGATTCGAAAATACCGAATTTTACCGATTCGGTATTTTCGAATCGGTAAATGCAATGTAGGTAATCAATCGGTAAAAAATACAGAATCGTTAAGATTCGGTATTTACCGAATCGGTAATTACCGATTCGGTATTTGCCATTCATTCCTATGGGCCTGGAGGCCCATAGGAATGAATGTCAATTACCGAACCGGTAAATACCGATTCGGTAAAATTGGGAGAAAGTCAAGGGTGGCAGGGGGTCACTTTGACACCCTGCTGAACCCCTGATTAGTGCTTGTGTGCACGTGGCACACATACATGCCCTAAGGGCATGTATGTCTGTCACATGGCACAGGTGTAAATGCACATATTTGCATTTACATAGGAATTCGTTATTTACCACCAACTAATAGTTGGTGGTAAATAACAAATCCTTAAAGCCCAGAAGCACTGTTTACAGTGCTTCCTACATCTCATTTACCGATTCGGTAAGTACCAAATCGGTAAATGATGATTCGGTAAATACCGAATCGGTAAATACCGATTTGTTATTTACCGAATCGGTAAAAAATGCCTCCTACATAGGAAAAGTCTATTACCGGTCGGTAACGTCCGAATTCGGCCGTTACCGACCGGTAATAGGCTACCTACATCTGGCCCTAAATGACTCTGACTACTCCCTACAACTATTCCTCTTTGATTTATCTGTAGTGTTTGATACAATAGTTGATTCCATTCTATTATACTGAATACAAACATTAGCTGTAACGTGCGTCAGGGTTCTCAAATCCCACCTTGCCAACATGGAAAAGCAAACACAAGTGAGACTGTATCTTGCCATGCCTACACATTACACACTTTGGTCCTCATTATGAGTTCCCCAAATTTGGCCCTGTTATGTTTGCCTCCCCAGCGGCCTGTGGGAGTTACCAATGATAGCGGTATTGGTAATCCCAGGGGCGGAGTTAAAGGGGGTTAAGGGAAAATCCATGAGGTTCCCCTGAGAAATGAGGAGACACCATGGGATTGGTAAATGCGGGCCTGATTCCCCTGGCAATTCTTCGTTTCCTCTTGAAGGTTTACCTAGATTGCAGGGGCGGCTCCTCCGTTTAAGCAGAGGAGCGTAGCCCCACTGAAATTCCCCCAGTGAAGAAAAATAAAATGGTAAATAAGTTAATTTATTACCATTTTATTTTTTGTCACCCCATCCCGAACAGAGTGTCAGGACATGGGTGGGCTGCTGCTGACTATTAGCAACAGAGAGAGTAGGGCACTTTCAGTTTAAATTGCGCATGTCTTTTTGGACGGCTGTCTTGCGATGGCCAGCCACACATGCACACTTTAAACCTCTCTAACCCAGCTGTCATAAGACAGCTGACTTAGAGAAAGCAAAAGCCTCAAGTGCTCTTCTGAGCGCTGATAGAGGCCGCTGCCACCAATCCTGGCGCTGCTCCCATGCTGATGAGAGCAGCGCCAGGATTGGCTTGGGAGTTTGGAGCATGCCTGTTTCTAGGAGAGAGGACTATCGAATCGAGTAGGACGTCGCGCTTGCAGGTGCTTTTCAGTTTTTCTTTTTCTTAATGTCCCACCTGTCCTACCACCCTCTGGACTCGTGGAGAAGCGTGGCTCAGTGGTTAGAGGCAGCAGACCCGGAAGCTGAGATCGGCCGTGGACCAGGGTTCAATTCCCCGCCTCGGCGGGTCTCGGGCTCAAAAATTCCACGGACTCGACAATTCTCGCTCCGGTGCCTACTCGACTCACGGGATCACACTCTGCGACTCTGGGCTATAGCTTGCTTAATCTCCACTACGGCCCCTTGCGGCGGGATGCCTGGCTTTCACCTTGTGGATACCCTGCCGGGGTATCTCACAGGGGGATACCAGGACGGGTTCCCTAAGCAAGCGCCTTGAGACCTTCGGGTGATTTGTGCGCTATATAAGTCGAAATACAAATACATGCCAGCCGCAGCTGCTAGGACGTAAGTTTCTTTCAGGTCAAATGAACAGATCTGTGGTGTTGCAAAGCTCTCATAATACCGATAAAGCCGGTAACTGCAATGACAGGACAAATTGAAATTAAGAGACTACTCATAGAAAGGTCTTTGTAGCAACTCCCACTTCATTTGCTTTCAACCCGCAGCTCTGGCAGTCAACTGGCTTACTTGTCCTATCCTGTAAGACTCAAATTCCCTTCCCCACTCCACAGGAAACCCTGGCACTTGACACTCTGGGGAAAATATTTTTCCTGTGGAAAAACACATTCCCCTACTACCCCCACCAATTTGAGCAGTGTTCTCTTCGGATTTGCTCCCAGTCACATATTTACTCTTACCCTTCGTTGGGGATTAAATCCCCTTTAACCTTTTCCTTGGTGGGAAAGAGTTGATAACAAGTATATGACTCCACAAACAAGTACATTTGTGTATGCTCCTGTCCTCAAACACCCATTCCCTGCTCCTGGGAGATGATTTATTCACACAAAAAGTGCATGTAAGTAGGCGTTGAACCACATTTTATGAACCACGGATACTCAAAGATCTTTGTGAATCAGACCATACATTATTTATCTAGTCGCTGTCAAGCATGATGTATCCCCGCCAATTTGTTTAATGCTTCTTCACTGAATAAGACCTGACTTTTCACATATACATTCATATACTTCTGTGCTCGTAAACTTCCTTGCACGACCACCCCTGTCCACTGTCCTTGTAGGAATTCTACACCGAAAGGGACGGTATTTTTGTAAATGAAAGGAGAGAAAAGTTCTGTCAGATGATATTTTTGCTAGCAATATTCTAACATGCGACCCACGCACATCACGAGACTCACAGTCATTCTCTTTGACGTGTATTTACACCCACACCATTTTCACTCATTCAAGCACACACCATAGCACTGTCATCCACTCAAGAAACACACACGAGACTAGTAGTTTTCCTGGACTGTTTTATACACACACAATACACATTAACATTTGTAAACATGGAAAAGGGAGATTTTTTTTTAAAATGTGGAAATATATTACGCTTAGAAGGAGAAAGCTAAAATTAAGCACGTCTGTTTATTGCCATGTCTGTGTACGCGCACACAAACACACCCTCAATGATGGACTGGCGCACTCCCCTAGCCACCTGCACCCTGCTCGGCGTCCCCTGCACGCCCTCACTGTACTCTGCGTCATGAGTGAGAGCCTGTGGCGCCCGAAGCTTCCGGGGTAGGCTGTCCCTGCGCACGCGCGCTATGTTTAGAGTGTGCTCTCTCAGCCAACACTGTGCGGGCAGAAGGCCAGGGAATACTGTACATTGCTGTTCAACTATGCGGAGCCCAGGGTGTTAGGAGCTCTCGGGAGGCAGAATATACCAGCGACAGGCTCGCATAGAGCCTTGAAGCCGCGCTCTGCAGGGAGGAGGCCTGGGACTGCCGATGAAGTCCCACAGTGCCTGCAATATGTGTAACTATTATTGCCACTTTGAAATATGTACAAATTCCCATTTCCCCCTCTGCAAGGGAGCTTGCGCTTCCAGTGTGTGCGCTGTACATGTTCTCTGTGAGGATGTCTGCACAGGTGCTGCTTACCGTGTCCGGTGAGTGTGGGGGAAGCTTGCACTTCTGGTAGGGTGACCAACTGGCATGGGTGCAAATTCAGGACGGCGAGTGTAAACATTCAGGACAAAGGGTCACAATTCAGGACAAAGGGTCAAAACTCAGGACAAAGCTTCCGGACAAAAGGAAGTTTTACAGACACTTTTCAAAAAAGAGAGTTTCCCAGAAAACCAGAAAGGACTGGGTATCGACAGTATCAAGAAAGAATTCCTTTCTGTGTATTAGCTTTTTGAGTGGCCTATGGACCTACACACAAATGTCAACTTTTTGTGCTATCTGGTGACACGGGTAAATATAGTCATACGACACTGAAATTCATTCTAACTCTCAAATTTATTCTTCATAATTTTTTTTAACTAAACCATTTAATAATTCACATATTATACAACATTTTTCCTCATATACTCTGGTACAGGTTCCACATTTCCTATAACATTTCCTTTTACAATACACAACTCAGAGTAAATATTACACAGTGTAAGTACATTTCAACATGAATCACAGTTCTATAAATAACATCCTAATAATCAAAGTTAAAACCAGCAGGAAAAAATCCTTTTGTCGATAAATTTTTTTTATGAAGAATAAATTTGAGAGTTAGAATGAATTTCAGTGTCATATGACTATATTTACCCATGTCACCAGATAGCACAAAAAGTTGACATTTGTGTGTAGGTCCATAAGTTTTACAGACACGTCTGAGAAGGTCGCGCAATAGTATATAAGTAAATAGACAACTACTTAAGTACAAGTCAAAATAAGTTTATATTAGGTTGAGACAATCGTAGATTTCACAGTTTTTTAGTATGGCCGCTGCTTGCTACCTTAGATGATTCAAAACTGGCATCTCGCTCCAGCAGGTACATTAGTCACCAGACAATGGTGAACCACACCTGAATATCAGTGAGGCCGCTTTTATTGTTGATTGAAAACTATCGGATATACAAGGAACTTGGCAGTGCCAGCTCCAAGTAACAAAAACGCTCACCCCCCCCCCCTTTCCAGCCTCCCAGAGAAACACCTGATGCCCGGTTGGCCAGTCCGGCCTTGCTACCACCCTCCAATGGTGCCCCTCATCTTCACATAGACCGTCTCTTATGTGTATTTAATTTCTTTTATAGTGTTACTCATCCCAAGTATGTAGGGCAGAGTGTCAGAGTGCGTTACATCACACACACATTATGTAGAGACAATGACTCATATAAACGTGAAAGTCAATGTATAGGAAATGTTACTTAAGATAATGGGTGCTACAAGGTGTAATCATTCTTTTATATATCATTCAGTTTTTCACCATTCATTCTGTGCTTCCATCAATGTGCCCATCTATATCCAAACATATTCAACCATTTGCAAACCTATCCATCATGTATCCTTCCATCCATCATTTCACTCATTCATCCCTCCATCCACCCTTTCACTCATCCATCCATTATTCATCCACCCACCCTTTCACCCCATCCATCCGTACAGTCATCCATCCACTCTTCTACCCATCCATCTATTCACTCATCTATCCAGCCATTTACCCATTCACCCATCCAGTGATCCTTTCACTTACTCATTCATCCACCCAGTCACTTATTTTTCCACCCATTTACCCTTTTAGTCATTCATCCTCCCTTTCTCTCTCCATCCCCCTTTCAATCATCCATCCATCCTTCCACCCACCCACCCATCTACTCATCCATTCATGAATCGATCCATTGACCTTGTTACTCATCCATCCTTTCACTCATCCATCCATCCGTTCTCTCATCCATCCACCCTTTTACTTCTTCACTCATCTATCCATCCTTTTGTCCATCTACATCCTTTCACTCACTCATCAATCCTTACATCCACCCTTTAACTTATCCATCCACCCTTTCACTTATCAATTCACCAATGCATCCATCCTTTCACTCATCCATTCACCCATTCACTATCTACCCTTTCACTCATCCATCCATCCATCCTTACACACACCTATCCACCTTTTTACCCATCCATCTACCCTTCCACCCATCCATCCATCTATTTACCTTTTCTCTCATCCATACTTCCACTCACTCATCCATCCATCCTTTCTTTCATTATCTATCCATTCACCCTTTCATTCATTCATCCATTCATCCTTTCACTAATTCATCCAGCCATTTACACATTCCTTCACTTATTTACTCACCCACCTTTTCACATGAGGTGAACCTTTGTCTGCAGAGTTGCAGACAGAAGAAGCCCATCAAGAACTTCACCTGCTGTAGCCCCCAAAGCAAGGGGTGGGGTGGGGGAGGGTTCACTATGCCCCTGCATATAGGTAATCTGAAAACTAGAAGTCATGAGTCATGCATGATGCACAGTGCCAGGATGTGAGGTGACTGTGACATGGTGTTTCCAGGGCTTTAAGTGACGTAAAAAACTGGGGGGTCTCTTCAAAGGGGGTGTTCAATGTAATTAAGGGTGTGGTTTAAAACACCTAGGCTAAAAATCTGTGCTTAGCATAGTGTTTCGCACAACTGGTATGTTGTTTCTGTCATTGCATCCAGATATATAATACAGCAAGTAGCCTTACACCAACAACAAGCCAGGACTATTGGCTTTGTCAGTGGTTGTTATTTGCTTAAAATAAAAAAGCAGTAACCATGGCTTTCTTGAATTTATATTGAAAATACTTCATTTCTAAAATGATGAGATAGTGAAAGAACATAACCTGTTTTTAACTTGTTTTTCTTTAAATAAACTGTTCTCTCACGGTGCAGCATGGGCGTTTTACCTTTTATCTAACAGAATGCCCTGCTGTACACTCACATGCTGTCACACCCCAGACTGCGCCATTGCCATTCTGTATGTGGCAATTAGCCGGCATACAGAATGACAATGGGCGGGTGGGGCTGCTCTTTTGCTCGAGGAGGAGTGCGAGGCGGCCCCATCAGGGGGGGGGGTGAGGCCTCTCACAGGGGAGCAGTGCTGCTCCCTGTGATGGCCAAAATTACGGACAAAAGGCGTCCGTAAAAGGGATCCTCACGTACAACGGACGTGAGGTCCCAATGACGGACGGTCCGTGAAATTTACGGACGGTTGGTCACCCTAACTGCTGGTCTGTGCTGTACTTACTGTGTGTGACCTACATCACTGCTGCTGGTTCTATAACTGTGTTGCCCTAGTGCCTTACTTTTCAGTGTGTGCGTGGGGAGCATACACTACTGCTGTTTCTGCTGTACTTTTTTGTATCTGAAGAAGCTTGCACTACTGCTCTCCGTGCTGTATCTCTGCTGTGTGTTAGGGAAACATGACCTGCTGCTGCCTGTTCTGTTTTTAGGTCTCGGGACCTATAAGCTGTGCAAAGCACAGCTTCCGGTCCGGAGGAATTATGTTTTGGAGTAGGGCACTTTAAACCCGCCTCTCAGCTCCGTTCGCTTCCATTGGCTGGCTTCCTAAAAGGAAGCCAGCCATTGGAAGAGAAGGGAGTCACTCCAAACAAGCCCCGTCTTTTTCGGATTTGGGGGCGTCATTTTTGCTGTTCTTTAGCTCGTGACGTCGTCCGTCACTCAGGACAGCAAAACACGCCCCCAAATTCGAAAAATTTCAGAAGCTTTGAGGCAGCCATTGTTGCCCAGCCAGCGCCGAGTAAGGTGATGCTGCCGCTTTCCACCCACACTAGAGCCACTTCCTCTGCTCTGACGCGGACACGGGCAGTCAGGTAAGTTTTCTTTTTTTTTTTTAAATGTATTTTTTACCCCCGCGCCAGTCCCGTCGTCCCTCCCCCGCCCCCCGCGAGATTTCCCTTATCGCCGCCGGCCCGCGACCAGGAAGTCAGGCAGGCCAGGGCAGGACAACCGGAAGTAGGAGGGCGGGAGCCTACCCCGCCTCCCACCGAAGACTCGCAGCCGGTTTAAGCACCGGAGCAAGCAGGAGCCTACCCTGCGCCCGGTGCCCTCGCCTGGAGAGGGAAAGGGAGCGTGTTGGTTCCCCCGCGGGGCTCCCCCGAGGAAGAGAGCCCCGCCCGCCGCCATTGCCAGCACCCGGTCCCAGGAGGAGGACGCCGCCTGCACCGAGGAGCCTCCGCCTGAGAGTCCGGTGAGTGTTCACGGGCAGGGGGAGGCTCAGGCTGCATTCTGTTCGAGCCCAGAGGCTCTTGGGGGCCATAGCTGCTTCGAGTCCCCAGGAGGGGGCTTCATCGAAGAGGCAGCATTTGGTTGTTGCGACCATGCAGCTGCCTCGGCTCTCTGCCCTTAAGTGTAAGTAAGAGATAACCTACATACGGCTCACCAGGTCGTGGGTTCAATCCCCGTATGGGCTACTCGCTGCTTTAATGGTTATTAGTATTACATGTATATTCGAACTACCTAGAATGCGTGAATGACCATGAGTATATATTCAAGATATCGGAAAGTATGCAGGAGATCGTTGTGCAGATTGCACCATACAGGCGAACTGCCTTCTCAGGGGGAGCAAATGTAAATAGTATGGATGCCTCTTCGCTCTTCGCCGGCGAGGCTCACAAAGGGAGGGGGGGGGGAGGCATGGGGACTTAGGCGGGAACAGGCTTGGTGGCTATGGACTGTTGCCAGAAAATTGAAGTCCATCGTAGGCAGACACAGCTTCAATACTGTTTTTATAATTGTCATTCAGTGGTGTCAATGCCTTCCGTTGTCAGTGTCTTATTTCAAAGCGGGGGCTTCTTGGTAAACTTACCGACCACAGCGGGAATGCATGGTAGGGGACCTGGAAGTCGTAACACGGGGAAGCCCTATTTAATGTTTAGAGTCAATTTCGATTTTACTTCTTAACTGTCTGTTTGTACTTATAACGCATTTAAGCGGGTAAATCTCCTCACGTTGCGTACGGGATCCTATGGTAAGCGCTCTCACAACTTGGGGTAATGTCCGCGCTGCAAGAAATTGCATAAACAAAGCCTCGCTAGGAGCATTTCCTATGTACCGATGGAGACAGACATCATCACACTGAATGCTGCGCTGCAAGTTCAGGGGAAGAAAGGCGAGTGGTTCTGTGCCCTTCCGTAGTGGACCAGCAGTAACATTGTTCGCCATTTCTGTCCTGGATGGAGGGAAGGGGGGCTTCAAATAACTCGAAAATACCCTCCCATTTCAGATTCAGGATGACTTGGTGACATCAGTAGAGCGCTGCCACTGTCACGTTTGGACCCCTATATTTGATTGCACATTTAAAGGAATTACCGAACATCACTGCAATTCGGAAATTACTTGTATATGCAGTGATACATGACACACTCCTTCCATTTCCAAACATGTAAATATCACGTTGCTACCGATCAGTCCAATCCACTCAGTTGACCACGAATATGTCTGTTACATCATGGTCACAGACGTGTAGGTTGTTCAATGAGTACCACTGAGCTGGGTAACGAATAGCCTCGATTTAGCAGCGCCAATATGCCCTAGAGGTGCAGTGCACGTGGCGTGGGTGACGAGTAGTGTGAATGCCTGTGCAGGATGCCTGACTGCTTGCTGGGGTGTGCGGTGACGAGTCTGCATCAGGTGGTGAAGCACAGCAGCCGGGGAGGAATCCCTTCAAAAAGGCTCCTATCTTTCATTTCTATGCAGCTCTTGCATCTCTCACTTCTCTTTCACACTCACACTAAGTAGGAGCAAAAGGAAACACGGAGACATGATTAGGCACATGACAAGGACAGCAAATGAGCCTAAGGGTAGCCCACCAGCACAGCGCACACAAAGCAGCATCAATGACACATAACGGCCAGAATAGCATAGGGTCAGATATCAAAATAGTCTCCCTTAATGTCAAGGGGCTGAACAGCCCGGTAAAAAGAAGGAAGGTGCTCGAACACCTAAGGAAACTCAAAAGCGACATCTATGTGCTACAAGAGACCAGACTTGAAGAGGCAGACATACAGCGACTAAGTGCCAACTGGATAGGAGAGGTGGTGGGGTCGCCAGCCCAGAACAAAAAGAATGGGGTAATAACACTAATCAGCAAAAATTCGAACCTGTCGCTCACAAGCTACCAAGCAGACACCCAGGGCAGGACACTAGTGACCAGTCTCAAGCGAGCAGGAGAGACCTACCATGTCGCAAACATATACGGCCCCAACAGTGAGGATAAACAATTTTGGGAGGGGATAGGTGCCCAGCTACACAACCTTCCAATGGAAGACCTACTGATCGTCGCCGGAGACTTTAACCAAGTCCTGGACCCAGCAATAGACAAGCACCCCTGCAGACGCTCCCCTACTATCAGCCCCAACATCCTGAGAAACCTGTGCACAAAGCTGAGGCTTAAGGACCCCTGGCGCCTAAGCAACCCGGATGCCAGAGAATACACATTCTACTCCAACCCTCACAACTCCTATAGTCGGATAGACTATATACTAATGTCAGAAACACACACACACCTCATAGACCACACAGAGATAGGTCCCAGAACAATATCAGATCACGCACATATAAGCCTATCCCTATCAGGCAGACACAACGAAAAGCCAACACGCAGGTGGCGATTCGATGACGGCCTTCTTCAGCACACATCGGCAAAGGCAGAGATAGAAACAGCAATTAGAGAGTATCTGACAATCAACGACACACCAGAGACTCCTAGAGAGGTACTGTGGGATGCCCTTAAAGCGACCATAAGGGGGGTAGTAATGACAATAAAAGGGAAAATGAACAAAGCAAGGAACAAGAGGATAGCGGACCTGGAGAAAGAGATCAAAACACTGGAGAACAGCCACATAGCAAGCCTAGAAGACAAAAACACACTCACAGAGCTAACCAAACTGAAGTACGAGCTGAACAGAATACTAAGCGAAAGAGCAGGGACCTGGATCAACAAATATAAATCAATCAATCTTTGCACGGCCAACAAAGCGGGGAAAAACCTAGCAACCTATCTGAAAGGGAAACAAAAGCAGCACACAATCGGGGCAATCAAAGACAAACACAACAAGGCCCAGACTGCCAATAAGGACATTCTGGAGGTATTCAGGGACTTCTATGAGGGTCTTTACACAAGAGACGACACGCTAAAAGAGGACGGGGGCGAGGAACTCCTCAACAGCATAGCCACTCCCACCCTAACAGACCGAGAACGAGAAATCCTAGAGCTAACAGTCACAGAGGATGAGATAAGGAAGGCCACGGCCAGCCTCAAGGAGAACAAGGCACCAGGGCCTGACGGCTTTACAGCAGGTTTCTATAAACAAAACCTGACCACACTGCAACCCACTCTGAAGCAGGTATTTGAGGAGTGCGTCCGCAAAGGACGCATGACCCCATCAATGGCTGAGGCAAATATAATAGTCATACCAAAGGAGGGGAAAGACACGACAGAGGCGAAGAACTTCAGGCCGATCTCACTCATAAATGTAGACTGCAAGATATACGCGAAGATACTAGCCAACAGACTCAACGCCTACCTACCTAAACTCATACACAACTCCCAGGTAGGGTACCTCAAAAACCGCATGTCCCATGACAACACCAGACTGCTATGCCATATAATCAACCACTCGTCCCAAAGTAGCAAAGCGGCCGTAATGATAGCCCTCGACGCCGAAAAAGCGTTTGACAGAGTCTCATGGCCCTATTTGGATCACTGCATGGGGAAATTCGGGCTGGGACCCAACTACAGGAGGATGGTGATGGCGCTTTACAACAGCCCCAAGGCACGAGTGGTAGTGAACGGAGGCACCTCAAACATACTAAACCTGGGCAGAGGTACGCGACAAGGTTGTCCACTCTCACCCGGCCTCTTCCTATTGGCAATAGAACCGCTCCTAACAATGATACGAACAAACGAAGATATAGCGGGGGTGCCAATAGGAGGAGAAAAATTTAAGCTAGCGGCATATGCAGACGATGTGTTAATAATGACAGAAGACCCTGAGAGATCTATCAAGGCACTGACAGACACAATTGAGAGGTACGCCCAGGTCTCAGGGTACAAACTCAACAAGGACAAATCAGAATGCAAGCCCCTAAACATCCACACAACAAGTACAGTACTTGGAACGTCAGGCCTAGCGTGGCAAAATAAACCTATTAAGTATCTAGGCATTCTCTTCGAGAGGAACTTGAGCACGACACTAGAAGAAAATGAACGGGTTATAATCCAGAAAATCAAGGCTAAGGTAGACGGATGGTCGCCCAAGTTCACAACATGGTGGGGGAGGGTGGAAACAATAAAAATGATGCTTACACCAATGGTCAACTATATGCTAGCCATGCTACCCCTAACCAACACAGATGACTTCCACAAAAAGATAGACAAGATACTGAACGATTTCTTATGGAGAGGGAAGAGAGCCAGAATAAGCCTGCAAAAACTCAGATTATCAAAGGAACAGGGGGGCTAAACATAACAAATTTCAAACGATTCCACGAGGCGTGCCTAGCTAGACAGGGACTGCACTGGCTAGACCCAAGACTAGACTACACACCAGCATGGCTAACACTAGAACAGGGGTTGCTAAAGGGTATGAAACCCATCACCCTCCTCACGGCCACCAAACACCCGGCAATCAAAGACAACCCGGTACTCAGAAACACAAAACGAGCTCTACTTAAAATTGACAAACTTCTCAACACGAGCATCAAAGGAGGGCCTTTTGAATCAATCTGGCACAACCCATCCTTAAAATACAGGGGTAAGGTCCTCGACATGCACGACTGGTATAGCCAAGGGATATCCACAGCCTGGGATCTTAAGAACAAGGGTGCTGATGTAACATTCGACACCCTGAAAGGAGAGTACAACCTAAACAGCGTAGAACTATACAACTTCCTGAAGATAAAAGTCGCAATAAGGAAGGCGAACCTCAACACCCAGACACCCTCGATAATACAGCTGGCCAACAGCCTGAACACGCTAGGACACCAGGTGGCACACCTCTACAAGATCCTAGGCCCCAAACACACCAAACTCAATGACAAGGTCCTAAACTTCTGGGGAGAGGCAGCAGGTCAAGCACTCAGTCAGGAAGCTAAGGCAGAGTTATGGAGGTCCACTAGTAGGAAAAAAGTGACGGCCACGCTGAATCAGACAAAATTCTGGCTGATACACAAGGCATACTGGACACCAGCCCGATTAGCCACTGTAGGCATTAGAGACAGCGACGTGTGCTGGAACTGTGATAAAGAAAGGGGAGACTTAGAACACCTCCTTCTAAAATGCCCCAAAATCAAGGACTTCTGGGGGAAGATCAGAACACTCATCCACGAGATCACAGGCATAGACATACAAACGAACCTCACAAGTCTGGCCCTAGGTTTCACGTCCCAGGCAATCACAAAGACAGAGGACCGGGACCTCATAGATCTCCTGCTGACAGCCGCAGTCAAAGTAGTCCTAACTAACTGGAAGGACACATCAAAGGCAGCTCCACAGGCATGGCTTAACTGGGTCACGTTCCTTAGAGGGGCGGACAACATAACAGCAAAACACACACCGAAGACGCACAAGCAGTCGACCATGTGGGGATCTTTAGACCACTACCTGTCATCACACAAGCCACCGTAGGCGTGAACGAGATACATCTGAGGTCACGGGCTGAAATAGGCTAGTGCTAACAGAGCAACGTGTACATCTCCTACTTAACCTATAACCTATATCTCTCTCCACTGTCCCCCCGGGGCGGCGCGGGGCACAAGATGCTTGGTCACAAACGCCAAGGAACACCAATGGACGCAATATGGACTATGAGACTATGAGACTATGAGACTACGAACTGGCGAATGATCTCAGGAGTACGGACTGCCCCCCCCCCCCCTTTTTTTCTCTCTTTTCTTGCCTTATTGTCTCCTTTCTTCTTTCCACTCATGTATAAGCCTCTTCCCTGTATGTAAAATTATATTTTTCTATATACAATAAAGAATTTCGGAAAAAAAAAAAAAAAAAAGGCTCCTATTTGCCAGTTAGTCGTAAAGCAGCTGGGGTCCATGTAAAGTGCTCTGATAAAACAGCAACAATCAATCAAGGATCTGCAGCCCCAAGAATTCTGTTTTGTGAATAGTGAGGGGACGAACCAATGAAGCATTTTCAGAACAGAGTCAGTTGTTCTTCTGATGTTTCGCACCACTAATAGGACAGGTTCTGCAGGGAGTTACAGGAAGGAAAGCAATATCAAAGGTACACTTCAAGGTTTAGGTCACTACAGAGTAGGTGATTCCATCTAGGTAGCATGTCTCTGGACTTCACTCTCTCTCTAACTCACTACCTCACTCACTCTCTATCTCACTACCTCACCTGCTCTCTTTCTATCTCATTACCTCACTTTCACTCTCTTTCACTACCTCACTCTCTCTCTATCTCACTACCTCACAACATCACTCTCCCTCACTACCTCACTCTTTCACTACCTCACTCTCTGTCTCCCTACCTCACTCTCTATCTACCTCTCTCTGTCTCTCACTACCTCACTCTCTCTCAATTTCAATACCTCACTCTCTCTCTCTATCTCACTACCTCACTCTCTCTCTGCTAATGCAATAGGTCTCACATATGCAAACAATTCAGCTATTGCCAATAGAAATGACAATGCCATTTATTTAGGGATAAAAAAAAATTATGAGCAATGTAATAGCTCTACCTATAATATTGCCGAGACCATTGCATTGTAAATGCTTGTTGTAGGAAGTGTTCACTCTTCCTCTCTTCACTGTACCTGTCCTGTCCTATGTAGAAACTTGCACTGCTGCGGTGTGTGTTGTATCTGCCCTGTATGTGAGGGAAGCTTGCACTGCTGCTGCTGGGATTGCTGTACCTGTCATTGTGTGTGGAAGATTGCTCTGTTGCTGACTTTGTTGTACCTTTAATAGCTAGAGGAGATTGCCATGTTGCGGTGGGATGGGGCGTGGTTTCAGGTCTTATCTAATGTTTCTTATTGTGTACATGCGTAAATGTTTACAGTGGGTTGGCTCTTTTTTCACTCGCTTTTTTACTCTCTTTTATAGAGTGTTAAATAGGTTGAGAATTTGTGATGTTTATAGATGTGATCTGTATTTTCAAATTTTTTTTTTTTAATGATATAATGGTGCAACATGTATATGTTTATATTTTTAAACTCCGGCTTCAATAAAAAAAAAAGACTTTGATGTACCTGTCTTGCATGTGCGGGAAGCGTGCACTGCAGATGTTCTATTTTAGGTGTGAGGAGGAAGCTTGCACAGCAGAGGCATGTGCACCACCCGTGGTGTGTGTAAGGAAAGCTGTTTTCTCTTTAGCCCCTCCCCCCCAAACAAAGAAAAACCGAAACAATGAAAATATACAAATTTAAAAAAAAAGTCTCTCCGTTTGCACTGCTTCTCTATAAATACTCAGCAGGCAAGACGCCATGCCTGGGGGAGGAGTGGGGGTCTGACCGTGTGAGGGGCGGAGGTTGTTGTAACAGGAGCAACCACCCCTCCCTCCTCTCCTGATCTGTCACGCGGCTGCTGTGGCAGATCGCGGATTAGTCAGATCCTGTCAATTCTCTGTTGCGGAGCAACAAGGCCTGGCCCGTGCCAGACCCAGGAGAAGGTCTCGCATCTTCAGGAAATCCTAGTCTGGGGTCAGGGAGTTAATTAGCAGCGCAGCATGCCCCTGCGCACATGATACGTGTGTGTGTGTAGGAATGGGGGCTGTTGAAGGCAAGGGGGGATTAGGGGAACCAGACACCATCACAGCCGCATGGTCATGTGTGCAGTGGGTTTATGTAAAGCACTCAGAGCACCGAGTGGGTGGCTGAGTGATTGAGGGAGTGAGGGGGGTCACGTAACGTTACAGTGTTCTCTTATTGCCTGGCCCACGGGAATTATGCGAAACTGTGGCCTCTACTTTTTTGCGCATTTTTCTTTGGATTTTTTCGCATAATCTAACACCTGATGCTTAATCTGCAGACTGTAACAAAAAACAATTCTCTCTAACTCAAAGGGGTGAGAAGTTAGCGATGTGTTCCCACGCAGTGGAAAGCCATTCGCAAAAGTTTTCTCATGGTCTTTCAATTGTTTTTGTGGAAAAGAAAAATTATGAAGTAATATTAACACAAAACATGCTGCATGATTTGTCTTTTCTTCCTGCATAATTTGGTCCTCCTCTTTCGCATAATTCCAATAGCCCTGCTTAGATCACACCTCCACTGTCTCTCCCTGATGTTGAATGATGTCAAGGTTTGGTGCGGATGTTCTCCCTTGTGATCTGTCTTTGGGGTGTGGTATCAAAAAAACTGAAAAACGTTATTGTTCCGTCACTGGGCCGGCGACAGGGGGTGCTGGTGCGGCCATGTGTTCTTCTGATTCCTTCGAAGGAACTGGCTTGATTCTTGACCCTTCTGATCCTCCTGGGCCACACATGGACCCTAGTTAGCACTCATGGCTACAGAAAGATATATATTATGGAATTTATATAGCGCTTCACGCCCTTAAAGAGACCATGAAGCACTCCGGTTGTGTCAGAGTGCATTGTTGAAAGGACATTGGTTTGGCCTTTATTGGAAGTGTTGGGTGAAGTGCACGAAGGTGGGGGAATGTGCATTACCATCCTCGTCCGTCTTCCTCGTCACAGTCACCAAGGAGCACCCCGTGTTCCAGACACAGCATTTACCCATAAATTAAAAGGTCCTCACCCAATATGACTGCCTGACAGGAAGTACCTGTCACCTGGCCTATAAGGGTGGGACCTACACAGGAAACATCCTGTTTTTTTCTCTGTTCCTGCAGAACACCCATCATCTGAATGTGTTCTTGGGGGGCATCTGCCTCTCAGTAGCGCCTCTGCTGCCTCCTTTATGGGGCCGGTGCTCGTTGGTTCGTCTTGTGCCTCTGGTGGCGCAAACTCCTACGGGCGTGCTTTGGGTCATCCCCTGTCTTGTGCGGGGATTCCTCCCAGCCCTTTCGGGTGTGGGGTTGTGGCCGTGACACCCCTTTTCTGCCGTCTCCCGGCATCTGCCGGCTGGTGCTCACCTTCCCCAATGCTCTGCCGTCTCCTGCCTCTCTCAAGATGGGCGGCCGTATTGTTTTTCGCGACTTCTCCGGTTCCTGGGTCCTTCGCCTGGTGGTTCTGGGTTCCCGGGCCGGCGTTGGGTCTGGGTTGCTGCTCTCTGTTGTTCCCGCTGGAGTCTCTGCCCTCTCTTGGGTCTCTTAACCGTGTACGGCCACGTTGGTGTGTTGCAGTGGTTCCTGCCCCTGGTTTCCTCTGGGGCCCTTCGGGCTCCTTGGCACTTTGGTGCCCCCTGCCATTCGGCCCTGTGAACCCTTGCTCTAGTAGGATGTCTGCATGGTCGGGCCTGGTTTGTGCCTGGATGTGTGCCCGCCAGGGTATACCTGGTGCTGTGGGCTACCTGTGCTTCCTCTCTTTCGGAGGTGTGGTTCTTGCCCTGGGTCAGTGCCTCCTTTTTGTGGCCTCCCCTTTTTTCGCCCTCTGTCCCTCGGGTGTTTTCTTCGGCCTTGGCTCCCCTGGGGGATTTACTTCATGCTCCTATGGTGTTTTGTTCTCCAAGGGGCTTTCGCTCATTGTTGTGTCTTGGGCCTCTGATGGCATCGGCTCTCGCGGGCTACGGGTTCGGATCCTGCCTATGCTACATCCTTCCCTGTCGACTGGTTGATTCTTCCTCCATCTTACTTTGTCCTGGTGGTTGTGGCGTTGATGTGGCTTGGCCTGGAATTCTTGGATTCCTCGTGATGTAGTCGAAACCCATCTACTCCTTTCACATGTACTTCTGTTCTTTCGGCTCTGGGTTCTTGGTTCCCCGCGGATCGCTGGCTGTCCTCCTCTTGGGTGGTGCAGGCTGCTGTTTTCGCTGCTCCTATGCACTTTTCCCGTCTCCTGATGACGTGTGGGGTTCAGGTCCATCCAGCCTTCATGTGGCCCGTGCCTACTTCACCTTTTTTGGGGGCTCCCGCTCTCCTCTTTTCATTCGGCGCGGTTGGGTCTTGTACGGTTATATCCCCTCAGGTTGCTCTTCTGGCGCTCTGCCGATTGGCGTTGGGGGTTTGGAGTTCCAGTCCTTCCTCCTCAGTTTTGTATTCATTTGTGGTGTTTCCCTGGTTTGTGGTTCCCAGTCAAGAGTTGTGGCAATGTTACGACCAGGGAGCTGTTGCTCATTGGTACGTCTTGTCTCTGGTGGCACTGGCTCCCACGGCACTTGGGTTCCAATCCTGCCACTGCTTTCATGGTTTCACATTGTGGTTCATGTCTCCCTGTGTCTTAGGACGTGCTGTACACTTGGGGTCTGCGGCCGTCACTGGCGGTTTGCTTCTTCGCAGGTTTCTCGCTGTTGCCTGTGTGTGGGTTCTGTGCTTGTGTTCCTTCGGGGCAGTTTGTGCTTGTCGGTCTGCTCTCCGCTGCCGGTGGTCTGCCATTCAGCTATCCGGCGGTCCTCTCTCATCTCTTTTGAGTCCTTGGCTTCTTGCCTTTTGCGCAGTTTTGTTTTTCCTGCTACTGCCTGTTTGCTTCGCCTGTTCCCCCCTCCTGGGGCTCTTTCTTTGGGCCTTTTTGAATTGCATTCTGGTCCATTCTGTTTGGGCGACGTTGTGGGTGCTTCCCTGGTCCTTCTTCCTGACCGCACCTTCTTCCCCTATTGTCCTCGGCTGCCCCTCTTCAGGTTTGGGATATGGCTTCATTCTCTGGTTCTCCTGGGCTCTGGTGATCTGCCTTGGCGCCCGGCCTCCCTTCGCCTGGTGAATGTTTTGTTTGTTTCCTTGGGGTTGCCCGGCGGGGCCGTCGCCCTGCGAAGGCCTCATCCCGTTGGGTTCAGTCCGCTTCTCTTTGGCCTTCCCGCTTCCGGGTCTTTCTTCCCCCCGTCATTCATGGTCGTTCCACCCGGTGTGTGTCTTCCTCCTGGGCTTCTTCATGAGGCTTCCTTGTTGGTACTTTGTGCTTCGGCGTCTTGGTCCTCCCCTCATGCCTTCTTCTCCCATTCCTTGCGGATGGGTGTGGTTCTTCTGTTTTTTTTGGCTCCGCCATACCTGCACCTGTTCACTGGTTCTGTGCTTGTCTGCATTGTGTTTTCCTTGGCATCCTGGATGTCTGTTTCTTTGTTCGTCCGGCGCTTGGGTATACGCTCCTTGGTGACTGTATCGAGGAAGACGGACGAGGATGGTAATGACTTGGTTACTTACCGGTAATGTTCATTACTCCGAGTCATAGTCTTCCTCGTCACAGTCATGTTCCCTCCCGCCCGCCCTTGGTGGTGGGGGGGGGCATACAAAGAGTCTGTATTTTCTTTGCTTTCTGCTTTTATATTTCAGGATGTTTCCTGTGTAGGTCCCACCCTTATAGGCCAGGTGACAGGTACTTCCTGTCAGGCAGCCATATTGGGTGAGGACCTTTTAATTTATGGGTAAATGCGGTGTCTGGTGCACGGGGTGCTCCTTGGTGACTGTGACGAGGAAGACTATGACTCGGAGTAATGAACATTACCGGTAAGTAACCGAGTCACTAATCATGGGACAACCAACTGGCAGCTATGCTTAGGCATGAAATGTTCCAGAAAATTTAGTATGGAGACAGTTAGTTGGGTAAGCAGACGTGGGAGACAAACTCCAATTTTTCACTGCTCTCCAATATTTCAATCACCCCAAAATTTACCTCAGGCGATTAAGCTCCTGCAGCCTGATCTCACCACCCTCCTTGACATTAGGCCCAACAAATTAGAGTAATAAAATAGTGACTGGACTGCTCAATAACTGAGTTCTAGATCATTGATAAGCTAAACAACTTTATTATACAAAATAGGCAATACAGAGATTAGCAAATACCATGAAGTCTCAGATACAGAGTAGATAATCAGAAATCAAAATATTCTAAGTCCTAAGTAAGCAGCAAAATCATAAGAAAACAAGTATTTGCAATGCAATAGGTCTTGCATTAGGAAAGTTTGAACTATTGGTATTGTAAATGACACTTTTTTATTTATGTGTTGCTTCTGAAAATAGCGAAATTAATAGCTTTGTCATTTACAATGCCAATAGTTATAACTTTCGCAAATGTGACACCTATAGCATTTGTAATGCAATATGTGTTGTATTTACATGACTTAGATGTATTGTATTACAAATAACAATGGCTTTAAATTTTTTAAAATAATTAATACTTAAATAAAAGTTATTGTGATTTATAATGGCAATAGCTTAAACTTTTGTAAATAACTTTTGTGAAGATTATGTTCAGTGTATTTTATTGTGATGAAAATCCAAGAACAGAAGTGAAATATTAACATCTTTTGTGACATTTGTAATAAAGCTTGAAACATTGAGAGAACATATTTGAACCAGTTGTTGTTGAATGGTTGCACAGATTGATGCTGTGGTGGCGCTGAGTGATGTTGTGGTGGCGACGAGTGATGCTGTGGCGTTCAGTGATGCGGTGGTAGCACATAGTGATGTTGTGGTGCCCCTGAGTGATGCTGTGGTGGTGCTGAGTGATGCTGTGGTGATGCGATAGATAGAGTGAGCGCGATAGATAAGAGTGAGTGCGATAGATAAGAGTGAGTGCGATAGATAAGAGTGAGTGCGATAGATAGAGTGAGGGCGATAGATAGAGTCAGGGCGATAGATAGAGTGAGGGCGATAGATAGATAGAGTGAGGGCGATAGATAGATAGAGTGAGGGTGATAGATAGATAGAGTGAGGGCGATAGATAGAGTGAGGGCGATAGATAGAGTGAGGGCGATAGACGAGTGAGGGCGATAGATAGAGTGAGGGGGATAGATAGAGTGAGGGTGATAGATAGATAGAGTGAGGGCGATAGATAGATAGAGTGAGGGCGATAGATAGATAGAGTGAGGGCGATAGATAGATAGAGTGAGGGCGATAGATAGACAGATAGATAGAGTGAGGTAGATAGATAGATAGATAGATAGATAGATAGATAGATAGATAGATAGATAGATAGATAGATAGATAGAGTGATGGCGATAGATAGAGTGAGTGCGATAGATAGACAGATAGAGTGAGGGCGATAGA
This sequence comes from Lissotriton helveticus, assembly GCF_964261635.1. Classification (NCBI taxonomy): domain Eukaryota; kingdom Metazoa; phylum Chordata; class Amphibia; order Caudata; family Salamandridae; genus Lissotriton; species Lissotriton helveticus. Next base: position 1,458,017,719 of record NC_136057.1, read on the forward strand.
AATGTTTTGCAAAATCAAAAATGCCAGTGACGAGGAAGACCCATTTTATTTAGGCTACCTTTACATCAGCTGTTTCTTTTTGACAGCCTGGAAAATATCTAGCTAATGTGAAAATAAAACTGAAATGTCTTATTAGGACAGAGGAAAATAGGACATATGTGGCATGCACAGATCGAAAACCAATTAGTTTCCAGTTTCCTATAAAATATTCCATCATTCAATGAAATATTCTGTTTACCTAAGAATTACGAGGTCACTCCTTAATTATAGAAATTTCCTGTTAAATGTTAAGACTTGGCTAGAAAATGTCATGAAAAGTTAGAAAGAAACCGATATTTCCCAAACATGTCTAAAGAGGAAGGAAAAACGTGACTGTTTTCTCAATCCAATATGTCTTTGGTCGCCATACTAGGCAGAAGCTTCAAGTCTGGACATTCATGCTGACTATAGATCTATAGCAAGATTTGCTATACTCTGGGGCCACTACCTCACCCCTTCCTTATAGCATGATGTTTACCATGGGCCGCCACATGATGTAAGAAATATGACGACAAGGATGAACCTTATAGCCAAGTAACTAACCATTTAAGTTTCACATACTATTGCCCTTGAAGTCTGGTTTCTAGAAAAAAAGGTATAATCTAATGGAACGAGTTAAAGATGAACCATAGATATTGATCCAATACCGCATACACCATTTAAGGGTTGTTTCGTCAATCTCGTACTGTGGGTTTAAATATTGGTAAATTACAGTTATTATGCACAAATATGCCACTGAATAATCTCAGCTGTGTGTGGAACGCTTCTCGAGAAGGAGTCTTTAAATATTTACTATCCACATCAAGATAGTCATTCACAGGCAAGACCTGATAAGTACCAAACCCAATGGCATAGAGTGCTGCCCCGTTGAAATGCCACCACAGACGCTAAACAGGAAAAATGCAAAGCAGGCTCAGTGTACCCTAAACTTCTGGGTTAGTTTAATGTGAAGACACACATGGATTATTCTGTTTGAGTGATCCTTTCCCTGATATTGGGACATGCTGAATAGTTTCATATTAAATCTTTTCCAGTGGAATTTTCCGAGCAACGCATCCAACAACACCTCACAAGGCTACAGTAACAGTGAAACATTAGCTACAAATCAGAAGATGAGAGGTGGCCTGAAGGCAAAGGTGTGCAGGACAGTGTGTGATAAACAAGATGAGCCAAGATGGCAGCTAAGAGGGAGCCCTAGTGAGGAGCTCCGGGGCTAGGGATCTCCAAACTGGATTAAATCCCCGAACAACCCCAAAATGCGACCCAGGACCAAGCGGAACCAATTCTAGCTGATAGGCACATACAGAAAGCGTAAAGAACACAAGAGACGCAGGACGCTGAAGGAGAATACTGTACCTGGTCGGTTGACAAGGCTGCCTACGCTCTTCGGACCCCTTGGACGGCGGACCCCTCGTGATGCTGACAACTGGATGTGGAGCAATCGTGAAGGACCCACAGATGACGTCTATTTGCCATAGATAAGCCAGCGGACCTGGGGACTCGGAGGACTTAGCGGCGGGAAATCCGGTGTATGTGGACACAGGCGGGACGTCCTGGAAAGGCGGAGCTGAGGGACCTCGGCGACCGACAGGAGAGGTACGTCCATCCTCACCCCCGACGCGGCCCCACCAGCTTGCAAAGGAGAAAAACGAGCAACAGCAGAGACGAGGGGAATGGAAAGCGGCGCGCCTGACCTTAAAATGGCGGCCGCGTTAGACACACTCAGCCACTAGATGCTGCCACTCTCTAACACAGGGGCATAGACAGCGAAGGAGGACTGGCGACCCGGAAAAGGAAGGAAGACACACTAGACCCCCCTCCCCTCCGAACTGACGAGTAAAAGTGAAAAGGGACAAACAAGTCCAGGATTGGAAAGTGAGATGAAATGATGAACAGCGAAAAGGGACCAAACAACTAATTTTGAAGGGGAATGAGAGAAAGTCTGTTCAGGAGATCATCAGGGACAAAGCCGGCTGACATCTTGAACTGTTTAACTCTTCACTGACATTACACTGGTTACTTATCTCCAAACAACTCGCTTTCACATTTAGGGATAGTCAATTAATTAATTAAATACTATTGAGGCCACCATAATTACTAAGGACTGATGAGAATAAGATAACATAACTAATAAGGATCAATTAATCAGAGGATCCAATATGAAACAGTAGTTTGGAAGTCACTTTCAACTTCTATATCTGCCACGACTACAAAGGTATAGACCCTCCGCAGACCCTCAACGTGAAGCGGAAATGGACGGAAGAAACCTAGGATCGACAGAGTCCAATGCAAAAAGCATAGAATACCCTTCAACCCTATCCAAAAATGCTGCCAAAAAATTCAAACACAATACTTTGAGAAAAAACCCGGACATGCTGTTCTCTGACCCATACTTTGATAGAGTTAAAGGCATCAAGATGAATGACCTTATATTCTACACAGACAAAACAGCTAAATGGCGCAACGCCCTTACAAAAATGCTGTTCACTAAAACTATAAAAAACATACCATATGGCACAAAAATAACGACTTCATTAACTAAAAGAAGTAAGACAGAATTATGCATTACCATGTATAAAACGGGAATAGTGCTGATACAAGCAACCAACAGAGAACTCGAGAAATTTGAGACAACTTTCCAAAACTTAAAGAAATACATAGAAGGAACAAACTACCAACAAAACATGATACCACTAGATGTCACACTTGAAAACAACGACTCCAACACTAGAGACACCAGTCAAACGGACGGCCAGAACAACCAAACCTCTAACACTGGAGATTTAACCGAAAACGCGATGGTATCACCAGATAATGAGATAGAAAGGATAGCGATATCTAATAACCTTGGAATCAAAGAGAATAACCAGGCACCAAGGAAAGTGCAATTGCCACTAACGCACAACTCCACCGCGCCTGAAGAGTGCACCCCAGCTCCAAACGAGTCCCTCCATGAAGTTAACGGAATAAACAAGGTAGATGATATCGACCTTCCCCATCCTCCCTCGAATGCGAGACTTGAGTCCCATAGAGCCCTATTCACAAAAACCCCCCTTACATCCGATAACATAGGAAGTAATGGGGACACCTCTAATAGAGCCAGAAATCTCAACCAAACTAAGGATACCAAGAAAAGATTTGTGGCAATGAGAACAGATCATTCACGGAGTAGAGCAAATTGCAATACCCATCCAGCCAGATCTATCTCACATAAGAAATCACCCCGAACACAGAAAGAAGTCAAGGAGCTCCAGAAACTCGTAGGAAACCTGGCACAAAACATGATGAAAATATCACAGACAATTGGAAAAATCTGGGAGATGGCGATAAGTACGCACACCAAGGTCTCACACATCCAGAATCTGGTACTCAGACCCAACAGACCTAACAGGACCAAGCCCTTGTCAAATGAAGAAGCTCTGGCCTTACTCCGATCTTATGAACAAACTGCCCTTGGTAGGGAGGAGAATATCAAAACAGTACCTATTGACTCTAATAGAACGTCCAGAAAGAATGACAGGAAAGCAATTCACCAAAACCTACAACATATTCAGCTAACAGCAGCCGAATCTGATAATGGAAAACTCGTTAAATCACAGAAACCCCTGAAGTGCCTACTACTTAACTGTCGTTCAGCAACTAAACATGCATCAGACATAGCTGCCCTCATCATTAACAAGGAAATTGACCTGGCCATCCTCACCGAAACATGGCTCAATGAATCATCATCGCCTACCATGGATCTCTTAATACCACCACAATATAACATCGTCAGGTTAGACAGACCTAGGAATGTGGGAGGAGGCATAGCTTGCATTCACCGTTCAGAGATTGAGGTCTGCCAATTCCAATCTGACCCCCTAGAATCCTGTGAATACCTTGGTATTAATGTGAGAACACCAAATAATCAAAGTTGCAACTTGCATGCATTCTACCACCCACCAGGAGAGCACGCAAAGTTCACAGAGCAACTGATAGAGATCATAACGACCAACTCTAACTCGGATGCCAATAACATATTCCTAGGCGACTTTAACCTCCACTGGGACGACGGCAAAGACAAACTGGTTAACTCGCTTAAAGACTTCCTCAGTGAGCTAAAACTTACACAAGCATGCAACCAACCCACTCACACACAAGGAGCGACCTTAGACTGGATTATTTCAAGAAATACAGAGACATCAATCATCGCTATAGACCCATGTGATTGGTCTGACCATCACATCATAACATTCGCGATACCTACAATGAAAAAGGGAAAGACCGTGCAACCACGCAAGCTCAAGAAACTGATCCGAGACACAAAAGAGGCTAATATTGAACTACTGGTTGAAAGGTGTGAGAAAGACCTGAAGCCACCCAACAATAAGCAAAATGTCAATGAGCTGACGGATCACTACATAACCTCGATCGGTAATATCGTCAATGACACCATGCCCCAAAAACTGAAAAAAGTCTCAGAGAAGCCAAAAAATCCTTGGTTTAATGAGTCACTGAACGAGGACAGGCGCAAACTGAGAATGGCCGAAAGGAAATGGAGACAACATCCCTCCTCCCCTGAGCTGAAAGCCCTCAGAAAAACAAGAAAAGAATACAACAAAAAGATAATCAACTCCAAAAAAGAATTTATCAGAGCTGAACTGGACAATGCCAGAAACAGACCACGAAAACTTTTCGAGATCTTAAAACAACAGTCAAATAAACTAGCCAAAACGGTTCAAGAGAACACAAAAACTCCCATAAGCTGCGAGGAATTCTCCTAATTTTTCACGGAAAAATCAAAAATGCTAGAAGTTGAACTCACAAATGCAGCAGCTAACCTTATGACCCTTCCTCCACCTAAAAATGAGGCCAATGCGTCAACAGAGGGTCTCCAAACAACAAAAAACAAGGCAAACTGGGACACATTTGAATTATACGACCAGGAAAAGATCGCCAAAAAGCTGGCGGAACTTAGACCAAACAACCACTATCAAGACCCTCTACCGGGAAAGTGTGTAAGAGAAATCAGCCACACTCTAGTTCCAATCTGGACTGAGATAATAAATGCCTCACTTGCACAAGGGATCCTCCCTGACTGCCTAAAAACAGGGCAAGTAGTCCCCATCATCAAAAAACCGACAGCTGATGCAACAGACCCAAATAACTATCGACCAGTGACTAACATCCCTCTACTGGCCAAACTCATTGAGAAATGTGTGCAGGGCCAACTAAGCCAACACATCGCTAAGTTCTCGCTATTAGATGATTGCCAATCAGGTTTCAGAACAGGGCACAGTACTGAAACTGCGATTCTGCATATTGTCGATGACGCCCTACAAGCCCTAGACCGAAATCAAACATGCCTACTGATCCTTCTAGACCTGTCATCAGCATTCGACACGGTAAAGCACGAAGTACTAATGACCAGGCTACAAGACAGGATGGGCTTGTCCGGAAACGTGCTGAAATGGTTCAATTCTTTCCTACAGAACAGGACTCAGCGATTCCAGGTTAACCAAGCAATCTCTTCCCCGAGCCCCAATACAATCGGGGTCCCACAAGGCTCAACGTTATCCCCTGATCTATTCAACTTGTATGTAGAACCTCTCACAGAGATCCTTCAAAAATCACAGATATCCTATCATATGTATGCAGATGACACGCAAATATACATGAAGATCGCCTCCCTTGAGGACATTGACCGAATAAACAAGACACTAAAGAGAGCCTTGCAATGGTTAACAATGAACTATCTGAAACTAAACGCCCAGAAAACAGAATTCCTGCTAATCTCACCGACAAGGAGCCAATCTGAAGTTAAGGAATGGACTAAACTGGTGACGGCGCTAAATTGCACCCCGACCCTAGTTAACTCAGCTAAATCACTAGGAATCACACTAGATGAAAACCTGGACATGAAAGAACATATTAACTCAATGGCCAAGAGCGCCCGCTTCCACTTGAATTATTTAAGAAAACTGAAACCCTTTATCTCAGTGATGGATCTAAAACTGGCTATCCAATCACTAGTTATCTCGAGGATCGAATACGGCTGCACCACATTAGTTGGCCTACCGAAAACATCCACAGCACCACTAAAAGCCTGCCTCAACGCAGCGGCTAGACTCATTACGGGAACGAAGAAATTCGATCACATATCTCCTCACCTGAAAGCACTAAACTGGCTACCTTACGAGGCCAGAATTCAAATGAAGATGGCCTGTATTACACATAAAGCGGTTCACTACAACATGCCTAGATACCTAACCAAGAAACTTAAGCTATCAGGAGGTAACAGACCAACTAGAAGCGCAAAAGAGTTACTATTGCGACCAGCCTTTTTCCACAAGATAAAGACCTACAACAGAGCATTCTCCGGAGCTGCCCCCAGAATCTGGAACTCACTCCCTCCAAACATCAGGAAGATTCAAAATACAGTAACATTCAAACGAGAACTGAAGACTCACTTGATGAGTAAATACCCTACATAGAGAATCCGACGGATTACTGTGATGATCATCTACGCTACCAGAGGGTTGTCCTATTCATAAAATTGGAAGATCTATATCTGATAATTGACTGTTTTCCATGGTCAAGCCGAGGCTAGACACGTTACTGCTACCTCATATACTTGTGAACTTATAACTCTATCTCACAGACATAATCTATATAACCGCTACCTCACCCTATTTATTTATCCTTATTATCCTTGATATGCACTGGAATGCCTTATAACCCTACCTCACCGAGCTTGGATTGTTACCATGACACAAGCTAAGCCTTGTTCGTCACCTAATGCTAATTGCACAGACATTAGGAATTATATATCTAATCACGTCCATACAGTATATTGCCTTCTACCTCATAACTATGTTTTTGTTATTACTGCTACTATAATGTCTACCTGTAATTCTTTCCTTGTTAAGCGCTCTGATACCCACGGGTCTTCTCCGCGCTATACAAAACTCTATAAATAAATAAATAAATAAAAATGTGAGTAACGCAAGTGCCAGCACATTCACAAAACGACACACTCCAAAAAAAACTGAGCAACAACCACAGCTGTGCTATGCCACAATGACAGTTTAAATAAGAGTGTGCATGAAACATGAGACGGTAGTCTAGTTTGTGCTAAAATATTTTAACCAGTCCTTTCTCATTGGTGTTTGTATTGTTATAAATAAAAAACAAAATGTTTCCTGTATGGAAATCTACTCCAGTTTGGTAGTAGACGTGCCATATCAGTAATTTCTACAAGCATTTAATTTGTAAATAAATTATGTGCCAAGGCCCTACCTCAGGAGGACACTGCAGTGTGTGCCATCCATCACTCCTGCAAACGCTGCCAGTGACAGTGCCAGCATAGCTACTAGCCATTGCATGGGCGTGGCCAAGGAAGATTGCCAACTAGATGCTCCTTACGGAGCTCCTGCCGACGGGGTGGCCTGACTGGGCTGGGCTGAGAGGACCTGGGCCTGTGATGGTGAGCCACGATCCTTGACTACTGATAGAAGGCAGGGCATCTCTACCAGGCTGTGTGTTGCACGGGGATAGCAGCCAGGCTGCAGACATCGAATGCGGCAATATCAAGGGACAGCCGGTGGCCGGGATGAGGAGCTATGATGACGCCAGGGGAAGCCGCGAGCAGCCGAGTATAGTGGAGATGAGCTAACCCATATGGGACTGGCGGCCCAGGGGGTGATTAAAACTGAGGAGCGCTGTATCTTCCCCTTGTCCCACTCCTAAAGCTCTGTGGCGAGAGAGCAGTTGCTCGCTTCCTTCAGCAGCAAAAAAAACAAGCAATGAATTCAGGCTGAAGGCGAATGGGAGGACAAAATCCATATAACGCAGCATAACGAAAGTAGCCTCACATGGTGGATGATAGAAATATTTTTGCAGGCTTACCATTAATGCAACCATAACCCCAATTTTAATAATGACAGATGCCTCCTTTATAGGTTGGGTAGCACACCTTTAGGGACAGCTTATGAGCGGACATTAGAACAAATCAAAACAAGAGGCTAAGGAATTATCCAGCGGCTTCCTCCTGTGGGCGTAAACCGGAAGTTCGGGAACGTCACGCCTTGTGGGGCGGGACTTCCGCCTTCTGCGGGAAGCTCGCGCCCACGGAGTGGCTGGCCCAGAGGAGCAGTGGTGACGCGGGGCTCCCATGCCTGAGGGAGAGCCCCGCGGGGGCTGCAGAAGTCCTGAGCCTGTAGCAGCGACAAAAGAGCCCGGTGAGTGGGGCTTAGTTTTAACGGGGGGCTGGTGTGTGTGTTTCTTTTTTTTGGGATTGAATAGGCGTGCACTGGCTGGGGGGTGTGTGTCTGCGTGTGTGTGTGTGCGCGTGTGTGTGTGTGCGCGTGTATGTGCGTATGTGTGTATGCGCGTCTGTGTCTGCGTGTGCGTGTGTGTGTGTGTTAAAATAATGCTATTGTAGGAGGATGACTTGCCCCGGAAGCGGGACAGGAGATGTGCACACCGCGTGGCTGTACGTGCGCGTACACCTGCTGAAATCGCTCTGCGCGTGCCCATCTCCTGTCCCACTTCCAGAGCAAGTCCCTAACAATAGAGCTCGCTGGAGACACCCAGCTCGACCTAAAAAGTACAGAATCTTGACAAGAACAAGAATAAGTATATCATCTAAGTCACACTCATGTCGAACACTGACAACATATGTTCTCTAGGGGAAAAAGGAAAAGTCTCTCAAAAATCGGACCAGGTCCTGTGAGAAAAATGAAAATTCCCAGGCTCACCCCCAAAACACAGGGTTTTATAAACATTTCACACATAGGTAATAAGCAAAAACTGCAAATTCAGCATGGCATGACTAGTGATAGCACATTGCCTGTAGTGTGTGGAGGTGGGGGCAGGACTTCACGCCACAGCAATACTTGTGGCTGCCGACGTCAAATCAGCCTTTCTGTGCCTGGAGGCGCCTATATCATTGGACTCGGGCTCCCGCTGCGCGGGACGCGTGCCCGGACGAAGACCGGGCCAAGAGCGTGCTCGGCTCAGGTTGGGCTTGGCCCCCCTCTTTCTTTTGGCACAACAGCATCAGCCGTCAGGTGAGAGGGCTCCTCTATCCATCAAGTTAATTAATTAGCCATGGGGAAATGAACAGGCCTCCTACCCGTCTGTCCCTCCTTCACCCTTGATAATATTCTGGTAGCGGTGGTTAATAGTGAAATTGAACTAACCAAACGTAGATTGTCACTGGGAAGTGTGGGGGTACAGATTATATCAGCATCTGGTGGGGCTTCACCTATATCTGATCTTGCACTACCCCGTACTCCTGCAAGTCGTGACTTCTCACGGCGGTGGTTGATGTCCATAAGGAGCTTACCTCTGGTGGGAATGCCAACAATAGTCTTGGACAAGATTTGCCCACAACACAGTTGCCCTTGACAGTCCCCCTTACAGCGCCAATTGTGTCTTCAAAGCGTAAAAGAACGACAGAGAAATCTGTCTGCACCAGAAGGAAACAACCTCCACATTCTGGTGTGCTCCGAAGTGATCTGACCTCTTGGGTACAGACGTCGTCCAGGGCCAATCATCCACTTTAGTCCTCGAATGGCAAGGCCAGCTATTGTACTTTTACCCATACTGAAGCTACATCTGATCTGTCAGATTTATTGGGCATAGGGCATCCTTTTTTTAATGCTTAATGCTCGCGGCAAGGCGATCTGATAGACAGGAAACTCAATCCCTTAATGAATCGCTTGTATCATTGGGAGATTTTGATGGAATGAATCAGTCACCGGGATAAGACAACTAATCCTAATATTGATACTCCTGTGGTACTGTCCAATTGCATACCTAATGTCTTACATGTAGTTGGTTTATCTCATAGCAATATAGGCCCAATAGATGCCCCCTCAACTGTACCTATTTGTAAGTTATGTTCATAACCAACTGATAAGCAGTCTTTTTTTGCTAAGGACAATATTACACCTGTTACCACTTTCCCTGTTTTTTCTGCTTCCCTTTCATTTATTTTATCCTGTTTTGCCTTTTTCTTAGTTTACTTCCCCTTACTGACTAGTCCATAGTGAGTCAGGTGAGAGGGGAGGTAGTATATAAGTCCCTCCCATACCTGAAACTAGTGCTTGCTGTTGTATCTTAGCAATGATGTCACTGTCTCATGGTCACTGTGCTCACTGGATTCCAGAGTGTGGAATCCAGGGAGCAGATCAGAGATGCAGAGATACTGAGGAAGTTGGTCCTTGAATGCTCCTGGGGTTGTTAATCCAATAAACTACTTTTCTACTACTCTCAACCACTGTCTCCAAGTCATTTCAGTGGCGACGAGGATGGGATACAGTTAAAGAAGAAAAATTGACTTGGATTGAAGATTTTCCTGACTTGGTTGAAGATTTTCCTACAGACTGAAGACTTCTCCACACAACCCCAGGAAGCCTGAACATTCATAAAAATTTCAAGGTACCTTTATCATATGTTGACGTTTTGAAACAAATAGACTCTTGTTTTGCGCTTAATTTGGATTTTTTTATACTCGTCGGACACAATTTACTTCGGCAAGTCTACAATTTATTACTTCTAAAATCATTACTTAATATTATTAAACGTCCTTCAATGAACTGTTCATTCTTTGTATACATTTTTCTACGAGGTGAACCTAGAACATGAGATAAACTTTAAACAACAGTGTATACTTAATGAGATAAACGCCTGACAACAGTTTTTCAAGCAAATACCAGCTATTGACAACGGTGACCACATTAATTATTTTAGTTTATTTATTTACAATCTACTGTGACAACGGTGACTACATTAATTATTTTAGTTTGTTATTTTTATTGCATTTACAGTATTATTCTAATATTTATAATTTAAATTTAGTCATTATGGATGTTTCATCTTCTGTAGTTGCTCCTCCCAAGTTCTTGCAGTCTCCTGGTCCTCCTTCTATGAATTGGGAAGATTGGTCAGAATCCTTTGAGACTTATTTAGAGGCCATAGGCGGTGATGTATTTTTACCTTCTAGAAAATTAGCATTACTTAAACACAATTTAGGTGTTGAAGGCAGAAAAGTTTTAAAAACATTACCTGTAACAAATCGTGTTGTTTCAACGGTTATTGACAATGATGAAACACGTGAAACTAGTGAAACCAGTTCTAATGATACAGCTATTGATGTATTTTCTGATGCTTTAAAAGCATTAGAAGAAAATTATGGGAAGAAGACGAGTATTGTGGTTGAAAGACACAATTTTTTTTCTAGGGCACAACTAGCTGGTGAAAATGTGCAACAGTATGTGGCATGTTTAAGAACCTTAGCCATTACATGTAAGTTCAAAGACTTACACGAAGAAATAATAAGAGATCAGTTTATAAATAGAATAAAAAACATCAAAATTCAAGAACGTTTACTTGAGCTAAAAAATCCATCTCTACAAAAAACTCTTGACACTGCTAGGAAAATGGAGAATACGTCCCATTATGTCAAAGAGTTAAGTTCTAAAGATGAATCTAGTAATGTTAATGCTGTATCTACAGGTTACAACAAATCTGATTATAAAAGCGATAACAAAGAAGTCAAACCTAGTTTTTCTAAAAATAAATCTAGTTTTACCAAAAGAGTTTGTTATAGATGTGGTAGTCAGAAACACACTGCTGAGTTCATCAAATGTCCTGCTATTAAAGTTACATGCATTAAATGCAAAAAAATTGGTCATTTTGCCAAATGGTGTAGAACTGGCGATTACAGTAATTGGAAGCGTTCTGTAAATCTTGTAGAATCTCATCTTGACAGTGATGAGGAAGTATTTGAGGGCAATGAGAATGACATTGAAGTGATGATGTTGCAAGATGACTTTGTTAATGACATCTCTGAAGATTATTGTCCCCCTAAATGTGAAGTACTGATAAACGATGTCTATATGATGCTCTGGGCAGATTCATGTTCACCGTACACCATCATTGATAAAAACATGTGGGAAAATGGAAACATGTACACCTTAATAACACCTGATGCACGACCTAAAGGTTACTGTGGTGTTAGACTACCAGTTGTGGGCTATTTTGATGCCAAAGTAACTTTCAAAGGTAGATCATGTTCGACTAAAGTTTATGTTGTCGAACAAGGACGTGCTTTATTGAGTTGGAAAGATCTTAAAAAAAATGGGGTTAGTACTAAATCCTAATCATCCTGACCAAGTAGTTTTGGCTAATGACTATATTGAACATGTATTGGTAACTAATGAAGATTCATCCTCTAAATGGGAAGCTGTTTTTCCCAAATTATTTAGCAAGGAGTTAGGATGTTTAACCAAATTTGAACACAAGATCATTTTAAAAGCAGACAATACTCCATCTGTCCATAAAGTAAGAAATGTACCATTCGCTCTACGGAAACCTTTGAAAGATGAATTAAATAGATTGTGTGATGCCAAGGTAATAGAACCTATTGAAGCTTCAAATTGGCTTAGTCCCATCGTTTTGGCTCGCAAACCCAATGGAAAAATTAGGATGTGTGTGGACCTGAGGGACTTGAATAAGAATATTTGGGTGGATAGATATCCGCTGCCACACATCAATGAAATGATTTCAAGCATTAAAGATGCCATGTATTTCTCGTCGATTGATTTGTCAAATGCATACCACCAAATCAAATTACACTCTGACTCCAGGCATTTAACGTCTTTCATTACACCTGAGGGTGCCTTCCAATATCTCAGAATGCCATTCGGACTGGCATCTGCATCCTCAGTTTTTCAGAGAGTCATGTGCAGCATTCTAAAGGGTGAAGTGAGTGTGAGAATTTTTCAAGACGATCTTCTTATTTGGGGGAAAGATGTACCTTCTCATGATCATGCAGTACACGGTGTGCTGCAGAAATTACAGGATGCTGGTCTAACTGTAAGTGGTGAAAAGTGCAAGTTTGGAGTGAAAGAAATTGATTATCTTGGTCATACCATTTCCAACGAAGGGGTTAAACCTAAAATGAAGTTATTAGACGCTATTGAAAAAGCACCCCACCCCATTAATAAAGATCAGTTACGATCATTTTTGGGACTTGCGGAATACTATTCTAAGTTTGTTCCAAACTTTGCTGACAAAGTGTATAATTTAAGATTGTTAATGAAAAAAGGCGTTTCTTTTGCTTGGTCAACCTTGTGCCAACAGGCTTTTGAGAACATCAAAAAAGACATCACTAAAGCTGTAGCTCTTAAACCTTATGACCCTGATCATATCTCTATAATTGTTGTGGACTCAAGTGCTTATGGTTTAGGTGCTGTCCTTATGCAAAAGCACAATGGGGCTGAACGAATTATAGCGTTTGCATCTCGCACACTTAAGGGCGCTGAACCTTCATACTCCGTAATTGAAAAGGAGGCTTTAGCATGTTGGTGGGGCGTAGACCATTTTAAAACTTTTATTTGGGGCACTTGTTTCGAATTAAGGACAGATCACCGTCCTCTTATTGACATATTCACAACAAAAGGTGCTTCAAGAGCCACTCCCAGAATAGCGAAATGGTTATATAGATTACAGGGGTATAATTTTCAAATAAATTATGTTCCTGGTCATAAAAACATTAATGCGGACTGTTTATCACGTCTTCCTTTGCCATGTGATAAAGATGATACTACTGAGGATAAAGATGAATGGTTAGTTGCCAGTATCGAAGAATCTTGTAATAATGCAATCAGTGAACAAGAATGGGTTCAAGCTGTGACTGATGACACCTTACTACAACAAATCATTAACAACTTACATGTTGGTGTAGATCTGTCATCCTTGGATAAGTCCATTTTGACCGATTTTAAGATGGTTTGGCCAGAATTATCTTTTTATGATGGCATTCTTAGGAGGGGCGACAGATTAGTTGTACCTGCACTCCTGCGTGAAAAACTATTGAGTTTATTACATGAAGGACATAGTGGAATGACTAGCATGAAGAAGAGAGCAAGGAATGATTTTTGGTGGGCTGGAATGGACAAGGACATAGACAGGTGCGTTAGGAATTGTCTAGCATGTATGTCTAGTGACAAATCTCACAAATCACAAGAAACCACTATTTCGGCAACTCCTTTTCCTAAAAAGCCTTGGGATAAAGTTGCTATTGATATTTGTGGTCCATTCCATGTCAAAGGCATAGAAGATAAGTTTGCAATTGTCTTAATGGATTTTCACTCTAAATGGCCTGAAGTAGCTTTTATAAAGGATATCAAAGCTTCCAACATTATTGAATTCTGCGAAGGTATTTTCCGAAGAGAAGGGTACCCTAGCACTATTTTATCAGATAATGGCCCGCAATTTATAGCCGTGGAATTTTCTGCTTATCTTAAAAAAGTGGGAGTAAAACACATTACCACCTCCGTATATAATCCTAGAGAAAATGGTTTAATAGAAAGGTTCAACCGGGTGTTGAAGGAGTGCATCCAACTCGCTAGCAACAATAATGATAACTGTAAGGATGCTGTCAAGGAAATGTTATGGTGTTACAGAAATACTCCCCACACAGCCACAGGAATATCTCCGTTTTCTTTATTAAAAGGGCGTGAGGCTGGATCTAAAGTTAAACCTGTATGGATGTCTAAAAATATTTTAAAAATGACTGATGGTGAGAACCTTGCAGCTAAGGTTCGACTATATCAAAATAAATATATTCAAAATCACAATTCCAAGATCAATTGCAAGGCTAATGCATTTAGGGTTGGTGACTGGGTACGTTCCCAATTAATGAGCAATCGGAAACCTGGTTCCTCTAAATGGTCTAAACCTAAACAAATTATTTGTGTAACTGGTAATATAGTGAAGTTAGATGATGGTAAACAGTGGAATGTAAGGAGCATTACAAGATGTAATGACCGGGAGTGCAAACAAATGAGTGGTCTGGTAGACAGTTCTCCAAAAACATCTGTGGAGAAAGGAGATGTTGTACCTATTTCCATGTCTGTATCTGCTAGACCTAAGTGTAAACCAGTTTGGATGAAGGATTACATCTGTCCGTGATTGTGTATTGCTTATATGCTTCGGTATGAAATGTTTTCTTTATTTTTGTTATTTGTTTTGTTATTTTATAGAAAGGGAGATATGTTGTATCTTAGCAATGATGTCACTGTCTCATGGTCACTGTGCTCACTGGATTCCAGAGTGTGGAATCCAGGGAGCAGATCAGAGATGCAGAGATACTGAGGAAGTTGGTCCTTGAATGCTCCTGGGGTTGTTAATCCAATAAACTACTTTTCTACTACTCTCAACCACTGTCTCCAAGTCATTTCACTTGCCTTTATAGAACGTTTGAATTCAGGTCCTGAGAGAACGTTTGGATTCAGGCCCTGAGAGAACGCATATGCGTGTCTCTCTTATTCCCTGTGGCAGGAGCAGCAAAAGGATTTGAAAGCAGCAACCGTTGCTAAACTGCACACACGCGGCCGGAGAGGCGAAAGGAATTCGGAAGCAGCAACCGCTGCTATACTGCGCACCTGCGGCCGGAGCAGCGAAAGACACATTCCTCAGCAGCAACAGCTGCTAAACATTAAAGAACAAACGCGGCAACCGCAGCTTAATCTTGAAATGCGGCCGGAGCCGCAAGGTTAAACAAATGCGGCAAACCCCTGCTACACATTGAGAACGTGGCCGGAGCCTCAAGGCAAAACGAACGCGGCAACCGCCGCTTGACATGGAAAACGAGGCCGGAGCCGCGAAACAAATCAAACGCGGCAACTGCCGCTAAACATTGTGTGCATGGCAGGAGCAGCTAAGCTCACAGTAACTCCATTTTGGCAGCTCTTATATATATATGTTTCGCTACTTGTAAAGGAACTGCAAGACATTGCCTTCCCAGCGGTAAACACCGCCATCCTTGATTCCTATGAACTGCTCACACAGGTGCACAGCAGCAGCTGGCGGCACCGCCTCCACCACTATCCCTTGATTCCTTTTGTTAGCTCTCAGAGGCGCACGGCAGGAGCTGGCGGCATCTCCTCCAATGCGAGATACTGCGTTATTTTGTTTTGTGGTTTGTGCACTATTGGATCCATGGGAACTTTCCTTTGCTGTGGACAATATCCTAAAGTACCATAATGCGTTATTTCCAGGGTAAGAAAATACTTCTGCTTTTCCTTCCGCCTGCTTAGAATAAGAAGTACTTATTGTTCCTTATTTTGGGATTCTCACCTTTGCAAAAATCTCTTACCTTTCTGTTTTCCAGGACCTACTGAAGGTCATCCCGCAGACGCTATCTGCTTCCCTTTTCGTTTGGTCAGCATCCCCTGTTGACGTCACACCTGGGCCATCCCTTCACATCCCGAAAGCATCGTGAGTGATGTAAATTCTCTCCCCTTTCCCCTTGGAATCAATCGCCCATACTGAGCACGCTGTGTGAAGGATTGGTTTGAAGGTGAGGGAGGAGGCTCTCTTCGTTCCTGCGGTACCTGGTTGTTCAGGTGAGTGGGGTTGTGACAAAAAGCCAAGCCCACAAGAATTTTTACCGCCCGAGCGAAGATGGATCAGGAGGGGCTTAGTGAGAGTCCGTTCTCCGCGGATTCCACTCCCCTTCCCTCGGTTCAGGACTTAGTGACCGCATTAGTAGCACTGCAACACAAGGTTCAGCCCCTAAGGCAAGAAAACCAGTCCTTGAAGTCTGAGCTTCATACTAGACAGGTAAACACCACCTGGGGTCCTTCACCTGGAACTACCCTGTGGAAAAGTAAATTTTGCCATGTTCTGTGTCCCTACATGTCATCCATCATATGTTATGTGTGCATGATTAAATATGCATATGCATTCCCCATGTTCGATTAATGACGCAATTACAGTTGTGTCCACCTCTAGTATGCCAGTTTCCAGTCCTCGTGAATACTACGAATATCAGGCCTATGTAAAGCTACGTTGCCACGTTTCTCAGTGTGCACGTTATTCTATTATAAAGTCCCCGTTTCTAGGCCTCAAAAGGGCCTGGACACCAGATTCAGCTCCTGTCTCCTGAAGCCTCGCTGAGGAGCGATACAGCCCCCACCTGTATCCTCGACCCTTCACTTACTTCCTGCCTCGCAGTGCCCGGCCCAGCCTGGCTCAGTCTCTGAGTCTGCTAAGAATATGTTATGATTCCAGTTATCAGTTCAGTCCTCCTTCTCTGCATTCCTAAGCTACTGAACTGCATCGATAGTTTCCGTCATTGTCTAGCCTTCACGTCTCCACGTTAGAGAAATACTGCATTTAATGGTCATTTAATATTCTTCATCACGCACTACATGTAGAATAATGCATGGTCCAGTCTTAGAATCAAGTTAGCCTTTCCCCCCCTAACTTCTAGTTTATATCAACATGTTCTCTAAACATCAGATACTAGATACTGTTTAGGTACATGTCGCCCTGACTCTCCAGACTTCAGTCTCTGCTCCTAGCACAGAGTTCATAGCCCCCAGCTTCTCCTAGTGATACGTCATTGCTAGTTTGCGCGCACCATCAGGTTAGAGGTCCCGGCTCCTTAGGTAGCCCCCTCCAATGTTTCCGCCCATTCATGACATATTCTGTTACGTTTGCATCACATGTCTATGTATACGCCCCGTTACACCTACTTTCGCCCTTATCTTTCGCGACTGCTACGCGTCACACCTTCTGCTCCACCCACTGCTACGCCTACTGCAATGTAATGCTATGTGTTTGCGTTATGTATATATGCTCATGTATTGTTATTAAAAGTCAGCGCGCTCATCCCAGATCCAGCCCCAGCAGCTGCTGGGCCCTGTCATCCTATTCCTATGCAGGTTGTCCTGTTCCTGTCCTTATGCTGTATTAAACCTGCAAAACTCCTACTACCTCGAATCTTGACTCTTATTTATTGAGCTATCTGTTATGATATATGTCTAGTCAAAAAGAGAGGTATTATTTATTTATTTACCACATAATGGCGCCCGAACAGGGACTTGCCCTTTCCCCACGCGTCGGTGAAGCCACGCCGACCCCCTGACCCTCTGCAGTCGTGACGGAACTCTTCTGTGCACCGGCAGATATTTCTGCTTCAAGTATCCCTCAGGCCCACGGAGGAGACGGAGGAGGCGGTCCAGCATCCAAACGAGACGGTGGAGGAACGCGGCGAGTCCCGACCAGAGCCCAAGCCAAGAGTCCAAGGTCCGAGGTATCCGGAGGCCCACCCGTAACTGAAGTCCGAAGTTCGTCGTCCGTCGTCGTAGTAGTCCAGTCCAGTCCGAGGCTTTCCGTTCTTGCTGCCCGGTGAGTACCATTACTGGGGTAGTATCTAGACAGGGTCAATCTAAATTGACTCTGGTCCGTGGGTTGGTGGTACACAGACTCACAAACGAAGTGTTCACCTAGGTGGATACGGGTCTTGATGCGTCCCTTTATGGGACCGGTATGTTCCGTACTGTTTCAGCAGTGCATCCAGTAACTCTAGTCTGTTCCGTTCTCGAGAAATTCTTGTGTTTCTGTTCTCAGTATTCCAGGTAATATTCTGTCCGAACTGTTATGTTATGATGTTGTTCAATGTATTTCCAATGTCGTGGTATGCCTGAATTGTTCTCCAAATTGTTATTGTTTCTCGTGTATTGTATTGTGTTCCGATTCAAGTTTACAATGTCTCTCTTTTCGAGATTACGTCAGCTAAAAACTAGAAAGGGTTTGTTAGAAGAAGCAGTTCCTGTTCCGCCGAGGGACAGTCCAGGTCACTTTATGTATCAGAAGCATGGCATAAGCGCCATATTGTATCTAGATTTATGGGTAGAGTATACCAAACAGTTAGAAGAAAAGTATAGATGGCCCGTATCGGGTACATGGGATGCCGAGTGCATCATGCGAGTAGAAGAAGCATTATGGAAAAAGAAAGCCAGACAGTCACAGAAAGATGCCATCGAGTTATGGCGCAAAGAAGCTCATAAAAGAACTGAAAAGGAAATCAGAAAGTCAGAATTAAGTAGAGAATCCTTAGAACGAGCACAAGAAAAAGAACTAATCGAGATAGGTGAACAAGTCAAAGCCGAACAGTCAGACAGACAGAGGCATGCCCTTATTAGGGGTATGTATCCTCTTCTTGCCGAGGGCTTGCCAAAAGCGACCCCAGAGGCATCCAGTAATTTCCCGCCAC
This sequence comes from Lissotriton helveticus, assembly GCF_964261635.1. Classification (NCBI taxonomy): domain Eukaryota; kingdom Metazoa; phylum Chordata; class Amphibia; order Caudata; family Salamandridae; genus Lissotriton; species Lissotriton helveticus. Next base: position 1,458,036,815 of record NC_136057.1, read on the forward strand.
CATTAGTTCCGACCAAACTACGTCACAAACAGACCGCAGCTGATATTTTTATTTCGTCCTATTTGGACGACACAGTCCCCGAATATGCAAATCCTGTTCGCGCTCCGCCAGTCCCTGTAAATCAGGCACTTCCCGCTTCTCCAGACACCGGAGTACCTGTTACGGTACCCCCGGTCCAGCCCGCCATACAAGTCCAGCCTACATTTCCATTTCCCACTCTGCCAGGACGAAGAGCCTCAGTAGACGAATCTAGTTTAGGGGCCGCAGGAGGAGGTCCTCCTCAAACCCCGCCGCCACACAAGCGTTTAACGACAGCCGAATTACATGCACAAGCGTCACAGCGTACGCCTAGACATCAGACTGTAGCAGAAATAAGAAAAACCCTTGCCGAATGCGGCTATGATCCAATCCCAGGCGAGGATAATATGGTTTTATATTCATTCCGTGTAAGAAAGGTGGCCGAGTATCTAGTCACCTTACCGAATATGAAAGAAGATCTAGACAGAATATATCGTTTCATCCGTACAGGGGATGATCCAGAAAGTATTAGCGAGGCCATGTCTCAAAGGAAAGCCGAGATCCAGCTCATGATATTAAAGTTTCTGATCAATTGTCTAATAAGAGAACAAGATTACCCGTCTAAAGATCCGGCCGAAATGAAAATCCTGACAAGGTGGAGTGATAATATAGCCGAGGGTAAGCACAAGACCGTCGGTGCTATGGAGAGTATGTACAAGAAAATCCGTAGAGAAATAATAAAGATACACGAACAACGTAAAGCAGCACAAGTAAGCGAGAAAGAAAGTAACTCTGATACTGAAGAGGTAGAGGACGAGAATCCCGCCAGAATAGCGTATGTAGGAAAATCTAGATTTCCAGATCGCCATTTACGCCTAGAACACAAGTCTATTTTCCATCATCCAGCACCAGAACAAGGTTCCCTAGAACAAGTGTTTCAAGCTACCGATCACATTCTGAAATCACGAATCGGTTACAGTGAGTTAAGTACCATGCATGAACAAGAACTAGCCCGATCAGCAGTCCGATGGATTACTGATTCTACCACTTTTCCAGACGAAATAGTGGCACAAATGTTTCTGAAAATGCCCCCAGCCGAACAACGACTGGTGGGTATGTATATGATTCAGCACCTCATTACATTGTATGAGGGTCAGCACTCTGATCCAGGCCCGTTACATGATATCCTGAACGAGTTACTCCAGTATAGATGGAAAGGTCTAGGTACCGATTTAATTAGTGTCATTCTAGAACAGCGTCACAAATATAGAACGTTTCTGAACCCGCATTTTGTTCATGTCTCACCCCCAGAAAGTAAACCATTTTACATGGAGAGACAGAATCCGTTACGAGAAGTCCACCCAGTTAAAGGAACGGGTGGCGAAATGCAGCGAGTGTTTGTATACACTCCGATTACAAAGATGGAACTCCTCGAGATGAAGAAATTAATTCCCTGTCATGACAAAGATCCAGCAGGGTTCCATAGAGAATTAAAAGACATGCTCCGTATGGGAGAATACACATACCCAGATATAATTAAAATGTTAAAGGTTCTGCTGCCCGCAGGGGTGTATGAAAAGCTCAAGGAAAAAGAATGGGAGGTGGGAGAGAAAAAGATCGATTGGGCAGTTCTAGAAGCTGAAGATAAGGCACGAGTACCAGGTACCGGTCTTGGAGATAAATGTAAAGAATTACCGGAATTATTAATACAAGTTCTACCCAGATTATTGACAACTAGAAAAGAAGACTGGGATGCAATCTCAGCCTGTAAACAGAAGCAAGATGAGGATATTAGTGATTTTTATTCTAGATTTGAAAAATGTTTTAGCATCAACAGTGGCCTCAAGACGAGTAGTGAGTCATACCCTCACCTTTTTGTTACTAAATTAGTCGAGAATTCAAGTCCACAAATTAAAAATCGAGTTTTGAAAGTCGAAAGTACCTGGCAAGCTAATACCCCGTCCCAGATGTTGCAGATGCTCCAATACCACCAGAACAGAATCAGGGAAGAGCAAGAACACGAAAGAAAACGTATGAAAGATACGAAAATGAAAGTACTAGTTGCACAATCTGTTCCTCAAGACAGTCAGAAGAGGGGTCCGAATCAAGCCAGTCATCCTGCAGCTCCCGTTAAAGGAAATTGCAATTATTGTAAACAGCCAGGTCATTTCATAAATGAGTGTGCAGTTCTGAAACACAACATAGCTACTGGTAAGACTAAAGAAAGACCACGTCCGCCTAGACAAGAACAAGTTTCACAGACTCCTCAGCCACAGAATGCACCACAGACAGTTACCGCACCGCAGCCTATTGCTGCAACACAGCATGTTACATCGCAGATGTACCAGTATGCACAGTCTGAGTATCCAGAGTACCAGCAGTATTCATGAAACAGCCTAGAGAGGGAGGTAGGCTTGCCTCTCATCGAGATACCTGTAGATCAAGAAGGTCCCTATGTTCACAGTCAAGTATTAGGGAAAGACAGAAAGTTTTTGATTGATACAGGGGCAAGTAGGACCACAATTAGTCACGCCGAAGTTCCAGGGGCTCCGCTCTCAGGCTCAAGAAATGTTTCCCTTGGATTTTCAGGAAAACCTATCGTAAATGAGATTTCAAAGCCAGTTACTCTAGAAGTAGGTCCATTGTCCCGCACTACTGATCTGTTACTTACTAAGTCATGTCCAGAAAACCTATTAGGCATTAAGATACTGAAAGAGTTAGGTGCAGTTATATGCTGTTCCCCAGAGGGAATACGATTGTTCCTACGTGACTTCAAGGGTCACTATGTATTACGAGATTTTGATTCAAGACTGTCTAATGTTCCGCAGCACTTATGGGCGCAAGGTCCAACTGATGTAGGTTACATGCAAATCACACCCTATCGTGTGACTCTCAAGCCAGGTGTAGTGTTACCACGAATCAGACAGTACAGATTGCCACCTGAGGCTGTAGCAGCCTTATCCAAAATTATTGACGAGCTCATGGCTCAAGGAGTGGTTGTAGAAACTGACTCCAATGTATGTAATTCTCCGATCATTCCAGTCATGAAACGTACTGATCCAAATGCACCCCCAGTATATCGATTAGTGATTGACCTACGAGAGCTTAATAAATGTATTATTCCGCAGTACCCAGTTGTCCCAGACATCTCTTCCCTATTAACGGCCATTGATTCCGAAGCCACGTTCTTCACTGTCATAGACCTCAAGAACGCATTTTTCAGTGTTCCTATTCATCCAGACAGCCAGTTCCTTTTCGGATTTTGTTTAAATGGAAGGAGCTATATGTTTACACGAGCTCCTCAAGGTTTCACAGAAAGTCCTAGTATTTACAGTCAAGCACTTAAGAGACAACTAGACAACATTCACATGCCAACTGACACTGCCCTGCTCCAGTATGTCGATGATCTACTGATCACAGCCCGTTCTGAACGTGCATGCGAGCGAGCATCCCTGACAGTTTTGTATTTCCTAACCGAGATGGGGCACAAGGTGTCCCCTTCTAAGCTTCAATTCTGTGTCCAGCAAGTGGTCTACTTAGGACACTTGCTGTCCAAGAAGGGTAGGCAGTTGACACCAGACCGTATCCAGTTGATAGCGAGTCTTCCTCAGCCCAAGACCCAGAAGGAGGTACGTGCTTTTATCGGCCTCACTTCTTACTGCAGACAATGGATTCCTCAGTATGCATTTCTAGCCAAACCACTGATACAGTTAACGACACAGGAGGCAGCCGTATCGACTGTCCTCCCTTGGACATCTGAACATACACTTAGTTTCAATGAGTTAAAGAAAGCCCTATGCCAAGCTCCAGTTCTAGCGACACCGAACTACAGTAAGCCTTTTACACTTTTCGTCACTGAACGTGAAGGTACAGCATTATCTGTTCTCACACAAGATCAAGCAGGACAATACAAGCCCTGTGCTTATTTTTCGAGCACATTAGATCCTGTAGCCCAGGCTCTGCCTGCGTGCCTCAAGTCAGTTGCAGCCACAGCACTAGCTATCAGACAAAGTGATTCCATAGTCTTAGGACACTCCTTGACAGTACAAGTTCCACATTCCGTGGAAGTTCTTTTAAACCGAACACAAACTCAGCACTTGACAATTGCACGTTTAACAGGTTATGAATTGACACTGTTCCAGCCACACATAGAAATCAGACGCTGCAACATTTTAAATCCTGCTACACTGTTACCATCAGTTAATTCAAATCCAGCCACACATGATTGCGTGGAAGTAGTTAACATTACGACAAAGCCAAGACAAGATCTGACAGATACTCCGTTACCAGACCCCGACCTGACACTTTATGTGGATGGTTCATGTATGAGAACTAGTACAGGAGAACTAGTCGCCGCGTATGCAGTGACTACTGACACCGAAGTTATTGAAACACACCGTATTGACACTCTGTCCGCTCAAGCAGCAGAGCTAGTTGCTCTGACACAAGCCTGTATACACGCCAAGAACTTGAAAGTTAATGTTTACACAGATTCACGTTATGCATTTGGAGTTGTACACGACTTCGGAGTGCTCTGGCAGGAGAGAGGTTTCATGACTTCTCATGGAACCAAGATTCAGCATGGTCTCCTTATTCAAGCTCTGTTAGATGCCATACACTTACCGACAGCTATCGCTATCATGAAGTGCAAAGCACATACGAAAGTTACTGACATTATTTCCCAAGGTAATGATCTAGCAGATCGCACAGCCAAGCTTACAGCACAGACTCTAGACATTCCAGTTAACATGACACATACTCCAGATCCGACTACATGTATGACAGTTAAGGACCCTACACAAGATGTCATAGATATCCAGTTACATGCTACTCCTGAAGAAATCAAGAAATGGTCCGAACAAGGAGGGGTCCAGACAGATCAAGGATGGTTAACAAAGGGTAGAGCCACATGGTTTCTCCCCGACTCTATGGTTCAAGTCATTATTAATACCGCACATAGTCCAGCACATTTAGGAGAAAAAGCTATGTTAGACAGTATCCAGAACATTTGGTTCAACAAGCATTTACGAGCTGCAGCCAAGCAGAAAGTCCGTACCTGTATGATATGTTGTCAGTTTAATCCAGGTAAAAGTGTCCCGGTGGAACAAGGTGGATTCCAGCCCCCTGACCACCCTTTTGAAGTCCTCCAGATGGATTATATTCAGATGGAGCGATGTCGAGGTTTCAAGTATGTCCTTGTAGTTGTATGCGCTTTGTCCAGGTGGACAGAAGCATATCCAGTTCCAGATTACACAGCCGCGACCACTGCCAAGCAGTTGGTTCGTGAGTTCTTCCCCCGTTATGGACTCCCTAGAGTCGTATATTCTGATAACGGCCAGCCATTCTCATCTGAACTCATGAAGCATGTTTCCCTTTTGCTAGGGTACCAATGGAAGTTCCATTGTGTACGCCATCCTGAAGCAGCCGGTCTCGTAGAGAGACATAACCAGACCCTGAAAATCCGTATTGCAAAAGTGTGTAAAGAAAAAGGTGTGGACTGGCTAGTAGCTCTGCCAGTCGCTTTATTTTATATGCGCATGGTCGCACATTCCAGATCAGGTCTGTCCCCGTATGAGGTCGTATTCGGCCGCCCCCCTAACATGTGGGGTACTCCTAGACCCCGAAGTATTACCGATGTTTCAAGTAATATGCTGACAGATTACCTAGCTTCCTTGATGTCTGCCCTCAACTCATGTCGTTCACAGGTTGCCGCCGCATTTCCAGACAATACCGAGGTGGCACCGCATGAAATCGTTCCAGGATCCATGGTGATGGTCCGCAACTTTGACAGATCAAGTCCGCTGGAGCCTCGTTGGAAAGAGCCCCGACAGGTCCTCCTCACCACCCGTACAGCCGTGAAGTTGGAAGGACGCAAAGGCTGGGTGCACCTTTCTCATGTTAAACTTTTTAATGGACTGAAACCCGTCTTAAAGAACATTTCCCAGGATTTGAAGGATTGCCAAAGCATTGTTCTCAAGGACTGTCCCGCAAAAGACATTGCTACAACCCCTCCCCTGTTAGAGAAAACTCCACAACAGGAGTATAAACTAAAACTCCGGTCTAGTAAAATAAGTCAGTCAGTTTGATTGTCTAAGTCCTCCCCTAGGTGAAACGGTTAGACTGTTTCTGACATGTATAAAATAGACCCCCATAGTGAGAGAGTTAGTCAAAACTCAATCCGATGTATCGTTTTTCTATGTTTCATATTGTTTCTCAGCATTATGATTTCCTGCACCAGTTATGCATTTTTCTTGTATTTCCCAGTTCTTCATGTAAATAAGTCTGCTAATGCTACAGTAGAGCACACGTTTAGTGATCTGCCTCCTCATGAACTCTCTTACCGCCTCGCTATGCGAAATAACTCATTCATCCGCATGTTACATTACTCACACCAGACCAGCAATGCCACTAATTGTTGGGTGTGTGGTCGACTCCCCCCTTTCCAGACACAGAAGGGAGTTCTGCCACTTTTTCCTTATCCATTTTCACATAATGGTTCGTGTGGAGCATGGTCCACGTTAACGTCATCCTCAACAGATATGTCTTTTCTTAACAGTACATGTTTTCCAGACAAGCAAGGTCTCCCCCACAGAACAGGTTTAGATCTAGAAAATGAAGTGTATAATTTGTTATGTTATGTTATGTTACTTTATTTCTTTTATAGCGCACGGCAACTCCGAGGAGCATCCCGGCGCTTTGGCAAAGAAAGACAGCATAGAAAGCAACCACACAACAGAAAAACAAGAAAGAAAAACTATTTCTTAAAAAGCCATGTCTTCAGATCCTTTCTAAAGGTCAGAAGACAGGGAGCCGATCTCAGGGACACTGGTAATTCGTTCCATGCCTTGGGTGTCAGATAGCGGAAAGAACGACCTCCCAATCGTGCACGACGAATTACAGGAACTTTAAGCAAAGACAGACCCGATGATCTGAGATTCCTGCTTGGCACATACCGGAAAACGCGTTTCCCAATATATTTGGGGCCAATACCATTAAGGGCCTTGAAGGCCACAGTCAGGCATTTAAAAAGGACCCGCTTGGAGATGGGTAGCCAATGAAGAGTGTTCAATAAGGCAGTGGCGCCAGCTCGCCTTGGGAGTCCAAAAATAGCACGGGCTGCCGAATTCTGGACCACTTGCAAACGGGTCATAAGATATTTTGGTAGACCCAGAAAGAGAGCGTTTGCGTAGTCCAGACGCGACCCGATTAATGCCTGTACGACTGTTTTCCTGTGATTGAGTGACAGTAGAGGGAAAAATTTCCTCAACATCCGTAAGATGCCGAAGCACTTCCCTACAATGGACAAGATGTGGGGTCCAAAGGATAACTCACAGTCCACTATCACTCCCAAGTTCTTCGCCTTCGCAGCAACCTTGTCAGGAGGAAACATATCCTGAGGCCACCAGGATTTCCAGTCATGTTCCGGTGCGCAACCGAAAAAAAGCAACTCTGACTTGTCAGAGTTGCATTTTAAGCCATGACCTCTGAACCACTCAAACACCGCACCAAGGCAATCCCTGATCTTTATGCCATCAAATGACCCCTCCCTGTCACATGTGAACAGGAGTTGGGTGTCATCAGCGTAAGACACGATAATTTAGGTAATTATTCGTCGAATTTTATGGTCCTGAATGTTCAGTCTGATACTACTCCAGACTTACCTGCTATTTCAGTATTACCAGTTAAAGGCGAATTATGTGTCCGAAATTATGGTTCCGTACATGTAGGACATAGTGATTGTACTACTATTGTCAAGTATAGTGACAGTGGGAAATCTATTTTCAAAGCTTCACGTCATTCTTATTTTATTTGTGGTCAAACCGCATATGTTCGTCTGCCCCTCGATTGGGAGGGAACCTGTTACATTGCCTTCCTACTGCCACCAGTTTTCCTAGCCCCACCTGATTATCATAGAAATACACGTCTAGTACACATTAGACATAGAAGGGAGTCCCCAATTGTCGATTATACTGAAACTGCTCTAGAACAGTATACAGATTTCAACAGAGGTTTCTTTTTCTTTATAGGACCTATCCAGAATAGTAAACTGATCCGTAGGTTAACCAGGACCCTCGAAGCTGTAGTAAATGAGACTGCCTCTGCTCTAGGTAACTTAACCGAAGAGCAATCTGCTATGAGATTTGTCGTTTTACAGAATCGTCTCGTCCTTGACGTCATACTGGCCGATAGGGGCGGGGCCTGTAGAGTCATCGGATCTAGTTGCTGCATTTTCATTCCAAATAACGCGCCGTCTGTTTATTCAGCTATAACCAGACTCCATAAAATTGCCCATCTGATACACCAAGATCCAGGCACCTGGACATGGTCCAGTTGGTTCTGGAATATAATTTCCGCATGGGGATGGAAAATATTGTCCTTTCTAGGTATTGCAGTAGCGATCATATTCAGCTGCTGCCTCTGTATACAATGTGGCCCTGCGATTTGCGGCATTTGTGCTACCTCTTGTATTCCTAGTCCCAAGCCCCGTTCTAAATCCCGTTCCAGGATAATTAGAGACGAGCAAATGATACTGTATGAAATGATAGACGGTATCATGAAAATTGATGTTTCCTGATGGAAACGTAGTGACAAGGAGGGAATGTGGAAAAGTAAATTTTGCCATGTTCTGTGTCCCTACATGTCATCCATCATATGTTATGTGTGCATGATTAAATATGCATATGCATTCCCCATGTTCGATTAATGACGCAATTACAGTTGTGTCCACCTCTAGTATGCCAGTTTCCAGTCCTCGTGAATACTACGAATATCAGGCCTATGTAAAGCTACGTTGCCACGTTTCTCAGTGTGCACGTTATTCTATTATAAAGTCCCCGTTTCTAGGCCTCAAAAGGGCCTGGACACCAGATTCAGCTCCTGTCTCCTGAAGCCTCGCTGAGGAGCGATACAGCCCCCACCTGTATCCTCGACCCTTCACTTACTTCCTGCCTCGCAGTGCCCGGCCCAGCCTGGCTCAGTCTCTGAGTCTGCCAAGAATATGTTATGATTCCAGTTATCAGTTCAGTCCTCCTTCTCTGCATTCCTAAGCTACTGAACTGCATCGATAGTTTCCGTCATTGTCTAGCCTTCACGTCTCCACGTTAGAGAAATACTGCATTTAATGGTCATTTAATATTCTTCATCACGCACTACATGTAGAATAATGCATGGTCCAGTCTTAGAATCAAGTTAGCCTTTCCCCCCCTAACTTCTAGTTTATATCAACATGTTCTCTAAACATCAGATACTAGATACTGTTTAGGTACATGTCGCCCTGACTCTCCAGACTTCAGTCTCTGCTCCTAGCACAGAGTTCATAGCCCCCAGCTTCTCCTAGTGATACGTCATTGCTAGTTTGCGCGCACCATCAGGTTAGAGGTCCCGGCTCCTTAGGTAGCCCCCTCCAATGTTTCCGCCCATTCATGACATATTCTGTTACGTTTGCATCACATGTCTATGTATACGCCCCGTTACACCTACTTTCGCCCTTATCTTTCGCGACTGCTACGCGTCACACCTTCTGCTCCACCCACTGCTACGCCTACTGCAATGTAATGCTATGTGTTTGCGTTATGTATATATGCTCATGTATTGTTATTAAAAGTCAGCGCGCTCATCCCAGATCCAGCCCCAGCAGCTGCTGGGCCCTGTCATCCTATTCCTATGCAGGTTGTCCTGTTCCTGTCCTTATGCTGTATTAAACCTGCAAAACTCCTACTACCTCGAATCTTGACTCTTATTTATTGAGCTATCTGTTATGATATATGTCTAGTCAAAAAGAGAGGTATTATTTATTTATTTACCACAACCCCTAAAATACACCGTCTTGTACTACAACCAGCCACTTTCCATTACGAAAAGTCAGCAGCGGAAGGTGGGACCACACCCACTAGCATCACTGTGGTCACTCCTGTTCCTGTCCCCTTAGCTAATCCTGAACGTTTTAACGGAGAAAGCGGTAAATATTGCAGCTTCATTAATCAATGCTATTTACAGTTCATGTGTAGACCTAATGCTTTTCCTGATGACACTGCCAAGATGGCTTTTGTTATATCCTACCTTATGGGTATAGCTGCGAATTGGTCTATCCCCTTGGTAGCAACAGATGACCCATTATTACATGACTTTCCCGCTTTTCAGGAACAGATGAGGAGGCTGTTCGACAAACATACTTTCATGCAGGCCAGTGACACGGAACTACTAAATCTGAGACAGGGAAAAAACTCCTTGCTTTCCTATGTCACAGATTTCAATCGGCTTATGGCCGAAACCAAATTGCCGCATGAGAAAAGGACATCCTTGTATTAAAAGGGGCTGAATGATGAGCTAAAGGACATTTTGTCCCAAATAGTCGAGCCCCCAGAGGAATGTACTGAATTTATAGATTTATTAATCAAACTGGACCACAGACTTCGTGAAAGACATGGCGAGAAGGGGAGGGAGGAGACTCCACGAGTATTGCTATATAAAAATTCCAAGAAAGAAGAGCAGAGATCAGTAACAGAAAAACTTATGCAAATAGGAGGAGTTAGGGGTCCGCTAACTCGAGAGGAAAAAGAAAAACGACGTAGTCTCAATCTCTGCCTGTATTGTGGAAAGGGAGGCCATTTTGCACAGGAATGTCCTGTTTGACCTGAATTCGTAGGGCCCACAACGACCGTGGCGCTTGCATGGAACAGTCAAGACGCCTCGGTAGCCAGAGTGCCCAAACACTTTACCATCAGTGTGACATTGATATTATCCAGTAGCAATCGTGTAACACTTGGATTCTGGAGCGACGGGAAACTTCTGGGACAATAAATTAGCCTGGTCCTTAGGAGTCATTTGTATACAGAAGGAAGAGCCTGAAACAGTCTGAGCCGTGGATGGGATAGCATTGTTCTCAGGACTCATTATAAGACATACGGTGCCTTTAACATTGGTTTGTGATAACGGACATTCAGAAGAAGTCACATTTGATCTCATAGACACTCCAGCCTTTGGTGTGATTATTGGGGTACCTTGGTTGCAAAAACATAACCCCAAGATAGATTGGGTACGGAGAACTGTGACTTTGGATTCTAATTTTTGCATCCAGCAATGCTACCAAGAAGCCATTGATTGGGCTTCTCCTCTGGTATGTGCCTCTTGTAGCGTTCAAAAGCTCAACCATCTTCCTAGCTGCTATGAGCAATATTCTGATGTCTTTGATGAGGTAAAAGCCACAGCATTGCCGCCTCATCGTGACTTTGATTGTCACATTGATTTAGAATCTGGAGGCATATTACCATGTAGTCACATCTATGCTCTGTCAGAGCCAGAGACCACCTATCTCAAAGAGTATCTGGACAAAATGTTGAAATGTGGCTTTATCAGAATTTCCTCCTCACCTGTTTCTTCACCGCTATTTTTCATATCGAAGCGAGAAGGAGGCCTTGGCGCCTGTATAGACTACAGGTCGCTTAATAAAATTACCATAAAAAATAAATACCCGTTACCACTCATTCCGGTATTATTAGATCAAATCAAAGACACCACTGTGTTCACCAAAATCGACTTGCGAGGAGCGTACCACCTCACTAGGGTGCGCAACGGTGACAAGTGGAAAACGGCATTCAGGACCAAGTTCGGATTATTTAAATACTGTGCTATGCCGTTCGGGCTATGTAATGCCCCCGCGGCATTCCAGTTTTTTATTAATGAGATCTTTCGGGATTTTCTGGATCGTTTCTTGATCGTCTATATAGACGACATACTGATCTTTAAAAAAAATCATATAGAACACAAAGAACACGTCAAACAAGTGCTGCAAAGGTTAAGAGTACATCATCTTTTCTCTAAACTCGAGAAATGCACTTTTCATGCTGATACAGTAGGCTTTTTGGGGTTTGTAATTTCTGCAAACGGAATAAAAACGGATCAAAGAAAGATAGAGGCTATCTTGTCCTGGCCTACTCCTACCAGCGTTAAAGACATACAGTTGTTGCTGGGATTTGCAAACTTCTATCAGAGGTTTATTACACATTTTTAAGACTTAGTAATACCCATAACTAGGCTTGTTAAAAAAAGAGTGCCATTTGTTTGGTCTCAGGAAGCACAGAAAGCATTTGATACTTTAAAGAAGGCATTTACTTCTGCTCCTGTCCTCATACATCCTGATCCTACTCTCCCTTATTTCATAAAGGCAGATGCTTCTCATTACGCTGTAGGAGGAGTTCTCTCCCAAAGAGATTTTAACTGACAGATGCATCCTATCGCCTTCTTTTCTAATAGACTACTGCCAGCAGAACAAAATTACACAGTGACACCGAGAGAACTTCTGGCAATTCAGAAAGCATTTCAAGAATGGAGGCATTACCTCTGGGGGGCCAGACATCCCATCACAATATATTCTGATCACAAGAACTTGGAATTCTTTCGTACAGCTAGAGCATTGACCCTTAGACAAATGCGTAGGGTTTCTTTCTTTATTGAGTTTGATTTCGTGATTACTTATAGGCCAGCAGCAAAACAAGTAAAAGCTGACGCCTTATCGCGATTATGTGTATCGCTCCCTCATAAGAGAACGGACCCTGAACTGTAAGCTTTCATACCCCCTGGTAGAATCCTAGGGTATTTCTCGTTTGATCGGTTTTGTAAGGACTTAGAAAAGACATTGAACAATATTGATTTATCCCCTTGGTTAGAACATAATGACAGGGGGTCTGCTTTATCATGGGGAACAAGTGTATGTTCCGGACGTTTTGAGAGAGCAGGTGCTACAATGGGTACATTCTTCTGCTTTACTGAGCCACCCTGGCATTACAAAAACCAACGACATCTGTAACAGATGGTTTTGGTGGAACACTATGGCAAAAGATGTACAGAGTTATGTTTCCTCTTGTCCCGTATGCTCTACACAGAAAACCCCTCGTACTACCCCTGAGGGGTTGTTACACCCTCTTCCAGTTCCCCCTTATCCCTGGTTTACAGTGTGTATGGATTTTATTTTATCACCGACCTCCCCCCAGAGGAAGGATACACCACAATACTTGTCATAGTCGACTATTTTACCAAGACATTGCATTTTGTGCCCCTACCCAAAGTCCCCACTGCTAGTGAGTTAGTAGCTATTTTCATACATAATGTGATCCGTCTTCACGGAATTCCTTCAGTTCTGGTGTCTGACAGGGGTCCTCAGTTTCTTTCTAATTTTTGGCACAAAATAGGCTCCGCTCTGCAAATGGACCTCCGTCTGTCCTCAGCATACCATCCACAAACAGAGGGACAGACGGAGAAAGTGAACCAGACCATGGAACAGTATTTGCACTGTTTAGTGGCTACTTTAACCAGTAATTGGGTTAAAGCATTACCTGTAGCAGAGTTTGCGTATAATAACAGTGTTCACTCTGCCTTAGGGATGTCCCCCTTTGATTGCTCATCCCAGAACTGTGCCCTTACAACCCACGCTTAAGGTCCCGTTAGTAGATACCTTGTGTACTAACTTAAAAGGAATATGGAAGGCTGCATATTCTCAGTTACAGGTGACCAAAGACAAAATGAAAAAAGCTGTAGATAAGCATCAGCGTCCTCCACCCAAGTATGTCATAGGAGATAAAGTATGGCTGTCCTAAAAAAACTTGAAACTACCAGACCCAAAGAAGTTACAACCACGTTATGTAGGTCCATTCAAGATAAAACAGATTATTAATCCAGTAGCCATAAAACTAGCATTACCGGAGGAGTATCGTATCCATCCTGTATTCCACACGTCTCTTTTGAAACCTTTTATTCCCTCCGCCCATACCATGGTGCCACCCCCTCCTTTACTGATCAATAATCAAGATGAATACGACGTAAATTGTATTCTGGATTCACGTAGACGAGGTGGAAAATTGTATTATATAGTGGATTGGAAGGGATACTCTCCAGAAGAGCGCTCTTGGGAACCTGCCGAATTTTTCCATGCACCTCTATTGGTAAGGAGGTTCCATGCTTGTCACCCCACGAAACCCCTGTGAGAAGAGCCTTAAGGGGGAGGTAATGTTGCCACTTTCCCTGTTTTCTCTGCTTCCCTTTCATTTACTTTTTCCTGTCTTGCCTTTTTCTTTGTTTACTTCCCCTTACTGACTGGTCCATAGTGGGTCAGGTGAGAGGGGAGGTAGTATATAAGTCCTTCCCATGCCTGAAACTAGTGCTTGGCTTTATAGAACATTTGGATTCAGGGCCTGAGAGAACACCTATGCATGTCCTATAGAAACTATTGGACCCCGGGGCCGGAGCCGCAAACGGATACTCCAAGCAGCAACCGCTGCTCAATATAGCGCCCGCGGTCGGTGCCGCAAAAGAAACATTGCCCCTGTGGCTGGAGCCGCGAAAGAAGCATTACACCTGCGGCCGGAGTCGCGAAAGGATTTGAAAGCAGCAACCACTGCTAAACTGCACACACGCGGCCGGAGCCGCGAAAGGAATTCGGAATCAGCAACCGCTGCTATACTGCTATACTGAGCTCCCGTGGCCGGAGCTGCGAAAGACACATTTCTCGACAGCAACAGCTGCTAAACTTTAAAGGAAAATTGCGGCATCTGCCACTTAATCTTGAAACACGGCCGGAGCTGTGAGGTTAAACAAACGCGGCAAACCGCCGCTAAACATTGAAAATGCGGCCGGAGCCGCGAGACAAATCAAACGCAGCGGCCGCCGCTAAACATTGTGGGGCAGATTTATGAAGGTCTTGCGCCGCCGGTGCGTCATTTTTAACATGGGAAAAAGTGACGCATCGGCGGCGCAAGGCCTTCATAAATGAGGCCCTGTGTGCGCAGCAGGAGCTGCTTGGAAGCTCTTATATATATATATATATATATATGTTTCACTACTTGTAAAGGAACTGCAAGACATTGCCTTCCCAGTGGTAAACACCGCCATCCTTGATTACTTTGAACTGCTCACAGAGGCCCACGGCAGGAGGCGGTGGCACCGCCTCCACCGATATCCCTTGATTCCTTTTGTTAGCTCTCAGAGCTGCACGGCAGGAGCCGGCGGCATCACCTCCAACGCGAGATACCGCAAGATTTTGTTTTGTGGTTTGTGCCTTATTGGATTCACAGGAACATTCCTTTGCTGTGGACAATATCCTAAAGTACCATAAGGCGTTATTTCAAGGGTAAGAAAATACTTCTGGTTTTCCTTCCGCCTGCTTAGAATAAGAAGTACTTACTGTTCCTTATTTTGGGATTCTCACCTTCGCAAAAATCTCTTACCTTTCTGTTTTCCAGGACCTACTGAAGGTCATCCAGCAGACGCTATCTGCTTCCCTTTTCGTTTGATCAGCATCCCCTGGTGATGTCACACCTGGGGCCATCCCTTCACATCCCGAAAGCATCGTAAGTGATGTAAATTCTCTCCCCTTTCCTCTTGGAATCAATCGCCCATACTGAGCACTCTGTGTGTGTAGGATTGGTTTGGAGGTGAGGGAGGATGCTCTCTTCGTTCCTGCGGTACCTGGTTGTTCAGGTGAGTGGGGTTGTGACAACACCACAGTTTCCTCTGCCCAGTGATTATCCTCCAACTTCAGTAGAGGGTGTTCTATCGATTGTCACTGCCTCTGTTTTTACATCCAAACCCAATCTCACATCTAAAGGTCATCCATTGATTTTCGGCCCAATCAGCAGCCTAATATCTCACTCCTTGAGTGAGCTCCATTGTAGACCAAATATGGATGTGTTGGGTTTATCACCGGCAACTTGTCCCTATATGTTGGTGTTGGTGGGTTACCCATCCTTAAACAAGCATTTTCAATGCAATAGGACTATTTTTAACAAGACCTTTTGCATATTGCATTACTGACAATGGGAGGGAGGGTGGGGACATAGCCACGGACAACGAGAGTGCTGGCGGGGGGAGAAGGGGGCACAAAGGAGTGCTCACAGTCCACGTACGGTGTAACACTCGAAGTAAAGGGACCAGTAGCCATGGGAGGTGACAAATGACGACATAGCCATCATAAGGAGGGACTGACAAGCCTCAAAATGAATCAGAAGACAGCATTTATGGAGGACAAAGACATAAGCCAATGAAAAAGATGGGCGGAGAGTGGGCGGAGGTTCCACGAAGCTTACACTCCGTACTGAATACTGCCTGCCTCGCAAAGTGAGCAGCGCATGTGCGCGGCCGCTATAGGCTCGACCTAAAAAGAGCAGAGGGAATCCTGGGATCAATTACAAAATAAATGTGTGGATTGGTTGTCCAAGAATAAGTTTAATATTCTGAGCATGGCAGAGATCATCATGGTACAGAGGATTGGTTGGGTTGGTGACTCATCTAAAAATATAGAGGGGGACTGTGCTGTCATTAACTTTCGCAGACCCTCAATGGTAGGGGCACTCCTAAAAAAACTGGAGATTTTTACCTCTAGATAGTCTAATATCTAGTCGTTACCCCTGGGTTATTTCGATAACCCACCTCCAAGGAGTTGACTACTTGCCCTTTCTCCCCTAACTGTACAGAATAATTTTGAAGTACTGACCGATCTTGATGCCTTGGACTGACTAAAACCTCCTCAGATTGGTGGGTCTGACCCCACACCTACACGTTCACCTCACACACCCATGATACATGTTCAATCTTATGGCATAGGGGCTTGTGATAACCAGGGTTTGAATATACTTAGTTGGAACGTTGCTGGCCTACAATTTAAAATAGTTTTAGCAGATTGGTTGGAGTTAGTTAGGCAACATGACATCTTAATGTTCCAAGAGACCTGGGCCACTACCTTGAGGGGTTTGAATGCTATCATATTTTAGCCCGTTCCCCTAAATCTGGGTGCCCATCTGGTTGCCTTTCTATATGGGTGAACATTGTGGCGGGGGTAGTGTTAAGGTCTTACAAACTCACAGTGACAAATTCCAAGCTATAAAATATAAAAGGGGGATATCCCAGTATTTGATTAACTTTTATAATAATTGTTTTTATAACATTCCTACATTCAGAGGCAGGGGCAGCGCCTTCACAATTGGTTATATTTTCATCTCTCCTAGTCTGGAGGACTTTTTAGTGTATGCCAGAGTTATCCCCATACTCCATGGCCATAATAATCCGATCGAAGCAGTATTGAGACTCTCTCTCAGACCTGTGTTCAAAATAGAGTGTGGTTTTAAAATAAGTAAAATTATGTATGGCCTCCTTCCATGACTTAGGGACCCTACCATCCGGGCTGTAGATATAGTTTTTTTTTTTTAAACTTTATTTGTCATTTTCACAAGCATCGCACAGAAACCATCAGCAATGTAAAAAGCACACACCATCTTACAATGCAGTACACCAATCTTGACAGACCTCGGCACAGTAGCAAATGTCAAACCAAAAAGGGAGGGGTCGTCCACGGCAATGATTTACAGACATCAAAGAGCCACGGTCTCACTACCATTCCCACAAGGCATATACATTTAGTACTCAGTAACAGCGTAGAGAGTTTAACAACAGCATGTGCTAGCCCACCCCTTTTGGGTACAGTTGATTGTCCATTTGTGCCTGATGTTCCGCCGTGAGTTTAGCAATGTAATTGCGGTACGGTCCCCATATGTCCAAGGGTCTAGATGAAGTAGGGATGGTGGAGGAGTATTCGACACAATTAACATTGCAGGAGGCCAAGCTCTTTAGCCAGGACTGCACAGTCGGGCTTCTCCTGGAGCACCAAAGCAAGGCCACCTCTCTCTTAGCCAACAAGAAGCCCAACGTTGCGAGTCTACGGACTGCCTGTGGAAAGTTTGTCACATAGCCCAACAAGGCAATTTCAGGGGCTGGAACCAGGGGGACACCCAGTATTTTACCAAATGTGGAGTGTATCTGTAGCCAGTAGTCACGTAATCTGGGGCAAGTCCACGATAAGTGTGCAAAATCAGCGTCCACAGCCTTACATTTTGGGCAGTTAGGAGAGCGAGAGGGGTCTATCCTATGGGCCAATGCAGGGGTGTGATACAAACGCCTCAAGAATTTAAAGTGAATGAGTTTGTGCCTGCTGTTGACTGACACCTTTTTGGTTACTGTGCAGCACTGTGCCCATTCTACATCTGATATTGGCTTCCCCAGATCTTTTTCCCATGCCAGTCGGACTTTCGCATCAGCTGCGGGAGTGGCTGCGACGCTAAGTCTGTAAAGTTTAGTAACCATATGTGCCCCTGAGGGATGCTGGATGATAGTCGTCAGAGGCAGCGCCTCTTCTGGAGCCAGCGGGAAGGTGGGAAATGTAGCCCGCAGCAAGGATCGCAGTCTGGACAGTACAAAGGAGTCCATAAAGCTGCGATCTAGGAAGCGGGGGTCCTCCGTCAGACTAAAGGCATGTCCGTCTGGGAACAGGTCACCTACCGTATTTAAGCCGAATTTGGAGAGCGTAGTATGTATCACCGTTTCACCAGTGATTGGGAGCCAGTGTGCATTAGGGAGTGGGAGGAGTGGTGAGTAGAGTATATCCAGTTTCAGTAGCCTCCGGAGTTTCTCCCATGCCCAGCATGTGGAAGATACTGTCTGGATATCCTGGGGGTCGCGCGGGAATCCCTTCGGGAGCAGTGTAGCTAAGGAGTGTGGTAGTACCAAGTCCGCCTCTGGTTTCAGGTACAGTATGCGGGCGTCTGGGTGGAACCAGGGATATGCGAAGGAACACTGTGCTGCTAAAAAGTATAAATAAAAATCAGGTACCCCCAGGCCGCCTTTCTCATAGGGCAGGGTCAGAGTGTGCCATGTGACCCGAGGGGTTTTGTTTCCCCATATCAACCGTAGCAGTAGCGTTCGCAGCTGTGTGAAAAATATCTTAGTCAAGGGTATTGGTATGTTGTTAAATAAATACAAAAAGCGGGGCAGTACCACCATTTTCACTATAGCAATACGTCCCATCATAGATAGCGGCAACCGTAGCCATTTGTCAATGTTATCTTCCAGAAAATCTAGTGCTCTCCCATAGTTGAGCCGAATAATGTCTACAGTGTTGATATGGACGTGTATACCTAAGTATTTCACCGAATCCGAACACCACTCCAGTGGGTACCCGCAGTCCCAAGGCGTAGTGGCGGTGGTCAGCGGGAAAATGAGGGATTTGTGCCAGTTCATGCGCAGTCCAGAGTAAGTGCCAAACCGCGTAATTTCCGCTAGCAGCGGTGTCAGGTTCAGGAAAGGCGCTCGGACATAGAGTATTAAATCATCCGCATATAGCGACGCTAGTAGAGGACCTGTGCGGAATTGCAGGCCCCGAAAGATGTGGTGTTCCTGAAAGTGACGGACCAGTGGGTCCATCGCTAAGATGAATAACAAGGGGGACAATGGACACCCCTGTCTTGTGCCCCTGGACAGGGAAAACGCCTCTGTGATGGTGCCATTTAAGCGTATTCGGGCCTTAGGTTTAGTATATAGCAACGCCACCGTGGAGACAAAACACTCCGGCATACCCATGCGTCTCATAATTGATAGGAAAAAGGGCCATTCAAGGGAATCGAACGCCTTTTCTGCGTCTAAAAGCACGGCGGCCGCCGGAGTGCCGGGGTCCACCCGGTGAATCACTGCGAATAATGTACGCAGATTCAACGAGGTGGATCGATGTGGCACGAACCCAGATTGGGCGGGGGATATGATGAATTCCATTAAGAGGGCCAGTCTCGTGGCCACTATTTTTGCCAAGATTTTATAGTCTGTGTTCAATAGCGAAAGAGGCCTGTAGGAGCCACAGAGGGTCGGGTCCTTTCCGGGCTTCGGGAGCAATATGATTACCGCTTCCCTAAACGTGGGGGGTAAGACACCCGTCTCTAAAGCCTCAGCATAGACCTCTATCAGCTCTGACACCAGTTCCTCCTTGTATGCCTTATAAAAATCGTCCGAGAAGCCATCTAAGCCAGGAGCAGCGGAGCCTCGTAGGGCGTCTATGGCTTCCACTACCGAGTCGACCGTTATTGGATGTGCGAGAAACTCCTGCATGTGTCTTTCCAAAAAGACCAATGCAATTTCGTCTAGGTAAGAGTGTTGATCACGTAGGTCAGCGGCGGTGGACGAGGAATAGAGGTCAGTATAGTAGGACAAGAAGGTGTGGCAGATTTCAGGGGTGGTGTGTAGTAGTGTTCCATCCGGGGCAGTTATTTCCGTTATGTATTGTGCTTGACGCGGAGGGCGGAGTAGGTGTGCAAGTAGCCTCCCGGGTCTGTCTCCCTCCCCGTATTGCCGCGCCGAGTGTTGTGTGGCTAGGTAGCGTAGCTCCCTATCCGCCTCTTCCCGAAACTCTACCAGTAGGGAAAGACGGCGCGTCTTGTGTGCCTCAGAGGGGTTTCGGAGCTGGTCCTCTTCCAACGTTCGGATATCTTTCTCGATGCGAGTGAGTGTGGATCTAATAGAGCGCAGGACTCCCACATGTGTAGCAATGCAAACCCCCCTTATAGTGGCCTTAAACCCCTCCCACAAGGTCGCGTGAGACTCTACAGACCCTGTGTTGAGCTCAAAATAGTCAGTGATGGCAGTCCGGATTGTTTCGGTGAACACCGTGTCAGCGAGGGCCTTACCGGGGAAGCGCCACTGTCGTTCAAAGCCGCCTGGTCGTGGAATACCCAGGTGTAACGCCACCGGGGAGTGGTCTGACAGTGTACGTGGGAGTGTAGCATGTGATGTCACCCACTCAGCCACCCCGGGGGAGAGTAGCCAGTAATCTAGCCTCGTCCAAGTGTTATGGAAGCTGGAATGGTGTGTGTAGTCTGGGGTCTCACCGTGTAGCCTAGCTTCGATGTCAATGAGGGAATAGGTATCGCAAATGTCAACTAGGACTGGCCTGGAGTGCTTCCTAGTGTCCGCTACAGCTGAAGTCCCGTCACGTGAGGGGTTAAGGAGTAAGTTAAAATCCCCACCGACGATCATCTGGCCTGTGGCTATCGTGAGTAGCTTCGCTTGAAGGTCGTGAAAGAAGGCAGGGGTGTCAGTATTGGGGCCATATACGTTTACCAGGGTAACCGTCTGATGAAATAGGGAGCCCGTCACTACCAAGTATCGACCTTCCGGGTCCCCTATCGTGGAGTGCAGTATGAAGGGTATTCGCTTATGTACCAGGAAGGCTACCCCCCTTGAGTATCTGCTATAGTCAGAGAAGAAGCGGTGTGAACCCCAGTTTCTGGCCAGGAGCTGGGACCCTGCAGGGCTCAAGTGCGTTTCCTGAAGAAACACAATGTCAATGTTATGCCTGCCCAAGTAGTTAAAGACCTGTCTGCGTTTCCTCGTGTCGTTTAGACCCCTGACATTCCAGGACATCAGGGAGGAGGCAACCTGCTTAGCCTGTCTAGCCATTAGTGCACGAGTTTACATGTCCAATCCAGAGTGTGTCAAGGTCAACTGCAACGTGTGATGGGATGTGGTGTGTGCCTGCTATCTGAGTGCGGATCGACATCAAACTAACGAAAATTCCCTCCCTCCCCCCTCCCCCCACCCAGCCTCCAAACAACCCAGGGAGGCATATCCCCATGAACTATGCAGCGAGCCAAACAAAACACTGGGTTGCAAAGCGCAATGTCAAACTGTAGCACAACTGCAAGAAGAAAAGAAGTAGTAAGACAACAGTAGCATCCGCCATGGGGTGTGGCAACGCCATGCCGGCCGGGGGGTAAACAATACTGGAGAGTCGGAGCATGTGTAACCACAACAGTCTGGGTGCCTGTGAAGCAACGAGAGCGGACCTTCAGCCCCAAATGTCTAGTCATGAGTGTCAGCCATTGCCCGTCTCGGCAAATAGATCAGCGCTGGCCTGAGAGGCATTTCTGACTGGAGAAGCCGGCGGTTGCGCCCCAGACCGGGACGGGCTTACGTCTCGCCGCTTGTAACGTTGGCAAAATTCCTGGGCTTCCGTCGGTGTTTCAAAGATGCGGGGCCTGCCATCAATGTCCACTTAAAGTCTAGCTGGGTAGAGCATTCCGTATCGAAGGCCTAAATTTCGGAGTGTAGCTTTAACCCCAGTAAATTTCTTGCGCGCTTCCTGGACCGTGTAGGTGAAATCAGGAAAGAAGGAGAGATTGTTGCCTTGCCACGTCACCACACCACGATCTCGAGCCGCCCTGAGGACAGTGTCCCGATCTCTGAAGTTCATAAGGCGGGCAATAATTGGACGCGGTGGGAGACCTGTTCTGGGCCGGGGGCCCAGCGATCTGTGGGCACGCTCTACCACGAACCCCTGAGTGAAGGAGTCGCGGCCAAAGAGATCAATTAGCAACTGTTCAACAAAAGTGTCCATCCGGCCCGTTTGTGTCGTCTCCGCCACGCCGGTAATGCGCACGTTGTTTCTTCGTCCCCGGGCCTCGAGGTCCTCATTTTTGATGGCGACTTCCTTGAGGATTCTCTCCACTCTCTCCAGTCTTTTCAGGGACTTCGTCGCGCCATCTTCTACATCAGAAATCCTGGATTCCACTAGGTCTAGTCGTCTGTCGTGCGCCTGAATCTTGGAGCCCATATCCGCCATGCGGCGCTCTAGCGTGTCGAATCGCCCATCCAGCGCCTTGAAACCAGCCCTCATCTCAGTCATCATGGCGGTCATGAGGGAAGTGGCATCCTCCGGGTCTTCACCCCCCGTTGCCTCCGTTCGGGCCTCTTGTGGGGGGTCAGCGATGGGGAGGGAGGCTCCAGCAAAGTTCAATTTACGTTGGTTAAGGTCGCGTTTTCCCATTGTGGCCGTGCAGCAGGGTCACCGGGTCTAGGCCGCTGTATCTTCTGTGCTTACACGTTACTTCGCACCAGAGCATCCCAAAATTGGCGGTGGGATTGTAGCAGGGTAAGGGACTTGCACCCTCGGGGGGGACCAGGTTGGGTCTCAGTCTAGTCCGGAGCCCCAGGTAGCAATGGGGAGCGCCCAACGTACAGCGGGCCAGGCGAGCACGTGGCGGTCCGTTCGGGCACTTCTGTGGTCTGGCAGGTCAGGCGGCGTGTAGCTTTTCCCCTCATTGGCGTTCCGGGGAGCAGGGAGAGGCTAATAGCGCCACAGGCACGAAGCTGGGCAGCGCCGGCGCCAGTAGCCCCCAGAGCGGCCCCCAAGTCAGCCGCACAGCAATCCGCCCCCAGAGCCGGGATTACGTCCCCGCCGTGGCCGAAATGGAGCTCCCGGCTTAAGCCCGCCCCTCCAGGCCGTAGGGCCCAGAAGCGTGTCTAGCGCACAGCGCCGCACTAGGGGAGCCGGGTTCCAATAGGCCCGCCACGGAGCCGAGCCCTCAGCCCTCAGAACGCGGAAATCACCACGGCCGGACCCCGCTGGCCGCCAGGGCGCCCCACGCGCAGCTCACCCTACCTCCACTCCACAACTCCGAGGCCCCTCCTGCTGCACCCGGCCGCCGGTCGCGTCGCCGTATCTCCGGATCCGCTGCCGCCACCGCCTTCAAACTTGCACCCGTCGAGCTGCACAGGATGGAGAGCAGGATCGTGGGTGTGGATGCCCGTTAGGATCGCTGGTTACTGCATTGTTCGGGCGTTAGTTCCCCGAGCCGGCAGAGCTTCAGTAAGAGGCGGCCATCTTGGTCTCCTCCTCGGCCACGCCCCTCGGCTGTAGATATAGTTAAACAATTCACATAGTCTCGGGACAAGCTCATCTTGGAGGAGTTTATACACCTCACCGGGAAGAGCATCCGTTCCAGCTGCTTAATTTTTCTTGATCTTATTAATATGCATTCTTATCTCGCTCTCTGATATAGGAGCATCAAGACAATCTCGGCCACCTTCAGTTAATGCAGGTGGATCTTTGTGCTTAGCCACTTTTGGATGTTTTCCGAGCTAGGAGAAATTTCTTCTGTATATAATTTTGAAAACAAGGAAAGGAGGCAGGTTTGCATATCCTCTAATTTACATGAGGTCGCCCCACTCCCGTCTATTATTAGTTCACTAATATTATTTTTTGCTCGTCAGTTCTTGCCTTCCAAGCCAAAAGAGCACCCGCCTTTTCACCATATTCAAAGTTTTCCATGCTATGAGATGCCCACTGAGCCTTCACCTTAAGCTCTAGTTTGCCCCTAGATTCCTGCTGGAGGCGATCTAAGTTGCCATGAACTTGGGTAAGTCGTTCGGGGTGATCCTGAGAATATCTTATCCTTTCAGCTTCTAACTTGGCAATTTCTTTTTCGATGTCCTGAAGTTCTTCTGCCTCCTCCCTATTTTTGAAGCAGATCAGGCTATGTCACTGGCCTCGCATATGGGCTTTGAAGGCGTCCCAGACAAAATCTAAGGAGGTTGATCCTAAGTTGATAGAAAAGTTATCCAGAGTAGAAGATTTAATTGCCCTGACTATTTCCTCATTGGTTAGCATAGCCCTTTTCAATGTCCATCTAGGCCTGAGACTATAACCCTTCCCAAGATACGTAAAATACATAGGGGCATGATCTTATAGGATGCTAGGTCGGATAGAACATCAAGAAAATTATCTAAGCTCATCCTGTCAACCAGGACATAGTCGATTCTTGATGAATGACCATGCTTTTTACTGAAATACGTGAATCCTGGTTTATCCCCAATCTTAACCCTCCAGACTTCAGCAAGCCCTAGGTCATGAATCATATTTGTCATTGCCCGATGAGTACATGGGGCTCCGACATAGCGACTCTGGTTCGATCTGTCCTGAAGGGGGTCAAAAAGGACATTGAAATCTCCTCCTATTATAATAGGGGAGGAGGCTTCCATTATTTTGGACTGCATCTTACAGATAGGTAATTGCAAACACAACAGTGATGGTTTACAGATAGGTGTCTGGTCGTTGATATTGGGACCATAAAATGACACCACGGTTAACTCGACCCCTCTAATCTCTAGCTGGTAAATAATCCATCTCCCTGTCTGATTTGTAGACGTTGATTTGATGTTCCCTCTTGCTCCTGATTTAATGAGAATGGCCACCCCTTTATTATGCGGTGACTGTTCAGAGGAGCAAGAGAAATCGACCCAATGGTATTTAGCGAAAATAACTCGACTTTCCAAGTCACTTAGATGGGTTTCTTATAATAGACCGACTTGGGCAGGTGATTGTTCGAGATATTTCATGAATAGTCTTTGTCTACGTGGACATCTCTATCCATTGACATTCCACGAAAGGAATTTTATTTCGCTACTCTTTGGAGCAACTACGACCTCTTGATGACAGAACTATTTGCAGACGCTTTAATTGTGGGTTGATCATAAAAATAAAATTTCAATTTGAGGACATTTTTTTGTTTTTCTTCCACTCCCACCCGTGCTCCCCCTGTAGGAGAGTAGGGTCTGCTTCCTATGGTCACCCCCACTTTTTGCTGTGATTCTCTGGTTTTTCGACTTTAATGTGGCTGTGGGCATGCTAATCAGACCCACAGCCCAGCTGTTCTCTCTCTAAATTGATACCATGTAATTTAGGTACATACCAGATTGGGTATTGGGTCACCTCTGTGAGCCCCTGTATGGTGTACCATAGGTACCCAGGGCATAGGTGCATCCAAGGCCTACCAGGGGCTACAGCATGTATTATGCCACCCCTGGCTGGCCCTCCAAACTGACACCACAGGCTGATCACTCAGCTTGGGTAAGCTGGTGTAATCACCCTTTACTTAGATATAGTATACCTATATCTACCTTTACATATAGACGTATATACACCTATAAGTCACTCCTATGGTAGGCCTCGACAATCCTGGAGGCAGAGTGCTTGGTTTTATGTGAGAGGGTGCCCTAGCAGGAGCTGAGCCCCTCTGCAGCTTTCGGAACCATCTCCTTATAGCTGTTCTATGATATAGCCATACCATATACTCTTAAGTGCATTATAATCCTAGCGGTTAATGCTAACTTTGGTTTGGCTTTATCAAAACATGTCGTGTAAGGTGTCAACCACTTTGGAATACTACCCACCGCCAATTCTGGCGGCGGGGGTAGCATTCCACCCTTCTAGAGGGAAAAGACATGTATGTTACTGCTTTACCTGGTTAAAGTTAAACAGAGCCTCAGCATCACAAAATGAATGCTGCTGCCACAGACACGAGTCTGCCCACCTGGTGCTGGGGGAAACTCCGGCAAGGGCGGCCTGGACAATAGGTTTCCTGTCCAGGGAGGTGCCAGCATCTCCCCAGCCCGGGGTTATGTGTATTGGGGCAGGGAGGGCTGCATTGAGTGAATGCATATAGACATTGCATGGGGCACACAAGGTGCTCCATGCATAGCCCGGTTCAAACCAGTTGCTGGGGCACTCCAGCCCCAGCTCTGGTGCAAAACTGGACAAAGAGAAAGGGGTGTAACCACCCCCTTCTCAGGTCCACCCATAGGAGGGACCTAGGCAGGTAACCCAGCCTCTTAGCTTAGTATAAGTATAGGAGCTGTGTCCCCAGGACTTTAGATTATCCTGGAAAGAAACTTTGATACAGAACTCGTGGACCTTCCACATTCTATCCTGACTAGAAGACGGAAGGCATCTCCCTTGAGGTCAAGGAGTGACCACCCTGTGCAAACAGGCACCACCAGTAATTTGCCGGTCTGCTTTGTCGATGCTCCCGCCGGAACCCGAAGACTCAGCGACACAGGAACTGGACTCTCAGACTTCTCTAACTCCGACTCACATCCACAGCAAAGCTGAGACTCGTGGCGGACACGAGAGACGTGGGACCGGACACCCTGGACATCTTGCATTTTGCTAACTGCTCAACGACTGAGGTACCCTTGCAGTTGTGCATTGGGGTACAAGAAACCCCTAACCCGAGCGCCATTTGCACTGAAGCTCAGCCCTCCACACTCCACGAGTGCCGCATGGGGCCTGCTCTCGCATTTCAGCTTGATGCATCTTCCCGGTTCCTTGCTCATTGGCTAGTGAGCCCCCTGAAGACTTTTTTTTTAACTAAACTGCTTTCCTGGTTGCTTCAGGCTTGCTCCATCTTCCCTTCAAAGGAGAAGCACCAAAGACCTTGCTGGTCTGCAACAGAGCCAATCTCGTCATCCTGCGTGGGTTGCGGTTGCCAAGGCTTGTTGGGTCCAATCCGGATACCGACTTCGCAGTCAACTAGATCCATTGTGGGACAGCTCATATGCAGCTCCTGGTCATCGTCAATGCCTCCTGTACCTCGTGGCTGAAGAGACAAACTCACCATCTTCATCATCAAGCACATGACATCGCCTGGTTCCTTCCTGGTTCCTTCCTGGTCACTGGCTAGTGACCCAGACTCTGTCCTCTCTGCTTTCAGGTTCTTCACTTCACCGATCCACCCTTGGATCCACCCGGACACTTTTCCTCTGGTCGCCTGCAGCACTTCTTTGCAGTTCTCCATAGAAAACGACGACAAAACCCGACACCAAAAGGCACCTATGCACCCGGCTTCCCTGGGTGAGGTAACACGAGTACTCCGGTGCTCCCGTGGGTCTTGACTCTCGAAGTGTCCTAGTTTAAAAGGGTTTCATCCTAGTCCATCCGGAAGTGTCCTTAACAGTAACTTTGTAACTGCTTTGTTTCCAATTATAAGTCAATCATAACTCGTGACTGTGTTTAGACACTGCACGCGTCTCCCGTGGGTCTCCTACTTCCTAACCTTTGGTCGTTTAGTGTAGCCCCAGCGATTCTACAGGCCCTAGGCCTGCTGTGTAACTCTCACGTGGTTCTTATACCACTTCTTTAGAATATCGTTTGTGAGGCCCCTAGGGCATAACTGTATTTGTGCAACTTATCGTATGCTAATTAAGTAACTTGTGATGTACTTCGATCTCTGACCTCATAAAGAGTGCAGAGGGGTTGTGTTGGAAATAAATACATATACATTTGATATATACCTTGTGTGGTGTCCTTTCATTTGGTATTCAAGGGAATATAATTGATAAGACAGCTTGCTTCACATGCTCTCTGAAGTCTTAGCCTAAGACTGCTGGTCCATGCTACCCCTAGGATTGCTTGTCTATAAGGTTGACTTTACAACCACCATCAATAAGGGTCGATTAGACTGGTGCAAGGTGCCCACTAGAATAGTGGACATCATATGCCAGGCTAACTTCTCACACCCCCACCTGCCCTCCACCCGCCCTGCCCTCGTGACCCCTCAGCCCCCGCCTTCCTGGGGAACCCCCCCTTACTCTGGGCATAAACCCTTATGATCTCAGACCCTGAATTAGAAAATGTATATTATGTGATTAAACCCAACCCCTCCCGGAATTCCCATCTTTACCTTACCTACCCCCACCCCCCTGGCCCCGCCCGCCTCTTACCTCTTACACCCCATTCCTGCTCCTTATTTTATCAACAAGAGCATCCACCTCCTCAATGTTACGGAGATTATTCATATGATTATTCCACATAATGCGGAGAGGCCGGAAATTTCAGGTGTGCCTTAGCCCCCAATGAATTAAGGACTGCCATTCTTTTACCAAGTTCCCATTGTTTAGTTGCAATTATATGGGAAATGTCCGATCTAATGGTGAAGGTGAAAGGATTGATGGAGGAGTAATTTCTAATCACGCCCTCTTTCAGGGCCAAGGATAGATTTTTTTCTTTTATAGTGTATGTAAGAAAATGTATTAAAATTTTCATCGGTTTCTGTTTTACAGTGTTCCTTCTAAACGGGTCACGATGTACTCGTTGAATATCCTGAATCAGATTCAACTCCGGGGAGCCTTTCAGTATAGTATAGTTTAGGAGCGATATCACATAACTTTTAATATCTGTTCCTTCCACATCTTCCGGGATATTTAGCAGTCTCAAGTTGTTTTTTCTCGCGTTGTTTGCATGACGCTCTACGTCGTCTCTCAGATCCCTATTTTGAAGAGCTAATTTTTCCAGATCTATTGAAGATAGATGTAAAGTTTCCTTAATTTTAGGTATTTTGGATTCAAGAACCTCGGTTCTCTGGGAAACTTCTTCTCCTCTATCTTCTGGGCTAGTACCTCACAAGAGGATAGCAGCTTGATTTCCCCATATCCACTTTTAGGCCAATAAGATTTCCGCTGCTGACCCCATCCCAGGGCCAGGGCCAGCGGGAACTCCCGATATATCGCATGCCAAAGCCCCCACCCCCTCTGCA
Organism: Lissotriton helveticus; assembly: GCF_964261635.1. Lineage (NCBI taxonomy): Eukaryota > Metazoa > Chordata > Amphibia > Caudata > Salamandridae > Lissotriton > Lissotriton helveticus. Next base: position 1,458,065,788 of record NC_136057.1, read on the forward strand.
CAATTACAATCTTTCTGCCCCCCCCCCCCCCCTTGGGTGCAGATGGGGCAGAACCTCCCAATCGCCCACCCGACAGGGCAAAAAAGCCCACTAGATGTCAGGCTTTTTTTAATGATTAATTTAGGAGTGGGGCCTGCCCAAGAGGGGCATGCCAATGCCCCCGCCCCTCCCCCCACAACATTCCAGTCTTTCTGCCCCGCTGGGGGATAGATGGGGGCAAATGCCCCCAATCTGCCCCCTGTGGGGGCAGAAAGCACCATAGACACCAGGAATTATCTTTTTTTATAGGCCCGGGGTGGGGGCTGCCAAGAATGGGCAATAGCCTCTGGTCTGCCCTGGGGGGCAGAAAGCCCACTAAGCACCAGGGATTTTTTTGTATAGGAAGGGGTGGGGGCTGCCCAGTGTGGGCATGTCAAGTCCCCCCCCCCCAAAAAAAAATTATACAGTCCTGTCTGCCCCTCCCCCGGGGTGGGACAGAAAGCCCACTAACCAACAGGGATTTTTTTCTCTCCAAAGTTCGGGGTGTGGACTGCCCAGAATGGGCATGCCAATGCCCCACCCCAAAAAAAAACAATAGCCTTTCTGCCCCACCCAGGAGACATATGGGGGAAGTAGCCTCTGATCTGCCCCCCGGGGGCAGAAAGTCCACTAGGCACCAGAGATTATGCTGGCTTTTTTATTAGTAGGGGTGGGGGCTTACCAGAATGGGCTTGCCAATGCCTCCCCCAAAAGGATAGCCACAGTCTTTCTGCCCACCTTGGGGCCATATTTGGGGCAATAGCCCCCGATTTACCCTCTCCCCAGGGCGCCAGAAAGCCCACCAGGCACAGACTTTTATTCAGGATGTGCCTACCTGTGGGTTTTGGGTCCTAGCGCAGCCGGCACCTAGGAAAATATAGCAAACCTGTACATTTTTGAAAACTAGACACCAAGGGGAATCCAGGATGGGGTTACTCGTCTGGCTTTCACCGGGTTCTGTTACAGAGAATCCCTTGCAAACCTCAAACTTAGTTAAAAATAACAATTCCTCACATTTCTGTGATGAAAAGTTCTGGGATCTGCGTGAATCCTCAAAGTTCCCCCCACCCCTATTCCCCACAGTCTTCCAAGAAAAATGGTACCTGACTTGTGCGGATAGACCTAGTGCCCATGACGGGAAACGGGCAAAAATGCAACATGGACACACCACATTTTCCCAGTAAAAACAGAACTTTTTTTTGCAAAGTGTCTAGCTGTAGATTTTGAACCCTAGCTCTGCTGGCACTGAGGGAAACCTAGCAAACCTATACAGTTTTTAAAACTAGACACACAGGTGAATTCAGGATGGGGTGACTTGTCTGGCTCTCACCAGGTTTTGTTACCTAGAATCCCTTGCAAACCTCAAACTTTGTCAAAAACAACACATTTCCCTCACATTTCTATGGTGGAAAGTTCTGGAATCTACATAAATCCACAAATTTCCTATCACCCAGCGTTCCTCGAGGTCTCCCGATAAAAATGGTACCTCACTCGCGTGGGTGGGTCAAGTACCCGCGACAGGCAAGGGCCCAAAACCAATTGACAGTAAATACTGAAGCCTGACGCCCAGCAAGGGTAGGAAGCAATTCCCAATGAGATGCTTGTTTTCTGATAAGGCTGTCATTACCGTAAGGGGCCCGGGCCAGGCAGATTAAATACTATCAAGTTCTTTACCCCTTTACTCATTGGGTGTTAGGCCCCAGGGTTGGTTACCCCTGATTTCCTGCTTTGCAGACAAAAATCCAGGGTTTATTCCCGTCAAAGTATTTAGAGCCTTAGTCTCGCCAAAGTCTTGACCTGTGGGTCTGCGCAAATTACTAGTGCTATGGAGAAAGACTATGTGGAAGAAGAGACCTTTCAGGTCCTCCCTTTAGATGATAATTTTTGCGACGTAGTGGATGCGTCCATCCACCAAGCTGTCGCTGTTGCTATGGGTGCCTTTGAGCAGCGCATCATGAAGGTGGCCTACTCCTATGCATCCGGAGAACACCAGCCCCCGTGCCACCCTAAGAGGAAACCTGAGGCGACGGTGGATGTGGGGGCTTTTGAACACCTTAAAAAGGCCTTCCTAACGTGCCCGCTGTACCACAGGTGGACACGATAGACAAGGTGATGCCTTTAACCCCTGAGGGAGGTGATGATGAGGGCGATGATTCCCCTACGAAGTCCCTCGAGGTACCAAGCCCATCTAGGCCCTAGAGCCCTTCCCAGGGGGTGGCAGACACTCCCCCAGATATGCTTGTCCCAGAGGACTTAGTACACCCTCGCTCCTCTGTGTGGACCAGGAGTGACAAAGTGGAGCAATATGTCGCCAGCCGCATGCGGAAGCCCCTCAAAAAGGAGGTAAGGGGCTGTCTGCGAGCGGAAGGCCCTCGCCCTGCCCTGCCCGGCAAGGTGGCCATCACTCCTGAGATTGATGCCAGAATTACCACATTTTTGCAGAAATATATTCAAGACCCTAAGAAGGGAATCGATAGGTCCTGGAATGCTTGTCAGGACAAGCTCCTGGACGCCTGCGGCCCTCTTACTAAAATCCTAGACCTCACCGAAGAGGCAAAATCTTCTGGCACCGCACTTTCCCCAGAGTTAGTTTCAGTTTGGGCCCAGCGGGCTATCGTATTCCTGGGGAATGCGAATTGCGCCCTCTCAGCTCTCTCCTTCTTAAAGTAGACCCGAAGCTTGGAGACTTGGCCTCCTCGGAGGCGGGAGCTGTGGCCAACTGGGAATTATTCGGTGAGCCTTACGTGAAAGAGCTCACGAAGTTCGTCCCCACCTTCACTACCGTGGACAAGGCGCAGGCCTCTATGAAACAAGTGTTTCAGCTTAAGGTGTTTGTTGTGGCCGATCGTGGCCTGGGAGCGCTAGATGGCCGCTTCTACACTCAGGCCCCTACCAAAGGCTTCAAGAAGGTGAACAACCAGCCCAGGCAGGAATTCTTCCAGTTGCGGAGAAACAATTTGGCAGAGGCGCCAGTGGAGGTGGCAGAGGCCAGTTCCAAAATCAGTCAGGTGAGTCTCTCCCCTTACCCCCATTTGCTAGTGGGGGGCTGACTAGCTTTATTAGTTTCATCTAGAGTTTTATGGGACAACGAGACAAGAAATCCGGCCACGGACCCTAGTTTTTTTGTCAGCTCAGGCTGCTCTGGTAGACGGAGAGGTACTCGACCTCCTCCGCAAAGAAGCAATAGTGTCCTCCTCCCTCCACCCGCAGGGTTTCTTGAGCAACATGTTCTTGGTAGACAAGATAGATGGGGGCCAAAGACCGGTTATCAATTTAAAGGAGTTCAATAGCTGGCTGGTGTACCGCCATTTCAAAATGGAAGGAATCCACCTGCTGCGCGACCTCTTGCGTCCAAACGGCTGGATGGTGCGCCTCGACCTGAAGGACGCTTATCTGTCCGTTCCAATTTTTTCCCCACATCACAGGTTCCTACAGTTTCAGTGGAGGGGGCAAACTTATGAGTTCACAACTCTGGCATTCGGCCTCTCCTCCACACCGTGGTGTTTCACCAAGGTGCTCAAACCGGTGGTGGAATACCTCAGAGCCTGGGGCTTCCGCCTCTTGATTTATCTCGACGATATTCTCCTGCTGGCTCAATCTCCAGCCCTGCTTGCAGAGCAACTACAGATGGTTGTCAATTTGTTACAAAGAATGGCATTTGTCATCAACGTGAAAAAGTCCCTATTAGTCCCGGGCCAGCATACCACGTTTCTGGGGTTCGTCATAGACTCGGTCAACAAGAGATTGAGTCTCCCCTCCAGGATGGATTCTGGTTAGGGAAACGTTTGGGGATCCACGCATGCCATACCTCATTGGACTCTCCACGGTGTCTAGTTTTCAGAAATGTGTGGGTTTGGTAGGTTTCCCTACATGACGGTAAGCGTGGGGCCAAAAAACCAGGTGCCGCCCCCAAAACCAGGTAGTTTTGTTATAGGTCATTTTGAAGTCTCCACAGTACGATTTGGAACGTTTCCTGTTGCAGCCACTATGCCTACCCACACATGTGAGGTACCATTTTTATCGGGAGACCTGGGGAAGTGCTGGGTGGTAGGAAATTTGTGTCAGCCAGTGATCCTACAACTTTCTCATACAGAAATGTGAAAGAAAAATATTTTTTTTCAACAAAAGTTAAGGTTTGCAGGGGATTCTGGGTAGGGAAATGTTGGGGGAGCCACGCAACCCATACCTTGCTGGACTCCCCTGGGTGTATAGTTTTCAGAAATGTGTGGGCTTGGTGGGTTTCCCTAGATGGCCGCTGAGCCCGGGGCCAAAAACTTATGGGACCCCCTTGCAAATCCAGGTTGTTTTGTGATAGGTCATTTTGATGTCACCTCAATAGGTTTGGGCCCTTGCCTGTCGCGGGTACCTGACCCACCCACACAAGTGAGGTATCATTTTTATCAGAAGACTTTGGGGAATGTGGGGTTAGTGGAATTTTGTGGATCCACGCAGATTCCAGAACTTTCCACCACAGAAATGTGAGGCAAATGTGTTTTTGGGACAAATTTTGAGGTTTTGCAAGGGATTCTGGGTAACAGAACCTGGTGAGAGCTAGACAAGTCACCCCATCCTGGATGCCCCGGGGTGTCTAGCTTTAAAAAAATGTATAGGTTTGCAAGGTTTTCCTAGGTGCCGGCAGAGATAGGGTTCAAAATCTACAGCTAGGCACTTTGCAAAAAAAGGGTCTGTTTTCACTGTGAAAATGTGGTGTGTCCATGTTGTGTTTTGGGCCCTTTTCTGCTGCGGGTACTAGGCCTGCCCACACAAGTGAGGTACCATTTTTCCCAGAAGACTTTGGGGAATGCGGGGTGGGTGAAAATGTGTGAATCCATGCAGATTCCAAAGCTTTCCACCACAGAAATGTGAGGAAAAGGTGTTTTTTTAAAAACACATTTTGAGGTTTGCAATGGATTCTGGGTAAGAGAACCTGGTGAGAGTAAGACAAGTCACTCCATCCTGGATTCCCTATAGGTTTGCTAGGTTTCCCTAGGTGCCGGCAGAGCTAGGGTTCAAAATCTACAGCTAGGCACTTTGCAATAGAAGGGTAAATTTTCACTGTGAAAATGTGGTGTGTCCACGTTGTGTTTTGGCCGTTTCCTGTCGCAGGCACTAGACCTATCCATACAAGTGAGGGACCATTTTTCTCGGAAGACTTTGGGGAATGCGTGTGGGTGGAATTTTGTGGATCCACGCAGATTCCAGAACTTTCCATCACAGAAATGTGAGGAAAATGTGTTTTTGGGACAAATGTTGAGGTTTGCAAGGGATTCTGGGTAACAGAATCTGGTGAGAGCCAGACAAGTCACCCCATCCTAAATTTTCCGGGGTGTCTAGTTTTAAAAAATGTATAGGTTTGCTAGGTTTCCTTAGGTGCCGGCAGAGCTAGGGTTCAACATCTATAGCTAGGCACTTTGCAAAAAAAGGGTCTGTTTTCACTGTGAAAATGTGTTGTGTCCGGGTTGCGTTTTGGGCCATTTCCTGTCGCGGGCACTAGGCATGCCCACACAAGTGAGGTACCATTTTTATAGGGTGACTTAGGGTAACTCAGAATTGTAGAGCCACTGTCATTACCTATTGACTTTCGATGCATGTCTGCCTTCCAAATGAAAGACAATGTGTAAAAAAGAAGTCACTTTGAAAACTTTCCTATAATTCTCATGCTAGTATGGGTACTCACAATTTTGGTAATGTGCAAATATCTACTGTTTCTAAACTCTAGATTTTGTTCCAATTTCAGAAATACTTTTGTGTCTTTCATACCGATTTTTCCATGTATATATTTTCCCAAATGAATTGCTATATACCCGGTACATAATAAAAAAACCATTGCAAGATGTTGCTCGTTATTGGCTCTGGGTTCGTCGGGTTCTTGGTGAACCTACAAGTTTTATATATCCCCACAACCAGAAAAGGCCAGCAGATGTAAAGGTATATTGCTTTCAAGCAGCTGTCATAATTAGAAGAAGGTACAGGTGAAAACGTTGACACAAATGGCTGTTTTTTTCAACTAATTTTCAATTTTTCCTATATTCAACTGTTAAACTTTCTATAAAGAAACCATGAAGAATCTACACAAATGACCCCTTGCTGAATTCAGAATGAGAATTTTGTCTACTTTTCTAAAATGCATAACTTTTCAGGATCCATTATTGCTTTCATACCCATTCTACCATTAACCGGAACAAGGTTGAAAGCACAAAAAATAGCAAAAATAGGCTATGTACCAGTAAAATGCCAAAACTGTGTAAAAAATGTTGCTTTCCTAAAAAAGGTCTGTCAGTCCCTAAAAGCTGGGAAAATTGTGATTTCTGCCACACAAACCCTTTGTTGATATCATTTGCAGGGGAAAAACTGATGCTTTATTTGCAGCACTTTTTTCCCATTTAAAAAAAAAAACATTTAGCTGAACTTTGGCTCATTTCTGGGTCCCCTCCAGGGGAATCCACAAACCCTGGGTACCTTTAGAATCCCCATGATGTTGGAAGAAAAGGACGCACATTTGGTGTGAAGTATTTACTGTTTTCCTTTCTGTTTCCATACTAACCTTGATCAAATCCCATGCCCTTGCTTTGCTCACTCAGGTCAAATTTTTATTTTCTTGTAAGTTATATACACAATATATAAAACTGTTTCTAACTCCCTTTTTAGGTTTTGCCTTAGCCATGCGTACGAAGTACGCATGCGCTAGCAAAACCTCTTGATTTCTATCTGGGGTGATGACCCGCCTCTGCCTATCATTGGCTAGCTCCATAAATGGAGGCTAGCCATTGGGAGGCAGAGGCTGTCAATCGCGTTTTCTCTCGAAAACGCGATTCGGGGGCGTTTCTGGTGCTTTTTTTAAGCCCCGCCCCTTTGTCCCGGGCCGCGCTGCGATTGGCTGCCGGCCCGGGACACCCCCGTGACGTCATTCCCGGGCCGCGCTGTGATTGGCTGGCCGGCCCGGGACCTGACTTGTTTTTCAATGGCTGCAAATAACAGCAGTAGTTGCCTAACGCACTTAATCGGATACCAGTTGGCCAGAGGTGCCCGATGAAATTACCCTTGTTAAATCCTTATCAGTGCAAATCAGTTTACATGTCCACTAAAATTTCCTCAGATCGGTGTGCTTAGCCTCATACACATTCAGGTCCTTTAAATAGTCACACAATATCTATTGCAACGACCACAACTCTGCAAATCAGAGTATACGAGTGCACATTTCTACCAAACAGCGCCTAACGGTAGAGCGAATATTTTCCCGGAAACGTAATTTACAAATCGAATTTCTTTTCACATAAATTTAATACACCAGGGATTCACCAAACTCTGTACGCCAATGTGAGTTTGCTCTGAAATGAACCAGGGGCGAAAATCGCAAACCTCCTCCTTTCTTTTGCTTGAAAATATACCGTACTAAAAGAACAGCCGCCCATGCACCCTCTCCCCTTCCGCGGGCAGCAGTACACCGGGTTAAAAATCACCAGCTGTCGGGGAGGGGTGAGAGCTTCGGACATTTTTGATTAGTGACCCTGTGAGCCAATGATCTCCGCTGAAGTCTTGTGCCCCACAGCCAATGGCTGGGAGTCTGGGGTGCTCGTGGGCTGGGCTCTGCCGAAGTGTACTGCTGCCTGAGAGGAGGAAGCGAGCGAGATGAACCTGTCAGGTCTGAAGGGAGAGCGGGGCGACGAGGGCTGAACGCCGAGGAGAGGGCTCCTTTCCCGGGGCCAGGCATGGTGCGCAGGGGCTGAGAGCGGGACGTGTGCCCTGCGGAGCAGGTAAAGGGACTGCGGAGGGCGCGCCGACGGGGCAGGAGTCTTATGCAAGCTTCTCTTGAGAGGAGGGGTGCAGGACGCAGCTGCTTTGACAAGGGGAGGGGGTGGCACGTTGCGTTGTGCTTTGTGGGGGCAGGTTAATGAACTGCAGTGGGTAAGGCTGCGGCGGGACAGGAGTCCGCTACTTCTGCGGGTTGCATCATATTGAAGATATTCTGCAAAAGGGGAAGGGGTTGCGCCAAACAATCTCTGTATGGTCAGAGTTAGTTGAAGAAGCAAAAGAAATCGGAGCTCATATAGGATAGGAGAACTGTATCAGATTTATATGGGAGATGCATAAAGAAGCCACTCTTATCGAGTCGGGGGGGGGGGGGGGTGTAAGAGACCTATGCGGGAGCAGGTAATGAGGTTAATGTTAGCATTGAACGGTGACCTGTTCTTAAATGGGACACGCGTCCTGCACCTTTACAGGACTAGGGGCATAGTTCACGTTGGTCAACGATGATGGTCTTGTTAAATTTTGTTTTTGCTTTTTCAGCCACGCCTTTGTGCAACATGGCAAAAAAAACACTGGCATTGCTAAATAGTAATACTGTGTGAATTTGTCAATGTTTTTTAAAATATATTATACAGCAGCAGTGCATCTGCTGTGTAGCATAATTGAAAGTAAAAAAAAAACGCTATCATGCGGCCAGCATTTACAGCCTTATTGTGTTTTTTCCTGTTCAGCAGTCAGAGGAGAAACATGGTCTTAGTGCTTGTACTGCTAAACTGGGTATTGATGGAATGTTTGGGAAAAAACGTCTACTGAAGGTGCCGGGCAGTCACTCTTAAATAAAATTAATGGTTCAAGATCTACCAAGCATTTTAACAGTTGCAAACAATCCAGTTTGGCATTTGCAGCTGTGACGTGCTTTTCCTTATTCACTAATTCCATTTTAGGGGTCAGAACATTTTTTCATACACCTAAAATGGGATTTCGATGGGTACTAAAATGGTATATGGAGGGGCGTGTTCTAAGCATCTGCAAATGATGTATCTATGTTTTGCATCCAAAATATGGGTGCAAAACATTGATATTTTACCAACACCTTGAAGAAGATGGTAACCAGTTTGCAAAAGGGGAGGGGGACTCTTTAGGATCCCTTCTCCTTTGTGAATGTTTAAAAAAAAGTTTTAAGAGGAAGAAATTGTCTACTGGCTATTTCTGAACAAAAAAAACGTCCTTTTTCCTTTAATGAAAACGGGCTCCAATAAAAAACAAGCATTTGCAATGCAACAGTTTCACCTTTGGAAAAGTTTGAGCTATTGGCATTGTAAATGACAAAATTTGTATTTATGTGTTGGTTTTGAAAACAGATAAATAAATGGCATTGTCATTTACATTGCCAATAGCTCTAACTTATCCAAAGGCGAAACCGTTGCATTGTAAATGCTTGTTTAAAAGGCACTCACCCATACAGTACAGAGATGCATACAGGACCCTATTCATTTGGAAGATGATGAATTAGTATTGTGGTTGCTTTTTTGATAACTACAGTTCGTGCACGTAATACGATGCTCACTGTATAAATAATATTTTATTGTTCTACACTGTTGATTTTATACATATTCGTTTTTCTGGTTATCATGAACTTGTGCTTTTACGTACTTTTTTGTGATTTTGTCTTTTATGGATACCTTTTATCCGAATAAAGTAATTGAACTGACTGAACTAAACTGATAACACATTAAGCAAATTAGAATGCTGATTGTCACAAAAATAATTATAACACTAATCCATTTCTAAGGCTGAGGACATCTTCCATTAGCTTACACAGTCGGAATATGTGCAAAACAATATAAAACATTTTCGAACAAAGACACCTACACCAGTGTACTAGAATGCCTAAATCGGAACTTCCAGTGGAAGTGTCCTTCAGAATGTTATATTAGGTACATGGAGAAAGTTTCATTCAAAATACATGCTCTCTAAGAAAAATAATCAATTGTGTCACATAAACTGTGACTTCATCCCTGGTGCTACCTCCATTTTTCTTCAATTTATGTTTCTGTATTTCAGTAAGACCTAACTGCGGCAGGTCTCGGAGGTTGATTGCACAGGACTATTTACTATGTGGGCATTACGATTGAGGTGCTGAACGTTTGGTGAGCCGCAGTCAGGAGTATTTTTGTGCAAATTGGGTCACAGTACTCTGCGAAAACTGTGGGGAGAGAAGACGGGCAGGGGGATATTGACTGAAAGGGGTAAAGACCAGGAGCAAGATGACCCGAACACCAAAACCACATCTATTTTAATACAATGTTGTCTCTTCAGAAATGTGGCACATTTATATTAATAAACCAACTTCTAAACTTTGAATAAAAATTGTTTCGAGTGCAACATTAATAATTCAGCAATTACAACTATATTCAATATAAAAATCATTAGTATTCAAAAATTATTTTGTCACCCAAAATTACACACTTTTTTCAGAGAAAACTTTAACATTGGTACCTACCTTCTTTACAAATCTCTCCTGAGACAGCACATACAATGTTGCCTGCGACTCTCTTGAAAATAGATTTTTTTAAGGGGCTTAGAGTCTGCCCAATACTTACTGTTGGTTGGCTTTGATGTCATTCTCATTTCCTTGCTTCTTATTGAGCAGCACCTCCTCCTGTCCTGTTCTCTTCCTGTCTTTGTTAGGTTCCGTGGAGCATGGACCAAATACAGCTTCCTGTCTGAGGCCAGTGTCCTTACGCTTGAGCTTGCATTGGTACTTTTTTTTAATTCTATAGTGTAGCATGCATTATTTTGCAGGCTGTTTCTGCTCCCACATTCCATCGTTGCTTGCCCCCGTTTCTCCCAACACCTCAATCCCATTGCAGCTTGCCCCCTCATTACTTGCCCCCCACCTGCCCTCTGTTATTTTATTTATAAGTGTAGCACGCCATAGAAGTGCATCGGTTAGCAGGCTGGTTTCTACCGACCCCCCCACCTTGCCTACATTTCGTTGTTACTAGTCCCTGTCCCGTCCTCCACTTCTCTCCTGTTGCTGCTTCCCATTAACCCCCATTGCTCCTCCTGTTGCTGCTTCCCACCTATACCGTTGCTTGCCCCGTCCACCGACCCACTTCCCCGACCCCAGTTGCTACTTGCTCCATCATTTCGTGCCTTCTGCTCTCCCCGTTGTAGCTTGAACCTTGGCTCTCCCACTTCCCTAGTTTGGTCGTCTTCCCCGACCTCTGTTACAGGTTGCCCCCTCCCTCGCACCCCTCCCGCCAGAAAAAAAGGGCTAAGGCCATGTCACAGTACTTTTATTTTCTTTACTTTCAGCCATTTGAAATAACGACTGCACCTTTTGTGCAACAGGCTAAAAGAATATTGGCCAACAGATTTTGTATAAGTTAGATCTATTGGCTTTGCCAATGCTTGCTTAGTCATGGTCTGTAACTTAAAAGTTATGTGAATGAGAGACGCAAGAACTTAATGCTCTCTAAAATTATTCTTATTGTTGCCAATTTTTATAGTTGAAGGAACCAAGTTCCAGAGATTGGCCGTCTGGACTGAGAAAGAGCAACTTTTTGGCGCAAGACTTTTTAAAGGATGTGTCTTACTTCCCTAACATGTAGGGATGTAGTTAGACGTTAGGTAGAGAGATAATGTTGTGGGATGAGTGGTCCAGCACAGTGGAGGACTTGGTGTGCACCATGGAATATTGGTGTGCATTTTGGATGGCTTGGTGTGCAATATACAAGGCTTTAAAGGTGATACGTCTGATGACAAGCAGTCATTGTAATTGAGTACTGGACAGATATGAGTACAGATAGGTACATTAAGAAGTTGTCTGGCAGCTGTGTTTTGGTTCTTCATTGTCTACAGAGGCGATGGAGAGGAGCTGCATGGTATGGACTAGGGGTCTCCAACCTTTTCTGTAATAAGAACTACTTAAGTTTGATGAAAAGCATTCTGGGCTACCAACATTATTAGTGTTGTAATAGGGACCATGTCAGACAAGATTACATTAGTGACCACAATATGCAAGATTACTAGCAGTGATCTCCTCAGTGCATCAAAAAGATTTACTAGCAGTACTGTAAAAAAGGTTTTGTCAATTGCAAAGGTCTATACATGGGTTATACACAACAGTCATAAATGTGATGCCCCTGGTTCCAATGTAATGATATTAGTAATGTCTTTGCTACTCCACATGATTTATCCCGGAAATATCAGCTTTAAATATAATTTGAAAATTCAGCCATTTTTCTTCATACATCATTTTATGCACTCCAAAACTACACATAATTTCATCTTGAATAAAAACTCTCTGTTTTGCTATACATATATGAATTCAACCTAGCAAAAGCTTTCAATTCAGTAGGCAGGACTGCACACAGGAGAACTTCTTGCAGGTAGCTGGATCGCTACTAGTAGCCTCCAAGCTACACTTTGGAGAAGCCTGGCATAGAGTGTTAATATGTAAAAGTGGTCCCCACGGGGAAAGTGTAGCCCTTGACTTCCACGTCATTAGTATTGATGCAGCACGGCTCCAGAAATTCTCTGTAAAACCATCACCTTATCCCAGAGAGCTATTCATACATTATTCATCAGTGGGCCCATAACACTGCGAGTCACTCATACACACATTTACCCTGCTCCGAGGATTCGGTGAAGACCAAAGGAGAGCTGCTGGATTATAGCGGGGTGTCTAAATTAACACTAAATTTTGTACATTATATATACATCTGCAGTTTATTTCGATTACCATGGTTTAAATTTAAGAAAACATTTAAACACACCACCATTATTTGTCAATGGATCTGCTAGTGAAAGTTAACTTAAGGACAATAAGACCAGCTTAATTCTCCATTTATTTAATTTTTATTTAGAGATTAAATCTCCTAGCATGACCTCTATTTTATTAACTCTAATTAATAGTCATTTAAGCATCAATAACCTAAAAAGAATTTTTTTTAAATTCAAAACATTTATATTTATTAGCATAGAAGTTTAGGAAATAAACGAAAATTCATATTACCAAGATTTCAGAACACGGACATCAGCATAAGGACAGAATAGTTCCCAAAAACACCTCTCTACCTCTCTCGATGTTCATCTCCCATAGGACTCCGCACCCATTCAAAAGTTAAAGTTCCGAAAAATGTCAAAGTCCTTGCGCCATAGGAAAAGATTTGGCAGTCCGGCAGCATGTCGGCGTGCAAAGATAAATTCGTAAAGCAAGCTTTTTTCATACTTCCAAACGTCCTCTTTTATACCCTTTTTCACTAACTTATCTATCTAAAAGTTGTAACTTTTGGGGTCTTAGAGAAAGAACATGGAGAAGGGTGTTCCCTAAATATAGGGGCAGTCTAATCAAACATTTAGCTAACCCACACGCCCACAAAGAAAACAGATGTATTCAAGGAAAACTTCTTTTATTTTTGATTTGTTATATATACATTGTTTTCATAGAAAATTGGTTTCATTTAGACAATAAAATAATGTCTGTAAAGTTTTTGGATCATATACAAAAATACAATATAAAAACTAGGACACGCAAAAATAATTCAAGAGGAGGGCACAAAATCCATTCACTCATACACTCAAAACACACCTAATGTACAGTCAGATTCATACACAAACATTCACATACGTATCATCACACACAAAAGCGCCGACGCGCGTTTCGGACAAGTGCCAATACAGGCTTCCTTCATCAGGGCGCACTTGAGATGGAAAAACAAGGCAGACGCAGTGGAGGACGTCTGACACAAGATACGAGGAAAGCGGTCCTAGTGGCATCAAGGGCTGAAGGTGGGTATTCTGTGGGTAAAAAAAGCAACATGAGAAAAAAACTACTAAATGTCATTTATACAAAAGAAAGGAGGAGAAGGCCAAGACAAACGAGTCAGCAAGAACCAAAATTCAAAGGGCAAAGTCCACACATCTCACAAAGGTAAAGTATCCTTATACCCCAAGATACATATCATGAAGATAGCCAAGGGAGATTGTGCACGGGGTGTAGCCAAGACTGGCCGAGTGTGTCAAAAAGCCAGCGAGTGCATACAAGGGCCACCACCATAACAAAACAAATACAATCAATGTGTAAAAGACAGGAATGGTAGCATACCAGGGAGCCCTCAAGGGCGGAACCACTGGGAAAATTCACAGGATAAATAGGTGATTTGCTACCAGTAGCAGAATCCAGCGAGTATACTCAAAAGACGATCAAAATACGAAGCATAACACAATAGGGGGCCTGTAGGGAGTCCAAACAACTTTTCAAAGAGAGAGCTGGATAACTCAAGCAGTTCCGGACGGCATCATAAGACCATCCGGGTGTCTAAGGAAGATATATAAGAACAATTAAATACCACTACAAACAAGAAAAAACAAGCAATACATCTAACAGCTCAAAAAATAAACAAGGGGCAAAAACAGAAAAATAAGGTAAATGGGGCCAACATCGAGTCAAGTTAAGAATCTATAATAAGGCGATACGTGTGATTTAAAGTAGACTGAAACTAAACTGGACATATCACACAGAATCATAAGCACAAAAAAGCGAGTATATATAGAGCCTGCATTAATACAAAGTAAACTAGATGGAGGGAAAGGGCGTAGCTAGAAAAATAGAAAATATAAAATAACTACAGAAGGGCCAATGAGTGCAACTAGGCAGGCCAGCAGTGCAGAACAATATGAGTCGTAACTAGAGAGAGACGAGAAAGGTCTACCTTAACAGGGTTCCAAACAGAGCTTAGTTAAGCCTCTCCGTATAGGTGAAAATATTCCAAGACGGACTAAGAATCAATATTTGGGTGACCTGTTAAGTTAATAAAGAACAAATCACTAACTCAAAAGGAAGTAACCACGCAAAGTGATGCGAGGTGTTGCACAAAAAGCTCATGGATACCTCAAATGATGGGGTCGAGTCATGTCCATTAAAGATGCAAGGACAGCATCGGTGCACATAAGTTTTGGGCAACGTTTAAAGAATGAAGAGGCAGAGAGCCTGTAACAGAAAATAAAAACCGGTAAGGAATCCGAATAGAGTTAGTTTTTATTAAATAGATTGGACAAAAAGAGACAGGGTGCCCTGCTTACCTGAAAAGACCCGTAGGTCCAAACTAGATGAGAACCACGACGGAGGCAGCGGCCAGGACTCCTTCCCCCTATCACGAGAAAATACACCGGTATGGGGAGTCGGCGAAAAAAACGATATAAATAGTGCGGGCGAATGCCGTGATTGAAAACACCTGAGGAGGATAGAAATAGAAAAGGGCCACAGTCGAAGAACAAGTAAGATCGAAAAGAAAAACGGACTCATGGGCATAGACCTCCAAAAAATAAAAGAAAAAATAGAGAACAGACTCGTACGTCTAAAATAAACCCAGAAAACGAGATAGGTTGAAAAATAAAATGCACAAAAAAAGAAGGAACAAGTGAATAGGCTTCATCACTGGAAAACACAATTGGAAAAAACGATAATGTGTCAAGAGGTGATAAAATTTTTTTTACTTCCAAAGCGAGGGGGCTAAAAGGAAGGAAAAAAGAATCACAACAATAAACTACAATAATAAATGTGCTGACTATCATGCATAGAAGACAGACATAAGTGAAAGATGGATGGCAAGAAGTAGATAAAGAACCGGGACGATCTAGAACCGAAGTCTAACAGGCATCAAAAAATGGTGCTGAGAATAACAGAGATAAGAGCAAGGACCACAGGGGAATAACACACAAAGGTGTGTCTCCAGAGATTTCAGAGGATGGCATTTTCCCAAGGGATGTAATCATTCAGTCCTGAGACAGCCGTCTCAAGATAAAAAATCCAAAAGACTTCTCTTTTGGCTCTTAAGGCATCCATATTGCCATCCTTGGGATGAATTATCTTTTCGAGAATAAGCCATTTAAGGTCTTCCACAGTGTGTTTAAGGGCTTTCCAATGTGCAACAAGGGGGGCTCCAGGGCGTAGGTTTCTGATGCACGATTTATGTTCTGACAGCCTAGTCCTGATTTCCCTACCTGTTTCTCATACATAGCCCCTGGAGCAGGGACATGTGATGAGATAAATGACATTGCTTGTCCTACAGTTGGTCATGTTTTTCAAAACAATTCTTTTCTTACCCCAACTGAATTCCGGCACTGTCCAGATATTATCACAGGCGTGGCATCCGCCACATTTGTGGCTCCCCATAATCGGGTTTGTTCCCTTGATGCTGCGTTGGCTAGCCATGGGTGTGTCAGGAAGGGAAGCTCTTACCAGGACATTTCTGAGGTTCCTATTGCGGCGAAACGCAAAAATAGGTTTTTCAAATTTCTCCATAGTTTTATCCATGTTAAGAAGGTGCCACTGTGAGTTGATGATATATCGAAGCTTGTCATTAAAGTTTGAGTGGGTAGTAACCAACACCAGCTTGTCATCGTCTTCCTTGGTCTTAGATTGTAACAAAGCCTCCCGATTGTAGTATTTGGCTCTTTTATAGGAGTCCCTAATAAGCATATTAGGGTATCCCCTATCAAGGAATTTTTTTCTCATTACAGTGTCATGGACTTCAAAATCTCTAGGGTCGGTACAGTTCCGGCGCAGCCGTAAGAACTGGCTAAACGGTATGCTGTTCCTTTGTGTACGCGGATGGTAACTATCGTACATCAAAAGGGTGTTCCGGGCTGTTGGCTTAGTATAGAGGGAAACCTCTATACGGCCATTGATCACTTGGATCCAGACATCTAGAAATTCAATTTTGGAGGAGCTGATGTTCGCAGTGAATTTAAGATGGGAGTCACAGAGGTTTATCCATAGGATAAACTCATCTAATTGTTCTCGTGGGCCCCGCCAGATGAAGAAAATATCGTCTATAAAACGATTATAGTTCGTAACATTTTCAAAAAATGGGGCCACCTCGTTGTAAATAAATTTCTCTTCAAATACTCCCATATATCAGTTTGCCACATTAGGTGCACATGCCGCCCCCATACTGATGCCAAGTATTTGTTTGTAGATGGTTTTATCGAACTCAAAGTAGTTTTCTTTGAGCACAATCGCAAGGCATACTAGGACAAACAGTTTCTCTGAAGGACATTCAGAGTCTTGTAATATCTTCTTGACGGCTTCAAGGGCGCCCACTTGAGGGATGTTGGAGTAAAGTGCCTCAATATCCATTGAGACAAGGAAGTCAAGGTCAGTATTGAATTCTAGTCCTTCGATTTTAGTGATAAGGTGTCCAGTATCACAAACAAATGCTGGAAGGCCACTCACAATGGGGGAAAGACAAGAGTCCACAAATTTCGAAAGGGGCTCAGTAAGAGACCCAATCGTAGAGACGATAGGCCTAAAAGGTGGACACGTAAGGCTCTTGTGCGTCTTAGGTAGTCCATAAAGGACTGGTATTTTAAAGAATGATTTATTGAAGAAGTCAAATTCTTGTTTGCAAATAGATCCACGATGCATGGCGTTGTGAGTAACATTAGAGATCTCGTTCATTATTCTCTTCGATGGATAATTTGCAACTTTCAGGTATTGTTCTTGATTACTCAGCATCAGAAGGATCTGTTCTTTATAGTTCTCACTATCAAGAACTGTAATACCACCCCCTTTATCGCTCGGTTTAACAGTAAGAGAGCGATCAGCCGACAGCTGTTTAAGGGCCTGATATTCATCGTAATTGAGATTGTAGGGGGGTTTTGGAATGAACTTAGTGAGTTTAGTAATTTTAGAACAGACTCTTTTCTCGAATATTCCCACCTCAGGGCCAACTTGCTCGATGGTGGGCGTAAACACCGAGGTGGGTCTAAACCCAGAGATGTTCCTTTCTCCTTCAAATTCTCTTCCCAAGAAAAACTTCTTGAGCCGAACTTTCCGGAAGAAAGTTTGTAGATCTTTGTTAAGTTCGAAGGCATTAAAGGGGGCACTAGGGACAAAAGATAGTCCCTTAGATAGAACAGCAATGGTATTTTTTTCTAGAGGTTTTTTCGACAGGTTAAAGATGGGGATCAGAGATTGATCAGTAGATATCTCTAATCTCTCCAATAACGATTTTGTCTCGTTTCCAGAAAACGTTGCTGGTTCCCCGTCTGATGATAGCCGGAGTTCTGAAATTGCCCCCTCTCTGATGGTCTGAATCGAACCTGATTCGTCCCTCGGCGATTCCCTAAAAAACGGTTGGATCGTTGAGGGCCATCAGAGTTGTTCCTTCTATCAGGTGGATTTTCATTCGAGGTGGAACCACCTTCATCTGATTCAGAGGTGTTAGAGAAGGTCCGTATTTGTCTATTTGACCAGTGTTGACGGTCACCTTGTTGGTAGGAATCCCGAGTGGTGTAATATTGGGCATGTAGATAAGGATAAACTCTCTCTTCTGAAAAATATCTAATGTCTTTTTTAAGTTTATCCGTCTTTCTTTTGACAATATAGTCATTGAAAGAGTCTAGTTCTAGATTGACTTCTTCTAGTTTACGTTTCGCATCCCCAACTGCGTCATTTTTTAGGAGTGATTCCTCCATAGTTGCAATTTCTTTGAGCAGCTCAGCTACCACCTCTCTAGCTGTATCAATAATGAGTAGCATGAGGTCTCTCGAACAACGGTTGGCAATGAGGGACCATCTTTCAAGAAAAAGACGCAATTCGACAAAAAGGCCTGGTATATTTCTGATACGAAGCCCATTCGGGATGACCCCAGCTTTGAGATATTTAATCATGAAGTCTGCATGGGATTCGGTCCTTTTTGATTTCTTTTTTAAGTTAAGAAGTTTAAGCCATTCATCATTTGTACCTTTGTTCAGCGAGAAGGGTTGTTCAGATGAGGTGGTAGGTCCAAGCAACCTGGTGAAATCTTCCTCACTAAACCCAAAGGTTTTGATGGCATCCATAGTAGCTGGTAGAAAGGATAGAAAAAAGGGAAATAACCCAAAAAGAAACCAAATAAGTGTAAGAGGATAGTCTAAGAACTTGCCACAGTGAAGCCACACAGTAAAGCGTAAATTAGAGAAAAGAAAATTAAACAAAAAACAGGAGCCAAAGTAACACTCAAATATACCGGGACCAACAAAGGGTCCCCCTTGCAAACAGTTCTTGCTAGACTCAAGGCCTAAGGGGAAGGGGAAAGGGGGGGGAGGGGAAAAAGGGAGAGGGGGGAGGGAACCTATCTAACCCTCACGGCAAAAGTGCCGGGTAACCAGTCGAAAAACAACAGAGGGGCCCTGAAACTATAAATAAGTATGAAAAGGGGAACAACCCACCAGGGCGAGAATACTAGAGAAAGAACATGGAGAAGGGTGTTCCCTAAATATAGGGGCAGTCTAATCAAACATTCAGCTAACCCACACGCCCACAAAGAAAACAGATGTATTCAAGGAAAACTTCTTTTATTTTTGATTTGTTATATATACATTGTTTTCATAGAAGATTGGTTTCATTTAGACAATAAAATAATGTCTGTAAAGTTTTTGGATCATATACAAAAATACAATATAAAAACTAGGACACGCAAAAATAATTCAAGAGGAGGGCACAAAATCCATTCACTCATACACTCAAAACACACCTAATGTACAGTCAGATTCATACACAAACATTCACATACGTATCATCACACA
Source organism: Lissotriton helveticus (assembly GCF_964261635.1). NCBI lineage: Eukaryota > Metazoa > Chordata > Amphibia > Caudata > Salamandridae > Lissotriton > Lissotriton helveticus. Next base: position 1,458,085,138 of record NC_136057.1, read on the forward strand.
CAAAAGCGCCGACGCGCGTTTCGGACAAGTGCCAATACAGGCTTCCTTCATCAGGGCGCACTTGAGATGGAAAAACAAGGCAGACGCAGTGGAGGACGTCTGACACAAGATACGAGGAAAGCGGTCCTAGTGGCATCAAGGGCTGAAGGTGGGTATTCTGTGGGTAAAAAAAGCAACATGAGAAAAAAACTACTAAATGTCATTTATACAAAAGAAAGGAGGAGAAGGCCAAGAAAAACGAGTCAGCAAGAACCAAAATTCAAAGGGCAAAGTCCACACATCTCACAAAGGTAAAGTATCCTTATACCCCAAGATACATATCATGAAGATAGCCAAGGGAGATTGTGCACGGGGTGTAGCCAAGACTGGCCGAGTGTGTCAAAAAGCCAGCGAGTGCATACAAGGGCCACCACCATAACAAAACAAATACAATCAATGTGTAAAAGACAGGAATGGTAGCATACCAGGGAGCCCTCAAGGGTGGAACCACTGGAAAAATTCACAGGATAAATAGGTGATTTGCTACCAGTAGCAGAATCCAGTGAGTATACTCAAAAGACGATCAAAATACGAAGCATAACACAATAGGGGGCCTGTAGGGAGTCCAAACAACTTTTCAAAGAGAGAGCTGGATAACTCAAGCAGTTCCGGACGGCATCATAAGACCATCCGGGTGTCTAAGGAAGATATATAAGAACAATTAAATACCACTACAAACAAGAAAAAACAAGCAATACATCTAACAGCTCAAAAAATAAACAAGGGGCAAAAACAGAAAAATAAGGTAAATGGGGCCAACATCGAGTCAAGTTAAGAATCTATAATAAGGCGATACGTGTGATTTAAAGTAGACTGAAACTAAACTGGACATATCACACAGAATCATAAGCACAAAAAAGCGAGTATATATAGAGCCTGCATTAATACAAAGTAAACTAGATGGAGGGAAAGGGCGTAGCTAGAAAAATAGAAAATATAAAATAACTACAGAAGGGGCAATGAGTGCAACTAGGCAGGCCAGCAGTGCAGAACAATATGAGTCGTAACTAGAGAGAGACGAGAAAGGTCTACCTTAACAGGGTTCCAAACAGAGCTTAGTTAAGCCTCTCCGTATAGGTGAAAATATTCCAAGACGGACTAAGAATCAATATTCGGGTGACCTGTTAAGTTAATAAAGAACAAATCACTAACTCAAAAGGAAGTAACCACGCAAAGTGATGCGAGGTGTTGCACAAAAAGCTCATGGATACCTCAAATGATGGGGTCTAAGACTGTCCGGATTGGTCCATTCAAGGGGTGGATGAGCATAATCTCATCACCTTATTTTTCGTCAGAATCATCGTTATAATTTAGAAAATAAAGTTACTATTGTCCTTAGCAGTCCTCTTCTGCTTGTGTCCTCTAACTGGTTATTCGGGCAAACTTTCCCATGTTCACGATGCTGACATTAAAAAAAGTTGGCACCCATTCTGGAAGCCAGGCCACACTGTCCTTGACCCATTCTGCACAGGCACAGGCTGCTCGTGCTCTCATCGAGTTCTGTCACGCATGCGTACATCATCGCAACTCGGAGTCGCAGACAGCTTCCATTTTTGATGGGCCACAAATGGGAACTATTATAGAAACAAACACAAATAAACGTTAATTTTGGAAATATAGCCCTTCTGTTTACCTCCCCCCATTCTAAGGTATCCCAATTAGTTATTACCTAGCACTTTAAGCAACATATAAGCATGATTTACTCACGTTTCTCCATCATTTATGGCACAATAAAACAGACAAAAAGCATATTCATGCAAATTTCGATTAGATTATGACAAACGCACACAGATTAACAAGACAACATTACTTAATTAGTAGATTATGGTACGCAATATATGCAAATTAATATCCCACGTGTGTTTGTGTATGCACATCTCTATTCTATGTTGGTTAATTTCAAAACCACACGATTAATTCATGTTACTGTTATGGAGAAGCGATTTCATGAGGGTATACAAAAATTTTTGTTTCCAACCTCACTCCATCAACTCCCTCCTTTGGTGCTTTATCATCCGATATCTCCCAAAATTTTGTAAATTTTCATCTCAACATGTTTCAAATTCTTCTAGTTAGTATGAGTTACACTCTGGTTTCTTCTATCTTCTTTCTATCTTGATAAAGTTTCTCTTTGAACTCTTCCATCTCAATATCACCTTTTTCACGTTCTCTGTCTTGTTTCTCTTCAATTACTTTCTTTATAGATCTTTTGACATTCCTTCTCTTTCTAAATTTACAACTTAATCTTAAAATCAAAATCACTATTATTATTTTTGTTACTGGAATTAGTACCTTCCCTATAATAGATCTACCTATTTCATAAAACCAATTTTTAACTACTAGAAAACTTCTACCAGGTTTCTCAAGAACACCATCAACCTCTAGTGGTTCAAATTCCTTATGCAACTCTGTAAGGTTTGTAATATATCTTTCAATGTTTTGACTTTTGTCTGGAATGTAGGTACAGTAGTGTTGTATCTTTAAAATTCCACAAACTCCTCCTTCTTTTTCCAAAATTATGTCAAGAGCAAGTCGATTTTACATCACCATAGCTCTCATAGCAACCATTTCAGTGTTTACCATTAAAAATCCTCCAGCTGTATCTGTTGACAACGATCTACTATCGTTGACAATTTTCGAATTCTGTTTGCATTAAAGGACATACCCACTGCTAGTATCAGTGCTCAAAAACATCACCTATTATCTCTATCACACTTTCTCTTCTTCTACGACTTAAAGATTTACCTATTTCATGAATTCCAATAGTACCTCTATCTACATGGAACATTTTAGGAAAGACCAGGCCAACGTAACAGGACCCGTACCAGTGATCAGGTAATTTATAATAAGCTTTGTTCCCACACAGGAAATAGATCCCAGGAAAGACTGGGTCATTACCACCTTTAAATCCCCAACCCCCTTTTATGATATATGTATCTTCACATTGACTCGCTCCCACAAAAGAATTATCATAAACAGTGTTATCTCTACGAATACACAGTTTCCCTTGTTGTGGTGGTCACACACTCTGACACTGATGCTGGCAATTTCACACAGACGTAGCAGTCGCTGGCATCCATAGTTCTCACATACTCAGATAATAACATTGAAAACATATTTCGAGAGAAGTCACTGATGGAATTATCTTGATGCTTAAGCTTTCATCACTGCAGCTAGGCTTGCTTTCAGGACGCTCCTAGCGCTTTTTAAATTATCCCGTTTTGTCTCTTATTTTGTCTTTATTTTAATACTGTTTCCCCTGATTTTTATCTCTGCTCGCATTGCTGCATTTAAATTGTATCCTCACCGCTACTCGGGCGGGCCGGTCCCTCGCGCCTCTGATTTAGCTGAGCGCCATCTTGGGAGGGTTCGGGGAAGTGCTGTATTCTCCCGCGCTCTAGCAGTCAGGTGGATTGGCTAGAGGCTGTAGTCGAGAGCAGTACTTAAGCAAGACTGGAGGTAGGCGCTCCTTGCTTAAGCTTTCATCACTGCAGCTAGGCTTGCTTTCAGGACGCTCCTAGCGCTTTTTAAATTATCCAGTTTTGTCTCTTATTTTGTCTTTATTTTAATACTGTTTCCCCTGATTTTTATCTCTGCTCGCATTGCTGCATTTAAATTGTATCCTCACCGCTACTCGGGCGGGCCGGTCCCTCGCGCCTCTGATTTAGCTGAGCGCCATCTTGGGAGGGTTCGGGGAAGCGCTGTATTCTCCCGCGCTCTAGCAGTCAGGTGGACTGGCTAGAGCCCTACGTATCCCGGATACAATGGCGCGCAGCGTGTGCGCGCAGCGAGTGCGCCGTAGTGACGCCGGAGTGACGCCAGAGTCCAGCCCGTCTGCGCCCGTCCGCGCTGAGGACGGGCTGGACAGCTGGAGGTATGACTTAGATGCCTCCGACCCCCCGCTTCTGAGATACTCTATTCAAACTTTGCTTACATTTGAACCACCTAGGCTCTCATGCGCCTACTCTCTTTTGCCGGACGCTATTCTTGGCAAGCTACCATGTAGATGTCAGATTCCTGGTACGGTTAACCCCACACCGCTACCATCTAGGCATATGTTCAATCTATGCACTTCCCCTAAGTGTGGAATTCCGAAGGAAGAGTGTCTCCTTCTTAACGCTCGCTCACTCATTAAAAACAATATTATGTTCAGGGATTTTGTGCTAGACAGGAAGCCCTCCCTGGTTTTTATAACAGAAACGTGGGCAAAGGACTCGTCTGGTCCTGACCTTATTGAAGCGGTTCCTGAGGGATACTGCCTAGCTCGTCAAGACAGACTGACCCGGGTGGGAGGAGGGTTAGCAATTCTTTACCAAGACCATTTACACTGCCATATTGTCCCCATCTCCGACCCCTTGGACAGCTTCCAAGCCTTGTTCTTTTCCATAAAAAGTGGCCACAGTGTCCTCTTCAATGGAATCCTGGTCTATCGTCCCCCTGGCTCTCGTACTGATTTCGGACAACGGCTTCTACATGTTTTAGAACCTTACTTTGGCCGGAAAGATTTCACGATCCTGGGTGATTTTAATTTTCATTTGGAGAAGCTTGATACTAAGGAGACTTCTTCTCTGCTTGAGGCCATGTCAGCCTGTGGTTTTGCCCAACTGGTTAGAGGGGCCACTCATAGAGCAGGCCACACGCTTGATGGAATCTTCTCCAATGATGAGAGGTTGATAATTAAGGACTAGGGGGCATATTATCAACACAGGCGATACAATTATCGATTGCTTTATCGGCAGAAAACTGCCGCTAAAGCCGCTTTTGCGGCAGTTTTCTGCCGCAAAAGCGGCTTTAGCGGCAGTTTTCTGCCGATAAAGCAAGCGATAATTGTATCGCCTGTGTTGATAATATGCCCCTCTATCCCTCTATCATGGTCAGACCATCTGGCAGTTCCATTTGAGCTATCCTGTCCTACCTTCCATACGCCTAAAAACACTGCAAGTAATAAGGAACTGCGTAGAAATTTCAAAAATATTACTAGCAGCTCCCTTACCCCGTGGGTACCCAATTTGTTTCCATCCCAAGGGGAAAGTGTCTCTAGGGCAGTTACACAGTTTGAAAGGACTGTGACTGAGGCACTTGATGAACTTGCCCCTATCCAACTACGCCATCGAGCCAGGAAAAGACCTTCAGCCCCCTGGTTCTCTGAGCATCTTAGACTTCTTAGACAAGAAGTAAGGAGGCGGGAGCGTCTATGGCATTCTAGTTGGGATAAAAAAGACAGGGAAGCCCATAAGACTATGTTGAGGAACTATAAAGGAGAAATTATAAAGGCCAAACAAGAACACTTTACGGCCCTGACAACCTCTAAGTCCTCTCCTAAAGAGCTTTTCAAGATAGTGGACTCTCTTATTACCCTTCAAACCCCAGATCCTGTAGTGGTATCTCAAGAGCTCTGCAATAATATTGCTTCTTTTTTCCAGGCAAAAATTTTAGACATCTATTCTGCCTTGGAGTTACAGAGATCTCGTATTACCTGGCCCCCTGCCCTGGGAGCTATGGACCATGTCCCTGCAGAAATTCTTTCTGTAGGACTCCTAGATTCTTTTCCCCCTCTCTCTCTCTGGAGGATCTGGATAACCTACTTAATAAAACAAAATCTGGTTCCCCTTTGGATGTGTGTCCACTTAGGATCCTTAAACAGTGCAGAGATATCTTTCTGCCTCCGCTGGTTGATATCATGAATAAAGCCATGAGAGATGGCCTCTTTCCCACCCAATGGAAAAACGCGGTGGTAAAACCCCTACTTAAAAAGGCCTCTCTGGACCCTGCGGTTCTAAAAAACTTCCGGCCCATCTCACTCCTCCCGGCCCCTGCAAAGATGCTTGAAGTACATCTTAATAAGCATCTTGCTGCATATATAGAGAACTCGGGCTGCCTTGACTCCTCCCAACATGGATTCAGGAGGGAACACAGCACCGAGTCTGCCCTCACCATCGTGCTAGATAACATCCGCACGCGTGTCGATGGAGGTCAGACCACCCTCCTGATCCTTCTAGATCTGACGGCGGCCTTTGATACCCTATCTCCCTCAGTACTAACAGCACGGCTGAGGGAGGTGGGGGTTCGGGGGGCAGCCTTAGACCTACTCACTTCTTTTCTCAACCATCGATCGCAAAGAGTGAAGTTGGGGGAGTATCTATCTCCATCCCTGCCTGTGCAATGTGGGGTCCCTCAGGGGTTGGCTTTGAGTCCGACCCTATTCAACATCTATGTGACCCCACTTGCCAGGCTAATTAGATCATATGGGATGGAGATAGTATCATATGCCGACGACACCCAGATCCTCGTCTCTCTCTCCCAAGCATGTGCCCCGACTGCCTCCAATTTTAGATCTTGTATGGAGGCAGTCGGGCAATGGATGATTTACAATTCATTAAAACTGAACGGAGAGAAAACGGAGGTGATGGTATTTGGAGGGAAAGAGGATGTCTGGTCATCTACCTGGTGGCCAGACTCCTTAGGAGCCTGCCCCACCCCTCCTCCTCGGCTAAAAATCTAGGGGTCATGATTGATCCCGCCCTCAATCTGGACAAACAGGTCAACAGAACCATCTCCACCTGTTGGGGCATCATCCATATTCTCAGGAGGATTAGACACTATCTATCCTTGCAGGCAAGGAAACAGATTACTGTCGCTCTAATTGGCTCTCGGCTGGACTACTGCAATGCGCTGTATGTGGGACTGAATAAAGGTCTACTGCAGCGCTTGCAGGTAGTCCAGAATGCTGCCGCTAGGTTTGTCTTAGACCTTCCCAAACGGGCCTCAGCCACAGCGGCTAGAAAGCTGCTACACTGGCTTCCCGTGGAGGACCGTATTCGCTTCAAGACCCTGTGCATGACCTATAGGGCATTAGCCAAGAACAGTCCCACTGGTGTAGGATCCATCTTGTCCCGTTACACTCCGGTTAGGAACCTACGTTCCTCGAGTGGTCTTCTTTTGTCAGTCCCTCGATTCAGGAGAACCAGATGGGGGGTAGGGCCTTTTCTACCTTAGCGCCCAAATGGTGGAACTCCCTTCCATTTGAATTAAGATCCCTATCCACTCTTCAGGCCTTTAGAGGGGCCCTGAAGACCCATCTCTTTGTACAGGCCTATATGTAATGATGACATGCTCTGGTTTATGATATACGTTGTTAGGCGCCTTGATGCCTTCGGGTTACTGTCTGCGCAATATACATTTTATTCAAATCAAATCAAATCAATGAATTTCAGGCCTATACACATGCAATTTTTCATTTTTCAAATCATTATCCTTTTCTTTCATACTCTCATTTGGTATACATTTTTCGAAGTATGGTCTAAAAGGAATAATAATAGCTAAAATCAACCATACCAACATCAATAATCCAGTAGACAATAACCACATTCTACATCATTTTCTAAAAATAGAACACTTCGATTGAGTTACTTCATTAGTAGCCATATATAAATATTTTTTTTTACACAGCGGTTTTCACAATCTTTTTCACCCTCATATTGTCTCTCTTTAAACTTTTACTTTACAGTTACAGTGTTCTTTCCACCAAGATTTCAAATCGTGCTTTTTTCTTTTATGCTTCTCTTTTCCACAGTTTCCCAAAATTTCAAGTATTTCTTTTCTTTCTTTGAGTCACAGTTTACTCACTTTCTTTTTCTTCACCTTGGCAATTCAAATTTTCATGGCTGCTATTTACTTCACTTATTGGAGGCAAGACCATATAGGTCCACTCAGGTGACTTGTATTTTTGATTTGGTCTTCTCACTCTTTTTGGCCTTTGCACAATCTCTATTTTCTTTCCCAACAACTCCTCTTGACTGGTTATTTCATTTACTTGATCTTCTGGTACTTTTGCTTTATTAACCAGTTTAAATTTCAATCCATCCGTTCCTTTAGGCCAATTATCTCCTTTTCGAGCTCTTTTTGTTTCAGGTTCAACAGTGTTATGTTCCACTATCCAAGCTCTTTTTCTTGAACTTTTCCTTAACTGAATTTCATCATCACTGTCATCAGTCTCAGTTTCAGATCTCTCTACAGTTTTATTTATGATGAACTTTATGATGTCTGGTTCTTTCTCTGAACTTGTTTTCTCTTTAGTCAGTACTTTCACTCTGTTAGGAACCTCTTCAGAGCTGGTACTTGGAAGCTCATCCTCATTGTGAGTTTTTTCCTTTTCACCAGTTTCAAGATTTCGGTTCCTGCTTTCAGAGCTTTAGACTGTCCTTCAGTATTCTCTTGACTACCAATTGTATCTTTACTTTGCTCAGTGTCCTTCCTGGTATCAGTTTCTACCAAATCTTGACTTACAGGTCGATCTTCAGAATTTGGTATTTCAACAGTTTCACTTTCTCCTTCAGATGCGGAACTAGCATCTGATATCTCCAGATGTCGACGAACAGGTCGAGCCTCAGTATCTGGATCTTTTTCGGGTTCACCTTCAGAATCTGAATCAGTTGTGTTTTCACTCTCGTCCTGTGGATTTTCAGGCTCAGGCACACAAATGGTGGGGCTGGCATGTACCCATCTCTTTACACCAGCACATTTAACTGCAGTCGTGCTAACCAGAATGACTTGTCTGGGCTTCTGCCAGCGAGGCACTAAACAGTTTCTTCTCCTGTGAACTTTTATCCGAATCCAATCTCCAGGAACTAGATCATGAGCTTGATGTTTCTCTTTCGAGTTTGCCTCAGTTCCCACCTGATGGAACACAGAAGTCACCACGTCAGACAGATTTTTGCAGTAATCCAGTATGATATCATCATTAATAGTCAACAGTTTATCAACTGGCACAAATGCTTGTCTCATCACTCTTCCCATTAAAATCTCATGTGGACTTAATCCTGTCCTTTTATCAGGTATGCTCCTTAAGGTCATCAGAACAAGTGGCAAAGCATCAGGCCATTTCAGTCAAGTGGCCAAACACATTTTTGCACTTCTGTTTTTTATTGTTCCATTTACTTGCTCAACTACCCCAGAAGCCTCTGGTCTGTAAGCACAATGCAATTTCTGAAGAATGTCCAGTGCTTCACAAATCATCTGCATTAATTCATTGCGAAAATGTGTTCCACGATCTGTCTCAATAGTTACTGGGAAACCGTAGTGTGGTATTATCTCATGTAACAATAGATTTGCAACAGTCACTCCATCGTTCCTCTTTGTGGGGAAAGCCTCCACCCACTGTGAAAACAGATAAATAATCACAAGTACATATTGAAGTCTGTTACAAGGTGGCAGTTCTATGAAGTCTAATTGCATTCTGGTAAATGGACCTCCCTCCCGTCCTATGGTTCCCAAACTCACAACTGTTTTTCTCCTTGGATTTATTTGTTGGCAAACAAGACACCTCTGGCACAGACTTTCAGCAATCATCCTAAATTTAGGATTATACCATGTCTATCTGAACATCCTTATAAAACACAAAAAGAACCGGGGGTCTAGTAGCCAACACTCTAGCCACCAAACTTCAACTCCTCACAAAGGAAGTCAAGCCATGGGTCACAAGAGAGCCCACAAAGAACAAAACAATCAATGAAAAAACAATCAATGAAAAAAGAGAGCAGAAAGTAAAGTGACTAATAGTGAGATCCAAAAACAGTTAAGTGGATTCCCATCAATATACCGCAGTGATCAATATTCTCATTTGGTCATCCATCTACTGGGATGGTATGTCCCTTGATCATTGAGACTTGTCACCATTCCAATATAGATTGACTGGATTGGATCAGACCCTTAATCACTGAAGATAGAGAATATATTGCTTGGTGCCAGATCATAAGGGAAACCAGTGCAGTGCAAAACACAAAAAAGTGTGGTGATGAAAATAGGGTGATAAGGCGAAAAACAAGAAGTATTTTATTAGGAAACCGACTCACCCCCTAATTAAAAACAGAACAGTGCAAGGGGCAGTTTAAACAAATAACTGCAAATAAAAGGCCAACATGTTTCAGCCTATAGGGAACCAAATCCCTCTGCTTTCTTCAGGGCCTCTGCTCTATTACTTTGCTACTGCAAGACCAGGTATGTCGTAACCTATAGTGAGAACTAATATGAAAAAAAGACTTATAGTGAAGTTTACAAATCAAAATATGAGGTTGAAACCGATACAACCTACTTCAACTACTCCTCCTCATCAAGGGATACAGCTGTCATCTAAAGAAAAGAAAATATACACCTTGTTAATAAAAATCACTGCTCTCTTGTTTAAATATTCATAAAAATTAGTATTCATTCAAAACAATTCGGTTTGCTCACCCGGCTTGACGGGGGACTGGACCTCACCTCACCTGGACCATGCTCTGGAATTCGAGGCCCCACTCTGTGGAGGTAAAGCAAAGGGAACCCATAGAGTAGTATGGGAGAACTAAACATATTCAGTCCTTCTCATACTCTATTGCAAGGACCCTCCTATTGTCTTTTCCTACTCAGAGTTTGTCAATTCCGAACCACCACGTGACTTATCTAAGACAATATCCAAAAATTCTATACTCACAATTTTTATAATTTTAAACTCACGGTTTTTCAGTCAAAAATCTCTAAAAGCAAACACTAATTTAAATGTTGGTCTAACCGCCACTTCAATAAGAGTTAAGTCATATTTTAGCGTGATAGAGGGAATTCCCTTCAATCCAGAGGAGAACCGAACACAAGATGCTAGCATATCCGAGTCGCTCAGTAAGACTCCAAAAACTCTTATGCACAGCGCATCTCCTATCTTACACAATGCTGGGTATTACAAACCACCAACAAGTAAAACGAGCTCAAAAGAGACTTAAGATGTAGCATCCAAACACCTACCTGTCCGTTGTTGCCTCCAGACGGATCCTGAGTCTAGGGCGAGGCAACGAACAGTACAGGTAAGGCGTATTTAAAGGTCACATGGGAGCCTGGGAACCACTCCTGTTGAAACACGCCCCCATGACTGACAAGGATTCAAAGCCCCACTTTGCCGCCATAAAAAACAAGTGTGCCCTTCTTGATCACAACCCGAGCTTTGATGATAATGGAATAAGAAATAAAAGCATAGCGTCTTTGTTCTTACCCCAGTTTACACCGTCTCCGCTCGAACACTCGCTTGAACACTCGCGAGAGCACTCAGGACGACAAACTGACGTCATCGAAATTACGTTCATAGTTCAATATAGTAAAAATCGGCACAACTTTATTGCATTACTCCAATCAACAACATCTCTTTTACAGTAGTAGATTTATAATGTACAGGGTGGTAAAAGGAGACCAATCCTTATTTACGCTTTAATTTCAGAACTGCAAAATTACGTCATCGCAAGGACGTTCGTAGATAATGTACTCCTAATCGGCACAACTTTATTGTATTACTCCAAACAAACATGTCCATTTTGCAGAAATCGATTTATAATGTACGGGGTGGTAAAAAATAGACCGATCATTATTATGACTCACAACTGTTTTTTTCCTTGGATTTAATTGTTGGCAAACAAGACACCTCTGGCACAGACTTTCAGCAATCATCCTAAATTTAGGATTATACCATGTCTATCTGAACATCCTTATCATGGCGTCCCTTCCAATATGAGCTTAACCATGGTACATTCGGACCATATTTGAAATCATGTTATCAGGCATTACTGGTCTTTCATCTTTATAAACCCAGATTTCATTCTCTTCACTCTGCCTACATCCTGCTTTTAACCAGATGTTTTTCTCTTCCTCACTAGCTTCTCCCTGCATCTGCCTCACTTCCTGCCATGTCTCAACTACTGTGGTTAGCATTAAAGGACTTGAAACATGTTCAGTTTGTCTGTCCCGATTTATAGATGCAATATTTTTGGCACAGTATTTTGCAATTGAATCCACATACCTATTGCCTCTGGTGACATAGTCATCTCCCTTCTTGTGAGCTGCACATTTCACAACAGCAATTTAATCAGGTAATTGGATTGCATCAATCAACATTCTCACAAATTCAGCATTTCTAATGGGGGATCCTACAGAAGTCATATAACCTCCTTGGGACCCCAGTTGACCATAATCATGGACAACCCCAAATCCATACTGACTGTCAGTCACTATGGTGACCCTTATCTCTTTTCCTAGTTCACATGCTCAAATCAAAGCAATCAACTCTGCTATTTGAGCAGAACAGATTCCTTTCAGACAAGATGCTTCTAGGACATCTGCTATGGTACATACAGCATATGCAGCACTCAGAGCACCTTCATCTGTTCTTAAGCATGAGCCATCAACAAACATTACATAATCAGATTCCGGCAATAGTTCATCCTTGATGCCAGGCCTTGTTTTGGTACAGTATTGAAGAACATCCAAGCATTTGTGATTAACTTATTTCTCACTTCAACATCCATAACATCAGGTAGCAGTGTAAATGGAGTCACATTCACACATTGTGAAATAGTTACATTATCTGCACCTAGGATTGTTTTTTCATATTTTGTCATTCTGTTATTGGTAAGGTACTGTGTCTTTGTCCTAGTAAGGAGAATCTCAACCGAATGAGGTACATATACCCTCAAAGGAAATCCCATTACTATACCTTCACTTTGTTCCAGACTCACACTTGTGGCAGCTACTGCTTTTAAACATCCAGGCAATGCCCTTGCAACTGGATCTAAGACAGATGCGAAATATGCAATTGGCTTTCTCAATTTTCCATGTCTTTGAATTAGAACTGATAATGCACATTCGTCTCTCTAACTGCAATACAGTTCAAACTCCTTTTCATAATCAGGCATTCCTAATGCGGGTGCTTCACATAGACTGGTTTTTAGTTGCTCAAAAGCTTCCATTTCAGCTTTATTCAGCACTATAGGATCTTTTATATCTGCCTTTGTCAATCTCTGTAAGGGTTTCGCTATTAGTGATAATCCACTAATCCATTGTCGACAGTAACCTACCATTCCTAAAAACATTCTCACTTGTCCCCGTGTTTTTGGAGGCTGCATTCCTTGTATCATTTTAATTCTTTCTATAGTGACTTGTCTAATTCCTTCAGCAATTTTGTGACCTAAATATTGTACTTCTTTCTGACAAAACTGTAGTTTTGATGGGGACACCTTATGTCCTTCTTCTGCCAAATGATTTAGCAATGCAACAGTGTCTAAAACACATGCATCCTTTGTTTTTGATGCCACTAACAGGTCATCAATGTATTGAACAAGGACCGATTCTCCAGGCATGCTTAGACTCTCTAATGATTTCTTTAGCAATTGATTAAAGATAGATGGACTCTCATTATACCCCTGACGATTTCGGCACCATGCCAAAATACAGTCTCCAAAGCGGAATGCAAATATTGGTTGACTCTCAGGATGTAGTGGAACAGTAAAGAACGCATTACATAAGTCAATGACTGTATACCATTCTGCATCATGTGGAATAAGGTAAAGGATTACTGCTGGGTTTGGCACTATTGGACAACATGGAACAACAATTTTATTAACTTTTCTCAAATCCTGCACTATTCTGAACGTTCCATTAGGCTTTTTCAGTCCCGGTATAGGTAAAATACAAGGACTACTTTCTATTTCTCTCAAAATTCCTTGTTCAATCATTTTATTTATCACAGGGGTTATTCCTTCAACTATTTCAGCTTTCATTTCGTACTGAGGGATGTTTGGATAACTCACTCCTTCTTTTACAGAAACGTTCACAGGATCTATATTTTTCATTAATCCAATCTCTTCTCCTGTGAAATCCCACACTTGTTCTTTGACTACCTCTTTCAATTCAACAGGTATCTTTTCTCGATCAAACACAGGAAACATACTATTCTTCTCTGATTCTATCAGTGACATGGTCATTCTATACAAGCTATCTTCATCTTGGGTTTGAAGTTCAATGCTATCTGGTGAACAATAAATGGTACAGTTCATTTTGCACAGAATGTCCCTACCAAGAAGGTTAACAGGACTACTGTTACACATCACAAATCGGTGCATGTCTTTGAAATTTCCAATTTGTACTTCAACTGGTTTCGTTAGGGATGTTTTGATCTGCCTGTTTGCTACACCTACAACTTGGATGTGTTCTCAGAGAGAGGAAGATTTTGAACTTCTACTGATCTGACAGTAGAACGGGTAGCAACTGTGTCCACTAGGAAAGTCACATTTACATCATTCACCTTTCCATTCACAAAAGGACCAGATTGATCTACCTCTAGAGTAGCGCCAAGTACGCACTCTTCTCCCTCTCTAAGGCACCGTCAGAAGCTGTCATCCGACTCACTCCCATCTTCCTTCAACCCATACTGTGGACTTACACTCACTCTTGGTGTTCTTATTACCTGTTCTCCTCCGCAGAATCCTGTCTCTGCACTGTATTTCTGTAGGTTTACACTGTGTGGAAGTGGAGGTTTTGGCACCTGACTTTGTTGATTAACTACCTGCGGTTGTGGTGATGGCTGTTGAAATACCTCATTCTGCACCTGCGGATTCAATTATGTATTTTCGGAATTAACGTTTGGTGGATACTTACACTCTTTCTTCCAATGCCCTATCCTGCCGCAATTATGACAAGGATATTTTTTCTTTAGCTCATCCAAATTTCCCGTTAATTTTGTTTTATTGAAATTTCCCTTAATTCTTCCCTGATTTCCTTCTGCATTTTTATTTTCTAATTGAGCTACTTGATGTTCGGCTACTCTTACTTGTGCCCACATTGCTTTCTTTTTAAGCTTTCTCTGTTTCACCTCAATCTCATCACTACAGTATTTTGCATGTCTCAAGTTTTCATCAACGGAACAGGATTGCCATCCCATCAGATTATGCTTGATCATGTCCCCTATTTCTGGTCTTAATCCAAACACAAAGCGATATACAAAATGACTCATATCTTTTTCATTCAACTCCTCATATCCACTGTACTGTTTAAACACTAATAACAGTCTCTCATAAAATGCATGTACTAGATGCCAGTCGGATGAGAGATCCTTTTTACACACAGTCTGGTGCTGCACGGCATTATGACATTTTTGGTCGGGAGTACTGTCCTGTCTGGGGGCGGGTACTGGGGTGAGACCTTCCAGCAGATCCACGCCTGACCCTCCTCCACAGTACTGATGACATAGGGGGGAACATATACAAAAGACACCTACTTTTTCTGGGGCTCACACTGGACAAGTGCGACATATCCCAACAATGGAAGTCCTCTTCTCCCCCACGGGTGGCGGCCTGGAAATCCGCATTGGATAAATGTATGTCCGCTGAAGTGGCGGTGTTTCAGGCCCGGGGTTGCCCGCAGAAGCACAGGAAGATCTGGACTGCATGGGCCAAGTACCGGGGCATTGACCTTTCTATCTTTCCCACGTCCACGAATCAAGATCTCATAGACAGACTCACCATCGCATGACTTTCCATTCTAATTCGCGGATTAGCCGGCGCGGAGATACGATCATATTTGTATATGCCTGTATAGTGTTTCAAGCAGGTAGGGTGGTGCAGGGGTAGGGGTTGGCGGGAGGCGGGGGTTGTTGGTTTGAATGTTTTATAGATCCTCAAAGGATATCTTTGGCAGCGACTTGAATACCTATAATCATTGCTATGTTTGAATATTGCTTGTTGGGGGCACACCCCATAGGATGTAAAAATTCAATAAAATGTATTGTAAAAAAAATGCATGTACTGATTCCTTTGGTTCTTGCAATGTTCTGTCAATCTTTACCCAATCTGTCTCTTTTGGTGGGATTTTATTTTTCAGAAACACTATCACTTGTTCATACTTTCGCATTACTTCAGGTCCAGGAGCACCTGTTACTTTATCTCGTGGATATTCAGTTTTAGGCCAATCCACGGTAATCTTTCACTCAGACCATAAATCTGCTGGTACCACTATGTCAAACAATCCATCTAAATCCTCCCATAGCACCTTTTAAACTTTCACAAATCGATCCACCTGTCGATACCACTCTACTGGTTTTTCCCTTAATCTGGGGAAATCATTTGTAAATGATAATATATCCTGTCAAGACCAAGGAACATGTGCATATCCTCCTCCTGGTATTTCTCGCATAGGGAATTCATTCACTACAGGTTCTTTTTCTCTCACTGGGAATGCTAATGTTGATTTATCATTACTTTCTTCTCTTTTCTTTGCCCATATCACTTTCCATTTATCAACGTCTCCCCATTTTCTCAGTAACACAATTAATTCTTTTATTTGAGTTATTCTTCCTGCGGTATTCATATTCTCAATGTCTTTTTCAGTAAAATCTACTCTGTAGGGTTTATGTAACACTTTATACTTTACAAAATCTATATTCAGCTCACTTGCCAATCCTTCTAATCGGTCATGCATATTTTTGGCTTTCCAAGTAATGCTTTTACACATAAACATTAATTCATCATCTTGGTATGTTTTTAATCTATCTGTTCCAATTATCAGTTCTTCCATATCGATTTTTAGTCTAGTCACATCTAATATTTTTGCTTTGTGTTCTTTTACTTTCAAAGTTTTCATCCACTAACTTAATTCCTGTTCTGTTGGTCCTACTGGGGTTTGTGACAAATCAATTTTCACTATACTTTTCTCAGGAGTCACAGAATCAGATTCCGCACCAGTTGGAAACTTATACGGAAGCCTTTGGTTAAAAGTCAAGTCAGGCGGTGTCATATGGCTAGTACGCCTAACCTCAGACAAATTTGGATAAACCTTTTCTCTTACTTTTTGCAGACTTTGATTCAAAGGAATTGTCAAAGATGGTTCTTTTATTTTCTGATTTTCAAACACCGGGATTACAGGACCTATTGTTACGAGGACAGTTACAGCTTCTATATTTTTAGTGAGTTCTTGTAACTTTTCAGTTAATTAATTTGTAGAACGTATATATTCAGAAGTACTTAGTTGTTCTTCAATTTGCCTCTCTACTCTGACCACATTTCCTCTATTTTCATCATTTTGTTTAGGTGTACCAGTAAGTCTAGTTTCTATTAATGGGGCATTAGAATCATATCTCATTTCCACTTTTTCTGGAAGATCTCTGAAATTTGAAAATCGCCTTGGGGTTTCAGCAAACCTATCCTCCATTGGTGGAGCATTTGGAGTTGTACTTATAGAACTCGTTTGGTATGGTGGTGGTCTTCTATTTAATATCTCCTCCAGCACTGCATCCTCTGATTCACAATCCTCATAACCTTTCCTTTCTGTCTTCACATTATTTCTTTTCTCCATGCATTTCCGTCCTACCCCTTCATCAACCATTCTAACCGGATACATCCCATCACACATATTAGCATCTCTCCATCTCCGTATTCTATTCTCATGAGTTTCTCTACAAAATCCACAGAATCTATTCTTTGGTCCTATGTAGTCCTCAAACCTTTCTCGTTCCAAATCATGCATCTCATCTTCCCACTCAGCCAATGCTTCAAATCGAGTCGGTCTAGGTCTTGGTTCAAGCTTCATCATTTTGTCTCTCAAATTTCTTAGTACTGCAAGACTAAAATATCCTACTTCCGGGAAAGCTAATGCACCATCATTCTTGGTATATCTAGCCCAATTTTCTAACCATATACATGTATGGTAGCCATATTTTGTCATGTACGATGCAGGCGTTTTAGGCGGAGGAAGCAATTTTTCGTCTCTTGTCACTATTGTCTTATCCTTTTTAAACTCATTTAAAAAAAATTGAAACCATGTAGATTTTTCTTTCTCCGCTCCATAATAAAACTCAACTTTTCTGATAATTTCCTGACTTTCAAACAATCGCGCACTCTTCCAAAAACAGCTTTGTTACACCAGCCTATCACAGCGCGGTTCACACTAATGCACCAATCAGAACAAGGTACGTTTCACAGTGCTCAACCAATGATTTCGCTGCTTTGACTGATCCATTAATCAGCCCTCACTCTGTCTTAGTCACGCGGACCAATCCGAGCGTGACACTTTTGATGTCAGCCCTGCTCCGGTTTCTGCAGCTTCGACTGACCCCTCCTTTACAAAATGTTATCGGTGCACTGTATTTACACTTTTATACAACTAAACTCAGTTAGTAACCACATAAAACAACTCAATTCGTCTGTTTCGCTAAAACCAAAGTGATAGTTTCCTCAATCACACAAGTATTCTGTATTTCCAGTAGACAGTGCTTACCTCTTCTCTACCACAGAATTTTAGTTTTGTCGATAAAGTAGCACTTCCCTCTTCCTTACCCTTCTCTCAAGCTTAGGTTAAACTCTATTATTCTCTCAGGGTTAAGTTTTAAGACAGAATATGCAATGATCCCAGTGCTCAAGCCCAAGATTTTACAGGTTGCCTTCACTATACATACACTACTTTTACACGTAAAGGTCCCTAAACTAGTAACATACGACAATGTCACTACTTTGAAACAGACTATGTGATGTGCGACTTCACTTGCCACACTTCCTTTGCCTGCAGACAGAGTAACCAGCTTCCTACTTCCCAGAAGCCTTTTCCGGACTACATTTAACGCAAATCAAACTCAACATATGTTAGTCATAAATTCTGTACATCAAAATTCCATATACTTTGCCCTATACATTATATATCCTAGTTAACCTTTAGCAACCTATGCTCTGCTACCAAGTAATTAACTGATGCAGCGCGGCTCCAGAAATTCTCTGTAAAACTATCACATTATCCCAGAGAGCTATTCATACATTACTCATCAGTGGGGCTCATAACAGTGCGAGTCACTCATTCACACATTTTCCCTGCTCCGAGGATTCGGTGAAGACCAAAGGAGAGCTGCTGGATTATAGCAGGGTGTCTAAATTAACACTACATTTTGTACATTATATACATCTGCAGTTTATTTCTATTACCATGGTTTAAATTTTAAGAAAACATTTAAACACACCACCATTATTTGTCAATGGATCTGCTAGTAAAATTTAACTTAAGGACAATTAGACCAGCTTAAATAGCTAAATATTTAATTTTTATTTAGAGATTAAATGTCCTAGCATGACCTCTATGTTATTAACTCTAATTAATTCATTTAAGCATCAATAAACCTAAAAAGAAAAATGTTTACATTCAAAATTTTAAGAAAACATTTAAACACACCACCATTATTTGTCAATGGATCTGCTAGTAAAATTTAATTTAAGGACAATTAGACCAGCTTAAATAGCTAAATATTTAATTTTTATTTAGAGATTAAATGTCCTAGCATGACCTCTATGTTATTAAGTCTAATTAATTCATTTAAGCATCAATAAACCTAAAAAGAAAAATGTTTATATTAAAAACATTTATATTTATTAGCATAGAAGTTTAGGAAATAAACAAAATTCATATTACCAAGATTTCAGAACACGGACATCAGCATAAGGACAGAATAGTTCCTCAAAAACACCTCTCTATCTCTCTCGATGTTCATCTCCCATAGGACTCCGCACCCATTCAAAAGTTAAAGTTCAACAAACATTTCAAAGTCCTTGCACCATAGGAAAAGATTTGGCAGTCCTACAGCATGTCGGGGTGCAAAGAAAAAATCGAAAAGCAAGCTTTTTTTATACTTCCAAACGTCCTCTTTTATACCCTTTTTCACTAACTTATCTATCTAACAGTTGTAAATTTTTGGGGCCTTAGGCTGTCCGGATTGGTCCATTCAAGGGGTGGATGAGCATAACCTCATCACCTTATTGTTCATTTTCCACAGAGTCGTCATTATAATTTAAAAAATAAAGTTACTATTATCCTTAGCAGTCCTCTTCCGCTTGTGTCCTTTAAATGGTTATTCGGGCAAACTTTCCCATGTTCACGATGCTGACATTCAAAAAAGTTGGCACCCATTCTGGTAGCCAGGCCACACTGTCCTTGACCCATTATGCACAGGCACAGGCTGCTCGCGCTCTCCTCCAGTTCTGTCATGCATGTGTACATCATCGCAACTCGTAGTCGCAGACAGCTTCCATTATTGATGGGCCACATAGGCCACAATTAGGAACTATTATAGGAACAAACACAAATAAAGGTTAATTGTGGAAATATAGCCCTTCTGTTTACCTCCCGCCATTCTAAGGTATCCCAATTAGTTATTACCTAGCAGTTTAAGCAACATATAAGCATGATTTACTCAAATTTCTCCATTATTTATGCCACAATAAGACAGACAAAAAGCATATTCATGCAAATTTCGATTAGATTCTGACAAACGCGCACAAATTAACAAAACAACATTACTTAATTAGTAGATTATGGTTCACATTATATGCAAATTAATATCCCACGTGTGTTTGTGTATGTGCATCTCTATTCTATGTTGGTTAATTTCAAAACCACACGATTAATTCATGTTACTGTTATGGAGAAGCGATTTCATGAGGATATACAACATTTTTTGTTTCCAACCTCACTCCATCTGTATCAAAACAGAGATAGAGTAAACCCCTTACAAGGGTCGGTTTTCAATAATGCTGTTAGTGCATTTATTTTTATGTATATTCTCAGTCATGAATATATATATATATATATATATATATATATATGCACAAGAACTTCGCCCGATACTCCAAATGCTTCGGAAAGACAAACACGGACCCAAAAGACTTTGTGCAAGGTTCTTTATTTGGTAAGTACACCCAGCACTACCCCCTATATAAATATATATATATATATGTTCCAAATGCAAAAGCGGCGAAGGGTAGCCCATCCAAGCGGGCCGGGCTTGTTGCCAACGTCACCGCCATAAATCAATACAATATTCACGCAACATCGTAACAATGAGCACACGAGGGACAGTGCCTTAAAGGTGAAATGAGATTAACTGACATTTGGCACGACGTGGCACTGTTCCTTTTAAAGCAAGCTTTTGTCAGTTTGTTTTCATTGAGGCTTATTAAGGCAAACTAGGATTTTGAAGACTGAAGGACATTACGAGGCATCATAAGTGAGTTGCAGTGCATTATGGACATGGGAGTCCTTTATGAGACAGGACTATTAACCAGGACTATAAAAACTTGAATATTATATAATATTGGGCATTAGCCGAGTTATTGTAAGAATATTACTTCAGTGAAAATGTTTCCTGGCTCCTGATATGTGATAAAAAACATTCTTTAACAAAAAGGATATGTGATGCACTCGTAGTCCCTTTTCACTGTTGACGATCCCAGTGTATTTAAAACCTAATGTCACTGCCCCTCGTTTTTGCATATGATTAAGACCCACTTGGAGGTCGAAACGTGTAATGCTGTGCCTGTGAAACATAAAAATTTCTTACCTGACGTCTGGCTGGAGGGCTTGATTCTGCGCTTGGGAAGTTGTGTGAATATTGTATTGATATATATATATATATATATATATTCCTTGGATTCTCCACACTACTCCTCACACGGCAAAGTCACGGCATAGCAGACAGGTAAAGTTTACAATTTTTTCTTTTTATTCACACACCATGTGCAAATATACGTGCATAGATATGGACGGCCTACGCGTTTCGGCTACTGCTAGCCTTCCACTGGACCATAGAGCCCCTGGTGTCTAGAACATCATTTAAAGTGCTCAGTGCTGTTAAAAACCCCTTTTCTCTTTCTCATATTGTCTAGACTGTTTAACCTTGCTTACAAGTTCTGGCGCAATGACGGTCGCCATTTTGGGTGTTAGCAATCTGTGTTGTAATCACTGTAAAGTACTTTTTCACAATCACAAGTATGCTATGCATATATCTAATCACCCTCATATTCACAAACTGTATACATTCCCAGTTGGGGGTAGAGAATTTCTATACCTGAAAAGGGACATTATTTTCCTAATCAGTACACGTATATTTTATCTACTATGCAACAAGGTAAAGTAAATGTTTCTACAGTTTTCTGAATTTCTCAAAATTTCTGTCCCTGAGATGAGAAATAATTATCAGTATTGGTGCACTTTTTCTTTGTGCATTATGGTAAAGTACCTCTATTTACAATTCTCTAAGATGGTTGTCCCAATACTCCAAAAAAAAAAACCAAAAAAGACCCTTTTGTGTTGATGTCTACAACAACCACATTACGTTTGTTAAGTACACTATTTGCAATTCATTGATCGTCCATACATACTCCCTACATCTGGTATTCATGCAAAGCTCTAATTCAATTTCTACAAAAATGTATTTGATTTTTAGATTTCAGGTTTCCCCAGAGTTTGCAGTGTTCGATTTTAAGTCCGTAAAGTACTATTATTCACACATGGGTTTCTTCAGAAAAGTTCTTGGAATTGTAAATCATAATTTCATTGTCAAATTGTGTTGAGTTGTTCTCAAATTCGTTTTTTATGGAGCTTCTCTAGGTCTATATACAGATCATTTTTGGCGATCCTTCTCCTCAGAGTTCTCATTTTCTTTACCACTATTTACCTCATCCGATTTCTGTGGAGTTCTAGATAAATGATAATTATTCATGTCATTTAAAGGCCTTACAGATGTACAAACAGTTCGGCATCAATGTTGTGTCCAAATGGATACTCTGTGCCCATTGCCATAATCATTCTAGACTCTAGTTTCCGTAACTGTAGAGTTCTGTCCCCTCCTCTCTCAGATGGTTTGCTGAGTTTGATTCCTGCATATTTCAGCAATTTGGGATTCGACTGATGATGTTTAAGGAAATGAATGGCCATAGGGTAGTTCGGATCCTCATTCTTGATAGCCCTTAGATGTTGTAGGATTCTGAGTTTCAGTTTGTTAATTGTACTCCCTATGTAGGATTTTCCGCACGGGCACATGAGTCTATATACCACATAAGTCGATTCACAAGTGATATGGTCTCTTATCTTCTCCATCCATCCACACTGAAGCCTGTACTCAGTAGTGTTTGTACCATGTTCACAGGCCTTACATTTGGCACATTTCCAAAAACCTGGAGTTGTTAGCCATGTGGATTTCTTTGGGACTTTCAGCTGTAAATGACTTTGAGTAAGGATGTCTCTCAATGATGCTGTTTTCCTATAGGTGATGCTAGGATAGGGTGTCAAGTTTTCTTTGAGAGTATCATCAAGTAACAAGATTTTCCAATTATTCCTTAATGACTTTTTCAATTCTTCACTCTGGTTGTTATAATCGACAATTAACCGCGTTACATCTTCCTTACTTTCCGGGGCATTTTCAGTTTGACCTCTTTGATTGATCTTTGGAGAGAGGAGATCTGTTCTTTTCTTCAGACTCACTCTTTCCCTTGCTGTTGTAATTACTTCATCCGGGTAGCCTCTTTCCTCAAATCGCATGCTCATTCCCTCTAGTTTTCCTCTAGGTCATCCAGGTTAGAGCAATTCCTTTTAGCCCGCAGCATCTGGCCATATGGAATGCTCCATTTCGATTTGGCTGGGTATATATATATATATATCAACTCCTCTTTTCCCTAGTGCCTCCTCGCACAAACGGGATCACAGACACAAAATTAGCTGTTGCCAGATTACATTTTTTATTTCATTTGCTGTGATGGAACGGTGCTTGCCTCAGACGCGTTTATGACACTAGGCCGTGTCCTTGTTCACTCAACACACACACACACACACACATATATATATATATATATATATATATATATATATATATATATATATATATATATATATATACATACATACATACATACATTGTTAGTGTTTATTATACATTACATATATCATACAAAATATAAGGTGCACCTATAAAGTGACGGCGCAGTAAGAGTGATCAATAATGAGAAAAGTGCATATGTGCTATGTACAAAAATATATACATGTGGCTGATAGGGATAAAAGAGTGTTTGAAGTCATATCCACCATCAAATTCTTAAAAACACCGATATTTCTAGGCGTAGACTGCTGGCATAATCAAGATTGGGGACGATTGGCATGTTTGTTAGATGTTACTTTTTGCAGATTATTTATTTTGTTTTTTGGGGGGTGGGGGGGATGTAAAAAGAAAAGCAGATACACGGACAACTCGTTGGGGGCCCACGCTCGCTTCTGATTTTGTATTTCCAGCGTTCTACCGATATCTGCCGCCCGGCCTCTGGGTTGTGGGCTAAATGGCCGTGTGTTGCTATGGTTACTTTACTGTGCACTGCGACCGATGACCAGCCGCAATACTGTTTGAATGATTGTAATCTCTTTTTTTTAATTTTTTTTTTTTATTTGAGATGTATCAAATATTTAAAACAGTTACATTGCTTCCATTATTACACATAGCAATTCATTAAACAGTGATTATACAATGAGAATAAATATTCTAAAGAGTATTAAGATCATGGTATTTACAGTAGCAGGAGGGGCTAAACCAGAATTTAAAAGAAAACACAGTCTTCATATGAACCAGACAGTCCTATAAATTATTATTTTTATTTTATCAATGTCTAGATTCCCTCCATTTTCTAACGGGAGCCCAAATTTTCTTACCGTATTCACATTTTTTCCTACCCTTAAACTCGTAAAGGCTTTCTTCAATATTATGCATACCTAAAAATCTTGAGAGCCATTGTTGGAAGGTGGGAGGATAGGGATCTTTCCAGCCCGCTGAAATTAAGAGGCGAAATATAGCGACAGAGATAAAGACTAGAGCTTTCGCACCACCGTCTGTCTCCATTTTCCCATCCATGCCGACTAAAACCATTGTTGGGGATAGAACGATGTTTTGTTCTAGCAGCCCCTCTAAAAATAGCTGTATCTCTTTAATTATTGGTGTCAGGCTCGGACAATTATAAAACATGTGGAGTAAATCTGCCGGTCCCATGTTACACCTGGGGCATCTATCATTAT
Source organism: Lissotriton helveticus (assembly GCF_964261635.1). Classification (NCBI taxonomy): domain Eukaryota; kingdom Metazoa; phylum Chordata; class Amphibia; order Caudata; family Salamandridae; genus Lissotriton; species Lissotriton helveticus. Next base: position 1,458,109,831 of record NC_136057.1, read on the forward strand.
CTCTCACTCCCCACTCGAACAGCTTTGATGGAGTGAAATACAAGTTAAAAAGGGTCTTATAGTGTTGCGCCCTTAGATTTGTGGAGCGAAAAATCTTTTTATTTGATACTATGGCGAGATCCAGATCCACATCCGGGTCCCCTAGTTTAAGAGCTAAGGTGGTTTCAACCTTATCCATGTCATCGTCCAACTCCTGCAAAAGATTGCAATAACAGATTCTAATTTTCTTACCTCCATTTTTCAAATATTCAATTAATGTATGGGAGACCTGAGGAGATAGCCTGGGCCTAAGTGATCTAATTGTTTGAGCCATCTGTGCATAAAGTAACCAATGGTTAGATGGGAGCCCGAATTTTTGTTGTAATGTATTAAAATCAGTAATCTCGTCTCCTGATACAACATCCCCCAGACACTTAATTCCCTTCTCCCTCCACAATCGACTATTAGTATTATGGCCTAGGTGCACAAAAATGTTAGATTTCCATATATCGATATTTGCATGAATTTTTGGAATCTTTAGATATTTCCCCACAGACTTCCAGGTTCCCCATACAGCCATCAAGATCTTGTATCTGGATCTTTTATAAAATCTCCTTTCAACCTCTCGCATCAGCAGTCCTACTGCCTTCCTACCAACTAAAAGCTCGTAGATAGTGGGAATTGAACGAACATCAGGTAGAAATTCAGCTGTTCCATCATCCAATTTAAACAATATATTCATTTGGACTAGCAGACATGACAAATGATATAACCTTATGTTGGGCATAGCTAGGCCACCTCTCATGTGTGGTAGAGACAGATGTGCCAGTGACCTTCTAACTTTCCCATACTGCCAGACAAATCGGATAAATGTTCCTTCAATCTTCCTAATTGTCCCCTCCTCCAACAGCAATGGTATAGATCGAAAGAGGTAGAGCAACTTAGGGAACATAGTCATTTTTACAACATTTACCCTACCAATCAGTGACAAATGTAGCACATCAGTCCTCCTTAGCTCCCTCTCAATTGACTCTAGCAGTGGATAGTAATTGTCCAAAATTATCTTGTTGACATTCGCATTTATTCTTACCCCTAGATATACAGCTGAGTCCACATATCTGTGATCCAATTTGACGATGTTATTTGTACAAATGATCTGCGTTTTTTCTTCATTTAATCGGTATCCTGACTGCACCCCGAAATCCTTGGCCAGTTGACTAATCTCAGCCAGTGCTTGTTGTGGAGCAATTGTAATAATTGCCAAATCATCGGCGTATGCCAAGATTTTGGTTGTATAACTATTGAGTTTAACCGGGATGATCTGCTCGGACATCAATATTTTTTGGATCAGGGGATCTATGAACAGTGAAAATAATATCGGAGAACACGGACAGCCCTGTCGGGTACCTCTTTTGATTATTATTTTGTCAGAGCTTTGTCCCATGACCATGACCCTTGCGACCGGATCTCTATACATAGCCTTGATAGCCTTCAAGCTCTTATTACCAAACGCCCTACTCACCAAAATCCCCCACAAACACTCCCATGCCACCCGATCAAATGCTTTCTCAGCATCTAGAAGGATCATGGCCATATCCTCGCCCCTGGCAGCACAGGCATCGAACAGAGCTATGGCTCGTCTTATATGATCTGTAGTGTCACGACCTGGCACGAACCCATGCTGCCAAGGGGAGACCAACTGACCAATGATCCTTCCCAGCCTTAACGCCCATATCTTAGAATATAGTTTCGTATCTGAATTTATGAGGGAGATCGGGCGATAGGAACCAGGATTATTTTTAGGTTTTCCTTTCTTATGAAAGACTACAATATTTGTCTCTTTCCATGTTTCTGGGATTAACCCTGAGCACACTACCCCTTTAAATAAATCCAGCAATATTGGTGCGATTTCTTCCTCCAGACACTTATATAACTCTAGTGGGATGCTATCAGGTCCTGCAGCTTTACCAGCTGCTAGTTCCTGTAGTGCGGTTTTTACCTCCATCAAGGTCAAGTCAGACTCCAATATCTCCCTGCTCTTTTCATCTAGTTTTGGGCCTTCATCTTTTAAGTTTTGATTCGGTGCCATCCCATCTCCCTCTTGATCGTATAACTTCTGATAAAAGGCCTGAAAAACTTCCAGGATCTCCCCGGGTTCTGTATAGTCAATCCCCATTACTTGTAGACATTGGATAGTATTTTTGGATCTCTCCTGCCTAATCCGCAGTGCTAACACTCTTCCTGCTTGTTCTCCTGTTTCGTAGCGACTTGCTCTTGAAGACTGGTATTCTCTGGATTCTTTTTGTGTGACAAACCCCTGAAGATCCGCTTTAATAATATTAATTCTGTTTAAGCTTGCCTGCCCATTGGTCCGCTGGCCTATATCTTTGATATGCTGTATTTCTGCTATGCCCAACTTTCTGATCAGAGTTTCGACTCTCTCCCTATCCTCCTTCCTCAATCTGGCCGAATAGCTAATTGTCTCCCCCCTAATAGCAGCCTTAAATGTATCCCATACTGTGTTACGGGAGGCACTGTACCTATTCATTTCGTTAAATTCTTTAGTCCATTGCCTTATGTGACTCACAAACCTCTCATCCGCAAGAAGCTTTCTTTCGAAAGACCAGCTCGTTTGTCGTCTTCCTACATTTTCTATCACAACTGTTAGAACCAGCGGATTATGATCAGAGATATATTTGGGCATTTTTGTTAAATTCGCTTTGCCCATCTTATCTGAGGAGAGAAAGAAATAATCCAATTTGGTGTATTTTTGGTGCGGAAAGGAGAAATAGGTAAAGCCCAAATCCATGGGATGTTTCACATTCCATACATCCTCTAGTCCGTGTGATCTCAAAAGAGAGGTAAGTGCTCTATATACTTTTGGCTTTGATCCTATATACCTAGCAGACTTATTCCATTCCAGCGAGATATTCATATCCCCGCAGAATATAATAGGAGTTGGCCAGTTTACCAATTCTTCTTCCAGCATGTCAAAGACTTCAGGCTCATCAAAGTTTGAGCCATAAACTGTACACAGCGTATACCCCAGAGCCAGCTCTGCTATTGCCCATCTTCCTGAGCTGTCTGCCTTTACTCTCTTCGCCCCACCTAGATTTGGTTTGGCTAAAATGGCCACACCTCTAACTGTCGAGGTTTGTGAAGAGGAAGCCAACAACTCATAACCCCTAATATATAGAAGATTCCTTTTAGCCCAGGGCAAGTGCGTCTCTTGTAGGCAAAGGATGTCCAAATTGTTGTGTCTTGCAAAATGACTTACTCTCTGGCGTTTCCTCCAGTCATTAAACCCCGAAACATTGATGGAACAAATCTTAATATGTACCATGATCTAAATTAAGTCCTTTCCGAAAATATGGCAAACTAAGTCTTAATGCATTAGCAAAAATTACTGATACTCTTTTACTGGTGCGAAAACTAATCAAATATCGATACATCTCATTTTCAATTTTTTCCCTCCCTCCTCCTCCCTCCTTCCCCATCATTCTCCCTCCCACCCCCCCCAAATCTCCCCCAATCACACCCACTACCACCCACCACCCACACACCCACTCAGTTAAGGCGCTCAGACCTGGTCTGTGCACGTGATGAAGAGACGATTGGAGCGATGGAGAACATTTTTTTTAAACAATACATTTTAGAAATCCTACCCTGAATTATAAACAACTGTCACTCTAGGAAATATGCGCCTAAGGAGAAAGATCCCGGGCAGCAAAACCACAGTTTATATGATATGATACCTGGTCAAGTTGTCAAGGGAGATATCAAGGGAGATAATATAATCACTCTATTGTCCTATTAGTCCACAGTCTATTTAAGATGTTATGACTCTCCGGATAGTTTAACTTTATAAACATCATGCTGCTGTCTCTTGAGAATCCAAATATTCCTTCGCCTTCACCTCGGACACAAAATACAGTGTTCTGCCAGCATTTATTATTTTTAATTGCGCTGGGTTGATCAGATATGCCTGCATGTTTTTGGCCTGGAAGGGAGAAATCAGCTGTCTCAGTCTCCACCTTCTCTCGACAGTTATATGGCAGAAATCTGGCCTAACAAAAAATGAAATTTCTCCAACTATTTTCCTCGCATCTGGCCTAGCTTTTTTTGAGATTGCTTGCCTTAACAGAAAATTACCCAGATATATTAATATTGCTCTGGGCTTGTCCGTTTCCTTTGCATAGCGCTTTGGTTTGAACGGAGTGCGATGCACACGCTGTATTTCCTCAGCCCAGTTCCAACCCGGAAGGTCCACAAAGGCTTTCTCGAAAAGTTTAATGATGAAGGCTCTTATGTCCAGCCCTTCCACCCCCTCCTGTACCCCTAAGACCCGAAGATTATTCCGCCTTTGCCGGTTCTCCAAATCTTCCAGCTTCCATTGTATATCTGTTATCTGGGCACTTTGGGCATCTACTTTAGTAATGGCTGCTGTTGATTCCGCCTCCGTCGAGACCACTCTCTCCTCTAGATCTGTGACTCGATCTCCAAGGTTAACACACACTTTGGACAGCTTTCTTATTGCCCCTTGCATTTTTCTAACAGCCGCTTGTGCCTTACGACTGTCCTGACGGGTCTCCTCTCTATGAGCCAGGATCTCCTTATGTATCACCTCTAAGAGTGACATCTGTGCTGACTCTCCGAGTGGACTACCCAGTAATTGAGAATGGGAGTCCGAGGAATGGTCCCAGCTAAGCTCTTGAGTCTTTACCCCAGCAGGAGGCCTGGCTGAGGATATAGGGGGTTCAGATACAATTTCCGGATCGCTTTCGGTATCCAGGTTACTTCCTCCCTGTACAGAACTGTCATCCTCTGACCATTCACCGCCTTCTGAGACAGAGAAGAAGCATTCGCTAGGGGGGTTGTCTTTATCCTTATCCTTCTCTTTATCACTTATTTTCTCCTGACCAGGATGCCCCCCTGAGTTCCCAGTATCTGCAATAGTATCCGCAGCATTCACTTGGGCTATTGTATCTTTCTGTTCCAATACCTCATCCAGATTACCAGCAGCACCTCCCTGATCCTCCATAGACCCCTTCGTTGAGTCTTTATCCTTGCTGTTAGAAAGTAATCCATTGATAATCTCTTTAGACCCCACAGAGACTAAAGGCTTTGCACTTATTTCAGAGGAAAGAGGGGGTACGAACCCCCCGTCTTCCGCAATTCCTTTCGCAATTCCTTCCTGCACATGCTCATGTTCTTGCTCTTTATCAACAACTATCACACTGTCTTTGAGGAGTTTGTCTTTGCCTATCTTGGCGAACATATCAATTATTGGGGCAGTTCCGGATTTTATTTTATTTAACTGCTGTGGTTTCCTTACCGGCGGTGTCTGTTTCGCCTGTCGGCTGTCCCCATCCTCTACCTCCGCTGTGGCTTCTGCAGCTGCTGCTTTCCTCTTTGCTGCCGCCGCTTTTGCTGCTGTGTTCTGTTTTGGTGCCATTACTCTCTTCTTATTTTTTATCTTGTTGACAGCAGAGATACTACTTTTCCCGCTGCCTACCGGGATCTCCTCTCGTAGTAGTCTCCGTGGATAACGTGTCTGTGCACCTCTCACTCCTGTGGAGGCTTCACCCTTCTCCAGTATCGATGCGCGAGTCACCTGACCTCCTTGCACCGTGCCTGTTCTCCCTCTCGCTGCTCTGGCCGCTCGCGTAAGCTGCCGCAGTAGGCGTCCAATCGGCCCGTGGCAGGTATTATGGAGAAACATTCGTTGGTGCTCTTCAAGCCTAGACCGGCAAACAGCCTAGGCGTCTTTGATTTCTGCTTGCTTGCTGACTCGCTGACTCGCCGACCCCTGCTTCCTCTCGCCGGACTGCTCAGATTGAGCAGGAAACGCGGAAGAGATGCAAGCCGCTACAGCTTCGGACACACTGATTCCCACCGCGATGCAAACAGGCTGCGGGTAGGTCCCGTTATTTTCCCGATTCTCCGAGTTTGTTTAGTTTGTTGACCGTGATGCTGTAATGCGGCGATGTGATACGTTCTCCTTTTCGGCGCCTCAATCACTCAGGTTCATTTGCTCCGCTCCGCTCCATCGCTCCATCTCTCACGACCGTACTACACGATCGCCATCTTGCCCCTGAATGATTGTAATCTCTGTGTGCCTGCAATAAAATAAAATAAATAAATAAATAAATAAAAAGATTGGGGACGATTAAGCAAAGGTAGTTTGTACACATTGAGGCAAATCCCGATAAGGGAGTATTTGATACGGTGATCTCATGAGTCAGAATGTTCATTGGTAAAATGTGTTTACATGTGCTATGAGGGTGAGTTTGGTGTTCATAATCCCCATAAATTCCTCACTTGTACTGTGTGAAATGGTGATGGACCAAGTTCTTTTGGGGCAATGATAGTGGGGTGAGGAATGGTCTATATCCTGTATGAGAGTACTGCCGTTTTTTGTTGTTTAATTTAAGGTCGTTTGTTAGCATCCAGTTGTTAACCACTCAAACACTCAATTTAAGGCTGTTGCTAGAAGAGTTGATTTTGGGAGATGTTTTCTTAACTTAGTATGATTTTTCTGCTATGAGCATAGTTGAGTTTCGAGAAGCAGATTAGGGCAGTTTTCGTAGTGTGTTTTTCTGTATATAACAACATGCCCAATAACTCAGTCTTGATGCAGGAATGTCTGTAGCATTACTCCTCGGATTGGTGGCTAAATGATAGTCTCTGTGGCACTGTACAGATGGTATTGTGCATTGAAACTTTTATTTATTGGGACCTTTCTCTGCCCGGAGACCGTCTAGTCTCTATCTCAAAGTTGATGAAGCACAAGAATCTTGCTTATGATGGCTACTTAGAAATAGAGAGTCCCTTCCTTCTCCCTGTCCGTAGTTGATGCATTTGTCTGCAGAGTCCAGAGTTGGAAGAAGAGAGACTACTCGTTCAGTTTCCCGAATACTGTGACTTATGGGAAACCATGAATATCAGGATTCGAGAGATGCCCCTCAGCAGGTGTTATGAGATACGACTTGCCACTCTTCTCTCCAGGAACGCAGGGCTTCGGCTGCAAGCACTTTAAGCCTGACCCTAGGCTGGTGATGCGAGTGCTCTGGTGAGGGCTCTTTTGTCTAGGCCGGGTGCGTACTGTGGTTGTACCGGGAGAGGGTCAGATGTGTGGTATAGGAAGCTGGGAACAGAGCTCTTCCTGTTTTACTCTCTGAATCATGGGAGAAAAGCCACAGTAGTAGCAAGCGTCCAGTCTCCAATGCCAGGAGTATGCATAAAGATGGACAGCCCTACCTAAAAAACGACGTATGTTAGAGAAGGCAACCAGCCGAGTTGTCACCTCTGGGAGATCACATCATACAGGAGGCAACTAGCACCACTCCAGCGCTCAAAACATCCATCAGAGAAGACTTCAATCTCAGCCCTCATCTGCACGACACCACATACAACAGAGGTGGCAACCACCCTAATTCTCACTTTTAGGAGGGAGCAGGTGAATGACTAGGTGGGGGACAGGTGGTATCAGTGCATTAAGGAGTGTGTGAGTAATTAAGTGAATGGAAGTGAATTACTTTTAATGTGAGCGAGTGAGCAATCATGTGAGCCCATACGTCAGTCAGTCAGTAAGCCAAGTCAACCATTTACAAGTCAATAACTTTGTCAGTCCTTTAGTCATTGAGTTAGTTGTCTTATAAATAATCCAGTCATTCAGTAAATTAGTCTGCCAGTCGTTCAGGCAGTAATCAGTCGGTAAGTCATTTGGTCAGTCAGCATTGGCGGCTATTCCAGATGTTAGGACAGCAGCGTGGGGGGGGGGAATACATAAATACAAAAAAATGAAACATTTAAAAATAACAAATAAAGACTTACCTGACGCTGAATCTGCTCCGTCTTGCTCCTCTCCAGAACCCCGACTGGTGCGCAATGCGTAGGTTCCCAGATGCCAAACCCTGGGTTAGGTCTGAGCGGCCTGGTTTGCTGCTCAGACCGTGCATGGGACTGTTCCCCACTGGGCTGTGCAACACAGCCGGGTGGAGAAATGCTAACTGCGCATGTTGCTTTGGCTGGCCAAACCGACATGTGCACTTAGCAGTGCCCACACCTCCTCGTCCTGAAGCTCAGGATAGCCTGGCTCTGCCGCGCGACTCGGCTACCCAGCAGAGGCAACGGTGAAAAACAAAATTATTTTATTATCATTTTATTTTTCATGGTTGTCTATGCTGGGTGGCTGCAGTGGGGAGCCGCCCCTGGTGACCAGTGGACATCCATTAAACCAGTCAGTGATTGGACACGAGTGGTTTTTATGTGCATCTTGCAGAGTTCTCAGGTTTCGGAGGACCATCCTTAAGAAGGGCATCCTAACTTGAAATTTTCTTGGCATTCTGGGATTTCGATTCGTATCTACTTATTAAATAAGAACTACAAGTCCCAGAACCACCGCAGGCCCGGACTGGCCGTTGTGGGCACCGGGCAATCCCCGGGTGCGCCGCAAGGGTGGGGGCCGGTTTTGGGCCCTGGGGGCCGTTTTTGTTACAGGGCCGTTTTGGCAGCATAGTTGCAAAATCGGCCCTCTAACAAAATCGGCCGAAAACCGGTCCCGGCAAAGAGCTCGGTCACACCCCAGGGGGCCGGTTTTGGTTCTCAGTCAACTACTCATTCACAGACAGGCGCGCAACACCCATTGGACTCACCGGGCTTCAGCCCCCCCCACCCCCCATCGTGTGTGGCAGCCTGGGATGAGACAAATCCCGGGCACACACATAGCCACACCCGAACGTTTCACAGGTCTTTAAAAGACCATTTGAATGTTAATTAGGCCTTGCTGTTGTTTCGCCCCTTGTTGGAGGCCCTGCAGCTCCACTCTGCCTACTGATAAAAAGGTTCAGCCCCCCCCCCCGAAATTTGTTCTTAGCCCCCCCGAAATTTGGCTCTAGTTGCTCTTCTGTTCACAGACCTAGGAAACGTGAGAGCCCCTGTCTGTGCCTGCACCGCACACTCCGTGCTCTCTGGGCATAAAGTGAATTTGGGCCGCAAATTCCAGCTTGCAACCCGGTGCTAATGATCGCCAGACTCATTCGCCCCGGGAACTGGCTGCGCACCGGCTGCAGCCTGGGAGTCGGAGCTCCCCAGAATTGGCTGCACTCCGGCCCCGGCGGCAGCTGCACCTGGCAGCTCTTTCTGGAAGGCCACATTGTCGGAAAGAACGGGAAAGCCCTCGCCCGGGCTCACGAGGCCTCTGTCAGATGACTTGCCCGCGTGGGGCGGGATCCTCCGGGGAGGGCCTGGCAGCGCACGCGGCGGCGACATAACACCGTCCGCATTTAGCAATGCCCTTGACTGTAAAAAGAAAACCCAAGTAACTCATACCATAAATGTGCAGACACAAAGTCATGGCGGTCCGCGCACAGGACACCTGATCCGAGCCCGGCGCACACCCACAGCCGGGCCCGCTCCGCGGCCCTCGTGGCTGCACTGGCGACGAGGCCGCCTCGAGGGCTCTGCTGAAATTTCAGCTGTAGTTCAAGGCCTGGCTCGCGCGCGTCAGCTGATGCACGCTCCGGACGCACCGAGGCTCGCGAGCCCGGGGGTGGCACACCTGCGTCAGAGGGCCTCCTGTTGCTGCCTGAGCAGGGATATCCCAAGGGCAGACACCAAGCAGAGCTATGCAGCAATCACAAGACAACTAGCGCTGAATGAAACTACTAAATAGGGCAGGGTTGTCCCATCGGACAGAAAATTGGCCAAGGCACCAAAATAAAGGTGACTCCCATTAGTGAAGTAGATAGCTTGAAAAGTGGCCCATATTTGCAGATTGGGACTGTTTTGAACTTGTAAAGACGAGCAGTATTGCAAGTGATGGAAGACTGCGTGGATTTATGCTTGCTGCACGCAATACAAAAGAGTGTGCTGAAGGTGGCACACCTACATCAGGGGGCTATTGTGACTATCAGAGCAGGAATTTTCCAAGGAGGATACCACACCAAGATGACGACCGGCGCTTTACAACACACCTAAATGAATCAGTGTCGTGCCAAGGGACCGAAAGGGTCTATAGTAAGCAAGGATGACCAGGAACTGGTACACCTGCGACAGTTGATGTAACTGAGTGTGACTGTTCTTCACATGTCTACACAGTGGCGTAGCTAGACCTATAGAATGATGATGGATTAAACCCAGACCAGTTGACTGGGGGTGAGTGCTTGCGATGTTCAACACTCCGTCCACCATCCCCTTTGGTTTTGCTTAGCTAGACCTATGGTCGGCCATGGCGGCCCTGCATTTGCCGCCCCGCGTGTGTAAGTGCGGGGGAGGGTGCTGGCGATTTCTTCAATGGCCGCACCGCAACGGCCGCAGGTAAGAGCAGGGTGGGTGTTGGCGATTTCCACCATCCCCAAAACTCGTGCCACCCGGGGCGAACTGCCCCACCCGTCACACCCACCCTTGCTACGCCACTGTATCTACTAGAGCAGTGATCTCCCAAGGATGGACTTTAAGGCCCTCATTACAAGTGGCAGAATTCACCCAGAACAATCACTTCCAGTGGAATTATGCCATTCGTAAATTATGAGTGTCCCAGTATCTCTGGACATACAATTATTGAGCCTGTAAATGCTGAATCTGACCATTCTGTGCTGGCAAACACCTTACTTTCTGTTTCGTGGGGTGAAGGACTGTAGGCCAGAGCAAATGCAGACCACTACTAGACCCCTGCAGCAGTGCAGGAAGAACAGACTGTGCTCCCCAGAACAGGAGTAAGCTTGCCTTGAGCCCATTGACCCCCTCCCCCCCTAAAACACCTGCCTGTCCCCCATCAGCCCTCATGGTGACACTTTCCACTTGTCTAAACAGGCAGAAAATATCACCTGTTTTCTCATTGGAAAGGGGAACAGGTCCATGGAAATAGACCGGTATTACTGGGTCCCTGTAGTTATTCCCCACTCGGGGTGAAAACATGTGCTTGCTGGGATTTGGAGCAGGGATAGCGGTCCCCTGGTAACCCTGCAACAAATTTCAGCACCCTCATAATGAGGGCCTAAGAGCTATGAAGTTATTGCAAGATGGCAACTGGTGAACTTCAAAATACTTAAATAAATCAGTCGCCCAGAAAAGGGCCTACAGTCCTGAGATTCACACACTGGTATCTGAAAAAAACAAGTGTGAGAGGTGAAGGTGCAAGTACCAGAGCAAGATCTTCAGAGGACAGGATAAAAGCACTGCAAAGTTATTGTAAGATGACAACAAACGTTTTATCAAACACCTATATAATTTCATATTTCAATATACTAATTCACCACTAATCCTTTATGGGTTCCGGAGTAGCGTGCTACTTACCAAAAAAGTGCTTCAAAACCCCATCAGGGATAGCAAGCACTATATAAATGCAAAACTTTTTCGCTCTTCTATCCCTCCACTATCTTTCTAAATCCAAATAACAGACTAACATATCCAACACTCAAATTACCTTCATATTTCACTATACTAATTCACCACTAATCCCTTATGGGTTCCGAAGTAGCTCGGGACTCGGGACAGGTAGGTAACCAATAGACCCCATTTATATTCAAAATTGTTATAGTCATTTCGGAAGATATCCCATGGAGAGTAATCTCCACAGACGGGAGTGCCATAGTGATGGGGCGGGAGCATCTTTCTTTTTCCAGGCAGGAGCTATTGTAAGTTTAGCTGCTCCCAGTCCAGCCCACATGATTGCCTTATCGGCTCTTGTTTTGTGTTCCAGCACAGGGTCTCTGATACTCAATAGTGCCCCCTCTATGGTCGTCGAGATGGGGCATCCCAGCATTTCTTTAATATGGGAGAGAATTTCTTCCCAGAATGGCCGAATGCCTGGGCAAGCCCACCAAATGTGGCGGAAGTCTCCTTGCATACCACAGCCCCGCCAGCAGAGATCTGAGGTGTCAGGGAAAATTTGTTTGAGTTTAGTGAGGTAGAGATACCAATATAGAAGTGTCTTATAGTGGGCTTAACACAGTGCAACCAAGTGATAGTGGCTAGAAATATCCCCCCCAAACATGTTTCCACTCATCTCCTGTGATATCCCAACCAAGCACCTGTTCCCAAAAATACATGTTAGGTGCTTGGGGAGCTTGTATGGTACGCAATAGCATGGCATAGAGTGAAGAAATGGCCCCTTTCATGTTGCCCGCCTTCAAGACCAGTCGCTCCAAGACCTTCAGTTCCCTAGTGGCTGCCTACCGTATATGTGGTTGCGTGACCCAGTGTTTAAGCTGGAGGTAATGGTAGTGTTCACTGTGAGGAATCTGGAATTCTCTTTTACAGCTGTCAAACATCAGGATATCAAAATTGTGAAAGAGATCTGTGAGCTTAAGGCAGCCGCCCTCTTTCCAGCAATCACATGGTCCTTCGTGCAAGGCCAGGGGGAAGGCCGGATTAAAGTGTATTGATGTGTATGGGGCGGGGAAGGTAGTCCATCCCTTTCTACTTGTAATGTGATCCCAGACGACGAGAGTGGTGCGTGTAGGGGTGCTCAAATATGCGTTTGCCGGCCTATCCTTCTTGTGCTTCCATAGGGCATCCCAGATAGAGTGGCCCACTATGGCCCGGTCCATATGGATCCAGTGTTTCTCGGATTCCCTTGCCGACCATTCCAGTACTACTCATAGTTGAGCCGCTTGATAGTATAATGTGAAGTCTGGTAGGGCCATGGCCCCCTCTTTCTCAGGTCACCGCAGCACATGAAATGGCAGACGAGCCCTCCCTCCTTGCCAAATAAAATTGGTAGTCAATGAACCAAAACGGGACAGTAAGTCCCGGGGGAAGCTCGATGGGAAGAGCCTGACAGAGATATAAAAACTTCAGCAGGACTGTCATTTTTCGGGTGTTGATTTGCTCAAGCCAAGAGATATAGAGCGGTTTCCATCTCTTAAAATCTTGTTGCTTCTGTGACACTAGGGCCGGAAAGTTAGCTTTGTATAGTTCCCCAATTTTAGGCATGAGATAGACGCCCAGGTAGAGGAGGGAGTGTGTCGCCCATTAGAAGGGTGTTTGACTCCTCAGACTCGCTGCTTCCATGTCAGAGAGTGTGAGGTTGAGAATGGAGGATTTGGTAAGGTTAACTTTAAAGCCTGCCACTAGTTCAAAATAAGCCAGCTCCTCCTAAACTGCCTGAAGGAAGGAGGCAGGGTCCAGGAAGGTAAGCAAAATATCATCCGCGAAGAAGGATGCTTTATGGTCCGTGCCACCAAAGCGGATTCCCCAGATCTCCTCATTGGCTCGAATTCTCTCGGCCAGGGGTAAGATACTGAGGGCAAATAAAAGGGGGAGAGTGGACAGCCCTGTCTAGTGCCCCTGCTAAGGGCAAATGGGAGAGAGGAGTACCCATTGACCAGTACGTGCGACTTCGGAAGATGCTAGTACGCACGGATCATATGGAGGAATTTATCTCCAAAGCCAAACTTCTGCATGGTCAGGAAGAGGAACAACCAATCCAGCCTGTCAAAGGCCTTCTCAGCATTGAGGCCCACTAGAATTGCCGGGATGTTAAATTTAGAGACTTTCTCAATTAGGTGTACGGTGCGTCTGAGGTTATCGTGGGTTTGTCGCCCCGTTATAAAGCCGGATTGATCAGGGTGGATTAGTGTGGGCATCAGATTATTCAGCTTGGCCGCAGGATTGCCGAATAGAGTTTTGCGTCAAAGTTGAGTAGGGCTATTGGCCTATATGAGGCACAGTGCTGGGGGTCCTTCCCTGGCTCGGGAATGACCGAAATTACTGCTTCGGCCATGGAGTCCGAGACCCTAGCATCGGTCGCAATTGCATTAAAAAGTAGGACAAGATGTGGAACAAGCTCCAATGTAAAACATTTATAGAAGTGTGTTGTGAGTACGTCGGGTCCTGGGCCTTTGTGGAGCTTAAATTTGGCAATGACTTGCCTGACTTCCTCAGCGGTAATGGGGTCATCTAGGGACTCAGCTGTCATGGGTGAGAGATGCGGAAGATCGACTGTGTCCAAGTATTGTTGTGGCAGGGTTATGTCTGGTGGGGTGCCTAAGTAAAGATCCCTGTAAAAATTGCCAAAGGCATTAGCTTTGTGATCATCTGCATGTGTGATATGGCCATACCCGTCCAGTATACCCCGACAAATTCTCATTCCCTCTTTTCACGGAGTTGACGCGCCAGGTGTCTCCCCACTTGCTGATTGCCTCAGTTTCAGCAAAGTGAACTCCGCTCTGTTATGAGAGATAGCGCGTAGTTTGCCTCTAAGCGCAATGAGTTGCCTCTGGAGTGTTTGCGTGGGGGCGGCTGTAGGAAGGTAGATCCCTGACTATGGTTGCCCCCAACTTTTTGCCTGGTGTTTTGCTGGTTTTCTGACTTAGTTGACCTGGGACCCTGCTATTCAGGGCCCCAGGCCTACTGCTCTCTCTGTAAAATGGATTCCATGTACCTTAGGTACATATCTAATTGGATACTGAGTCACCTTATCAGTCCCTGTACAGTGTGCCTTAGGTACCCAGGGCATAGGTGTACCCAGGGCCTACCAGGGGCTGCAGCATGTATTATGCCACCCCTGGCTGGCCATCCTAATCTGACACAACTGGCTGCACGACAGCTGGGGCAAGGCGGTGTAATCACCCTTTGCTTTAGATATAGTATTCCTATATCTAAACCTAAATGGGCACACAGATCTCCTATCAGTCACTCCTATGGCAGGCCTTGACAATCCTGAAGGCAGAGTGCTTGGAATCGTGTGAGATAGTGCTCTGGCATGAGCTCAGCCTGTCTGCGGCTTTCGGGATCTATCCCTTAGCCGTTTCCATGATATCGCATACCATATACTCTTAAGTGCATTATAATCCTCGCGGTTATATGCCAACTCTGGTATCGCTTTATCAAAACATGTCGAGTAAGGTGTCATACGAATTGGAATACTAACCCCTCGCCAATTCTGGCGACGGGGTTAGCATTCCACCCTTCTAGAGGGACACGACATGTATGTAACCTGTAACCCCGGTTAAAGTCAGACAGAGCCTTAGCTCCACAAAATGGATGCAGCCACCGAGACACAAGTCTGCCCTCCTGCTGCTGGGAGTCCTCCCAGAGCAGGAGGCAAGGACAAAGGGTTTCCTGCCAGGGGCGGTGCCAGCACTGTCCCAGACAGGGTTTTGTGTATTCTAGGTAGGCAGGGCTTTAGAGGAAGGTGACTGCAAGTGGCACCCCGGTGCTCACTGTGCATAGGCCGGCTTGAACCAGTTCCAGGGGCACACCAGACCCTGAGCTGGGGAAAGCCCGCCAAAGGAGAGGGGTGTAACCACCCCCCTCCTAGTCCCACCCATAGGGCAGGACTTAGTCGCGTGCCAGCCCCCTTTTTCAGGATAAAGGTAGGAGCAGGCCCCCTTCCAAATTAGATCATCTTTGGAATCAAGACACGACTTTCTACGAAAGGACTTCAAGATTTCTTCTTCAAGATTCTCCCTTGTGACTAAGGAGTAGTCACCCTGCATCCGCAGGCACCATCTTAAGAACACTGCGGTCTGCTGCAAGTCCTTCCTCCGGAATCCGACTGCCCAGCTCGACGAGAACCGGCTTCCCTGGCACCTCTGACCTCTACCCACCTCTGCAGCTAAGCTGAGAACCGTGGGTGCGACGAGACCTCGAGGGACCGGCCATCTTCCAGACTGCACGACTTCTTTCCAGCACGACCGCCGAGGGATCCTCTGGTGAGTGCTTTGGGGTCCGAGAAGCCCCGACCCTGAGCAGCCCCAGCACCGAAGTTCAGCCTCCCAGCATCTCCACGATCTGCGTGGGGCCCTTCTGCTTGTTGCTGCTCACCGCGTTGTTTGGCTACTAGCCCGCTGGCTTGTGGCCTTCTTAACGACGCCCGACGACATCACTGTTGCTGGTCTGGTTGCTCCAGACTGGCCCTCGCTCCCTTCCAAGAGAGGAGCACCCCGGACCCTCCTGGTCCACTCCAGACGCCATTTTAGGTCCACCGCGTGGGCTTGAATTTGCCAAGACTTGTTGCCCCAATCCTGGGTCCAGCGACGTCGAGAGCATCATCCATCGTGGGACAGCTCGTACCTCCATCCTGGTCGCCGACAACGCCTCCTGGTCCGTGAGACTGCAGAGCCCAGCGTCGCCCACTCACCTAGTCGAGGTGACTACCATCCGGTGCCCTCCTGGTGCCACCTGACTACTGGCTAGTAGTCACGAACTTGGTCCCCTCTGCTTTCAGGTGTCATCCATCTTCGATCCAGGCTTGGATCACCCGAACAATCTTCACTGGTCGCCTGCCAGCAACTCCTTTCCTTCAGGCTCCTGGTTCGTCAACGAAGAATCCAGACGTCTTTTCAGACCTATGCAGCCGCAGCCCCTGGGCTAGGTAACTTCGGCATTTCGGTGCCTCAGCATAGCCTCACTATCCAAGGGTCCAGATCCACTTTCGTTTTTGACCTACCTAGTCGGGTTCGCCCGAGAACACTAACTTTGTGAATTCTAGCTTCCATAGGCTTTTTCCCGCCTTACGCGTGAGAGTTCCCACTCTGCACGTGGCGTCCCTAGGCCTCCTGCTCCTAACCTGAGTGTTCAGTATTGTAGGCCTAGCGTTTCTAAAGCCTCTGAGAATCGAAATTACCTGCTAGTAATTCGCATTCCACTTTTGTAGTATATGGTTTTTCGTGCCCCTCGGGCATTTGTGTAAATTGTGCGACTTGAAGTATTTTTATAAGAGTTTTGTTGTGTGCTTAGCTCCCTGTCTCATAAAGAGCCAGGGTAGTCTTGTTATAAATAAATACACTGTTTATTTTCATAACAACTTGTGTGGTGTCCTTTCACTGGGTGTTCAAGGGGTAATGTGATGGTAAAACAGCTGGCTTAACACGCCCTCTAGAGTCTTAGCCTTAGACTGCTCGTATCCATGCTACTAGGATAGCTGGTCTATAAGGTTGACTTACAACCAATCATCAATAAGGGTTGTTTGGACTGATACATAGTGATCACTAGAATAGTGAGCACTGCATATCAGGCCAACTTCTCACATTGGTGAGCAGCGGTTGGGATTTGAGCTTGCTGTTGTTTTACCACACATATCCTAAGAATATCTTTTGAAAGATCACATAAGTACTAAAGGTACATATAACTTAGCTTAGAATACTCTGAGTTCTACTGAACCAGCTGTTGTAGCTCCTAGGGCCTAGCACACCCTAAACTACAACTCTAGCAAGGGATCAGTAGGCAAACATATAGTGTAGGTAAGTGCACCACTTACACCTCATTAGAAAAGCATGTCTAACCAGGGAGAGTCTACTGAGACCCCTCTTGTGGTTTTTGACCCTCCACAGGTCACTTTAAGATATGCAGCTCTCAGTTTCCAGGAGATGAGACAAGTGTGTACCTCCAGGAAACTGAAACAGGGGTCTAACCCCACCATTCCCTTTCTAATAGGTCTCTTAGAGACTTATGATGCGAGAAAGATTTCTCAGCTAGATGGGAATATGCCAGCCTTAGAGGGTACCTCTGGAGATCCAGACCTCCCCAACACTGCCAATGCAGTTGAGGAGGAGGAACAAGAGGAACTCTCTGGGGATGAGGTAGACAAAGGTCTTGAGGTAGTCAGAAGGCTAACTAGGGCCAACTTAGACTTACTTGGGCTAGGATCTGGGGGACCCCCAGTCCTGACCCCAAGTGGGCCTAACCTTGGAGTTAGGAGAGATAGATCTCTTTCTAGGGACTCCAATAGATCTCTGCACTCTAATGCCTCTTCTCAGAGGAGAAGGAACTCTCCCCAGAGGAGATTGACTTCCCCCCAGAGAATAGAGCATGAAGCTAGAATGAGACAGGCTGCTCTGAGGATTGAAAGGGAAGAACTTGCCCTGGCCAAAGAAAAGCTTGCCTTTGCTAGAGAGCAGCAGATGAGTGGGATAGTTCCCACTGGTGGCAGCAATCTCCCAAGAGATAGAGAGAAGGGTTTAGATACTAAACACCTGACAAAGATAGTGCCCCCCTTTAAACAAGGGGATGCCATCCAGAAATGGATGGCTGCTCTGGAGAGGGCCTGCACTGTGCAGTGCATTCCCCAGAGTCAGTGGGCAGCTATACTGTGGCTCTCCTTTGATGGCAAAGGTAGAGATAAGCTCCTCACTACTAGAGTTGAGGATGCTAACAATTACCAGGTCCTGAAAAATGCACTGGTTGATGGGTTTGGCTTAACCACTGAGCAGTACAGGTTGCTGTTCAGAGATACCCAGAAAACTCAGTCTCAGGACTGGTCAGACTTTGTTGATTGTGCCACTAAGGCTTTGGAAGGCTGGCTACTGGGTAGCAAGGTTACTGACTTCACAGGATTGTATAATCTTATTATGAGAGAGCAAGTCTTAAATAATTGTCAGAACCAGTTATTACACCAGCACCTGGTAGACTCTGAGCTGACCTCTCCACAAGAATTGGGTAAGAGGGCAGACAAATGGGTCAGAACCAGGATTAGGCCCAAGAACCAAGGTGGTGACCAGAAAAAGGAATCAACCAAGCCTCAAGAGAAAGGTGGGAATAAATCTTCAGATCAAACCACATCAGGGCCCCAAAAATCCTCTGAGGGGGGTGGGTCCCAGAATCCTTCTAATAACCAGAAGAAACCTTATTGTTATCCCTGTAAACAGGTGGGTCATTTGAAAACTGACAGCAGTTGCCCAAAGAACAACAATAAGGAGAACATACCCCCAAGTAACATTCCCAAACCTCCTGTTACTACTAGTAGTAATCCCCCAGGTGGTGGGAGTGCCCCCAAGAATTTGGGTGCATTTACTTTGGGAGTTCCTGGGGACTCTGGCCTAACCAGGTCCCCTGACTTAGATACTCTTGTCTGTGAGACTGGCATGGGGTTTGCCAACTTCACAACTTGTCCCAACACTTTGGGCAAGTACAGACAGGAGCCCCTCATCAATGGTATAAAAGTTGAGGCCTACAGAGACACAGGGGCTAGCATCACTATGGTGACTGAGAGTCTAGTCCCCTCAAGGCAACTTTTACCTGGTGCCACATACCAGGTGACCAATATTGATGGAGTACAGAGAGATCATCCCATGGCAGTGGTCAATCTCAGCTGGGGAGGTGTCACTGGCCACAAGAGAGTGGCAGTGTCACCAAACTTGCCTGTAGATTGCCTACTGGGGAATGACTTAGAGCTTTCAGCCTGGGCTGAAGTAGAGCAGGAAACCCATTCTAAAATGGTAAACCTCCATGGTAAGGTTAGTGGGGCAGTGATAGCCACAGCCCCAGTCCAAGATGTCCTCCCTGAACAGGTCAGGAGGGTTGTGCCAGTCACAACCCAATCTCAGACAACTTCCTTCCCAGAACAGGTTGTCAAGGCTGTAATGGTAACAGCCCACACCCAAACTGAGCCCCCTCCTGAAAAGGTTGGGAGAGTTGTGATGGCCACAGCTCAAACTCAGACAGATGATAGTGTTGTGAAGCCTGAAACTATGGATCACTCCACTCAAACAGAGAGCATTGAGGAGGAAGAGAAATCTCCCTCCCACCAGACTTTAGTAAAGGATCAGCCTCCTCAGGGAACTGATCTGACCCCTTGTGAAGAAACTGCCCCAGAGGTAGTCAGGCCTAGCCTGGCAGAACCCCTGATGTCAGTGGACCCTTCCAAGGTGGGACCCAGTCTGGAGCAGGTAACCTGCCCCTCTCTACCCTGCCTCAGTCAGCCCAGGGCTGTAGAGGTCAGGGAGGCCAGTGTTGGACCCCAAAGGGCCCCCTGTCCAAAAGAATTCCCCAATCAGCAGATTAAGGGCACTGAAGCTAGTAGTCCTAGCCAAGTGAAAATAAAACAAACTCCTGAGGGATCCCCCTTAAAATTAGTTAGGGACCTCCCACAGATGGACACTGTTGGGCACAGCCAAACTTGGGACATGAGGGCCCCAGACCTGACCTGTCCCTCCAGTAAGCCAAACAGAGGGACCCAGCCTCCAGCTTTAGGTATCCAGAGGTTGACCCTGAGAGCTCATAGCAACTCAGTCCTGGAAAGAAAGGCACACATGGTAGATGGTGATTGGAGGAAGTTGAGCCCAACATTAGTGGAGTCTCACTTCAGTACTCCATCCCAGCACCAGTCTTTTACTTTGCCAAAACACACCACAGGTAGAGATTCCCTATGGTGGAGACCCTCAGATACCCTTAGGGTGAGGGATTACTTAGTGGACCATGAGATAGGGGGTAACCATGCCAGTGCTGGTACTTCCTTATATGGCCACTTAGGCAATATAGGCTTACCTGGTCAAGGATAGCCTTATCTCCTTTCGTTTGGGGGGGGGGGGGGTTATGTAGGAAGGTAGATCCCTGACTATGGTTGCCCCCAACTTTTTGCCTGGTGTTTTGCTGGTTTTCTGACTTAGTTGACCTGGGACCCTGCTATTCAGGGCCCCAGGCCTACTGCTCTCTCTGTAAAATGGATTCCATGTACCTTAGGTACATATCTAATTGGATACTGAGTCACCTTATCAGTCCCTGTACAGTGTGCCTTAGGTACCCAGGGCATAGGTGTACCCAGGGCCTACCAGGGGCTGCAGCATGTATTATGCCACCCCTGGCTGGCCATCCTAATCTGACACAACTGGCTGCACGACAGCTGGGGCAAGGCGGTGTAATCACCCTTTGCTTTAGATATAGTATTCCTATATCTAAACCTAAATGGGCACACAGATCTCCTATCAGTCACTCCTATGGCAGGCCTTGACAATCCTGAAGGCAGAGTGCTTGGAATCGTGTGAGATAGTGCTCTGGCATGAGCTGAGCCTGTCTGCGGCTTTCGGGATCTATCCCTTAGCCGTTTCCATGATATCGCATACCATATACTCTTAAGTGCATTATAATCCTCGCGGTTATATGCCAACTCTGGTATCGCTTCATCAAAACATGTCGAGTAAGGTGTCATACGAATTGGAATACTAACCCCTCGCCAATTCTGGCGACGGGGTTAGCATTCCACCCTTCTAGAGGGACACGACATGTATGTAACCTGTAACCCCGGTTAAAGTCAGACAGAGCCTTAGCTCCACAAAATGGATGCTGCCACCGAGACACAAGTCTGCCCTCCTGCTGCTGGGAGTCCTCCCAGAGCAGGAGGCAAGGACAAAGGGTTTCCTGCCAGGGGCGGTGCCAGCACCGTCCCAGACAGGGTTTTGTGTATTCTAGGTAGGCAGGGCTTTAGAGGAAGGTGACTGCAAGTGGCACCCCGGTGCTCACTGTGCATAGGCCGGCTTGAACCAGTTCCAGGGGCACACCAGACCCTGAGCTGGGGAAAGCCCGCCAAAGGAGAGGGGTGTAACCACCCCCCTCCTAGTCCCACCCATAGGGCAGGACTTAGTCGCGTGCCAGCCCCCTTTTTCAGGATAAAGGTAGGAGCAGGCCCCCTTCCAAATTAGATCATCTTTGGAATCAAGACACGACTTTCTACGAAAGGACTTCAAGATTTCTTCTTCAAGATTCTCCCTTGTGACTAAGGAGTAGTCACCCTGCATCCGCAGGCACCATCTTAAGAACACTGCGGTCTGCTGCAAGTCCTTCCTCCGGAATCCGACTGCCCAGCTCGACGAGAACCGGCTTCCCTGGCACCTCTGACCTCTACCCACCTCTGCAGCTAAGCTGAGAACCGTGGGTGCGACGAGACCTCGAGGGAACGGCCATCTTCCAGACTGCACGACTTCTTTCCAGCACGACCGCCGAGGGATCCTCTGGTGAGTGCTTTGGGGTCCGAGAAGCCCCGACCCTGAGCAGCCCCAGCACCGAAGTTCAGCCTCCCAGCATTTCCACGATCTGCGTGGGGCCCTTCTGCTTGTTGCTGCTCACCGCGTTGTTTGGCTACTAGCCCGCTGGCTTGTGGCCTTCTTAACGACGCCCGACGACATCACTGTTGCTGGTCTGGTTGCTCCAGACTGGCCCTCGCTCCCTTCCAAGAGAGGAGCACCCCGGACCCTCCTGGTCCACTCCAGACGCCATTTTAGGTCCACCGCGTGGGCTTGAATTTGCCAAGACTTGTTGCCCCAATCCTGGGTCCAGCGACGTCGAGAGCATCATCCATCGTGGGACAGCTCGTACCTCCATCCTGGTCGCCGACAACGCCTCCTGGTCCGTGAGACTGCAGAGCCCAGCGTCGCCCACTCACCTAGTCGAGGTGACTACCATCCGGTGCCCTCCTGGTGCCACCTGACTACTGGCTAGTAGTCACGAACTTGGTCCCCTCTGCTTTCAGGTGTCATCCATCTTTGATCCAGGCTTGGATCACCCGAACAATCTTCACTGGTCGCCTGCCAGCAACTCCTTTCCTTCAGGCTCCTGGTTCGTCAACGAAGAATCCCGACGTCTTTTCAGACCTATGCAGCCGCAGCCCCTGGGCTAGGTAACTTCGGCATTTCGGTGCCTCAGCATAGCCTCACTATCCAAGGGTCCAGATCCACTTTCGTTTTTGACTTACCTAGTCGGGTTCGCCCGAGAACACTAACTTTGTGAATTCTAGCTTCCATAGGCTTTTTCCCGCCTTACGCGTGAGAGTTCCCACTCTGCACGTGGCGTCCCTAGGCCTCCTGCTCCTAACCTGAGTGTTCAGTATTGTAGGCCTAGCGTTTCTAAAGCCTCTGAGAATCGTAATTACCTGCTAGTAATTCGCATTCCACTTTTGTAGTATATGGTTTTTCGTGCCCCTCGGGCATTTGTGTAAATTGTGCGACTTGAAGTATTTTTATAAGAGTTTTGTTGTGTGCTTAGCTCCCTGTCTCATAAAGAGCCAGGGTAGTCTTGTTATAAATAAATACACTGTTTATTTTCATAACAACTTGTGTGGTGTCCTTTCACTGGGTGTTCAAGGGGTAATGTGATGGTAAAACAGCTGGCTTAACACGCCCTCTAGAGTCTTAGCCTTAGACTGCTCGTATCCATGCTACTAGGATAGCTGGTCTATAAGGTTGACTTACAACCAATCATCAATAAGGGTTGTTTGGACTGATACATAGTGATCACTAGAATAGTGAGCACTGCATATCAGGCCAACTTCTCACATTGGTGGGCAGCGGTTGGGATTTGAGCTTGCTGTTGTTTTACCACACATATCCTAAGAATATCTTGTGAAAGATCACATAAGTACTAAAGGTACATATAACTTAGCTTAGAATACTCTGAGTTCTACTGAACCAGCTGTTGTAGCTCCTAGGGCCTAGCACACCCTAAACTACAACTCTAGCAAGGGATCAGTAGGCAAACATATAGTGTAGGTAAGTGCACCACTTACACCTCACTAGAAAAGCATGTCTAACCAGGGAGAGTCTACTGAGACCCCTCTTGTGGTTTTTGACCCTCCACAGGTCACTTCAAGATATGCAGCTCTCAGTTTCCAGGAGATGAGACAAGTGTGTACCTCCAGGAAACTGAAACAGGGGTCTAACCCCACCATTCCCTTTCTAATAGGTCTCTTAGAGACTTATGATGCGAGAAAGATTTCTCAGCTAGATGGGAATATGCCAGCCTTAGAGGGTACCTCTGGAGATCCAGACCTCCCCAACACTGCCAATGCAGTTGAGGAGGAGGAACAAGAGGAACTCTCTGGGGATGATGTAGACAAAGGTCTTGAGGTAGTCAGAAGGCTAACTAGGGCCAACTTAGACTTACTTGGGCTAGGATCTGGGGGACCCCCAGTCCTGACCCGAAGTGGGCCTAACCTTGGAGTTAGGAGAGATAGATCTCTTTCTAGGGACTCCAATAGGTCTCTGCACTCTAATGCCTCTTCTCAGAGGAGAAGGAACTCTCCCCAGAGGAGATTGACTTCCCCCCAGAGAATAGAGCATGAAGCTAGAATGAGACAGGCTGCTCTGAGGATTGAAAGGGAAGAACTTGCCCTGGCCAAAGAAAAGCTTGCCTTTGCTAGAGAGCAGCAGATGAGTGGGATAGTTCCCACTGGTGGCAGCAATCTCCCAAGAGATAGAGAGAAGGGTTTAGATACTAAACACCTGACAAAGATAGTGCCCCCCTTTAAACAAGGGGATGACATCCAGAAATGGATGGCTGCTCTGGAGAGGGCCTGCACTGTGCAGTGCATTCCCCAGAGTCAGTGGGCAGCTATACTGTGGCTCTCCTTTGATGGCAAAGGTAGAGATAAGCTCCTCACTACTAGAGTTGAGGATGCTAACAATTACCAGGTCCTGAAAAATGCATTGGTTGATGGGTTTGGCTTAACCACTGAGCAGTACAGGTTGCTGTTCAGAGACACCCAGAAAACTCAGTCTCAGGACTGGTCAGACTTTGTTGATTGTGCCACTAAGGCTTTGGAAGGCTGGCTACTGGGTAGCAAGGTTACTGACTTCACAGGATTGTATAATCTTATTATGAGAGAGCAAGTCTTAAATAATTGTCAGAACCAGTTATTACACCAGCACCTGGTAGACTCTGAGCTGACCTCTCCACAAGAATTGGGTAAGAGGGCAGACAAATGGGTCAGAACCAGGATTAGGCCCAAGAACCAAGGTGGTGACCAGAAAAAGGAATCAACCAAGCCTCAAGAGAAAGGTGGGAATAAATCTTCAGATCAAACCACATCAGGGCCCCAAAAATCCTCTGAGGGGGGTGGGTCCCAGAATCCTTCTAATAACCAGAAGAAACCTTATTGTTATCCCTGTAAACAGGTGGGTCATTTGAAAACTGACAGCAGTTGCCCAAAGAACAACAATAAGGAGAACATACCCCCAAGTAACATTCCCAAACCTCCTGTTACTACTAGTAGTAATCCCCCAGGTGGTGGGAGTGCCCCCAAGAATTTGGGTGCATTTACTTTGGGAGTTCCTGGGGACTCTGGCCTAACCAGGTCCCCTGACTTACATACTCTTGTCTGTGAGACTGGCATGGGGTTTGCCAACTTCACAACTTGTCCCAACACTTTGGGCAAGTACAGACAGGAGCCCCTCATCAATGGTATAAAAGTTGAGGCCTACAGAGACACAGGGGCTAGCATCACTATGGTGACTGAGAGTCTAGTCCCCTCAAGGCAACTTTTACCTGGTGCCACATACCAGGTGACCAATATTGATGGAGTTCAGAGAGATCATCCCATGGCAGTGGTCAATCTCAGCTGGGGAGGTGTCACTGGCCACAAGAGAGTGGCAGTGTCACCAAACTTGCCTGTAGATTGCCTACTGGGGAATGACTTAGAGCTCTCAGCCTGGGCTGAAGTAGAGCAGGAAACCCATTCTAAAATGGTAAACCTCCATGGTAAGGTTAGTGGGGCAGTGATAGCCACAGCCCCAGTCCAAGATGTCCTCCCTGAACAGGTCAGGAGGGTTGTGCCAGTCACAACCCAATCTCAGACAACTTCCTTCCCAGAACAGGTTGTCAAGGCTGTAATGGTAACAGCCCACACCCAAACTGAGCCCCCTCCTGAAAAGGTTGGGAGAGTTGTGATGGCCACAGCTCAAACTCAGACAGATGATAGTGTTGTGAAGCCTGAAACTATGGATCACTCCACTCAAACAGAGAGCATTGAGGAGGAAGAGAAATCTCCCTCCCACCAGACTTTAGTAAAGGATCAGCCTCCTCAGGGAACTGATCTGACCCCTTGTGAAGAAACTGCCCCAGAGGTAGTCAGGCCTAGCCTGGCAGAACCCCTGATGTCAGTGGACCCTTCCAAGGTGGGACCCAGTCTGGAGCAGGTAACCTGCCCCTCTCTACCCTGCCTCAGTCAGCCCAGGGCTGTAGAGGTCAGGGAGGCCAGTGTTGGACCCCAAAGGGCCCCCTGTCCAAAAGAATTCCCCAATCAGCAGATTAAGGGCACTGAAGCTAGTAGTCCTAGCCAAGTGAAAATAAAACAAACTCCTGAGGGATCCCCCTTAAAATTAGTTAGGGACCTCCCACAGATGGACACTGTTGGGCACAGCCAAACTTGGGACCTGAGGGCCCCAGACCTGACCTGTCCCTCCAGTAAGCCAAACAGAGGGACCCAGCCTCCAGCTTTAGGTAGCCAGAGGTTGACCCTGAGAGCTCATAGCAACTCAGTCCTGGAAAGAAAGGCACACATGGTAGATGGTGATTGGAGGAAGTTGAGCCCAACATTAGTGGAGTCTCACTTCAGTACTCCATCCCAGCACCAGTCTTTTACTTTGCCAAAACACACCACAGGTAGAGATTCCCTATGGTGGAGACCCTCAGATACCCTTAGGGTGAGGGATTGCTTAGTGGACCATGAGATAGGGGGTAACCATGCCAGTGCTGGTACTTCCTTATATGGCCACTTAGGCAATATAGGCTTACCTGGTCAAGGATAGCCTTATCTCCTTTCGTTTGGGGGGGGGGGGTTATGTAGGAAGGTAGATCCCTGACTATGGTTGCCCCCAACTTTTTGCCTGGTGTTTTGCTGGTTTACTGACTTAGTTGACCTGGGACCCTGCTATTCAGGGCCCCAGGCCTACTGCTCTCTCTGTAAAATGGATTCCATGTACCTTAGGTACATATCTAATTGGATACTGAGTCACCTTATCAGTCCCTGTACAGTGTGCCTTAGGTACCCAGGGCATAGGTGTACCCAGGGCCTACCAGGGTCTGCAGCATGTATTATGCCACCCCTGGCTGGCCATCCTAATCTGACACAACTGGCTGCACGACAGCTGGGGCAAGGCGGTGTAATCACCCTTTGCTTTAGATATAGTATTCCTATATCTAAACCTAAATGGGCACACAGATCTCCTATCAGTCACTCCTATGGCAGGCCTTGACAATCCTGAAGGCAGAGTGCTTGGAATCGTGTGAGATAGTGCTCTGGCATGAGCTGAGCCTGTCTGCGGCTTTCGGGGTCTATCCCTTAGCCGTTTCCATGATATCGCATACCATATACTCTTAAGTGCATTATAATCCTCGCGGTTATATGCCAACTCTGGTATCGCTTTATCAAAACATGTCGAGTAAGGTGTCATACGAATTGGAATACTAACCCCTCGCCAATTCTGGCGACGGGGTTAGCATTCCACCCTTCTAGAGGGACACGACATGTATGTAACCTGTAACCCCGGTTAAAGTCAGACAGAGCCTTAGCTCCACAAAATGGATGCTGCCACCGAGACACAAGTCTGCCCTCCTGCTGCTGGGAGTCCTCCCAGAGCAGGAGGCAAGGACAAAGGGTTTCCTGCCAGGGGCGGTGCCAGCACCGTCCCAGACAGGGTTTTGTGTATTCTAGGTAGGCAGGGCTTTAGAGGAAGGTGACTGCAAGTGGCACCCCGGTGCTCACTGTGCATAGGCCGGCTTGAACCAGTTCCAGGGGCACACCAGACCCTGAGCTGGGGAAAGCCCGCCAAAGGAGAGGGGTGTAACCACCCCCCTCCTAGTCCCACCCATAGGGCAGGACTTAGTCGCGTGCCAGCCCCCTTTTTCAGGATAAAGGTAGGAGCAGGCCCCCTTCCAAATTAGATCATCTTTGGAATCAAGACACGACTTTCTACGAAAGGACTTCAAGATTTCTTCTTCAAGATTCTCCCTTGTGACTAAGGAGTAGTCACCCTGCATCCGCAGGCACCATCTTAAGAACACTGCGGTCTGCTGCAAGTCCTTCCTCCGGAATCCGACTGCCCAGCTCGACGAGAACCGGCTTCCCTGGCACCTCTGACCTCTACCCACCTCTGCAGCTAAGCTGAGAACCGTGGGTGCGACGAGACCTCGAGGGACCGGCCATCTTCCAGACTGCACAACTTCTTTCCAGCACGACCGCCGAGGGATCCTCTGGTGAGTGCTTTGGGGTCCGAGAAGCCCCGACCCTGAGCAGCCCCAGCACCGAAGTTCAGCCTCCCAGCATTTCCACGATCTGCGTGGGGCCCTTCTGCTTGTTGCTGCTCACCGCGTTGTTTGGCTACTAGCCCGCTGGCTTGTGGCCTTCTTAACGACGCCCGACGACATCACTGTTGCTGGTCTGGTTGCTCCAGACTGGCCCTCGCTCCCTTCCAAGAGAGGAGCACCCCGGACCCTCCTGGTCCACTCCAGACGCCATTTTAGGTCCACCGCGTGGGCTTGAATTTGCCAAGACTTGTTGCCCCAATCCTGGGTCCAGCGACGTCGAGAGCATCATCCATCGTGGGACAGCTCGTACCTCCATCCTGGTCGCCGACAACGCCTCCTGGTCCTTGAGACTGCAGAGCCCAGCGTCGCCCACTCACCTAGTCGAGGTGACTACCATCCGGTGCCCTCCTGGTGCCACCTGACTACTGGCTAGTAGTCACGAACTTGGTCCCCTCTGCTTTCAGGTGTCATCCATCTTCGATCCAGGCTTGGATCACCCGAACAATCTTCACTGGTCGCCTGCCAGCAACTCCTTTCCTTCAGGCTCCTGGTTCGTCAACGAAGAATCCCGACGTCTTTTCAGACCTATGCAGCCGCAGCCCCTGGGCTAGGTAACTTCGGCATTTCGGTGCCTCAGCATAGCCTCACTATCCAAGGGTCCAGATCCACTTTCGTTTTTGACCTACCTAGTCGGGTTCGCCCGAGAACACTAACTTTGTGAATTCTAGCTTCCATAGGCTTTTTCCCGCCTTACGCGTGAGAGTTCCCACTCTGCACGTGGCGTCCCTAGGCCTCCTGCTCCTAACCTGAGTGTTCAGTATTGTAGGCCTAGCGTTTCTAAAGCCTCTGAGAATCGTAATTACCTGCTAGTAATTCGCATTCCACTTTTGTAGTATATGGTTTTTCGTGCCCCTCGGGCATTTGTGTAAATTGTGCGACTTGAAGTATTTTTATAAGAGTTTTGTTGTGTGCTTAGCTCCCTGTCTCATAAAGAGCCAGGGTAGTCTTGTTATAAATAAATACACTGTTTATTTTCATAACAACTTGTGTGGTGTCCTTTCACTGGGTGTTCAAGGGGTAATGTGATGGTAAAACAGCTGGCTTAACACGCCCTCTAGAGTCTTAGCCTTAGACTGCTCGTATCCATGCTACTAGGATAGCTGGTCTATAAGGTTGACTTACAACCAATCATCAATAAGGGTTGTTTGGACTGATACATAGTGATCACTAGAATAGTGAGCACTGCATATCAGGCCAACTTCTCACATTGGTGAGCAGCGGTTGGGATTTGAGCTTGCTGTTGTTTTACCACACATATCCTAAGAATATCTTGTGAAAGATCACATAAGTACTAAAGGTACATATAACTTAGCTTAGAATACTCTGAGTTCTACTGAACCAGCTGTTGTAGCTCCTAGGGCCTAGCACACCCTAAACTACAACTCTAGCAAGGGATCAGTAGGCAAACATATAGTGTAGGTAAGTGCACCACTTACACCTCACTAGAAAAGCATGTCTAACCAGGGAGAGTCTACTGAGACCCCTCTTGTGGTTTTTGACCCTCCACAGGTCACTTCAAGATATGCAGCTCTCAGTTTCCACGAGATGAGACAAGTGTGTACCTCCAGGAAACTGAAACAGGGGTCTAACCCCACCATTCCCTTTCTAATAGGTCTCTTAGAGACTTATGATGCGAGAAAGATTTCTCAGCTAGATGGGAATATGCCAGCCTTAGAGGGTACCTCTGGAGATCCAGACCTCCCCAACACTGCCAATGCAGTTGAGGAGGAGGAACAAGAGGAACTCTCTGGGGATGAGGTAGACAAAGGTCTTGAGGTAGTCAGAAGGCTAACTAGGGCCAACTTAGACTTACTTGGGCTAGGATCTGGGGGACCCCCAGTCCTGACCTGAAGTGGGCCTAACCTTGGAGTTAGGAGAGATAGATCTCTTTCTAGGGACTCCAATAGATCTCTGCACTCTAATGCCTCTTCTCAGAGGAGAAGGAACTCTCCCCAGAGGAGATTGACTTCCCCCCAGAGAATAGAGCATGAAGCTAGAATGAGACAGGCTGCTCTGAGGATTGAAAGGGAAGAACTTGCCCTGGCCAAAGAAAAGCTTGCCTTTGCTAGAGAGCAGCAGATGAGTGGGATAGTTCCCACTGGTGGCAGCAATCTCCCAAGAGATAGAGAGAAGGGTTTAGATACTAAACACCTGACAAAGATAGTGCCCCCCTTTAAACAAGGGGATGACATCCAGAAATGGATGGCTGCTCTGGAGAGGGCCTGCACTGTGCAGTGCATTCCCCAGAGTCAGTGGGCAGCTATACTGTGGCTCTCCTTTGATGGCAAAGGTAGAGATAAGCTCCTCACTACTAGAGTTGAGGATGCTAACAATTACCAGGTCCTGAAAATGCACTGGTTGATGGGTTTGGCTTAACCACTGAGCAGTACAGGTTGCTGTTCAGAGACACCCAGAAAACTCAGTCTCAGGACTGGTCAGACTTTGTTGATTGTGCCACTAAGGCTTTGGAAGGCTGGCTACTGGGTAGCAAGGTTACTGACTTCACAGGATTGTATAATCTTATTATGAGAGAGCAAGTCTTAAATAATTGTCAGAACCAGTTATTACACCAGCACCTGGTAGACTCTGAGCTGACCTCTCCACAAGAATTGGGTAAGAGGGCAGACAAATGGGTCAGAACCAGGATTAGGCCCAAGAACCAAGGTGGTGACCAGAAAAAGGAATCAACCAAGCCTCAAGAGAAAGGTGGGAATAAATATTCAGATCAAACCACATCAGGGCCCCAAAAATCCTCTGACGGGGGTGGGTCCCAGAATCCTTCTAATAACCAGAAGAAACCTTATTGTTATCCCTGTAAACAGGTGAGTCATATGAAAACTGACAGCAGTTGCCCAAAGAACAACAATAAGGAGAACATACCCCCAAGTAACATTCCCAAACCTCCTGTTACTACTAGTAGTAATCCCCCAGGTGGTGGGAGTGCCCCCAAGAATTTGGGTGCATTTACTTTGGGAGTTCCTGGGGACTCTGGCCTAACCAGGTCCCCTGACTTAGATACTCTTGTCTGTGAGACTGGCATGGGGTTTGCCAACTTCACAACTTGTCCCAACACTTTGGGCAAGTACAGACAGGAGCCCCTCATCAATGGTATAAAAGTTGAGGCCTACAGAGACACAGGGGCTAGCATCACTATGGTGACTGAGAGTCTAGTCCCCTCAAGGCAACTTTTACCTGGTGCCACATACCAGGTGACCAATATTGATGGAGTACAGAGAGATCATCCCATGGCAGTGGTCAATCTCAGCTGGGGAGGTGTCACTGGCCACAAGAGAGTGGCAGTGTCACCAAACTTGCCTGTAGATTGCCTACTGGGGAATGACTTAGAGCTCTCAGCCTGGGCTGAAGTAGAGCAAGAAACCCATTCTAAAATGGTAAACCTCCATGGTAAGGTTAGTGGGGCAATGATAGCCACAGCCCCAGTCCAAGATGTCCTCCCTGAACAGGTCAGGAGGGTTGTGCCAGTCACAACCCAATCTCAGACAACTTCCTTCCCAGAACAGGTTGTCAAGGCTGTAATGGTAACAGCCCACACCCAAACTGAGCCCCCTCCTGAAAAGGTTGGGCGAGTTGTGATGGCCACAGCTCAAACTCAGACAGATGATAGTGTTGTGAAGCCTGAAACTATGGATCACTCCACTCAAACAGAGAGCATTGAGGAGGAAGAGAAATCTCCCTCCCACCAGACTTTAGTAAAGGATCAGCCTCCTCAGGGAACTGATCTGACCCCTTGTGAAGAAACTGCCCCAGAGGTAGTCAGGCCTAGCCTGGCAGAACCCCTGATGTCAGTGGACCCTTCCAAGGTGGGACCCAGTCTGGAGCAGGTAACCTGCCCCTCTCTACCCTGCCTCAGTCAGCCCAGGGCTGTAGAGGTCAGGGAGGCCAGTGTTGGACCCCAAAGGGCCCCCTGTCCAAAAGAATTCCCCAATCAGCAGATTAAGGGCACTGAAGCTAGTAGTCCTATCCAAGTGAAAATAAAACAAACTCCTGAGGGATCCCCCTTAAAATTAGTTAGGGACCTCCCACAGATGGACACTGTTGGGCACAGCCAAACTTGGGACCTGAGGGCCCCAGACCTGACCTGTCCCTCCAGTAAGCCAAACAGAGGGACCCAGCCTCCAGCTTTAGGTAGCCAGAGGTTGACCCTGAGAGCTCATAGCAACTCAGTCCTGGGAAGAAAGGCACACATGGTAGATGGTGATTGGAGGAAGTTGAGCCCAACATTAGTGGAGTCTCACTTCAGTACTCCATCCCAGCACCAGTCTTTTACTTTGCCAAAACACACCACAGGTAGAGATTCCCTATGGTGGAGACCCTCAGATACCCTTAGGGTGAGGGATTGCTTAGTGGACCATGAGATAGGGGGTAACCATGCCAGTGCTGGTACTTCCTTATATGGCCACTTAGGCAATATAGGCTTACCTGGTCAAGGATAGCCTTATCTCCTTTCGTTGGGGGGGGGGGGGGTTATGTAGGAAGGTAGATCCCTGACTATGGTTGCCCCCAACTTTTTGCCTGGTGTTTTGTTGGTTTTCTGACTTAGATGACCTGGGACCCTGCTATTCAGGGCCCCAGGCCTACTGCTCTCTCTGTAAAATGGATTCCATGTACCTTAGGTACATATCTAATTGGATACTGAGTCACCTTATCAGTCCCTGTACAGTGTGCCTTAGGTACCCAGGGCATAGGTGTACCCAGGGCCTACCAGGGGCTGCAGCATGTATTATGCCACCCCTGGCTGGCCATCCTAATCTGACACAACTGGCTGCACGACAGCTGGGGCAAGGCGGTGTAATCACCCTTTGCTTTAGATATAGTATTCCTATATCTAAACCTAAATGGGCACACAGATCTCCTATCAGTCACTCCTATGGCAGGCCTTGACAATCCTGAAGGCAGAGTGCTTGGAATCGTGTGAGATAGTGCTCTGGCATGAGCTGAGCCTGTCTGCGGCTTTCGGGATCTATCCCTTAGCCGTTTCCATGATATCGCATACCATATACTCTTAAGTGCATTATAATCCTCGCGGTTATATGCCAACTCTGGTATCGCTTTATCAAAACATGTCGAGTAAGGTGTCATACGAATTGGAATACTAACCCCTCACCAATTCTGGCGACGGGGTTAGCATTCCACCCTTCTAGAGGGACACGACATGTATGTAACCTGTAACCCCGGTTAAAGTCAGACAGAGCCTTAGCTCCACAAAATGGATGCTGCCACCGAGACACAAGTCTGCCCTCCTGCTGCTGGGAGTCCTCCCAGAGCAGGAGGCAAGGACAAAGGGTTTCCTGCCAGGGGCGGTGCCAGCACCGTCCCAGACAGGGTTTTGTGTATTCTAGGTAGGCAGGGCTTTAGAGGAAGGTGACTGCAAGTGGCACCCCGGTGCTCACTGTGCATAGGCCGGCTTGAACCAGTTCCAGGGGCACACCAGACCCTGAGCTGGGGAAAGCCCGCCAAAGGAGAGGGGTGTAACCACCCCCCTCCTAGTCCCACCCATAGGGCAGGACTTAGTCGCGTGCCAGCCCCCTTTTTCAGGATAAAGGTAGGAGCAGGCCCCCTTCCAAATTAGATCATCTTTGGAATCAAGACACGACTTTCTACGAAAGGACTTCAAGATTTCTTCTTCAAGATTCTCCCTTGTGACTAAGGAGTAGTCACCCTGCATCCGCAGGCACCATCTTAAGAACACTGCGGTCTGCTGCAAGTCCTTCCTCCGGAATCCGACTGCCCAGCTCGACGAGAACCGGCTTCCCTGCCACCTCTGACCTCTACCCACCTCTGCAGCTAAGCTGAGAACCGTGGGTGCGACGAGACCTCGAGGGACCGGCCATCTTCCAGACTGCACGACTTCTTTCCAGCACGACCGCCGAGGGATCCTCTGGTGAGTGCTTTGGGGTCCGAGAAGCCCCGACCCTGAGCAGCCCCAGCACCGAAGTTCAGCCTCCCAGCATTTCCACGATCTGCGTGGGGCCCTTCTGCTTGTTGCTGCTCACCGCGTTGTTTGGCTACTAGCCCGCTGGCTTGTGGCCTTCTTAACGACGCCAGACGACATCACTGTTGCTGGTCTGGTTGCTCCAGACTGGCCCTCGCTCCCTTCCAAGAGAGGAGCACCCCGGACCCTCCTGGTCCACTCCAGACGCCATTTTAGGTCCACCGCGTGGGCTTGAATTTGCCAAGACTTGTTGCCCCAATCCTGGGTCCAGCGACGTCGAGAGCATCATCCATCGTGGGACAGCTCGTACCTCCATCCTGGTCGCCGACAACGCCTCCTGGTCCGTGAGACTGCAGAGCCCAGCGTCACCCACTCACCTAGTCGAGGTGACTACCATCCGGTGCCCTCCTGGTGCCACCTGACTACTGGCTAGTAGTCACGAACTTGGTCCCCTCTGCTTTCAGGTGTCATCCATCTTCGATCCAGGCTTGGATCACCCGAACAATCTTCACTGGTCGCCTGCCAGCAACTCCTTTCCTTCAGGCTCCTGGTTCGTCAACGAAGAATCCCGACATCTTTTCAGACCTATGCAGCCGCAGCCCCTGGGCTAGGTAACTTCGGCATTTCGGTGCCTCAGCATAGCCTCACTATCCAAGGGTCCAGATCCACTTTCGTTTTTGACCTACCTAGTCGGGTTCGCCCGAGAACACTAACTTTGTGAATTCTAGCTTCCATAGGCTTTTTCCCGCCTTACGCGTGAGAGTTCCCACTCTGCACGTGGCGTCCCTAGGCCTCCTGCTCCTAACCTGAGTGTTCAGTATTGTAGGCCTAGCGTTTCTAAAGCCTCTGAGAATCGTAATTACCTGCTAGTAATTCGCATTCCACTTTTGTAGTATATGGTTTTTCGTGCCCCTCGGGCATTTGTGTAAATTGTGCGACTTGAAGTATTTTTATAAGAGTTTTGTTGTGTGCTTAGCTCCCTGTCTCATAAAGAGCCAGGGTAGTCTTGTTATAAATAAATACACTGTTTATTTTCATAACAACTTGTGTGGTGTCCTTTCACTGGGTGTTCAAGGGGTAATGTGATGGTAAAACAGCTGGCTTAACACGCCCTCTAGAGTCTTAGCCTTAGACTGCTCGTATCCATGCTACTAGGATAGCTGGTCTATAAGGTTGACTTACAACCAATCATCAATAAGGGTTGTTTGGACTGATACATAGTGATCACTAGAATAGTGAGCACTGCATATCAGGCCAACTTCTCACATTGGTGGGCAGCGGTTGGGATTTGAGCTTGCTGTTGTTTTACCACACATATCCTAAGAATATCTTGTGAAAGATCACATAAGTACTAAAGGTACATATAACTTAGCTTAGAATACTCTGAGTTCTACTGAACCAGCTGTTGTAGCTCCTAGGGCCTAGCACACCCTAAACTACAACTCTAGCAAGGGATCAGTAGGCAAACATATAGTGTAGGTAAGTGCACCACTTACACCTCACTAGAAAAGCATGTCTAACCAGGGAGAGTCTACTGAGACCCCTCTTGTGGTTTTTGACCCTCCACAGGTCACTTCAAGATATGCAGCTCTCAGTTTCCAGGAGATGAGACAAGTGTGTACCTCCAAGAAACTGAAACAGGGGTCTAACCCCACCATTCCCTTTCTAATAGGTCTCTTAGAGACTTATGATGCGAGAAAGATTTCTCAGCTAGATGGGAATATGCCAGCCTTAGAGGGTACCTCTGGAGATACAGACCTCCCCAACACTGCCAATGCAGTTGAGGAGGAGGAACAAGAGGAACTCTCTGGGGATGAGGTAGACAAAGGTCTTGAGGTAGTCAGAAGGCTAACTAGGGCCAACTTAGACTTACTTGGGCTAGGATCTGGGGGACCCCCAGTCCTGACCCGAAGTGGGCCTAACCTTGGAGTTAGGAGAGATAGATCTCTTTCTAGGGACTCCAATAGATCTCTGCACTCTAATGCCTCTTCTCAGAGGAGAAGGAACTCTCCCCAGAGGAGATTGACTTCCCCCCAGAGAATAGAGCATGAAGCTAGAATGAGACAGGCTGCTCTGAGGATTGAAAGGGAAGAACTTGCCCTGGCCAAAGAAAAGCTTGCCTTTGCTAGAGAGCAGCAGATGAGTGGGATAGTTCCCACTGGTGGCAGCAATCTCCCAAGAGATAGAGAGAAGGGTTTAGATACTAAACACCTGACAAAGATAGTGCCCCCCTTTAAACAAGGGGATGACATCCAGAAATGGATGGCTGCTCTGGAGAGGGCCTGCACTGTGCAGTGCATCCCCAGAGTCAGTGGGCAGCTATACTGTGGCTCTCCTTTGATGGCAAAGGTAGAGATAAGCTCCTCACTACTAGAGTTGAGGATGCTAACAATTACCAGGTCCTGAAAAATGCATTGGTTGATGGGTTTGGCTTAACCACTGAGCAGTACAGGTTGCTGTTCAGAGACACCCAGAAAACTCAGTCTCAGGACTGGTCAGACTTTGTTGATTGTGCCACTAAGGCTTTGGAAGGCTGGCTACTGGGTAGCAAGGTTACTGACTTCACAGGATTGTATAATCTTATTATGAGAGAGCACGTCTTAAATAATTGTCAGAACCAGTTATTACACCAGCACCTGGTAGACTCTGAGCTGACCTCTCCACAAGAATTGGGTAAGAGGGCAGACAAATGGGTCAGAACCAGGATTAGGCCCAAGAACCAAGGTGGTGACCAGAAAAAGGAATCAACCAAGCCTCAAGAGAAAGGTGGGAATAAATCTTCAGATCAAACCACATCAGGGCCCCAAAAATCCTCTGAGGGGGGTGGGTCCCAGAATCCTTCTAATAACCAGAAGAAACCTTATTGTTATCCCTGTAAACAGGTGGGTCATTTGAAAACTGACAGCAGTTGCCCAAAGAACAACAATAAGGAGAACATACCCCCAAGTAACATTCCCAAACCTCCTGTTACTACTAGTAGTAATCCCCCAGGTGGTGGGAGTGCCCCCAAGAATTTGGGTGCATTTACTTTGGGAGTTCCTGGGGACTCTGGCCTAACCAGGTCCCCTGACTTAGATACTCTTGTCTGTGAGACTGGCATGGGGTTTGCCAACTTCACAACTTGTCCCAACACTTTGGGCAAGTACAGACAGGAGCCCCTCATCAATGGTATAAAAGTTGAGGCCTACAGAGACACAGGGGCTAGCATCACTATGGTGACTGAGAGTCTAGTCCCCTCAAGGCAACTTTTACCTGGTGCCACATACCAGGTGACCAATATTGATGGAGTACAGAGAGATCATCCCATGGCAGTGGTCAATCTCAGCTGGGGAGGTGTCACTGGCCACAAGAGAGTGGCAGTGTCACCAAACTTGCCTGTAGATTGCCTACTGGGGAATGACTTAGAGCTCTCAGCCTGGGCTGAAGTAGAGCAGGAAACCCATTCTAAAATGGTAAACCTCCATGGTAAGGTTAGTGGGGCAGTGATAGCCACAGCCCCAGTCCAAGATGTCCTCCCTGAACAGGTCAGGAGGGTTGTGCCAGTCACAACCCAATCTCAGACAACTTCCTTCCCAGAACAGGTTGTCAAGGCTGTAATGGTAACAGCCCACACCCAAACTGAGCCCCCTCCTGAAAAGGTTGGGAGAGTTGTGATGGCCACAGCTCAAACTCAGACAGATGATAGTGTTGTGAAGCCTGAAACTATGGATCACTCCACTCAAACAGAGAGCATTGAGGAGGAAGAGAAATCTCCCTCCCACCAGACTTTAGTAAAGGATCAGCCTCCTCAGGGAACTGATCTGACCCCTTGTGAAGAAACTAAGCATGGGCGTAAAATCCGCTCCGCTCGCGGATTTTTCGGATTTTCGGCAAATCCGCAATCCGCGAACGCTCGCGAATTTGTCGAAAATCCGTGAATCCGCTCGCGGCGGATTTTTTGCTTGGTTGCGGCGCGCGGCGTGGTGCACGGCGTTCACTTTCCGTCATTTTAGCGTTTGCCGAGTTGTTTTTCTTTGCGAGTGACGCGCCATTTTAGATCTTGCTGCGTGTTCCCGCGGGAGTTTGTCGCCCGCGAATACGTACTCGCGGCTTGCCACCTTGCACAGCACACCTCGCGAGAGTTCGCAATTGCGAACACGTAGTTGCGGCGGAAAGGAACAATCTCGCACTTGCGAAATAGAGATTTTGCAATTTCGCACAAGAAAATCACCAGCAAACAGGATAAACCTTCAGAAAATTATGATTTTTATCAGAATCACTCCTCAGGTTGACATTTGCATGGCCTTTTTTTTTGCAAGGAGTCCATTTTGGGGGGGGGGGAGGAAGGAAGTGCCCCACAGTCTCCAACTTCCTGTTCCTGTCCAGCAGGCTCCTCCCAGTGCTTTGTCCATCTCCTGGTCACTTTCATTTGGATCTGGAGCTGGAAGGATTACTTTTTGTGGGTGCTGCTGGATATTTGGATTTGAGGCCTTTTTGACTGTCTTTGGATCACTTTTGGATTAGAAATCAACTTTCACAAGTAAGTTTGTTTGGGGCATTACAGTTGCTGCAAGTACAATTTTGGAACTTTTTCAGAAAATTAAATAAATTATATTGTGGGTAGCCACAGTATCCAGTAGGACCAGGGTTGGTTATGGGTGCATGATACAACTGTTTTGTTGAATTTAAACACCATTGAGGCCATGGATGGGCTGGGATTGTGCAGATTTTATTGTTTTTTGTCGTTTTTTTGGGCCTGCTGGTGTGGCCCTTTGCCCAGGGGTGGTGAGTGTTGCATGGGCCTAGTCTTTCTGTGGGGTGTCTTCTTGAATTTAAACATAATTGAGGCCATGGATGGGCTGGGATTGTGCTTATTTTATTGTTTTTTGTCGTTTTTGGGGGGCTGCTGGTGTGGCCTTTTGCTTGCCCAGGGGTGGTGGTGGTGCATGGACTGAGTGTGCCTGTGGTGTTGTCTCACTCTCTTTGATGTAAACATCATGGATGGCATTGGATTGTGGTGATTTCTGGCTGTTTTTCTGTTTTTTGGGGGTGTACTGTTGATGTGGTCTGGCCATGTGGGTGGTGGTGGTGGCCATCTTGAGTGCTGGCTGGTACAGGCAACATGTGCTTGGGGTGTAAGGGGGCCATTTTGAGGAGAGGCAGTGTCTGAGGCCTGCACTTATTTTGCCTACTTTTCATCCCTTATGCCCAGGGGTAGTGAGTGTTGCATGGGCCTAGTGTTTCTGAGGGGTGTCTTCTTGAATTTAAACACCATTGAGGCCATGGATGGACTGGGATTGTGCAGATTTTATTGTTTTTTGTCGTTTTTTTGGGCCTGCTGGTGTGGCCCTTTGCCCAGGGGTGGTGAGTGTTGCATGGGCCTAGTCTTTCTGTGGGGTGTCTTCTTGAATTTAAACACCATTGAGGCCATGGATGGGCTGGGATTGTGCAGATTTTATTGTTTTTTGTCGTTTTTTTGGGCCTGCTGGTGTGGCCCTTTGCCCAGGGGTGGTGAGTGTTGCATGGGCCTAGTCTTTCTGTGGGGTGTCTTCTTGAATTTAAACATAATTGAGGCCATGGATGGGCTGGGATTGTGCTTATTTTATTGTTTTTTGTCGTTTTTGGGGGGCTGCTGGTGTGGCCTTTTGCTTGCCCAGGGGTGGTGGTGGTGCATGGACTGAGTGTGCCTGTGGTGTTGTCTCACTCTCTTTGATGTAAACATCATGGATGGCATTGGATTGTGGTGATTTCTGGCAGTTTTTCTGTTTTTTGGGGGTGTACTGTTGATGTGGACTGGCCATGTGGGTGGTGGTGGTGGCCATCTTGAGTGCTGGCTGGTACAGGCAACATGTGCTTGGGGTGTAAGGGGGCCATTTTGAGGAGAGGCAGTGTCTGAGGCCTGCACTTATTTTGCCTACTTTTCATCCCTTATGCCCAGGGGTAGTGAGTGTTGCATACTTGCATGTCCCTAGTCTTTCTGTGGGGTGTCTTCAATGTAAACATCATGGATGGCATGGGATTGTGCTCATTTTTCTGTGTTTTGTCGATTTTTTGGGGTGTATAACTGAACTGATGTTCCTCTGTCTTCCATTGCTTTTAGGTGCACAAGAAGACTCAATAGAACCACCAGTGCCAGGAAGAAGTCCTGCAGCGGTGTGTGCAGCATAACGTCACGCGACGTCACGTCTGGACACAGAACCCTCTGCAACTCGTGCAACTGCTGCCTGCTGACCTGCTCTGAAGAAGATGGCCCCAAAAAAAGTAACCCGTAGCTCCTCTAGCAAGAAAGGTGCCAGTAAGGAGCAGAAGAAGCAAGTTACCAAGGACACTGGTGTGCCGCCCGCCCCTTTTTTTGTGAGTAAAAAAAAAAGTATGCCTGCAGCAGCTGCAGCGGGATCTGCTGGGGACCAAGCTGGCAGCAGCACCCCCGCTCCATTGGGCTCAGTGCCACCACCACCACCACGCCAACTTAAGTCCAAGCCCTTGAGTGCTGCAGAGGCAGCCAGTATACTTCTTCAATCACCATCGACCAGTGATGTTGGCTCATCGCAAGAAAGCAGCAGCAATGTCCCTCAATCAACACAGGTTGTTGTAGCTCATCTGACGAGTGTTGAACAACCACAGCCGCAACAACAATCACATGTGCAAGTACAAGCCCAAGTACATGTGGAAGGAGAGGCAGCGCAAGGAGATGCGCATGCAGAGGTGCATGGAGGGTCACAACAAGTGCCCACAATAGTTGTTCCTCCCGAAGTAGGGGCACATCAGGAAATCGACAATCAAGGCGAGGTATCATTTGAGGAAGCCACTCCTCCTGATGATCCTTCATTGTCTTCCACAACCCTAGCAAGGAAGAGATCAAGGGTGGTGTCTACATCCTCTTCAAGCACACCTCCTTCTGATGATACGGATCAAACTTGGGAACCAGCACCACAGCCGTCTGAGAGTGAGGCACACCATGATCCAACAAAGGTACTTAAGCGTAAAAGGAAGCTCGTCCAAAGTCTCAGACTTATGGAGTGTGATGAGGCTCAACAAGAAGTGGCGGATACTGCTGCTGATGAAGACTCTGCCAACGACGACCCAGTCATCATAAAGGTCACTGCAGCCCCAGCGGGCATGCAGCAAACAGACATTTTGACCCTAGCCCGATGAGCTGCTGCGCGTGATGATGATGATGATGATGTTGTCGATGAGGAGGCAGTGGAAACACCACAATCATTGGAGTTAAGTAGTACACCAACTCGTCCCGCTTCCATATTTCTTTCTGGCAAGAAGAGACCTGCGTCAACCTCGACCTTAATTAGTGGCGGTGAAAGTGGAAAACGTACAAAAGTTGGCCAATCCAGATCCTCCACTTCATCTGGCATTAGCTTCATGACCACCACCACCACCAGTATCGCCGCCTCCTCCAGGTCCCACAGACACTTCAAGTCCCCAGTTTGGGACTTCTTTACTGTTTGTCCCAAAAATCCAAGGTTTGCCATTTGTACCCTTTGTAAGCTTGCAGTTAGTCGTGGTAAGCCAGGTAGCAACTATGGTACCGGCGGCCAGAGTGGTCATCTTGACAGAAAGCACGCTGTCCAATGGTTTGCGCACCTAGCTGCGATCAAGAAAGGCCAAAATCAAGGAAACGTTGATGTTTCATCTGATGTTGACGAGCAGGAAGAAGACGTGTCAAACACTTCCCTTACACCCAGTACCCCTCTCAGCAACACACCCAATGTGAGGCACACTAAGAGTGTTGGAGCGAGTGAGACACCAACGCACAAAAGTTCACCAGCGAGCAAAATTGGGTCAACGAAGTCATTATCAGCCCGTAAATGCTTGGTCCAGGGCAACATTAGAACAATGCTTACTTCAGAGGTGCCATATGAACGCAACCACCCACTGACGCGTCTGTATAACACTAAGCTGGCTAAAATGCTAGCTGTGGACCTTCTACCTTTTTCTTTTGTAGAAGCGGTAGGTTTTCTTGAATTAGTTGCAACGCTCTGCCCTAAATGGAAGGTTCCGAGCCGGTTCTATTTTGCCAGAGTTGCGGTTCCAGCACTACATGAAGATGTGCTGCAGGCGATTGGGGCAGCTTTGCAGAAGAGTGCTGTTCACACAATACATCTGACAACAGACATGTGGACCAGTGGCCCAGGCGATGATTACATGTGCATCACTGCACACTGGGTCTCTTTTTCAGGTGTTATAGCAAAGCTAAACGCAGGTGTTGACCCGGACCAAGTTTTCAAAGCTGCTCGGAAACATGCAACACTAGCCATGTTTGCCTTGGAGAAAAGTCACACAGCAGAAAACCTTTTGGAAGAGTTTGACAAAAAGGTGTTGTCAATGCTATCCCCCCTAAAACGCAAGATTGGTTATGTTTCCACGGATAATGGCGCCAATGTAGTTAAGGCCATGTTACAGGGTCACCATGTTAGAGTGCCGTGTTTGGCGCACTGTATCAACCTGGTAGTTCAAAAATTCTTGAGTGATAAAGAGAGTCCAGCGTTCGAGGTAATGGCCACCTGCCGCAAAATGTGCAACCATTTCAGCCATTCTTTTAAGGCCCGGAAGCATCTGCGGAGACTGCTACTTCAACGTGGAATGCCAGTGAAAGCACTCATCCAGGAGGTGGCAACACGTTGGAACTCAACCTTCTACATGCTTGAGCGTCTGCATGAGCAGTATACGGTACTCGATCACTATTTCTTGACAGAGGCTACATCTCAGAAGGAGGACCTGCGGATGAGTAAGGCGCAATGGGCCATAGTTAAAAGCCTGACAGACATGCTTCGTCCTTTTGAGTTCTTCACGCGTGCAGTCAGCCAGGAGGACTGTAATTTGGGAAAAGCTATCCCATTGTTGTGCATACTGGAGCACCAACTGATGGCGGTTTCTTCTGAGTTTGAAAAAGATGAAAAAAAAAAAAACCATTTCATTTTGTCTGAGAAATTATTACATCGCCTACGTGGTGATGAACGTCTTAAAAACATCAACTCAGATCAGCATTACATTTGTGCTACTATTCTGGATCCACGCTACAAAAAGGCGCTGGCAGACAACGCATTCTTTCCTTTCGCTGATGCAGATGTTCAAAAGTACAAACATTGGTTAGCCTGGTCAGCCAAGAGGTTTGAAAAAGAACGGCAGGTTATTGAAGGAGAAGCCAGTACATCAGCATCAGCATCAGCAGGCCATCCGCAGTCACAAGAATCCACTTCTGCACCTGTGGCTGGGGCACAAGTGACCTCTCAGCCGTTAAAGACACCGGCAACTGGATCATCTGCACCACACACAATGACAACACTAACAGTGGCTGGGGAGGAGGATTGGCTAAGTTTGATGGGGTATGGTTCTCGAAAAAATGTCACAGGCACAGCAAAAAGTAAGCAAAGTGGAGGAACAGTTGATGACCTTGAGTCGATGGTGCAGGACTATCTGAATGACTCAACAGTGGTCTTTCTTAATGAGGAGCCATTGCAGTATTGGCATGGCAAAAAACAATTGTGGCCACAGCTCTACAACCTGGCTATAAACTATTTGTCTTGCCCACTCGCAAGTGTGTCTTCTGAACGTGTTTTCAGTGCTGCTGGTGGCATTGTAACTGCCAAACGGAGCCGCCTATCGCCCAAAAATGTGGAGCGGCTGACAATGATCAAGATGAATCAGCACCTCATACCACCAGATTACAAAGTGCGAGAAAGCACGCCACATGAAGACGATGAGGACAGCAACGTAGATGAGGGGATTTTTTCTCTGTTCGGTGCCACTGACCTCATCCAGCCTGAATTCGCAGAGTATGATGACGAAATCTTGTTCTTATTCCCTGACACCGAGCCCTGAAAATGAGACAATCAATCAAGAACTTTCTTTTTCGTCCTTATTCACTTTTATTCCTGTGTGCTTTGTGTCTCTCTTTCTTTGTTTTGCACAGTTAATTTAATTCAAACTTTAATCACCTAATCCCAAAAACAAGACCATCATCAGAACTGTCTTCACTTGTTTGCTTATTGATTTGAAGGTGCCGCAGTCTACATTCCTCAGGTTCACAAGTTCTGAAGAACATGCTCCTCTATCCTCCTCCTCCAGACTGCGATTTCCCTCCAAGCAGAGTGCTGGATTACGCACAATGAAGAAAGACTCAGCACTTGTGGGGGTGTTGTACTTCTTTGCGGGTGAGTTGACGGTTTTGGGCCCATTGCTGTGAAGCTCTAATAATGGACAAAAGTGTTTTGGACCAAATATGAGGTGGAAATTTCTTGCCGTTTTTGCTGACTTGCTTGCCTTTGAGGTGCTCTTTGGCAGGGTTCCGGGGGTTTGTGTGTA
Organism: Lissotriton helveticus; assembly: GCF_964261635.1. Taxonomy (NCBI): domain Eukaryota; kingdom Metazoa; phylum Chordata; class Amphibia; order Caudata; family Salamandridae; genus Lissotriton; species Lissotriton helveticus. Next base: position 1,458,153,863 of record NC_136057.1, read on the forward strand.
ATTTTTGGTGTCTGTCGAAGCACTGCTGCGACAGTCTAATCTTGATTGCATTTGCTTTTCAGGAAATCCGTGGTGGAAAACAGGAGTTATGATGATTGATGATGATGACCTAGCTGAACAGCGCGGCATTTGGAACGAAGGCCGAGAGATATTGTAAGTATGAGATTTAGCTTTTTCGCTGTTTGGGGGTGTTGTCGGGTGTTTTTTTGCGGGTGGGTTGGCGCCGGCGGGTCTTGCCTGGGCCATTCCTGGGAAGGTCTAATACCGGATACAAGTGTTTTGGACAAAATCCATAAGGAACAGCCTTTTTTTTGCCATTTCTTCAGACATCTTGCTCAATGTAGCGTTTTGGGGGGCTTCCTGCTGTTCGTGGGTGGGTTGCGGCCGGGGTCTCTGTCGAAGCACTGCTGCGACAGTCTAATCTTGATTGCATTTGCTTTTCAGGAAATCCGTGGTGGAAAACAGGAGTTATGATGATTGATGATGACCTAGCTGCACAGCGCGTTACTTTGGACCGAAGGCCGAGAGATATTGTAAGTATGAGATTTAGCTTTTTCGCTGTTTGGGGGTGTTGTCGGGTGTTTTTTTGCGGGTGGGTTGGCGCCGGCGGGTCTTGCCTGGGGCATTCCTGGGAAGGTCTAATACCGGATACAAGTGTTTTGGACAAAATCCATAAGGAACAGCCTTTTTTTTGCCATTTCTTCAGACATCTTGCTCAATGTAGCATTTTGGGGGGCTTCCTGCTGTTCGTGGGTGGGTTGCGGCCGGGGTCTCTGTCGAAGCACTGCTGCGACAGTCTAATCTTGATTGCATTTGCTTTTCAGGAAATCCGTGGTGGAAAACAGGAGTTATGATGATTGATGATGATGACGACCTAGCTGCACAGCGCCGCGTTTGGACCGAAGGCCGAGAGACATTGTAAGTATGAGATTTAGCTTTTTCGCTGTTTGGTGGTGTTGTGTCGCGTGTTTTTTTGCGGGTGGGTTGGCGGGTCTTGCCTGGGGCATTCCTGGGAAGGTCTAATACCGGCTAGAAGTTTGTTGGACAAAATCCATAAGGAAACACCAGTTTTTGCACTTTTTGTAAGTTAGGGTTCGTTAGGTTTAGCCCTAGCAGCAGGATTGCATGTGTTTAGGGGGGTTCTATTGCAACGCGGTTCTGTTGTTGTAGAGCACTGTTGGAGCGATGCTGGCTATGGATACTTTTGCTTGCAGGCAAGTGGTTTGAATACAATCCACGGTCTGTATTTGGGTCTACTGTTACTTTCAAAGTACGTTTTGTAACCATTTTTCTGCTAGGCATCGTTTTTGGAGATATGATTGGGTTCTTCTACATTTTTGCGACTGGCTTTAGTAAGGGTCTTGGTGGGAGCATTGCTGGGAAGGTCAAATTTTGTTCTAAAACACAGTAGTACACCCACCTTGAGGGGAAAGATCCGCTATAATATTTTGGCCATACTTATTGATCCTTAAAAAGGTGACTCAGACAGAGCACGCAATTTCAAAAATATTGTACTGTCTATTAGGGAAATCAAAGTGTCACTTTTTGAACCACACAGCGTACATACCTTTTATTTATTTATCAGTGGTATTGTAATAGCACTTCCTGTTTTCCGTTCAATAATTACAGGCCGGGTTTCAGTCAACATCCGCCAGGCAGGCAGTGGACAGGGTGTCTCTTCTGTCAGTGGTCACCACCACATTCATGGACGAAGCGTCAGCTGGAATGGAGGAGTGCCGCCAATAAGAGGAATTGTTTGCTGCATGCAACTTACTTACCAATTTCAACAGGACAACTCCAACAACATACGCAATACAGATACAGTATCCATTGTTGTCTTTTATTCTATGAGTGTGACTGCATGTGCTTACCTTTACTTTGTAACCAAAGATTGTCTGTAAACTCTGTATCTTCAATTATTGTTTGTCCATGCTATGCTTTTTTTTTCTTCTCTCAACAAAACCTACCCAAAAAGAAACCCCCATTCCCATCCATTTTACAAACCCTAACCCTCTTCCCCCGGGCTGTGTTGTTTTGCTTGATGTCTGACTAAAATGACATCAATAATTCCACACACTTGCTGGGGAGGATAAGGTGATAGCAGCAACAGGCTGGTGAAGGAATACGAGGATATCTTCTAGACTTACTCAGCTTCAGTACTATATCTTCTAGTAGTAGTAGCCAATGTCAAATAAATTCAACGCAAGTACTAGTTATACTTGCAATACTTTACCATTTGTTAGGCTACATTATGGCACTGTTCTAGTGTACTGTCACCTGCTATTTTCTCGATCGTACCGTAACCGTTGTAATGCTACAGTAAGGAGTACAAACAAGGTTTCGTTTTCTTTTTTTCCATAGGCATGCAACTGCCACTGTGTCACACCACTAGTAACACCGCAATGAGGAAATGTCACCCGCCCAGGAATGACAACGTTAATCCCCATTTCACCTGGAGCCAGCCCTGGGCCTAGCCCTAATTTCTAACACAAATTACAGGTAAGATAAGCGTTTGGTGGGAGGTAGTATAATGGAGTATTATTTCGGAGTAGACAAGAGATTGACGGTTGTACTACTAAAGTCCTACGACTGTTCAGGAAAACAAAGTTACTGTTACACCCCCGCCCCCCACCCACCAGACTGAAAAGCAGTAAAAAACAGGTATGGTCAGATAAAGTAGTTGAAAAATATATTTATTTATCCCTAACAAAATAATCTCCCTCACCCACCCTAACCCCAACGATTGTCTCTGAAACGTCCCAAAACGATCCCAACTCCCAAATCCCACCCCCCAAAAGTCTATAAAAAAAGGGCAAGGGACACTCCACTACTGGAGGGTGCTGGTGCTGGTGCATGATGCGGCATGGGCATCATACTCCTTGCGGAGGGTGGCAAGCTCGGAGCGGAGGCCCTTAACCAAGGTCTTATACCTCAGGACCTCCTGCTCCAGGTTGGACATGCGGACTCGTAGGCGGCGTTGGCGTTCCTTGCAGCTCCTGTGGGGGGCAGCTGGTATTTCGGGTGCTTGGCGGTGGCGGTCGGCTTTCTTAGCCCGGCTCGGTCCCGCTGGTTTAGTCACGGAGGAGGATGCAGTGGTCACAGTCGAAGATGTTGCCCCGCTCGACTGCGTGTCCTCCTCCTCCTCCAGGGCCACCAGCCGCCGATACTCGGCGACTGTGGCCTCCAGCCTCCGTTGCCGGGCCAATCTAGCCTGCTCCCTCCTTGTTGTTGATTTGGAAGGAGCAACTATATGAAGAAAGAAAGACATAGTCTGTAACCAATGCTCCTTATTAATAACACAAAGTGATTGAGCCGAAAGTTGGGTCACAGAGTACAAGTAGCAAATTGAAAGCACAGTACATAACTATTGAGGACAGTATCTATGTAACCTCCCACTTCTGCATCCTTGCTCTAACAGTAGTGGTAGTTTAATGAACTAATTCTACGACCACTATGGACTTCCATTACAGTCGACTATGACAGTACACCAGTCTTATTCTTCTTCTTCTCTCTTGTTTAGGGAAATGGGTACGTTATCTTATGCAAGCCGGCAGAATGACATGGACACAGCACAGTGAAGTTGCACCCGAGAAAAAAAGTTGCACACCATGATGATGGAGACAGACTTGCGTTACTGTACCGGTCCAGTACATGCAGGTGGTGAAGCTATTACTTTTCTATTACGGGTGGCACTGAGAATACTCTGTTACAAGGGCTACTGCTTAATTAATTTACCTTTCACCCTACAGTGCAAATGAGTACTAGAAAAGGAAACTGAAGAAGCTAACTAATTTGATTATCTATCACTTCACATGGGACGTATTTAATGACAGATGAGATGACTTTAGGTGCTTTGCTTAATATTGAGTGAACACAGTGATACACCCACACATGAATGACGTACTACAAGTAAACTAAAGTTATTAAGAGAGGTACGGAGTGTCCACCGTAATAACCAGATATATGCTGTGAATGCAAACGCAATACAAAGTACTGCTACTATTCATGGTAGTATTGGACACATTTACAATTTCTTTTCCTTGCCTTCCCTGCACTGGGACGGACGTGCGGGTGCGGTGGTACATGCTCTTCAAGGTAACACTTACTTCACCTGGCGACCATCTACTCTCTCTAGATACACATTTGCTATGTAAGAGTCAGAGAATACCATGCTCCAGGCATCCATTCATTCAAAGTATACGCACACATACAGTTTCTGTTTCACCCACCCAGGCTGCTGTCCTTCCACCCATCCTTGCTTCATCATTGACCCAGCCATGCACCATACCATATTCTTTCCTTCCCAGCCACCTCTGGGTCCAAGCAAACACATATCGTTCTTCTTTGCCAGCCATCATACAAGTTCGCGTCCCACTTACTTACACCCTTCTTTCGCTTTTCGTTCATCCCATCCATCACGTTCGTCTAAGAACTTATTGGGATTCTTCTCACCAAAAACTTCACAGCTAAGTCGAAGTACATTTCGAGGAGGCTACTACCTGGTTGATTTGTAATTGTAATACACCCGTGCAGAAAGCACACTATGCAGTCTTCAATCTCAATAAGTAAGGAATATATAGCTTACCTGTTTCCGCCACCACCGTTTGATCCCCCACAGGAACGGCCACCAGCTCTTCTAACGCCGCATCCTCCCCAGAGGCCTCCGAGTCCAAGTCCAACACAGCCACCTCCGCGCTGGCCCCGTCACCAGATGTTACACCTACAAAGTACATTTAAGAAAGTTAGAATACACCACTCACTACTATATAATATTTGGTCTAGGAGAAATGTTAAAAAAACAGAATACAATGTAATAATTTGTGACTGTCTACTCCATAGTAAAAATGTCCCATTTTCCAGGGAAGGCTGTTGTCTTGCTGCACTTTTATGCACAACTGATGAATGCTTGCTTTTGATTTTTAACACGCACCACTTTTTCTCCTAACAGACAGAAGCTTGACTCCTGAGTCCTAAGAACACGACCAGGATCAAGTTCAAAGTAGGTGAGAGTTCGGCTCGACCACAAGAAATGTGTCCAATTAATCGTCAGCACTAACCACTTTTCCGTTTACAGTTAAATAGTTTTATGACAAAGTAGATTTTAATAAATGTGTTTACTTTTAATAAAGCTTTTACACTTAAATAGACTCTGTGGTTTTTGTTCCTCTAGACTAGAGTGGATGAGCTAAAGGTTTTGGAATTTTTGCAAGCATGAGTGCCTCTGACACTTCTTGACTGTGCTGTGACTCCGTACTACTCTCTTGTCCTGCGTACGATAATCTAGAGATCATTGGGGATCTATAATCGGTGACTTCGGGAGCTGAATGACTCTGCCACACTATCTAGTCAGTAAGGAGACAGTGCATAGAGGTATTGCTGAATATAATGGGAGTCCAATGGAATTGCCAAATGTCCAATCTTAGTTAGCTACACAGACAGACTAATAAGAATAGTCTAGTAATACCACAGGGAGTCATATTCGAGGCAGGATAAGAATTTATATCCAGTCTACAAGAAGATCAAAGACGATTTAGAAAAAATCGAATGAGGAACGCTAGGAAAAAATAGGTACTGTTTAGTAAAATGTAAACTTACTGGGGCCAGCAAAGGAGCCCTCGCCTGCCCGATCCTGGCCTGCATCCTCAGCACCCTCCTCCTGTGTCCAATTGCCCTTGGGGGGAGCTGATGTACAACATGAAAGAAAGAAAAACCATAAAACATGGATGAGATTTTTCAACCAAATCAAACATTTCAAAAGAACAATAACAACATATTTTGGAAAAATAGCAAATAGATAGACAACTATTCCACGGGATCTATCTCATGTGGTATACTACGTTATTCGTATTGCCTGATTTGCGGAACGTTGACTTAGAAAGTTCCTATGTAACTCAATAAACAGACTACTAAAGAGGTTTGCCTAGGCCTGGCACTGCAGGCAGTAGTGCGCAACACGTGACAGACAAAGTCCATCCTGCTTGCAGATCAGTGAATACTCAAACTATCAATCCACCCGCCACCACCGCCACTATTTCTTCTGATAGCCATGTGACTGTCTAAAGGAAGGACACTGGACTTCAGTCTGTTGGGGCTGATTTATAAGTCCCTTGCGGAAGTTGCGGCTGATTTTCCTCCATTGTTGCGTGCCTTTTCTGACGCAGCGGCAGAACAAAAGACTCGCCATGGTGTTGGTGCGGCGTATATATAAAAAAAAAAAACACATATGGGCATATGGGCGATGCATCACGTTGTAAAGCCCTGCGCCATCAGGGGGCGTTCCGGCGCAAGGGAGGGCGTACCTGCGCAGGAACGAATCCTAAAAGTGGCTGAGGGAAATCTACAAGATGTCAATCAGTCATTTTTAGGACAATGATGCATGACTCAAACCCTGCGCGCTTGAAGCCGACGTACGGCTTGATGCAGCATTGGGGAGATAGGGTACCCCAGAGCATTGCTGGAGCTGCGCCATCGTTGGCACGCAACTCCAGCAATGCGCTGCCTTTACGGCACAGATGCGTAAGGCTTCTGTGACGTTTTGGGCCAATGGGTGGTGGTGGCATGGCACACAATTACTGCCGCATCCCTGCTACTTTGCAGGGATGCGCCGGTAATTGAAAATATGACCCTTACTGTCTAGCATTACGCAGTTCTTTTCTTTACAGTACACTGATACATAATTTCTCAGGCCAATGAAATGCTTCTGAACACAACATACAAAACAAAGAAGCATAGTAGCAAGCAAGGCTACTGAGAAGGAGAGCAGTGCACCTGAAAATGAAATGCATAGAATATTTTGAAATATAATTTACCTCAATGTAATCGGCAGCATTATTGCTCTTGGTAAAGAACAAAGATTTGCAAATAACAGAGCAGGATAAAACAGAGTAGTAAATGTACTACTACTACTACTCACCAAGCCCGGGGACCTCTACGCCGAGCGCGTCCAGCAAGTCCCGCTCCCGGTCCATGACATCGGTCCAGCGGTGGGTGGCCTGGTTATATGTGCGCCGGACCCCAGAGATCTTGTACATGGCCCGGCACACCTTCTCCCACCGCTGGCGGCGCTCCCGGATGCCATAGCCGGTCGCGATCTTGCCGCCTCCCAGGATCGTCTTGGGGAGGCGGCGCTGGACATGGAAGATCAGTGCCGCCACTTCCTCCGCGCTGAAGATCTCCCTCGGGACCACTTGCTCCCCCCTTAAACGCCCGCACGGGAGCCGGGCACGGGGTGCGGGACCCTTCCCCTTCTCAGGGTGCTTCCCGGCTCCCTTTACCATGGTCTGGGCAGAAATAAACTTAAATGATAAAGAAGAAATAGAATAGTGAAGAAGAAAAGAAAAGAGTTTAAAAAAGTAGTTTAAAAGTAAATAAAAGCTGCAGAAAACACAAAAATATAGAGCTAGAAAAATAGAGGGTTAGATAATAAGTAAAATTAGATCAAAAAAACTTCAAACAAGCAAAGGATGGCAGAGATTGAGAGAGGATACAGAAAGCATGCCCAGAACCATAGCAATGAATGAGAAACAAGATGGCCGCGCCCGTTCACGACCGCGTGGGTAAGTTCGCGCGAGATTTTCCTTGCGAGTACGCGCGAAATTGTACTCGCGAGCAGCACACTTTGCGAGATTAGACATAGCGGGCGGAAACGGAATTACGTCACGCCAACAAGATGGCCGCGCCCGTGTACGACCGATAGGGTAACTTGGCAAACGAATAGCTAGAAGCGCCTCGCGAACACGCGCAAGATCACGCGAACATACACGTCGCAACAAAAACAATTTTGTATTCGCACGTATTCGCGGCTTCCGAAATTGATCTCGCACGGATTCGCGCCCCAAATAACGCGCGAAATTGCAAAAAAAACGATTTTAGCTAAAATGAAAGCAATGAGCAGGTGCAAAAGTTCAAACTTAACATTAGTAACATTCAAGGTAGTGCTTCCTGATGGGCCCCTCCAGAGTTTGCAACAATTCTATGACCCTGCTATGACCCAAACAGCAGGCTCATAGAATAGCACCATAAAGGTCCTGTAAAAAAAAAATTTTACTGCAACAAAAAGCAAATTACAGATAAGGAAGGAAGCAGGTGCCAGCCAGACTGGAACTTTCAAAATTACTGACACATTAATGAAACACAAATTAATTGATGGCAGTTGAAGAAGGGCAGGTGTGCTAGCTTTTTTCAACCACCATAATCTACAGTAATAAATAAACCTAATAGGTGCCTGTGAGGATGTACTAGAGGGTGGCATGGGTGTCCCAGAGGGTGGCAGTGGTGAAACAGAGGGTGCTGTGAACCTGTGATGATAAACCAGACGTAGAAACAACATAGTCGCAGCCGTTGCAAGCCGAAAAGTAAGTTCGCAATTGCGAACTTGTCCCAAAATCGGCGCGAACACGCGCCAACACAAAAACCGGAAAAATCCGCAAATCCGCTAGAGTTCGCGGATCTTCGCGGATTGCGAATCCGTAAATACGCAAGTTCGCGGATTGCCAATCCGCAAAATCCGCCCATGCTTAGAAGAAACTGCCCCAGAGGTAGTCAGGCCTAGCCTGGCAGAACCCCTGATGTCAGTGGACCCTTCCAAGGTGGGACCCAGTCTGGAGCAGGTAACCTGCCCCTCTCTACCCTGCCTCAGTCAGCCCAGGGCTGTAGAGGTCAGGGAGGCCAGTGTTGGACCCCAAAGGGCCCCCTGTCCAAAAGAATTCCCCAATCAGCAGATTAAGGGCACTGAAGCTAGTAGTCCTAGCCAAGTGAAAATAAAACAAACTCCTGAGGGATCCCCCTTAAAATTAGTTAGGGACCTCCCACAGATGGACACTGTTGGGCACAGCCAAACTTGGGACCTGAGGGCCCCAGACCTGACCTGTCCCTCCAGTAAGCCAAACAGAGGGACCCAGCCTCCAGCTTTAGGTAGCCAGAGGTTGACCCTGAGAGCTCATAGCAACTCAGTCCTGGAAAGAAAGGCACACATGGTAGATGGTGATTGGAGGAAGTTGAGCCCAACATTAGTGGAGTCTCACTTCAGTACTCCATCCCAGCACCAGTCTTTTACTTTGCCAAAACACACCACAGGTAGAGATTCCCTATGGTGGAGACCCTCAGATACCCTTAGGGTGAGGGATTGCTTAGTGGACCATGAGATAGGGGGTAACCATGCCAGTGCTGGTACTTCCTTATATGGCCACTTAGGCAATATAGGCTTACCTGGTCAAGGATAGCCTTATCTCCTTTCGTTTGGGGGGGGGGTTATGTAGGAAGGTAGATCCCTGACTATGGTTGCCCCCAACTTTTTGCCTGGTGTTTTGCTGGTTTACTGACTTAGTTGACCTGGGACCCTGCTATTTAGGGCCCCAGGCCTACTGCTCTCTCTGTAAAATGGATTCCATGTACCTTAGGTACATATCTAATTGGATACTGAGTCACCTTATCAGTCCCTGTACAGTGTGCCTTAGGTACCCAGGGCATAGGTGTACCCAGGGCCTACCAGGGGCTGCAGCATGTATTATGCCACCCCTGGCTGGCCATCCTAATCTGACACAACTGGCTGCACGACAGCTGGGGCAAGGTGGTGTAATCACCCTTTGCTTTAGATATAGTATTCCTATATCTAAACCTAAATGGGCACACAGATCTCCTATCAGTCACTCCTATGGCAGGCCTTGACAATCCTGAAGGCAGAGTGCTTGGAATCGTGTGAGATAGTGCTCTGGCATGAGCTGAGCCTGTCTGCGGCTTTCGGGATCTATCCCTTAGCCGTTTCCATGATATCGCATACCATATACTCTTAAGTGCATTATAATCCTCGCGGTTATATGCCAACTCTGGTATCGCTTTATCAAAACATGTCGAGTAAGGTGTCATACGAATTGGAATACTAACCCCTCGCCAATTCTGGCGACGGGGTTAGCATTCCACCCTTCTAGAGGGACACGACATGTATGTAACCTGTAACCCCGGTTAAAGTCAGACAGAGGCTTAGCTCCACAAAATGGATGCTGCCACCGAGACACAAGTCTGCCCTCCTGCTGCTGGGAGTCCTCCCAGAGCAGGAGGCAAGGACAAAGGGTTTCCTGCCAGGGGCGGTGCCAGCACCGTCCCAGACAGGGTTTTGTGTATTCTAGGTAGGCAGGGCTTTAGAGGAAGGTGACTGCAAGTGGCACCCCGGTGCTCACTGTGCATAGGCCGGCTTGAACCAGTTCCAGGGGCACACCAGACCCTGAGCTGGGGAAAGCCCGCCAAAGGAGAGGGGTGTAACCACCCCCCTCCTAGTCCCACCCATAGGGCAGGACTTAGTCGCGTGCCAGCCCCCTTTTTCAGGATAAAGGTAGGAGCAGGCCCCCTTCCAAATTAGATCATCTTTGGAATCAAGACACGACTTTCTACGAAAGGACTTCAAGATTTCTTCTTCAAGATTCTCCCTTGTGACTAAGGAGTAGTCACCCTGCATCCGCAGGCACCATCTTAAGAACACTGCGGTCTGCTGCAAGTCCTTCCTCCGGAATCCGACTGCCCAGCTCGACGAGAACCGGCTTCCCTGGCACCTCTGACCTCTACCCACCTCTGCAGCTAAGCTGAGAACCGTGGGTGCGACGAGACCTCGAGGGACCGGCCATCTTCCAGACTGCACAACTTCTTTCCAGCACGACCGCCGAGGGATCCTCTGGTGAGTGCTTTGGGGTCCGAGAAGCCCCGACCCTGAGCAGCCCCAGCACCGAAGTTCAGCCTCCCAGCATTTCCACGATCTGCGTGGGGCCCTTCTGCTTGTTGCTGCTCACCGCGTTGTTTGGCTACTAGCCCGCTGGCTTGTGGCCTTCTTAACGACGCCCGACGACATCACTGTTGCTGGTCTGGTTGCTCCAGACTGGCCCTCGCTCCCTTCCAAGAGAGGAGCACCCCGGACCCTCCTGGTCCACTCCAGACGCCATTTTAGGTCCACCGCGTGGGCTTGAATTTGCCAAGACTTGTTGCCCCAATCCTGGGTCCAGCGACGTCGAGAGCATCATCCATCGTGGGACAGCTCGTACCTCCATCCTGGTCGCCGACAACGCCTCCTGGTCCGTGAGACTGCAGAGCCCAGCGTCGCCCACTCACCTAGTCGAGGTGACTACCATCCGGTGCCCTCCTGGTGCCACCTGACTACTGGCTAGTAGTCACGAACTTGGTCCCCTCTGCTTTCAGGTGTCATCCATCTTCGATCCAGGCTTGGATCACCCGAACAATCTTCACTGGTCGCCTGCCAGCAACTCCTTTCCTTCAGGCTCCTGGTTCGTCAACGAAGAATCCCGACGTCTTTTCAGACCTATGCAGCCGCAGCCCCTGGGCTAGGTAACTTCGGCATTTCGGTGCCTCAGCATAGCCTCACTATCCAAGGGTCCAGATCCACTTTCGTTTTTGACCTACCTAGTCGGGTTCGCCCGAGAACACTAACTTTGTGAATTCTAGCTTCCATAGGCTTTTTCCCGCCTTACGCGTGAGAGTTCCCACTCTGCACGTGGCGTCCCTAGGCCTCCTGCTCCTAACCTGAGTGTTCAGTATTGTAGGCCTAGCGTTTCTAAAGCCTCTGAGAATCGTAATTACCTGCTAGTAATTCGCATTCCACTTTTGTAGTATATGGTTTTTCGTGCCCCTCGGGCATTTGTGTAAATTGTGCGACTTGAAGTATTTTTATGAGTTTTGTTGTGTGCTTAGCTCCCTGTCTCATAAAGAGCCAGGGTAGTCTTGTTATAAATAAATACACTGTTTATTTTCATAACAACTTGTGTGGTGTCCTTTCACTGGGTGTTCAAGGGGTAATGTGATGGTAAAACAGCAGGCTTAACACGCCCTCTAGAGTCTTAGCCTTAGACTGCTCGTATCCATGCTACTAGGATAGCTGGTCTATAAGGTTGACTTACAACCAATCATCAATAAGGGTTGTTTGGACTGATACATAGTGATCACTAGAATAGTGAGCACTGCATATCAGGCCAACTTCTCACATTGGTGAGCAGCGGTTGGGATTTGAGCTTGCTGTTGTTTTACCACACATATCCTAAGAATATCTTGTGAAAGATCACATAAGTACTAAAGGTACATATAACTTAGCTTAGAATACTCTGAGTTCTACTGAACCAGCTGTTGTAGCTCCTAGGGCCTAGCACACCCTAAACTACAACTCTAGCAAGGGATCAGTAGGCAAACATATAGTGTAGGTAAGTGCACCACTTACACCTCACTAGAAAAGCATGTCTAACCAGGGAGAGTCTACTGAGACCCCTCTTGTGGTTTTTGACCCTCCACAGGTCACTTCAAGATATGCAGCTCTCAGTTTCCACGAGATGAGACAAGTGTGTACCTCCAGGAAACTGAAACAGGGGTCTAACCCCACCATTCCCTTTCTAATAGGTCTCTTAGAGACTTATGATGCGAGAAAGATTTCTCAGCTAGATGGGAATATGCCAGCCTTAGAGGGTACCTCTGGAGATCCAGACCTCCCCAACACTGCCAATGCAGTTGAGGAGGAGGAACAAGAGGAACTCTCTGGGGATGAGGTAGACAAAGGTCTTGAGGTAGTCAGAAGGCTAACTAGGGCCAACTTAGACTTACTTGGGCTAGGATCTGGGGGACCCCCAGTCCTGACCTGAAGTGGGCCTAACCTTGGAGTTAGGAGAGATAGATCTCTTTCTAGGGACTCCAATAGATCTCTGCACTCTAATGCCTCTTCTCAGAGGAGAAGGAACTCTCCCCAGAGGAGATTGACTTCCCCCCAGAGAATAGAGCATGAAGCTAGAATGAGACAGGCTGCTCTGAGGATTGAAAGGGAAGAACTTGCCCTGGCCAAAGAAAAGCTTGCCTTTGCTAGAGAGCAGCAGATGAGTGGGATAGTTCCCACTGGTGGCAGCAATCTCCCAAGAGATAGAGAGAAGGGTTTAGATACTAAACACCTGACAAAGATAGTGCCCCCCTTTAAACAAGAGGATGACATCCAGAAATGGATGGCTGCTCTGGAGAGGGCCTGCACTGTGCAGTGCATTCCCCAGAGTCAGTGGGCAGCTATACTGTGGCTCTCCTTTGATGGCAAAGGTAGAGATAAGCTCCTCACTACTAGAGTTGAGGATGCTAACAATTACCAGGTCCTGAAAAATGCACTGGTTGATGGGTTTGGCTTAACCACTGAGCAGTACAGGTTGCTGTTCAGAGACACCCAGAAAACTCAGTCTCAGGACTGGTCAGACTTTGTTGATTGTGCCACTAAGGCTTTGGAAGGCTGACTACTGGGTAGCAAGGTTACTGACTTCACAGGATTGTATAATCTTATTATGAGAGAGCAAGTCTTAAATAATTGTCAGAACCAGTTATTACACCAGCACCTGGTAGACTCTGAGCTGACCTCTCCACAAGAATTGGGTAAGAGGGCAGACAAATGGGTCAGAACCAGGATTAGGCCCAAGAACCAAGGTGGTGACCAGAAAAAGGAATCAACCAAGCCTCAAGAGAAAGGTGGGAATAAATATTCAGATCAAACCACATCAGGGCCCCAAAAATCCTCTGACGGGGGTGGGTCCCAGAATCCTTCTAATAACCAGAAGAAACCTTATTGTTATCCCTGTAAACAGGTGGGTCATATGAAAACTGACAGCAGTTGCCCAAAGAACAACAATAAGGAGAACATACCCCCAAGTAACATTCCCAAACCTCCTGTTACTACTAGTAGTAATCCCCCAGGTGGTGGGAGTGCCCCCAAGAATTTGGGTGCATTTACTTTGGGAGTTCCTGGGGACTCTGGCCTAACCAGGTCCCCTGACTTAGATACTCTTGTCTGTGAGACTGGCATGGGGTTTGCCAACTTCACAACTTGTCCCAACACTTTGGGCAAGTACAGACAGGAGCCCCTCATCAATGGTATAAAAGTTGAAGCCTACAGGGACACAGGGGCTAGCATCACTATGGTGACTGAGAGTCTAGTCCCCTCAAGGCAACTTTTACCTGGTGCCACATACCAGGTGACCAATATTGATGGAGTACAGAGAGATCATCCCATGGCAGTGGTCAATCTCAGCTGGGGAGGTGTCACTGGCCACAAGAGAGTGGCAGTGTCACCAAACTTGCCTGTAGATTGCCTACTGGGGAATGACTTAGAGCTCTCAGCCTGGGCTGAAGTAGAGCAAGAAACCCATTCTAAAATGGTAAACCTCCATGGTAAGATTAGTGGGGCAGTGATAGCCACAGCCCCAGTCCAAGATGTCCTCCCTGAACAGGTCAGGAGGGTTGTGCCAGTCACAACCCAATCTCAGACAACTTCCTTCCCAGAACAGGTTGTCAAGGCTGTAATGGTAACAGCCCACACCCAAACTGAGCCCCCTCCTGAAAAGGTTGGGAGAGTTGTGATGGCCACAGCTCAAACTCAGACAGATGATAGTGTTGTGAAGCCTGAAACTATGGATCACTCCACTCAAACAGAGAGCATTGAGGAGGAAGAGAAATCTCCCTCCCACCAGACTTTAGTAAAGGATCAGCCTCCTCAGGGAACTGATCTGACCCCTTGTGAAGAAACTGCCCCAGAGGTAGTCAGGCCTAGCCTGGCAGAACCCCTGATGTCAGTGGACCCTTCCAAGGTGGGACCCAGTCTGGAGCAGGTAACCTGCCCCTCTCTACCCTGCCTCAGTCAGCCCAGGGCTGTAGAGGTCAGGGAGGCCAGTGTTGGACCCCAAAGGGCCCCCTGTCCAAAAGAATTCCCCAATCAGCAGATTAAGGGCACTGAAGCTAGTAGTCCTATCCAAGTGAAAATAAAACAAACTCCTGAGGGATCCCCCTTAAAATTAGTTAGGGACCTCCCACAGATGGACACTGTTGGGCACAGCCAAACTTGGGACCTGAGGGCCCCAGACCTGACCTGTCCCTCCAGTAAGCCAAACAGAGGGACCCAGCCTCCAGCTTTAGGTAGCCAGAGGTTGACCCTGAGAGCTCATAGCAACTCAGTCCTGGGAAGAAAGGCACACATGGTAGATGGTGATTGGAGGAAGTTGAGCCCAACATTAGTGGAGTCTCACTTCAGTACTCCATCCCAGCACCAGTCTTTTACTTTGCCAAAACACACCACAGGTAGAGATTCCCTATGGTGGAGACCCTCAGATACCCTTAGGGTGAGGGATTGCTTAGTGGACCATGAGATAGGGGGTAACCATGCCAGTGCTGGTACTTCCTTATATGGCCACTTAGGCAATATAGGCTTACCTGGTCAAGGATAGCCTTATCTCCTTTCGTTTGGGGGGGGGGGTTATGTAGGAAGGTAGATCCCTGACTATGGTTGCCCCCAACTTTTTGCCTGGTGTTTTGCTGGTTTTCTGACTTAGTTGACCTGGGACCCTGCTATTCAGGGCCCCAGGCCTACTGCTCTCTCTGTAAAATGGATTCCATGTACCTTAGGTACATATCTAATTGGATACTGAGTCACCTTATCAGTCCCTGTACAGTGTGCCTTAGGTACCCAGGGCATAGGTGTACCCAGGGCCTACCAGGGGCTGCAGCATGTATTATGCCACCCCTGGCTGGCCATCCTAATCTGACACAACTGGCTGCACGACAGCTGGGGCAAGGCGGTGTAATCACCCTTTGCTTTAGATATAGTATTCCTATATCTAAACCTAAATGGGCACACAGATCTCCTATCAGTCACTCCTATGGCAGGCCTTGACAATCCTGAAGGCAGAGTGCTTGGAATCGTGTGAGATAGTGCTCTGGCATGAGCTGAGCCTGTCTGCGGCTTTCGGGATCTATCCCTTAGCCGTTTCCATGATATCGCATACCATATACTCTTAAGTGCATTATAATCCTCGCGGTTATATGCCAACTCTGGTATCGCTTTATCAAAACATGTCGAGTAAGGTGTCATACGAATTGGAATACTAACCCCTCACCAATTCTGGCGACGGGGTTAGCATTCCACCCTTCTAGAGGGACACGACATGTATGTAACCTGTAACCCCGGTTAAAGTCAGACAGAGCCTTAGCTCCACAAAATGGATGCTGCCACCGAGACACAAGTCTGCCCTCCTGCTGCTGGGAGTCCTCCCAGAGCAGGAGGCAAGGACAAAGGGTTTCCTGCCAGGGGCGGTGCCAGCACCGTCCCAGACAGGGTTTTGTGTATTCTAGGTAGGCAGGGCTTTAGAGGAAGGTGACTGCAAGTGGCACCCCGGTGCTCACTGTGCATAGGCCGGCTTGAACCAGTTCCAGGGGCACACCAGACCCTGAGCTGGGGAAAGCCCGCCAAAGGAGAGGGGTGTAACCACCCCCCTCCTAGTCCCACCCATAGGGCAGGACTTAGTCGCGTGCCAGCCCCCTTTTTCAGGATAAAGGTAGGAGCAGGCCCCCTTCCAAATTAGATCATCTTTGGAATCAAGACACGACTTTCTACGAAAGGACTTCAAGATTTCTTCTTCAAGATTCTCCCTTGTGACTAAGGAGTAGTCACCCTGCATCCGCAGGCACCATCTTAAGAACACTGCGGTCTGCTGCAAGTCCTTCCTCCGGAATCCGACTGCCCAGCTCGACGAGAACCGGCTTCCCTGGCACCTCTGACCTCTACCCACCTCTGCAGCTAAGCTGAGAACCGTGGGTGCGACGAGACCTCGAGGGACCGGCCATCTTCCAGACTGCACGACTTCTTTCCAGCACGACCGCCGAGGGATCCTCTGGTGAGTGCTTTGGGGTCCGAGAAGCCCCGACCCTGAGCAGCCGCAGCACCGAAGTTCAGCCTCCCAGCATTTCCACGATCTGCGTGGGGCCCTTCTGCTTGTTGCTGCTCACCGCGTTGTTTGGCTACTAGCCCGCTGGCTTGTGGCCTTCTTAACGACGCCCGACGACATCACTGTTGCTGGTCTGGTTGCTCCAGACTGGCCCTCCCTCCCTTCCAAGAGAGGAGCACCCCGGACCCTCCTGGTCCACTCCAGACGCCATTTTAGGTCCACCGCGTGGGCTTGAATTTGCCAAGACTTGTTGCCCCAATCCTGGGTCCAGCGACGTCGAGAGCATCATCCATCGTGGGACAGCTCGTACCTCCATCCTGGTCGCCGACAACGCCTCCTGGTCCGTGAGACTGCAGAGCCCAGCGTCACCCACTCACCTAGTCGAGGTGACTACCATCCGGTGCCCTCCTGGTGCCACCTGACTACTGGCTAGTAGTCACGAACTTGGTCCCCTCTGCTTTCAGGTGTCATCCATCTTCGATCCAGGCTTGGATCACCCGAACAATCTTCACTGGTCGCCTGCCAGCAACTCCTTTCCTTCAGGCTCCTGGTTCGTCAACGAAGAATCCCGACGTCTTTTCAGACCTATGCAGCCGCAGCCCCTGGGCTAGGTAACTTCGGCATTTCGGTGCCTCAGCATAGCCTCACTATCCAAGGGTCCAGATCCACTTTCGTTTTTGACCTACCTAGTCGGGTTCGCCCGAGAACACTAACTTTGTGAATTCTAGCTTCCATAGGCTTTTTCCCGCCTTACGCGTGAGAGTTCCCACTCTGCACGTGGCGTCACTAGGCCTCCTGCTCCTAACCTGAGTGTTCAGTATTGTAGGCCTAGCGTTTCTAAAGCCTCTGAGAATCGTAATTACCTGCTAGTAATTCGCATTCCACTTTTGTAGTATATGGTTTTTCGTGCCCCTCGGGCGTTTGTGTAAATTGTGCGACTTGAAGTATTTTTATAAGAGTTTTGTTGTGTGCTTAGCTCCCTGTCTCATAAAGAGCCAGGGTAGTCTTGTTATAAATAAATACACTGTTTATTTTCATAACAACTTGTGTGGTGTCCTTTCACTGGGTGTTCAAGGGGTAATGTGATGGTAAAACAGCTGGCTTAACACGCCCTCTAGAGTCTTAGCCTTAGACTGCTCGTATCCATGCTACTAGGATAGCTGGTCTATAAGGTTGACTTACAACCAATCATCAATAAGGGTTGTTTGGACTGATACATAGTGATCACTAGAATAGTGAGCACTGCATATCAGGCCAACTTCTCACATTGGTGGGCAGCGGTTGGGATTTGAGCTTGCTGTTGGTTTACCACACATATCCTAAGAATATCTTGTGAAAGATCACATAAGTACTAAAGGTACATATAACTTAGCTTAGAATACTCTGAGTTCTATTGAACCAGCTGTTGTAGCTCCTAGGGCCTAGCACACCCTAAACTACAACTCTAGCAAGGGATCAGTAGGCAAACATATAGTGTAGGTAAGTGCACCACTTACACCTCACTAGAAAAGCATGTCTAACCAGGGAGAGTCTACTGAGACCCCTCTTGTGGTTTTTGACCCTCCACAGGTCACTTCAAGATATGCAGCTCTCAGTTTCCAGGAGATGAGACAAGTGTGTACCTCCAGGAAACTGAAACAGGGGTCTAACCCCACCATTCCCTTTCTAATAGGTCTCTTAGAGACTTATGATGCGAGAAAGATTTCTCAGCTAGATGGGAATATGCCAGCCTTAGAGGGTACCTCTGGAGATCCAGACCTCCCCAACACTGCCAATGCAGTTGAGGAGGAGGAACAAGAGGAACTCTCTGGGGATGAGGTAGACAAAGGTCTTGAGGTAGTCAGAAGGCTAACTAGGGCCAACTTAGACTTACTTGGGCTAGGATCTGGGGGACCCCCAGTCCTGACCTGAAGTGGGCCTAACCTTGGAGTTAGGAGAGATAGATCTCTTTCTAGGGACTCCAATAGATCTCTGCACTCTAATGCCTCTTCTCAGAGGAGAAGGAACTCTCCCCAGAGGAGATTGACTTCCCCCCCAGAGAATAGAGCATGAAGCTAGAATGAGACAGGCTGCTCTGAGGATTGAAAGGGAAGAACTTGCCCTGGCCAAAGAAAAGCTTGCCTTTGCTAGAGAGCAGCAGATGAGTGGGATAGTTCCCACTGGTGGCAGCAATCTCCCAAGAGATAGAGAGAAGGGTTTAGATACTAAACACCTGACAAAGATAGTGCCCCCCTTTAAACAAGGGGATGACATCCAGAAATGGATGGCTGCTCTGGAGAGGGCCTGCACTGTGCAGTGCATTCCCCAGAGTCAGTGGGCAGCTATACTGTGGCTCTCCTTTGATGGCAAAGGTAGAGATAAGCTCCTCACTACTAGAGTTGAGGATGCTAACAATTACCAGGTCCTGAAAAATGCACTGGTTGATGGGTTTGGCTTAACCACTGAGCAGTACAGGTTGCTGTTCAGAGACACCCAGAAAACTCAGTCTCAGGACAGGTCAGACTTTGTTGATTGTGCCACTAAGGCTTTGGAAGGCTGGCTACTGGGTAGCAAGGTTACTGACTTCACAGGATTGTATAATCTTATTATGAGAGAGCAAGTCTTAAATAATTGTCAGAACCAGTTATTACACCAGCACCTGGTAGACTCTGAGCTGACCTCTCCACAAGAATTGGGTAAGAGGGCAGACAAATGGGTCAGAACCAGGATTAGGCCCAAGAACCAAGGTGGTGACCAGAAAAAGGAATCAACCAAGCCTCAAGAGAAAGGTGGGAATAAATATTCAGATCAAACCACGTCAGGGCCCCAAAAATCCTCTGACGGGGGTGGGTCCCAGAATCCTTCTAATAACCAGAAGAAACCTTATTGTTATCCCTGTAAACAGGTGGGTCATTTGAAAACTGACAGCAGTTGCCCAAAGAACAACAATAAGGAGAACATACCCCCAAGTAACATTCCCAAACCTCCTGTTACTACTAGTAGTAATCCCCCAGGTGGTGGGAGTGCCCCCAAGAATTTGGGTGCATTTACTTTGGGAGTTCCTGGGGACTCTGGCCTAACCAGGTCCCCTGACTTAGATACTCTTGTCTGTGAGACTGGCATGGGGTTTGCCAACTTCACAACTTGTCCCAACACTTTGGGCAAGTACAGACAGGAGCCCCTCATCAATGGTATAAAAGTTGAGGCCTACAGAGACACAGGGGCTAGCATCACTATGGTGACTGAGAGTCTAGTCCCCTCAAGGCAACTTTTACCTGGTGCCACATACCAGGTGACCAATATTGATGGAGTTCAGAGAGATCATCCCATGGCAGTGGTCAATCTCAGCTGGGGAGGTGTCACTGGCCACAAGAGAGTGGCAGTGTCACCAAACTTGCCTGTAGATTGCCTACTGGGGAATGACTTAGAGCTCTCAGCCTGGGCTGAAGTAGAGCAGGAAACCCATTCTAAAATGGTAAACCTCCATGGTAAGGTTAGTGGGGCAGTGATAGCCACAGCCCCAGTCCAAGATGTCCTCCCTGAACAGGTCAGGAGGGTTGTGCCAGTCACAACCCAATCTCAGACAACTTCCTTCCCAGAACAGGTTGTCAAGGCTGTAATGGTAACAGCCCACACCCAAACTGAGCCCCCTCCTGAAAAGGTTGGGAGAGTTGTGATGGCCACAGCTCAAACTCAGACAGATGATAGTGTTGTGAAGCCTGAAACTATGGATCACTCCACTCAAACAGAGAGCATTGAGGAGGAAGAGAAATCTCCCTCCCACCAGACTTTAGTAAAGGATCAGCCTCCTCAGGGAACTGATCTGACCCCTTGTGAAGAAACTGCCCCAGAGGTAGTCAGGCCTAGCCTGGCAGAACCCCTGATGTCAGTGGACCCTTCCAAGGTGGGACCCAGTCTGGAGCAGGTAACCTGCCCCTCTCTACCCTGCCTCAGTCAGCCCAGGGCTGTAGAGGTCAGGGAGGCCAGTGTTGGACCCCAAAGGGCCCCCTGTCCAAAAGAATTCCCCAATCAGCAGATTAAGGGCACTGAAGCTAGTAGTCCTATCCAAGTGAAAATAAAACAAACTCCTGAGGGATCCCCCTTAAAATTAGTTAGGGACCTCCCACAGATGGACACTGTTGGGCACAGCCAAACTTGGGACCTGAGGGCCCCAGACCTGACCTGTCCCTCCAGTAAGCCAAACAGAGGGACCCAGCCTCCAGCTTTAGGTAGCCAGAGGTTGACCCTGAGAGCTCATAGCAACTCAGTCCTGGGAAGAAAGGCACACATGGTAGATGGTGATTGGATGAAGTTGAGCCCAACATTAGTGGAGTCTCACTTCAGTACTCCATCCCAGCACCAGTCTTTTACTTTGCCAAAACACACCACAGGTAGAGATTCCCTATGGTGGAGACCCTCAGATACCCTTAGGGTGAGGGATTGCTTAGTGGACCATGAGATAGGGGGTAACCATGCCAGTGCTGGTACTTCCTTATATGGCCACTTAGGCAATATAGGCTTACCTGGTAAAGGATAGCCTTATCTCCTTTCGTTTGGGGGGGGGGGGGTTATGTAGGAAGGTAGATCCCTGACTATGGTTGCCCCCAACTTTTTGCCTGGTGTTTTGTTGGTTTTCTGACTTAGATGACCTGGGACCCTGCTATTCAGGGCCCCAGGCCTACTGCTCTCTCTGTAAAATGGATTCCATGTACCTTAGGTACATATCTAATTGGATACTGAGTCACCTTATCAGTCCCTGTACAGTGTGCCTTAGGTACCCAGGGCATAGGTGTACCCAGGGCCTACCAGGGGCTGCAGCATGTATTATGCCACCCCTGGCTGGCCATCCTAATCTGACACAACTGGCTGCACGACAGCTGGGGCAAGGCGGTGTAATCACCCTTTGCTTTAGATATAGTATTCCTATATCTAAACCTAAATGGGCACACAGATCTCCTATCAGTCACTCCTATGGCAGGCCTTGACAATCCTGAAGGCAGAGTGCTTGGAATCGTGTGAGATAGTGCTCTGGCATGAGCTGAGCCTGTCTGCGGCTTTCGGGATCTATCCCTTAGCCGTTTCCATGATATCGCATACCATATACTCTTAAGTGCATTATAATCCTCGCGGTTATATGCCAACTCTGGTATCGCTTTATCAAAACATGTCGAGTAAGGTGTCATACGAATTGGAATACTAACCCCTCACCAATTCTGGCGACGGGGTTAGCATTCCACCCTTCTAGAGGGACACGACATGTATGTAACCTGTAACCCCGGTTAAAGTCAGACAGAGCCTTAGCTCCACAAAATGGATGCTGCCACCGAGACACAAGTCTGCCCTCCTGCTGCTGGGAGTCCTCCCAGAGCAGGAGGCAAGGACAAAGGGTTTCCTGCCAGGGGCGGTGCCAGCACCGTCCCAGACAGGGTTTTGTGTATTCTAGGTAGGCAGGGCTTTAGAGGAAGGTGACTGCAAGTGGCACCCCGGTGCTCACTGTGCATAGGCCGGCTTGAACCAGTTCCAGGGGCACACCAGACCCTGAGCTGGGGAAAGCCCGCCAAAGGAGAGGGGTGTAACCACCCCCCTCCTAGTCCCACCCATAGGGCAGGACTTAGTCGCGTGCCAGCCCCCTTTTTCAGGATAAAGGTAGGAGCAGGCCCCCTTCCAAATTAGATCATCTTTGGAATCAAGACACGACTTTCTACGAAAGGACTTCAAGATTTCTTCTTCAAGATTCTCCCTTGTGACTAAGGAGTAGTCACCCTGCATCCGCAGGCACCATCTTAAGAACACTGCGGTCTGCTGCAAGTCCTTCCTCCGGAATCCGACTGCCCAGCTCGACGAGAACCGGCTTCCCTGCCACCTCTGACCTCTACCCACCTCTGCAGCTAAGCTGAGAACCGTGGGTGCGACGAGACCTCGAGGGACCGGCCATCTTCCAGACTGCACGACTTCTTTCCAGCACGACCGCCGAGGGATCCTCTGGTGAGTGCTTTGGGGTCCGAGAAGCCCCGACCCTGAGCAGCCCCAGCACCGAAGTTCAGCCTCCCAGCATTTCCACGATCTGCGTGGGGCCCTTCTGCTTGTTGCTGCTCACCGCGTTGTTTGGCTACTAGCCCGCTGGCTTGTGGCCTTCTTAACGACG
This sequence comes from Lissotriton helveticus, assembly GCF_964261635.1. Classification (NCBI taxonomy): domain Eukaryota; kingdom Metazoa; phylum Chordata; class Amphibia; order Caudata; family Salamandridae; genus Lissotriton; species Lissotriton helveticus. Next base: position 1,458,176,714 of record NC_136057.1, read on the forward strand.
CCAGACGACATCACTGTTGCTGGTCTGGTTGCTCCAGACTGGCCCTCGCTCCCTTCCAAGAGAGGAGCACCCCGGACCCTCCTGGTCCACTCCAGACGCCATTTTAGGTCCACCGCGTGGGCTTGAATTTGCCAAGACTTGTTGCCCCAATCCTGGGTCCAGCGACGTCGAGAGCATCATCCATCGTGGGACAGCTCGTACCTCCATCCTGGTCGCCGACAACGCCTCCTGGTCCGTGAGACTGCAGAGCCCAGCGTCACCCACTCACCTAGTCGAGGTGACTACCATCCGGTGCCCTCCTGGTGCCACCTGACTACTGGCTAGTAGTCACGAACTTGGTCCCCTCTGCTTTCAGGTGTCATCCATCTTCGATCCAGGCTTGGATCACCCGAACAATCTTCACTGGTCACCTGCCAGCAACTCCTTTCCTTCAGGCTCCTGGTTCGTCAACGAAGAATCCCGACGTCTTTTCAGACCTATGCAGCCGCAGCCCCTGGGCTAGGTAACTTCGGCATTTCGGTGCCTCAGCATAGCCTCACTATCCAAGGGTCCAGATCCACTTTCGTTTTTGACCTACCTAGTCGGGTTCGCCCGAGAACACTAACTTTGTGAATTCTAGCTTCCATAGGCTTTTTCCCGCCTTACGCGTGAGAGTTCCCACTCTGCACGTGGCGTCCCTAGGCCTCCTGCTCCTAACCTGAGTGTTCAGTATTGTAGGCCTAGCGTTTCTAAAGCCTCTGAGAATCGTAATTACCTGCTAGTAATTCGCATTCCACTTTTGTAGTATATGGTTTTTCGTGCCCCTCGGGCATTTGTGTAAATTGTGCGACTTGAAGTATTTTGATAAGAGTTTTGTTGTGTGCTTAGCTCCCTGTCTCATAAAGAGCCAGGGTAGTCTTGTTATACATAAATACACTGTTTATTTTCATAACAACTTGTGTGGTGTCCTTTCACTGGGTGTTCAAGGGGTAATGTGATGGTAAAACAGCTGGCTTAACACGCCCTCTAGAGTCTTAGCCTTAGACTGCTCGTATCCATGCTACTAGGATAGCTGGTCTATAAGGTTGACTTACAACCAATCATCAATAAGGGTTGTTTGGACTGATACATAGTGATCACTAGAATAGTGAGCACTGCATATCAGGCCAACTTCTCACATTGGTGGGCAGCGGTTGGGATTTGAGCTTGCTGTTGTTTTACCACACATATCCTAAGAATATCTTGTGAAAGATCACATAAGTACTAAAGGTACATATAACTTAGCTTAGAATACTCTGAGTTCTACTGAACCAGCTGTTGTAGCTCCTAGGGCCTAGCACACCCTAAACTACAACTCTAGCAAGGGATCAGTAGGCAAACATATAGTGTAGGTAAGTGCACCACTTACACCTCACTAGAAAAGCATGTCTAACCAGGGAGAGTCTACTGAGACCCCTCTTGTGGTTTTTGACCCTCCACAGGTCACTTCAAGATATGCAGCTCTCAGTTTCCAGGAGATGAGACAAGTGTGTACCTCCAGGAAACTGAAACAGGGGTCTAACCCCACCATTCCCTTTCTAATAGGTCTCTTAGAGACTTATGATGCGAGAAAGATTTCTCAGCTAGATGGGAATATGCCAGCCTTAGAGGGTACCTCTGGAGATCCAGACCTCCCCAACACTGCCAATGCAGTTGAGGAGGAGGAACAAGAGGAACTCTCTGGGGATGAGGTAGACAAAGGTCTTGAGGTAGTCAGAAGGCTAACTAGGGCCAACTTAGACTTACTTGGGCTAGGATCTGGGGGACCCCCAGTCCTGACCCGAAGTGGGCCTAACCTTGGAGTTAGGAGAGATAGATCTCTTTCTAGGGACTCCAATAGATCTCTGCACTCTAATGCCTCTTCTCAGAGGAGAAGGAACTCTCCCCAGAGGAGATTGACTTCCCCCCAGAGAATAGAGCATGAAGCTAGAATGAGACAGGCTGCTCTGAGGATTGAAAGGGAAGAACTTGCCCTGGCCAAAGAAAAGCTTGCCTTTGCTAGAGAGCAGCAGATGAGTGGGATAGTTCCCACTGGTGGCAGCAATCTCCCAAGAGATAGAGAGAAGGGTTTAGATACTAAACACCTGACAAAGATAGTGCCCCCCTTTAAACAAGGGGATGACATCCAGAAATGGATGGCTGCTCTGGAGAGGGCCTGCACTGTGCAGTGCATCCCCAGAGTCAGTGGGCAGCTATACTGTGGCTCTCCTTTGATGGCAAAGGTAGAGATAAGCTCCTCACTACTAGAGTTGAGGATGCTAACAATTACCAGGTCCTGAAAAATGCATTGGTTGATGGGTTTGGCTTAACCACTGAGCAGTACAGGTTGCTGTTCAGAGACACCCAGAAAACTCAGTCTCAGGACTGGTCAGACTTTGTTGATTGTGCCACTAAGGCTTTGGAAGGCTGGCTACTGGGTAGCAAGGTTACTGACTTCACAGGATTGTATAATCTTATTATGAGAGAGCAAGTCTTAAATAATTGTCAGAACCAGTTATTACACCAGCACCTGGTAGACTCTGAGCTGACCTCTCCACAAGAATTGGGTAAGAGGGCAGACAAATGGGTCAGAACCAGGATTAGGCCCAAGAACCAAGGTGGTGACCAGAAAAAGGAATCAACCAAGCCTCAAGAGAAAGGTGGGAATAAATCTTCAGATCAAACCACATCAGGGCCCCAAAAATCCTCTGAGGGGGGTGGGTCCCAGAATCCTTCTAATAACCAGAAGAAACCTTATTGTTATCCCTGTAAACAGGTGGGTCATTTGAAAACTGACAGCAGTTGCCCAAAGAACAACAATAAGGAGAACATACCCCCAAGTAACATTCCCAAACCTCCTGTTACTACTAGTAGTAATCCCCCAGGTGGTGGGAGTGCCCCCAAGAATGTGGGTGCATTTACTTTGGGAGTTCCTGGGGACTCTGGCCTAACCAGGTCCCCTGACTTAGATACTCTTGTCTGTGAGACTGGCATGGGGTTTGCCAACTTCACAACTTGTCCCAACACTTTGGGCAAGTACAGACAGGAGCCCCTCATCAATGGTATAAAAGTTGAGGCCTACAGAGACACAGGGGCTAGCATCACTATGGTGACTGAGAGTCTAGTCCCCTCAAGGCAACTTTTACCTGGTGCCACATACCAGGTGACCAATATTGATGGAGTACAGAGAGATCATCCCATGGCAGTGGTCAATCTCAGCTGGGGAGGTGTCACTGGCCACAAGAGAGTGGCAGTGTCACCAAACTTGCCTGTAGATTGCCTACTGGGGAATGACTTAGAGCTCTCAGCCTGGGCTGAAGTAGAGCAGGAAACCCATTCTAAAATGGTAAACCTCCATGGTAAGGTTAGTGGGGCAGTGATAGCCACATCCCCAGTCCAAGATGTCCTCCCTGAACAGGTCAGGAGGGTTGTGCCAGTCACAACCCAATCTCAGACAACTTCCTTCCCAGAACAGGTTGTCAAGGCTGTAATGGTAACAGCCCACACCCAAACTGAGCCCCCTCCTGAAAAGGTTGGGAGAGTTGTGATGGCCACAGCTCAAACTCAGACAGATGATAGTGTTGTGAAGCCTGAAACTATGGATCACTCCACTCAAACAGAGAGCATTGAGGAGGAAGAGAAATCTCCCTCCCACCAGACTTTAGTAAAGGATCAGCCTCCTCAGGGAACTGATCTGACCCCTTGTGAAGAAACTGCCCCAGAGGTAGTCAGGCCTAGCCTGGCAGAACCCCTGGTGTCAGTGGACCCTTCCAAGGTGGGACCCAGTCTGGAGCAGGTAACCTGCCCCTCTCTACCCTGCCTCAGTCAGCCCAGGGCTGTAGAGGTCAGGGAGGCCAGTGTTGGACCCCAAAGGGCCCCCTGTCCAAAAGAATTCCCCAATCAGCAGATTAAGGGCACTGAAGCTAGTAGTCCTAGCCAAGTGAAAATAAAACAAACTCCTGAGGGATCCCCCTTAAAATTAGTTAGGGACCTCCCACAGATGGACACTGTTGGGCACAGCCAAACTTGGGACCTGAGGGCCCCAGACCTGACCTGTCCCTCCAGTAAGCCAAACAGAGGGACCCAGCCTCCAGCTTTAGGTAGCCAGAGGTTGACCCTGAGAGCTCATAGCAACTCAGTCCTGGAAAGAAAGGCACACATGGTAGATGGTGATTGGAGGAAGTTGAGCCCAACATTAGTGGAGTCTCACTTCAGTACTCCATCCCAGCACCAGTCTTTTACTTTGCCAAAACACACCACAGGTAGAGATTCCCTATGGTGGAGACCCTCAGATACCCTTAGGGTGAGGGATTGCTTAGTGGACCATGAGATAGGGGGTAACCATGCCAGTGCTGGTACTTCCTTATATGGCCACTTAGGCAATATAGGCTTACCTGGTCAAGGATAGCCTTATCTCCTTTCGTTTGGGGGGGGGGGGGGTTATGTAGGAAGGTAGATCCCTGACTATGGTTGCCCCCAACTTTTTGCCTGGTGTTTTGCTGGTTTACTGACTTAGTTGACCTGGGACCCTGCTATTCAGGGCCCCAGGCCTACTGCTCTCTCTGTAAAATGGATTCCATGTACCTTAGGTACATATCTAATTGGATACTGAGTCACCTTATCAGTCCCTGTACAGTGTGCCTTAGGTACCCAGGGCATAGGTGTACCCAGGGCCTACCAGGGGCTGCAGCATGTATTATGCCACCCCTGGCTGGCCATCCTAATCTGACACAACTGGCTGCACGACAGCTGGGGCAAGGCGGTGTAATCACCCTTTGCTTTAGATATAGTATTCCTATATCTAAACCTAAATGGGCACACAGATCTCCTATCAGTCACTCCTATGGCAGGCCTTGACAATCCTGAAGGCAGAGTGCTTGGAATCGTGTGAGATAGTGCTCTGGCATGAGCTGAGCCTGTCTGCGGCTTTCGGGATCTATCCCTTAGCCGTTTCCATGATATCGCATACCATATACTCTTAAGTGCATTATAATCCTCGCGGTTATATGCCAACTCTGGTATCGCTTTATCAAAACATGTCGAGTAAGGTGTCATACGAATTGGAATACTAACCCCTCGCCAATTCTGGCGACGGGGTTAGCATTCCACCCTTCTAGAGGGACACGACATGTATGTAACCTGTAACCCCGGTTAAAGTCAGACAGAGCCTTAGCTCCACAAAATGGATGCTGCCACCGAGACACAAGTCTGCCCTCCTGCTGCTGGGAGTCCTCCCAGAGCAGGAGGCAAGGACAAAGGGTTTCCTGCCAGGGGCGGTGCCAGCACCGTCCCAGACAGGGTTTTGTGTATTCTAGGTAGGCAGGGCTTTAGAGGAAGGTGACTGCAAGTGGCACCCCGGTGCTCACTGTGCATAGGCCGGCTTGAACCAGTTCCAGGGGCACACCAGACCCTGAGCTGGGGAAAGCCCGCCAAAGGAGAGGGGTGTAACCACCCCCCTCCTAGTCCCACCCATAGGGCAGGACTTAGTCGCGTGCCAGCCCCCTTTTTCAGGATAAAGGTAGGAGCAGGCCCCCTTCCAAATTAGATCATCTTTGGAATCAAGACACGACTTTCTACGAAAGGACTTCAAGATTTCTTCTTCAAGATTCTCCCTTGTGACTAAGGAGTAGTCACCCTGCATCCGCAGGCACCATCTTAAGAACACTGCGGTCTGCTGCAAGTCCTTCCTCCGGAATCCGACTGCCCAGCTCGACGAGAACCGGCTTCCCTGGCACCTCTGACCTCTACCCACCTCTGCAGCTAAGCTGAGAACCGTGGGTGCGACGAGACCTCGAGGGACCGGCCATCTTCCAGACTGCACAACTTCTTTCCAGCACGACCGCCGAGGGATCCTCTGGTGAGTGCTTTGGGGTCCGAGAAGCCCCGACCCTGAGCAGCCCCAGCACCGAAGTTCAGCCTCCCAGCATTTCCACGATCTGCGTGGGGCCCTTCTGCTTGTTGCTGCTCACCGCGTTGTTTGGCTACTAGCCCGCTGGCTTGTGGCCTTCTTAACGACGCCCGACGACATCACTGTTGCTGGTCTGGTTGCTCCAGACTGGCCCTCGCTCCCTTCCAAGAGAGGAGCACCCCGGACCCTCCTGGTCCACTCCAGACGCCATTTTAGGTCCACCGCGTGGGCTTGAATTTGCCAAGACTTGTTGCCCCAATCCTGGGTCCAGCGACGTCGAGAGCATCATCCATCGTGGGACAGCTCGTACCTCCATCCTGGTCGCCGACAACGCCTCCTGGTCCGTGAGACTGCAGAGCCCAGCGTCGCCCACTCACCTAGTCGAGGTGACTACCATCCGGTGCCCTCCTGGTGCCACCTGACTACTGGCTAGTAGTCACGAACTTGGTCCCCTCTGCTTTCAGGTGTCATCCATCTTCGATCCAGGCTTGGATCACCCGAACAATCTTCACTGGTCGCCTGCCAGCAACTCCTTTCCTTCAGGCTCCTGGTTCGTCAACGAAGAATCCCGACGTCTTTTCAGACCTATGCAGCCGCAGCCCCTGGGCTAGGTAACTTCGGCATTTCGGTGCCTCAGCATAGCCTCACTATCCAAGGGTCCAGATCCACTTTCGTTTTTGACCTACCTAGTCGGGTTCGCCCGAGAACACTAACTTTGTGAATTCTAGCTTCCATAGGCTTTTTCCCGCCTTACGCGTGAGAGTTCCCACTCTGCACGTGGCGTCCCTAGGCCTCCTGCTCCTAACCTGAGTGTTCAGTATTGTAGGCCTAGCGTTTCTAAAGCCTCTGAGAATCGTAATTACCTGCTAGTAATTCGCATTCCACTTTTGTAGTATATGGTTTTTCGTGCCCCTCGGCATTTGTGTAAATTGTGCGACTTGAAGTATTTTTATAAGAGTTTTGTTGTGTGCTTAGCTCCCTGTCTCATAAAGAGCCAGGGTAGTCTTGTTATAAATAAATACACTGTTTATTTTCATAACAACTTGTGTGGTGTCCTTTCACTGGGTGTTCAAGGGGTAATGTGATGGTAAAACAGCTGGCTTAACACGCCCTCTAGAGTCTTAGCCTTAGACTGCTCGTATCCATGCTACTAGGATAGCTGGTCTATAAGGTTGACTTACAACCAATCATCAATAAGGGTTGTTTGGACTGATACATAGTGATCACTAGAATAGTGAGCACTGCATATCAGGCCAACTTCTCACATTGGTGGGCAGCGGTTGGGATTTGAGCTTGCTGTTGTTTTACCACACATATCCTAAGAATATCTTGTGAAAGATCACATAAGTACTAAAGGTACATATAACTTAGCTTAGAATACTCTGAGTTCTACTGAACCAGCTGTTGTAGCTCCTAGGGCCTAGCACACCCTAAACTACAACTCTAGCAAGGGATCAGTAGGCAAACATATAGTGTAGGTAAGTGCACCACTTACACCTCACTAGAAAAGCATGTCTAACCAGGGAGAGTCTACTGAGACCCCTCTTGTGGTTTTTGACCCTCCACAGGTCACTTCAAGATATGCAGCTCTCAGTTTCCAGGAGATGAGACAAGTGTGTACCTCCAGGAAACTGAAACAGGGGTCTAACCCCACCATTCCCTTTCTAATAGGTCTCTTAGAGACTTATGATGCGAGAAAGATTTCTCAGCTAGATGGGAATATGCCAGCCTTAGAGGGTACCTCTGGAGATCCAGACCTCCCCAACACTGCCAATGCAGTTGAGGAGGAGGAACAAGAGGAACTCTCTGGGGATGAGGTAGACAAAGGTCTTGAGGTAGTCAGAAGGCTAACTAGGGCCAACTTAGACTTACTTGGGCTAGGATCTGGGGGACCCCCAGTCCTGACCCGAAGTGGGCCTAACCTTGGAGTTAGGAGAGATAGATCTCTTTCTAGGGACTCCAATAGATCTCTGCACTCTAATGCCTCTTCTCAGAGGAGAAGGAACTCTCCCCAGAGGAGATTGACTTCCCCCCAGAGAATAGAGCATGAAGCTAGAATGAGACAGGCTGCTCTGAGGATTGAAAGGGAAGAACTTGCCCTGGCCAAAGAAAAGCTTGCCTTTGCTAGAGAGCAGCAGATGAGTGGGATAGTTCCCACTGGTGGCAGCAATCTCCCAAGAGATAGAGAGAAGGGTTTAGATACTAAACACCTGACAAAGATAGTGCCCCCCTTTAAACAAGGGGATGACATCCAGAAATGGATGGCTGCTCTGGAGAGGGCCTGCACTGTGCAGTGCATCCCCAGAGTCAGTGGGCAGCTATACTGTGGCTCTCCTTTGATGGCAAAGGTAGAGATAAGCTCCTGACTACTAGAGTTGAGGATGCTAACAATTACCAGGTCCTGAAAAATGCATTGGTTGATGGGTTTGGCTTAACCACTGAGCAGTACAGGTTGCTGTTCAGAGACACCCAGAAAACTCAGTCTCAGGACTGGTCAGACTTTGTTGATTGTGCCACTAAGGCTTTGGAAGGCTGGCTACTGGGTAGCAAGGTTACTGACTTCACAGGATTGTATAATCTTATTATGAGAGAGCAAGTCTTAAATAATTGTCAGAACCAGTTATTACACCAGCACCTGGTAGACTCTGAGCTGACCTCTCCACAAGAATTGGGTAAGAGGGCAGACAAATGGGTCAGAACCAGGATTAGGCCCAAGAACCAAGGTGGTGACCAGAAAAAGGAATCAACCAAGCCTCAAGAGAAAGGTGCGAATAAATCTTCAGATCAAACCACATCAGGGCCCCAAAAATCCTCTGAGGGGGGTGGGTCCCAGAATCCTTCTAATAACCAGAAGAAACCTTATTGTTATCCCTGTAAACAGGTGGGTCATTTGAAAACTGACAGCAGTTGCCCAAAGAACAACAATAAGGAGAACATACCCCCAAGTAACATTCCCAAACCTCCTGTTACTACTAGTAGTAATCCCCCAGGTGGTGGGAGTGCCCCCAAGAATTTGGGTGCATTTACTTTGGGAGTTCCTGGGGACTCTGGCCTAACCAGGTCCCCTGACTTAGATACTCTTGTCTGTGAGACTGGCATGGGGTTTGCCAACTTCACAACTTGTCCCAACACTTTGGGCAAGTACAGACAGGAGCCCCTCATCAATGGTATAAAAGTTGAGGCCTACAGAGACACAGGGGCTAGCATCACTATGGTGACTGAGAGTCTAGTCCCCTCAAGGCAACTTTTACCTGGTGCCACATACCAGGTGACCAATATTGATGGAGTACAGAGAGATCATCCCATGGCAGTGGTCAATCTCAGCTGGGGAGGTGTCACTGGCCACAAGAGAGTGGCAGTGTCACCAAACTTGCCTGTAGATTGCCTACTGGGGAATGACTTAGAGCTCTCAGCCTGGGCTGAAGTAGAGCAGGAAACCCATTCTAAAATGGTAAACCTCCATGGTAAGGTTAGTGGGGCAGTGATAGCCACAGCCCCAGTCCAAGATGTCCTCCCTGAACAGGTCAGGAGGGTTGTGCCAGTCACAACCCAATCTCAGACAACTTCCTTCCCAGAACAGGTTGTCAAGGCTGTAATGGTAACAGCCCACACCCAAACTGAGCCCCCTCCTGAAAAGGTTGGGAGAGTTGTGATGGCCACAGCTCAAACTCAGACAGATGATAGTGTTGTGAAGCCTGAAACTATGGATCACTCCACTCAAACAGAGAGCATTGAGGAGGAAGAGAAATCTCCCTCCCACCAGACTTTAGTAAAGGATCAGCCTCCTCAGGGAACTGATCTGACCCCTTGTGAAGAAACTGCCCCAGAGGTAGTCAGGCCTAGCCTGGCAGAACCCCTGATGTCAGTGGACCCTTCCAAGGTGGGACCCAGTCTGGAGCAGGTAACCTGCCCCTCTCTACCCTGCCTCAGTCAGCCCAGGGCTGTAGAGGTCAGGGAGGCCAGTGTTGGACCCCAAAGGGCCCCCTGTCCAAAAGAATTCCCCAATCAGCAGATTAAGGGCACTGAAGCTAGTAGTCCTAGCCAAGTGAAAATAAAACAAACTCCTGAGGGATCCCCCTTAAAATTAGTTAGGGACCTCCCACAGATGGACACTGTTGGGCACAGCCAAACTTGGGACCTGAGGGCCCCAGACCTGACCTGTCCCTCCAGTAAGCCAAACAGAGGGACCCAGCCTCCAGCTTTAGGTAGCCAGAGGTTGACCCTGAGAGCTCATAGCAACTCAGTCCTGGAAAGAAAGGCACACATGGTAGATGGTGATTGGAGGAAGTTGAGCCCAACATTAGTGGAGTCTCACTTCAGTACTCCATCCCAGCACCAGTCTTTTACTTTGCCAAAACACACCACAGGTAGAGATTCCCTATGGTGGAGACCCTCAGATACCCTTAGGGTGAGGGATTGCTTAGTGGACCATGAGATAGGGGGTAACCATGCCAGTGCTGGTACTTCCTTATATGGCCACTTAGGCAATATAGGCTTACCTGGTCAAGGATAGCCTTATCTCCTTTCGTTTGGGGGGGGGGTTATGTAGGAAGGTAGATCCCTGACTATGGTTGCCCCCAACTTTTTGCCTGGTGTTTTGCTGGTTTACTGACTTAGTTGACCTGGGACCCTGCTATTCAGGGCCCCAGGCCTACTGCTCTCTCTGTAAAATGGATTCCATGTACCTTAGGTACATATCTAATTGGATACTGAGTCACCTTATCAGTCCCTGTACAGTGTGCCTTAGGTACCCAGGGCATAGGTGTACCCAGGGCCTACCAGGGGCTGCAGCATGTATTATGCCACCCCTGGCTGGCCATCCTAATCTGACACAACTGGCTGCACGACAGCTGGGGCAAGGCGGTGTAATCACCCTTTGCTTTAGATATAGTATTCCTATATCTAAACCTAAATGGGCACACAGATCTCCTATCAGTCACTCCTATGGCAGGCCTTGACAATCCTGAAGGCAGAGTGCTTGGAATCGTGTGAGATAGTGCTCTGGCATGAGCTGAGCCTGTCTGCGGCTTTCGGGATCTATCCCTTAGCCGTTTCCATGATATCGCATACCATATACTCTTAAGTGCATTATAATCCTCGCGGTTATATGCCAACTCTGGTATCGCTTTATCAAAACATGTCGAGTAAGGTGTCATACGAATTGGAATACTAACCCCTCGCCAATTCTGGCGACGGGGTTAGCATTCCACCCTTCTAGAGGGACACGACATGTATGTAACCTGTAACCCCGGTTAAAGTCAGACAGAGCCTTAGCTCCACAAAATGGATGCTGCCACCGAGACACAAGTCTGCCCTCCTGCTGCTGGGAGTCCTCCCAGAGCAGGAGGCAAGGACAAAGGGTTTCCTGCCAGGGGCGGTGCCAGCACCGTCCCAGACAGGGTTTTGTGTATTCTAGGTAGGCAGGGCTTTAGAGGAAGGTGACTGCAAGTGGCACCCCGGTGCTCACTGTGCATAGGCCGGCTTGAACCAGTTCCAGGGGCACACCAGACCCTGAGCTGGGGAAAGCCCGCCAAAGGAGAGGGGTGTAACCACCCCCCTCCTAGTCCCACCCATAGGGCAGGACTTAGTCGCGTGCCAGCCCCCTTTTTCAGGATAAAGGTAGGAGCAGGCCCCCTTCCAAATTAGATCATCTTTGGAATCAAGACACGACTTTCTACGAAAGGACTTCAAGATTTCTTCTTCAAGATTCTCCCTTGTGACTAAGGAGTAGTCACCCTGCATCCGCAGGCACCATCTTAAGAACACTGCGGTCTGCTGCAAGTCCTTCCTCCGGAATCCGACTGCCCAGCTCGACGAGAACCGGCTTCCCTGGCACCTCTGACCTCTACCCACCTCTGCAGCTAAGCTGAGAACCGTGGGTGCGACGAGACCTCGAAGGACCGGCCATCTTCCAGACTGCACAACTTCTTTCCAGCACGACCGCCGAGGGATCCTCTGGTGAGTGCTTTGGGGTCCGAGAAGCCCCGACCCTGAGCAGCCCCAGCACCGAAGTTCAGCCTCCCAGCATTTCCACGATCTGCGTGGGGCCCTTCTGCTTGTTGCTGCTCACCGCGTTGTTTGGCTACTAGCCCGCTGGCTTGTGGCCTTCTTAACGACGCCCGACGACATCACTGTTGCTGGTCTGGTTGCTCCAGACTGGCCCTCGCTCCCTTCCAAGAGAGGAGCACCCCGGACCCTCCTGGTCCACTCCAGACGCCATTTTAGGTCCACCGCGTGGGCTTGAATTTGCCAAGACTTGTTGCCCCAATCCTGGGTCCAGCGACGTCGAGAGCATCATCCATCGTGGGACAGCTCGTACCTCCATCCTGGTCGCCGACAACGCCTCCTGGTCCGTGAGACTGCAGAGCCCAGCGTCGCCCACTCACCTAGTCGAGGTGACTACCATCCGGTGCCCTCCTGGTGCCACCTGACTACTGGCTAGTAGTCACAAACTTGGTCCCCTCTGCTTTCAGGTGTCATCCATCTTCGATCCAGGCTTGGATCACCCGAACAATCTTCACTGGTCGCCTGCCAGCAACTCCTTTCCTTCAGGCTCCTGGTTCGTCAACGAAGAATCCCGACGTCTTTTCAGACCTATGCAGCCGCAGCCCCTGGGCTAGGTAACTTCGGCATTTCGGTGCCTCAGCATAGCCTCACTATCCAAGGGTCCAGATCCACTTTCGTTTTTGACCTACCTAGTCGGGTTCGCCCGAGAACACTAACTTTGTGAATTCTAGCTTCCATAGGCTTTTTCCCGCCTTACGCGTGAGAGTTCCCACTCTGCACGTGGCGTCCCTAGGCCTCCTGCTCCTAACCTGAGTGTTCAGTATTGTAGGCCTAGCGTTTCTAAAGCCTCTGAGAATCATAATTACCTGCTAGTAATTCGCATTCCACTTTTGTAGTATATGGTTTTTCGTGCCCCTCGGGCATTTGTGTAAATTGTGCGACTTGAAGTATTTTTATGAGTTTTGTTGTGTGCTTAGCTCCCTGTCTCATAAAGAGCCAGGGTAGTCTTGTTATAAATAAATACACTGTTTATTTTCATAACAACTTGTGTGGTGTCCTTTCACTGGGTGTTCAAGGGGTAATGTGATGGTAAAACAGCTGGCTTAACACGCCCTCTAGAGTCTTAGCCTTAGACTGCTCGTATCCATGCTACTAGGATAGCTGGTCTATAAGGTTGACTTACAACCAATCATCAATAAGGGTTGTTTGGACTGATACATAGTGATCACTAGAATAGTGAGCACTGCATATCAGGCCAACTTCTCACAGCGGCCTTGTGAGCTTTTTCCACCCACTTCAGTTCCCCCTCAAGCGCTACTCGCTCTCTTGCTCTCTGTTGGTTCAAACTGCCTGTTTTGTGGCGCAGCCGTGTTTCTTCAGATTTCTTAAGGTGTGTTTCTTGGAGGGCTACCACATCAAACTGGCAGTCATTGAGGTATTTCCAGATTTTTTGGCGTTTTTGAGGAGAATTTAAACCTTTAATGTTCCATGACGCAACAGATACCATTTAAGCGGTTTGGACCCTCTCCTCTCTCTCACAAAGCCCCCTCTCGTGACCATAATCACATGTCTTGGTGTCCCATCCTAGAAGAGCCCAACCCCCGACACCAACTCTCTTGTGAATTAAGCACACTCCTCCTGGGTATGTGTGTATGTCCATCCTACACCACCATCGGGAACCCACCCTCCCCCAGAAACCCCATGAAAGATCATGCCGGGAAGCCAACGGGCTCCCAGCAAGAGGCTCCCATACAGAGAGTGCAACAATTATGGGCAAAACGGGCAAGGCCCGTACCCCCGGCCGCCATGTAGAAGAAACGGCGAGAACAGTAAACTGTGTCAGTATTGTTGTAAGACGACAATGCCTAGGTATTCAGTGTCTTGCAGCGGAGTGTAGACTCATCTGCCACAGCCGGCTCACAACCCTCAGCGGGATAGCTCTGCGGGCCTCCAGGCGTCTTTCTGGTGCACCAGGTCAAGGTCTATGGTTCCCAGTTCGTAAAGAGTCATTTAACTTGCTGCTTGTTCTTAGTGACTGTTTGCCAGGACCGAGTCTCTCTCCGATGTTGGCTCAGATCGTTCACCTGTGCTGTGGCCTTGTTATTCTCAGGGTCTGGCAGGCCCAAAAGGCGGTTGCCATCCCGGAGATCAGTGACATGTTGCGTCTTGTTCTTGTGCTCAAAAGCGAGACCGAAAGGGAATGTCCAGTGATATCGAATCCCTTCTTCACGGAGTTTGGTGGTGACAGGCCGAAATAGCTGCCTGCGAGCCAGAGTGGAGGGTGCCAGGTCTCGAAAGAGTGCACATTTGTAGCCCTGGAAAGAGGTTTCTTCTTTCTTACGTGCAGCGAAGAGGACGGCCTCTTTTGTTGTGAACGAATGCATTTTTACCAGAACGTCGCGCGTCCAGTGCTGCTCCCCCGTCCGCATGGGGTCGATCTTCACCTTCAGTTGACGGGGTGCAAGGACGTCTTCCAAGAGACCGATCACAAACGCCTCAAGATCAGGTCCCTCCGCGCCTTCTTCCAGGTCCCGGATGTGTATGTTTTCACTCCGAGCCCTATTTTCCAGATCATCCATCTTGAAGATCACGTGCTGCAGCTGTGCCTGGAAGTTTTGCTGTGCTTCGTGCAATTTGTTGGAACGGAGATCAAGATTTTCCACCTGTTCTTCCACTTCCATCACTCAGGATCCCACCGTGTCCACATCATGGTGGAGCGACGCCATTTTATCCGTTAGGTCAGCCTTAAGTTGATCCATCGAGGTATGCAGTTCGTACTTTATTTCCTGACAGAGCTCCGTTTTGAAATCCCGCAGGGAGGCTAATAGGTCTCTGGTGAGGGCCATTTTCTTCGCCTGGTCTGGGTCTGTCGCGGGGAGCAGGCTTTTCTGCCGACGTAAAATACTGGGAGACTTTATTTGGCGCTTTCTTGGGTGGCATAAGGGCAGAGCAAAGTCCGAAGCTGCAGGGGACCTTCCGCGGGCTGCTGCCGCCGCTGTTCAGTTCTGGTTTCTCAAAACTTCCAGTTGCATGGCAGAACCTGTCGCAGGCGATTAAGCTGTGAGTAGTTGCAGGCGATGCAGTCCAATGTGGGCATCAGGAGAGGCAGAAAACATGTAGAGAGCCTCAGCCGTCCTGTGGACCTCATTGGTGAGACTGGGCCCTGATTCGAAGCATGTTACAATGTCGGCGCCATCTTAAGGGCAGGCATGCCTGTTTTCTCTGGGCTCCACCTGGGCAGGTTAACCGCGGCAAGCAGAAAAATTAGGCACCACTGACCCATTTTGTGGTGTCTTGAGTTGGCCGCCGTTAATCCTCGCCGCATGAGCAGTCATGAGTCATCGTCGCTTCATCCCCAGATCTCAGATGCAGCACTCGGTCTCAGCCCAGCGTTACCGCATGCCGCGGCTACCTGCGTCTGGGGGCAGCGGGTCACCGGTGGCGTCCATGTTCGTCCTTCACTTGGGGCTCATGCCAGGCAGGGGCTCATCCCTGATAGGGGGACAGTCCCGCAGCAACCCCCACAGACAGGCCGCGGCCGTCACCTCCCTAGGCGCCATTTTGCCAATCTCGCCTGGACGCGGCCTCCCCTCTCCTCTCGTCCTCTCGTCCTCTCTAGGTCTGATCGCCGACTGCGCAACTGGCTGACACGCTTCAGATTAGCGCAGGTAGTTTTCCGCTATTTTCATGCGGATTCTGTCTCTCGGACAGAGGCCGAAATTGGTGTAAGCAGCCAAGGGGATCCGGAGCTGAAATGGCTCACGTCCGTTCAGCCATCTTACTTGGCCACACCTCCCTTAAAGAGGATTTTAAATTACATTTAATTTCAGTGGAAACAGCATTCTGCTATCTGGTCTGAAACTGAAGTTAGCACTTATTAATTGAAATAAGGTAATCCAGTGTTAGTGTATGGGAGAGGGAACCTTACAACAGTGAACAACGACGTTATGAGTTTTTCCTGTCAGGACAAGTAAAACGTAAACACACATGTCCTACTTTTAAATACCATGCACCCTGCTCTTAGGGGTGATTTATAAGTATTACCAAGCATTGGCATAGCCAATAGTTCTCGCCTTTGGGACCTTATAAGTGTTTAATTATCCAGTACAATGTCCTTGATGCAACAACATCAAGTGTTGCATGGTTAAACATTTATAAGGTCCCAAAGGCGAGACCTATTGGCTATGCCAATGCTCGTTTTGAGTGAGTGGCTCGTGCAGGTATGCCACTGTGAGGTAGAGATGCTGCAAATGCTTTTACAGGAGCCCCTGTGACATTGCGCCTCTTCCAAATGTATCGGGTCTGGTGTAATACTTCTAGGCCCTATTCCCGTCTTCTCACACCCAATGCATCCTTAAATGTCCCATGTACAGCCGGGGTTGACACTCCTATTACCCTGGCCCTCCAGTGACACTTTACCTGTTGGTGGTGGACGTGGTGGTGGTGGACGTGGTGGTGGTGGATGTGGTAGTGGTGGACGTGGTGGTGGTGTACGTGGTGGTAGATGTGGTGGTGGACGTGGTGGTGGTGGACGTGGTGGTGGTGGATGTGATAGTGGTGGACGTGGTGGTGGTGGTGGATGTGGTCGTGGTGGTGGACATTGTGGTGGTGGTGGACGTGGTGGACGTGGTGGTGGATGTGGTGGTTGTGGACCTGGTGGTGGTGGACGTGGTGATGGTGGATGTGGTAGTGGTGGATGTGGTAGTGGTGGACGTGGTGGTGGTGGTGGATGTGGTGGTGGTGGTGGATGTGGTGGGGGACGTGGTGGTGGACGTGGTGGTAGATGTAGTGGATGTGGTGGTGGATGTGGTGGTGGACGTGGTGGATGTGGTGGTGGTGGTGGACGTGGTGGTGGACGTGGTGGTGGTGGTGGACCTGGTGGTGGATGTGGTAGTGCTGGATGTGGTGGTGGTGGTGGATGTGGTGGTAGTGGTGGACGTGGTGGTGGACATGGTAGTGGTGGTGAACGTGGTGGACGTGTTGGCGGTGGACGTGGTGGTGGACATGGTGGTGGTGGATGTGGTGGTGGACGTGGTGGACGTGGTGGTGGACGTGGTGATGGTGGACATGGTGGTAGCCAAATGGTAATATAATGTACCAACAAAGTGCAAAAAAGCAAAAATTTAATAAATGACAGAGTGGGTGACAGTGATAAATGTGATTGGTGCTCTTTGAAGTGTGTTACACACGTGCAGTAAAAGTGATAAAAGTGCATATCAAATCACTAAAGAACAGATCGCTCCCTGAATTATAATATGCAATAATTGGGGTTTGTGCGAGCCAATGACATTTTGTTCCTTTAGTAAATATAGGATTATCATCAGAACTCTGTCAAATATGGAGCCCAATAGCAGGGCCGGATTGGGATTAAAAATCGGCCCGGGCACGCAAAAAAAAAGTGGTCCACATTTGCATATTGCCTTTCCACAAAACACTGCTTCGGTGAAATTGTATAAAAAAAGGGGGGTGCACGGATTAGTTTAAACTGGTGAAACCACCTACAAACAAGTTAGGCCACTTTTGCTCAGGCCCCCTGCCCCTGCTCAACATGCATATATTAATCGGCCGGCCCAGTGAGAGAAATGGAGTAACACCTATGTCTGTTGATAAAAGGGAGGTAATGGGCACCCATTTACTATCAGAAAAGGCCCCTCAGGCACCTACTGGGCCACTAGTGGCATCCAAACTATGAAGAAACCGCCCAAATAGGGCCCCAGGTTGCTCAAAAAAGCAGCCCATATCTGATCTGAACTCAGATACCGGCCCCTCTGGAATTGCCCAAGTGCCTGCGTTACCAATCCGACCCTGCCCAATAGTACTCCGTAAAAGGACAGAGAAAGAAACCCTATTCCGAGATATAAGTAAAGAGCAACATACATATGAGAAGGAAGAAAGCGGTGTATGCTACTCACTTCCGCAAGTCACAATACCCACTGTAATAGAAAAGAAAAACAATTCTGTGTAAGGTGCCAGTTACGAAAATGGAAAAGGGAGGCAAAAAGAAGGATAAAAAGCTCACCCAAACTGTGACAAAAGCGCATAAGCAGCTGGGAGACGTTGATCATGAAGAACAGTGTGTGTAATCCACCAGGGTCATGAACCAGCCTGAAAGAAATGATGTAAGATATGAATGGATGGCAGAGCAATAAACATGAGAACCTGTAATAACCACGTGCATGTGCCACTTAGAGTTCAGGGGTCAAGGAGTGAGCGGGGGGGGGGGGGAATGCCCCAATGACCATAATGAATTCTTATTTCATAGGCAGGAAGTCTGGTAGTGGAGGATCAGCCAAGTAGGTTCTCTGATTTGCAGGAAGGGTAGGCTGCTGAATGGGATGCATAATTAGAAATAGAAAGGGGATCAAAAGGAGGGGAGTACCCCAGCGGCCATCTTAGAACGGTGTACATGCACAAAAGAGGTGGCTATCTTGGATTTATGCATGAAGGGAGGTCAAAATTCAAGGGAGAAGAGGCGAAAGTGTGAGCTTGAACAAACCAACTAGGAGAAAGAAAGTTTCAGGCACATGAAAATATATGGACGTTAGTGCCAATATCGGCCCGTACCCGCTTACACACAACCCCCCCCATCCCACAATAACGGACACCACACAAGTTGATGGAGAAAGTTGTTGCAGTTTTATTAGCATATACATTATGCCAACATGTTGGGTTAACTTACGGGCGATCCAGAACAGGCCGCCCCTCGCGACCCGCCCACCTGACCGAGCTATAACCCCCCCGCGGTGTTAAACCTTAGGGGCGTTATCCGTTTGGGGGGGAAGGTCTAACCCTTACCCCCGGCGAACCTCTCGTTCGCCCATTTACTCAAACCCCCCCCCTCGGGGGGCAGAGCGTTGGCAACCCCCGGTTGCTCAGGTACACAACCGCCCGAAGGACTAACGGGGCGCCGTCAGTCCCCCAGGATCCTTTTACTGTGGATCTCCCTGGGGGATATATCGCTCACGCACCCTTCCGGTGCTCCTGTAGAGGGTACCCTTCTGTACCTTCCTGTATTGGATCGCCCTGTAACTCCGCCTGCAACACAAAAACAATTCATTAGAAGTAGCCCCCCAACCCCGATCTGCCCAAGAGCAGGGTAAGCGGATGGGAGGGAAAAGAACGCCGGGCAGTCCGGGTCCGCGCTGCGGGATTCTCCAGGTGGGGGGCGAGGGTCTACACGCCGCTGCACAGGAACAAAAGAGGACGCCAGACCCTCGCCCCCGGGCTATATAGCCCTCCCCCCCTCTCCCCCAGGACAGGAAATTACCTCACGCGTGGGGGGAATCCTAGATCAACCACTGGCTGACCACCTAGTCAGCCAACAACTAGACCGCTTAGGGTCCGTGCCATCCTATGGCACTAAGGATGGCCGCCCTCGCAGGTAGCCACCTTTGGTGTCCCGGGGCAGCCTGTCATAGTGCCAATATCGGCCCGTACCCGCTTACACACAACCCCCCCCATCCCACAATAACGGACACCACACAAGTTGATGGAGAAAGTTGTTGCAGTTTTATTAGCATATACATTATGCCAACATGTTGGGTTAACTTACGGGCGATCCAGAACAGGCCGCCCCTCGCGACCCGCCCACCTGACCGAGCTATAACCCCCCCGCGGTGTTAAACCTTAGGGGCGTTATCCGTTTGGGGGGGAAGGTCTAACCCTTACCCCCGGCGAACCTCTCGTTCGCCCATTTACTCAAACCCCCCCCCTCGGGGGGCAGAGCGTTGGCAACCCCCGGTTGCTCAGGTACACAACCGCCCGAAGGACTAACGGGGCGCCGTCAGTCCCCCAGGATCCTTTTACTGTGGATCTCCCTGGGGGATATATCGCTCACGCACCCTTCCGGTGCTCCTGTAGAGGGTACCCTTCTGTACCTTCCTGTATTGGATCGCCCTGTAACTCCGCCAAGGCTCCCGGTGCGGCAGCCGCCGTCCGAGAGTCCCCCCATCCCTTATCTGTCCTCTATTTACAACCCGCTGCTCCCATCGCTTCGGATAGGTCCAGCAGGAAAATGGCTATCCCTACTTCTGATAGATGGACGCCATCCTCATCAAAACAACCCGTACATTTAGCGTGCAACAAACTGTGTCTTATGAAGCCGAATCCCCTCTGCTCTGTGAATTTGCGCATGGCACTGTTCACTCGTCTGCGGGAATTTTCAATGGCAACCCCTGATCTGGCGCCCTTCCAATGCAGTCTTGGAGTGATCTCGGACCACCATACTTCGCAACGCCCCAACAGATTGCTCAAATTGCTCAGCGTGCCCCTCATTAACTGCAGCAGGGCCCTACGCTCCAAGGAGACCAATTCCTCGCCTCCCAAATGCACAATTAGTAAGTCTGGTGGAGATTCGCCCCCGTCCAATAGTTGCTGAAATACGCACTGCACGCTACTCCAATGCAAATCATGCGACACTAACCACCTTATTTTTGTTGTTGCAAAACCATGCTTCCATTTTTCGCTATCGGCCCACCGGGCTACCCCTTGGATTCTCACATTTCCTGCCACCCAGACCGATTTACCTAACAAATAAAAGATGCAGATGTGTAAAACACGTTTATTACATATTAATTATACACTGCAAGCATACATTGAATCAATGTCACAAACCTATTACCCAAAATTGCCACCAACCAGACCTCCTTTAACCCTCTCATGAGCGTATGTACCGTTTGTAACAGCTGGATTCCCAGCGCCCCACCTGTTTTATATTTGCCACTGGCAGCCCTGCCTGAAAAGCTGTGGTCGCAGCACCTATCCTAAATGAATGAGTACAAAACCTTTTCCCCTGTCTGTTGCAGCCCGCTAATTCTAAGCAAGTGTCCATGACGCGCCGCAGTTGGTACTTGGTCAGGGGGGTTTCATCTGCATGATTCAGAAGGTAACCTTCCCCTGGCGGGCGCCGCGCCAGATAAGTTTCCACCAGTCGTACAGGGCAATACCTGGCGATTCCCAATTTGTTCAGCACTATTACCTTGCCTGCACCTCCTTGGTCTGTTTTAGATTGCCTCAACCTTTTTGACAAGCAGTCCCCAACCAACGTGGCGTCCTGCCTACCCAAAGCGATACCAGATTTGTCATTCTTTGATGCAGCCACAATCTCCCCTATTCTGAAGGCCCCAAAGAATGCCAGTGCAAAGGTAGCGGAAAAAAGTGCTGCCTCAAACGCGGAACTGGTGGCCCTCCCTGTGTTGTCCAGCATCCCTTTCAAAGTTGCAAAGTCAATCGCAGCCCTGTTATCAGGAGCTCGGGGCTCACTTCTCGACCAACCTTTCAGCGCTGACCGTATTAAAAAGGAGTTGGTTGGGTCAGGCTGTCCCCTCAGCCTAGCGCGGTGACTAATGGCCGACAAATGGCCCACTACCCAAGATTGTGACTTGCCCTCATCCTTCGCCCACATGATAAAGTCCTGAGTCCTGGACTCCAAAGTTGGCAGCACCTGCTCCCAATCCCCGGTGACTGCACAGAACTTCTCCACGCCTGCCCGGTAACGCTTGACTGTTCGCGGTGCCAAAGCCAGCTCGCCTAGACGTCTCAATCGCCTCTCAGATTCAGAATGAACCACAGGTGCTCCGGGAATCTTGTCATCTCTTCCTTTGCCCTCGGCCACTCCTCCCGAAACCTGTGCCACTGAAAGCGAGAAAGAGCGTCAGCAGCTGTGTTCTGGACCCCTTGGATGTGCCGCGCTCTAAATTCTACATTCCCGACCAGACAAACCCTCATCAACTCCCTGAGTAAGCATAAAACTAGAGGGCAAGACGCAGACTGAGAATTGATGGCCTGAACCACAGCCAGATTATCCGACCACATCAAGACCCTACGCGCGGCTAACTTCGCTGGCCACAGGTGAAAAGCTACAACAATGGGGAACAGTTCCAGCACCGTGATGTTGGAGGTCACTCTCTTTTTTCGCCAGACATTCGGCCACTTTTGCGCGCACCAGTCAGTGTCAAGAATTACCCCAAATCCTTCCCTACCAGAAGCATCTGTGAACATGGCCAGTTCCGGCGACCCTGCCCACGGCGCCCTCCACACCACAGAGCCATTGAAATTAGCGAGAAATATTGCCCACATCCTGAGATCCTCCTTCATGCCCTTACTAAGTCTCACCAAATGATAACTCTTACTGCCTTTCGCGCATGCCCTAGCCAGCCTGCGCGCGAAGACCCTACCCGCCGGGATGATTCTGGCGGCAAAGTAAAGTTTCCCCAGCAGCCCTTGCACGGAACTTAGCGTCACTTTGTCCTGACCCAGAGCCAAAACAATGGACTGTTCCAGGTCCCGAACCTTGTCCGCTGGTAACCTACACTCCCCCTTCACCGTGTCAATCTCAATCCCTAGGAAAGTCAACACCTGCGCAGGCCCCACTGTTTTACCAGGAGCTAAGGGAACCCCCAAATTAGTGGTGAGTTCCTCAAATTTCTGCAATGCCTCGCTGCACTCCCTAGACCCGTGAGTCCCTACAAAAAGGAAGTCATCCAGGTAGTGTGACACCCCTTTTATTCCGTATCGAGATTGTAACGCCCACTGCAGGAAGCTGCTGAATGCTTCGAAGTATGCGCACGACACTGAGCACCCCATCGGCATGCATCGATCATAGTAGTACATTCCATCCAACTTGAAACCTAGCAGGTGTTGACTGCTGGGGTGCACCGGCAACAACCTAAAGGCTGACTCTATGTCTGCTTTCGCCAACCACGCCCCCACACCTGCTCTCCTGACTACATCCAAGGCCACATCCAGTGAGCAGTAAGAGACGGAGCAAGACCCTTCCTCCAACCCATGGTTAACTGATGCTCCTTCAGGATGAGAAAGATTGTGAATCAACCTGAACGCCCCTGGCTCCTTCTTAGGGACCACCCCGAGTGGCGACACCACAAAGTCTTTTAACGGTGGACTTGCAAAAGGCCCCGCTACTCTCCCCAGCAATCTCTCCTTCTCCACTTTGGATCTCACCACTAGAGGCAAATCCCTAGCGGATCTCAAATTCTCAGCCTCTCTGGGGGCCTCACAACCCACATATGGTATCCTGAAACCCTCGCTAAATCCCGCCAGCAACAGGAGCCTGTCACGCGCGAGCGGATATTCCTGCAAGAGGGGCAACAATTTGTTCAACATCACAGGCGAGGGTCCCTTGCACGCCCCTGCTGAACTGCGTGCACATTCATCCAGAATTAAATCGGGGGAGGGGTTGGAGTGAAGAGGCGGCGCGCTGGCGTTATTGCTTGCTACTTGCCTCCTTTGTAGGCTTGGGAGCGCCCCCTTGCTGAGCGGTGCACAATCCTGCTGCATGAGAGCCTCCACACTTGTTGCATGAATGTTCAAACTTACAAGACTTCCCCCAGGCGCAATAACCGGCGTTGAAGGATCGACAAATACCCGGGGATGATCTCTTAAAGAAGCCTTTGTTACCCCCTCTATTCCTGTAACCACCCCGAAAGGACTGTCTGTCCTGCTGCTGCTCGCTCCGCTGCGAGGCGTTGTTCGAGTACCTGCCTCCCTGCTTCTTGTCTACGGCCCCCCCATTACGAAGCAGGTTGGAGCCCATATGGTCTAGCCACAATTGAACCTCTTTCTGGTCCCATCTCATCTCTGGACACAAGGACATCCTTCGCCTAAATTCCAAGTCATAAGACACCCAACCTTGACCACCCCAACGCGCCGCCTCCTTTCGTATCAAGGTACTGTACTGGACTAGCGCCTGCGCCTGTTCAGGATATTTCTCCAATATCACCGCCTGGAAAATTGCAAATGCATCTAGCCAATTTTCTATGGTTTTTTCGGGCCACTGTTGGTATTTGGTCTTTTTATCCTCCTCCTTAACTCCAGCCTTCCTAACATCAGTTCCTTCCTGACCTAACAGCAGTAGCGAGAAGATATCTATCAACTCCCGCTTCCATATCAACTCCTTGGCCGCTAACGGGACTTGCCATGCCAGGTGACAATGACCCGACAACAGGGGTGCGGCCGCCACTCGAGGCTCAGTGTTAGGGGTAGAAGGAGATGCTGCCAAGGTAACCATGCCAACTGCGCTTCCTGTAGAAGAAATGGTATTAGATGACACAGCTGATACCCCAGCAACACTGCCCAATGTAGGGGCCACAGACGTACCAGTGTTTTGAGCGGGAGTGACCACCAATGCCGCCACAGGGACTGCCGTGTCGCTGACGATGGCTGGCGCAGGCAAAGCAGGCAGGGCGGGCTGCAACGGCGTGGGAGGCGCCACAATGCTACCGCTCGCCAACGACGTCGAAGAGCTCGCCACCACAGCAGGGGTGTTAGTCACTTGTACGAGCGACGTCGCAGAAGGCAATGCCGCCGCCGGCTGAGTGCCCCACACAGAGGCCGCCACCTTTGCCCCCCCACTGTTGTCCTCCGGTGTACCTGCAGTCTTGTCAGTCTGTGCTGGTGGTACCATGGTTCCAATGAGCTCCCTCATAAATTCTTTAAGGGAATCAGACTGTCTTGCAAGATCCTCCCGAGTGGCATACACGGGCTGAACTGGGACAAGTTCTTTAGAAGCGGCCTGTGCCACACCCGGCAAAGAGTTTCTTGGCGGGGGCTCAATTTGTGCGGACACCGCCCTGCTTTTCCCTGATGAGACGCCCGGTAACGCACCAGGCAACGCGTGTTTGGGCGGAGGCTCTGTTTGTGCGATCACAGCTCTGCTCTTGGCTGCTGGAGGGTCAGGCGGGAACTCTTTGGATGTTTGTCTCTTAGCCCGTTTGGAAAATCTAGTCGGGCCCGCCTCTTGCGATTCAACCTCGGACAATGGAGCCTCGCAGATGACCCCAGAATCATCCTCCTCCGCCTCCTTCAAGAGCCCCTCGACCCAGGCTAAACCCTTCCTCTTGGCCATCCGCATGAAGGCCGCCCATTGCGGTGCTTGGCTCGCATCAGGCAGCGAGTCTTCCACCTGCGACATCTGAGTGAATAGCGCTGGGGATCCCTGGCTTTCCATGCTCGACAATCCGTGCAGTCCGGGTCCGCGCTGCGGGATTCTCCAGGTGGGGGGCGAGGGTCTACACGCCGCTGCACAGGAACAAAAGAGGACGCCAGACCCTCGCCCCCGGGCTATATAGCCCTCCCCCCCTCTCCCCCAGGACAGGAAATTACCTCACGCGTGGGGGGAATCCTAGATCAACCACTGGCTGACCACCTAGTCAGCCAACAACTAGACCGCTTAGGGTCCGTGCCATCCTATGGCACTAAGGATGGCCGCCCTCGCAGGTAGCCACCTTTGGTGTCCCGGGGCAGCCTGTCAAAACCAAAGTAAGAATGGCTGAAAAAACAGTGGCACGAGGTAATCGAGGGAATAGGCTAACACAGAAAGACAAGCGCTGGTCACATGCCGCACCCGGCACAGTAAAAAAACAACAACACGCGAGTGGTGTGCGCCGCGCGCGCAGCAATCATTAACAAGCAGCAGCTGTTTTTGGGAGTCACTCGTGCTTGTGGCGCGCCGCTGCTCGCTCCCTAAAAGGGGATGCCGCCACAAGCACGAGTACAGTGCTTGAAAAGTGAAGACCGATGGCTAAAGGTTTGCAAAGGTGAGGATGTCTGTTGGCATAGATAAGTGAGTGGGTGAATTAAAACCTTAAGATCTCCCACACTGGGTAGGCAATGTGTGGGCTGTCTACCTCTGCACTTGGTTGGACAAATTGCAGGAGACAGTGCTCTCTACTGGGAAGCGACACCCACTCAAGTTGATGTAATGGTGAACTTACATGTTGTCAATTCTACTGTCTGCACTACATGCCTACTTGTTACCCCCTTACTAATTGTATTGTCGTTCAAATGTTTACACTTGACATGTCCACTTACTCTGTATCGCCCCAGTGAATTACTTGTCAATATTCCCTGTATGGTTGTTTCAAAACCAAAATAAAGTTTGAATAATAAGTATTAAAGTGAGAACATGTGGCATTCTCTAGCCAAAGCGAATCTTGGGAGGCAGGACAAAGGAGTTTCATAGGATATGCCATAAGTTGCATCCTCAGGAGGTGTGAGTATTCTAGAAGACTATTTTTCAGAATTGCATGTTTAAGAACCGCCTCACTGAAATAAACAGTTATTTCTGATTGATATCTGGAATAATAAGTGGTGATATGTTCTGTCGGAAACCAATATCTGAATTGATGGCGATTCTCAAATGAAATGTGACCGATTTATTTGAGGAAAATTGAAAAAAACTCTTGAAATAATAGCCAAATTAATTAATTTCTCAAAATTTGAACTTGCTGGAAGAGCGCATTCTGTAGGTCAGCTTGACCTCACTGGTAAAGAACGGGAGCTGGCTGTATGAAAATTCATAAGGAATTAGACCCGTGGCTCTCAACAAGCATGAATAGTCGCATTTTTTTCATTAAAAAATGTACAAAGATGCTCTCTAGTAAGAATGTTATTCTTATGTTTTTCCAGATGAACGATATCATTGTGACCTTGCGGGACTCGAACCTGAACCTGAAGCTGACGCTCGCCTTCAGCATAGGCATGCCCCTCTCTTGCCGGACCCGAAGAGAGGGCTCACGCAGGTTCCAAGCGGGTGCCTAGCGTACAGGGCGGTGTGCCATTTCGCTACCACCCCCCTACCGAGACCCATGGTGCTCTGATCTTTTGCACCTACTAATAAACTCGGTTCCACTCCAACGTGACGGAATCAAAATACAGTGTTTTAAAACCTTTTTAACACTAGTAACCTCAGGCCAGGGTGGGCCTTAGCGCGCCCATACCACCGGGGTTCATCACTACACTAAACTTCACTGGTCCTGACGAATGCCTGACTAACTGCTCACACATAGGCAGAAACATGTTGACCACACTACAGGGATACAATTGGACTTTTGATTTTGGTCCTTTATCCTACACTTTTGTTTTTATTTATGTCCAATTGGCAAAACAAATAAACTACCTTTTTGACACAACTTGGAAATTTTTAACTCACTTACTTCACACTTCACCTACCACTGAAACCAGCTCCGCAGTAACCTGGCGTCGCAGCACACTAGGGTGGCTTTCGGCCACTCCTGGTGGAGCCCGATGATGAAGCATGTCACCAACTAGGTTGGTAGGTGAGGGCTTTCAGAACAACCTAATCTGGTTTTCCTCACTGGTAATCTTTACTGTGAGTGTCACTACATGCTTGCTCTTGTCTAGCCTCTACTTGTATTACGCTCCTCTCTTGATTCCTAAACCTCATTAAACCTCTTTTCCACATTAGGTTCTAATTGCGACAAGCACATTCCCTTGGAGTGTGAATTTTCCAGCACATTTGGTAATAGTGAAAGGGACAGACTGTTACGATGGGAAAATAAGGCGCTACGTGGACCACCCAATCACAGGTATTTATAGTAAATGCTTTGCATGTTTACTGAGCTATAAGTTGGCTTCGGAGCAGAAATTGTAATTGATAATTATCTATCAAGGGAAGCCAGCAGTAGTCGTGAGTGATGGCGAAAGTGAGTGCAGGTCCTGAGCGTTACGTTTTTTAATGTTCCGCGCCACATTCTTAAGGGCCCTGTTTGTTGAGAGGGATAAGGCGACCATGAAATTAGTTTCCCTTTCGTCTGCTTTCCCACATGATATATCTGCAGATATACGGCTTCGATGTGAGTCGGCTGCCATTTCTGAGCCACTTTATCATAACACGTCATTTCCGCTGACATTTACCAACTGCTTTGATCTGTGGGTCAGGGGCAGTGTTGGTGGCGTGAGCAAGGGCATGGAAGGGCAGAAAAGATGGAAGGGGAAAAGCATATGCTCGTCCCGTGGCGCTGCAGAGACAGGGCAGTTGCTGGGCATACCTCTACCTGCAACCCATGCTCGTTTCCAGCCGCAGTGTTAGGAGGGGTAGAACTTCTAAAAGTGGCTCCTGTTAACTTCCAGTCTGGAAATGCAGGAGGATGGAGGGAGAGTGCTCTGCCACAGTGAGGCCCATTAGTGCCAGCTTTTGGGTGTTGCAGCCGGTTCCGAGTGGGCACACGTAGCATTACTGGCTGAGGCGACTTAGGAGCAGCCTGCAGAATCTTTGTGTGCACAGCATTTATGAGGGGATAATAACAAGAGTGTGATAACTCTGGTGATTAATGAACTTGATGGAGAATTCTGTGATTTGTCTACTCACCCGGCACACTAAAAAAAAAAAACACGTGAGTGGTGCGCACCGTGTGCGCTGCACTAATTAAAAAGCAGCAGCTGTTTTCAGGAGTAGTGTGTGCATGCGCGCGCCGGCTTCACTTTTCAAGCTCTGCACTCGTGCTTGTGGCGCGCTGCTGCTCGCTCCCGCGAGGTGGATGCCGCCACAAGCATGAGTGTGTGCTTGAAAATGAGCAGAGCAACGGCTAAAGACCCTCCTATGCAGCACATGCGCGTAGCATAGGCGAGACCTAAAAAGGAAGGGTAGCCCAAAAATGCACTGCAGGATGCAGCGGCAGGCCTGAGACTTAAAAGGCTACCTTAGCGGGTAACACAATGAGTGCTGCAGCCCACTAGTAGCATTTAATGTAGAGGCCCTGGCTACAAGTAGTACCATTTACTAGAAACATATAGTAAATTAAATGTGGCAATTGGGTGTATGGCTAGTTTACCATGTTTAAAGGAGAGAGCATAACCCCTATTGCACTGGTTAGCAGGGGGGGGGGGATGCACAGAGTCCTAAAGCCAACAAAAATAGTTTCAGCAAAAACCATGGCGTGAGGGCAAAAAAGACTTGGGGGAATACTATGCTAAGGATGTCAGGTCTAACAAAACTATTTTAATTTTAATGTATATCAAAGGAAATCATGACTTGTCTCGAAGTAAAAGTACAATTGGTTTTGAATACTGTAACCTGATGATATAGTTTAAACACATAAGGATGTCTACAAAAATTTAAAAGGATGAAAATGGAAAGAAAAATGCATTGGAAAATAAAGCTTTGGCACAAAAATGTACTTCTTTTGAGATGAGTGTGTACATGTCACTGATCTCCCAAAATGGCATCTCTCAGTTCAAAAGAGCCAACTTGAAGTGGATCGATCCACTGCCTTTCACTGTGGTGGACGGAAGCACATTTTGAATGACACCTCAACAGACCAGCTCCTCTAGCAATGTATATATTTATATATTTTTTTATTTAGGATTTGTTATCATACATGGTTAAAAAAAAACAGCAGGAGACCTATGGAGGCTATACGTGTCAGCACATTGGCAATCCTCCACTTTAAATTGACCTCCCCTTTAGCAGTCCTTACAAAATATGACACAAAAATGGAGAGGTGGCGAAAAAAAATTCCGAACGATTATGCAAATTGGTCTGGCAATGCCACAGCCATAGACCATCAAATATTGCCACTTTTTTAGACTTGGGATCATTACCACAGAGTGATGTTAGGCTCTCTGATGAATCTGTTTTATGTCAGAGGTAGATATTTACCTTTGTGATAAAAAAAACATAGGGGGAGGTTCACAATGACGTGCAATAACTATCGCCAACGTCAGTCATCGCCAGAAAAGTTAACGCCGCCTAACCCTGAACCCTAAGGCTCGTGGCTCAGCCCAACCCTCGCCACCATCGCACGGAAACACAACCTCAACATCATCTCCTATGCCAACGACACCCAGCTGGTAATCTCCCTCACCAAAGACCCAGCCACCTCCAAAATCAACCTCCAGGAAGGAATGAAAGACATTGTGAAATGGATGAAGCTCAGCCGTCTGAAACTGAACTCAGACAAAACGGAGGTCCTCCTCCTCGGACCATCCCCATCCACATGGGACGACTCCTGGTGGCCCACAGCGTTGGGCACCGCACCGACACCCACAGACAACGCACGCAACGTGGGATTCATCCTGGACTCCTCTCTCACGATGACCAAGCAAGTCAACGCCATCTCATCCTCATGCTTCAACACCCTGCGCATGCTCCGAAGGATCTTCAGGTGGATCCCCACCGAGACCAGAAAGACTGTCACCCAGGCCCTCGTCACCAGCCAACTGGACTACGGGAACGCCCTATACGCAGAAACCACAGCCAAACTTCAGAAAAGACTCCAGCGCATACAGAATGCATCCGCACGACTCATCCTCGACATCCCTTGCCACAGCCACATATCTGCCCACCTGAGAGACCTGCGCTGGCTCCCCGTCAGCAAAAGGATCACGTTCAGACTCCTCACCCACGCACACAAAGCGCTCCATGACATGGGCCCCGAATACCTCAACAACTGCCTCACGTTTTACACTCCAACCCGCCAGCTCCACTCCGCAAGCCTCACCCTCGCCACCGTCCCACGGATTCACAGAACCACCACCGGAGGAAGATCGTTCTCCTACCTAGCTGCCAAGACATGCAACTCCCTTCCCGCCCACCTACGACTGACCCAGGACCATCTCACCTTCAGGAAACATCTCAAGACCTGGCTATTCGAGCAGTAGCAGCACCCCCCTCCCTTCAGCGTCTTGAGACCATCACGGGTGAGTAGCGCGCTCTATAAATGTTCTGATTGATTGATTGCCATGGTAGCATGGTATTAACAAGCCCATGCTACATGGCGATAAAACAGGGAATGGCGGAGAAAACAGCCTTTAATATTATCGCGACAGTAATTCCGGCGTTAGCCAGAGATACCTGGGGATCGGCACATCAGCGCCAGAAAAGTACCATCTTCCCTCCTGCCGATATTGCCATGTGAAGATTGCCCAGTGAGTTTATGGCTGTGGGTTGTTTCATCAGGAGGGTTACTACATAATGACCAAATCGAATGAAATAAAATGATAAAAATCAAGAGAAGCTTTGCAATAGAGCGCGTGACTTTAGGATGGCGGCTCGTGGCAGCTGTGCCCATGCCTCATTACAGTCAAGTTTGGACGGCTGAGGGGCAGGGTCAAGGGGGAGATCCGCATTGGTTCCATCATTCTGTGCTGTGTGAGGGTCACCAGAGATGAAATATCATATCAGAGAGCCAGTGAGGCCTGACACTTCGTAAACATTGTTTGTGGGCTTAACGCGTCCTCCTGCTCTCATTACTGCCGTGCCTTTAAGTGCACTGGCCGGTCAGCTGTAGACACACACAGGACATGCACACTCGCAAACTCCAAAAAGAATGAATGCAGAACTGGGCTCTGCTCTGTGTTCAGAGGAAAGACTCTCCAATTTGCCCCCACCGTGGATCTCCTTCCTCCATTTCCCTTCTGCTCTTGGACATTGACTACTACCTTTTAAATGGCCATTTGCGTCAGTAAGATTGATTGTGTGCAACACACCCACAGACTTTACCAGCACTGATGCAATGCAGACCCATATCAGGCTTGCCTTGCACCGACACAGCCCGGCAAACAGTTACTGCAGCAAAACTGTATGCTCAGATCATAAACAATGCTTTGATGACTGACTTCCAAACCATTTCTGTCCCTGCTAAGGTACTGAAACCTTTACTCTGATACTCCTTCACATGTTTTCATACATTTAAACAATAAACAAATAGAACTTGTTTGACAGCCTGGTCCTAGCATCTTGGCAATCGCCCTCCTGCATTTTCCTGGTTCTGTTTTTTGCTAGTGGACGCGCCAAGCAAGTCAAACTGGCTTCTTTTTCGCCTACCATCCCTGCAGCTGTTGTGGAGTCCCTTTCTGTTCAACACCTGCACCAAGCCTCTTTAACATTTATGGGGCCTCTTGGACTGTGATAGTGTTGGCTCTCACATGAACGCTGATAATCCACAGATCCACATCAGGACCCTGCAGATGATCCTCGGTTTACCAATTCCATGAACGCTACTAATTATACCAAGTCCAATTAAAATAGCATTTCCAGCACAGGAAGGGGGCGTTTTCTTTCCCTAATAAGAGATGTGTTCACAATAAAGTATTAGCTGCAAGGTAGGAGAAGGCCCTCCACCGGCTCTTGTTCTGCAGATGCGTGGGGTCTCTGCCAGGCCCAAGTTGGCGGAGCGGAGGTTCCTTTTGGGTACGTGGAATGAGGCTCTTCTTTTGTTGAGGGATTTGGGTCCAAGGTTGTTGATGGATTTGTAGGCGTGGGTGAGTTGTGTGATTGTTATTCTCTTCTTGATGGGGAGCCAGTGTAAGTCTCGTAGGTGCTGGGTCATATGCTTGTGCCGTGGGGTTCCGAGGACGAGCCTGGCTGCATAGTTCTGGACGATTTTGAGCCTGTGGAGCAGTTTATTGTGGATTCCTGCATAGAGGGCATCACTGTAGGCAAATCTGCTGGTCACGATTGCGTGGCTGACGGTCTTCCTGATTTCAGGGGGCTACACTTGATGGTCATGTGGAGGATGCGGAGGCAGTTGAAGCAGGTGGAGGCAACAGCATTGGTCTTGCGGGTCATGGTGAGGGAGGTGTCTAGAATAATGCTGAGGTTCCAAAAGTGGTCCGTAGTTGTGGGCGGGTTTGTGAGCGCAGGGGACCACCAGGAGCTGTCCCATGCAGTGGTGGAGGGTCCAAGGAGGAGGACCTCTGTCTTCTCTAAGTTCAGTCGTAGGCAGCTGTCATTCATCCATGCTGCAACGTATTCCATTCCTGCCTGGAATTTGAGTCTGGTGTATTCTGGGTTCTCCATGAAAGAGAGGATGAGCTGGGTGTCGTCAGTGTAAAATACTATGCTGAGCCCATGCTGTTTGACTGTGGTGGCGAGGGGGGCCATGTAGATGCTGAAGAGCGTGTGGCTGAGCGAGGATCATTGGGGAACTCCACAGTTGATCTCTGTATGTTCATAGAGGAAGTGGGGAAGTCTGATCCTTTAGGTACTGACGGAAATAAAGGAGCGGATCCAGTCAAGTGCGGTTCCTCGTATACCGGCGTCGTAGAGTCTGGTTGCGAGAGTGCAGTGTGAGACGGTGTCGTAGGCTGCGGAGAGGTCTAGTAGGATGAGGGCCACACTGTGGTCCTGGTCGAGTAGCATGCGCATGTAATTATTGGCTGCAGGAGGACGGTCACGGTGCTGAGGTTGCTGCAAAATATGGACTGGGTGGAGTAGAGGATGGCGTTCTCTTCGATGAAGTATATCAGCTTTGTGATTGACTCAGGTCAGGGAGCCTGGCTGCAGATTTCCTGTAAGCAGACGCAGAAGAGCAGGAGCTGCAAAGAGACGTGGCCCGACTACAAAGGAATATTTCCCTCATTACAGTATTTACGACACCCGCTCACACACATATCCCCGCGTCCAGGCACCATCCAGTATTCTTTCTTGCGTTTACCACCTCACATCTGACCAGCAGACCAGCAAGGGCACTTCTCAATGGCAGACGCTGTGCGCACATGCACAGCAGGACTAACACTCGTGTGCCAAAGGCACATACGTAGTTACAGCACATCACATGACATTCATTGCATTCCATTCCAATGTATACTAATACTAGGCACATTGCAACAGTAGGTTAGGTGTTGCATTGTGGAGACATGAACATCACTATTCCCACTCTAGTGAGTGCAACACTAAACTTAACTTTGCACCCCAATCACAAGCGTGAACACAGGAATTCCTTTTTGAGCCCCAAATCCACACACAAAACTCAAAATTGACACAATTACACACACCAAAATGTATATTTTACCCCAAATCACACCCCAAAATTCATATTTTACCCCTAAATCACATCCCAAATTCATATTTTACCCCAAATCACAGCCCAAAATTCATATATTACCCCAAATCACACCCAAAAATTCATATTTTACCTCAAACCACACCCCGATTTTCATATCCAACATACGAAACCCATACCCACACAAATTACTTAAAATGACCCCATTACTGACCTCACAATGTGTTGTACTCAAATGCGATGTAAAGGCACCTGCGTTGTTGGAGTTGCGTAGTTAATGATGTAATTCCTGCAGTGTAGTGGAAGTCTCCCATACCACAGGCAAACCATAGCCAGGCCTGTCTGCATCCTTCTGCCCCTGGACTGCGCTCAGCACCAAGGAGCCTTCCTCTTGGACACTCCACCGCTACGACGCCAGCACCCTCCTCGCCATCAACCCTGGACGCAAACTCGCCTGTCAGGACCAACCCCTCCTCTGGAGGGGTTATCAATATCGCCATCACTGACGGTTGCAGTTTCACCCGCAAGGAGCACCCCGACCGTCAAGGAGGAGGCATTGCCATCATCTACAGGAGCACACTCCGACTGACCACACACTCTAATGACCCATGGGTGACCATGGACCACCTCAACTCCCAGACCTGGATAAAGCCCAAGCACATCCACTGCGGCACCCTCATGTGCAGGCCCCCCGGTCATTGGACCCCCATTCTCAAATACCATTGTTGACCTCATTGTACCCCATGATCTCCCATCCCCCGACAACATCCTACTATGTGATCTGAAGTTCCACCTGGACAACCCCAGTGACCAGGACACCACCGCCTTTTGGGGATGGTCACCCACATCAGACGCAAGCAGCAACTCACATCAACAGGCCACATACTAGGACACTTGGTCGAGCACGTCACCGACGCAAGCGGGAGCTTCAACTTCAGCAACAACACCGGACTCTCCTGGACCAACAATCATCGGATCCATCACATCTTCACCTTGCCCACCGGACGCCACTGACATCATCGCAACCCCTTGCAGCTGGATCCAGGTCACGGTTGGACGTCCCGTCAACTCTCTCAGCACCAACACTCCGCCACTGCTAACAAATGATGACACCACAGCTCACAACCAACACCGATGGATCTCCAACTGCGTCGACATTCGGGCACCCCTGATGAACTACACTGCGTCAGTACCTTCCGCCTGTCTGATGGCAGGCGTGAGGGTAACGCAGTGACACAAGCATAGGCTTGCCCCATGCTTTGCTGGAGTTGCGTCGTGGTTGTGACACAACTGCAGCAATGCGTGACTTTAGCGCAGACAGATATGTCAAGGTTCCTGAGGTAACTGTAATTACTTGCGTCATGGAGTGTTGTTCGGTGAGTACAGCGAATCCACGCTGTCGCAAGAAGAGTGTACTGAGAAGTGTTGCAACGCAGTCTTGTCACTGCGCTGCAACACTTTTCATGACTGGGGCACAGGAATGCGCATTATCTTATTGATGGTGCGCAGTCTTGCCCTGTAATTTGTGGAAGGGCAGCGCAGCAACATTGCTTGCAGCGCGGTCCAGCAACAAAACCTGCAGAAATGCGGCCCCAATGGTTATCTCCATTTTAAGACCTGATTTTTCCTGGTCTTAAAAATTGCCTCTAGTTGCAGTTATGTTTAGTGCAAACAAATGAACCAGCAAGGTAGGAAGGACCCTGGGTATCAACTAGTTATGAAAAACAATTGGTCCTTCAAACATTACAATTCAATTAACAATACATATAGACCAGCATCAGTACTATATTGTATTAATGATGTCCCACCAGACACTTGATTTAATGGATCAAGGCAATTAGTAGTGATCAAACACAAAGTGATCGAGTGGGACACAGTCCTGTATCCTACAAGAACAAACAAAAGACATTCACAAATGAACACACATTTTTCTGGCAAAACAAGGAAAAGCTTTTCGCCAATACAAATAATCTGGGCAAGCTTTTTGAGTCAACAGCTGTTGCACTAGTTTTAACAAATCAGTTTAACGTGCAAGCTGTTTAAAAAGTCAACGACCTTTCGATCCATAACTAGATACTTGGATCATCATCAGGACAGGGAAATTTGCAGGCCTAAAGTGATACGCTGCCTAGGGGAAAAGTCAAAAGTGTTTTTTAGGAAAACCACAATAACAAACACGGCGCCGCCATGTATTGATGGCCGAGGGGCGTCCGATTTGGCAGAACGCTGGCTGGGTGCTGATCACACATGCAGCCGGTAGCGTGTGGTGGTTTCGAGTTGATCACGTCATCTTAAAATAAGGAGTTCCCTTGTGAGTAGGGTAATGTTGGGTTAACGTAAGATTTTGCAAGGGAATGCCTCCCTTGCATAGCATTAGCGTTAGTTAACGCTGACAGAAGTGGAGATGTTTAAAAGTGTAGTTTTCGCCTAAAAGCTGTTGCTAACTGCTGTTAGCGATAGCTTGTGAATTTTGCGATAAAAATATTGGCGCTTTATTGGCAGAAAAGTGCTGCTAAAGCGATGATATTGCCTTGTGAATATCCCCCATATTGTCTTATTTAAGACCTTTGTGCATGTTTAACTAATTACACATCTTAAGACTGTAAAAATAATCTAAGTGTTTTTCATCATATTTATATGAATCATGTTTTTTTTTAATTGCATCTTTGGAGATAACCAAATCTCAACAAGCTTCCTGCCTTAGTCCCAATCACGTTGTACGAAAGAATGGTGCTCTGAGTAGCACAGAATCCATATCCTTTAAGCGTGAAATGAAACACAGGCGTACATAGTGTGTTGACATATTTATCTCTTTATGTGGAATACAGAGGTCCCAATGAAACACTAAGCCCTTTCAGCAAATTATTTTATATCAAATGCATTAGCATTTCCAGAACTAGAAAACAAAGGTACTATTGACAGAAAATATCATTCGAACAGAAGACTAATTGAAAATGGCGCCCTCAGGGTTTCCCTGAATAAAAGCAGTGAAGGTCAGAGAGGGCAGATCTGTGCATAATTCAGATAGTGGCTGTTACAGGTGCCATTCCCAGAAGTATAGTTAAATAGTATAATGCACCTAAGACTCAGATCTGTGTAACATGCGAATCAAAAATTCCACTCCCAGCGTAATAATTTAGAGAGTTAATGTCCTGCCGAAGAGAGCAGTCTGTAACTTGCATATTTCAAAACTGATCTCCAGCAAGCAGTGGCGGTTCCTCCTTAGGGGCGCAGGAGAGTCACCCCGCCCCACACTGCAGCGCAGAAAGTGTGAAAATAAAATGATAATAAAATGATTTTATTACCTGTTTATTTGTTACTCTCTGCCAGCAAATGGGGTTTGGGGGCGAGGTCAGTGCGTCATTGCTGCTGATTGGCAGCAGTGAGGAAGGGCCACATAAATTTGAAGTGCACATGTTGGTTTGGCCTGCTACCTTGCTACGGCAAATCAGGCATGCACAATTCAAACCTCTCCAATTCAGCTGTCTTAGACAGCTGGGTTGAAGAGCAGTCACAGGACTCCACAGCCTTTCAGAGCAGAGAGCCAGCCCACGCCAGTCAACTGAGATGCTTCACTCATGCTGTTTAACAGCATGAGAGCAGCGTTGTGATTGGATAAGAGTGTTGGTTGAGGGACCTCGCACTCAGACTGAGTCTGCAGCCAGTATATGCTGCAGAACATCGAGGATGACATCGAGGACAAGCAGTGTGAGGTAAGTGAAACAGCTTTTATTTTTAAATTGTTTTATGCGCCTCTCCGATTTAATGTGTAACCAACCGCCACTGCCAGCAAAACAGCTGTGGGGTTAAGGCTCACACTTGAGAGATCTGTGTGTTTACCTGCATATCATGTGGTCCAATCCCCAAAAAATAATTCAGTGAGTTGATGTTTGCACTTCAGAGATCTGAGTGTTACCTGCAGACCAAATGTACTAACCCTAATAAAGTAGCAGAGGATATATATATATATATTTAAAAATATTAAATTGCCTACTGCAGTAGCGTAGCAAAGATGCCATGGCTCCTGTGCAAGTAAGGAAATTAGTAAAATACATCATTTTCAGGGTTCGATGGGCTCCTCAGGACTCTGGGCCGTGGTGCCACTGCACCTGCTGCATGAAGGATAGCTACACCGCTTGCCTGATCCAAAGATCTGTGTAAAACCCACAGGTCGTAGTCGCCAGTTCCATTAAGATAGCTCCATAAGTCATAAGTGAGTTGTATATACACTGGCATAACGAAACTTGAGGGGGCCTCCCTGCAAGGCACGTGGAGGGCCCAATCAGGATCTCAGCAGCCAGGGTGCTGTGCTTAGGGGGCCCCCTGGAGCTTGGGGCCCCCCACACCGTGGGGGTTGCGGGTGCCTGTGTTACGCCCCTGTGTATTTAACCACATCGTCACAGTTTCCAGTCCCAGTAAGACAGATCAGGATGTTGCTACTCCTGCTGCAGAAAGATTTTAACCTGGGGCCATGAACATAGGTGTTGATTCAGCAAAAGGGATAGCCAAAGTAACATCATATACACTTTGATCTCAATAACATCACAGGAAGTGACATAAGAACTTTGACCTTGATTTCTTCCCAGGACGCATGTCACATGACCCTGACATCACAACAATTGACTTTGTTGAAGATCTATAATATTAGGGCTAAAGTACTGAGGTGTTAGATAACCATATAGAGGAACAAGGCCGAAGGCTAGGTTCCTATGTAAGGTTATAGAAATCTGAAGTGACTTGCAGTATCCTTATCAGGTACAACACAGGGTACTTTATCCTATATAATACATGATCACACCATTACCTTTCCCACAAACCACTTAAAACCTTGGTACATAGCTCTTTCACATGAAAGAGCAAGTATGTTTGCAAACATGAAGAATAAAAATAAAAACCTCTATTGCAAAATTAAACACATCAAAGGCCTGTTAGACATTTGGTGCAAACAGATATTAGAAACAGTTCAGTACAAGTCTGTTTTTAATTTAAAAAAAGCTACAGTGTGCATAATATGTAGAAATTTGCAGAAAGATTCTAGCTTTTCTCTAAGGAGTGCAAAATATAAACATTCCCTCTGCTTGCCATTGTAAGCTGTTAAAAACAGAGAAGAAGATAGAAAAGCAATGTTCGGTTTGTTGCTTTAAACAGCTGCTTCAATAAAACTCAATGACCTTCTGCTGCTGGCTCTGGCAGCAAGCATTGTGATGTCAGAACTCGACTGTAATAACTTATAATAGTTGAGTTCTGACGTCTTTTCTTTATAATCAGCAACTGGGAGAGTCACAAGTCACTGATTATAAAGATATTAGAGACTGCGATTTATACAGGGATTACAGCTTCCCATGTATTATCACTGCATAATCAGTATACAAACATAACACAGACACATATCTATTTTAGATACACCTATATTATGGTGCTGACTTGATATTTGAACGTTGTGGGGCAACATAATTGCCCTGAATTGTAGTAAGCAAGCAATGAGAATAGACCAGACCTCTTCTAGGGGTATCCCCCTTTGAGAAAAATTTGAAAAGAGTGGCGTGAAATCATGCATTTTAAAGCACAGTTTTTACATACATTTGATAAAATGCCACACCAGGAAATTGGATTTTCGCGTGCTGGCGTCCAAAGGCTTTAGGACTCGGGAGATTGAATTGCACGCAGCCGAATATTTAGAACAGGAACTAAAACTTCCAAAGAATGAATATGCCTTTAATTTCTCTGGTTTAAGTTGTCTATCGCTCTTCACACCGTCTACCCTTCAAGTGCGTTTTTTTACCACACTAAGATTGTTGGTCCTGAGGAGAACTCCGCATTGGGGAGTTCGAAACGCGTCGACCGGTTGTGTGGTCGTTTTGTCAAAAAATTGAAATATTTTGTTTAAATAGGTTCAACTAAACAAGGTGTAAATATTTCATTTAAAAGCAGAAAAAATTGTTAAAATGTGAATATTGTATATATGTACATCTAAAGAAATTGATACACAGATTTATGTCTAGTTTTTTGACATTAGACCTTTAGGATTTGCACTGTTTTTTGTTGGATGAATGTAGATGGATGAATGTTTTGGCCAGTGTGCAAGTTTGGATGTGTGATAAAATTGTTGGTAAATAGTTTTTTTGCATTATTTGTAAATATGTCATTGTATTGATCTTGTGTTTATACACCAAACATTGGTTTCTAATGAAAATATAACAAAAGAAATAATTTTCCACTAGTGTTCAAATAAGTAAATAAACTAGTGATGTAAACAAAAAAACGCACCTTTATGTTTTTTTTCATATAGGTTAGATTTAAAATTAATTGAACAATACCCAGTATTGGCAGTTGTTTTGTTGTTGAATAGTTTGGACTCAGCCTTGCTGGTTAGGAGTCACGACCCTGTGTCGTTGTGATTGGACAGGTGTGGAAAGGGCACTCATTAAATATTAATATACTTTCCTTGTGTGCCAAGCCAATGAAAACAGACGTTCCCCAGGAGTTGACTCCACGATTTGAAAATGTGATATGGGTGCCCTCATATGTCAAAAATTACCTCCATTGTACCAGGGCTAAAATGTTGTTATGGGTGCCCCCATATTCCATGGGTCCCCCCATATATCAAAAATGACATAAAATAGTCCTTTGCCAGAATTCTGCAATGTATGCCATTTATATACTATAGGTGACTCTTATGTCAAACATTACCTCAGTATGTCAGGGCCAGCATCTAGTCAGGGTTACCACCCTCCTATAATGCCAGGCTGCCCACCTTTATGCAAAAAATATACCTCTATTTTACTAGTACTGATAGAGCGCGCAGGTCACCCGACTATTATTTTACCATATACGTATCGGGCCCATAAAAACTCAATTCTCCATAACCATAAATCAGGTAACTTTACGTTCTACTACCAGTATCCCAGTTCCTTCCTATTTCATTTCCAGTGT
Source organism: Lissotriton helveticus (assembly GCF_964261635.1). NCBI lineage: Eukaryota > Metazoa > Chordata > Amphibia > Caudata > Salamandridae > Lissotriton > Lissotriton helveticus. Next base: position 1,458,217,100 of record NC_136057.1, read on the forward strand.
ACCCGACTTACCACTCCACTGCTACGGGTACCTAATGATCACAATGGATCAGGGAGCTAGCTGTAAAGAAAAGGCAGACACCAAAATACTTATACTTTATATATTCTATTTGTACTTTTTTATAATAACCACAAACTCAAGAAGTTTTGAAAACCTTTATCTAAACTTCATCGGATTCTGATAGCATAAGATTTACAATGAGTAAGCAATCAATAACCAAGATCACAAAGAGCACGTATCCATAAGGAAATAAATTAGACCAACCATTTATAAGTTTAAAGGAAAATAAGAACAGGGAACATACTAATAATATAAGTTTCAGAGTTTAGACTCAGTATTTTGTCTAAAGGACGGGGAAAATAAGGAACATACTAGAATTTCACAGTGAAATATTTCCCCATAAAGAGGAACTATAAGTAGAGTATGAATGGACCATACTAATAAACCGGTGCAGTTACTTGAATCGTCTAAAGGATGGGTAAAGAAAAGGAACATCTATATATCATGAACTGAAAAAGAATGTACTTAAAGGATGGGTAAGAAATGGAACATGCTAGAATAACAACAAATAATGTATGACTTGTTCATTTAGTGGTGCGGAAAGCATGGAAAATCAAAATGTGCAAGAGTATGACTTTATTGAAGCAAAGAAAGGAAAATATAGAAGGTGCAGAGTAGACTTTTCAGCACTATATTTACCTAGAGTAGTGTGGAGACCAACCCTGGCCACGGGCCAGTTAAGGACGGGAAGAACCCCAAGGAAGGACAGTCGCCAGTAGGACAGCAAGTACGGAAGGGACACCCCAGGACAGGACAGGAAACCCAGATTAGAATCAGGACAGGACCACCAAGGCACGACCAGCACCCGCAGTTCGGAAGCAACGCCTGCGCTCCACCCTCTCTGCAGCTATCAGTCAAAACCCCGATTGGGTTCTCGAATTCCCCAGCAAAGTGCTCCGCCAGCACTTAAGGTTTCCAAACAAAACCCTCGAGTCTATGGAAATTTCGGACAGAGTGCTCCGCAGCCCTCTGTATCAAGTCACCTATTGAGTGTGATGGGTCAGTGACAGGTCAGCTATTCGGACAAGTCGGACAATTTCTCTAGCTAAACCTAGGCTAGTTATACTGTTTTCGGGTCAGTGTACCACCCACCAAATGTTGCAAGTGTAAGAATTCCCAATTTCGATTGGTCCACAAGTAGGCCAGGTTAACACACCAACCACATTTCATTTCTACAAGACCTAATTTACATACTCTGGGACCGCCTATTTGAATTTGGGGTTCCCATGACATGTTCTACAAAATACAATGGATTATATACAATTGTTGCATTTGCAGGACAGTTCAGCTTCGTTCTGCTGGGTCGCAGGTCACTTTCTCAGGAGCATCTTGGCTGTGGCTGCCAGCTGGCTGAGTTCCACTGGTAAAAGGCTTTCTTCCCTCTGCCAGGATGACATGCGCAGTAGGGACTTCTAAGATGGGGTTTGCTTCCCTCCCAGGCCCAAGAGTTACGATACATGAAAAGTAAGCGAAAACAAATTAAAACACAGAAATAAATGAATACACTGTATAACAGGAATCCCTATATGACTCCCCTTACTTTATACTAACTTATAGTATTAATATTAGTGCAAACGCACAGTAGCGCTAAAGCAGCAGCGCAAGCTTCGGCATGTGAGAACGCAAAGCGGCCATCTTAATGCTAGTGCGCAAGTGCAAAGATTCCCACCAGAACTGCGAGTACGTCACGTCACGTGAGTGTGACTAATGCATTCGCAGAAGAAAACCCCGCCAAGCAGCGGCCATTTTAATGACAAGCGTTGTTAATGTTAATACACACATATGCAAGCATCTCTGGGACACCCTAAATGTCAGAATAACAGGGAAATTAGTAAGACAAACATGTTGAGTTAATTCATTATAGTTATTCGAGGTTAATGAGTACAAGCAAGTCGCGTAACGTGCGTATCCTTGCTCCATCAATCCCCTCTTTGATGATATTTACTATCATCACAAATAATAGAACCAGATGGCAACTTAAATCTTTCCCAATTCAATCTCTTCCAACCTTCGATTCAATTTCTCTTTGGTCTCTTTGTTAGGGTGAGAATTTTTCACCCTTTTATAAATTTGATTATTCAGTTCCTCTAATTCAAGTTCATCCACATTCCGTTTCACGCCTCTCTTGTTCACAGTATATTTCTTTTGTGGTTTGCGACATTTGCAACAGACAAATATGAGGAATATGACAAAACCTATTCCTGCAATTGGCATCAGTACCTTAAACAACAAACCTTTACCTAAATTGGAAAACCAATGACCTACAGCGGAGAGACCATCAGTAAGTCTCTTCCAGGCACTATCAACCTCCAGTGGTTGGAGTTCCTTTTCCAAATTCGTAATGTTCCTCACATACCTTTTGAGTTCAACACTTTTGTCAGGTATGTAAGTGCAACAATGTTGCGCTTTCAACATTCTACAGACTCCGCCCTCTTTCGCTAATAAGGTGTCAAGGGCAAGTCGGTTCTGCAAAACCATAGATCTGATCGCAACCATTTCGGTATTGATCATCAGAAATCCACTTGCAGTGTCAGTAGATAACCGATCCACTACTGTAGACAATTTGCAAATTCTGTGTGTGTTCAGAACCACTCCCACTGCAGGTATCAATGCACTAAATATACTACCCATTATTTCCCCTATACTTTCTCTTCTACTGCGTACTAAACCGTTAGTGCTTTCACTGCTTCCAGCAATTTCATTCACATGGTATATTTTCGGGAAGACAATTCCAAAATAGCAGCTTCCATACCAGTGATCCGGCAATTTGAAATAGGCCTTGTTTCCACATATGTAATAAATTCCGGGAAACACAGGTTCTGACCCATTTTTGAAACCCCAACCTCCAATTACCTTATAATTGTGTTCGCATTGACTGGAACCAATGAAAATGTTATTATAATAACTAGTCTTTTCTCGGTGAAGACAAAGTTTCCCTTTCCTTTCGAAATCCAGCAACAAAGCAGGATTAGCCCCACCATTTGAGGTGCTTCCCATGTTTTCAGCCCATTTAGGAATTCTTTGCCTTTTATCATTCGCCTTTCTTTGGAAACTTTCCCTTCTTTTCTCTGCCATGTTTAGAAACATTTTCTCTTGTTCATGTAATGAACAGGTCAAGTTATCTCTATGTGCTTCACCTAAATCTATGGTACCTCTAGTCAGAAAATATTCTCCCATTTAACGTGTGACATCACTTTTCGTATGTACAGGGTTCAGATTTCCACGTATAGGAAGTTCAGAAAATATCACGTCTGAGTTAGAGTAATAGTACTGTAACGGTCCTCTCTTATAGAATAAGCTAGCTAAAATACTACAGGAAATTCCATATGTTAGTGGCAAGTGATGGTAGGTCACTTCCTCAGCTACAGAAGTAGGTAGCTTCATGCAAACATAACAATCTTCTATTTCCATGGCTTCTACATAATGTACTAAAAGGTTTGCGAATACGTTTAAATGAGTCCTGTTCTTGATTCTGTGAGAATGTAGTCCTTCCTCATCTGGTGCTTCTAAGTCCATTTTAGTTTGCCTAATGCCAAGTGCTTTCTCATGTTCATCTACACTTTGTGGTGTTAGTTCGTCAGTGTCTTTCGTCACAGTTTTTGTAGAGTCAATATCAGTATCCTTACTCATCATATAAGGAACAGTAATGGTTAGTCCTATCCATATTATTAATACTAAAGCTACGCTACATATACATACTTTGCAGCACGTTTTACAGCAATTACCTCTAGGTCTTCCATTCACATTTGAATCAGACATTTTTGCTCAAAAGAAGCTTTCCAACCCCTCTTTGTAACTTTACACAGGTTGCTTACACAGGGCAACTTCAGGTTGGTTCTTCTTCTTCGGTAGACTGGTCAGCATTCACTTCTTCATCACTTTCGTCACTTATTTCAAGATCCTCAAATTCCTCTAACACCAGGTAAGTCCATTCAGGATCCTGATACTTTTCGTTCAGTCTTTTTATTCGGGCACTTCTTCGCTTAGTGTTTTCTCCAGTTGGCTCTGTTTTACTGGAAGCTTGCTTTCTTTGCTCAAGTTTCTCTTCTACTGTTTTCAGTCTCAGTCTCAGTCTCTTGATGTACCTTGGCTCTCTATTTTTCTTCTTGAGTCTTTTAACTGGCACTGTTGTTGGGCTCTCGTCTAATGCTCTTTTATTTTCGTTCAGTTGTGGCACTTCTGCTTCTGTTTCCTCCCTTTCTATCTGACTAGTCCCAGGTCTTATTTCAGTTTCTTCTGCCTGGTTGCCAAGCTGGCCTTGTTCAGGTGTATACCGAATTTGACTTTTTGATGTTTCGCTTCCTGTATCCTGAACACATTCGTCTATTTCTATCTGATCCTGTTCAAGCACTTCGAACCTTTGATTTTCTTCTGCTTGAACTTTCGCCCTAATTCCTGTCTGTTCCTTTTCAATCTCCGGAGTTCTTGGAGGTGTGTCAATAACCTGTTCTGTCCCTACCTGACCTTCCTCCTCATCAGATTTGACATGGATTTCGATGATCTGATTATCTCCTTCTATTCCGGTCTCCTCCTCACTATTCCACTCTCTATCTGGGTATGTCTGGCTTCTGGTTCTTATTGGATCAACGGTCAGGTCGATTACTGGGATCCATGCATCTTGACTGGTGCTCGGTTGTTCATCATCAGCTACTTCAGGACCAACATCTGGAGACCCCTCAGCTGGACAACCTTCAGCGTCAGTTTCTTCGTCTTCGGTTACCTTCTTCGTATGACTGGCATGGATCCACTTTGGTACTCCTGCACACTTCACCGCTGTCGTGGTTACCAGAATCACTTGTCTTGGCTTTCCCCACTTCGGTGCAAGGCAACTCGATCGAGTGTGCTTCTTAAGTACCACCAAGTCACCTGGATTCAGTTTATGGACTGGAGTTGCTGGCCTGGCGACGGCGTCTTCCCCAATCTGGGGAGAGATAGAACGCACTTGGTCACCCAGTTGCTTGCAGTACTCTAGTACCAAATCGATTACACGAGAGAGGGTGCCCCACTATCGCCAGGGAACAGAGCACAAATGACACCAAGTCAAAGGGAAATCCCTGGGGTATACTCGTTTGCTAAGAACTTTTCAACCACGGTAATTACACTCGAGTATAGGTCCAGCAGGTTGCTGTACTCAATAATACTATAGTGTCAAAATAATAATAATTTCCACAGAGAAATAAAGTTTGTTCACACTCTATTAAAATGATAAGCAATATTTATTTTCCATACAATAATACACAACAAAAATTATTTAAAATTTCAAAGCAATATTCTTTGAAAGACTAAAAGACATTACAATCAATATTTCACAAGTTCATTAATAAAAAATACATAACAAGCTGGTACATATATCCCACACAATTGGTTCATCAACAATACACGGAAGAAATCACAAAAAATACATTTATAAAATCAATTCAACAAACCCCTGTTGTAACTATGGCTCATGGATATGTTTGCCACTCTAGATTACTGGATCCAAAGCCTCAAAATACTTCCACTTTTGTACACCACTGTGGCCGGACAAATCGTATATATACATCCAGTGTGTACTAGGCTTCCCTTGGATTCCCTGATTTACAGAATGCGTCGACGCGTTTCGGTGCAATACATCTGATATTGTGGCACCTTCCTCAGGACTTCTTGTTAGGGGTTTCCTGTGTCAAGAAGATTTCGAGTTTTTAGTTTGCTCGATCTGGGGGATAAAGCAATATGTCAGTATCCATTTTCTATGAGATTATGCGCTATTCTCTTATTTGAGTTTTAACCTCTACAGGGAATACTCATATACTTCTGTGTCAAACAGAATGGGGTTTCTTCCCATTGGCTCTAAACTTGTCATGGCAAAAAACAATGTCACATGTTCTAGTACAGTAGCAATGATATATTGTTTCTCACAGATTGTACCACATTCCATTTCCTACTAAGGTGCTTAACCATTTGCACCACTTTCTAAAATAGGCAGTATCACCTCCAAATTCATTTCACTGTGGGAACCATTACTATGTATAGTCCCAGGACATGAAGAGTAATAGAGATCACCTCTGCAACACTATAGTGCTCAAATCTTTGATAACCGGGCGCTCCCCCCACCCTCCGATATGGTGGTGGTGTGTCTCTTCCCAGCCCCTATGACGTGCTATGTCATGTACCCAGTCTCTACCTATTATTGCCTGGTCTGGGACTGATTTGTACGACTAATGGCCCAGGTGCTTCTATGTTATGGAGTAACCCGCCCTGGCTTCTGATATTCTCACCTTTGACTAGGAGAGGTTCTCCCCTTCGCTAGATGTGGTCAAGGATACAATCAAGGGCTGCCTTCTAGTCTCTGCAGTCTCTTGTTACTGTAGTCTGGTAGGAGACATGTATGTTTTAGTCTTTAAGGCTGATAAGGTGGAAAGGTGACATGAGCTCTTAGCAGAAACGTTTAGTTTAATATTGGTTACCTTATTCTCTTTTACAAGACTCCTTATGTGGGGGTTTCTTTTTTTGTAGTTTTGCTCCGTCTTTTTATCGTTTGGATAGATGTATCTATTTAAACAGGGGAGTTTAATTTAGATCACTCTTACATTTCTATCTTAGGTCTTAAAATTATCAAAATTCTTTTTGTCCCCCCTGAAGTCAGCTTACCTTAGAGTATTCTAAAACTCTCTCCGAACGGGCATATGGTATCTAAGGGCCTCACTGGAACTGGATATGTCCTAATAGAATCAAAGCACATATCGGGTGGTTAATTGCCATATTGCACACGTTTGTTCTTATCAGTTCTCTTGTTGTAAGAGAGTGGAACCCCTAAACTTGGGCACCAACTTGGTTTGGGCCGTCCAAACACCCGCTATTTTTAGTTCTCTTTTAAAGACAGAAAGAACGGACATAACCCCCTTCTTTTCCTAACTATGAGCTATTTTAAGGTTCTCTAACCCTTACCTTCGTGGATCCGGTATCGCGTCTCTGCCTCGTTCGAGTCACTTGCTAACGTCTCTGTTGACAACGCCTCTATTTATGTACGCGTTGCATCAATTAAGTGCCGCCAGGTGATTAGTCAAGTAACTCGCGAGGCGCCGCCTAATGCGTGCAGCACCCCGCCATCTTGGAGTGGTGTTCCTGTCCACTGTTATGTATAGCTTTTTTTATATCTAACTCTCTAGACACTTTCTTTTTTAATCGTATTGTTGGAGTTTGTAGTGTATATATAACTGTTATCAGGCGGATATCATTTGATATAGGAGATTCCCTCTCTTATTATCTAGGGCTCTGGCAGTTATGTGCTCGCCGAGTTAGTACTTGAGCAGGTCTTTCGGCGCCATTTTAGAACGGTATTGCACTATCTTAGTTGTCTGCTAGTCGTATCGATATTTATTCTACGTTATATTTACTTAAATCGGGGTAGTCTAGATTGTAGTGCATTCTGATTGGGTTCTTTTTAATTTTTATCGTCAAAGGAGAAATATTGTAATTTTAAAAGAAATAAAATAAATGAAACTCTGGGCCCTATGGGCGGATGTATTAAATAGTGGGCGGTCCACTTATATCTATCTCTGGATCTCTTTTTATATACAAACATTATATTGATTAACTCACTATAACCTAGGGATCTCCCCGTATCTAAATCTTCCTGTACCTGTATCGTTATGGCGGAGGTTGGGGTGCCTTTTTCCATTAAATGAGAGTCTCCAAACGATAAAAAGACGGAGCAAAACTACAAAAAAAGAAACCCCCACATAAGGAGTCTTGTAAAAGAGAATAAGGTAACCAATATTAAACTAAACGTTTCTGCTAAGAGCTCATGTCACCTTTCCACCTTATCAGCCTTAAAGACTAAAACATACATGTCTCCTACCAGACTACAGTAACAAGAGACTGCAGAGACTAGAAGGCAGCCCTTGATTGTATCCTTGACCACATCTAGCGAAGGGGAGAACCTCTCCTAGTCAAAGGTGAGAATATCAGAAGCCAGGGCGGGTTACTCCATAACATAGAAGCACCTGGGCCATTAGTCGTACAAATCAGTCCCAGACCAGGCAATAATAGGTAGAGACTGGGTACATGACATAGCACGTCATAGGGGCTGGGAAGAGACACACCACCACCATATCGGAGGGTGGGGGGAGCGCCCGGTTATCAAAGATTTGAGCACTATAGTGTTGCAGGGGTTATCTCTATTACTCTTCATGTCCCGGGACTATACATAGTAATGGTTCCCACAGTGAAATGAATTTGGAGGTGATACTGCCTATTTTAGAAAGTGTTGCAAATGGTTAAGCACCTTAGTAGGAAATGGAATGTGGTACAATCTGTGAGAAACAATATATCATAGCTACTGTACTAGAACATGTGACATTGTTTTTTGCCATGACAAGTTTAGAGCCAATGGGAAGAAACCCCATTCTGTTTGACACAGAAGTATATGAGTATTCCCTGTAGAGGTTAAAACTCAAATAAGAGAATAGCGCATAATCTCATAGAAAATGGATACTGACATATTGCTTTATCCCCCATATCGAGCAAACTAAAAACTCGAAATCTTCTTGACACAGGAAACCCCTAACAAGAAGTCCTGAGGAAGGTGCCACAATATCAGATGTATTGCACCGAAACGCGTCGACGCATTCTGTAAATCAGGGAATCCAAGGGAAGCCTAGTACACACTGGATGTATATATACGATTTGTCCGGCCACAGTGGTGTACAAAAGTGGAAGTATTTTGAGGCTTTGGATCCAGTAATCTAGAGTGGCAAACATATCCATGAGCCATAGTTACAACAGGGGTTTGTTGAATTGATTTTATAAATGTATTTTTTGTGATTTCTTCCGTGTATTGTTGATGAACCAATTGTGTGGGATATATGTACCAGCTTGTTATGTATTTTTTATTAATGAACTTGTGAAATATTGATTGTAATGTCTTTTAGTCTTTCAAAGAATATTGCTTTGAAATTTTAAATAATTTTTGTTGTGTATTATTGTATGGAAAATAAATATTGCTTATCATTTTAATAGAGTGTGAACAAACTTTATTTCTCTGTGGAAATTATTATTATTTTGACACTATAGTATTATTGAGTACAGCAACCTGCTGGACCTATACTCGAGTGTAATTACCGTGGTTGAAAAGTTCTTAGCAAACGAGTATACCCCAGGGATTTCCCTTTGACTTAGTACCAAATCAACAGAAATGCTTATCAGTTTGTGTCCTGGTACCCATGCTTGTCTCATTACTCTTCCCATCAGGATCTCATGGGGACTCAGGCCTGTGTTTCGGTCTGGAATACTTCTGATTCCCATCAGTACAAGAGGTAAAGCCTCTATCCAGTTCATGCCAGTAGATTCACACATCTTTCCTAGTCTCGACTTGATAGTGCCATTCAGTTGTTCCACCACTCCAGAAGCCTCTGGACGATATGCACAGTGCAGTTTTTGAGTAATTTTGAATGCTCCACAGATTTGATCGATTATTTCATTCTGAAAATGCCCACCTCTGTCTGATTCAATTGTGACTGGAACCCCGTACCTAGGTATTAGTTCTCGTAATAACAATTTAGCTACAGTGATGGCATCATTCTTCTTGGCCGGGTAAGCCTCTACCCATTTTGAAAACAGGCAAACAATGACAAGGACGTACCTCATTCCTCTACAAGGGGGTAACTGAATGAAATCAATTTGTAATCTTATAAAAGGGCCTTCTGCTTTTCCAATTTTTCCCAGGGCAACTACTGTTTTCTTCCCGGCATTGTACTGCTGACATGTCAAGCACCTCTGGCAGAGTCTCTCCGCTATCTTCCTGAATTTCGAATTGAACCATGTCTGTTGGAAGACACGAACCATGGCATCCCTACGAATGTGTGTATTTCCATGTATTAGCCGGGCCATAAGAGTAAGCAAGCTGTCAGGCAATACAGGCATACCATCAGGGCATACAATGACACCATCCTCGCTCCTCTGTTGACACCCAAACTTTCTCCATCTTCTCCTTTCCTTTGGTACTGCTGCATCCTGTAACTCTCTCAGCTCCTCCCATGTATGTACACTTTCAAACACCATAAGTTGGCAGCTGTTTCAGCTCCCTCCCAATTTGATATTGACTGACATTTGATGTCTTGCGCAATGTTGGGCCAGTTGGTCAGCATATCGATTACCTACTGTCACATTGTCATCGCCTGATTTGTGAGCAGTACACTTGACCACTGCCAATTCTTTTGGTAACTGGATTGCTTCCAGTAATTCTTGTACCACTTTTCCATTTCTGATAGGAGTACCTGAAGAAGTCAGGAACTCTCTTTGCAGCCACAATTGGCCGAAGTCATGCACAACCCCATAACCATACTGACTGTCCGTATATATGGTTACTCTTTTATTTTTCCCAACTTTACAGGCTCTGGCCAATGCAATCAATTCGGCTACTTGTGCAGACTTTACTCCAAATAGATAGGATGCTTCTACAGCACGTGATACTGTGACTACAGCATAGGCAGCACTTAAGCCTCCATTCTCGTGTCTCAAACATGAGCCATCCACAAACAGTTCGTAATCTTCTACCGGTAGAGGCATTTCCTGATATCTGAGCGTGGTTTGGTACTAAATTCTGTCAGGTCAATGCAGTCATGCTCGACCTCCTCCTTTGCTTCTGCAATCAGTGTATCTGGTAATAGGGTTGCTGGACTCAAAATGTTACAGCGAGTAATTGTTACATTTGCAGCACCCACAAGAATCCTCTTATATTTAGTCAGCCGACTAGGTGTGAGATACTGGGTTTTTGTTCTGGTTAGTAAGATTACAACTGCATGTGCAACATACACAATTACAGGATGTCCCATAATGATGGATTCACTCTGTTCAAGACTCGTGCAAGTTGCAGCTACTGCTTTCAGACATCCAGGTAATCCAGCGGCCACTGGATCTAAAGTAGCAGAAAAATATGCTACTGGACGTCTAGTCAAGCCATGCTCTTGAGTTAGGACTGACAGTGCACAATTGTCTCGTGTATCACAAAACAGTGCACATTTCTTTGAATAGTCAGGCATTCCTAAGGCGGGGGCTGTACATAGACATTCTCGTAATTTTGTGAATGCTGTCATGCTTTCTTCATCCCATTCTACTGGGTCTTTTGCTCCTTTCCTTGTCATTTTTATCAATGGCTTGGCTAGTACTGCAAATCCCACAATCCATTGTCTGCAGTATCCTACAACTCCAAGAAACATTCTAATCTCTTTCTGAGTGTTTGGTAACTGCATATTTCGAATTATCCTAATTCTTTCTGAAGTAACTTTCCTGATACCTTTCTCTATCTGGTGCCCCAGATATTTTACTGAAGAGGTACAGAACTGTAGTTTGTCAGGGGATACTTTATGTCCTCTTTCACCTAAGTGGTTCACTAAGGCAATGGTGTCAACAACACAGTCTTTCTGACTTTTAGACGCCACCAAGAGGTCGTCTATATATTGTACCAAAACTGATTCTCTAGGTAAAACCAAGGATTCAAGGCACTTTTTCAGAATCTGATTAAAGATTGAGGGGCTTTCTGTATACCCCTGAGGGACGCGATTCCAAACGAACACGTGACTGTCGAATTCATATTAGAAGAGAAATTTGCTGTCTGGATGCAATGGGATCGAGAAAAATGCATGACATAGGTCAATAACGGTGAACCATTCAGCATCCCATGGAATCTGATATAAAATCACTGCTGGGTTCGAACAATAGGACAGCAAGGAACAACAATTTTGTTTACCTTTGCAGGTCCTGCACTACCCTGTACTTACCACTAGGTCTCTTGATTCCAATTATGGGCGAGTTACATGGACTACTCAACACCTTTTGTATGATGTTTGCTTCTAGCAATCTTTTTATTTCAACGGCAACTCCTGCTTTCACTTCTGCACTCATTTTGTATGGTTTAGTATTTGGGTAAACTGCATCTTCCTTTATGGCTATTTTAATAGGGTCAACATTTGCTATTAGTCCTACATCTTTTCCAGTGAAATCCCATACTTCTGGTTTCACTGTCTGTTGGAGTTCTTCAGGTAAGTCTTGTATCGTCAGTCCTTTAATTTCTGAGTCAGGTCTTATTAGCATTAATTTGTATATTCCATCTTCGTCTGGGGTTTGAATCTCGACGCCCTTTGGTGTGCAAAAGATAGTACAGTTCATTTTGCACAACAAATCACGTCCCAGTAGGTTTACAGGACTGGAATCACAGACAACAAATGTGTGCATTTCTTTGAAATTCCCTATTGTAATCTCCATGGGCTCAGTAACTGGGGTACTAATCAATTGATTAGATACGCCCACCACTTGGATCGCTTCTCCCGAGAGGGGTAGGTTTGGAACGTCTGCTGTTCTTACAGTAGAACGGGTAGCCCCAGTGTCCAACAGAAAGGTGACATCATTGCCTTCAACCTTTCCTTCAATATATGGCCCTGACTGGTCTACCGGCAAGGAGGCGCCAAGTACGCACTCGTCCTCCCCCCTCAGGTACCGTCAGTAAGGTTCATCACAGAGGAAGGTATCTTTCAACAAAAATTGTGAAGTTGCTGCATTTCTATCCTCCTTTCCTCCCCAAATTTCTATGTCTTCACCCTGCTGTGCTTTACCCTTAAAATTCGGTCTAGGTGCTCGGGGCAACTGAGTCGGTTTTACCTGTTGCTGGGTCTTTCTTGGTTTTTCATCCTGCGTCTGTGGATTTAAATCATTAGTTTGGGGGTTACTATTCTGTGCGTATGGACACTCGTCTCTCCAGTGCCCTATCTCTCCGCACCCGTGACAGGGAAACTTCTTTTTGGCTTCCTCTCTGCTCATTTTTACTTTGGGCTTCCCTCCACCCCCGGAACCTTGGTTTTGGGTATTAGTATTCATTTTATTTAACTGCTTTTCTTGTTGCTCAGCTAATTTTACTTGTGCCCACATGACTTTTTCCTTTAAGGCCTTTGGTTTGTCAGCCATCTCATCTTCGCAGTATTTTGCATATCTTAAAACTTCATCAATTTTCTTAGACTGCCAACAGATTTTATTGTCTTTGATCCACTGACATATTTCAGGTCTCAAGCCGTTTACAAACTTGTAAATGAAATGGGTCATATCCTTCATCTCAATGTTATCTATGCCGCTGTACGTTTTGAACACCTGTAACAGTCTTTCGTAATAAGAATGCACAGTTTCAACCCTATCCTGGGTAGTTCTATCTATTCGGGTCCAATCAGTTTCCTTTGCAGGCACTTTCCCTTTCAGATGTAACATTACTTGCTGGTATTTTTTCATTACCTCATCAGAAGGAGCTCCTGTAATAGGGTCCCTCTGGAATTCCTCACTAGGCCAACCAATGGCAATTTTACATTCTGTCCACAAATCTACGGGAACTACGATATCGAAAAACCCATCCAGATCTTTCCACAGGCATTTTTGTACCTTCACAAACCTTTCTACCTGCCTGTACCAATCCACTGGTTTCTCTCGTAGTTTTGGGAAATCATTGGTAAAGGACACAATATCCTGTCGGGACCATGGAACATGTACATACTTACCACCTGGCACTTCTCGCATCGGATATAATTTTTCTGCCTTGTCTGCTTCTTTTAAGACGAATTCGGAAGCCATCTGTTTTGACCTAATTTCCTCCTTTTTTTTGCCCATCTGGCTTTCCACTTTTCTAAGTCTCCCCATTTTTGCAACAGATTCACTAATTCTTTGATCTGTACCTTCTTCCCTGACACATTCATATTTTCTAAATCTTTGTCTGAGAATTCTGCTCTGTAGGGTTTTTGCAACAATTTAGATTTCCCAATATCAATTCCCATACTTGCCGCGGTGTCCACTAATTTCTCATGGAACACTCGGGTATTACGGGTAATGCTCTTACAGATAAACAGCAGTTCTTCTTCAGAAAAGGTATTTAGTCTGTCCAACCCCACATTTCCAGCCATCAGTTCTTCTAATTCTATTCCTAATTTGTAAATATATAGTGGTTTTGATTGAGGAGTTTGTTTCTCTAATTCTCTACTCCATCTCTCGATCTCTTTAGGAGTCACTACAGTGGCACTTCTAGTACCAGAAGCTGACTCAATCTGCACTTCTCCTGAACTGAAAGGAGTACTCTTCTTTCTTGAACCCCTTTCTGGTTCCCTTATCGGTAAGTCCATTAAGGAAATCACAGACTCACATTCACTTTCTTGATCATCTACAATTAGGGGTTCTTTTCCCGGCTGTACTACAGCTGGGGAAATAATTGGAGTTTTTGGACACCCCTGCTTGTCCCCATACAAAGGAACCACTGGTCCAATAGTTACTGGGATGGTCAGGGCTTCAGGACTTGTATTTAATTGGGAGATTTTCTGAATTAATTCTGTTCTCTGTTTAATTAATGCCTCTCGCTCTCTCTCCTGCAGTATTCTTTCCAGGCTTACTTCAGGTACTATTTGCGGAGTCAGGGTTGGGGCAGTTGGATGCGTCGTACTTGGTCCCTCACCATAATTAGGTTTCATGAATGGATTTCCTGTGCTTAAAGGTCTCGGCATTTCCTGATAAGGAGGTACTTGACAGCTGTCTCTTACATTTACAGGTCTAGACCCCTCTTGGTAAGGAGGTCTCAGGCAAGCATCCCCTACACTAGAGGATCGGGATCCTTCATTATAAGGAGGTGGATTTTTCATGAACAAGACATCCAACAAATCGTCATCTGAATCCCCACTGTTCACCCAACGTTTGGTCTTTTCTGTCTTTTTCCCTCCCACAGGTTCTTCTAGTGCCATCATAGGATACAGTCCTTCTACTATCATATTCTGTCTCCACTGTTTCATTCTTTTTTCTCGGGTCTCGGGTTTCACTTTAGGATACCATTTGGTCAAACCTTTATCCATTCGGGGCTTATCCCTTTCAAAAGCCTCTATCTCCCATTCCTCTAAGGCTTCGTACTGTGTCAGTCTGGGTCTGGGATGCAAATCATTCATTCGGGTTCTCAGATTGAATAGAATTCTGCCATTAAATGTAAAGTCTAACGGAAATGCCAAAATTCCGTCATTTTTTGTGTATTCCACCCAATTTTCCAACCATACACAAGAGTGGTACCCTTTATCAAACCTCATGAAAGATGCGGGAGTATTAGGTGGTGGAATGACAACTCCTTCTCTAGTTTTGATAGGCTTGTCTCTTTTGAAATAATTCTTTACTTTGCTTACTAAAGTCATTTTCCTTTTTTCTCCGTACATGACGCTTTTACGACCTTTCCACTTATCTTTTCCAAACCCAAAATACCTTGGATCTGGTCTAGTTTCTGGAGTATACGAATGCCACCTATACTTTTCCACTAGCGACTGTGTTTACAAAATCGCTTCCAATCCAAATGCGTCTTTTATTTTTCAACAACCAATCAACTCGGTGTTTGCAAAATTTTCTGACCAATGGGTGCGTGGCCTTTTCGTTAGACAAGTTCTCACGCTTCTGCGCTCACCCCTCCTTTACAATACTAGCTCCGCTACTCACCCGCTGGCCCTACCAATCCCAGCGCGGCACAGAGTGACGTCAGAGCAGCTCCGCAACTGACTCCCTCCTTCACAAGGTAACGGAAACTTTTATTTCTTTCTTAAAGTGTAAGTGCTTTATTTAATTTACAACGAAAAAAAACATTCGCCACTGTACTCGAGTGTCTAAAAAGAAAAGACTTGTTTCACTGCAAGTAAACCTCTTCTGTCTACTTTTCAAATACTACGAGTAGATCTCTTCTGCCTACCCTTCACTCAAGCATTAGAGAACCTGCTACTTCTTCGACTCATCCACTTCTTTCTGGGATATATACTAAGTCTAAAGTTTCACTAGTGAACTCCTTTGCTATCAATCAAGCTTAGACGAACCTGCTACTCCTTCCGTGTGACCCTTACTAGGTTATATCACAATAGAAGTTTTGCCAGCAAACTCTTTGCTACCATTTATTCAATCATACAGAAACCCTAATTAGCGCTTCCAGTTCTGCCTAACCATGCACTAATTTTCCTCGAGCCACTGACCTCAAAGCGAAGTGGATTCTCCTCACCACTCGCTATTCAATTCCCCGGGGATTCCAGACAAACATAAAACAGTCACTAACGAGTAATATTAGTACATTTATCAATATAGCAGCAAGAAAAACTATTTAAAAATTTCATAATTTTCAAAGCAATAAAACATTTGTAAATTCGTTTAGCAGCAAAAAAAATCCTCAATTAGCAGCAAAATAACCTATCTTAACTAGTCCCTAACCAGCCTCTGGCTACCAGAAAAATACTGATAGAGCGCGCAGGTCACCCGACTATTATTTTACCATATACGTATCGGGCCCATAAAAATCAATTCTCCATAACCATAAATCAGGTAACCTTACGCTCTACTACCAGTATCCCAGTTCCTTCCTATTTCATTTCCAGTGTACCCGACTTACCACTCCACTGCTACGGGTACCTAATGATCCCAATGGATCAGGGAGCTAGCTGTAAAGAAAAGGCAGACACCAAAATACTTATACTTTATATATTCTATTTGTACTTTTTTATAATAACCACAAACTCAAGAAGGTTTGAAAACCTTTATCTAAACTTAATCGGATTCTGATAGCATAAGATTTACAATGAGTAAGCAATCAATAACCAAGAACACAAAGAGCACGTATCCATAAAGGAAATAAATGAGACCAACCATTTATAAGTTTAAAGGAAAATAAGAACAGGGAACATACTAATATAAGTTTCAGAGTTTAGACTCAGTATTTTGTCTAAAGGACGGGGAAAATAAGGAACATACTAGAATTTCACAGTGAAATATTTCCCCATAAAGAGGAACTATAAGTAGAGTACGAATGGACCATACTAATAAACCGGTGCAGTTACTTGAATCGTCTAAAGGATGGGTAAAGAAAAGAAACATCTATATATCATGAACTGAAAAAGAATGTACTTAAAGGATGGGTAAGAAATGGAACATGATAGAATAACAACAAATAATGTATGACTTGTTCATTTAGTGGTGCGGAAAGCATGGAAAATCAAAATGTGCAAGAGTATGACTTTATTGAAGCAAAGAAAGGAAAATATAGAAGGTGCAGAGTAGACTTTTCAGCACTATATTTACCTAGAGTGGTGTGGAGACCAACCCTGGCCACAGGTCAGTTAAGGACGGGAAGAACCCCAAGGAAGGACAGTCGCCAGTAGGACAGCAAGTACGGAAGGGACACCCCAGGACAGGACAGGAAACCCAGATTAGAATCAGGACAGGACCACCAAGGCACGACCAGCACCCGCAGTTCGGAAGCAACGCCTGCGCTCCACCCTCTCTGCAGCGATCAGTCAAAACCCCAATTGGGTTATCGAATTCCCCAGCAAAGTGCTCCGCCAGCACTTAAGGTTTCCAAACAAAACCCTCGAGTCTATGGAAATTTTGGACAGAGTGCTCCGCAGCCCTCTGTATCAAGTCACCTATTGAGTGTGATGGGTCAGTGACAGGTCAGCTATTCGGACAAGTCGGACAATTTCTCTAGCTAAACCTAGGCTAGTTATACTGTTTTCGGGTCAGTGTACCACCCCCCAAATGTTGCAAGTGTAAGAATTCCCAATTTCTATTGGTCCACAAGTAGGCCAGGTTAACACACCAACCACATTTCATTTCTACAAGACCTAATTTACATACTCTGGGACCGCCTATTTGAATTTGGGGTTCCCATGACATGTTCTACACAATACAATGGATTATATACAATTGTTGCATTTGCAGGACAGTTCAGCTTCGTTCTGCTGGGTCGCAGGTCACTTTCTCAGGAGCATCTTGGCTGTGGCTGCCAGCTGGCTGAGTTCCCCTGGTACAAGGTTTACTTCCCTCTGCCAGGATGACATGCGCAGTAGGGACTTCTAAGATGGGGTTTGCTTCCCTCCCAGGCCCAAGAGTTACGATACATGAAAAGTAAGCGAAAACAAATTAAAACACAGAAATAAATGAATACACTTTATACCAGGATTCCCTATATGACTCCCCTTACTTTATACTAACTTATAGTATTAATATTAGTGCAAACGAACAGTAGCGCTAAAGCAGCAGCGCAAGCTTCGGCATGTGAGAACACAAAGCGGCCATCTTAGTGCTAGTGCGCAAGTGCAAAGATTCCTACCAGAACTGCGAGTACGTCACGTCACATGAGTGTGACTAATGCATGCGCAGAAGAAAACCCCGCCAAGCAGCGGCCATTTTAATGACAAGCGTTGTTAATGTTAATACCCACATATGCAAGCGTCTCTGGGACACCCAAAATGTCAGAATAACAGGGAAATTAGGAAGACAAACATGTTGAGTTAATTCATTATAGTTATTCGAGGTTCATGAGTACAAGCAAGTCGCGTAACGTGCGTATCCTTGCTCCATCAATACCAGCATTCTGACACTGTTGTCCGCATGCCAAGAATTTCATCAAGTATGCCAGTATTGTCCCTGGTACCCTATATGCTATCAATTACCTCTGGTATGCCACTGCTAGTATTCTGTCACAGGTGTCTGTCATGCTAAATGATTCTGCAAGTATGCCAGCACCAGTTTTTTGCCCTGGGTATCTGTATAAGACAATATTTACCTTCAGTATGCCAGTGCCACCAACAAACACTCAAGCATCACACCACATTCTCGCTGAAATTCACTCACTCACTCTATTCTCTCACTCATTAATTCCTGCTCACACTCACTGACATACACATATCCCTATTCATTCTTACTGACCTGCATTTCCTCTTAATCTCACTCATTCTCACTTATTCTCACTCAATCATACATACTGACTCTCAGGCCCAGGTTTACTAATGCTTTGTGCATTGTTTGCATCACTTTTGCGACCACAAAACCCTGCACAAAGTGTTAGGGAGGGATTTACTATAAAACACAAATCTGGATTTACGTTGGATAGTGTCCCAAAGTAAATCAAAGTTGCGCTTCGAGTTATTTTGAGTCAGGGGCGATCCATGGGCGGTTGCAATGGTGTTTCCATCCAATCTTCCAACCTTGATGAGAGGAATTTTGCACCAAAATCCTATGCCTCAGTGGAACAGTCTTAATGCAGAGAAATGTTTTCGTTTTTAGGTCTCGGACTGCATAGGTTGCGCTTGCACAGTCTCGCTCCGAGACTTTATGTTTTCTAGAGTGGGGCTTGAACCCGCCCCTCTTCTCCATTGGATGGCTTCCTAAACGGAGGCCAGCCATTGGAGGAGAGAGGCGTCACTCCGTTTAAGCCCCTTCGTTTTTTGGATTCGGGGGGGGCGGGGTTATTTTTTCGCTTCTTTCTCTTTTCTATCTCTCCTCTTCCCATTGGCTGGAATTTAACATTTCAGCCAATGGGAAGAGGAGAGAAAGAAAAACACGCCCCCGAATCCGAAAATGGCGGTGCTTTCTTCGAGGCATTTCTGCTGCGCCTCGGAGAAAGATGGTGGTGTGCATGGCGTTGTCTGACCAGCCGCACAACAGACAGAGACTCCCCCCCCTGAGTTTTCTTGCCTCTGTTCCCTGCCTGCGCTCATCTTTCATGCCCCTATTTAGCAATATCGCCATACAATTGCTTTTAATTGAAAAGCTGACAGTGCGGATCGCGGGGCTGCATATCCCGGGCACAGATACCGGGCCCCCAGTGGGGCCGCGGCGGACCTTCTAATAATGCACTTTGCAGACCCCATACCTGGCTCAGTGCGTTTCATCTCCCCCCATCTTCCTCGGGAGAGGCTCGAATCGAGTCACCTTTAATAGCGCCAAGGACATTTGGCTGGGCCCGGGTGGGTAGCACTGCATGATTGCATCGTTGATGTGGGCGCTCGCTGCGTCCAGCCCGGGGGCGAGTGCCTGTAGCCTTTCCTCAAGTGATCCGTCTCCTCTATCTTAGGTTTTGTTCCCTACCGTGCCCCACTTGCTACCAAATTCCCGGCCGGCTACTCACTTTTTGCCTCCGGAAAACCAATCCATGCATCCCCGTGACGTCATCTGTATTTCTGGGGCCATTCCCTAATTTTATTCACTCCGGACATGCTTTCCATCTCTGCAGTGGTGTCACTCCGAAAAGGAGCCCAACCAGGGGTGCTCTGAATCAAAGGGCGATACTTTTTATTCAAAAGTTTTCATAGTTGTCCTTCTTGTAAGTGAACTATTATTGCTCAGAGATTCTGTGCCGTGGAGACACGCAGGCCTGGGCTGCAGTAGTGAGGAAGCACTTTCCTCATTTGCACCTTAATTCAGCACAATTTTAGAAATACAGATCTTCAGACGGTCTGTGGGGTATTTTCTTAACATATAGTTAGGTTTAAAACCTTTTAACTTTGAGGATGTGGCAAGGCGGCCAGAGCTGTTGACTAGGGACCTGAGGACCTGGAGGAGAGCTCTCTTCAGACTACGAGGGCGTGTCCAGTTCCGGAGACCTTACTTTGAATATTATCGAGGGCGCCGCGCTGGAGAGCCTGCGGGAGGCGTGCGAGGGGGCCGGCGTCCGCAACTGCGGTTTACACATGCGCCTGGTGCGGGCGCTTAATCCTCCGAGCTATCCCAAGAAAGGCAGGAAAGGTTGCTGAACTCAGACAGATTGATTCACACTTGTAACAAGGAGGCAGAGAACAAGGTGGAGCACAAGCCGGACACGCCAGGGCGTACTGTACCCAAAGTTCACACTCATTGTTTCACCAATGAACCAAATATCCCTGTCACAACAAGGCCTCAGGCACAAGCGACGCTTCCCACCGCACCGAATGACCCAGCTACTTTACACTGTCAGGCCGCTGTAAGGAAGATGGCCGCCAGCAATGGATGGATGAATTAATACATTTATGGATGTCAATTAGAGTAGCAAGTGGTGTCCCTGGCACTGCCTTTGCTGCCCCGGGGTTCAAGGGCCTTGTGAACAGCTCATGAGGTCCGGTCTATCTTCTGTGATGTCTACTACACCATGCCAAGCCCTTCAACAGGAAATAGGAAGCCGGGTGTCCATCTCACCTCTAGTCATCCCAGGCACCATTTTCGCAATATTTCATGAAAAGCAGTTGCATTCTGGGTGTTGTAGTCTTGATTAAAGGTTCAAAGACCCGATAAGACTGCAGCTTAAAAGCACAAGGCCTGGATGGAGGGATTGTAATTGCATGAAGTGAGGTCCCAAGAGAGCCGCCAAGTGGTCACAACGGTGGCATTTTCGTGGTCAATGTCTCCGTAAAGGCCCCTCCTACCCCAGGGCTTTTAGTGAACCGTCGTGCATAAAAGCACTCATAGCAAGGCAAATCGTATCTAGGCCCTGTTCGGATTTGTTACTGATTTAGGAGCCCAACTTTAGAACTCCCAATGGCGATGTTCGGTGGGCACCCAACGGCAGTACCCGAGGGTACCCAACAGTGCCCGGGGGTACCCAACAGCAGTGTCCAGGAATAACCAATGATATTGCCTAGGAACATGCAGTGAAGCGGAACAGCGCCTAGTGTGTGGAGCTTATACCGGTTGCCGTGATCCTGTACCACACAGAGGGTGCTTTATTTTGCTCAGGAGCATCCATGGCTGTTGTAAGTGCCCAAGTAGCTACTCCCTCCATCAACGATGCACCAACACAGGTGAAGGGGGCATGCAAGTCAGGACGGGACAAGCATCCAGTCTCAAGCAGGGCCCTGTACAGATTCTGTGGCCACCGTTTTGACGACCAATGTTCTGACTTCCTCAGTCAGGATTGGTGAGAAGGCAGACTGGTACCTTTATTGCAAGCCTGGCCTCCCACCCCCTGCCAGCATCCCCCTGGGGGGGGGGCTTCACTTCCGGCCACCGTGGGAGAGTTCCTGGGTGGGATTGGAACTCGGGGTCGGTGTGTCATGAGGGCCGCCGGCCTCCGTCACTGCTCTTCCGTATCTGGTGATTTTGAGATGGTGGTAGTGATGGGTGGGGGAGGGGTCGTGTGTTGTAGTGTCTGTTCTTTTCCCAGTGGGACTGGAGTGCGTGAAGTTGCCATTTTTGTTTGCCGTTCCCCGACTTGTGTGTGTGTGTAACTCTACAGGCCCGGGTGGAAACTCTGGCGGGGTCTGTGCAGTTGCAAATATGTCTTTTAGGGGTTTTGTGCGGCAGGGTGTCCTTTCCCAGTCTGTGATTATTTGTGTACACAAGTCAGGGATGTTTCACGAGTTAAGAGAGTTGTGTACAGTATCTGTGGCTTATTGCTCTTCGGCAGTGGGGAGTGTGTGGCCGGGTTGTGTTTGCAGGGTACTGTGTGCGTGTGGTTGTAATGTTTGTAGGCTGTGGTGTGTGCGTGTGGCTGTAATGCTTGGGGGCTGTGGTGTGTGCGTGTGGCTGTAATGCTTGGAGGCTGTGGTTTGTGCGTGTGGATGCTTGGAGGCTGTAGTGTGTGTGTGTGGATGCTTGGAGGCTGTGGTGTGTGTGTGTGGCTGTAATGCTTGGAGGCTTTGGTGTGTGCCTGTGGCTGTACACCTACAGACATCCCTGCGGGTGACGCCACCATTAGGCGACGTTTGTGCGCCCACCTCTTGACCCAAGGCCTCTGAGCGGCTGGCACCCCTTTCCCACATCCCTGCGCCCCGCACACAGTGCAGTGTACGTCATTGGCATGGATGTATGTGCGTGACGTGTCCACTCGGACCAGTGCTGCGAAGGAGACGGGGCCATGCATGAAATGCTGCTGTCTCTCCTGTGCTGGCACTTGAGGTATCTGCTCCCTGCCCGACCTTGTGTAACCCGGCTCTGACCCACCCGTGACCTCTAGGTTGGGATTCTGTATCCGTCTGAGCAATGTCACTCAAGGTCAAGGCAGGCTCAGTGACGTCACTGGCCGGACAGCCCTGACTGACCCTTCTGTCTGCTTGTGACATCTGTGTTGTGGGCGCGACTTTGGAAATTTATCTTCATATCCACGTCTTTTATTGTCGGTGTGTGTGCCAGCCGTCTGTTGTGTGTCAATGTGTGTTGCTTGTTGTGTGTGTGCCGCTTGGGACATCTGTGCAAGGGATTAGCTAGAAATGTAAAATGCCTCTGTCTTTGAACCAGAGCTCTTATGGCACCAAGTCCTCGCGACCCTACCCAGCAAAGCTTGCTAGCCTCTTCCATCCAGGCATCTATCCATTCATTCTTTCCTATTGATATTGACCATTTCACCTTTACATTCTATCGTCATTCAAACTTTCATCCGTCATTGTCACCATTCAGTCTGCCCATCCATTAATCAATCAACCATTCATTCACTTCTCCATCCATTCGCTGTTTCACACATCCATTCTCAATCTTTCACTCATCCACCCCTTTACTCAGCCATTCTTCCTTTCAATCATCCATCCACCCTTTGAGCCATCATCCATTTATCCTTTCCCTCTTCCATCCACCCTTTCACTCATCCAACCTTTCACCTTTCTATCCACCCTCCCTTTCACTCATCCATTCTTTCCTTGACTCATTCATCCTAACATCCTGTGTGTGTGTGGCTCCCTGTGTGTGTGGCTCTGCGTGTGTGTGTGTGGCCCTCTGTGTGTGTGTGTGTGTGGCTCTGTGTGTGTTTGTGTGTGGCTCTGTGTGTGTGTGTGTGGCTCTGTGTATGTGTGTGTGTGTGTGTGGCTGTGTGTGTGTGTGTGTGTGGCTCCGTGTGTGTGTGTGTGGCTCTGTGTGTGTGTGTGGCTCTCTGTGTGTGTGTGTGTGGCTCTCTGTGTGTGTGTGTGGGGGGGGCTCTGTGTGTGTGTGTGTGTGTGGCTCTCTGTGTGTGTGTGGCTCTCTGTGTGTGTGGCTCTGTGTGTATGTGGCTCTGTGTGTGAGTGCAAATGCAATAGGTCTGCTTTTGATCGTTTTTAGTGCCTCTGTTCCCTGCTTGTGGTCGTTTTTAGTGCCTCTGTTCCCTGCTTGTGGTCGTTTTTAGTGCCTCTGTTCCCTGCTTGTGATCGTTTTTAGTGCCTCTGTTCCCTGCTTGTGTGTGTGTGTGTGTGTGTGTGGCTCTGTGTGTGGGTGCGTGTGGCTCTGTGTGTGGCTGCAAATGCAATAGGTCTCGCATTTGCGAGAGATTAAGCTATTGGCATTGTAAATGTCAATGCCATTTATTTATATGTTTTAAAAACAAAAATAATGTCATGAGCAATGCCAATAGCTCTAACTTTAACAAGGACGAGACCATTGCATTGTAAATGCTTGTTTCCTAATTTTTCCAACTTTACGTGTGTGCTGCATTGTGGAGCACACATGCAAAGTGGGGAAAGCCTTAAAGCATTGTTTTTGTACTAGAAGGGATCCCTTCCAGTACACAATTTATGCTTCAGAGAACACATTAATCCTTGCACTATCACACAAAGGTGTGTGCATTGGCGCATGGTTGCCAAAAGTGCACCAGCACACACACAGAGAAAAAATGTGACATATCTTAGTAGATATGGCAAATTTTTTCTCTCCCCTTTTGGTGCAAAGCAGTGCAGCATCTTCGGTGCAGCGTTGCCTTAACACCAAAGAATAGTAAATCTGCAACTCAATCTCACAAAATCTCACTCACTACCTGTCACTGACTCTCCCTCCCTTTCACTCACACACTCATGTTTACACATACTGACACACTATGTCATACTAACCCACACTCTCTCTCATTAAACATACTCTCACCCGCAAGCATGCACACAATATACATTTAAAACCATTTTTACTTACCACAGCTGCCACCAAAGGTCCCATTCCTATTAAGGATTAGGGGTGGGCAGAATTTGCGAAATTGCATTTTGCTAAATTTCGCGAAACGGCAAAAAATCTCCGCAATCACGCGGGATTTCGCGTGCTCGCGGAGATTTCGGGGGCGGGGCTTCTTTGCGAGTTCACATGCCTCTCTTATGTTTATAAAAGGTCAGAGACTGATCACAACAGCAGATGAGGACAAAGAAGCTCCTGGTCACAGGAACTGCACGGGGATTGTGCTTGTGAAAGTCAAGGGTGCAAAGGCCTCCATCAAGCATCACAGCTCGCTTTCGACAGTAGATATGGGGAGAAAGCACACCTGCCCAGCCCCGACAAAGCTCACAATTTTTTTGTGCTGATTAATGAGTTACTGAATTTGAACTTAAACTCGGGCACCTGCTTTATTTATATCTGGAAGTGCTTACTGTTCAGGTTTAATTTTTGTGACACGAGCATCGTGCCAGAATGAATCCTGCCCAGCATTTATCCAAGAAGACGCCACCGTTTTGTGCGAAACCTCCACTCAACTGGAGTACTTTCTACTGGCTAATCAGTAAGTGCTACCTCGTTGGGTAAATGTATAGTGCTTTTCCTACACTACAGCTGCGCAAGGCCAGAAGAGTTGTCTCCAGTGACAATGTGTGTGTAACTTTGCCATCGCGCTGAAGGGCGCCAGGGTCCCTTGAGTGAGCTGTCCATCATAGAGGGTAAAGGGTGGGAAGACGGTTCACACCGCTAGTGTGTGTGGGGGGGCTTCTATGCGAGTCACTTGCCTCTTGTGTTTATAAAAGGTCAGAGACTGATCAGAGCAGCAGATGAGGAGAAAGAAGCTCCTGGTCACAGGAACTGCACGGGGATTGCTCTCGTGAAAGTCAAGGATGCACAGGCCTCCATCAAACATCACATCTAATTTTCGACAGTAGACAAGGGGAGAAAGCACACCTGCCCAGCCTCTACAAAGCTCACGATTTTTTTGGGCTGATTAATGAGTTACTGAATTTGAGCTTAAGCTCGGGCACCTGCTTTTTTTTTATATCTGTAAGTGCTTCCTGTTGAGGTTTAATTTTTGTGACAGGAGCACTGTGCCAGAAAGAATCCTGCCCTGCATATTTATCCACTAAGATGCCACCGTTTGTGCAATACAATTCCGTTCTGCCGCAGATCGCGGAAGTTTTGACATTTTCGCGTTCCGCGCGGAACACGAAAATGCCGAAATTTCGCAAGTTCCGCGAGCGGAACGGAATTTGCCGCCCACCCCTAGTAAGGATGCCCCATTTTTAGGTATCGCCTAGGCAGTGCTTGCGCTGTCTCTTCGAGACATGCTGTATTAAGGTACGGACTTTGAGCTCCGCCCATTTTCCCGCCCAACCTTTCAATTGGCTCCAGTTACTGTCTTTTGTAAAAGTTGGCTTTTCATTTGCTAATTGGCTTAAAAGTCCCTCCTTAGTACCTCCTTTTCTCATGTTGTAACCTCTCATGAGGACTGCCCCTCTTACATATGTTGTTACTCCGTATGTTACTTATTACACTTGTGAGGACAATTTTTATATTTGTCCTCTAGCATCGCTCCTGCTCAGCTGGTGGCGGCCTTTTCTTTCATCAACGAGAGCTTCAAAACCTGCCTCTTTCATGCTCTATTGCTTTCCCTCTCCTGGTGAAGTCCCCTCCCCACCCCAAGCAGAAATTCAGCAATGAAGCAATGCAGGATTTTCCTCCTCTTACCCTTTCTGTGTCCATCTTGTCCAGGTGCTCCCTAAGGCTAGCGCTGAGTAAAGGCTGCCTTTCCTTTTTTTCAGCAGTGCCGCTTCATTTTTATTGCTACCACAGGAGCCCACCTGGGAGCTTCAAAGTTGCCCACTCTCATGCAAATAGATTTTAGACTCCTGATTCATGTTGAGCCCTCCCCCCAACCCCCAGCACAAGCACAGCGTTTTTCTCCCCATCCTTTCAATTTGCGTCGAGTGAGGCACCATCTGTGTTTTTATGTAAAATTGGGGGAACATTTAGGTCCTTTTTTACAGGTGATTGCTAGGTTATAACGTCATCACATCTTGCCAGGAAACTAACTTCGAGTGTGATGGGTCATTGCACTTTTGGATATTCAGGGGGGAGTTTTTAAGCTACATGAACTCCCCAGTTCGTTTCCCTGCAAACTCAGAGTTCCAAACGAATTTTCGTTTGGTAAGCTGGCAGTGATGTGGACAAATGAGAAATTTCCTAGTTAGCACGAAGGAAAGTTTCAATTCTAATAGGGACGCTGAGGCGAGGATTATGCATAATCTTTCTTCACTTGATTAACAGCAAGTTCAAAGGTAAAACAAAAACAGACTCCTTGAACTACATATCCCATGAACCTTAGCGGTAACCATGGATACCAAGTAACCAATCACAGTCCATTAACCAAGTCCATATAAGCAATCCTCCAGCGTAGTCCTTCCTCTTTCGCTGCTGCAGGAAGTTAAGCCATCCACATTCTATTCCATTTTGGGATCCGAACCTAGGAGAACAGAAAACGCTATAATCTCCAGGCCCAGCATAAACTCATGAATAAAAAGAGCAAAGGACTATCAGGCAGGAAACCATGTAATCAAGAATACAAGCACATATGAAAGTACATAGGAATATATTTAGGATTCAAGAAATGCATAAAGAGAACAATAAAAAAAATGCAAATGCTCACTGTACTGTACAAAAAAACTGAAAGCAAACAATCAAAAGACCAACAGTACTTCCCTGATACGTAGAAATATAGATCAGAACACCCATGAAATCAGACAGATCGTCAAGGTGGGAGGCAAATAAAGATTGCCTGGGGGGGATAATCCTCGTCTCCGAGTCCTTAATAGAATTGAAACTTTCCTTCGTGCTAAACAGGAAATTTCTCATTCTATGTCAGGAAGCGGAGACGAGGATTATGCATGTTCAAAGCTTGCTTACCACCAATGCTGCGGCTTTGTGAATTGGTCTGAAATAAAACTTTTTAAAAGTGGATTCCGAAGACTAATCAGCCGCGTTCATAATGTCTCCCAACCTGCCACCTACCTGGACAGCCTTGGAAGCCATAGCCCCCCTATTAGAATGTGCACCATATTCCCTGACATCAATGCCGGATTCCAACATAATCCATTTGACCCACCTAGCGATGGTCAGAGAGGATACCGCCTTAAACGTTTTTTTTATGGCAATCAAGAGTTGCCTTTCTCCAGGAGGTCGAACCACCGATGTCATATCCTCGTAGGAGTTCAAGCATCTGACCACACACAACTTTGGAGAATAAGGGAAAGCAGGATAAGTTACTGACCTTGTACTTGATTTAGGCCTCCTCGAAATGGTAAATGTAACCCCTTCCGGGGTAAAAACCCGAGCAGTAATGTCAAGCGCTCTGACGTCTGACGCTCTCTTGCAGGAAATAAGACAAAGGAGCATAGCTAGTTTAGCCGAGATCTCCTTCCTGGATAGAAATTTGTTGTCTTGCCAAGAAGCCAAATGAAGAACTAAGTTAACATCCCAAAGACCCGCATAACGAGGCTCTGGGGGTCGAGAAAGTCTAATACCTTTCAAAAGCTTACAAACCCAGGGATGTTAACCAACTGGGGCACCATCCACCAAAGAATGACCAGCTGAAATGGCCGACCTGAAAGAATTAATGGTGCAATAAGCTAATCCCTGTTGAAAGAGTTCCGCTAGGAAGTTAACTACTTCAGCAAAGCTGGCGCCCACGGGATCCAGGTGTTTCACCACACACCAACGAACCCATCTCTTCCAGGAGGATCTGTATCGCTTGGTAGTTCCAGAGGCCCAGGCTTGTTGGATAAAGAACTCAGCGTCTCTCAAAAGCGAGTCGTCAGTCCATCGTCCCCTGAAATCCTCCATGCCATGAGATGTAGATGGCCCTGGAGAACCAGGGGGTGAGGCTGACCCAGGGGATCCGACAGGATTCCGTGGAATGAGGGCAGTCAAATTTGTCTGTCCCAGGACAATTCCAGAAGGGACGGAAACCAAATCTGGGCCCGCCAAATCGGGGTAATCAGGATCAGAGAGGCTCTCTGTCGATGGACCCGGGCTGCGACTCTTTGGATGAACAAGAAGGGGGGAAAGGCATAAGCTAGGATCCCGACCAATCCTGAAGGAGAGCGTCCACAGCTTCCACTCCCCGATCCGGACTCCAAATGAAAAATCGGGGAAGTTGGGCATTCCACCTGGAAGCAAAAAGATCCACCAGAGGAAGACCCAAAGGCTCGTAATCTGAAGGAAAACCACAGGGTCTAGCCTCCAGTCGCTGGCATCCCTGAAATGTCTGGAGTCCCAATCCGCCACACAATTCTGAACCCCCGGGAGATACTCTGCCGTCACCGAAATCTGACGCTGAAGGTAATAATGCCAAAAATCCTTGGCTAGCTCCGCCAGGATTTTGAGTGAGTACCCCCCAGACGGTTGATGTATTGCACCGCCGTTGTATTGTCCATTCTGAGGAGAACACAATAGGAGACCCTGTTCGTTGTGAAGGAGCGAATGGCAAAGGAGCCCGCTAGGAGATCCAGACAATAGATATGAAGAAGAAGTTCCTCCTCCGTCAATCTGCCTCCCACAGAGAGAGTCCCGAATCTGGCTCCCCAGCCCAGGTGACTTGCCATCCGACTCTATCACCAGATCCGGACGGGAACCGAAAATCGCTCTCTCATTCCATGCTTCCATGTGGTCTATCCACCACTGAAGTTTCGAC
Source organism: Lissotriton helveticus (assembly GCF_964261635.1). Classification (NCBI taxonomy): domain Eukaryota; kingdom Metazoa; phylum Chordata; class Amphibia; order Caudata; family Salamandridae; genus Lissotriton; species Lissotriton helveticus. The sequence continues at coordinate 1,458,246,531 of NC_136057.1, forward strand.
CTGGCTCCTAAGGTTAGGGAGATCAATTCCGAGTAGGTGAGGCCCCTCCGAAGATGCGAGGCCTTCAACCTCTGAAGAGCTCTGTAATGCAGAGGCCCCGGAAAAATGGCTTGTATCGAAGACGATAACAATCCAACAATCCTGGCGAACTGTCATAAGGAGATTCTGTCTCGCTGGAGAACCTTCTGAAACTCCTTTTTGATTTTGGAAATCTTCTGAGACGGAAGATTCAAGGTTGCATCCTGCGTGTCGATGCAAAAACCCAGAAAAATCATGCTTTGTTGGGGAACAAGATCCGACTTCTGAGCATTGATGGTAAAGCCCAGATTCTGCAGAAGGGAAATGGAAATCCGCAGATGGAGGAGAAGCTGGTCCCTGGACTGATCCATCAGAAGGATATCGTCCAGGTAAATAATCAATCGGATGCCCTTTGTCCGAAGATGTTCCACTACCGGTCTGATAAATTTGGTAAAGCACCAAGGTGCTGAGGAAAGACCAAAGGGAAGAGTTCTGAACTTAAATATCTGATCCTTCCACTGGAACTGAAGGAACCTGCAATGGGGAGGAAAGATGGGGACCGACAGGTACGCATCCTTGAGATCCAAACGAACTAACCAATTGTTCCGGAGAAGGAGGTCTCTGAGGAGATGGATCACCTCCATCTTGAAGTGATGGTAAACCAGCCACTCGTTGAAAGACCTGAGGTTGAATACCGGTCTGAAGCCTTTTTCTTTCTTTTCTACTACAAAAATGTTGCTTAGAAAGCCTCATGGATGGAGACGTGAAAGAGAAATAGCGCCTTTAGAAAGAAGATCATGAACTTCCCGATCTATCAGAGACTCTTCTAGGGCTGAAAACACTAAAGGACGTGGAAGGGAAGTTTGAATGGGAGTCCCATCGAACTCTATATGAAAACCTTGGACCGTGTCCAACACCCAAGGGTCTGATGTGAGAAACGCCCATTCTGCTAGAAACAGAGAAATCCTGCCCACCAACCGAACAGGAGAGAGGAGATCTAGTCTTACCATTGTATCCAACCGGAATTGGCCTGACCTCCACCACGGCCTCTGTTCTTTCCTCTGCCACCACGGGAGGGGTAGAAGGTGCCTTGACGACCATCATTTCAGCCGTTGTTGCGTTTGGCCTGAACTCTGTTGGGGCCTTGATTGTATTGGCGGCCGGAAGAGCAACCCCTGCCTTGTCCAGCCCCACCAAAAACCTTTTTGGGAAAGATCTTTTTCATTGAAGCTTGTGCCTTGTCCAAAGCTGAAAAGTGGCGACAAACTTCCCAATTCCTTAACAAATGGATTGCTAAAAAGGGAGCCTTGTGCCACTGGTCCGGCCTCAGAAGATGACAACTCTCCAAGTTTGGGATCTATCTTTAACAAAAGAGAGCGGCAACGTTCAGCTGAGAGGGCGCTGTTGGCGTTGCCTAAAAGGCACATAGCCCTCTGCGCCAACCCGGCGACGTCATCCGTAGGGAGAGGCTGTCCAGATTCACGTGACCTTTCTGCCAACTCAATAATATTGGTGAGGGGACCAACAATATCCAGGAGCTTGTCCTGGCAAGCCCTCCAAGACCTATCTATTCCTTTTTTAGGGTCTTTCATATACTTTGCGAAGAAGGTACAGAGTTTTGGATCAATCTCCGGAGTAGCTGTGACTCCATTGGGAAGGGAAGGCCTAGGGCACTCTAACCGGAGATGGGACCTAACCTCCTGATTAAGGGCCTGCCGAATTTTAAGGGCCACGTAGTCAGCCACCTTCTTGTCAGGGACCCAAACCCCTGAACGCGGACAAAAAATGCATGTAGGGTCAAACATATCAGAAGGAATTGACTCCCCTTCCCCCATATCCGAGCAAGAAGACTGGGGACGCCAAGATCTGCTAGAATCCTGCAAGTCATCAGAGGTATCATCTTCGTCCTCAACTTCATCACCCTCTTCAGGGTCAAATTCCGGGGTGACATCGTCACCAGTAATCCCGGGTAACTCTTCCTCCCGGTAGGGTGCGCTTCACAGTGTGCGCGCACTCTTATGGAAGGCTTCAGTCAGTCGACCAAAGCCTTTGAAGTGACCCGCGTCACGCTTAACGGCCTTGCCTGGCATCACAGAGTGCATGCCACTAGGCCCAGCTCCTCCGTCACCCAGGATGCCAGTGCTATTCTTAAAGACGTGTGCTGTCAATTTATTGACACTGTCCTGCAGAGGTGCAAGTCCCTGGGCAATGGCCGAAGAAAGGAGCTTGTCCACCTCTGCAGGAGGGCGTCCTTGGGAGGGCTGTTCCTCCTGAGAGGGTAAGGAAACATAATCATGCTGATTGCGAGACTGCATAATACCAGAGGGTCGGGCACCCATAAAAGGAAAACACACCCTGTTAAAATACATAACCACCAGTGCCCAGCAACAGAAATGCTTAAAACGTTAGCAGCACCTGTAATGAAGTATTGCAAATATCTGTACAGATATAAGGCCAGGCCCGTCAGTCTTACCGCAAAAGCGGTGTCAGGTAAAGGAGGGAGGGAAAGAAATGCCCTGGCAATGAAGCGCTGAAATTCCCAGCGCGTTCCTACCACACGCGCGCAAAGGGCGCTGTGGAGAAACAGAGAAACGCCGGCAGCGCGAGGCGGCACCACCCAGCGCGCTCGCACAAAATTTTAAATGAAACGCTCGGGCCGACGCCCACTGCGTTAAAAACCAAGCGGGTGAACAACCCGAAATACAAGCGGTCACCAGAAATAACAAACTTGAATAACTTGGAAATACCCCATGCGTCAAATCCTCAAGGCAAATTAAGTGCGTGAAGGGACTTAACCGACGGGGGCAGCAGTGAAGAAAGAGGAAGGACTACGCTGGAGGATTGCTTATATGGACTTGGTTAATGGACTGTGATTGATTACTTGGTATCCATAGTTACCGCTAAGGTTCATCAGATATGTAGTTCAAGGAGTGTGTTTTTGTTTTACCTTTGAACTTGCTGTTAATAAAGTGAAGAAAGATTATGCATAATCCTCGCCTCCGCTTTCTGACATAGAATTGTTGAAGACAGCAGCAGGCTTTGTAGTAACCGATAGGTGCACATTGAGTTGTTTTCATGAATTCATTACATTTGACATTCATAAATCTTATTGTGCATGCTCTTGCTAAAATAAAAACATGGGGGGTCATTAGGATAGCGGGCGGAAAACCACCCCGACCGCCATGGAGGCGGAAACCAACCGCCCGGCTGCACCGCGGATACACCGGCGGCCACATTAGGATCAACCGCCACTAAAGACCGACGGTAGCGGGCCAAGCAAAGCCGTCCGACGCGGGCGGTGATGGTCAAAAACCGACCGCAGCGGTCGGAAAAGCTGCGGAAAAGCAACAACCCGCCGCAAGGACAGCAGACACACCGCACGGGAAATTAGGATATCCCCGAGGGTGTTGCGGTCGGAACCACTGTTACCGACCGCCGCGGACGTACATAGGAGTGAATGGGAGAAATAGCGGAAGAGCTGCAGCATAGCCACCGCAGTGGACGGGACATGGAAAACATGGCGGACGATGCCAAAACACCGCAGTGATGCCAAACATTGCACAAATAAAATTAGCCATGCCCCCCAAATACATAACACACATACAAATTAAACAAATAAATAAAAATAAAAATAAAACAGCACAGGACAATTCCCACAACACACCTGACACCCAAATTCCACTAGGGCACACCCACACAGCTGAGTATAAAGCCACCCCCTTCACTAACCACAATCCTTTGCTACACTCCAGAAGAGAAGGCCATACACCACATCTAACAGGAGAGGCAAAAGAGCACAGCACACACACACATCCACCACTACCAGCACCACCACTATTACACCAGCAAAAACAATCCCCAAGCACACAACACACCTCACACCTCTACACCACACCCCTGCACCCACACCCCTGCACCCACAAATACCTCAACCACCACACACCTTGAGAGCACAAAAAATGCCCAAATTCACCGAGAGTGAGTTGACAGTCATGGTCAATGAGATTGTGAGAGTAGAGCCACAACTGTTTGGTAGCCTGGGTAAACAGACACCATTAGCCAAGAGGACACAAATGTGGGAAAGGATAGTTCAAAGGGTGAATGCAGTAGGGACCACCCCAAGATCCAAGAAGGAGATCATGAAGCGGTGGCATGATCTCAAGAGGGTTGTCAAGGAGAGGAGGAGCAAGAACTGGACGCTAGCGAATGTGACTGGCAGTGGCCCTCCCATCCCACCGAAAACATTTACACCATGGGAGGAGAAGGTGCTTATGTTTTTGGTGCTTGCCATACTGCTTCCTGAGAGTCTCACAGGAGTAGCCGGGAGAGCGGAGGCTGGTAATTACAAACAAATGCCAAACAACACACTGAGAAGTACTTCCTTGCAATACCTAAATACCATTACACTGTCCACCCTCACCCAACAGGTAGCTAGCCATCTTGCTTAGGAGGCCTGTATGGGGGAGGGAGGGAGGCCTACACTACCACTCCCACCATGCCCCCTGGCCTACAGCTGAGCAGGATACAGGCCTCCCCCACCCAGGAGCAAGTGTCAAGCATTGCACAGTTCAACAAACAGACTTACAGGTAGGTAGCCATCTTGTATTGGAGCAATGTTTGGGGGTGGGAGACCTGTATCACTACTCCCAGCATGCCCCCTGGCCCACACTCCAGCAGCATGGAGGCCTCACCCACCCAGAAGCACGTGTCGGTCAAACAGACTTACAGGTAGGTAGCCATCTTGTATTGGAGCACTGTTTGGGGGTGGGAGGCTGTATCACTACTCCCAGCATGCCCCCTGGCCCACACTCCAGCAGCATGGAGGCCTCCCCCACCCAGGAGCATGTGTCAGTCATTGCACTGTTTACCAAACAGACTTACAGGTAGGTAGCCATCTTGTATTGGAGCACTGTTTGGGGGTGGGAGGCCTGTATCACTACTCCCAGCATGCCCCCTGGCCCACACTCCAGCAGCATGGAGGCCTCCCCCACCCAGGAGCATGTGTCAGCCATTGCACTGTTCACCAAACAGACTTACAGGTAGGTAGCCATCTTGTATTGGAGCACTGTTTGGGGGTGGGAGGCCTGTATCACTACTACCAGCATGCCCCCTGGCCCACACTCCAGCAGCATGGAGGCCTCCCCCACCCAGGAGCATGTGTCAGCCATTGCACTGTCCACCCTCACCTAACAGGTAGCTAGCTATCTTGCTTGTGATGTCTGTCTGTTGGAGGGAGCCCTGCACTACCACTCCCACCATGCCCCCTGGCCTACAGCTGAGCAGGATACAGGCCTCCCCCACCCAGGAGCAAGTGTCAGCCATTGCACAGTTCACCAACCAGACTTACAGGTAGGTAGCCATCTTGTATTGGAGCACTGTTTGGGGGTGGGAGGCCTGTATCACTACTCCCAGCATGCCCCCTGGCCCCCACTCCAGCAGCATGGAGGCCTCCCCCACCCAGGAGCATGTGTCAGCCATTGCACTGTCCACCCTCACCTAACCGGTAGGTAGCCATCTTGTATTAGAGGACTGTTTGGGGGTGGGAGGCCTGCACTACCACTCCCAGAACCCCCCCCCGTCCCACACCCCAGCAGCATGGAGGCACCCCCACCCAGGAGCATGTGTCAGCCATTGCACTGTTCACCAAACAGACTTACAGGTAGGTAGCCATCTTGTATTGGAGGAGTGTTTGGGGGTGGGAGGCCTGCACTACCTCTCCCAGCACCCCCCGTCCCACACCCCAGCAGCATGGAGGCCTCACCCACCCAGGAGCATGTGTCAGAAATTGCACTCTTCACCCTCACCTAACAGGTAGCTAGCTATCTTGCTTGTGATGTCTGTCTGTTGGAGGGAGCCCTGCACTACCACTCCCACCATGCCCCATGGCCTACAGCTGAGCAGGATACAGGCCTCCCCCACCCAGGAGCAAGTGTCAGCCATTGCACAGTTCACCAAACAGACTTACAGGTAGGTAGCCATCTTGTATTGGAGCACTGTTTGGGGGTGGGAGGCCTGTATCACTACTCCCAGCATGCCCCCTGGCCCCCACTCCAGCAGCATGGAGGCCTCCCCCACCCAGGAGCATGTGTCAGCCATTGCACTGTCCACCCTCACCTAACAGGTAGGTAGCCATCTTGTATTAGAGGACTGTTTGGGGGTGGGAGGCCTGCACTACCACTCCCAGAACCCCCCCCCCTGTCCCACACCCCAGCAGCATGGAGGCACCCCCACCCAGGAGCATGTGTCAGCCATTGCACTGTTCACCAAACAGACTTACAGGTAGGTAGCCATCTTGTATTGGAGCACTGTTTGGGGGTGGGAGGCCTGCACTACCACTCCCAGCACCACCCCGTCCCACACCCCAGCAGCATGGAGGCACCCCCACCCAGGAGCATGTGTCAGCCATTGCACTGTTCACCAAACAGACTTACAGGTAGGTAGCCACCTTGTATTGGATCACTGTTTGGGGGTGGGAGGCCTGCACTACCACTCCCAGCACCCCCCCTTGTCCCACACCCCAGCAGCATGGAGGCACCCCCACCCAGGAGCATGTGTCAGCCATTGCAATCTTCACCCTCACCTAACAGGTAGGTAGCTATCTAAACTCTTCCTGATGTGTGTATGTGTGTGGTAGACCTGCATCCCTAAACGCAACAACAATTGCATGCATTGCATTGACATTCAACATCTATGAGTAAATGATGTTCCTCTGCACTATGATATTACACACAGTGTTGCCATGAATTGTACTACTGGTGACTTCATAATTGTGTAGTGTACAGGAAGTCGATGATACGCAGATGACACAATACTTGCACAGTGCCCAACACTGACCATTCCCCATCTACTCCACAGGTGATGAAGAACTCACTGCTGAGGACCACCCCAATGACCAGCAGAGCCAGTCTCCACCCCCGGCACATAGACTCTCAGATGTGAACTCCCAGGACAGTATGGATGATGATCTCCGGCCCGGCCCATCTGGTGTGCCACAGACCCAGAGGTCCCAGGCCCCCATCCTCCCCACCACCACGTCTGCTGCAACAACAGCGCAGCAGACCCCTGCTGTCACGGCCTCTGCCTCCACCGCAGCCACCACCACCGCCACCACCACTACCACTAGTGCCACCAGTACCACCTGCAGCACCCTCCCTGTCCCATGGGATGACCAGCCCACAGCAACGACTGTGGAGGGCAGGGAGAGAGTGCATGGACCCACAGTGGTGAGGCAAGAGGTCCGTGGCAGCAGAGCAGGTGGGAGGGCCAGGGTCACCACCAGACCTCGGGAGGAGTGGACACCATCCCTGGACCACTTCACCAGAGTTTTGCAGGCCTACCAAGAGGTCCAGGGACAAAGTGGCCGGTCCGATTAACTATTAAGGGAGCTCATCCTGCTGATGAGGTCCATCGATAACCGCCTTGGACAGATGGTGGACCTCATGGGCCAGCAAGTGGCGTTGCAGAGGGACAGGCCTGTGTCCCAACCACCACCTCCGTCCACTTCTGTTGTGCCGCAGGATGACAGTGCACCATCCTCCCCTGCGCCAACAGAGAGGGGCGAGTCCTCTGACGCCGCTTGCCATTCAGCAGGACCCCACCGCCAAAAAGATCTAGGGGGCGTCCAAAGAAGAGCCTGGGAGTCTCTGGAGGCAAAGCACCTGCCACATGCCAGTCACTTAGCCAGCCTTGAAGACAGCCCTCTTCCCCACTGCATTCACTGTTTGGGCTGTCTTTCCCCACATTGCCTTGGCAATGGCACCTGTCTGTTGGACTGGGTCACCACATCCATGTGGTGTCTACTCTTGCATCTCATCGACCATGACTGTCAACTCACTGCTCATTCCCCACCTTCATGTAAATATTCCCGCACAATTCACATGTCCACTTCCAAAATAAAATACCTGATGCACCTGATTTTGTGCATTATCGTTTTTAGTGCAATATTTAGTGTTGACAATGTCCATGATGTGTCCAAATGATGTACAGTATGTAGGGCAGTATTCTTCTGTAGCACCTAGGGAGACACAACAGAACAACAGTCACTGGTCTCATTGTGTCATCACAGGCAGAACACTACACAAAACATACACAAGACACAACAGGAATACTAGACAATGGGCTGCAGGTGTGAACAAATAGGGTCCAGCATACCTCCCCATATGGAACGTCAATGTCACATTTACCACACACAGGTGACTGAACGTGTGCCTGTTGGTTACATCTGCGCATAGTCCTTCACAACAACAGCAACCACACCATACAATGTACACGTTGTACCTCGACACCCAACTTCAAGTGAAGTAGCGGTCGATGAGCTGCTGTTGCAGGTCTACTCCTTCCTCCTCTCCACTGTCCTCATCACTGGACTCAGGTCCTTGAGCAGGTGGTGGCCTTGGTTCCTCACCATCGTCCAGGAGCAGGGGGATCCCCTTGTGGGTGGCCAGGTTGTGCAGCATACAGCATGCCACAATGATCTTGCACACCTTCCCAGGCGAGTATGCCAGTGCACCTCCGGTCCTGTCAAGGCAGCGGAATCTTGACTTCAGCAGGCCAAAAGTCCATTCGATTACCCGTCGGGTCCTGCCATGGGCCTCATTGTAGCGGATGTCAGCCGGGGTCCTGGGATTCCTGAGGGGGCTCAACAGCCATGGCCTACTGGGATATGCTGAGTCACCTGTGAATGACAAACACCCATTGCAATGTTGCACAGCCAGAGTGCATCAGGTAACACACAGCACGCCATATCAGTAGGCATTCTCACCCACAATCCAAGCACGCTCGGGATGCAGATTCTCCATCATCCGTGGCACCATGCTGTTCCTCATGATGTATGAATCATGCGCCGAGCCCGGATACTTCGCACACACATGAGACATGGTCATGTCCGCAAGGCACACCACCTGCACATTGATGGAATGATAATGTTTGCGGTTCCAATAAATGTGCTCCGTCGCCTGTGGTGCCACCAGACCTACATGGGTGCAATCAATGGCACCAACAACATGTGGGATGTGCCCAATGGGAAGAAGTCCCCCTTCACTGCAGCCAATTCTCCTCCCCTAGGGAAATGGATGTAGCAATTCCGATACAGCATCATGGCTGCAAGAACATCCCAGAGCACCATGCTGAACATGGGCTGCGACATCCCTTCAGCGCTAGCCACGGTCTCCTGGAAGGAACCTGTTGCAAAAAAGTGGAGTGCTGCCTTGTATGTGGGTGTGAATGCCTTTGGATAGTGACGGCGAGGCTGCAGGTGGGGCTCCAATAGATCACACAGGATCTTCAGTGTTGGTCTATCCAGGCGGAATTTCCGTATTATTGCCTCATTCTCCATGTCTTCCAGCACTGTCAGGTGACGTAGGAGATTTGGCCTCCTCCTAGTTGAGATGTAAAATTGAAAATGTCAGTGACAACCATCATGAGTTGGCCACAGCACATACCATCAATGAGGTCATGGGAAAACAAAGACTGCCTGAGAGATGCATGGCACACCAGGTTACATGGGAGGCCTTTTGATACACACAGAGGGCACACCTCTCCACTGACAATACACAAGTGCCACAAACACATCTGGGAATGTGAATGCGCACATACTGGAGAACACAATTCTCATGTGAAGGCAAGGTGCTGCAACATCCGCCAATGTCTTTGAAATTACCATGTCTGTATCATACCCATCTGCTGTACCCGTCACACCTCAATGCATCATGTAAACTCTGCACACATCCATCAACACAATGATCCCAGTATCAGGAAAACTTTCAGTTGTGTGCATGAGCTGTTGTGAATGCACCAGTCTGATACGATACAATGCAGTGCCACAAGCCTTGTCAAGGTCATCACTGACCCACAACAAATTGATTTGTACTACATCATTAACACCAGCTCAAGAGTGTCAAGCATCATCAGCCATCAAATGCATAACTAACATGGCAGGGACCACAGACCAAAGTGTGTCACACTGAACGTGCGTCCACCTGTAGATGACATGGAAGTATGGCATTGTGTGTACAATAATGTGCCCTTTACCATGTTGCTGCTGTGTACTGATACACTCTTCAGGATTGACATAGCCATTAATGGTCATGAAAATAGCGGTACCTACCGCCTGTCCCCGGCGGTGTGACGCCAACACCACCCCCTTCACAAGTTCGGTAGCCATTGGCATATGGGCATGTGTACATGGCGGTGGGCATGCTCCGCCGCATGCATCGCGGTACCTACCGCCTGACCCCAGCAGTGTGACGCCAGCACCACCCCCTTCACAAGTACGGTAGCCATTGGCATATGGGCATGTGTACATGGCGGTGGGCATGCTCCGCCGCATGCATCGCGGTACCTACCGCCTGTCCCCAGCGGTGTGACGCCAGCACCACCCAGTTCACAAGTATGGTAGCCATTGGCATATGGATATGTGTACATGACGGTGGGCATGCTCCGCCGCATGTATCGCGGTACCTACCGCCTGTCCCCGGCGGTGTGACGCCAGCACTACCCCTTCACAAGTGCGGTAGCCATTGGCATATGGGCATGTGTACATGGCGGTGAGAATGCTCCGCCGCATGCATTGCGGTACCTACCGCCTGTCCCCGGCGGTGTGACGCCAGCCCCCCCCCCCTTCACAAGTGCGGTAGCCATTGGCATATGGGCCTGTGTACATGGCGGTGGGCATGCTCCGCTGCATGCATCGCGGTACCTACTGCCCGTCCCCGGCGGTGTGACGCCAGCACCAACCCCTTCACAAGTGCGGTAGCCATTGGCATATGGGCATGTGTACATGGCGGTCGGCATGCTCCGCCACCGCGGAGGCGGTCATTGGATACTTTTGAATGATGCACCATCGCGGTAGTGCACCTCGGGCACCCGCGGTGCATCACCGCCATGGAGCATTGCCTACAGCCAATGGGAGCGATGATCGCGGTGGCATGATGCAGATTTGAAAGTCGCGGAAGGTGTTCTCCGCCACCGCGGAGGCGGTCATTGGATACTTTTGAATGATGCACCATCGCGGTAGCACACCCCGGGCACCCGAGGTGCATCACCGCCATGGAGCATTACCTACAGCCAATGGGAGCGATGATCGCGGTGGCATGATGCAGATTTGAAAGTCACGGAAGGTGTGCTCTGCCACCGCGGAGGCAGTCATTGGATACTTTTGAAAGAGGCAGACCTGGACAACCAATTGTTGCTGCTTTGCAGATTCCAAACGACCCCAGGGGGCTATAAATCTGTGGGAGTGAGCCTCACATTTCCACTGCTCACAGAGCCTGCTGCCTGGGACCCTCTCCTGCTGCTGCCTGAAGAGCCTGCTGCCTGGGACCCTCTCCTGCTGCTGAAAGGGGCCCTCTCCTTCTGCTGCCTGGGACCCTCTCCTGCTGCTGCCTGAAGAACCTGCTGCCTGGGACCCTCTCCTGCTGCTGCCTGGGACCCTCTCCTGCTGCTGCCTGAAGAGCCTTCTGACTGGGTCCCTCTCCTGCTGCTGCCTGGGACCCTCTCCTGCTGCTGCCTGAAGAGCCTGGGACCCCTCACCACTCACTACCACCACACGTGTTACATGTCCACAGTGATGGCAAGGACAGAGAAGATCCGTGCCAGTCCATTCACAAGTGAGGAGCTGGAGGTCCTTGTGGACGAGGTGCTGGCACAGTACCCAAGGCTGTTTGGTGGTCCCAATGTAGTGGTAAGTCACTATGAAGGTAGCTCGCAGGGCAGGGGGGTGTCAGACGTGTAGTTGTGCAGCTGCAGTATATGCCTGGTGGTGTGGTGTCGTGTGAAACACTGACAGACAAGCTGTCTCCAGGGCAAGGGAGTGTGTGTGTCACAATGTCACTCTTTTAAATGCCTGGACTTGTATGTGTGTGTGTTGTGTGTTACGTTGTAAGACATACAGAGCCAACGGTTGATAGCCATGTAGGTGCCAGGACAGTATTTGCATGTGTGAATATTTCTGAGTGCACCTGTAGTCTGAGTCAGTTTGACCCAGAGAGTAGATTCAGTGCCTGCCCACCAAAACGATTATACATCACCAAACTTACATGCTCCTTGCTCCAATTCCTTCACACTGAATAGTAGATATGCACCATCTATGCCCTGGATTACTGCAGACCTACACACTTCTGTCGATGCATATTGTGTTGTGGCATCATGCATTTGTGGGAATATCATGGAGCATATACGCCCCAATGTGTGCATGCAATCACAAATGTCTGGGCCATGCATAGTGCCCTTGTGAGGGTGTGGAAAAGTAAATTTTGCCATGTTCTGTGTCCCTACGTGTTCCCCATCTTATGCTATATGTGCATGATTAATATGCATATGTATTCCCTATGATCGATTAAAGACGCAATTACAGTTGTGTCCATCTCTAGTATGCCAGTTTCCAGTTCTCGTGAAAGCTACGAGTATTAGGCCTATGTAAACCTACGTTGCCACGTTTTACAGTGTGCACGTTAATTCATTGAATTGTCCCCGTTTCTAGGCCTCAAAAAGGGCCCGGACTCAGATTCAGCTCCTGTCTCCTGAACCCTCTCCGAGGAGCGATACAGCCCCCACCTGTATCCCTGACCCTTCACTTACTTCCTGCCTCGCAGTGCCCGGCTCGGCCTGGCTCTGCCTGCCAGTCTGCCAAGAGTATGTTATGATTCTAGTTATCAGTCCAGCTCTCCTTCTCTGCATTCCTGAGCTACTGAATCGCATCAATAGTTTCCGTCATGGTCTAGCCTTACTGTCTCCATGTAAGAGAAATACTGTATTAATATTCATAGAATATTCCCCGCACACGCACTACATGTAGGATTATGTATGCACCAGTCTTAATGTCTGTTAGCCTTTGCTCTGATAACTTTTAGTTTCTATCAACATGTTCTCTAAACACTAGATACTAGATAGTGTTTAGGTACATGTCGCTCTGACACTCCAGACTTTAGTCTCCTCTTCTAGCGCAGAAGTCATAGCCCCCAGCTCCTCCTGGTAACACGTCATTGCCAGCTTGCGCGCACCACTAGGTCAGAGGTCCCGGCTCCTTAGGTAGCCCCCTCCATGTTTCCGCCCCATTTATGACATATTCTGTTACGTTTACATCACATGTCTATGTATACGCCTTGTACACGCCTCTTGTTACACCTACTTTCTGCCTTATCTTTCGCGACTGCTACAAACTCCGCCCACTGCTACGCCTACTGTACCGAATGCAATGTAATTTGTTTTAGTATATATATGTTATGCACTGTTATTAAAGTTAGCGCGCTCATCCCAGATCCTGCCCCGGCAGCTGCCGGGCCCTGCCATCCTTTTCCCATGCAGGTTGTTCTGTTCCTGTCCTTTATGCTATATTAAAACCTGCAAACTCCAGCTACCTCGAATCTTGACTCTTATTTATTGAGCTATCTGTTATTTATATATCCAGTCAAAAATAGAACAGGTATTTAATTATTTATTTACCACATAATGGCGCCCGAATAGGGACTTGCCCTTTCCCCACGCGCCGGAGAAGCCACGCAGGCCCCCTGATCCTCTGCAGCCGTGACGGAACCATCCTGCGCACCGGCAGATATTTCTGCTTCAAGTATCCCTCAGGTCCACGGAGGAGACGGAGGTTGCGGTCCAGCATCCAGACGAGGCGGTGGAGGAACGCGGCGAGTCCCGACCAGAGCCCAGGCCGAGAGTCCAAGGTCCGAGGTATCCGGAGGCCCACCTGTAACTGAAGTCCGAAGTTCGTAGTCCGTCGTCGTAGCAGTCCAGTCCAGTCCGAGGCCTTCCGTTCTTGCTGCCCGGTGAGTACCGTTGCTGGGGTAGTATCTAGACAGGGTCAATCTAATTGTCTCTGGTCCGTGGGTTTGGGTACGCAAATCCAACACGAAGTGTCCACCTAGGTGGATGCGGGTCCTGACGTGTCTCTTTAAGAGACCGGTAAGTTCTGTACTGTTTTAGCAGTACATCTAGAAATTCTAGTAAGTTCTGTTCTCGAGAAATTCATGTGTTCTGTTCTCAGTATTCTAGGTAATATTCTGTCCGAACTGTTATTCTAATGTTATTCATGTATTTTTATGTCGTGGTATGAATGACTTGTTATTCAATTTATCATCGTGTTTATTGTGTATTGTATTGTGTCTAGACTCTAGAAATCATGCCTCTGTTCTCCAAATTACGTCAGTTAAAAACTAGAAAAGGGCTGCTCGAGGAAGCAGTCCCTGTCCCTCCTAGGGACAGTCCAGGTCATTTTATGTATCACAAGCATGGCTTAAGTGCCATAATATATCTAGACTTATGGTCTGATTATACCAGACACCTCGAAGAGAAATATAGATGACCCGTATCGGGTACATGGGATGCCGAGTGCATCATGCGAGTAGAAGAAGCATTATGGAAAAAGAAATCCAGACAGTCACAGAAAGATGCCATCGAGTTATGGCGCAAAGAATCTCATAAAAGAACCGAAAAAGAATTCAGAAAAGCAGAATTAAGTAGAGAATCCACAGAAAGAACCCAAGAAAGGGAATTAATCGAAATAGGTGAACGAGTTAAAGCCGAACAGTCAGACAGACAGAGGAATGCCCTTATTAAGAGTATGTATCCTCTTCTTGCCGAGGGCTTGCCAAAAGCAACCTCGGAGGCATCCAGTAATTTTCCGCCACCATTAGTTCCGACCAAGCTACGTCACAAACCGACCGCAGCTGATATTTTTCTCTGGTCCTATTTGGACGACACAGTCCCAGAGTATGCAAATTCTGTTCCGCCTGCTCCTGTAAATAATGTGATTCCTGTTCCTCCAGCCACCGGGGCACCCGTCACAGCACCTGTTACGGTACCCCCGGTCCAGCCCACAGTACAAGTACCCGCTACATCAGTCACTCTCCCAGCCCGTACAGTACACACAGACGATTCCAGTCTAGGAGCCACGGGGGGAGGTTCTCCTCGTACCCCGCCTCAACACAGACGTATGACGCTACATGAATTAGCGTTACAGCGTACACCCAAATTTCAGTCAGTTGCAGATATCAAGAAAGCACTCACCGAATGCCGTTATGATTCAGTCCCAGGCGATGACGCCATGGTCATATATTCATTGCGTGTAAGACGGGTGACCGAGTATTTGGACACCCTGCCAAATATGAAGGAATATCTAGACCGAATATATAGTTTTATCCGTACAGGAGAAGATCCAGAAAGCATTGGCGATGCTATGAACAAAAGAAAAGTCGAGATTCAGCTCATACTGTTAAAATTTATAATTAATTGTTTAATAAGAGAACAAGATTATCCAGAAAAAGATCGAGAAGAAATGAAAGTCCTGACCAGGTGGAGTGACCATATAGCCGAGGGAAGACACAAGACACTAGGTAGTATAGAGAGTATGTACAAGAAAATCCGTAAGGAAATAATAAAGTTACACGAGAAACGAGAAGCAACACAAGCAACCGAGAAAGAAAATGACTCTTCTACTGAAGAGGTAGACGACGAGAATCCCTCCAGAATAGTGTATGTAGGTAGAACTAGACTGTCCGACCGACATTCATGTCTAGAACACAAGAAAGTTTTCTCTTCTCCAGCACCAGAACAAGATTCTCTAGAGCAAGTATTTCAAGCTACCGATCACATTCTGAAAGCACGAATCGGTTATAGTGAGCTTAGTACCATGCATGAACAAGAACAAGCCCGATCAGCAGTCCGATGGGCTACTGATTCTACCACTTTTCCAGACGAAATAGTGGCACAAATGTTTCTGAAACTGCCCCCAGCCGAGCAGCGACTGGGGGGTATGTATATGATCCAGCACCTCATCACACTGTATGAGGGACAACATTCCGATCCAGGTCCGTTACATGATGTATTAAACGAGTTACTACAGTATAGATGGAAAGGTCTAGGTACCGATTTAATTAGTATCATTCTAGAACAGCGCCACAAATACCGAACGTTTCTAAACCCGCACTTTGTTCACGTCTCACCCCCAGGAAGTAAACCATTTTACATAGATAGACAGAATCCGTTACGAGAAGTACATCCAGTCAAGAAAGAGGGTGGTGGTCTAGAACGAGTATTTGTTTACACCCCTATCACAAAGATGGAACTCTTAGAGATGAAGAAATTAATTCCCTGTCACGACAAAGATCCAGCAGGGTTCCACCGTGAATTAAAAGACATGCTCCGTATGGGAGAATACACGTATCCAGATATCATTAAAATGTTAAAGGTCCTGTTGCCTGCGGGCATATATGAAAAACTCAAGGAAAAAGAATGGGAGGTGGGAGAGAAAAAGATAGATTGGACAGCTCTAGAAGCTGAAGATAATACACGTGTACCAGGTACCGGTCTAGGAGATAAATGTAAAGAATTACCTGAGTTGTTGATTCAGGTTTTGCCTAGGTTATTAGCCACGAAAAAGGAAGACTGGGATGCAATCTCTGCATGCAAACAGAAACAGGATGAAGACACTAGTGATTTTTATTCTAGATTCGAGAAATGCTTTATCATCAACAGTGGTTTGAAGACAGGTAGCGAGTCATACCCTCATCTTTTTGTTACTAAACTAGTCGAGAATTCAAGTCCACAAGTTAAAAATCGAGTTTTGAAAGTCGAAAGTACCTGGCAAGCTAATACTCCGTCACAAATGCTTCAGATGCTCCAGTATCACCAGAATAGAATCAGGGAAGAGCAAGAACACGAAAGGAGACGTATGAAAGACACGAAAATGAAAGTACTAGTTGCACAATCTGTTCCACAAGACAGTCAGAAGAGGGGTCCGAATCAAGCCAGTCATCCTGCAGCTCCCGTTAAAGGGACATGCAATTATTGTAAACAACCAGGTCATTTTATAAACGAGTGTGCAGTTCTGAAACACAATATAGCCACGGGTAAGACTAAAGAAAGACCACGTCCGCCTAGACAAGAGCAAGTTTCACAGACTTCTCAGTCACCACAGAATGCACAACAGACAGTTCCAGCACCGCAGCCTATAGCTGCAACACAGCATGTTACACAGCAGATGTACCAGTATGCACAGTCCGAGTATCCAGATTACCAGCAGTATTCATGAAACAGCCTAGAGAGGGAGGTAGGCTTGCCTCTCATCGAGATACCTGTAGATCAAGAGGGTCCCTATGTTCACAGTCAAGTATTAGGGAAAGACAGAAAGTTTCTGATTGATACAGGGGCAAGTAGGACTACTATCAGTCATGACGAGGTTCCAGGGGCTCCGCTCTCAGGCTCAAGAAATGTTTCCCTTGGATTTTCAGGAAAGCCGATAGTTAACGAGATTTCCAAACCAGTTTCTCTAGAAGTAGGTCCATTGTCCCAAACTACTGATTTGTTACTTACGAAATCATGTCCAGAAAATTTGTTGGGTATTAAGACGTTAAAGGAATTAGGTGCAGTAATATGTTGCTCCCCAGAGGGAGTTCGTTTGTTTTTGCGTGACTTCAAAGGTCACTATGTATTACGTGATTTTGATCCCAGATTGTCTAATGTACCGCAGCATTTATGGGCGCAAGGTCCAACTGATGTAGGTTTCATGCAAATCACACCCCATCGTGTGACTCTCAAACCAGGTATTGTTTTGCCACGAATCAGACAGTACAGATTGCCACCTGAGGCTGTAGCAGCCTTATCCAAAATTATTGACGAGCTCATTGCTCAAGGAGTGGTTGTAGAAACTGACTCCAATGTATGTAATTCTCCTATCATTCCAGTCATGAAACGTACTGATCCAAATGCACCTCCAGTATATCGATTAGTGATTGACCTTCGAGAACTTAATAAATGTATCATACCCCAGTATCCAGTAGTCCCAGATATCTCATCCCTATTGACAGCCATTGATTCCGAAGCCACGTTCTTTACTGTCATCGACCTCAAGAACGCATTTTTCAGTGTTCCCATTCATCCAGACAGCCAGTTCCTTTTCGGATTCTGTTTAAATGGAAGGAGCTATAAATTTACACGAGCTCCTCAAGGTTTCACAGAAAGTCCTAGTATTTACAGTCAAGCACTCAAGAGACAACTAGACAATATTCACATGCCAACTGACACTGCCCTGCTCCAGTATGTCGATGATCTACTGATCACAGCCCGTTCTGAACGTGACTGCGAGCGTGCGTCACTTACAGTTCTGTATTTCCTAGCCGAGATGGGGCACAAGGTGTCCCCTTCGAAGCTTCAATTCTGTGTCCAGCAAGTGATCTATTTAGGCCACTTACTGTCCAAGTGGGGTAGGCAGTTGACACCAGACCGTATCCAGTTAATAGCGAGTCTTCCACAGCCCAAGACCCAGAAAGAGGTACGAGCTTTTATCGGCCTCACTTCTTATTGCAGACAATGGATTCCTCAGTATGCATTTCTAGCCAAGCCACTGATACAGTTAACGACACAGGAGGCAGCCGTATCGACTGTCCTCCCTTGGACATCCGAACATACACTTGCTTTTAATGAGTTAAAGAAAGCCTTATGCCAAGCCCCTGTTCTAGCAACACCGAACTATAGTAAGCCTTTTACACTTTTTGTCACAGAACGTGATGGTACAGCATTATCTGTTCTCACACAAGATCAAGCAGGACAATACAAGCCCTGTGCTTATTTTTCGAGCACATTAGATCCAGTGGCCCAGGCTCTGCCTGCGTGCCTCAAGTCAGTTGCAGCCACAGCTCTAGCAATCAGACAAAGTGATTCCATAGTATTAGGACACTCCCTGACAGTACAAGTTCCACACTCCGTGGAAGTTCTTTTAAACCGAACCCAGACTCAGCACTTGACAATTGCACGATTAACAGGTTATGAACTGACACTGTTCCAGCCACACATAGAAATCAGACGCTGCAACGTTTTAAATCCTGCTACACTGTTACCGTCAGTTACCTCAAATCCCGCCACGCATGACTGTGTGGAAGTCATTAACACTATGACTAAGCCAAGACAAGACCTGACCGACATTCCATTACCTAATCCCGACCTGACACTTTATGTGGATGGTTCATGTATGAGAACTAGTACAGGAGAACTAGTAGCCGCGTATGCAGTGACTACTGACACTGAAGTTATTGAAACACACCGTATTGACACCCTGTCTGCTCAAGCAGCAGAGCTAGTCGCTCTGACCCAAGCCTGCATACGTGCCAAGAACCTGAAGGTTAACATATACACAGATTCACGTTATGCATTCGGAGTCGTACACGACTTTGGAGTGCTCTGGCAGGAGAGAGGTTTCATGACTTCTCATGGGACCAAGATTCAGCATGGTCTCCTCATTCAAGCTCTGTTAGATGCAATACATTTACCGACAGCAATCGCTATCATGAAGTGCAAGGCACATACGAAAGTCACTGACATCATTTCCCAAGGTAACGATCTAGCAGATCGAACAGCCAAGCTTACAGCTCAGACACCAGACATTCCAGTTAACACAACACTGACACACACTCCAGAACAGACTACATGTATGACAGTTAAGGACCCTACACAAGATGTCATAGACATCCAGTCACATGCTACTCCCGAAGAAATCAAGAAATGGTCTGAACAAGGAGGGGTCCAGACAGATCAGGGATGGTTGACGAAGGGAAAAGCCACATGGTTTCTCCCCGACTCAATGGTTCAAGTCATTATTAATACCGCACATAGTCCTGCTCATTTAGGAGAAAAAGCTATGTTAGACAGTATCCAGAACCTTTGGTTCAACAAGCATTTACGAGCTGCAGCCAAGCAGAAAGTCCGTACCTGTATGATATGTTGCCAGTTCAATCCAGGTAAAAGTGTCCCGGTGGAACAGGGGGGATTCCAACCTCCTGACCACCCTTTTGAAGTCCTCCAGATGGATTATATTCAGATGGAGCGATGTCGAGGTTTCAAGTATGTCCTTGTAGTTGTATGCGCTTTGTCCAGATGGACAGAGGCATATCCAGTCCCAGATTACACAGCTGCGACCACTGCCAAGCAGTTGGTTCGTGAATTCTTTCCTCGCTATGGACTCCCTAGGGTCGTGTATTCAGATAACGGCCAGCCATTCTCATCTGAACTAATGAAGCATGTGTCCCTTCTGTTAGGGTACCAGTGGAAGTTCCATTGTGTGCGCCATCCTGAAGCAGCAGGTCTCGTAGAGAGACATAACCAGACATTAAAAATCCGCATTGCCAAAGTTTGTAAAGAGAAAGGTGTAGACTGGCTAGTAGCCCTGCCAGTCGCCTTATTCTATATGCGCATGGTTGCACATTCCAGATCAGGTCTGTCCCCTTATGAGGTCGTATTCGGCCGCCCCCCAAACATGTGGGGTACACCTAGACCCCGCAGTATTACAGATGTTTCCAGTAATATGTTGACAGATTACCTAGCTTCCTTGATGTCTGCCCTACACTCTTGTCGTTCACAGGTTGCCGCCACATTTCCAGACAATACCGAGGTGAAACCGCATGAAATCGTTCCAGGAAACCTCGTACTTATTAGGAACTTTGATCGTTCAAGTCCGCTGGAGCCCCGCTGGAAACAACCTCAACTTGTCCTTCTGACCACCCGCACGGCCGTGAAGTTGGAAGGCCGCAAAGGCCGGGTGCACCTGTCCCACGTCAAGAAATTTCATGGACTTCGAGAAAAAGAGTTTGCCGAGAACATTTTTAAGGACTGCCAGAATTCTAAAGACTGCCCTATTCTCAAGGACTGTCCCGCTACTGATTTCGAAATCAAGCCCTCCCTGTTAGAGGAAACTCCGCAGCAGGAGTATAAAAAGAAGCTCAGGTCTAGTAAAATAAGTCAGCCAGTTTAATTGTCTAAGTCCCCCTCGGGTGAAACGGTTAGACAGGTTTCTGACATGTATGAGATAGACCCCCATAGTGAGAGAGTTAGTCAAAACTCTATCAAATGTATCGTTTTTCTAAGTTTTATTTTGTTTCTAAGTCTTATGGTTACCTGCACAAGTTATGCATTTCATTTATGTTTTCCAATTTCTCATGTAAATAAGTTTGCTAATGCTACAGTAGAGCACACATTTAGTGATCTGCCTCCTCACGAGCTATCTTATCGTCTTGCTATGAGAAATAATACATTTATTAGAATGTTACACTATTCACACCAGACCAGCAATGCCACTAATTGTTGGGTGTGTGGTCGACTCCCCCCTTTCCAGACACCGAAGGGAGTTCTGCCACTCTTTCCTTATCCGTTTTCACATAATGGTTTGTGTGGAGCATGGTCCACGTTAACGTCATCTTCTAATGATATGTTACTTCTGAATAGTACATGTTTTCCAGACAAACAAGGTCTCACCCATAGAACAGGGTTAGATCTAGAAAATGAAGTATATAATTTAGGCAATTATTCCTCGAATTGTATGGTCCTGAATGTTCAGTCTGATACTACTCCAGACTTGCCTGCTATTTCAGTACTACCAGTCAAAGGCGAATTATGTGTCCGAAAGAATGGTTCCACACATGTAGGACATAGTGATTGTACTACTATTGTCGAGTATAGTGACAGTGGGAAATCTATTTTCAAAGCCTCACGTCATTCTTATTTTGTTTGTGGTCAGACCGCATATGTTCGTTTGCCCCTCGATTGGGATGGAACATGTTATATTGCCTTCCTACTGCCACCAGTTTTTCTAGCCCCATCAGATTATCATAGGAACACACATCTAGTACACCTTAGACATAGAAGGGAGATCGAGTCCCCAATTGTCGATCAAACTGAAACTGCTCTAGAAGAATATCAAGATTTCAATAAAGGATTCTTCTTCTTTATAGGACCTGTCCAGAATAGTAAGTTAATCCGTAGGTTAACCAGAACCCTTGAAGCAGTAGTGAATGAGACTACTTCTGCTCTAGGTAACTTAACCGAAGAGCAATCCGCTATGAGATTTGTCGTGCTCCAAAATCGTCTCGTCCTTGACGTCATACTGGCCGATAGGGGC
Organism: Lissotriton helveticus; assembly: GCF_964261635.1. Lineage (NCBI taxonomy): Eukaryota > Metazoa > Chordata > Amphibia > Caudata > Salamandridae > Lissotriton > Lissotriton helveticus. The sequence goes on from NC_136057.1 coordinate 1,458,268,438, forward strand.
GGGGCATGTAGAGTCATCGGATCTAGTTGCTGCATTTTCATTCCTAATAACGCGCCGTCTGTTTATTCAGCTATAACCAGACTTCATAAAATTGCCCATCAGTTACACCAGAATCCAGGCACCTGGACATGGTCAGGTTGGCTCTGGAGTATAATTTCTGCCTGGGGATGGAAAGTATTGTCATTCCTAGGTATAGCAGTAATGATCATTTTCAGTTGCTGCCTCTGTATACAATGTGGCCCTGCGATTTGCGGCATTTGTGCTACATCCTGTATTCCAAGTCCTAGTCCTAAATCCCGTTCCAAGCCAATTCGAGACGAGCAAATGATACTGCATGAAATGATAGATGGTATCATGAATATTGATGTTTCCTGATGGAAACGTAGTGACAAGGAGGGAATGTGGAAAAGTAAATTTTGCCATGTTCTGTGTCCCTACGTGTTCCCCATCTTATGCTATATGTGCATGATTAATATGCATATGTATTCCCTATGATCGATTAAAGACGCAATTACAGTTGTGTCCATCTCTAGTATGCCAGTTTCCAGTTCTCGTGAAAGCTACGAGTATTAGGCCTATGTAAACCTACGTTGCCACGTTTTACAGTGTGCACGTTAATTCATTGAATTGTCCCCGTTTCTAGGCCTCAAAAAGGGCCCGGACTCAGATTCAGCTCCTGTCTCCTGAACCCTCTCCGAGGAGCGATACAGCCCCCACCTGTATCCCTGACCCTTCACTTACTTCCTGCCTCGCAGTGCCCGGCTCGGCCTGGCTCTGCCTGCCAGTCTGCCAAGAGTATGTTATGATTCTAGTTATCAGTCCAGCTCTCCTTCTCTGCATTCCTGAGCTACTGAATCGCATCAATAGTTTCCGTCATGGTCTAGCCTTACTGTCTCCATGTAAGAGAAATACTGTATTAATATTCATAGAATATTCCCCGCACACGCACTACATGTAGGATTATGTATGCACCAGTCTTAATGTCTGTTAGCCTTTGCTCTGATAACTTTTAGTTTCTATCAACATGTTCTCTAAACACTAGATACTAGATAGTGTTTAGGTACATGTCGCTCTGACACTCCAGACTTTAGTCTCCTCTTCTAGCGCAGAAGTCATAGCCCCCAGCTCCTCCTGGTAACACGTCATTGCCAGCTTGCGCGCACCACTAGGTCAGAGGTCCCGGCTCCTTAGGTAGCCCCCTCCATGTTTCCGCCCCATTTATGACATATTCTGTTACGTTTACATCACATGTCTATGTATACGCCTTGTACACGCCTCTTGTTACACCTACTTTCTGCCTTATCTTTCGCGACTGCTACAAACTCCGCCCACTGCTACGCCTACTGTACCGAATGCAATGTAATTTGTTTTAGTATATATATGTTATGCACTGTTATTAAAGTTAGCGCGCTCATCCCAGATCCTGCCCCGGCAGCTGCCGGGCCCTGCCATCCTTTTCCCATGCAGGTTGTTCTGTTCCTGTCCTTTATGCTATATTAAAACCTGCAAACTCCAGCTACCTCGAATCTTGACTCTTATTTATTGAGCTATCTGTTATTTATATATCCAGTCAAAAATAGAACAGGTATTTAATTATTTATTTACCACAAGGGGTCCCCCAGTTTTGGAGGGAGGGAGGTTACAATTAGTCATGAGTCTGTGTCTTGCTACTGTTCTGATAGATTTTGGTATCTGACATTGTGTAAATGGACATTTACCCTTCTTTTCTCTCATACCTGCAGCTCAAGGTACACCAGCGTAAGGCCTTGTGGAGGGTCATTGCAGAAAAGGTGCGAGCCCTGGGGGTTTCAAACAGACGACGCACCCACTGTCACAAGAGGTGGGACGACATCAGCCGGCTGGCAAAGCAAGTGGCAGAGATGACCTTGGGGATGCTACCACGCACTGTGCGTTTGGCACGGCGCAGCATGACTCCACTGATGGGCCGCATCTTGGCAGTGACTCATCCAGACCTGGATGCACATCTGAGGGAGCATCGGCAGCAAGGCAGGGGTGGTGAGTATCTGGGGAGGGTGACATTTCCTGGGAGTGGATGCATGTGTACAGGGCCTGTGGCACCGGAGACCCATGTGATGTGCGTGCGGTGCTGTGATGTGCTGTGTAATGTGAGTGGCTGCTGTGATGTGTCGTTCTATCAGGGATTGGCCCACCCTGGCCTTACTGAGCTGATAATCCCTGATGTACTTTCGCATTGCCAGATGGGTTAGGCTCCACATGGTCGTTCTTCATTGGGATAGTGTGAGGAATCCATAATGAGGTGAACTGCAGTGTCAACTTTCTGAGTGTGACTTCAGGTATGCCCACTTTGCATGCACCATGATCGTTGAGGCCCACACATCAGACAACAATGTGCCACAGGTTACCACATGTTGCTTGCTATGGCCTACTTGGCATTGTGGACTGTAATGACCTAATAGATGTGTGTGTTGTCCCCTCCTGTTCCCTGAAGGTCTGACATTGGTAATAAGTGTTGAATACACATCATGTCCCTAGGGCAGGGAGAGTTGGGGGGTGGGGCACTCCATCTACGGGCAGGGAATAGTGCTGTGTTGCATGAACATGGCTAATTCATGGCATAATTTGTGCATTACAGGCACTGTTGTGGTCTACATAGTGTGTTGCTGCCCAGTGATTGCAGGGTGTGGTGGTTACCATGTAGATTTGGGCATCTCCTATACTGCATTGCTTATAATATACGTGTGACCAGATGATGACACTTACACAACCCGGTATCTCTCTCTCATGCAGATTTGCAAGAGACCACGGAGGAGCATGAGCCAGAAACCAGTGGTGGAGAGAGCCCACCAGCGCACCTGAGGGGGACAGAAGTATGCAGGAGAAATCTGTGCCAGAGACACAGAGTACCACATCATCAGATGCCAGCGGAGATGCATCCATGTTGGCAGGCACAGGGGATGGGGAGTCTGCATCATCATCTACGACCCAGTGGCCAGTGCCCAGCCTCCCATCCACTTCCTCTGGTGATTCCCGTATCCGTGTCACTAAGAGGGGACGAGTCACATTCACACCTGGCACCGCTGCCCCTGCACCTGTCCCGCCTGCTGCCCTCAGTGCAGAGTATGTTGAGCTCCTGCGCCAGCTTTGCGTGGGCCAGACTGCCCTGCTCAATGCCTTCAGTGACCATGAAAAGAAATTGGGCCAGGTGGTTGCATACATGGAGGGCATACACTCAGACGTGGGTGGACTACACCGGACAGTCCAGGCGTTGTCATCCACAGTCACGTCAGCCCTTCAACAGGCACATGCTCCCTTTGCAGCTCAGGTGCCTTTGTCCACCCCTCAGTCAGTGGCCACATCAGATGACAGTGTGCACGGTTCGCCTGCGTCAACGAAAAGGTACAGCACCAGGAGCACACAACAGACACAACCCAAACACTCCCCCCCACAGACACCATCCCCACTGAAGAGCATGGCCACCCCAGAATGCACAGACAAGAGCCAGTCAGGGAAGGGCAAGGCCAGAAGAGCAATGAGGCAGACATCAGCCTCACATGCTGCAGAGGCATCACCAGCACAAGACTCTCCTGTCCGTAGTACATCACACAAACCTACACATGCAGTGTCTGTGGCCACTGAGGAGGTCTTGCATATCAGGGGTACACCTAGGAAGAGCACAAGAACACATCCACCAAAAACATCTATCCCAATTCCACGTTCATTGATGCGGGTGGAGGAGGGCAGTGTAGAGACCACCCCTGGCAAGAAGGCAAAGAAGGGCACTGTAGGGGGTACACCTGGCAAGAAGGCAAAGGAGGGCACTGTAGGCGGTACACCTGGCAAGAAGGCAAAGGAGGGCAGTGTAGAGACCACCCCTGGCAAGAAGGCAAAGGAGGGCACTGTAGGGGTTACACCTGGCAAAGAGGGGAAGGTGGTCCAGAGACGTAGCCAGACCAAGCATTCCACGGGTTCAAGCACATCTCCAGAGGTAGTGCCAGTGTCTGCACCTGATGTGGGACAGTTGGGGGGTGTGCCTGTTGGGTCATCACCACTTCCCATCAACCCCAAGACGGAAGCCATTTCATATTCCCAAAAAGTGGAAGGGCACCCCGCCAACCTCACCCACCCACATTGTGTCAGAGGTCTGCATGACTCCACCTCCACGTGCCACTATGCCACCTGGTCAACACAGCCCTCCAGCTTGCCAAGCCAATGTTAGCCCCACAGCACCTGGGGCTCTGTCACCACAGTCAAGTGGGCCTGCTGTCCCCGACACACAGCCAGGTACTAGTCCACATGACAGCAAGGAGTGAGTTGACATCACCCTCATACGCCTGTGCATCATACAGGTGTGCTAGTCCTGTACATTGTTTGGAACATGGGTGTGTTGCTGGCCCTGTTGCTCTGCTGTGCTGTACTCTCACCTGCCATGGACACTGGCCCTGTTGCTCTGCTGTGCTGTACTCTCACCTGCCATGGACACTGGCCCTGTTGCTCTGCTGTGCTGTACTCTCACCTGCCATGGACACTGACCCTGTTGCTATGCTGTGCTGTACTCCCCCCTGCCATGAACACTGGCCCTTATGCTCTGCTGTGCTGTACTCTCCCCTGCCATGGACACTGGCCCTGTTGCTCTGCTGTGCTGTACTCTCACCTGCCATGGACACTGGCCCTGTTGCTCTGCTGTGCTGTACTCTCCCCTGCCATGGTCACTGGCTCTGTTGCTCTGCTGTGTTGGCCTCTCCCCTGCCATGGACACTGACCCTGTTGCTCTGTTGTGTTGGCCTCTCCCCTGCCATGGTCACTGGCTCTGTTGCTCTGCTGTGTTGGCCTCTCGCCTGCCATGGACACTGGCCCTGTTGCTCTGCTGTGCTGTACTCTCACCTGCCATGGACACTGGCCCTGTTGCTCTGCTGTGCTGTACTCTCACCTGCCATGGACACTGACCCTGTTGCTCTGCTGTGCTGTACTCTCCCCTGCCATGGACACTGGCCCTGTTGCTCTGCTGTGCTGTACTCTCACCTGCCATGGACATTGGCCCTGTTGCTCTGCTGTGCTGTACTCTCACCTGCCATGGACACTGGCCCTGTTGCTATGCTGTGTTGGCCTCTCCCCTGCCATGGACACTGGCCCTGTTGCTCTGCTGTGCTGTACTCTCCCCTGTCATGGAAACTGGCCCTGTTGCCCTGCTGTGTTGTACTCTCACCTGACATGGACACTGGCCCTGTTGCTCTGCTGTGCTGTACTCTCACCTGCCATGGACACTGGCCCTGTTGCTCTGCTGTGCTGTACTCTCCCCTGCCATGAACACTGGCCCTTATGCTCTGCTGTGCTGTACTCTCCCCTGCCATGGACACTGGCCCTGTTGCTCTGCTGTGTTGGCCTCTCCCCTGTGCTTTGGACACTGGCCTTCCTGTTTGTGTTTCACCTGTGCATGGTATCTAGCATTTGTACATAATTTTGAGCCTTGCTGTTGTCTACAATTGTTGTACCGCTACATCTGTGCAATCTGTGAATAAATAGATACTTCTGTGGTGTCTTTTGTCAGTGTCCTTGCTGATTAAAGTTCTGTTTCTGTTCGCATTTGATTGCCTGTGCACCATGCTCCATTTATAACTTCATCATTGCAAGGCTCTTTGCAGGCATCATGTTTTTGGACAGGGGTGACAGGGTCTTCAGTCCATTCTGATCCTGAAAATGTTGTCATGTGTGATGGCTATTTTAGCTGCCATGCAGCCATCTTGATAGTGAGTTGCTACTGTTGCCTACACTGTTCACATGTCTGGTTGGGGGACACTGCCAGCACAGGGTGTGATGCTGTGCAAATGTTTAGGAGCTGGCTGGGATATGTCATGGAGTATGTGTGTGGTTTCCTTTCTGTGTGTCCAGCCTTGTATGTGTATGGTTATCTTGTGTTGGCCCTTGGTCCTGGTACCATGGCCTACATGAGATGCGTGGTCTTGGGTGTAGCAGAGGTGTGCAGTGTGAAGGGTGTCAGTTTGTAGTGGATGTATGTGTGCCCCTGTGTTGTGGGGGACACACATGTGTCACCCAGGAGTTGTATTCCTGTTGTTTGTTTTGTCTTGACCTGTGTAGAGAATTGTATGCACTTGTGTGAGCTGTTTGTAGTGCACTGTGCTGTGTGTTGGTGTATCCATGGTGTTGTGTGTGACTCCTCCTTGTTGTATTTGTAAGTTTGAAGTGTGCAAAGTGTGTGAGTTGCACATCAGTGTTGGGTTTGGTTGATCCTCAATGTATTTTGGGTGTTTTATTTTAAACTGTGTGGGCCTGCTGCTCCACACTGGCATTGTGATTGTCATGCATTGCAGGCACATGTTGTTTTTTCCACTCCTGTATGGCATGATGTGTGTGTGGTTTTGGTCCATCCCCTGTGTGTGCCACTTGTGCCTGGCCATTGTGGGTGTTCCCTCCCTCTATTTGTGTGTGGTACACCCCTTACATGTTTGCTAATGACATGCAGGCTGTTTCACTTTGATGTGGGCTGTCCCCTTGGTTTCCATGTGTGTGTGCCTCCACATCACTTGATTTGATTGATTGATTTGATTTGATTTGGACTTATAGAGCGCATGGCTGCCCTGGAGCGTCCCAGCGCTGATCCTAATCTGAACCTGATGAACTTAAGCGAGAGGCAGAGTTAGGGGATGGTAGGGAACAGAAAGGTTTTGAGCGCTCTTCTAAATTTCAGATGACCCGGTTCCATTCGGAGTTCTCTAGGAAGGGCATTCCATTTATTTGACACATTCAGTGAGAACCGGCGGCCTCCTGTTCGTGCCTTCCTCACTCTTGGAACAATGGCCAGATTTTCTCTATCTGAGCGAAGGGCCCTGGTCGACTTGTACGGTCGGATCAGTCCTCTTAAGGCTGGAGGGCCTTTGCCCTGCAGAGTCTTATGTGCGATGCAGAGAGACTTAAAAGTGATCCGCTCTTGGATGGGAAGCCAGTGCAGGGCTTTCAGCAGTGGTTTGGCTGAGGCCCGTCTAGGCGCCCCCATCAGCAGCCTGGCTGCGGCGTTCTGAGCTCGCTGAAGAGTATTAATAGTGGCATGAGGGGCTGCGAGGAAAAGGGAGTTGCCATAATCCAGTTTGGACAGGATCAGACCCTGGATTAGCAGCTTTCTGGATTGAAACGGAAGGAGAGGGAGGACCTTCCGGGCTGCTCGTAGCAGGCCGAAGCAGCCTCCAACCACCTTCTGCGCATGGGTCTTGAAGGTCAGTTGGGGTTCGAACCAGATCCCTAGGCTTTTGATTTGCTGCTTGGGGGGTGGAAGATCTCCCATACAGGCGGGCCACATCTCAGGGGGCAGAGAGGTGAATTGATTGCCTAAGAACATGATCTCCGTCTTAGATCCATTTAGCTTCAGTTTCGAGCTAGACATCCAGGAAGAAATGGCTGTAAGACAGTCCGGGAGATCGTCCGGGCGGCCCCCGTGTTGAGACAACGAGACGACAAGCTGGGTGTCGTCTGCGTAGCTTATGGATTTAATCCCGAATTGGGCTACTACCTTCTCTAACGGGGCAATGTAGACATTAAACAGTGTGGGGCTGAGGGAGGAGCCCTGCGGCACCCCACACTGAAGAGGGAAAGCCTTCGACATGGACCCATTTTCCCAGATCCTGAAGGATCTCTCCTCCAGGTAAGACTGCAACCATTTAAGGGCTGATCCTGTAATGCCCAGCAGGGCCAAGCGTTGGGCCAGGACTGCATGATCTACAGTATCGAATGCAGCACTTAGATCCAGGAGGATCAGAGCTACTGATCCCCCTGAATCCAAGATGCATCTTACCTCTTCAGTCACCGCCAGACGGGCGGTGTCTGTGCCCTGACCCGGGCGAAAGCCAGTCTGAGAGTCGCTGAGAAGGTGGTTAGACTCTAGGTATTCTGAAATCTGCCTATTCACCACTTTTTCGGCCACTTTGCTCAATCCAGGTAGGAGCGAGATTGGGCGAAAGTTGGCCAAATCGGAGGTGTCTAATCCTGGTTTCTTTAAAAGCGTTTTGACTCTGGCCTGTTTCCAGCTCGGGGGCACTATGCCCGAGGATAGTGATGAATTAAGTAGCTCGGTGGCTACAGGGGCAATGGTGTTTAGGGTTTGCTTAAGAATGTGCATCGGGACTGGGTCTGAGGGAGAGCCACTTTTAATAGTGGAAGAGATGTTACAAAAGTCTTCCTTGGATATAAGACTGAAGGCCTCAAATTGAGGACAGGTAGGGTCAGGAGAAGGGGTCCCGATGGGACTAGTGGCAGAGGATTGAGGAAGGCTGTCTAAAATTTTCCGAATTTTGGTGTCGAAAAATTCTGCTAACTGATTGCATTTCAGTACCGGGTCGTTATGTACCAGGGTGGGGGCTGGGACTTTAAGGAGCTGGTTCACAATTTTGAATGTTTCTCTGGAAGAGTTAGAAGAGAGACGATTTTTTTCTTCAAAAAAGGCAGCTTTAGCTTTTTGCCGTCCTAGTTTGTAGAGTTTTAGGGCCGCTTTATATGCAGCTTTGTTAATAGGTGCCCAGTCTTTGCACCATGCGCGCTCTGCTTTTTTACAATCTTTTCTGAGTTCTCTTAGTTCAGGCGAGAACCAGGGAGATTTGAAAATATTGCTCTTTTTAGTGCAGAGTTTAAGAGGCAGAACCGAATCCAGGGCCTTAGTAAGCCAGTCTTGAAAATTTGTATCTGCCTGTAGAACGTCGGATTCTGCAGGGGGTGTGGATTGTTCGAGAGCAGTTGTCAGATTCTCTACTGACAGCCTTGGCCATGGCCTTTGAAGTGTACGGGGGCAGGAGACCTTGGTTTTTTCATGGTAAAATTCCCATGAAAAGGGTACTAGGAAGTGGTCTGACCATAATAGGGGCAGCGGGGGTTTAGCTGCGAGCTGGGGGATGTTGGAGAAGATCGGATCCAACAAATGACCTTTATTGTGGGTGGCTTCCTTATTTGCCAGTTCCAGGTCAAAGGAGTTGAGGTTGGTGATCAGTTCAGCAGCAGAGTTATCCTTGGGGTCGTCGAAATGTAAATTCAAATCGCCCAAGATCAGAAAGTTCGGGGCCTGAGCGGCAGCTGATAAGGTGATTTCTAGAAGGGAGTCAGGGAAGTGTTTTAGGCTCCCCGGGGGTCTATAGATAAGGAGACCTGACAGGGAGTGAGTGGGTGAAAGCTGAATGTTAAAGCTGGCGCTTTCAGCGTCTGAAATTCCACCCTCCTGCAGTCTGCAGGTCAGAGACTCCCGATGGATTATGGCGAGACCCCCCCCTTACCTTTATCTCTATTCAAACATTGAATATTGAAACCACTGGGGAGCGCAGAGACAATATCAAAGTCTGAATGAGGGGTTAACCATGTCTCCGTCAGGAAGAGCATGTCGATATTGCTATCTTCTAACAGCAGGTTGATCTCGACCGCATGCTTCGGCAGCGATCTACAGTTAAGGAGGGCCATCTGCAATGTTCTACCCGCCTTCTTACCAACCGTCTCCCCACTGCTGGGGACCGGACAGGCAGGGCATCGGCGGAAAGGGAGGCTTAAACCAACCCAATGAGGGCATCCAGGGTTGCCAGTGAGTCGTATTGATAGAAGTTCCTCCCTAGAGAACCTTATGGGTCTAAGGGGGAGCACGGGCATAGTGGCTGGCCCTAGGCCCGGTCCGGCCCGGACGGGCCCAGACGGGCTTGCCTCTGGCGCGCCTCCGGCGCGCCATCGGCGCGCCCGCTGCGCCCGCCCGCTGCGCGGACGGAAAACCGACTTCATTAAGTAACGCCCGGGCTGTGATTCGCCCGACCGCTAGAGCGCTGACCGTGTTATTTCTCCTGCTATGGCGGCCAAAGTCGTCGCCCTTTGCAAGCCTGTAGTTCCACCGAGAAGGCCCTAAAATCGGCCCCCGGCGTGTGCAAATGAGGTGGGAGCAAGCGCCCGGCTGTCCCAGACAGCGAGAGACCAAGGAACAATTAAAACGTAATTTCGTTTGCCAACACAATTTTGGAATCAAAGTGCGATAGTGCTTTTTTTAAAAAAGAATAAAACAGGAGGGGAATGCCTAACTCCCGGCTTCCGCCTCAGGAGCGCTTAATGTTCAATGTTCACTGATTTCGTTTGCCAACACAATTTTAGATTCAAAGTGCAATAGTGCTTTTTTTAAAAAGAATAAAACAGGAGGGGAATGCCTAACTCCCGGCTTCCGCCTCAGGAGCGCTTAATGTTCACTAGGTGCAAAAATAGCAAGAAGAGACCTGACAGGCCTGCTGCTCTTATACGCCCGGGCTGTGATTCGCCCGACCGCTAGAGCGCTGACCGTGTTATTTCTCCTGCTATGGCGGCCAAAGTCGTCGCCCTTTGCAAGCCTGTAGTTCCACCGAGAAGGCCCTAAAATCGGCCCCCGGCGTGTGCAAATGAGGTGGGAGCAAGCGCCCGGCTGTCCCAGACAGCGAGAGACCAAGGAACAATTAAAACGTAATTTCGTTTGCCAACACAATTTTGGAATCAAAGTGCGATAGTGCTTTTTTTTAAAAAGAATAAAACAGGAGGGGAATACCTAACTCCCGGCTTCCGCCTCAGGAGCGCTTAATGTTCAATGTTCACTGATTTCGTTTGCCAACACAATTTTAGATTCAAAGTGCAATAGTGCTTTTTTTAAAAAGAATAAAACAGGAGGGGAATGCCTAACTCCCGGCTTCCGCCTCAGGAGCGCTTAATGTTCACTAGGTGCAAAAATAGCAAGAAGAGTCCTGACAGGCCTGCTGCTCTTATACGCCCGGGCTGTGATTCGCCCGACCGCTAGAGCGCTGACCGTGTTATTTCTCCTGCTATGGCGGCCAAAGTCGTCGCCCTTTGCAAGCCTGTAGTTCCACCGAGAAGGCCCTAAAATCGGCCCCCGGCGTGTGCAAATGAGGTGGGAGCAAGCGCCCGGCTGTCCCAGACCGCGAGAGACCAAGGAACAATTAAAACGTAATTTCGTTTGCCAACACAATTTTGGAATCAAAGTGCGATAGTGCTTTTTTTTAAAAAGAATAAAACAGGAGGGGAATGCCTAACTCCCGGCTTCCGCCTCAGGAGCGCTTAATGTTCAATGTTCACTGATTTCGTTTGCCAACACAATTTTAGATTCAAAGTGCAATAGTGCTTTTTTTAAAAAGAATAAAACAGGAGGGGAATGCCTAACTCCCGGCTTCCGCCTCAGGAGCGCTTAATGTTCACTAGGTGCAAAAATAGCAAGCCCATGTGGGCTTGTGCTTAGTGGTGCAGTTCTTGGGCCATGTGTGTTATTCCACTCTGGACATTGCCCCAATGGTTTATGTGTGCTGTCCCTGTGCTATTGGTCATTCTGTAGTGGTTATGTGCACTTCAGCAGTGTGTGCTGGCCAGTGCTCTGGTGGAGGTGGCTGGGCTCTTGTATCCCAGAATGGTCCATGTGTAGTTGTTGTGTTGGATATGTGGATGCTGGCTGTGGTATTGCTTGAGTTCCTGGGTGTGCTGTTGTATTTGTGCAGTGCAGTTTTTTGGTGTGTGTGATGCGGTTGTGTCAATCATGTGTGTGTGTGGCTGTTGTGCTTCTTATGCACACACTGCTTGTTGTGCATGCAGTGCTGTGTGTATGTGGCCTTGGCATTGCCTGATGTGCATCCCCTGATGTCTTGTGGTGTTTGTTGATTGGGGTTTCATGTGCATCTGTGGACGGTTTGGTGTGGCAGTGTGTGTTTGTCCAGATGCACTTCTTGTGTGATTAGTGTTATGGTGTGTGTGTTTTGTTCCTGAGTGATGTTGTTGTGTACTCCTGTTGTGTCTGTGCTCCCATTGCTTTTCCCCAGTGTGGCTGACAGGGTATGTCTGTTTCTGTTGGAGTTCAGTATGTGTTCCTGTAGCGTTTGTATGTTGTTCTTGTGCAGGCATCTGTTGGGGCATCCCTGTGTGTGTGTGTTGTGTTTGTGGCTACACCCAGGGTGTGTGTTTGTTTGTGTATGTAAAGGGAGGGATTGTGAGCCTTCAGTGTGTGTGGCACTGGTGTTGTGTGTTCCTTGTCAGCCACTCCTGCAGTGTCTGTGTCCCTGGTTGTGTGTTGTGTGGTGCAGAGGGTGTGCATTGTGCTTGTTGTTGCAGTGCTTGTTGGTGTGCCTGGGTGGTGCACGGGATGGGTACCTGACCTGTGACTTGTTGTGGTGTGTTGATGTGTGATTGGGGGTGGTGTGTCCCTATGTTGTTTGTGCCCTGCCCATGCCTTGGAGTGGACCTGCCTTCTGCATAGTGCGCATGTGTTTACCGCGGCGGTGACGTGACCGGGACCGGGACGTTGCAGCTGGTTGGCGGACGATGTGTGTTCCGGATGCAGAGGGGTGCCTTGTTGTGAGGTGGGTGATGTGTGGGTGCCCGTGTGGATGTCTTGTGTCCCCCAGCAGGGTGTCTGTGTGGTGCTTGGGCCCTGTGTCGGCATGTGTGTTGCATATGTGTAGTGGCGTACCTGCGGCGGCCCATCTGGCGGTAGTGTTGTAGCAGGTACATCACCGGATGCATATGGAGGGCTGGGTCCATGGCGTTCATGACCGGGTCTCGGCGTTCGCGCTCCGCTGTCGACTTTCCGCCTGCTCAGGCTGGGCGGTGTCTCCGCTGCGGTGCGTCAGCTTGTTTGGGCCATCCTAATTTGTCGAGCGGGGCGGACGTCATTCGGCACGGTGGAGAGTCTCGATTGGCTCCCGCTGCAGCGGTGGCGGGCGCACTTTGATGGCGGTGCGCGTCGCTCCGCAGCGGACGGGAATTGACCTATGTTTTGTTATCCTAATGTGGCAGACGTGAGTACCGCTGCTCGCGGGCGGAAAAAGCAGTTTATCCGCCCCGCCACCACCGCGGTGGTGCCACCGCCCGACATCCTAATGGACCACATGGTTTGTGCTCTGTGCATTATGTACATTTGCTTTACGTTTTATGTCACCTATTAATTAGCCAGAAAGCTTTATGTGTCCAGAATAAAGGATATAAAGATATCATGTAATCAGACAATCCGGGTTCCTCCTTTGAGCACACTTGCAGAGGGGACTGGGTTCGGAACAGTAAATGGCCAATGACAGCTTTCTGTGGGACACAGAGGTCTGATTAAAATCATCATTCTTTAGATCAGATATTCATCTTTCTGATACTACACAGCAGAGATGAGCTAACTCGTAAATATTGACGTCTATTACAAGGCACTTATTTTCAGTGAGTCACACTTTATTTTCACAGTCACTTAAACTGGTGAGCAAACAAGATTTTTAAGACCACTGCCCCAGAGTACACTTGGGGCACATTGAAGTGGAACACTCTGTCATGTGAGAGTGCTACCACCCTTTACAAAAGCAGCTTTTCAGGCTATGTGAATTCCTCTTGACTCTTCTTTCGTTTTTGCGAAGTGCAATAAGCACCTGTATCTATGTGTTAAAATGAATGTAGTTCAGGAAAGGAAATAAAACATGGCATTTGCGAGCATGTAGTACATTTTCAAATATGTAAATACATTTTCCTAAAGGACAGCGGGCCCTGGAAAGGTCAGGGCCTGGGCTTACTGTCCACTTCGCCCCCCCTGATGACATCCCCGTTCAAAAGAAAATGAAAAGCAACAATTAGGACGTTACACTGACTTACTTCAAAATATGATGATTTGATAGGTGTCTTTTATTTTTATTTTATTTTATTTTATTCAAAGTTTTATATAGCGCGAACAAGATCCTTACAGATATCAGAGCGCTTCACAAAGACAGGGTAGGGGCAGTGGGAGTGAACAGAGATAATGGGAGCAGTATAATAGGAGCAGTATAATAGTCACTAACATGATAGGATAATAGTAACATACATAAAGCATATCAATATACACTCAGGTAAACAAGTAATATAAGGCGGTACGAGTCATTGATCTCAACACAGAGGTGTTCAGGTGCACCTTGGGTGTGTGGATGGCTTCTACCAAAGCCTTAGTGTAGAGAGAACACTGAGTGAGGGTATCAGGAGAGTGAATCAGTAAACCAACGTGTATCATATATTGGAAATGACACCAACGAGTTAGAAGTATAGTGCCAGAGGACAGGTGCACAGTGATACATAGCAATGCAGAGTTTCCGATCCAGCACCAATAGTGTTCAGGAGATCTTGGCCAGAAGGAGGGTTTTCACCTCTTTCTTGAAGAGTGCAGTGGAGGAGATCAGCCTGGTTTCAGGCGGGAGCGCATTCCAGATCCTGGGTGCCATTCCAGAGAAGGAGCGCTTGTATGTTTTCTCTTTCCGGAATCTACGAGGTTTCAGGAGTAAGTTTTTTGAACTTCTATTGGATCTCGAACCTCCTGATATAGACAACTTTTGGGCGAGGTAGTTGGGTGCATTGTGGTGCACGGCCGCGTGTGTCATAACTGCAATTTTTAACTGTATTCTTTTGATGGCTAAGATTGTCTTTGTGTGGGTGATGTAGTATTTGAGTATTCATGGTTTCATACAGTGTTCCCATACAGTTTAAGTCGCCACTGTCCCATATTTATATTGTTTATTCAAACTCAATTGATATTATTACTTGAAAAGAACGTAACCTGATTTATCAGATTAACCCCTTCGCTGCAGGGCCTTTTCACCCCCTGCGCCACATCTTTTTTTGGCTCTTTGGGGTAGATTGCGCTTAGGCCCCCATAATTTTTTGCCCGCATAAGGTATCCATGTCAAATTTGCGTTCTTTTCTTCCAACATCCAGAGTATTCTAAAGGTATCCAGGGTTTGTAGAGTCCCATGGAGGGGACTGAGAAATTAGCCAAATTTGGGGTTTTTGGGAAAAAGGAGAAAAAAGTGCTGCAGCAGATGACAAAGTCTGTTTTTTTCCCTTCAAATGGTATCCACGAAGGGTTTGTGGTGCTACAATGACCATCTTCCCAGCTTTCAGGAACAGGTATTCTTTTGTCAGATAACCAACATTTTCTATAGAGTTTTGGCATTTTACTGGGACTTAGCCAATTTTTCCTATTTTTTGTGCTTTCAATGGATGGCCTTCCAGTTAGTGGTAGAAATGGCTGTGAAACCAATAATGGATCCTGAAAAGCTATACATTTTTTAAAAGAGGACAATATTCTGACTTCAGCAAGGGGATATTTGTGGTGATTCTTCAAGTCTTTCCTATAGAAACTAACAGTTGAAATGAAAGAATATTTAAATTGTGTTAAAAAAACAGCCATTTCTGCCTACATTTTCACCTGTAACTTTTTCTAACTATCCTAGATTTTTTAAAGCAATATACTGTTACGTCCGCGGGACCTTTATGATTGCAGGGATAGATAAGACTTGTAGGTTCACAAAGAAACTGAGGTACCCAGAGCCAATAACTGAGCCACACTTGCAATGTTTTTTCATTTTGTACCGGGGATACAGCAATTTCTTTTGTAAAATAAAAAAAAGTGAAAATAGGTATCAAGGAAACCTATGTATTTCTGAAATCAATCAATCAATCATGACATTTGATCATTGATTGATTGATTGAATGTGCCTAGATGTGGATTTTGGGCCCTAGCTCAGCCGGCACCTAGGGAAACCTGACACTGCACACATCTACTGGAACAGGAAGCACCCACACTCCATTAACGTGCAGGCAATTGTGGACCACCGGGGCTTGTTCACCAATGGTGTTGCTAAGTTTCCAGGGAGTGTGCATGCCTCCTACATCTTCTGATAGCCCATCATCAATCAGCGGTTTGAGAATGGCACATATGGAAATGGACTACTTGGTGGTAAGTACTAACTCAACACGCCACACACCTCAAATCCCCAATCATGTAGCTCAAAAATGTGATAATGTAAATGTAGCTAATGTAATACTTCAAATGAAACCCGAGTTCACAGGTTTGAGGACCTAGTCATAGGGTAAGGATATGGAATCCGATCAATATGATCAGAGATTGCCTTGAGGAAAGAAACATTTCTCTCTTGAGTCCCCTCACTCACCAGGGTTTCCCCACGGTGACATGCTTCATCATTGGGGCCATCCCAGTTCTCTACGAACTGGGGCGTGCTGCGACTTGCGAAATCTACGTAGGAGCACTTTATGTGGAAGACTATGTGTAGTGCTCAATGTGGTGGAGTGGATTACAGTGATTAAAAATTCCTTGCTAGTGGTCTAAAATACTTTACTATTGCTCCTAGGTTGGTATGTCTAATGTAATACAACATGTTTTGTAACAGGTCCACCTACCATACACAAGAACACTAGGGACTATGTTTAGTGGGGGTAGCCTTGTAGATAAACTTTCCTCAAAGGTCCTCCCCCTCCGTCACACATTTGCAAATGCTGGGAGAGGTGGGAACCAAGTAGGTGTAAAGGAGGGTCATGACCTATGAGGAAAGTTTGAACACAAGGCTACCCCCACTAACCGCAGTCCCTTGAGACCCATTAAATCCACCTGAATAGGGCGCACAGAAAACACAACAGAACTGGATGGGAGATAAGCATACCTTCCACCTTTACACAAGAGTGCAGCTGGCTGCGCCCTCAATTGAGAACAAGATAGGGAAACACCCCCACTGAAGACCCAGGGAAGTAAGCCCATTTCGCCATTAAGAAAACCCACGACCCATGTGGGCCACCCAATAGGGGTGAAACATATTGGCATGGCATGAGGACCATCATCTCCTGACAACACCCGTTCATTTTCTTTCTCACATCCCCCGCAACTCAGTCATCAAAGGGATACCTGGAGACGTAAGAGGATTTTTAATCTGCAGACCCCCTGGCCTATCTCTCTTAAGTGCATCCTGAGATATGGTTGAGCCCACCCTGACCTTTATGATTCTGGGTGAACCCGATGATGAAGCATGACACCACTAATGTATGTGAGGGTTATTTAACAAAAAGGAATTGCGTACTTCCCTTCATTTGAGCGGTTGACCTCACAAGAGTTCAGTGCCGAGCTATCATTACACTGGATGGGCTAGCTCTGGTAAATAGTATTTAATTTTTGAGGACGTATCCACACTCTGGAATACCTCTCTACCCTTGCAGCTTAGGTGAAGGGCACTTCTACCTTAGCCAAGTATAACATGCATATGACTACCCTGGTTACGTTCAGCAAAATGATGCACAAAAGCTGAAATAACAATGTGTGCTGAATGTTAACTGACACACACTGAAATATTGATGGGTATTATTCAAACATGCATACATGCAGAGTCAAAGTCAATTCATGCACAAGGACATCAATGCATATGTACATTGTCATCACCTGTCCCTGTGAGTACATTGCACTAGGTAGCAGTGCCACTGTCACTCAAACACTGACCCACCTTTGGCACAAGGTGGATGTAATTAGCCCACAATTACTTCAACGTTTAACATACAAGGAATCTCTCTCACAGCTACCCTCAGCACAATCACTCACAATGAGACATGCAGATGATGTCCCAAAATAGTAATTGTCTAAAACTTAAGGCGGATGTGTCAGCAGGCACACGTGCCAATGGTGCACATCATTAAATATGTGCACACGAGAGGATCAGTATGTTAAATGGGCCTGTAAACAAACTGTAATCTATTTACGAGTTAAACATACATCCTGATAGTCACAACATGGAGGCAATACACAGGATCCAGACAATGCCACCATGGTGGTGTGTAAGCTATCAAGTATAGGCAATTTAATTTGCAGTGATGCTGGTCTGTAGCTACACATGACAAACCTTAAGTTCCAAAGTAGCTCAAATCACACACTCCAAAATAGAAACTCTGCAAACACAGCAGGCACCAATACTAATGGACACATCTCTCCATTATATGTTTCAGGTGATCAAGGATATGCACTCTTTCCATGACACCGCTGAGAGCCACAGAGATAGTACAGTGTTGCCCTTGGATGCACCAGGTCCATTGTCGAAAGGATATTTGGCGTGCTTAAGTCAAGGTTCCGGTGCCTAGACATGAGGAGAACCCTAAACTACCGTGTGGTTCGAAACGCGTTGACCCCGAGCCGGGGAAAGAGAAGAAGGGTGCAGCTAGGGTTATAAAATAGTACTACATTTCCCATCCCTAGGAGTGCAACCCAGAAAACATTTATCTAGTCTCTGGCTCAGTAAGACAGGCAGGCAGTATCAGTGAAATGTTTTGTCCGCCTGTCTTTTTGTATATAATATGAAGGACTGGTGCCCAGTGATGAAATCAATTGAGGCATTGTATTAATGTGTATTTGGTGTTTTCTAACTCACAACATTGATTTTGTGTATATCGAGCATTTGTATATATATTGTATATTTCTATGTCTGTACTTGTTCATTACTGTTTGATGACTGTCTTTTTTGATGATATATGAAAATGTAATGAAAAAAGTTTTTTTCTATAAAAAAAGACTAAAATAAAATAGTCGATCTCCTAGAACTGTTTGGCTGGGTGTGACAAAACTAAAAAAAGTAAACCTGTCTGGCTACTTTGTCTGTTTAAGTAGACATGTCAGGCGGTAGACTGCCGTACAGCCTAGAACTAGTGTGCAAAATAATCTTGGCATGTTGCGTCTTGTACAACATATGTGTTCGCACAAATGCGCCATGGCTTGAAGTACTGAATGAACCGTACAATCCTGAGGATGAGCAGGAAGACGAGGCAGATGCTGCACACACCACAGCTTCTGCTGCAGGAATAGCACAGAGGGAACAAATTATAAATCATTTCTTCACATAAGCACGACAAAATATGACATCCATTTTTTTTTCTTTTCTTTGGAAAATGCACATAAGCATAGTTTGTGCAATAAAATATCACTACACCAAAACCTTGTGTGCCTGTTTATTCTCTGCATAAGTTCATATTTCTGACAAGTGAAAGTTAAACATTGTGCGGTTAGTAACAGTGAACTGTACGTTTTAGGGTGGGTATGTGTTTTGGGGCTCAAAGATGAATTTTAGGATTTGTTTTGGGGTCCAGGATGAACTTTAGGGTGTGTTTTGGGGTCAAATATAAATTTTAGGGTGTGTTTTGGGGTCATACATGAATTTTAGGGTGTTTTTTGGGGTCAAACATGAAGGGCCAGATGTAGGTAATTCCTATTTACCGACTCTTAAATACCGACTCATACCGAATCGGTATTTAAGAGTCGGTAAATAGGAAGGAGGCAGATGTAGGTAAAAAATTACCGATTCTGTAAGAGTCGGTATTTACCGAATCTGTAAATACCGATTCGGTATTTCACATTGATTCCTATGGGCCTTGAAGCCCATAGGAATCAATGTGAAATACCGAATCGGTATTTACAGATTCGGTAAATACCGAATCCTGCAAGGGTGCAGGGCGTGTCACTTTGACACCCTCTAGCACCCCAAGTACAGGCATGTGTGCCATGTGGCACACATACATGTCCTAAGGGCATGTCTGTGTGTCACATGGCACAGGTGTGCATGCACAGATGTGCATGCACACCTGAATTCAGTATTTTACCACCCAATAGGATTGGGTGGTAAAATACCAAATCTGAAGGGCCTGTGGCACTCTTAGGAGTGTCACCTACATATGGATTTACAGAATCGGTATATTTACCGATACGGTAAAATACCGAAGTGGTAAATTGACCGAATCGGTAAATATACCGATTCTGTAAATTCTTACCCACCTACATCTCAAAAGCCAAATACCGGTTGGTAACGGCCGAATTCGGCCGTTACCGACCGGTAATTGGCGACCTACATCTGGCCCGAAATGTCATCAAATCCTGTTAATCTGAGGAACAACTTACACTTAGCGTCCAAAATTTGGCCGCCTTAACGCGATCATTTTTTCATAACCGCCATGGAAAATAATCGCTAAATACATGTAACAACATGGAATATTACCTCTAAAGACAATTTGCGTCCAGATTCTCACTGCAAAGACAAAAAACGGGCTACAAACACACAGGAAGTGATGTCCGCGTGCAGCCTGTGTACTGTAGGAGTACTGTGCACTCTCTCTTTTGAGCACACTACTGGTGACTGTGGAAAGTGTTGGAGGTGTTTGGAGTTGTGTGCTGGTGATTTTAGATTTTGAGAGTGTTGTTGTGTCCTGTGAACTGTCCCTAGTATCTCTGTAAAATCGTGTGCTTGTCCTTACGTGTTTTTTGCGTTTTGTACTAAATCTTGTCGAGTGTTTGTCCAAGGGGTAATTTACATTATTAATAGTTGTTGGGAAATATATTTGGGCTTTATTTTTGTAGGAGTGGGTTTGGGTATGTTCTGGGAGATGGTGGGTGTGGGTAGGGAGAGCAGGATGTCGGAGGGGCATTGGGGGGCTTCCTCTGGCTAGTGAAGCACTACCTGCCTTTGATGATTGAAAGTAGGGGTCAGACCATGCAAGGATATGTCCTACATGTGCGGAAGGTGAGATGGGAGCATGTGAGGAGTCAGATGCTGCGGGTCTTCGGTGTGGACAGGACTGTCCGACAATGGAAGCACCAATGGCAGGATTGCGTGGGCCGTGAGGGTGTCCTGTTGAACCACCTGGGAGTCCTCATTGGCCTACAAGGTGGTAAGTACAACCTCAAAATTGTTAAATGAACACTTTAGTAACAAATCAAAATTGCTGTCTGTAACACAATGGGGTAAATGTTCAAGAAAGTGGCGGAGTGAGGCGTTAGCCTTCATTCCTTCATGCCTAACTTTGCCACTTCAGAAACGCGAGGCTGCACCATATTTACAAGCATATGTTGCAGGCTTGCGTTTCCCCCTGTGCTGGTGCGAAATATAGCAGTGTAGTGCCAAACCAGGCACCCTGGCACCATAGTGTAAGTGTGTCTGTGTGCAGGGCAAAGATTGTTCATGTACAGGAAGGTTGACCTTCCTGTACATAAACAATCCAAAGCATTGTGCTTTTTCCATGTGTGCTGCACAAGGCAGCACACATGGAAAAAGCAAAAAGGATGAGAAATAATGCATTTCTCCTCGTTTTGCAAAGTAAGTATCAGGTTTTCCATGACCTTAACTTTTGGCGCTGCTTCCTATGTGCGCTGCCCTTGTACCTAGGTTTTGTGTAACGTTTGATTGGATAGGAAAAATTGCTCATTTAAAATTGGACATCTCCAGAGTGTCATACCCCATCAATAGTCGTGACACACCCTTGTGCGATCTCCAGTGATGCTATTGTCTACAGGCCATGTAGAACATGATGTTGTTGGGGGAAACGGGCCTTGGGAATGTGTTAAACAAGCAGTGTGTTCAAAATGTGCAAATGTGCCAGCAGAATTGTCGTGTGTTGCCAAACACTGCATTATCATGTCTTGTGGGAATAACAGGCAAAGTAGACACAATCATGTATGCAACCTGAACTGCAATAGTACAGTTACAGAGCATTGTCATTGATGTTGATGAATCAAATGATGAACAGGGAACATATGTGAATTTAAGTCTGATACCAACACATGTTTCTTTTCATGTCTCACAGATGGCAGACCACTGATCACACCGGGACATCGGTGCCTTCAAGGACCCACACGCCACTGGTGAGTTCACCCATTAAATATTGTCATTGTGAGATGTGATGAATGTCTTGCTAAAATCCTGTACGTAGTAGTATGCAGTATGGGTGTGTATCACATGTACCTTGCCTCCAGTGTGAATGCTGTTTCGTGGAAGTGTGCCCCTCTCGTCACCACTACGGCACCTATTGTGAATTTGTGGTGGTGAGAGGAGCTGCGCCTCATGTACAAGGCAGTGTTCAGCCAACTAACGTTATTTTTCCATGTGTGCTGCCTTGTGCAGCATACATGGAAAACGGCCAATTGCATAGTTTGATTCTGTGCAGGAAGGTGTCCCTTCCTGTGTATGTACAAATAATATGAAAAATGTGAATTTGACAATTCCATGTGTGCTGCTTGATTCAGCACACATTATAGTTTCTGTATGGCTTTTCCAGGATTGTTCTTGTACAGGAAGGGACACCTTCCTACACATAAACAATCCTCCCCTGCACACAGACACCCTTGCACTCTTGTGCAAGGGTGCCTGTGTTGGCGCCAAGTTGATAAACTTTACGCCATCACCAGGGGACACGCAGGGCTGCATCACATTATTGTACATATGGTGCAGCCCTGTGTCGCAGAAGTGGAGGAGCGAGGGGCTACACCCCGAAGGCTAATGCCTCTCTCCTCCAATTCCTTGTACATGTCCCCCTCAGTCAGGGTATGTTACTTCACCATCATTTGATACTGACAGTTTTATTGTGTTGAGACACTACATGTCACATGCCATGCACTATTATGCCAGTGTCACCATCATGTTGTAACTGATCCTTAAATCAACATTGCATTGTCCATGTCACTTTCAAACTTCATAATCTTTCGTTAGAGTGTAGGCTCCCATGTTTCACTGACCTTGTGTTCCAGAGTTAAATGGAGAACATTGACATAGTCATCAGGACGCACATATTGTCATTGCTCTAATTTTACAGACAGCATGTCGCCAGGGGAGGCACACACGTTTCAGGTCTGGAAAGACCGATATCAGCATATATGTAGGGTGGCCAAGGGCTATCACAACATGGAGAGTAGGAACTGAGCTGACCGGGCAGCTGGGAGGTGGAAGTCTGTGCCCCCAAGTAGTACTCCACCGGATGCAAAGGGACACACAGGCCATACTGGGCTCTTCTGGCACCAGGTGTGGGTCCCGACACGGACAGAGATCATCAGATCTCCCCGAGACACCACACAGACAATTTGCTGCATCTGGATCTAGATTATTAAGGAAAACAGTGGTCCTTAGAATAAAGAATTTACTAACAATTCAAAATAGCATATAGACTCCAATCAGTACTATATCTGAGAGTTTTTCAGTACCCAGCCGGGCCTGAATTTTTATTCAAGTTTAAAAATAAATATAGCGACCAAGAGGTCTGATTAGAAGTTGATAGGGTACAAGCCTGCACCTATCCAAAGCACACTCGAACAAAGTTCGGGGGTAGGAAAATAGGAAAAGGAAAAAGCAAAGATAAAGAAATTCAGGCAAAAAGAAGGTGGGAGCCAATTGTCCCTTGCATCATTAATACAGTTCCAAAGCAAGTTAAGACAAACAATAACTGCAACAGAAATAACATAATAGACAAGTTACAGAATTGTAAAAAGTGTCGACGGCGTTTCGATCCCCTGGCTCCTATTGAACTGGGATCATCATCAGGACTTTCTAATTTTTTGCCTGTAAGAACTTTTGTCATAAGCCTGTTTACAGTAGAAAAAGTGGGAGGAAAAAAGAAAGATTCTTTTTATATATAAGGCACTTATGTCAGGAACTTATTACATTCAGACAACTGTATTTCTTCCTACTCATGCCATAGTTTTCAGCCAGCAGGACAGACCATTCATGACGGCAACCCGTGGCAAGTGTGTTTTCGCCTCATGCACTCATGGTGTGTGTCCACAGATTTCCATACCGCCGCAATCAAACAAGGGGGTAAGGGTGAAGCTATCACAGGATCGCGTCAGTGAGATTGATGTGATGGTATCAGTTTATGGATCAGGGAATACTACCGCGTGTGCATGCAGACCGTGAGGCAATCGTGGAGGGATCGGGCTAAGACTGGCGTGTGTCACACGATGTGTCTAAGTGATTTTTGTGATACACTTTTGTGAGGGTGCAGGACCCACCTTTCAGAGCCTAGATTACTCTGTTGCAGCAAGTCAGAATCTTGGGAGTATACGATATCTAAGGATTGAAAAAACGGGTCAGTTCCGAAGTGAGCCGTTTCCGGCGTGCCGGGCAGTGTGGATAAGTTCCGGTCTCACGGGGGCAGAGTTTCAAATTGGCGCACTCTGTGACCGGCTAGTACCTCACTTCCGGACCACTGTGAAGTCGGCTCACTGCCATTGAGCACGCCGGGTGAATCCTGCTCGATTCTAGAGCAAGGCAGCATCGTCTGCATCAGAAAGGTAAGAGCGTAATCATGCTCCCCATGCCTCGCTCGCAGCATGCCATTTATTTAAGTAACCACTAGCTCAACCTTTTTTCACAGAGTGCGCCAATTTGAAACTCTGCCCCCGTGAGACCGGAACTTATCCACACAATTGCGGCATGGAAGGATATTAAAAGACTGGTGACATTATGTCCACCAAGTAGAAACCGAGGTAATTATAGGCATTATAAACACACTGCCCGGCACGCCGGAAACGGCTCACTTCGGAACTGACCCGTTTTTTCAATCCTTAGATATCGTATACTCCCAAGATTCTGACTTGCTGCAACAGAGTAATCTAGGCTCTGAAAGGTGGGTCCTGCACCCTCACAAAAGTGTATCACAAAAATCACTTAGACACATCGTGTGACACACGCCAGTCTTAGCCCGATCCCTCCACGATTGCCTCACGGTCTGCATGCACACGCGGTAGTGAGAGTCATGAGAAATGCGCATGCGCGGCCGCCCGCGCATGCGCATTAGTATCCGAAATGGCGGCGGCGCGATTCCAGGGACGGGAGAGGGAGCCCCGGGGACGCGGCGGACAGGTAAGTGTTTTTAAAACCTTTAAATCCTTTTATTTGCATATTTAGGGAGGGCGGGAGGGAGGCGGGCGACGTGTAGTGGGGCTACGCGGAGTGCGCGGGTGGGCGTAGTTTTGCGCCCACTTCGCGTAGCTCCGCGGAGCCCCACTACGCACACTACGCCCAGGGTTAGTAAGGATCCATTTGATTTGAGCACAGGAAACTTGCATGGATTACAGGGTGGCAAGTAGGAGTTATGCCCTAGGCTAGGGACACCCTTTTGTGAAGTTTAACATCTTATGTGTGACTCACAGAGTTGGACAGCACATTGGTGCCCATTTACAACACAATGTAGGAACATGGCCATGAGAAAATATTGACATTGCAACTCTTATCCATCATGAAGATGGATGTATGCGTTGTGTTCCCCAGATAACGGCCCCAACCTGCATTTCACATGAGCCTGGTGCAGAGTCCATCTACCATGCACAGATATAGGCACACTTACAGCGTAGCGCAAGTGTGTCAGCATTATGGAAATTGATGTTCCTGTGCTGGGGACTCACCTTCCTACCCATGCAGAATGCTGTCATTTTGCAGATCAAATGTGCACGGCACAAGGCAGAACACAGTTCTGCAGCAAACAGGAGGTGACATGTAGCATTGCTCCCTGTGGTGCCAGTGTCATACCCACTTTTCCTAGCTGTTACTTTTGGCATTGCCTCATAGTGATGCCACCCTTGAAATGGTGGTACAGCATCTGACTATATGCTAATTGCAGTGCACTACACATTCCTGGACACATTGCCCTCTCCTTTCACTGTGAGCACAGCAAGAGGGGGTTCCTTATTTCAAAGGCCTTGTTAAGCCACAGGAAGTGGCTGACTGAGGACTTGCACTTTAAGTCCCTATTGCCAACACAACTTCACTGAAACAGACATTGGGGTTCCAATAGCGGGTGGTCGATATGTGCCATTACGAATCTTCATCTATGTGAATATGGTATTCTCTATGAATGTGGCATGCACTGACCCCCATCACAACAAGATTTGTCCACCCCGTTGAGTGTGAGAGATCAGCAAGTGAGACTTGTTAGCAATGCTAAATGGAGACACTATTTGTGGCATGCAACTGACTTGGACATATTTCTACACATGCCTATTCCCATCATTTACCTAAGGCAATGTTGGAATCTTGTAAGAATGTTGCATTTAAGCAATGAGGGCATGGCTAGTTCACAGATACCCAGTCATCTCATTGACTATCTGGGACACAGTTAAACATGAACATTTATCATATGTCCCTCTGTGTACGTTTTGATAGATTCACTGGCCCAACATTTTTCAAGACTTCTATACTTGAATGCTCATAGGCAACACACATCTGTGTGACTTAAATATTTTTATGTGCATTGTTAGAAAGGCGACCCCGGGGGAGGCAGAAGATGTCTGACTGACCACCCCTAGGTCCACCTCTCTGTCAAGAAGTAGCCGAGCGTTACTGAGAGGCCTCCTGGGTGAGGGCCCTCTCCTAGGATCGCACAGCAGAGTAACCACACACCACAAATGGACACCACACCAGAAGTCGAGTTCGTAAGCTTTATCAGGAATTAAAGGCTGCGGGTTCTCAGCGATATGTACAAGTAGACCGAGGGGTCTGTAAAGTCTCGCAAGAGGGGATCAGGGTAGCGGGACAGTCTCGGTTGGGGTGTAGGACGGGATACCCTGCGCACAGCTCTCAATCCTCGAGCCGGGGGTTCCGAGAGGTTGAGCCGCGGCAGCGCCAGCAGGCTCTCAAGATGGTTCGGCAAAGTTGGGCCGCGGCAGCGCCAGCAGGCTCTCAAGATGGTTCGACAAAGCTGGGCCGCGGCAGCGCCAGCAGGCTCTCAAGATGGTTCGGCAAAGGTGGGCCGCGGCAGCGCCAGCAGGCTCTCAAGATGGTTCGGCAAAGGTGGACCGCGGCAGCGCCAGCAGGCTCTCAAGATGGTTCGGCAAAGGTGGGCCGCGGCAGCGCCAGCAGGCTCTCAAGATGGTTCGGCAAAGGTGGGCCGCGGCAGCGCCAGCAGGCTCTCAAGATGGTTCGGCAAAGGTGGGCCGCGGCAGCGCCAGCAGGCTCTCCAGCTCTCGTAAGGTTCCAGGAAAATGAGTTCTTCTGGGGTCGGCCGTGACAGCGTCAGCAGGGCTTTCCAGTCCAGGATACAACTGACGTCCTAATCCAGGGCTGGCCCAGATATAGGACTGGAGTCCTTTGATGTCCGGACCCTCGCGCCTGGGGGTCAGAGGGG
Source organism: Lissotriton helveticus (assembly GCF_964261635.1). Taxonomy (NCBI): domain Eukaryota; kingdom Metazoa; phylum Chordata; class Amphibia; order Caudata; family Salamandridae; genus Lissotriton; species Lissotriton helveticus. Next base: position 1,458,295,114 of record NC_136057.1, read on the forward strand.
CTGGGATGATGGTGTCCAGACACCCAGCAGGGGGGTGGAGCCAGCGCCCAGGGAGGCCGGAGGGCGATCGAAACCAGGCGTCCGGGGACGGTTGGAGGGCCATCGAAACACCCTTTTCCCCGGGATCTGTCGAGTGGCCACTAGACCACCTGGGTGGCTCTTGGTGCCTCGATGTCTGGGCTGTGCTGAGGCCTGGGCCGGGGCCGAGGCCATGTGGTCGTGACGTGGTGGGCCCAAGATGGAGTTGGGCGCAGCCTCGTGCTTAGGACGTGAGGGGCCCACGCTGGAGCCCGGTCGGGAGTGGGGGTCCGGGATGGTGGCCGGACCAGCAATGTTGGGGCGTGCAGTGTCAGCCAAAAGGGCTGCCCGATGCTGGGTGGAGGGCCGATGTCGTCCTGGGCCCACCATGCGGGAGGGGTAGGACCACGCCATGAGGCCGGGTCCAACACGCGTCCCCCCCAGCTGAAGGCAAGGGAGAGTCACCCATCTTCTTGGGGATTCTCCTCGCCGAGGCGGAAGAATCTGGAGAGGCCGTCAGCATTGGCGTGGTCGTTGCCGGGGCGATGCTCCACAGTGAAGTCCATCCCTTGCAGGGAGATGGACCATCGCAACAGTTTCGGGTTCTCGCCCCGCATCTGCATCAACCACCGCAGGGGCCGGTGGTCGGTCTGGACCCGGAAGTGGGTGCCGAAGAGGTAGGGCCGGAGCTTCTTTAGGGCCCACACGACGGCGAAGGCTTCCCTCTCGATGGTGCTCCAGCGCTGTTCTCTGGCTAGCAGCCGCCGGCTGATGAAGGCAACGGGGAGGTCGATTCCCTCAGAGTTCACTTGGGAGAGGACCGCCCCAATGCCGTGCTCCGAGGCGTCGGTTTGGACCACAAACTCTCGGCTGTAGTCGGGGGCCTGGAGCACAGGGGCGGTGCACATGGCAGTCTTTAGAGTCTCGAAGGCTGCTTGGCACTCTGGGGTCCAGCACACCTTCTGGGGTAGCTTCTTGGAGGTCAGACCTGTGAGGGGCCCCACAATGCTTCCATAGTCTTTGATGAAGCGCCGATAGTATCCGGTGAGCCCCAGGAAGGCTCGGACGGCTGTTTGGGTGATTGGGGGCTCCCAGGCCCGGATGGCGTCAATCTTTGGTTGGAGGGGAGCCACCCGGCCGCTTCCCACCTAGTGTCCCAGATACGTCACGGACCCTTGGCCGATCTGGCATTTGCTGGCCTTTATTGTTAGTCCGGCCCGTCGGAGGGCCGTCAGGACCTCCCGGAGGTGGGTCAGGTGTGTATCCCAGCGGAGGCTGTACACTGCAATGTCGTCTAGGTAGGCGGCGCTGAACTCTTCTAGCCCGGCCAGCACTCTATTCACGAGTCTCTGGAAGGTGGCCGGGGCGTTTTTCATGCCGAAGGGCATCACCTTGAAATGGTAGTGGCCATCCGGAGTCGAAAAGGCTGATCGCTCTTGCGCTCCAGGGGTGAGGCCGATCTGCCAATACCCGGCCGTGAGATCGAAGGTGCTGAGATACGTCGCAGCCCCCAGGCGATCGATCAGTTCATCCGCCCGGGGGATGGGATGGGCGTCGGTCCTGGTGACGGCATTCAGCCCCCGGTAGTCAACACAGAACCGGAGCTCCGGGGGCGTGCCAGGGGCGGCGGCTTTAGGGACCAGTACAACTGGGCTGGCCCACGGACTGTCGGAGGGTTCGACTACCCCCAGCGCCAGCATCTTGGCCACCTCGGACTGGATGCAGGCCCGAACTCGATCGGGCACTCGGAAAGCTCGGTGTCTTACAGGCGGGCTGTCTCCGGTGTCTACATCGTGGACACACCACCGGGTGACTCCAGGGGTGAGGGAAAACAGATCTGCAAACTGCCCCAGCAGCTGCCGGCAGTCATGGTGCTGCTCCGGGGTCAGGGTGGAGGAGAGCATGACCCCTTCGATGGAGCTGTCCTTCTCAGTGGTGCTCAGGAGATCTGGCAGTGGTTCGAAGTCGTCTTCAGCTCCTTCATCGGTCGCTAACAGCAGGCTTAGTTCAGTGCGGGCAAAGTGCGGCTTGAGCCGGTTAGCGTGTAGAACCCGGAGGGGGTTCCTGGGGGACTCCATGTCCACCAAGTAAGTGACGGGGCTCTTGCGCTCCACCACTTTGAAGGGCCCCGTCCACTTGTCCTGGAGGGCACAAGGTTCAACCGGGGACATGACCCAGACCTGCTGGCCCGGTTTGAATTCGATGGACGAGGCGTTCTGGTCATACCAGCGTTTCATCTCCTCCTGACTGGCTTCAAGGTTGGCTTCGGCCAGTTCCCGGAACTTCCGAGTCTGGTTGCGGAGGGTCAGGAGGTACTGGTAGACATCTGGTGGAGCACCTCGGGCAGCCGTCTCCCAGCCTTCTTTGACCAGGCTGAGGGGGCCCCGGACCGGGTGCCCATACAATAGTTCGAAGGGGCTGAACCCCAGGGACTTCTGGGGTACTTCGCGGTACGCAAACAGGAGGCAAGGCAGCCGAACATCCCATTTGCGTCGTAGTGGCTCCTCGAGGCCCTTGATCATTCCCTTCAGTGTTCGGTTAAACCGCTCCACAAGTCCATTTCCTTGGGGGTGATACGGGGTGGTGAACTTATATGTGACCCCGCACTGTTGCCACAGGGATCGCATATACTTGGAAATAAAGTTTGTGCCCCGATCACTCACGACTTCTCGGGGGAAGCCGACTCTGGAGAAGATCCCATTAGGGCTCGGCCGACTACTGGGGCCGTGATGGTTCGGAGGGGGATGGCTTCCGGATATCGGGTGGCATGGTCCACCAGCACGAGGATGAAGCGGTGCCCTTGAGGGGTGCGGGGGTCCAGGGGCCCCACGATGTCTATCCCCACTCGCTCGAAGGGGGTGGTGACCACGGGAAACGGCTGGAGCGGGGCTTTGACTTTCCCCCCGCTCTTCCCGCTGGCTTGACAGGTCGGGCAGGATCTGCAGTGATTGTGCACATCGTTGCGCATTTTCGGCCAGTAGAAATGAGTCACCAGGCGGCTGTAAGTTTTGTCCTGGCCCAGGTGCCCGTCGAGGGGCACATCATGTGCTAAGTTCAAGAGGAAGTCTCGAAATCGGAAGGGAACGACCAGCACCCGGCTGGCCCCTAGTTCGGCAATCTTCTGTTCACTGTAGAGAAGGTCGTTGTCCCAATAGACCCAGTGGGACCCCGTAGGGTCTCCAGCGGCTTGAGCGGCGGCTTGTCGTCGAATTCCCTCGAGGGAGGGACAGGTGCTCTGTTCTTGTCGGAATTGTTCGCGGGTGGGGCCACCTTCTTGGCGCCACTGGGCTAGTTCCGGCAGGTGGCCGAGCTCGGTGATTTCCTCATGGCTGGGCCCCGGGGGGCCGGGTTCAGGGTCGGTATCCTCAGGGACGGCGGGCGGTGGAGGTGCGGGCCACTCCGGCTCCTCGATCGGGGCTTCCTCCGTTGGGGGGGAGGCCCGGGCGGACATGCAGCGGGTGGTCGCACAAACCCACTCGGGAAGGCCTAGCATCCCCAGATGCTCTCTCCGCTCTACGCCGGCCCAGAGGGAACTTTCCAGGTCATTCCCGAGGAGGCAGTCCACGGGGGCATCGTCTCGGACAGTCACTTTCAGCATGCCCGACACCCCTCCCCACTCGAAGGGGATGCGGGCCATCTGGCACAAACTTTCAGAGTTGTCAGCCGACCGTACTGGGCACAAGACGTTGGGGAGAATTTGTTCTGGGGTCACCAAGTGGCAGCGGACTGCCGTTACACTGGCTCCAGTATCCCGGAGGGCTTCGGCCCGGCGTCCATTGATGGTGACCCATTGGCGGTATTTCTGGGTGTTACCTGGGATCGGGTCTCGGGGGATCATGTCTCGATCACCCAGGCATGCTAAGATCATGGCTGCGGGCTCCCACTCGGCCTGCTCGGTGTCGTCGCCCTCTTCTTCGCCTCCCTCGGCACTCAGGGCGGTGGCCGCTATCTGGCGGCTCGGGGGACCGGTGGTGCCGGGTCGCTGGTTCATCGGGCAGAGAGGGTCGTTCGCATAATGGCCCTGTCGCTGGCATCTGTGGCACGTAACATTCGGGCGGGGCCCGGGCCTGGCTGGGGGGCCTCCCCTCCAACCCAGGGATGGCGACGGGGAGGTAGGGGATGACCCCGCGGGGGTGTCTCGGCCCCTGCTCTGGCCTCCTCCGCCGCCTCGGGGTCGGTGGTTCCCCGGGGATCCCCGGCCGTAGTCTCCCATCGGACTCCGGGGAACTCGGTTGCTCACCCATCGATCCGCCTCGACAGCGAGTTTTCGTGGCTCTGTCAATTTGCTGTCGAGGAGGTGCTGCCGGAGTTCGACGAAGCAATTATTGGAAAGATGCTCCCATAGGATGAGGTCGACCAACTGCTGGTAGGTGGTGACCTGGCAGCCTCTGATCCACCCTTCGAAGGCTCTGCTGTAAAAGTTCACGTACTCCACCCAAGTAGTACCGGGGATTTTCTTACAGTCTCGAAATCGCTGCCGGTACATTTCGGGGGTGAGTCCGTAGCGAGTGAGGAGGGCGGTCTTCATGTGTTCGTACGAGGTCATCTCGGCGTCGGGGAGCTCTAGCAGGGCGTCTCTCCCCTCGTTGATGAACTTCCCCCATAAGCCGGCGCCCCAGTCTTTGAGGGGTACTCGATGGGCGGTCATGGCGACCTCGTAGGCCTTGAACCACTGTTGGATGTCGTCGTTCTTATAGTATTCTTTGACGACCTCCTTGGGTATATGCACCTTCGTGTCCCCCGGCTGGGGTGAGGCCTTACCCCCGGCGGTGCCGGTTTCTGTTGTCTTGGCCTTGATTTCCAGTTCTTTGAGGCCGCGCTCATGCTCGAGCACGAGTTTCTTTTCTTCTAGGTCTCGTTGTCTTCGCCTTTCCTCTAGGTCTCCTTCTAGCCGTAGTTGCTCGAGGGCTAATTTCCTTTCGGCCAGCTGTATCTCTCCTTCTTGTCGGAGTCGGGCGAGCTCCAACTCGTGGAGCCGGTTCCTCTCTCATTCTCGGGCGTCTCCGTGGGGGAGGCCCGCGTCCAGGTTTGCGGGTCTTTCCCCCGCTGGGTTCGCGTCGGTCTCCGGGCGTCCGTTCGGGCCCGGGTTGTCTTCATTCTGGGGTGGCGCGTTATCGGCGTCCGCCCAGGCTTGCAGGGCTGATTTAAAATCCTCTTTGGTGTTGAGGCCCGTGGCAGCGATACCTAGGTCCTTGCAAAATTGTTTTAACTCCTTGTGGCTGTAATCTTCCATCTTTTCTTTCTGGAATTCCGCGGTCGGTCTGGTTTCCTGAGTAGTCATGGTCGCGGTGTGTTTTTCTCGGTAGTGAGTGAATTACTCTCCTGTACGATCTGCGTCGGCTCGGATCCCGTCGCTTGCCACCAATGTTAGAAAGGCGACCCCGGGGGAGGCAGAAGATGTCTGACTGACCACCCCTAGGTCCACCTCTCTGTCAAGAAGTAGCCGAGCGTTACTGAGAGGCCTCCTGGGTGAGGGCCCTCTCCTAGGATCGCACAGCAGAGTAACCACACACCACAAATGGACACCACACCAGAAGTCGAGTTCGTAAGCTTTATCAGGAATTAAAGGCTGCGGGTTCTCAGCGATATGTACAAGTAGACCGAGGGGTCTGTAAAGTCTCGCAAGAGGGGATCAGAGTAGCGGGACAGTCTAGGTTGGGGTGTAGGACGGGATACCCTGCGCACGGCTCTCAATCCTCGAGCCGGGGGTTCCGAGAGGTTGAGCCGCGGCAGCGCCAGCAGGCTCTCAAGATGGTTCGGCAAAGTTGGGCCGCGGCAGCGCCAGCAGGCTCTCAAGATGGTTCGACAAAGGTGGGCCGCGGCAGCGCCAGCAGGCTCTCAAGATGGTTCGGCAAAGGTGGGCCGCGGCAGCGCCAGCAGGCTCTCAAGATGGTTCGGCAAAGGTGGGCCGCGGCAGCGCCAGCAGGCTCTCAAGATGGTTCGGCAAAGGTGGGCCGCGGCAGCGCCAGCAGGCTCTCAAGATGGTTCGGCAAAGGTGGGCCGCGGCAGCGCCAGCAGGCTCTCCAGCTCTCGTAAGGTTCCAGGAAAATGAGTTCTTCTGGGGTCGGCCGTGACAGCGTCAGCAGGGCTTTCCAGTCCAGGATACAACTGACGTCCTAATCCAGGGCTGGCCCAGATATAGGACTGGAGTCCTTTGATGTCCGGACCCTCGCGCCTGGGGGTCAGAGGGGCCGGGATGATGGTGTCCAGACACCCAGCAGGGGGGTGGAGCCAGCGCCCAGGGAGGCCGGAGGGCGATCGAAACCAGGCGTCCGGGGACGGTTGGAGGGCCATCAAAACACCCTTTTCCCCGGGATCTGTCGAGTGACCACTCGACCACCTGGGTGTCTATTGGTGCCTCGATGTCTGGGCTGTGCTGAGGCCTGGGCCGGGGCCGAGGCCACGTGGTCGTGACGTGGTGGGCCCAAGATGGAGTCGGGCGCAGCCTCGTGCTTAGGTCGTGAGGGGCCCACGCTGGAGCCCGGTCAGGAGTGGGGGTCCGGGATGGTGGCCGGACCAGCAATGTTGGGGCGTGCAGTGTCGGCCAAAAGGGCTGCCCGATGCTGGGTGGAGGGCCGATGTCGTCCTGGGCCCACCATGCGGGAGGGGTAGGACCACGCCATGAGGCCGGGTCCAACACGCATTGACTTTGGTGAAGACTGGCCCAGTATTTTGTGGAAAAGTAAATTTTGCCATGTTATATGTGCCTACGTGTTCCCCATGTTATGATATATGTGCATGATCGATATGCATGTATTCCCCTCTGATCAATTAAAGACGCAATTACAGTTGTGTCCATCTCTAGTATGCCAGTTTCCAGTCTTTGTGAATACAACGAATATTAGGCCTATGTAAAGCTACGTTGCCACGTTTTACAGTGTGCACGTTAATTCATTGAATTATCCCCGTTTCTAGGCCTCAAAAGGGCCCGGACTCAGATTCAGCTCCTGTTTCCTGAACCCTCTCCGAGGAGCGATACAGCCCCCACCTGTATCCCTGACCCTTCACTTACTTCATGCCTCGCAGTGCCCGGCCCGGCCTGGCTCTGCCTCCCAGTCTGCCAAGAGTATGTTATGATTCTAGTTATCAGTCCAGCCCTCCTTCTCTGCATTCCTAAACTACTGAATCACATCAATAGTTTCCGTCATGGTCTAGCCTTTATGTCTCCATGTAAGAGAAATACTGTATTAATATTCATAGAATATTCCTCGCACATGCAATACATTTAGAATAATGCATGCACCAGTCTTAGTGTCTGTTAGCCTTTGCCCTGATAACTTTTGGATTCTATCAACATGTACTATAAACACCAGATACTAGATATGCCTAGGTACATGTCGCTCTGACCCTCCAGACTTTAGTCTCCTCTTCTAGGGCAGAAGTCATAGCCCCCAGTTCTCCCTGGTAACACGTCATTGCCAGTTTGCGCGCACCACTAGGTTAGAGGTCCCAGCTGCTCAGGTAGCCCCCTCCATGTTTCCGCCCCTTTTTATGACATATTCTGTTACGTTTACATCACATGTCTATGTATACGCCTACTGCTACGCCTACTGTATTGAATGTAATGTATTCTGTTTAACTATATATATTGTGCACTGTTATTAAAAGCCAGCCTTATTCCTGCCCCCGGCAGCTGCCATCCTATCCCCATGCAGGCTGTCCTGTTCCTGTCCTTTATGCCTGATTAAAGCCTGTAAACTCCAGCTACCTCGAATCTTGACTCTTATTTATTGAGCTATCTGTTTATATGAGTATCCTGAAAAAGAGAACTGGTAATTAATTATTTATTTACCACATAATGGCGCCCGAATAGGGACCTGCCCTTTCCCCACGCGCCGGAGAAGCCACGCAGGCCCCCTGATCCTCTGCAGCCGTGACGGAACCATACCGGCCACGTGCAGATATTTCTGCTTCAAGTATCCCTCAGGCCCACGGAGGAGACGGAGGTTGCGGTCCAGCGTCCAGACGAGGCGGTGGAGGAACGCGGCGAGTCCCGACCAGAGCCCAAGCCGAGAGTCCAAGGTCCGAGGTATCCGGAGGCCCACCTGTAACTGAAGTCCGAAGTTCGTAGTCCGTCGTCGTAGCAGTCCAGTCCAGTCCGAGGCCTTCCGTTCTTGCTGCCCGGTGAGTACCGTTGCTGGGGTAGCATCTAGACAGGGTCAATTAATTTGTCTCTGGTCCGTGGGTTTGGGTACACAGATCCAACACGAAGTGTCCACCTAGGTGGATGCGGGTCCTGACGTGTCTCTTTATGAGACCGGTAAGTTTTCGTACTGTTTTAGCAGTACATCTAGTCAGTCCAGTCAGTTCTGTTCTCGAGAAATTCATGTGTTTATGTTTTCAGTATTTCAGGTAATATTCTGTCCGAACTGTTATTTTAAATGTTATTTCATGTGTTTTCAATGTCGTGGTATGAGTGATTTGTTTTCAAGTTATTATTGTGTTTATCGTGTATTGTATTGTGTTCAGACTCCAGCCTAGTTATGCCTCTGTTCTCAAGACTACGTCAGTTAAAAACTAGAAAAGGTCTGCTCGAGGAAGCAGTTCCTGTCCCGCCTAGGGACAGTCCAGGTCACTTTATGTATCATAAGCATGGCATAAGTGCCATATTATATCTAGACTTATGGGTCGAGTATACTAAAGATCTAGAAGAGAAATATAGATGGCCTGTATCAGGTACATTGGATGCCGAGTGCATCATGCGAGTAGAAGAAGTATTATGGAAAAAGAAAGCCAGACAGTCCCAGAAAGATGCCATCGAGTTATGGCGCAAAGAATCTCATAAAAGAACCGAAAAAGAAATCAGAAAGTCAGAATTAAGTAGGGAATACTCAGAAAGAGCCCAAGAAAGGGAATTAATCGAAATAGGTGAACGAGTTAAAGCCGAACAGTCAGACAGACAGAGAAATGCCCTTATTAAGGGTATGTATCCTCTTCTTGCCGAGGGCTTGCCAAAAGCAACCCCGGAAGCACCATGTAATTTTCCGCCGACATTGGTTCCGATTAAGCTACGTCACAAACAGACCGCAGCTGATATTTTTCTCTCGTCCTATTTGGACGACACAGTCCCAGAATATGCAAATCCTGTTCCGCCTGCTCCTGTAAATAATGTAATTCCTGTTCCTCCAGCCACCGGGGCACCTGTTACAGCACCTGTTACGGTACCCCCGGTCCAGCCTACAGTACAAGTACCCGCTACATCGGTCACTCTGCCAGCACGAAGAGTATCAGTCGACGATTCCAGTTTAGGGGCCGCGGGGGGAGGTCCTCCTGGTACCCCGCCGCCACACAAACGTGTAACGTTAGTCGAGTTACATGAACGTGCGTTACAGCGTACGCCCAAATATCAGTCCGTTGCAGATATCAGACGAGCTCTCACCGAATGCCGTTATGACCCAGTCCCAGGAAATAATGATATGGTCATATATTCATTGCGTGTAAGACGGGTAACCGAGTATTTGGACACCCTACCGGATATGAAAGAAGATCTAGACAGAATATATCGTTTTATCCGTACAGGAACAGATCCAGAAAGTATAGGCGAAGCCATGTCTCAAAGGAAAGCTGAGACTCAGCTCATGCTATTAAAGTTTCTAATTAATTGTTTAATAAGGGAACAAGATTATCCGACTAAAGATCTGACCGAAATGAAAGTCCTGACAAGGTGGAGTGATAATATAGCCGAGGGAAGACACAGGACACTCAGTTGTATAGAAAGTATGTACAAGAAAATTCGTAAGGAAATAATAAGGTTACACGAGAAACGCAAAGCAGCACAAGTAAGCGAGAAAGAAGACGATTCTGATACTGAAGAGGTAGACGACGAGAATCCTACCAGAATAGCGTATGTAGGTAAATCTAGACTTCCCGACCGACATTCACGCCTAGAACACAAGAAAGTCTTTCCTCCTCCAGCACCAGAACAAGGCTCTCTTGAACAAGTATTTCAAGTTACCGATCACATTCTGAAATCACGAATCGGTTATAGTGAACTTAGTACCATGCATGAACAAGAACTAGCCCGATCAGCAGTCCGATGGACTACTGATTCTACCACTTTCCAGACGAAATAGTGGCACAAATGTTTCTGAAACTGCCCCCAGCCGAGCAGCGACTGGTGGGTATGTATATGATCCAGCACCTCATTACACTGTATGAGGGGCAACATTGTGACCCAGGTCCGTTACACGATGTTCTGAACGAGTTACTCCAATATAGATGGAGAGGTTTAGGTACCGATTTAATTAGTGTTATTCTAGAACAGCGCCACAAATATAGAACGTTCCTGAACCCGCATTTTGTTCACGTCTCACCCCCAGAAAGTAAATCATTCTACATAGATAGACAGCATCCGTTACGAGAAGTACACCCAGTTAAGACAGCGGGTGGTGAAATGCAACGAGTATTTGTTTACACCCCTATCACAAAGATGGAACTCTTAGAGATGAAAAAATTAATTCCCTGTCACGACAAGGATCCAGCAGGGTTCCATCGAGAATTAAAGGACATGCTCCGTATGGGAGAATACACGTATCCAGATATCATTAAAATGCTAAAGGTCCTGTTGCCCGCAGGGGTATATGAAAAACTCAAGGAAAAAGAATGGGAGGTGGGAGAGAAAAAGATTGATTGGACAGCTCTAGAAGCTGAAGATAAAATACGAGTACCAGGTACCGGTCTTGGGGACAAATGTAAAGAATTGCCCGAGTTATTGATACAAGTTTTGCCAAGGTTACTAGCCACGAAAAAGGAAGATTGGGATGCAATCTCAGCATGCAAACAGAAACAGGATGAAGACACTAGTGATTTTTATTCTAGATTTGAAAAATGTTTTAATATTAACAGTGGTTTGAAGACAGGTAGCGAGTCATACCCTCATCTTTTTGTTACTAAACTAGTCGAGAATTCAAGTCCACAAGTTAAAAATCGAGTTTTGAAAGTCGAAAGTACCTGGCAAGCTAGTACCCCGTCACAAATGCTTCAGATGCTCCAGTATCACCAGAATAGAATCAGGGAAGAGCAAGAACACGAAAGGAGACGTATGAAAGACACGAAAATGAAAGTACTAGTTGCACAATCTGTTCCACAAGACAGTCAGAAGAGGGGTCCGAATCAAGCCAGTCATCCTGCAGCTCCCGTTAAAGGGACATGCAATTATTGTAAACAGCCAGGTCATTTTATAAACGAGTGTGCAGTTCTGAAACACAACATAGCTACTGGTAAGACTAAAGAAAGACCACGTCCGCCTAGACAAGAACAAGTTTCACAGATTTCTCAGTCACCACAGAATGCACAACAGACAGTTCCAGCACCGCAGCCTATCGCTGCAACACAGCATGTTACACAGCAGATGTACCAGTATGCTCAGTCAGAGTATCCAGAGTATCAACAGTATTCATGAAACAGCCTAGAGAGGGAGGTAGGCTTGCCTCTCATCGAGATACCTGTAGATCAAGAGGGTCCCTATGTACACAGTCAAGTATTAGGGAAAGACAGAAAGTTTTTGATTGATACAGGGGCAAGTAGGACTACTATCTGTCATGACGAGGTTCCAGGGGCTCCGCTCTCAGGCTCTAGAAATGTTTCCCTTGGATTTTCAGGAAAGCCTATTGTGAACGAGATTTCAAAGCCAGTTTCTCTAGAAGTTGGTCCATTGTCCCGAACTACTGATTTGTTGCTTACGAAGTCATGTCCAGAAAATTTGTTAGGCATTAAAACATTGAAAGAATTAGGTGCAGTTATTTGCTGCTCTCCAGAAGGAATACGTTTGTTTTTGCGTGACTTTAAAGGTCACTATGTATTACGTGATTTTGATCCAAGATTGTCAAATGTACCGCAGCATTTATGGGCGCAAGGTCCAACTGATGTAGGTTTTATGCAAATCACACCCCATCGTGTGACTCTCAAACAAGGTATAGTTTTGCCACGAATCAGACAGTACAGATTGCCACCTGAGGCTGTAACAGCCTTATCCAAAATTATTGATGAGCTCATTGCTCAAGGAGTGGTTGTAGAAACTGACTCCAATGTATGTAATTCTCCTATCATTCCAGTCATGAAACGCACTGATCCAAATGCACCTCCAGTATATCGATTAGTGATTGACCTTCGAGAACTTAATAAATGTATCATACCCCAGTACCCAGTAGTCCCAGATATTTCATCCCTATTGACAGCCATTGATTCTGAAGCTACATTTTTCACTGTCATAGACCTCAAGAATGCATTTTTCAGTGTCCCCATTCATCCAGACAGCCAGTACCTTTTCGGTTTTTGTTTAAATGGAAGGAGCTATAAATTCACACGAGCTCCTCAAGGTTTCACAGAAAGTCCTAGTATTTACAGTCAAGCACTTAAAAGACAACTAGACAATATTCACATGCCAACTGACACTGCCCTGCTCCAGTATGTCGATGATCTATTGATCACAGCCCGTTCTGAACGTGACTGCGAGCATGCGTCACTTACAGTCCTGTATTTTCTGGCCGAGCAGGGGCACAAGGTGTCCCCTTCCAAATTACAATTCTGTGTCCAGCAAGTGATCTACTTAGGCCACTTACTGTCCAAGTGGGGTAGGCAGTTGACACCAGACCGTATCCAGTTAATAGCGAGTCTTCCACAGCCCAAGACACAGAAGGAGGTACGAGCTTTTATTGGCCTCACTTCTTACTGCAGACAATGGATTCCTCAGTATGCATTTCTAGCTAAGCCACTGATACAGTTAACGACACAGGAGGCAGCCGTATCGACTGTCCTCCCTTGGACATCTGAACATACACTTGTTTTTAATGAATTAAAGAAAGCCTTATGCCAAGCACCTGTTCTAACTACACCGAACTACAGTAAGCCTTTTACACTTTTTGTTACAGAACGTGATGGTACTGCATTATCTGTTCTCACGCAAGATCAAGCAGGACAGTACAAGCCCTGTGCTTATTTTTCGAGCACACTAGATCCAGTAGCCCAGGCTTTGCCTGCGTGCCTCAAGTCAGTTGCAGCCACAGCTCTAGCTATCAGACAAAGCGATTCCATAGTGTTAGGACACTCCCTGACAGTACAAGTTCCACACTCTGTGGAAGTTCTTTTAAACCGAACACAGACTCAGCACTTGACAATTGCACGTTTAACAGGTTATGAACTGACACTGTTCCAGCCACACATAGAAATCAGACGCTGCAACGTTTTAAATCCAGCTACACTGTTACCGTCAGTTACTTCAAATCCTGCCACACATGACTGTGTGGAAGTCATTAATACTATGACCAAGCCAAGACAAGACCTGACAGACATTCCATTACCTAATCCCGACCTCACACTTTATGTGGATGGTTCATGTATGAGAACTAGTACAGGAGAACTAGTAGCCGCGTATGCAGTGACTACTGAAACTGAAGTTATTGAAACACACCGTATTGACACCCTGTCTGCTCAAGCAGCAGAGCTAGTTGCTCTGACCCAAGCCTGCATACGTGCCAAGGACCTGAAAGTAAACATATATACAGATTCACGTTACGCATTCGGAGTTGTACACGACTTCCGAGTGCTCTGGCAGGAGAGAGGTTTCATGACTTCTCATGGAACCAAGATTCAGCATGGTCTCCTCATTCAAGCTCTGTTAGATGCAATACATTTACCGACAGCTATCGCTATCATGAAGTGCAAGGCACACACGAAAATTACTGACATTATTTCCCAAGGTAATGATCTAGCAGATCGAACAGCCAAGCTTACAGCTCAGACACCAGACATTCCAGTTAACAAGACACAGACATCCACTCCAGAACAGACTACTTGTATGACAGTTAAGGACCCTACGCAAGATGTCATAGACATACAGTTACATGCTACTCCCGAAGAAATCAAGAAATGGTCCGAACAAGGAGGGGTCCAGACAGATCAGGGATGGGTGATGAAGGGAAAAGCCACATGGTTTCTCCCCGACTCTTTGGTTCAAGTCATTATTAATACCGCACATAGTCCAGCACATCTAGGAGAAAAAGCCATGTTAGACAGTATACAGAACGTTTGGTTCAACAAGCACCTACGAGCTGCAGCCAAGCAGAAAGTCCGTACTTGTATGATATGTTGTCAATTCAATCCAGGTAAAAGTGTCCCGGTGGAACAAGGTGGATTCCAACCTCCTGACCACCCTTTTGAAGTCCTCCAGATGGATTATATTCAGATGGAGCGATGTCGAGGTTTCAAGTATGTCCTCGTAGTTGTATGCGCTTTGTCCAGGTGGACAGAAGCATATCCAGTCCCAGATTACACCGCCGCGACCACTGCCAAGCAGTTGGTTCGTGAATTCTTTCCCCGTTATGGACTCCCTAGGGTCGTGTATTCAGATAACGGCCAGCCATTCTCATCCGAGTTAATGAAACATGTTTCCCTTTTGTTAGGATACCAGTGGAAGTTCCATTGTGTGCGCCATCCTGAAGCAGCCGGTCTCGTAGAGAGACATAATCAAACTCTGAAAGTCCGTATTGCGAAAGTTTGTAAAGAAAAAGGTGTAGACTGGCTAGTTGCCCTGCCAGTTGCATTATTTTATATGCGAATGGTTGCACATTCCAGATCAGGTCTGTCCCCGTATGAGGTCGTATTCGGCCGCCCCCCAAACATGTGGGGTACACCTAGACCCCGCAGTATTACAGATGTTTCCAGTAATATGCTGACAGATTACCTAGCTTCCTTGATGTCTGTCCTACACTCTTGTCGTTCACAGGTTGCCGCCGCATTTCCAGACAATACTGAAGTGAAACCGCATGAGGTCATTCCAGGCGACCTCGTATTGGTCAGGAACTTTGATCGTTCAAGCCCGTTGGAGCCCCGCTGGAAGGAGCCACGTCTAGTCTTGTTAACCACGAGGACGGCGATCAAGTTGGAAGGAAGAAAAGGCTGGGTCCATCTGTCCCATATCAAGAAATTCCATGGAATTCGTGAAAAGACATTTGCAAAGAACATTTCTAAAGACTGCCTAAAAACAGACTCTGAACTTAATTCTGAACTCAAGCCTCCCCTGTTAGAGGAAACTCCGCAGCAGGAGTATAAATTGAAACTCAGGTCTAGTAAAATAAGTCAGCCAGTTTAATTGTCTAAGTCCCTCTCGGGTGAAACGGTTAGACAGGTTTCTGACATGTATGAGATAGACCCCCATAGTGAGAGAGTTAGTCAAAACTCTATACGATGTATCATTGTTCTAAGTTTTTTATTATATGTGAGTCTTATGGTCACCTGCACAAGTTATGCATTACATTTATGTTTTCCAATTTCACATGTAAATAAGTTTGTTAATGCTACAGTAGAGCACACATTTAGTGATCTGCCTCCTCACGAGCTATCCTATCGTCTTGCTATGCGTAATAATACATTCATCCGAATGTTACACTATTCACACCAGACCAGCAATGCCACTAATTGTTGGGTGTGTGTTCGACTCCCCCTTTTCCAGACACCGAAGGGAGTTCTGCCACTCTTTCCTTATCCATTTTCACATAATGGTTCGTGTGGAGCATGGTCCACGTTAACGTCATCCTCCAATGATATGTCCCTTCTGAACAGAACATGTTTTCCAGACAAGCAAGGTCTCTCCCATAGAACAGGGTTAGATCTAGAAAATGAAGTTTATAATTTAGGTAATTATTCTTTTAATTTTATGGTCCTGAATGTTCAGTCTGATACTACTCCGGATTTGCCTGCTATTTCAGTACTACCAGTCAAAGGCGAATTATGTGTCAGAAAGAATGGTTCCGCACATGTAGGACATAGTGATTGTATTACTACTGTCGAGTATAGTGCCAGTGGGAAATCTATTTTCAAAGCCTCACGTCATTCTTATTTTGTTTGTGGTCAGACCGCATATATTCGTCTGCCCCTCGATTGGGATGGAACATGTTACATTGCCTTCCTACTGCCACCAGTTTTTCTAGCCCCATCTGATTATCATAGAAACACACATCTAGTACACGTCAGACATAGAAGGGAGATCGAGTCCCCAATTGTCGATCAAACTGAAACTGCTCTAGAACAATATCAAGATTTCAATAAAGGTTTCTTCTTCTTTATAGGACCTGTCCAGAATAGTAAGCTAATCCGTAGGTTAACCAGAACCCTTGAAGCAGTAGTGAATGAGACTACCTCTGCTCTAGGTAACTTAACTGAAGAGCAATCTGCTATGAGATTTGTCGTGCTCCAAAATCGTCTCGTTCTTGACGTCATACTGGCCGATAGAGGAGGAGCATGTAGAGTCATCGGATCTAGTTGCTGCATTTTCATTCCTAATAACGCGCCGTCTGTTTATTCAGCTATAACCAGACTTCATAAAATTGCCCATCAGTTACACCAGAATCCAGGCACCTGGACATGGTCCGGTTGGCTCTGGAGTATTATATCTGCCTGGGGATGGAAAGTATTGTCATTCCTAGGTATTGCAGTAATGATCATATTCAGTTGCTGCCTCTGTATACAATGTGGCCCTGCGATTTGTGGCATTTGTGCTACCTCTTGTATTCCCAGTCCTAAATCCCGTTCCAAGACAATTCGAGACGAGCAAATGATGCTATATGAACAGATAGATGGTATCATGAATATTGATGTTTCCTGATGGAAACGTAGGGCACAAGGAGGGAATGTGGAAAAGTAAATTTTGCCATGTTATATGTGCCTACGTGTTCCCCATGTTATGATATATGTGCATGATCGATATGCATGTATTCCCCTCTGATCAATTAAAGACGCAATTACAGTTGTGTCCATCTCTAGTATGCCAGTTTCCAGTCTTTGTGAATACAACGAATATTAGGCCTATGTAAAGCTACGTTGCCACGTTTTACAGTGTGCACGTTAATTCATTGAATTATCCCCGTTTCTAGGCCTCAAAAGGGCCCGGACTCAGATTCAGCTCCTGTTTCCTGAACCCTCTCCGAGGAGCGATACAGCCCCCACCTGTATCCCTGACCCTTCACTTACTTCATGCCTCGCAGTGCCCGGCCCGGCCTGGCTCTGCCTCCCAGTCTGCCAAGAGTATGTTATGATTCTAGTTATCAGTCCAGCCCTCCTTCTCTGCATTCCTAAACTACTGAATCACATCAATAGTTTCCGTCATGATCTAGCCTTTATGTCTCCATGTAAGAGAAATACTGTATTAATATTCATAGAATATTCCTCGCACATGCAATACATTTAGAATAATGCATGCACCAGTCTTAGTGTCTGTTAGCCTTTGCCCTGATAACTTTTGGATTCTATCAACATGTACTATAAACACCAGATACTAGATATGCCTAGGTACATGTCGCTCTGACCCTCCAGACTTTAGTCTCCTCTTCTAGGGCAGAAGTCATAGCCCCCAGTTCTCCCTGGTAACACGTCATTGCCAGTTTGCGCGCACCACTAGGTTAGAGGTCCCAGCTGCTCAGGTAGCCCCCTCCATGTTTCCGCCCCTTTTTATGACATATTCTGTTACGTTTACATCACATGTCTATGTATACGCCTACTGCTACGCCTACTGTATTGAATGTAATGTATTCGGTTTAACTATATATATTGTGCACTGTTATTAAAAGCCAGCCTTATTCCTGCCCCCGGCAGCTGCCATCCTATCCCCATGCAGGCTGTCCTGTTCCTGTCCTTTATGCCTGATTAAAGCCTGTAAACTCCAGCTACCTCGAATCTTGACTCTTATTTATTGAGCTATCTGTTTATATGAGTATCCTGAAAAAGAGAACCGGTAATTAATTATTTATTTACCACAATTTGGTCAAACAACCCCCACATTCCAGAGATGCCCAGTGGAGGGCCTACCAGAGTCTTTTGGGGGTTAACATGCCAGAGGAAGAGGAAGAGTTCAGTCAGCAGGATGATTGCAGTCTCATTGGGAACAACACAAATTATGGCAGTCCATATTGAGGTCCAAGGTGAGTGTCACAGTGTGAATCTGAGGACAGTGGAAGCTGATGTTCCGGGACATGATGATAAGCACAGATCCAAGGAGAAACAGTCCATTTGGCATAGATGAATGCTACCCCTTTCTTCTTTGCAATAATGCAGATTTATCCACATCTTCATCCTCTTATGTGTCATGTGCCTCCCGTGTGTGTGGTGGTAGATTGGCTGGGACACTGTGAGGCACTGACATATCAGGGGGCTGAGATGTGGATGTTGAAGCAGCAGCAGCACTCATCTGTTCCAAACCTTGAGGCAACACTGCTGTGATGAGCAGCTGCAGGGCATGGAAGATTCCCGGAACGTCTCTGTGGTGTGCAGCCGCGGCAGCAATTTGTGAGGCTTGCATCCGTTCCATGTTCCCCATGATCATTCACATGTGACGCAACTCCTTGCTGACATCGCTGGAGCCACTGTGACTGGACAGTTCTTGTCTCTGAGTCAGTACTCCAGCGATGTCAGTCATGGAATGCTGGAGAGCATGGAGTGGACTGTGGGTGTCTGTGATGGTCTGTACGTGGTCCCGAATGGTACTGAGACACCCACGTACCCCATCTAATTTGGCCGCCAGGCTTTCAAACCCCACCTGTACCTGACAAGCCATCTCCTGCTGGACCTCTACCGCATGACGTTGAAATGCCATATGTGGGTCCTCGCAGTCCTGGGAGACAGCTGTGGAGGTAGGTGCTTGCTGCTGGGTGGTTTGTGCACGGGGTGGAGTTTCCACGATGCTACTGGGTGGCCCTGCTTCTGGAGATAGGGTGCTAATTGAGTTGAGCAGCTGTTGGAGGATATCCTGGTTGATGGTTGGAAGCTCTTCATCTTCATCATTGAAGAGTGGGACAGGCTGCTGTACTGGAGGTGTTGTGTCTCCCTCTACAATGTAAAGGGGAGATGCAGTTGTATATATGTTTCAAGTATGATCATGCATTGTATCAGTTTACAATCAGACTGAATGACAATGTCCATTGAGAATGTTAAGGAGGAGATGCCTATTACATGCCGGATAGTGAATCATTGTATAATATCACAGATGTGACGTTATAGTTGTACATTATCATCTCACAGTTTACAAGTATGCCAAATGTGAGTGACCAATTTCTACACAGATGAAGCACCAGTTGTGTCCTCTGTTCAGTAGTGACAGTGATGCAGTTTGTACCACAGTGTTGTCAATGTTGATTACATCAGATTTATGTGCCTGTGCACTGCATTGTGTGAGAGTCACCCCTACTCAGTAAACCCTGATACTTTTTTGAGATTGATCTTTATAGGAGGGGTGGATTGCATGGTGCCACACCTTGCTGTTGGCAATTCAACATGATTGTTGTTGTGCCATGATTAGGCCTATCCCACTGTTGTGATCTGGGTTGATGTGATGTGCACATGATATGGGCAGGGAGGTATGCTTGATTTGCCATGATACACACTGTGTAGATACGTGTTCATTTTGTTAAGGAAAAGGGAGTTTTGACATCTTAATGGATGCATGTTGATCTGCAGGTATGGTACAGCTTTGGTTTTACTGCCCCTTATCCCTTTCACCCAGGGACCCTTTCACTTATGTGCATTTCCAATGGTGAGATGTTGCAAGCTTGAGGAAATATGGGTCTTGGTCACAATTGGGACACTTATGTATTGTTGGCCAGCAGATGTCTTTCTTACATCAGGGGTTGTATGGACACAAGGAAGTGACAGAATGTGACCTGCTCCTTTAAGGATGAACTTTACACTCAGCCACTTCAGTGACCGTGGCCTGCGCCATGTTAACATGTGATGGCATGTATTTCATCATGCACTGCCACTTGCCTTGTCAGTGTGGCTCTCATACAGGCAGTTTTGCTGGGTAGTGCACATGTGAATGGGTTTGGTGAGAGAATGTTTATGTGTGAGGAGGGACCCCTTCAGGCACATTGGCAATTATGGACTAATTGCTGTTTCTATGTGTGCTGCACAATGCAGTACACATGTACAAATAAATAGCTTTGGCTATTGTGAATTCTCTTGTGTACATGTTGTCGGTCAGGTTTTTCTTTGCATGCATTGCTTACTGCCCTCCAGTTGGCTTGACCATTGTGAGTATGGTGCAGCGTGACTTTGTATTGTTGCAGGCTGAACAGACAGTAACAACACCCGTTACCCTCAATGTTGACACCACGTGTGGTGTGTAAGTGGTGTGTAAGTGGGCCTAGATTTCAGGGCTGTGGATTTCCAAAGGCATATTAGTAGTGCTCAGGCCCCAACATCTCATCAGGTGAAATTGGCAGGGTGATGTGTGTTTGGGTATATGCCACACAGATGGTCACATGGATAATATCCTGTCCTGTTTCAGATTATTGGATGCCAGGATTTGTGTGCGGATGATAACAGACATGACTGCATATTTGTTCACTGACACTGTTGACTTTCCCAAAATACTTTTTTTCCATGCAGATCAAGGTGTAATGGGCAACTCACATCAGGACTAATGTAGAATACTGTTTTTGGTATGGCACATGTGTACACTTGAGAGTAGACAAGTGCCTTTTGACCAAAGGGGTGATGGTGCCATTTAGCAATTTGACATTCTTTGGTGCTAAATTGCTATTCTTACTTGGTGTCATATTTGACTTGTCATACTTCTTTAAGGGACTTTTTACTTCTGTGAGTATGGTACACAGACGAAACATATAGTAAAACATTATGGTGACACATACCTGATATGCGTAGTCCATGCACTGTACTGTTGAAGGCATATCCCCCATGCTTATGGTATGATATCACATTTTTACTCAACTGTGCTGATTGTGTGCATTGTGGGATATGCACCTTTTAGACAGAAGGTTGCTTGATCACTGTCTCGTAACAATGCATGTGTTTCTGGTATGCAGACTCACTACATGCTTTCTCACTTGATGTACACAGGTATGCATCTCATGAACAAGGAAAGAGGCACACTGCCTGGAGATGCGTCAGGGTGTCAAAATGGCCCCCTTACCTCCACACCACGCATATACAGTTTGTCTGCACAGGGTTGTATCTCTTTAATGACAATATGAGGATGCACTGTGAATACGACAGATTATGTGCATAAGTGAGCTAGTAGTAGTATAAGCTTTATTCGAGATGAATTCTCATAAAAGCACAACTTACAAACAATACATTACAAATAACAATTGGTACATTCATCAATATACATATACAATTTCTAAAAACAGTTGTGCAAGCAAATACGATACTATGGAATAAAAAATTATACATAAATATAAAACCAGGATATATTAAAAACACATTAAAATTACATTAATAAGCTACATTAACAAACCCTACCTATCGACCTCCTCCTGATGGACCAAGCCCACCCCAAATATTTAGCCACTCCAAGTGCAATCGGCTCGTCCGTGGATGTGCATAGAATTCTCATAGCCACTACACTACATCGTGTCCCAAGATTTTTGCAAACTCGGGTTAGCCAAACCCTCCTTGGTAACGAGTAAGCATTACAGACAAATAAAAAATGGCCTAGGCTTTCAGTAGCAGCTTTACACACTGGGCAACACTTAGAGGTCAGATTCTGCCATCCTGCAGTCAATATTTTTAAGGGGAGGGATCCAGACCTTAATTGGAAAAATAGCTTCCTGTCCATTGGGGCAGTAATACTGTCCCAGTAGTTTTCCAGTTTTGGACAGATTTTAACTTCCAAAAAGCGGCCAGCCATAGAGTCAGATCTCGTGCCCCTCAGAAGGCTACTGTCCACCCAATCCCAATATTGCGACTTGAGGGTTTCTTTGCTTGGGAAGACTTCACCCTGGGGATTATCCCACAGATTAGAAAGGCCCAATTTAATTAACATGGTCCTTAAATTTTTTAACCAGTTAATCTTATGGAATTTGTCTTCCTTAATAATTGCCAGGAATCCATCTGCATAATGTTTAATCTCTGGAGTTGTCCATAGACGTCTCCAGTGAAGAATGGGGCGCAGTCTTGCTCTATCACTGATTGATCGTCTGCCTAGGTCGGAGAACAGTGGAATTAGAGGGGTGCTCTGGGGTACACCCGTGATTCCTCTAAAAAACCTGTTTTCTGATGTCTGTAAGGTAGATAAGTTATCCCAGGCCCACAACTCTGCCCCATATAGGGCCGCACCTAGAGCCTTTGCATCATACACTATAAGGACAGGCTTAATGGGTTTTGTTTTGGATTTCCTATGTTCCCCCCGCAATGCCCCCGAGATTTGTTGGTGTTTTAATGCCGTTTTTTCCAGATGATGTAACCAGCCCGAGCCATCTGTTATCTGGACCCCTAGGTATGTAAATTCGCTAACAACATCTAGCTTGATGTTGTTCAAAAATACCCTAGGGTGGGTTTTGTGGCGCGGCGAAAAGACCATTAACTTCGTCTTGCCCACGTTTACTTCAAGGCCATGCTCTTTACAAAAATCATCAAATATATTTAGGGCACGCTGTAAACCTGCAGGAGTCTTGGACATAATTAGTGTGTCGTCAGCGAACATCAGGATCGGGACCCTGACGCCCGCTAACGATGGTGCATCTACACTAACATCTATCATCCTCCCCACAATCCCATTAATAAATAGTGAGAAGAGTAGGGGTGCCATTGCACAACCTTGTCGGACCCCCCTTTCTACCGGGAAGTCCGAAGATGTCTCGCCCTTCCCACCCCACTGAACCCTTGCAAAATTACATTCATGCAATCGCATGATAAGGGTAAGTAGTTCAGCTGGTATGGCTAATTTATGTAATACCATCCATAGCTTTTGCCTTGGGACCAGATCAAAGGCTGCCCGCAAGTCGACAAATGCAACATACAGGCAGCCTTTGCCAAGCAATACCGTCCTCCACCGCAAAATGGTAAAACGAAAGACTTGGTCGATTGTGCTGGTGGCCCGCCTAAAACCTGCCTGGTAAGGGGATAGGGCATTATTGTCATCCACCCAGTCCATAAGCTGATTTACAACCATTTTCCCCAGAACTTTTTGTATGGTTGCAATCAAGCTTATTGGTCTGTAATTAGCTGGGAGAGATCGATCTCCTTTTTTGTGGATGGGTATGATAATGGCACCTTGCCACAGCTCCGGAACCACCCCACCCTTGGCAATTGCATTACTCAATAATAGGACATACCTCGCCCACTTTTTCGTGTCGTGTTTGAAGACATCTGACGGTATTCCGTCTAGCCCTGGTGCCCTCCCCCCTTTAACAGAGCAAATAGCTAATTCGACTTCCTTAAGAGAAAACAGGTTATCAGTAGCAAAAACTGGCGGTAACACCTCCCCTAACCCGTCCTTCTTTGCATCAGCATATTGGGGTCTAAAATACTCAACCCAGGCTTCTTCAGCTACATTGTTGTCTGGCCTATCAGGGGTACCGCCTCTACCCCACTTTATAATCTTCCAAAAAAGCCTGGAATCCTTGATACTGGAAGCCTCCTTTAGCTCTGCCCAGTGCTCTTCATCCCATTGTCTTTTTGCCTGGAGGATACATATTTTGTAGGATTTTCTGGCTACACTAATCATAGCCCTGTCTCTTGCTCTAATCGCATGACCCAGTGCCAATCGAGCTGCCCTACACTGTCGGTTAAACCACCTGGCCACTTTAGGTGGTCTTTTACTTTTAGTACTTAATGGTTGCATAAAGTGTGGTCTTAGGAGGCGGAAAAACTCATTATGAAGATCTGTAATTTCCCTGGAACCAGGGATTATAGGTTTTGCCTCCTCCATAGAAATAAGAGCCTTATCAACCTCAGCACTAATAGTAATCATAGATTCTTCATTTGCTAAGACACTTGGCCATTTCAACCTTCGCATGTCGTTGGCCATTATTGGGAGTTGTTCGTTTCTTGTGTGCATGTTATCCGGCCCCACACTCTACCATTTATGGGTCACGCAAAGGGGATTGTGATCACTTTCTAGTCTACCATTGATGACCATATCAGAAACCCCCTGCCAGAGTGAAAGACTGCATATGACATAATCTATTCTACTCCTGCTATGGCCATTATCAAAAGTACAAGCACCTTCTTTGTCCCCTGGTGTCCTCCCGTTTAGAGCTCTTAACCCATGCTCTAGACACATTGCATTTAATAACAATACGTCCTTCGTCCACCGCTTTATAGGATCTATACTCAAGGATGGTATACCCCAAAGCATATCCTCATCCTGGCCTAGGGGATCATTTGTACTGTCAAGTGGTTCGAAGGTCCTGTTTAAGTCCCCAGCTACTACAATTCTATTTCTCGGGGTCTTAATTTCCAAGAAGGAGAGCAAGGCCTCTAGGGTGGGAGAACTCCCCGAGTTGGTTCCTCTTGCATAGATGTTGTACAAATCGATCACGCCCCATTTTCCTGAGGACAGTCTTAACATTTGAATGTCACTGTGGCCCAAATCCAACACTTTGATAGAGATATCCAAATCCTGCCTTATCCACACTGTAAGCCCTCCCATTGGCCGACCCCTAACCCCTCTAGTAGCTGGGATTGAAAAATGTAAATACCCACAAAGAAAAACAGGGTCACAGGCCCATGTTTCTTGGAAACAGCACACGTTGAACCCGTTAATAAAGTCTACCCAGGTTTGTAATTCAGACTTGCTACTCAGCCCAGCAATATTCCAAGATAGGAATTTCCCAGAACTAAACCCTTCCTCACATACTTCATTTGTTGAAGAATATGGTTGTATATTCTCTAAGCTTGCATCAATCCCGACAGGTCTCTCACTACTCCTTGTACTACCTCCATCCATGTCATTATCAACATCTACGGTAAATATAGGTAACTCCCCTTTCCTTACATCCCCACAACCTTTTTCCATATTCGCGATATCATCGCCAATATTCATATCAACTATCATTACCCCAGCATTTGGATCAGGGTCATTAGAATCCCCTTGTTGATTCATGCGGTTTCCTATTCCACCAGAATCCATATGGTGATAAGTTTGTCAACATCCCCAGCCTGGATCTTGCCACCCGGCCAAAAAGTTACAGTTCGGGCCAGTAAAATTGTTTTGACACTGAAACGACGGAACAGGTGGGTAAATCCTCGACCATGGGGGGTTAGAGGGACAAGTTTGCTCGTTAAGCAGACCAGTCAGGATACTAGTAGGACGTGGGTAGAAAAAAGTAAGATCAACAATGTTGATACCTCCATTGTTTGTGCCCCATCCCAATTTTGTTATCCATCCTGCCACCCTTGGATCTTGAAAGTTGACCACAATACAGTCCCCTCCCAAGCTTTTGGGAGTACAACCTATCCATTCTATTCTCCTCACCCCTAATATTAATCCATCCACTTCCCCTGGTAGTGGCCGATTCACCCTTAACCAGTGCATAACCTTATTTTTGAGCATCTGGAAGGTTTCTCTCTGACCCATTAAAAGTGGTGGGACATTAGTAAGGACAGCTACATAGGGAAAGGAATCAGGGGTAAGGTTCATTGGGGGTATCTTTCGAGGTTGCTTTGTCGAGGCTGGTAGAGAGGATTTAAAAGCTATGGGAGCAGGGCAAAGTGCAGGTTTGCTTGCTGGGGGCTGATTGCTAGTTGATGGGACGGTTGGTAGAGTAGTACCTGTACCGGAACACACGTTGCCCCCTGCACCCTCACTTGGCAACGGATTTAAACTAAGCGGCATTAGTTGTGCCGCAGTCTGGGATGTAGTTGTAATATTAGAGCAATTATTGATAGGGCCTAGTGTGACTAAGTCAAGAGGCTTGGGTAGTCTCTTCCCTGCTGCACTACCCGACTTAGGTGGCACTGGGGAATTAGTTTGTAAGCTTCGTCCCTTATCCTCCAGTATACATTGGGTATTATTCTTGGGCTTACTACTTTCAACTAGCCTTGCTTGGGTTTTTATGAGTGCCTTTGTTGAAAAGAAGTTATCTAATGTTGCCTGCTCAAAACGGTCTAGCCGGTCAGACAATTTGCTAATTCTTTCCTCTATTGGAAGTAGAATTGACCTTAACAGCCTTTCTAAATCTGATAACAAGTTGCTGGGAAGTTGCGATGTACCGGCCATTACCAAGCCAGTATCCGGAGAATTAACAATGCTAGGATCCAGATTATCCAGTACAACAACATCACCCTCTTGTATACTTTCCCCACTATGACTTGCTTCAGTGACAGCCTTGCTGTGGCACATTTTTTACTCACTTTCCTAAGTTTGTGTGGGGGTTTAACAGTATTACATTTTCTAGGTGCGGTACTCAATTTTCTTTTAGAACCTGGTTTTAGTTGGGGCACAGGGACCGGGGCACATATTTCAGATGGGCCTGATATAGGATCAGTATCACTCATACAGGAAGATGTTAGCTCTGCAACAATACCCTGGTCCTCCTTGTTAGTGGTTACATCGTGACATGTTTCAGCTACAACAGGCAAGTTTAAAGATGACAAAGGCGTTACCAATGCAGGATATATTTGAACTGAGCGTTTGTCTCCAGGATTTTTAAGAAGTTCAATAGACAATCTACGCTCCGCACGCCTCTCTGCAAGCGTTATCCCTTTATCAATGTCCTGTGTAGGCCGATTAAAGTATTTGTCTAGGGGACCAATAACTACAAATCCAGGCTCGTCCGTTTGGGTCGTCAGGACAATACTACCTGAATAAACAGACATACTTAGAGTCACCAACCTTTTTGCAGAGTTCAAAGTCTGGCACTTATTCGACAAAACCCTTACTTGGTGCAATATAATACGGTATGGACAATGTCAGAGGGCTGGCCCAGCCCGGCCTCCCTCGGCCCCGGACGGTCCCGCCCTTGTCCCGGGCTTCTCCCGGCACGCTCCCGGCGCGCTCCCGCGAAGCGGTAGCACTGGTCACCTTTAAACAAGAAATACTGCAGGCTCATAGGCTGATAGGCGGGTGGGCGTGGCCAGCGGGGAGAGCAGCCCAGGTGTAGTAAATCGGGCGCGCAGGGACTCCTGGACACTGGAGTCCCTGTCTGTGTGCTCGCAGCTCCGCCGACGCTGTCACCAACCCGCGTTCCTTTAAAGAATAATCCCAATATGGCCCAGCAGCTTCAGCAAGACAAATGCGCTGCGGGACCCGCGAAGCGGGTCCGGCGAGGCGCTGAGGGATTCCTTGAAGCAGGGAGAGGCTGTAGGATATCAAAAAGACCAAGGGCCAGGTAAGGAGTGTCAGCGCAGCTCAAAGCAGTCCCAATACGCTAAGGAACAAGCCTGTATTTCAATCCGTTGGCGGGGGCGTGGCCAGCGGGGAGAGCAGCCCAGGTGTAGTAAATCGGGCGCGCAGGGACTCCTGGACACTGGAGTCCCTGCCTGTGTGCTCGCAGCCCCGCCGACGCTGTCACCAACCCGCGTTCCTTTAAAGAATAATCCCAATATGGCCTAGCAGCTTCAGCAAGACAAATGCGCTGCGGGATTCCTTGAAGCAGGGAGAGGCTGTAGGATATCAAAAAGACCAAGGGCCAGGTAAGGAGTGTCAGCGCAGCTCAAAGCAGTCTTTGATGACAATATGAGGATGCACTGTGAATACGACAGATTATGTGCATAAGTGAGCATGCCACCACCAATGTCAGCGCACATGCACCATTGTGTAAGGGTGTCTGAGTTGTGTGCAAGAATGTGTATGTGCTGTAAGGTTCCCCTTCATGCACATATACAATCTTCAAATCAACTCAATTGTCAAATATGTCGCTAACATTGCAATGGTTTTCGGCGATAAAAAAATTGCCTCTAACTAACTTCAGCAATAGTTATTGCCAGTCCTTGTACATATGCCCCCTCGTTTTGCAAGGGAGTCACCTGTGTTTTTGGTCCCGGGCTTGGTGGTCATGTAGGGAAACCTTCCAAACCCAGACATTTCTGAAAATTAGACACCCGGGAGAGTTCAAGGATGACCAGGTCGTTTTGTAATTGATCATTTTTGATTCCTCCACAATATATTTTTGGGCCCTCCCTTTTGGCGTAGACTTGGCCCACCGACACAAGTGAGGTACCATTTTTTTGGGAAGACTTGCGGGAACGCTGGGCTGTAGGAAATTAGTCTCTGTCCGGTAATCCCACAACTTTACCACACAGAAATGTGAGGAAAATTTGATTTATTTAGCAAAATCTGAGGTTTGCAGGAGGTTCTTGGTAGGAAAACATGTGGGGATCCATGCAAGCCACACACCATTAGACTCCCACGGGTGTCTAGTTTTCAGAAAGGTTTGGGTTTGGTAGGTTTCCCTACATGGCTGCCAAGCCTGATACCAAAAACGCAGGTGATCCCATTGCAAAACCAGGTTATTTTGGAATTGATCATTTTGATGCCTCCAGAATAGGTTTTAGGCCCTTCCAGGTGGCAGACACTTGCCCCACCCACACAAATAAGGTATCATTTGTATCGGGAGACCTAGGGGAACGCTGGGTGATAGGGAATTTGTAGCTTCTTTCTTATTCTGGAACAATATTGCACAGTAATGCAAGGAAAATGTGTGACTATGATCACATTTAGAGGTTTGCAAGGCGTTTTGGGTAAGAAAACTGCCCTTGGTTTCGACTTTATGAAAATATCGAGAATTGATAGATTTTCCCTGGAGACAATATACACCCTGGCCGAGAAAGCCAGAAAATACACATATTACTTCACAACTAACTATTTCTCAAGAACACACACATACCGGTTAGATTTGGCATGAGGGTGAATGAAGGTTCAGAGCATAAACAAATTCTAAAAAGAGATTTCACAAAAAGGAAATGCACTGTTAAAAGGTAAAAACCTGAACGAATGACTCACAGCTCGTGAGCTGTAAAGCCACGATAAAGCACCAACCTCTTTATAGGTCATTCACATACCTTTCATATGTGATTCATATGAGACCATTGACACTGCCAGCCATGGGCCCAGCACATTACAACACTCACATCAACAGACAATGGTGAAAAAATTTACACCTTGGCAGAGAGAGACAGAAATGCAGCTATTACTTCACAACCAACTATTCCTCAAGTACACACACATACTAGTTGGATTTGGCATGGGGTAAATGATGGTTCAGAGCATAACATTTTATTAACAAGAGAGTGCTGTGTCAGGCTACATGCCTGACACAGCAACCACATCGGCTGACAGAGTGGTGTGGACTGGTGTTTGGCTAGCAGTGTGTGTAGTGACCAGCAGCAAGTCACTACTCACACACCTCCAGCCAAGTGCCAGGTGACACACAGCGCCAACCAAGCACCAGTCCACATACACCGCCAGCCAAGCACCAGTCCACGCACACCACCAGCCAAGTGCCAGTCCACAAACTGCCAGCCAAGTGCCAGTCCACGCACACCACCAGCCAAGCGGCAGTCCATGCACACCACCAGCCAAGCATCAGTTCACGCACACCACCAGCCACGCGCTAGTCCAAGCACACCACCAGCCAAGCGCTAGTCCACACACACCGCCAGCCAAGCACCAGTCCACACACACTTCCATTACATTCTTTGAGCAAAAAAGAAAACGCAAACCAATTGGCAATAGATGCAAAACTATAAATACAAACACAACAGCTCTAACTAAATACATCACACTTATACCAACCATGAAATCTGAATAAAAAATAAAAAAGCAATACAGACCAGTCAGTTTACTTTTATGCTCACGGTTGTAACCAAAAACACTGTTAGGTGTGGTACAATTTAATACATGTGGGCACACACAGCCCACGATTAGAAACACACTAGGGGCAGTAGATATGACTCTCCTTCCGCACACCTCTTCGGGCACAGACTCTACCTTTCTTAGCAGGAAAGTTTTTTTGGCCGTGGAAGGAAGGTGATCAGGAAGGTGGCGATCTTTCAATTTAACCACATCGTCCACCACTGCTTCTCTAGAAACGCCTGCTTGTTCCACTAAAACAAGCCTGCCTATCATAGACTGCTGAAACTGAAAACATTTCATCTTTGACTCTGGAGAGCAATCCTGAAATACAACAAAGGCATTGTAGCTTGCTAAATGGAATAAATGGATAGCCAACTTCTTATACCAAACAAACACCTCACAAACAGCAGTGTAAGGTTCCAACCTCTGATCTACTCGATCTACACCACTCGTGTGCTTATTGTAGTCTAAAATGCACACAGGTTTGCGCTGTTCAGCAGCCTGACCCCAAACAGTCACAGGTGAAGTACTTTGATCATGGATGGAAGTCAGCATGTAGATATCTCTCTCCTGTCAGAAAATTTCCCAGATAGAAGCTCATCACTACGCAAAGCACTGCATTGTTTCTTCACAAGTTTTTTTATAAGCCAGCTCTTTTGAGTCATCTTTACGGTTAGAGCGGATTGTGCCGCAAGCAACAGTGTCCACTTGTAACAATTCCCTGAAAAATGGCACATCAGTGTGAAAGTTATCTACATATGAATGGTGATCTTTTCTTAAAAAAGTCCTCTACCAAGTTCCCGCACAATTTTCTCTGTAACTCTTAAAGTGGACGGACAGCCAGGGGGTTAATACTGGAATCCCTACCAGTGTAGACTCTGAAATTATAGACATATCCAGTACAACTCTCAGACAGCATATACATCTTAATTACATAAGGTGCTGTCTTGCTAGGAATGTGCTGCATAAAAAACAATTGGCCCTTGAACAGGACCAAAGACTCATCCACAGCTATATCTTTCCCTGGCACATAGATCTCTGAAAATCGATCTACAAAGTGATCAAGGACAGGCCAAACCTTGAAAAGACAGTCACAATCAGGGTGATCTCTGGGCAGAACTAAAGCATTATCAACAACATGCAACATCTGAAGAAGAAGCAAATATTGATTACAACTCATGGTTGCAGGAAATATAGCTGTTGCCATCAAGGGTAGTAGACCAATATGAAAACAGTGATGGCTTCCTTATCAGGCTCATCAAAAAAGTTTAACCCAAGAACTAATTCAATACATCCAGATTTGTGGGAGTCCACCGGGTAGCTCTAGAGTGGGGCTTGAGCCTGTCACTGTTGTCCCTCAAATACTGTTCAGAATACAAATTAGTCTTCTCAACAATCCCAGCCAAAAATGCATCATCCACAAACAACTGAAAGAAATTTATAGGCAAACAAAATTCACAATGCACTCTACACCCTGCAACATCACTAAAGACAGGCAACACCAGCTGCACCATGTTTGGGTCAACCCAGAGTTCACCACTTCCAATAGGAAGCCTTGCAGCCCTGGGCTGTAATCCAGATGCTTCTTACTATACTAATAGCACATCAGGGTCCTCCTCAAAAACAGGCACTTCATCCGCACTGAGAGTAGCTTCATCCGCACTGAGAGTAACTTCATTAAAAGATGATTCCTCTCGGACAGAAAATTCACTGCCAGGATCCTGACCTTCCTCCTCTGCCTCAGATGCAGAGTCAGTCTCATAATCATGGTCAGAAGAAGACTCAAAAAGCATACCAGCAACCTGCTGAGCGGTCATCCTGTGTCTAGCCATAATCCTTACCAAGATAAGTAACTTGACAAATAAATCAACAATACAGAGCACTGTGTAAAATAAACAAACCGTTCATTTATAAAACAAAAAGTAAAACTATTGTCCTACCGCAATTGCAAGGTAAAATCAATCAATAAAAAGCACGCAAAGGCCTATATGCTATAAAACAATACTACTCACACGCTAAAAGACTCACCAGCACATACTCTGCACCGACACAGCAAGCACCAATGAAAACCTGCTAGAAAAGAAAATCAAAAGAAAATTACACATAAGGGAACACAATACACATTGTGCAGAAATACAAGGAAAATTTCACACACATTCAAACAGAAGCTAAATAGGCTGCTATTATCACAGCATTTTTTAAAAACACATTCATGTAGGTCATTGATACTAATTTGGAGTAAACAGTCTAAAAAAACATTTTCTTACCAACCACCGGCAACTACACAAACTGCAGATCTCCCATAGTTGAAACCACAACCACGAGCAAAACAAAAGCTTTGCACTAGAATAAAAAGGAGAAAGAAAACATTACAATCACCAATGATGACAAAAATTAACAGTTAACATGATCAAACATTATGAAGTTTGCACATTACCATCCAAGTGCCTATCGACACACAGCCAGCCAAACACCAAACACTCATCAGCCAAACACACAAACTTTCCCTGGTGGTCTAGTGGCTTTTGCCCCTTTGGGGGCAGATGGGTCTAAAAATACATGGTTGATCTGCCTGGGGCAGAAACTGCCAACATATTCACCCCAAAAAGGGGAGATACCTTTGCCCAAGGAATCTCTACCAATACATTTTGCATATAAAAAAATAATCCCTGGTCTAGGGTCTTCAACCCCTCCTTAGTGGTAAATGGTCCGAAAAATATACTGCTGATCTGGCCTCAAGGGGGCAGAAATGGCCACATTACCAATGCCGCAAAAGGGAGAGCAATCCTTGTCCAAGGGAATCTCTTCCCCTAACCATAATGCACAAAATCCCTGGTTTCTAGTAGGTTTCAACCCTCCAGGGACTAGATCGGCCAAAAAATGGCTGATCTAGCCCCAGGAGGGGCTGAAACACAGGAAACAAGCGACCTCTTGCTCCCTTATAATTATATTAAAATAAGTCAATGGTGCATAGTGGGTTTTGACCCCCCAGGAGGCTTATATGCCAGAATAACTGCTGAACTAGCCCCAGTGGGGGACCAAAACACAGGAAAACATGCTGCTCCCAAGGGCTGCGATTATTGCCCACGGGAACGCTCCCTTAAAAATATATTTTGTAATGTAAGGGAATTTTGTATAGCACTAAACTGTCATCCAAAGGGTATCCTGGCACTTAGATTGACCGAGCAGCAAGGGCAACGAGGGGGAAACAGGACAAGATCTAGGCTCTCGGAAACAGATTGGTTTTCAGCCTCTTCCTAAAACTGGACAAAGTATTAAGTTGCCTAAGCTCTAAAGGGAGAGCATTCCACAATCTAGAAGCAGTAAAAGTAAAGGATCTGCCACCCATACGTGTTCTCTTGATTTTTGGGACACTGATCAAGTATGCCGAGGAAGAGCGAAGGGCTCGGGTGGGCACATACCAGGTACATTTTCTCTGGAGCACTCTGGGTCCAAACCTGGATGTATGACGTTACAACGCATACTTTTACCACGCCTACCATTACCACGCAATTTTTACAACGCAGGATCCATTACAACGAAGTACCATTACCACGCATGTATTTACAACGCATATACCTTTACAACGCATACAATTACAACGTAAGTATTGGTAAGTATATAATATTTTTTAAAATGTAATTTAATTAAAATTAATATAATGTAATTTAATTTAATTTAAATAATTTAATTTAATTTAATTTAATTTAATTAATTTAATTTATTTTAATTTAATTTAATCAATTTAATTTAATGTAATTTAAATGTAATTATATTTAATTTTTACCCTGTACCCTTTTACCCAAAAACCCCAAACTGACCCTGAACCCTAAAAATACCCCTTTACCCAAAAACCCAAAACTGACCCTGAACCCTAAAAATACCCCTTTACCCAAAAACTCAAAACTGACCCTAAACCCTAAAAATACCCCTTTACCCAAAAACCCAAAACTGACCCTGAACCCTAAAAATACCCCTTTACCCAAAAACCCAAAACTGACCCTGAACCCTAAAAATACCCCTTTACCCAAAAACTAAAAACTGACCCTGAACCCTAAAAATACCCCTTTACCCAAAAACTGAAAACTGACCCTGAACCCTAAAAATACCCCTTTACCCAAAAACTGAAAACTGACCCTGAACCCTAAAAATACCCTTTACCCAAAAACTGAAAACTGACCCTGAACCCTAAAAATACCCCTTTACCCAAAAACTGAAAACTGACCCTAAACCCTAAAAATACCCCTTTACCCAAAAACTGAAAACTGACCCTAAACCCTAAAAATACTCCTTTACCCAAACACTGAAAACTGACCCTAAACCCTAAAAATACCCCTTTACCCAAAAACTGAAAACTGACCCTAAACCCTAAAAATACCCCTTTACCCAAAAACTGAAAACTGACCCTGAACCCTAAAAATACCCCTTTACCCAAAAACCCAAAACTGAGCCTGAACCCTAAAAATACCCCTTTACCCAAAAACCCAAAACTGACCCTGAACCCTAAAAATACCCCTTTACCCAAAAACCCAAAACTGACCCTGAACTCTAAAAATCCCCCTTTACCCAAAAACCCAAAACTGACCCTGAACCCTAAGAATACCCCTTTACCCAAAAACCCAAAACTAACCCTGAACCCTAAAAATACCCCTTTACCCAAAAACTGAAAACTGACCCTGAACCCTAAAAATACCCCTTTACCCAAAAACCCAAAACTGACCCTGAACCCTAAAAATACCCCTTTACCCAAAAACCCAAAACTGACCCTGAACTCTAAAAATACCCCTTTACCCAAAAACCCAAAACTGACCCTGAACCCTAAGAATACCCCTTTACCCAAAAACCCAAAACTAACCCTGAACCCTAAAAATACCCCTTTACCCAAAAACTGAAAACTGACCCTGAACCCTAAAAATACCCTTTACCCAAAAACTGAAAACTGACCCTGAACCCTAAAAATACCCCTTTACCCAAAAACTGAAAACTGACCCTAAACCCTAAAAATACCCCTTTACCCAAAAACTGAAAACTGACCCTAAACCCTAAAAATACTCCTTTACCCAAACACTGAAAACTGACCCTAAACCCTAAAAATACCCCTTTACCCAAAAACTGAAAACTGACCCTAAACCCTAAAAATACCCCTTTACCCAAAAACTGAAAACTGACCCTGAACCCTAAAAATACCCCTTTACCCAAAAACCCAAAACTGAGCCTGAACCCTAAAAATACCCCTTTACCCAAAAACCCAAAACTGACCCTGAACCCTAAAAATACCCCTTTACCCAAAAACCCAAAACTGACCCTGAACTCTAAAAATACCCCTTTACCCAAAAACCCAAAACTGACCCTAAACCCTAAGAATACCCCTTTACCCAAAAACCCAAAACTAACCCTGAACCCTAAAAATACCCCTTTACCCAAAAACGCAAACTTATAATATTTTTAATAAAATGATATACTTACCAATACTTACGTTGTAATGGTATGCGTTGTAAAGGTACCTGCGTTGTAAATACATGCGTGGTAATGGTACTTCGTTGTAATGGATCCTGCGTTGTAAAAAATGCGTGGTAATGGTAGGTCGTTGTAAAAGTTGCGTGGTAAAGGTTGTATACCGCAACCAGTCAATGATGAGCTCCTAGATCTGCTGAGAGCAGGCATCATAGAACGGTCATCCGGTCCCACTCCCTGGGTGTCACCGGTGGTAGTCGTGCCCAAACGAGGGCATGAAAACAAGGTACGCTTGTGTGTGGACATGCGCGCCCCGAACATAGCCATAGAACGGGAAAGACATCCCGGACCTCATATTAGCGACATGATTACCCGCCTGAACGGAGTGGCAGTCTTTTTAAAATTAGACCTCAACAAAGGATACCACAAGCTTGAACTCCATGAGAAATCAAGATATATCACCACGTTTACCACTCATCAAGGACTCTTTAGATATAAACGCCTTAACTTTGGCATCTCGTCAGTGGCGGAAATCTTTCAAGAAGCCGGTCGGCGGGTGATCCACCACATTCTAAACTCATTCAACTACAGCGACGACATACTTGTATGTGGCACGACGGGTGAAGAACATGACAAGGCCCTAGACCGAGTGTGCCATGCCCGTCTAAACGCCAACATCACACTCAACAGGGACAAGTGTGAATTCCACAAGTCAACCCTTAAGTTCTACGGCCACATCTTCCTTAAGGATGGCATGAGACCAGACCCCGACAAAGTCTCAGCACTTGCTGACACCCACAACCTCGCGATGTCAGTGATGTTCGGTCATTCCTGGGCATGGCCAGCTACTGTGCTAGGTACATCAAAGACTATGCAACCATCAGCTATCCACTGCGAGAGCTAACAAGAAAAGGCCAACCATTTCATTGGTCCAAGGCATGCAAACATGCTTTCAACTAGATCAAAGGCTCTGTGAGCTCTGCCGCCAATCTGGCCTACTTCAACCCCGAACAGAAAACGGAAGTCACCGTTGATGCCTGCCCCGTGGGCCTAGGTGCCATCCTTGCCCAATATGATGACGAAAGAGACCAGCGTCACATCATAGCATATGCCAGTTGCAGCCTCACCGACACGGAGAAGGCATATTCGCAACCGGAGAAGAAAAGCCTGGCCGTCGTGTGGGCATGCAAGCATTTTCACGTATTCGTCTACGGGAAGCACTTAACACTCATTACTGACCACCAGGCCTTGATTACCATCTTCGGCAACCCACGGGTGAAGAAGCCTCCAAGGATCGAGAGGTGGGGGATCCGCCTGCAGGACTACACCTGTACTATCATCCACAAACTGGGAAAGGCAGAAAACCCAGCAGACTACATCTCACGTCATCCTCAAACATTGCCACAGGCACGCACCTCGCTAGCTGAAGAATACCTTCACTTTGTGATTGACCAAGCGCGCCCACCTGCCGTCCCACTAGACGCTATTGTGGAAGCCACTGCCAAGGATGCCACACTCCAAGACGTTATGCGGCGCATCCGAGCGGAGTCACTGCCATCAACATGCAAATACTTTCATCCTTCAGACACGTTAAGGATGATCTTACAATCAGTGCAGATGGATTGTTACTGAGAGACAGGAGGATTGTTATTCCTCAGCAACTACGACAAGGGACTATCAATCTAGCCCATCAAGTCCACAGGGATGTAGTAGCCATGAAGAAAGCGATGAGAGAGAGAGTCTGGTTTCCGTCTCTTGACCTGATGGTAGAAGCCACGCTTCAAGATTGCCCACAATGCCAACTAGTGAGGCGAGAAGAACCGCATGCCCCATTGCAAATGTCTGATCTCCCGAACGTCGTGTGGCAACATGTAGCTGTTGACTTCTTCGGCCCACTACAATCTGGGAAATATGTCATCGTCATCATGGACGAATATTCTCGCTTTCCCAGTGCACACCAACTATCGTCCACAAGAGCATCTGCAGTCATACCGGTCCTTGACGAAATATTCCCAGCATGGGGGATGCCGCAGACAGTAAAAACGGACAATGGACTACCGTTCAATGGACACGAGGTCACAGAATTCGCAGACCATCTGAACTTTAGACACCGGAAAATCACCCCCCTATGGCCCCAAGCCAATGGGATGGTTGAGCGCTTTATGGCCATCCTGAAGAAGACAATACAACAAGCTGAATTGTCTCAGCGTGACATACAACCAGCGCTCAATGAAGTCCTGAGCACTACCGACAGATGTCCTGCCACCTTGATACTCGGGAGAACCCCGGGCACCAGGATTCTGACGTCGGACGCAGTCATACACTCCAGACTCCCGACTTCCGATCATGAGGCACTAATGAATATTGATAGACACAGAAAAACAAAGATGAACGGCTACGCTGACAATGGGCATCATGCAAAGACATCTGGCATCCAAGAAGGAGATTGGGTACTAGTGAAACAGGAACAGAGAGCTAATGCAGACAGCCGATATCATGCCCATCCGTTACAAGTAGTGAAGAAGAAAGGAACCATGTTCACAGCAGCCTCCACGAGAAAAGGGACCACAAGAAGTGCAATCCAGCAGTCTACAGTCTAGAAGATGAAGCAGACAGAGACAAAGACACCACAGACCCAGGAGCAGACAGCCTCGAAGAACGTCTTCGTGTAATCAATATGGATGGACCAGGAGAAGAGCACCCTCCTCGCTGGTCACAGAGGATTCCTCGAAGGCCAGTCCGAGTCATTGAAGAACTTTAAAGAATAACAATTCAAGGTGAATGACAATTTACAAAAGGGGGAGATGTCATGTAGCCATGCCTGACCAGGTCCCGAACTTCCGGGTCAGACATGGCAGGAAGGGAATGTGGGGAGGTGGCGCAAGTGTGCGCACAAATTAAGGTAGGAGAAAGATAAAAATAAAGATGTGCACTTAACTCCACTCATGTCGGTGCATTATTCAAATCGTGCGACGCGAAAAGTAGGCAGTGCTGCTAGTGCAGACCCTAATACAGCATGCCTTGCATGTTTTAGGCCACCCCTCTAGGTGAATAGGCCAAGCCATTTGTAAAGGATATTCATACCTGCCAACAGACCGGATTTAGGTGAGAGACTCGATTTTTAAAGGAAAAAAATAGCTTTATTTTAGCTGTCTCTCACCTAAAATCGACTCTGATATAATCTTAGTCAATGGGTTAAATAAATTCCCTTTTTTTAACTTTCCCCCACATTCTTCTTTCGAAATGCTGGCAGTATGGGATTTGTATTTATGGTTATTTGGCCACGCACTTCCAGAGTCGTTCCCCCAATCACCACCACCCTTATCACCCCACCCATCTTGTTCTTACAAACAATGTGATCATTTTCCACACGCGATTTTTTTTTTTCCCAGCAGGAGCATTTCTCGAGTGGGAAACCTGACCAGAAGGTGTGAAGGGGCGGTGGGGGATAAAGCAAAGAGGCGATGGAGCTGAAACGTAAGGACCAGAGACAGGAATACTGCATCTTAAACGAACAGATCTGTGGAAACGGTGACTGGCGAAGGTTAGGAGTGCCCAAGCTCAGCCATTCATTCTGTCAGAGGTTGGATTAGATCGGCTGGCTCCCAGCCAATAGCTCGGGGACCCTGGTCCAGCTTTGCGCTTCGGGGCCTGTGGGGTAAGATCTGTGCAGAAGAGCACAGAATCAAGCAATGCAGGGGAGGGGGGTCAGGGGGGGTGTAACTCTGTAAGCAGAGCCGAGGTGTCCGGATCAGAGGCTTTGGTCTCTGAAGGCTGCCAAGGCACGAACGGGCATCCATCCACCCACCGAGGCCGTGAGTCAGGCAGGGAATTCACGACCGACTGGGCCGAAGAAGGTGCTGCCGGGATGGGGGGAGGGGGAGGGGGGGGCGGAGCCTCGAGACCCCACTCGGTACTGCAGGACATCAGATTGGCTCGGTGAAGTGGCAGGCGCGATGCCCTACTTTCCTTTATGGGGTACATCAGTGGGGGTTCCTTGTACCCCTAGGGTCAGGGCCGGCTCTGGGGCGGTGGGTGCGACCGGTGCCACCACACCGCGTGCTGACTTCAGGGGGCGTCGTGCTTGCAGGTTTATTTTGGTTTAAAAGCGCCAGCTGCTGTGTTCCTGGCCTCCAGCATTTCCAGGCAACAATAAAAATGTCTAGATAACTCTGGTGAGTAATGTTCTTCCTGGAGAGCGATTGGAGTTTTGCCTAGTTGAGGTTCTGGCTGGTCATAAAAAAGCGCAGAAGGTTAATACGCCTGCTGAAAAGCACGTGTGCCATACAGATCACAAGGTGCGTATAATGTGAATAGGTCAGTGGTTTACTGCTTTTCTAAGAGACATCCTCTTGCTACGTGCAATTCATAAGCTAAAAACCTAATATAGAACAATGAATTATTTTATTAACTGTCATCAAAGAACTGCATGCACCCTGAAAAGTGTAGATTAGAGCATAGATTAATGTTGAAACAAAGGTTCGTTTGGGTAGAAATCGATTCTCATTATTAAAGAGAACCCCCAAAAATGGTGTTAATATTATAAAGAGAGAGCCCAAACCATGAGTTTACTGAGTTTGTCCTTCTCCAGATCAAGCACTCCTGAACTCTACTGCCTACCAGTATGGATGACATGCCACTACACCCTGTAGTCTTCTGGCGTATATGTAACATTTCCTATAAGTGATTTACACACGTATGATTGATTGTCTCTGTGTAATGTGTGCGTGATGCAAAGTGCTCTGACACCCTATACTGGTATGAGTGATGCTATATAACTAATTAAATGCACCTGAAAGAGAGTGGTTATGGAGACTTGAGGGGCAGTGTTAAAAGGTGGTGGTGAGGGAATCTGTGGTGGAGTTGGAGTTTGTCACCACTTCCACCATGGATGGGGGGGCACCAACAAACTTTCTCGCACCAGGCACCACCAGCACTAAAGCCGGCCCGACTCGGGGTAATCCGAGAGGCTTCAGTGTACACCTCGGGGGGAATCGAGAGGACTTCCCGGCTCCACTGTACACAGAGGGCTGTATCAGAGAGGATAAATTAGAGGGCTTCCTAGTACACCTACAGGTATATCAGAGAGGTTCCAGTGTCCAACAGGGGTATATCCAAGGGGTTTGGTTGTACACAAAGCGATATACATTTCACTGTATGAGGTGGGGCGGGTCCTCGTGACAAGAAGTACCTACGAGGCACTGTTGCTCCTCCCCGCCACAAAGCCCCCTTCTCCCCCACAAAAAATATAGCTTGTTGAACATGGTGCCGATGTCCTGGTGTGTTTTCATACCCTTTACCTTCCATTAGCTACATAATACTTCTGTTCTGGGACCAAGGCTTCATGTTCCTCTTCCTACTTTCACCTGCTTCACCATCACCTGATGTGAGTACAGGGAATTAGCCCTGAAACAGCACCAGGTGGCGAGAGTACACTGGGAGTGTTAGCTTCAGCCTTTAATCCTGCGAGGGATGGAAAGGAGAGGGTTTGATGAGCTGGTCTTTTCAAACAGCGCTTGCTACGGCTGATTTTGATGTTTTGTAGCACCATGGATATGTACTTATAAGGTCGAGGAGCAGGGTCACTATTTGCCCTGGTGGAAGTATCACCCTACAAAAAATACCAGATCCATCGTCGACATAAGTACATGTGACATTACGAATAATAACTCGGTGATACATGGGATTCTGTATTTCCTATATAAACCCCAGTCTCTAATTTCTTTATAATAGGCGACTTGTAACACACCCGTTTGCAAGTTATAAAAAAAATACATCTGAACTCAACTATTACATGAAATGATGAAGTACCCCCTGCCGTACATTCCAAGGATATACCGCAAGTCACTGTGGAGTTCCATAACCATGTAGACGAACAAGACCAAAGACGAAGTTCCTTTATAAGGTTATGGAATTCTGAGATGACTTGCAATATCCTAATTATGTATGCCAAGGAGTACTTTATCCCATATAATACATGGTCACACCGTCTCCTTTCCGACAAACCACTTAAAATCTTGATGCATAGCTCTTACATATGAAAGAGAGAGAGCATGTTTGCAAACATGAAGAATAAAAATACAACCTCTAGTGCAAAACTAAACACATCAAAACCTGTTAGATATTTGTTGCAAACAGATTTTAGAAACAGTTCAGTACAAGTCAGATTTAAAAAAAAAGAAAGCTGCAGAAGCTCGAAATGTGGAGACAATTGCAGAACGATTCTAAATTCTCTGTATCTAAGGTGTGCAAAAAATAAACATGGGGGCATATTATCTAGAAAGTGGCGGTGAGACGCGTTAGCGTCCTTGGCTTAACGCCTCTCATTGCCACTTAGGAAGCGCCAGGCTGCACCATATTACCAAGGATATGGTGCAGCCTGGCATTTCCCCCTGCGATGGAGCTAAGTCTCACAACTTAACGCCAGTGCAGGCACCCTTGCACAAGGGTGTCTGCGAGCAGGGAGGTTTGTGTATGTCCAGGAAGGTGTCACTTCCTGTACATAAGCAAACCTAAAATGCCATTTTGTAACTTACATGTGTGCTGCTTCATGTAGCACACATGTAAGTTACAAAATTGCATTAACCCCTTCCATGCTGATGACGGCCGGGAGCCGTCATGGCACACAGTGCTCGTGTGCTGATGACGGCTCCCGGCCGTCATGACCGCACCAGCGATCGGAATGTGCCGCGCAGAATCGCGGCCGCGCCCAAGGGGTTAAAAAAAGGTTTGTTTATAAACAAACCTTGGTATTTTGCTTTTTCCATGTGTGCTGTACAAGGCAGCACACATGGAAAAAGCAAAAACGAGGAGAAATGAGCATTTCTCCTTGTTTCGCTACCTTACGACCAGGATTTTTCTGGTCTTAGGTTTGGCGTTGCCACCTATTATCGGCTCTCTTGGTAATAGGTGGCAGCGTTGAAGTGAATGGGTGTTGCGGTGGAACGCCCACCGCAACACCCACTGCACGCCCCTTTCACGCTAATTTTAACGTGAAAGGGGCCTTATCACCAAGGCAGCGTTAAGCCACTTAACGTGGCTTTTAGCCACATTGTGTGGTTTAACGTTGCCTTGGTAATAGGGCGCAGACCCTATAGCCACCACAACATCACAAAAAGTGACATTGTGGTGGTGATAAGGGCATGGTAATATGCCCCATATTCTCAGTTTTTTATTGTAAGCTACCGCCGGAGGAAGATCCTTCTCATACCTGGCAGCCAAGACATGGAACTCCCTCCCCATCCACCTACGGCTGACCCAGGACCATCTCTCCTTCAGAAAGCAACTCAAGACCAGGCTATTCGAGCAGTAGCGGACCCCCCCCCCCCTCCCAGCGCCTTGAGACCCTCGCGGGTGAGTAGCGCGCGTTTACAAATTTGCCTGATTGATTGATTAAAATAAAGCACAAGAAAGAAAAGCAATGTTACGTTTTCGTTACTAGAATCAGCTGCTTCAATTTTGCTCTGTGACCTTACCTTCCTTTCACCTCAACTGTTGGCTCTAGCTGCAGGCATTGTGATGTCGGACCTCAACTGTAATACCTTATAATAATTAAGTTCTGATGTCTTTTCTTTATAATCTGCAACTAAACATGTCACTAACTTAGCAAACAGTGATCCGGCACTCCGCTCAGTATTACATATATTTGTGAAGAAACACATTTTCAGAAACAGAAAAAGCAGGTTGTAGTATAACTTCTTTATTCAAGATTCTTCTTTTTTAAAATGACATGAAGTAGCCAACGCGTTTCGTCCTCACGGACTTCTTCAAGGCTACAAACAAATATATATAATCATGATTTTAGACATTTACATTTAATGAACAAAGGTGGACAATTAAATAAGCCACAGGAAACCAAGTGAGTTCCTACCAACATCTATATTATGAACATTTTTGACCTGCTAATTCAAGGAGAGTCTGAATTACATCTTTGATTTAAACAAAATAAAAAAAGTGGAAAGAAGAGAGGGTCAAAGAACCAAATTCAATTATTTCTATTAAATTCATGTCAAATACAAGTAATATTCCAAACGAGTAATTAACAATTGAGAGGACATTTCCTACTACCATAAACGATAAGTGGTGACATGTGGTACCCTGGGAGACTTCTCTATTGTTGCCATGGGACAAGTTTGCTAATAAAATGTTCATCATCTGGATGAAACTCTACATATGATAGGCTATATGTATGTGCTTACCCAGTTTATTCATGCTACGTCCTTTCCAATCTCTAAATAGGATAATTTTCAAACGGTAAAAACTTGGAATTTATCAATTGCTTCCAATAGCTCCCTAAAGGACAAACATCAAATATATAATGTATGTCAAAGTTTTAGATCCGCCTTTGACATTTACAAAGTGGGTATATATATATATATTTATATATATATATATATATGGACGGATTACCTCTGCAGCAGCAAGAAGGTGAGGCCACACAGGGGAGTCAAATGGGGGTTTCCTTTTTTATTTCATGAAAGAACCAAGTCCATGCAAATGCATTTCGGCTCCGTTTGAGCCTTCCTCAGCGCGACGTGGTTCGGGCAGCGTCTGGACAGAATAACCGGTGAGTTTACCTGGTCCCGACCTGCCAGGTGAATATACACTCCGCCCCCGGCAGCTTTAGAATGTCATTGGCTGCTGGACACACATGGTAGGACGCCCAGTGCATCAGGACTACCATTTCCAGAATGCAGTGCGCTGGTCCGGCACCACATCAACGATGTTTAAATATTCACAGAATGTTTCCACCTCTGAAATGTCTTACAGGAACCACCTCCGCTCCCCAAAACTGCACCAACCACACAGCAACAGCAGTCCGATGCGGCAGGGGCGGGATCAATGATCCGGTGCCCAAGGTGAAGCATAATACTCCAGCACTGCCGTGTTTTCCTGCCGCTTCCTAGTGGTGGGCCCCTGGAATCCCAATAACTCGGGTACAATATATATATATACACGTACCTTAGTAAAAAGGATGCAATAACAAATGTTATGCACTGTGGTGGCGGCCTCAAAAGTAGCATCCATTAATGTTAACTGTGTCGTATTTGTACATTTCAAAACCTATAAAAATAGACACCATGAACATTACTCAACATGGTCTAATATGTGAATCTAAAATTGGACTTATACAGAGAAGCCATTTTAGATTCACATATTAGTACTTCGTAAATGTCAACAGCCTATTATATGTAGAGCTTCATCCAGATGATGAACATTTTATTAGAAGTCTCCCAGGGTACCTCATGTCGCCACTTATCGTTTACGGTAGTAGGAAATGCCCTCCCTTTGTGAACTTACCCTGATGACAGTGATATTGTGGAGTCAGTATTTTTGTAGGTCGATATTCCTGACCATGATGTAGTGACTTACAACCCTCAAGATGGGAGATACTCTTCTAGCTTGGGTGTCATGGATGGTGGTGGTTCTTGCTGCCCCTCATAAAACCTTCTGATGGGATTGACTTGCGACCACAGAGGTATGGCATGGATGTTGCTTCACCAAAATGGCAGGGATAGCAGCACTTAAATCACGCACAATTTTAACACTGATAAGATTACTAGGTTGACCCCTTGTCCCACTATTAACTTTTCAACGGCATCTTATTTGTTGCAGTTGACGGAAGGATGAGAAGTAGAAACCAAAGAAAGTAAACATGGCTCCAATGTGCCATTTTGCCGCTACCTTCATGATCCCTTAGTTCAGAGGTAGTGGGTCAGAGCTGAGGGGTGCCAAAGGGTAAGATAGAGGTAGCCACCGCTGGTCCCGGGTACAACCAA
Source organism: Lissotriton helveticus (assembly GCF_964261635.1). Taxonomy (NCBI): domain Eukaryota; kingdom Metazoa; phylum Chordata; class Amphibia; order Caudata; family Salamandridae; genus Lissotriton; species Lissotriton helveticus. The sequence goes on from NC_136057.1 coordinate 1,458,339,892, forward strand.
TTAACATCTGTGGAGTCCTGTTGCTTGTAACGGGAGCTAACTGGTCCTGCTGAGCTCCCATGGAAAGAGCTGTTCTTGGGTTCTTCTTGAACACAGGAAGTGGAACAGTGCTTTCATGGGGAGTCGGGTCTGGTGAATTCCAGAGACACAGGCCTTGAATCTTGATAGACAGGCCTACCTTGTCTGGTTGAACTGTGTCTACAAGTCTGGCCCAATGTTCTGGGCATTGCTCTGGTACAGAAGGGCATCTTTTGTAGTACAGAGGGGCAGATTTACAATCCCCTTGCACCACTTTTTCATCACCTTTAACATGGGAAAAGTGACGCAAAAGTGGCGCAAGGGGCTTGTAAACCTGCCCCAGAGTTCCTCTGTCACTACAGGCATGGTGAAAGGAATGTGGGGTTTTTACATCAGTGGCTTGTTTCCACGTGGACATTTGCGGTCTCCTCTGCAGTGTTTCAGGCAGCATGGTTGCTTGCTTTTGGATTCCTTCTATTCACCTTTTGAGGTAGCTGGAAGAGATGATGTTTTCCAGGGCTTTCACTGTCCATAGAAAAATGCACTTGGAGCAAGAGAAGTGTTAATAATGGGGAACAGCCTTTACAACGCGGGCATTACCACGCGTTGCCATTACTACGCTGCTTTTACAACGCAAGTCGTTTCAACGACTTGCGCTGGAGGGCGCTGTTGGACAAGGAATAGTTACATTTTCTATTCCAACACCTTCCCTACTGTAACGTGGGCTGGAGTTGGAATAGAAAATTAAACTATTCCACTATCCAGCGCAAGTCGTTGTAACGACTTGCGTTGTAAAAACAGCGTTGTAATGGCACGCGTGGTAATAGTCCGCGTTGTACTGTCATACAACCGTCAATCATTAAGCATTGAAGCATAGCCTGCAAGAGAGCGTCTGTCGCTGACTATAACAAGATACACCCACAACCAGAGAGTGGCTTGTCAGATGATACAGAAACATCCATCCACAGTGTTCAACTCTCAAGGTACTACAGCAAGAGAGGCCCCTCCTACTAACCAAAGAAACACACTCTGGCAGCAAGAGTGAGGACTCCCATTGCAACTAACCATATCTATACACACTGACAGTCGGAATTTGCTGTATTTCCTATTCTGTTTGATGATTCATATCAACCCATTGTCTAATAAATGCATTTATCGTTGTTATGGTCACTGGTGACAAAATCATGATAGCAAAAGGGAACATGAGGCACATGTTAAGGGAAAGGCCTTACCCACGTCTAGCAGACTCGTTTACACTTCTTTGCAATGGTGAACGCCACATTCACCCAGATGAGATGCTTGTCCAAGGTCACACCTAATGCCAGAGAGGCATGGGCTTCCCAAAGTCCATTTTGTCATTTTATTTGAAAGCCTCGTTCCTTAAACAACTTTATGGCAGTTATGGTATCAACAGAACAGAGGATGGCCACTCCTCAGCCTCTCTGGGGGGCCTGAAACGACACACTAGTGAGCCATCTAGCCCCTGCGACGGAGGCGTCATCAGATGGCTCTTCTCATCTCCTCATCACCTTAGAATCTTCCAGGCAGCTGCACTTGGGGGCCGGACTGCCAGGATAGCTGACACCTGCCTGATGGGAAACAGTCGGAACACCACGGTCTAAACCTAGAGTGTTCCGACTCCGCAAGCTAAATCACGCTTGCCCCAACCACGCAAATGCCTTAACCACGCATGTGGGTGGTTAAGGCAGTGCGCGGTCTGGCTGCTGGGGATGGAAGGAGGAAGACCTCGCAGGAAGAGATCCGCGGTGAGGTAAGTGGGCTGGGCTATATTTTTCTGGGCTGGGGGATCGGGGGTAGTTTTCTGGGCAGGGGGTCGGGGTTAGTTTTCTGTGCTTGCGGTTGGGAGTAGTTTTCTGGGCTGGAGATGGGTTGGAGGTAGTTTTCTGAGCTGGGGTGAGTCGGGGTAGTTTTCTAGGCTGGGGGTCTGGGTAGTTTTCGTGGCTGCGGGGTGGGTCGGGGGTAGTTTTCTGTGCTGGGGGTGGGTCAGGGTACTTTTCTGGGCTGGGGGTCTGGGTAGTTTTCTGGGCTAGGGGGTGTGGGTAGTTTTTTGGGCTGCGGGGTGGGTCGGGTAGTCTTCAGGGCTTGGGGGGTGGGTTGGGGTTAGTTGTCTTGGCTGGGTCGGAGTCGTTTCTGGGCTGGGGGTGAGTCGGGGTACTTTTCTGGGCTGGAGGTGGGTTGTGGGTAGTTTTATGGGCTGGGTTTGTTTGGGGCTAGTTGTCAGGGCTAGGGTGGGGTTCGGAGTCATTTTTAGGTCTGTGTGAGGGTTGGGTAGTTTTTTAAATTAAGGGTTAGTTTATTAGGTCTCATGGCAGGGGGAAGAGGAGGGGAATGGGGAGTCGGGGTTGTTTTTAGGGCTTAGGGGATGGCGGGGTAGTTCTTAGGGCTGGGTCTGGTTAAAGGACAGAGTTTTAGACCCCAGGGAGGGGAATGGGGAGTCGGGGTAGTTTTTAGGGTTTAGGGGATGCAGGGTCGTTTTTAGGGTTTAGGGGAGGCGGGGTAGTTTTTAGGGCTGGGAGGGGGGTCGGGTAATTTTTTTAAATAGGGGTTTGCCTAAGGGCAGTGGAAGGGGTCGGGGTAGTTGTAGAGACAGGGCAGGTGGGTGGGAGGGGTTCAAGGTAGTGTTTAAAGGTTAGGGACAGCGTGGGGGTTGGGAGGGGGTAGAGGTATTTGGACCTCAGGGCGGGGAGGAGACGGGGGAGTTTGTAGCTTAGGGCTGGGGAGGGGGTTGCAACCTTAGCCACGCAAACCCCTTTAACATTTATGCCTTTACCACAAAATTACGTGGAAAAGGAATGCGTGGTAGAGGCACGCGTGGCTTATCCAGTCGTGCTTTACAACAAAAAATACTCCAAAAGCAACCCATTGAAAGAACAGATAGTTCAATATAGGTAGGTAGGTAAAAAAAGGGCTTTTCTTGTCCTTGTGTGTAGTGATATGGATGTGAATGTCTGAGTATGAATTTGATTGTATAAAAGGTATGTTTTGATGTATGAGTGGATTTATTCTTCTGTCCGTTTTGAAGTGTTTTTGCGTGTCCTAGCTTTTAGACTGTTTTTGTATGTTTCTGATTATGTATATTTTTTCCAAATGTTATGCATTGTTTAAATGGAATCACTTTATTTATTATCCCAAAAAAATCGTGTTGATTGTCAAAATGAAAATTAAAAACTTTTTTGGAATATATTTTCTCTTTTTGTGAATTGGTGGGTATTCTGTTAATATTTATTAAACTTTGATCTGTTCTATTTGGGAACACCCCTTTCATGTTGTTCTCTCAGGTAAAAAAGGGGGACCTATGTGTAAGGTGGGATTAAACACTAACTAACTAGGGATGTGTTTAATATGCTAACCATATCTGTGTGTATGGTGGGGGGGCAACACTAATTGTTTTTAGTTACCCTCACACACCCTAGTGGTGGCATGCTTCATCATTGGGTCACCCCGACTCCTACAGGTCGGGTGGGCTCAACCACAGTATTGGGAAGCTCTTATGATAATGAAGGCAAAGGGGTATAAATAAAATACCTCAATCAGACCCCTGGTATCCCTTTATTCATGGGTCTGGTTGGGTTGTTAAAAAATAAGTAAAAGTAGGGTCTATAAGGATTTTTATGGTCCTATGACCCTAGTGAAGTGCCAACATGTTTCAGTCCTTGTGAGGCCATAAAGGTCCCGGACTTTCTTCAGGGCAAGATTCAGTGACCCCCTTATGTGTGGGGATGCTAAAGAGGGGGAGTTCCCTACTCTATCAACGTGGCGAGGGAAGAGTAGCTTCTCCTCGTGTTTATGTGGTACTGTTAGTGAGAAATGGCAGGCTCCATCTGTGGAAAAATGTAGCATATGAGATCTTATCAGAAACAGACATTATCCGAATTCTTGTGTAAAATCCCGTGTGTGGCATGCTGATTACTCAGTGAGCATGCTCGATTTGTGGAGAACACAAGTGCTCTCATTCTATGTCACTCAATCTAGTATATAGTGGCATTCTCATTATGTGACACCCAATGGTTGGTGTCGAACATCACACACTATTTAGATCAAATGGTGTGACAGTGTGAAGTGAAGTATTAAAACAGTGGTCGAAGTCTCAATTGCGGTAAAAAAAATCACACAAGGCACAATCAATCAATCAATCATGGACATTTATAGAGCGCACTACTTACCCGGAGGGTCTCAAGGCGCTTGGGGGGGGGGGGGGGTGCTACTACTGCTCGAACAGCCAGCACACATACATACATGTGCTACAGTCGTATATAGCACTATAGAAATATACATTCACATAATCCATGCAACAGTTGGTAATTCATATTTCCACTTACCCAAATTATGTTGGGCGCAGGCATCTCAGTAAGCGGGACGCTAGGGCATACTCTCCTAATTAAAGTGTAGTTGAGAGTTAGGTATCGGTTTTGGCATGAGTGGGTCTAGCGTTAAGCGAAAGGCTCCAGCGGGGCTAAGTAAAGCTCGTAGAGATCCGCGATTACTTGAGGAGAATCACTACTTACTTGTTTAGAGGACGCTCCCTACCGGAATAAACAGTCCCGCTCCCCGGCTTGTAGCTGCTGTTCCAGCCAGTGCGGGTGAAAACACTGTTTATTTCCGTGTTAGGCGTCAGGCGTGTGACGCCATAACCGGAAGTGGGCGCGTCCCCGACCTCAAAGAATGATGGGAAATGTAGTATTATGGCTGGTTTTACGTGTCAAATACCGGAAGTGCCGTTTAAAAAAGGGGAATTCTAGTTTAAATCATAACATAAGCTGATTTTTACAGGCACATATGTATTTATACAGTGGCCCAACACATACATATTCTACCTTGCTGTCACAATGTAATCCCCTTGTTCCTCAGGATTGGGGCAACACTAAACACTTCACCCACGCTCTAACCCACAACAGAGAACAGGCCTGTAGGTTGTCGTAATCAGCTTTATTTTGCACTGTGTAGCAAAATACGAGTTAACAGCACGCAAGTGATCAAGGTGGAACGCCCGCCCTGGGGTGGTTCAACAACCCCTTTTCCAACCGACCTCTGCACGAATGCCGGTCCCGGCATTCACCAACAGAGGACACCGTGCTAAGCAGTGGCCGACAATGCCACTCGAGTATATGCTGAGGGTGATGGGAATCCTCAGTTCGTCCTCCGCATGTGTGTCGGTCCCGACACTCTCCAACGGAGGGCAAGCACGTGTTGTAAATGGGCTCCGTGGTGTTGCGGCTTACCGTTTCCTCACACTCGAAACCCTCGAGTGGGGACAGGGGCAATGAATAATAACGTTAGCGTCTCTCACGCTCGATAACCCTCGAGCGGGGACTGCGGCAAAAGTACAGGTATCCTTAGCGTCTCTCACGCTCGATAACCCTCGAGCGGGGACTGCGGCAAAAGTACAGGTATCCTTAGCGTCTCTCACGCTCGATAACCCTCGAGCGGGGACTGCGGCAAAGGTACAGGTATCCTTAGCATCTCTCACGCTCGATACCCTCGAGCGGGGACTGAGGTAAAAGTACAGGTAGCCTTGGCTTCCCTTACGCTCGATAACCCTCAAGCGGGGACTTTGGCAAAGGAAAAGGAAGGTCGGGTTCTCCGACGCTCGGTAACCCTCGAGCGGGGATAGGGCAATAACTCTGGCAAGCGTTCTATTGCTCGAGAACCCTCGAGCGGGGACTGTTAGTTCCTCAGACAGAAGAGGTAACCCAACGGCTTACCCGAAACCGATGCTCTCCGTCGGCAACCCTTGGATCGGCGTCGGGTCTCTTAACGTCCAGTGGAAGTGTTCGGAAACATGAACACAGAATATCCGACGCCGCGACCCGCCACCGATGTTTGTTTTATGGCGGCACCTGCGTACGTCCCGCGCGGTGCCCTCCTGGGTATTGTAGTTCTTGGCGAGGTGGTTTCGGGAATTGTAGTTCCGGAATCGAATTGCTCCGTTTGCGGGAACGGTCCGCTGTGTGTCCTAACAGCACATCCCCCTTTCATCAGGTACCCACCGCCAGGCCAGGCTTGTCCGGATACTTCTTGTGAAAGGCAGATACCAAGCGAGGTGCACAGATCCCGGAGACAGGCTCCCATGACTGTTCCTCTGGCCCATAGCCTTTCCACGCAACAAGGTACTAGAGCCGGCCTCTGCTCCACTTGGAATCCCTGATGCCCTCAACCTCGTAGTCGCGGTCAGCGTCCACTGACACCGGCGAAGGGCTGGAACCTCTGGACGCGTAGGAGGGCTTGAGGAGAGACACGTGGAACACCGGGTGGGTCCCCAGGCAGCCCGGTAGGTCCAGCCGCATGTTCACAGGGCTAAGGCACTCCTTGATGCGATACGGACCGATGAAGCGTGGGCGGAAAACGCTATGTTTCCGAAACCTCAGGTTCTTTGATGACACCCAGACGTAATCCCCAACCTTGTACAGAGGGCCTGGCCTCCGTCGTCGGTCTGCCGATGCCTTGTAGGCCCTCTTGGCGTCCTCCAAACACCTCTTGGCGCAAACGATCGTTTCCTTGATGTGGGCGACCCGTCTGTTGGTTTCAGGTATGCCCACCGTAGTGGCTGGGTGCACCAGAGGAAGGAACCTGGGATGGTGTCCGTAGTTGTTGTAAAACGGTGACACCTTTGTTGAACTGCGCGTGGCGTTGTTGTATGCGATTTCTGCAAGCCACAGTTTATCAACCCATTCTTCTGTGCCCAGATCGACGAAACAGCGGAGATATTGCTTCAGCGTCTGATTGAGGCGCTTGGTCTGGCCGTCTGTTTGGGGGTGATAGCTGGTGGACAAAGCGGAAGTAACGTGTAAAGACGAACACCAGGGTTTCCAAAACCTCGCAGTGAACTGCGACCCACGATCCAACACGATCACACTGGGCAGTCCATGGACCCGTACCACTTCTTTCAGAAGCGTGATGGCCAATTGGCCTGCCGTTGGTACTCCCTTACAGGCGATGAACCGCCCCATCTTAGTGAGGTAATCGATGACCACGAGTATGGTGGTACACCCGTGGTCCTTGGGCAGCCCCACGATGAAATCCAAGGAGATGCTGTCCCAGGGTCTAGTAGGGGTCGGAAGCGGCTGTAGGAGACCCTGGGGGCGGCCATGATCCGATTTCATGGAGGAACATACAGTACATGAGGCTATCCACCTACGGATGTCAGCCCTCACTGACGGCCACCAGAATTGTCGCACGACACAGTCTACCGTTTTCTGCAGACCAAAGTGACCCGAACAAGGCGATTCGTGGCACCATTGGTATGCTTGCTTCCTCAGTCTTGCTGTCGGTACCAGGACACAGCGGCCTTTCACAGTTATACCATCCTTGACCTGCCATTCCACATGTCGACGAAGCCACGTCTTCCATTCGAACGTGTCGATGCCTCTTTGGATACCACGAAGGAAACCCCTGGCTGTATCGCTCCTACCACCACCCCAGGGTTTATGATGGATTTGACGGTCGGTAAGGGATGTCCATCGTCCGTGGACTGTCTCGAAAGAGCATCCGCTTTCCTGTTTTCAGTGCCCGGCCTGTAGGTGATGGTAAAATGGAAACCGGAGAAGAACAGCATCCATCGGAGTTGACGCGGAGACAGTTGCCTGGCAGCCGTCATGAACTGGAGGTTCCTGTGGTCGGTATACACCAATACCACTTGCCTGGCCCCCATCAGCAGATGTCTCCATTCGGTGAAAGCGTCCTTGATGGCTAACAGCTCCTTTTCGGCGACGTTGTAGTTTATTTCGGCTGCGTTCAGTTTCCTTGACATGAACGCCACAGGGTGTAGCAACCCTGACGCTGCATTCCTCTGAGAAAGGATGGCCCCTACCGCCAGGTCTGAGGCATCCGCCTCCACTATGTACTGCTGTTCAGGGTCTGGATGAGCAAGAACAGGAGCTGACACAAAGGCTAGCTTCAAAGCAGTGAATGCACCCTCCGCCTCTGTTGACCACAAAAAGGTAGACGCTTTCCTCAGGAGATGCGTGATGGGGGCTCCATTCCAGAAAACCCCTCGATGAACCTCCTATAAAAGTTGGCAAAGCCAAGAAAGCTCTGCACCTCCCTAATGCTCTTAGGGGCCGGCCAGTCCACCACGGCTTTGACCTTCCTTTCCGCCATCTTTTGTCCTTCTGGGCTCAGCATAACCCCCAGGAATTCCACCGTTGTTACGTGGAAGTCGCACTTGCTGAGCTTGCAGTAGAGCGAGTTCTCCCGTAGGATCCTCAGCACCGTAGACACATGCCTCTCGTGGTCCTCCAAGCAGTCCGAGTAGACCAGGATGTCGTCTATGTAAACGACGACGTAGACATCCAGGATGTCGCGCAGAACGTCGTTCAGGAAGAACTGAAACGCAGCAGGGGCGTTACAAAGCCCGAACGGCATCACTCTATACTCGAACAGTCCGAACCGCGTCTTAAAGGCTGTTTTCCACCCGTCTCCACACCGCATGCGGACAAGGTGGTACGCTCCCTTCAGATCGAGCTTGGTGTATATGCGTGCCTTCTTGACTTGTTCCAGGAGCACATTGATGAGCGGTAGTGGGTACCGGTTCTTTATCGTGATGGCGTTGAGCGCCCTGAAGTCCACACAAGCGCGGAGCTCGCCGTTTGCTTTCGGTATAAAGAACAGTGGCGAGGCCGCCGGTGACTTGGATGGCCTAATGAACCCTAGGCTCAACATGGTATCCAGATAGGAGCGTAGGTGGATGTTTTCGGGCTCTGACAGGGCATACAGCCTCCCACCGGGTATGCTAGCGCTAGGGACCAGATCTATCTGACAGTCGTAGATCCTATGCGGAGGGCGTGTTTCCGCCTGTTTGTCGTCAAACACGTCCCTGTATTCCTGGTATGCCTTGGGGAGGAGCACTTCCTTTTCTGCTGCTGTGGCCACCCCGTGTCCGGGACTCAACGTCAGGGACGGAGGGCCCGAGGTCCATCCACATGAGCGGGCACAATACGGGGAGTCCATACGCAGTACTAGGGATTCCCAATCGATGGAGGGGTTGTGTTTCTTTAGCCATGGTAGTCCTAGAATGACACCATACTGTGGAGCACAGATGACGTTAAAGTCTAAGACCTCCTTGTGTTTATGTCCGTATACCACCTCAAGATCCCAAGTATGTTGACTGATGGGTCCAGATATCAACCTTCGCCCATCAACTGCAAAGACTTCTTCCGGTACCTCGTACCGCAGAAGCGCCACCCCTAGACGGTGGGCCTCCTTCTCATCCATGAACACCCCGTGGCTCCTGAGTCAATCATCGCAGAGACCGAAACCCACTCGTTTCGCGCTTTCAGTTGCAGGGGTATAAACATGTGTCGGGGACTGGTTGTGGCATGTATCTGGGCTGAAGGGATGGAACCATGACTCCGGGAATCCCCTTCCCTGTTCCGAGAGTCCTTTAGTTTTCCGCTGTCGCAGACGACAACCGGTTGGGGCGAGACCGTCCTGTTCTTGGTTTCACGGGGCACTCACGGACGTAATGTCCTTTCTTCCCGCAGTACAAACATAGTCCTTGCTTCCTGTGAGATTCCTTCTCGGTTGCTGTAAGGCTTGCTCTTACGGCTCCTATATCCATGGACTCCGTACGATGCGCAGGCGTCGCTTCTGTGGTAACCGGTTGACCAGAAGCGAGAGGTGCCTTGTCCTTCTTAAGGCCTCCCCCACGACGTTCGCTCAATCTATGATCCAGACAAAGTGCCAGACTAATCAAGTCCTCGCACTGTACAGGTTGTGGGTCAATCTGAGCAATCACGTCCTTCAGTTCTTCGCTCAATCCCTGGTGGAAGAGCGCTGTTTGTTTTGCGGGTGGCCACTTGGTTTCTGCCACAAGGCGCCTGAACGCATTCAAGTACTGGACTAGCCCTGAAGTGCCTTGTTTGAGCTCGAGTAGCTCTCTATCAGCTGTGTATGAGTCTGCTCTCCGGTCAAACACTTTTACGAATTCCACCTGAAACGAGTCCCAATCGTACAAAAGCGGATCGTCCCTACTAACCAAAGGCACAGCCCATTGTGCAGCGTTCCCTGCCAAGTACGAGATCATAAAGGCGACTCTCGCCTGGTTCGTGGGAAACGACTTCGGCTTGCAAGAGAAGTGAGGGGCCACCTGCGTTATGACGACCTGGACGGTTTTGGGATCCCCACTATACCTTTCCGGGGTGGCCAGCGGGATAGCCACCGGCATTTCCACCACCACTGCCCCCGGCTGTCCTGTATGCGAAGCTCCGGCGGTAAACGGATTCCTCTGCTGGGTATCCATCCTAGCTCGTAGGTCAGCCGTTTCTTGGCATGATGCAGCTAGTTCGTTCTGCACATCCAGCAAAGCGGGCAGCACATCTTCCATTGAGGCCATGAAACCGCACCCAACCGGGAGGATGATTAGTATGTGTTAGGTCGGATATTATGTAATCCCCTTGTTCCTCAGGATTGGGGCAACGCTAAACACTTCACCCACGCTCTTCCCCACAACAGAGAACAGGCCTGTAGATTGTCGTAATCAGCTTTATTTTGCACTGTGTAGCAAAATACGAGTTAACAGCACGCAAGTGATCAAGGTGGAACGCCCGCCCTGGGGTGGTTCAACAACCCCTTTTCCAACCGTCCTCTGCACGAATGCCGGTCCCGGCATTCACCAACAGAGGACACCGTGCTAAGCAGTGGCCGACAATGCCACTCGAGTATATGCTGAGGGTGATGGGAATCCTCAGTTCGTCCTCCGCATGTGTGTCTGTCCCGACACTCTCCAACGGAGGGCAAGCACGCGTTGTAAATGGGCTCCTTGGTGTTGCGGCTTACAGTTTCCTCACACTCGAAACCCTCGAGTGGGGACAGGGGCAATGAATAATAACGTTAGCGTCTCTCACGCACGATAACCCTCGAGCGGGGACTGCGGCAAAAGTACAGGTATCCTTAGCGTCTCTCACGCTCGATAACCCTCGAGCGGGGACTGCGGCAAAAGTACAGGTATCCTTAGCGTCTCTCACGCTCGATAACCCTCGAGCGGGGACTGCGGCAAAGGTACAGGTATCCTTAGCGTCTCTCACGCTCGATACCCTCGAGCGGGGACGGAGGTAAAAGTACAGGTAGCCTTGGCTTCCCTTACGCTCGATAATCCTCGAGCGGGGACTGTGGCAAAGGAAAAGGAAGGTCGGGTTCTCCGACGCTCGGTAACCCTCGAGCGGGGATAGGGCAATAACTCTGGCAAGCGTTCTATTGCTCGAGAACCCTCGAGCGGGCACTGTTAGTTCCTCAGACAGAAGAGGTAACCCAACGGCTTACCCGAAACCGATGCTCTCCGTCGGCAACCCTTGGATCGGCATCGGGTCTCTTAACGTCCAGTGAAAGTGTTCGGAAACATGAACACAGAATATCCGACGCCGCGTCCCGCCACCGATGTTTGTTTTATGGCGGCGCCTGCGTACGTTCCGCGCGGTGCTCTCCTGGGTATTGTAGTTCTTGGCGAGGTGGTTTCGGGAATTGTAGTTCCGGAATCGAATCGCTTCGTTTGCCGGAACGGTCCGCTGTGTGTCCTAACACACAACATCACCTTTTGGTGGATGGTAATAACGAACTGATTTTTATCCAAGCCTATTTAGAAGAGTAATTGGAATTCAGATGTTGGATACTGAACATATCAGTTTATTCTGTGTCAGCTACAATAGTTCAATGGCGCACAGACATGTGAATGTATATGCAAAATAGTGGTTGACTCATTTGGTACAATCATAAAGAATTGCAATAAGGGATGCCTAGTGTCTTATATTCTGGCCAGTTTGTGCTTCGTGTGGCCACAATGTATAGTCTCCTATATTATTGACGAGTATAAGGATACTTATATATGGTAACAGTTGGGTGCAATCATTTACAGAAATTACCAGACGTATGATTGTACATATTGGGGGAACATTTTGTTATAGACTGGATATAAACAATCACTCCACTTTGTTCATGATCAGGTTTCTAATGTTCTCAACATGGTCTATTCTGGTATCCGTAGTTCCTGATATGTAGGTGAACCAGAATGTTTTGGTACCGTTTCATTGTGGTTCACGGTCTATCATATCATAATGTCATTTTCTCAATTGAGCCCATGGTATTGAATCATTAAGGCCCGATATGTGAGTCTTGAGGCGATAGACCCACCTCTGTTCTTTCTCTAATAGTACCTTTTGTAGGGTAATGCCTGGCTTAACTTTTTCAATCACCGTCCATTTTATATCAGTGTCTTTGTGACTTTTTTCAACAAAATGTGCAGTAAGTCTGGTAGCAGTAACTGCCCTTCCTATTGTACTGCGGTGTTCGCTGATACGTATTTTTATCTTGCGGGAAGTCATTCCCACATAGGACAATTGACACGGGCATTTGATCAAATAAATTACTGCCTCTGAGTTGCAATTTGTGTGGCATCTTTGTTCCCAAGGTGTACTAAGGCCAAGATCTAGATGTGTGGTGTGTTCAGTGAATTCACATGCCACACACGTGCCGCACGGGTAGTGTCCCATCACTGGAGTGGTATTCCAAAGTGTTGTTTGTGTATTTATCGCTGGTTTGAAACTGTTGGTATGCACAAGTGAGTCTTTTAGACTCTTACTTTTCTTAAAAGAAAACATCGTTTTTTCGTATTCCAGGTTATTGGACGTCAAAATATTCCATTTTTTATTTATGATTTTTTTTATCTGATTTGACGAGGAATTAAATGTGGTTACACATTAGTTGTTGTAGTTCTGTTTTTTCATTTGTTTCGAGTAGGGATTCCCTTGGTGTGTTTCGTGCTCGTTTCCTGGCATTCTCAATTATTCTCGGTGGATACTTCTTCTGTTTTAATTTGTTTGTCAAAATATCAGCCTCCTTTTTGAAATCCTTGACATCGGAACAGTTTCTGCGAATTCGCAGAAATTGGCCCACGAGTAAATTCTCTCTTAGGCTTCTGGGATGTGCACTGTCAAACCTTAAGAGACTATTCTTATCAGTGGGCTTGGTGTAAAGAGAGCTGGACAAACTTCCATCCCTGGCAAAGATGTTTATGTCCAAGAATGGTACTGTTCTCTTGTTGTGGTTCATTGTGAACCGAAGGTATGGGTTAAGACTGTTTATCCATTGTGCGAAATTCTGCAAAGTTGTCTCGTCCCCCTTCCATATCAGCAATACGTCATCTATGTACCTGTACCACCTACAGATGTTACTTGTGTAGGGGTTGGGAGCCCAGATATTGTCATTCTCAAAATGGCTCATGTACAGGCACGCTATGCTAGGGGCAAAAGTACTGCCCATAGACGTGCCATGGGTTTGCAGGTACATCTGATCTTCGAATTTGAAGAAGTTTTCTGTCAACGCGAGTCTTATGAGGTAAACTATCCATTCGACGGGGGCTGACCATTCCCATTCTTCACTCTGAAGTAAATTGTGGATCACTTCTACACTTTCAGTTTGTGGGATATTAGTATATAATGCCTCCACGTCGAGGCACACCAAAATGTGTTGGTCAGGGTCGTACTCGATGTCCATAATCAGATTTAGTAGATGCTTCGTGTCTTGTACATAAGATTTAATACGTTTGACCAAAGGGCGTAGGTACCAGTCAGTGTATTGTGAGAGAGGTTCCAAAATTGATCCACAGCCGGACACTATAGGTCTGCCCGGTGGTGGTACCTTCCCTTTGTGGATCTTGGGGATTGTGAAGAACAGCGAGGTCCTGGGTTCTTGTTGGTTAAGGAATTTGTGTTCTTTCTTAGAGATCCACCCCCTCTCCAATGCATCCAATGTTACTGCGCTGATGGTCTTTCTCAGCCTTTCAGTTTGATCTCTGTTTATTTTCTGGTAGAACTTCTCATCTTGTAATAGTGTGAGACATGCTGTTTTGTACACCTCTGTATCCTGTATCACTGTAGCCCCACCTTTGTCAGCAGGCTTAATAGTTATAGCCACATTTTTCCTTAAGTTTTCCAGTGCCATTCTTTCTTTTCTACTCAGGTTGTTGTATGTCGTTGTGTTTTGTGGTAGTGATTCAATTTCCTTCACTACTGCTTCCTCAAAGGCTAGAACTTCAGGTGGCATAAGGTTTGTCGGTGGTACAAATGTTGACTTGTTCTTTAAGTCTGTGTAATTGCCTTCAGTGTTGGCCTCATCTTTATCTTTGAAGAAGGTTTTTAGTCTGATTTTACGGAAGAATTCTCCCAATTCGCATCTTAAGTTAAATTTGTCAAGGGATGTCGTGGGAACGAAGCCTAAGCCTTTCTCCAGTACTTTGACTTCTTCTTCTGTCAAGGCAGTTTTGGAAAGGTTCACAACTACTCCCTCATTCCACTCGGTCCTGGTTGTGGTTGGCCTTTTGTCGTACTCCTCGTGTTGGGAATGGTTTTCTCTGTTTGGTCCCATTGGACCAACAACAGGAAGGTTCTTCAAAGATAAAGATGAGGCCAACACTGAAGGCAATTACACAGACTTAAAGAACAAGTCAACGTTTGTACCACCGACAAACCTTATGCCACCTGAAGTTCTAGCCTTTGAGGAAGCAGTAGTGAAGGAAATTGAATCACTACCACAAAACACAACGACATACAACAACCTGAGTAGAAAAGAAAGAATAGCACTGGAAAACTTAAGGAAAAATGCTGCTATAACTATTAAGCCTGCTGACAAAGGTGGGGCTACAGTGATACAGGATACAGAGGCGTACAAAACAGCATGTCTCACACTATTACAAGATGAGAAGTTCTACCAGAAAATAAACAGAGATCCAACTGAAAGGCTGAGAAAGACCATCAGCGCAGTAACATTGGATGCATTGGAGAGGGAGTGGATCTCTAAGAAAGAACACAAATTCCTTAACCAACAAGAACCCAGGACCTCGCTGTTCTACACAATCCCCAAGATCCACAAAGGGAAGGTACCACCACCGGGCAGACCTATAGTGTCCGGCTGTGGATCAATTTTGGAACCTCTCTCACAATACACTGACTGGTTCCTACGCCCTTTGGTCAAACGTATTAAATCTTATGTACAAGACACGAAGCATCTACTAAATCTGATTATGGACATCGAGTACGACCCTGACCAACACATTTTGGTGTGCCTCGACGTGGAGGCATTATATACTAATATCCCACAAACTGAAAGTGTAGAAGTGATCCACAATTTACTTCAGAGTGAAGAATGGGAATGGTCAGCCCCCGTCGAAGGGATAGTTTACCTCATAAGACTTGCGTTGACAGAAAACGTCTTCAAATTCGAAGATCAGATGTACCTGCAAACCCATGGCACGTCTATGGGCAGTACTTTTGCCCCTAGCATAGCGTGCCTGTACATGAGCCATTTTGAGAATGACAATATCTGGGCTGCCAACCCTTACACAAGTAACATCTGTAGGTGGTACAGGTACATAGATGACGTTTTGCTGATATGAAGGGGGACGAGACAACTTTGCAGAATTTCGCACAATGGATAAACAGTCTTAACCCATACCTTCGGTTCACAATGAACCACAACAAGAGAACAGTACCATTCTTGGACATAAACATCTTTGCCAGGGATGGAAGTTTGTCCAGCTCTCTTTACACCAAGCCCACTGATAAGAGTAGTCTCTTAAGGTTTGACAGTGCACATCCCACAAGCCTAAGAGAGAATTTACCCGTGGGCCAATTTCTGCGAATTTGCAGAAACTGTTCCGATGTCAAGGATTTCAAAAAGGAGGCTGATATTTTGACAAACAAATTAAAACAGAAGAAGTATCCACCAAGAATAATTGAGAATGCCAGGAAACGAGCACGAAACACACCAAGGGAATCCCTACTCGAAACAAATGAAAAAACAGAACCACAACAACTAATATGTGTAACCACATTTAATTCCTCGTCAAATCAGATAAAAAAAATCATAAATAAAAAATGGAATATTTTGACGTCCAATAACCTGGAATACGAAAAACCGATGTTTTCTTTTAAGAAAAGTAAGAGTCTAAAAGACTCACTTGTGCATACCAACAGTTTCAAACCAGCGATAAATACACAAACAACACTTTGGAATACCACTCCAGTGATGGGACACTACCCGTGCGGCACGTGTGTGGCATGTGAATTCACTGAACACACCACACATCTAGAGCTTGGCCTTAGTACACCTTGGGAACAAAGATGCCACACAAATTGCAACTCAGAGGTAGTAATTTATTTGATCAAATGCCCGTGTCAATTGGCCTATGTGGAAATGACTTCCCGCAAGATAAAAATACGTATCAGCGAACACCGCAGTACAATAAG
Source organism: Lissotriton helveticus (assembly GCF_964261635.1). NCBI lineage: Eukaryota > Metazoa > Chordata > Amphibia > Caudata > Salamandridae > Lissotriton > Lissotriton helveticus. The sequence continues at coordinate 1,458,356,163 of NC_136057.1, forward strand.
AAGGGCAGTTACTGCTACCAGACTTACTGCACATTTTGTTGAAAAAAGTCACAAATACACTGATATAAAATGGACGGTGATTGAAAAAGTTAAGCCAGGCATTAACCTACAAAAGGTACTATTAGAGAAAGAACAGAGGTGGGTCTATCGCCTCAAGACTCACATATAGGGCCTTAATGATTCAATACCATGGGCTCAATTGAGAAAATGACATTATGATATGATAGACCGTGAACCACAATGAAACGGTACCAAAACATTCTGGTTCACCTACATATCGGGAACTACGGATACCAGAATAGACCATGTTGAGAACATTAGAAACCTGATCATGAACAAAGTGGAGTGATCGTTTACATCCAGTCTATAACAAAATGTTCCCCCAATATGTACAATCATACGTCTGGTAATTTCTGTAAATGATTGCACCCAACTGTTACCATATATAAGTATCCTTATACTTGTCAATAATATAGGAGACTATACACTGTGGCCACACGAAGCACAAACTGGCCAGAATATAAGACACTAGGCGTCCCTTATTGCAATTCTTTATGATTGTACCAAATGAGTCAACCACTATTTTGCATATACATTCACATGTCTGTGCGCCATTGAGCTATTGTAGCTGACACAGAATAAACTGATATGTTCAGTATCCAACATCTGAAGTCCAATTACTCTTCTAAATAGGCTTGGATAAAAAACAGTTCGTTATTACCATCCACCAAAAGGTGATGTTGTGACAGCAAGGTAGAATACGTATGTGTTGGGACAGTGTATAAATACATATGTGCCTGTAAAAATCAGCTTATGTTATGATTTAACCTAAAATTCCCCTTTTTTTTACGGCACTTCCGGTATTTGACACGAAAAACCAGCCATAATACTACATTTCCCATCATTCTTTGAGGTTGGGGACGCGCCCACTTCCGGTTATGGCGTCACGCGCCTGACGCCTAACACGGAAATAAACAGTGTTTTCACCCGCACTGGCTGGAACAGCAGCTACAAGCCGGGGAGCTGGACTGTTTATTCCGGTAGGGAGCGTCCTCTAAACAAGTAAGTAGTGATTCTCCTCAAGTAGTCGCGGATCTCTACGAGCTATACTTAGCCCTGCTGGAGCCTTTCGCTTAACGCTAGACCCACTCATGCCAAAACCGATACCTAACTCTCAACTACACTTTAATTAGGAGAGTATGCCCTAGCGTCCCGCTTACTGAGATGCCTGCGCCCAACATAATTTGGGTAAGTGGAAATATGAATTACCAACTGTTGCATGGATTATGTGAATGTATATTTCTATAGTGCTATATACGACTGTAGCACATGTATGTATGTGTGCCTTGTGTGATTTTTTTACCGCAATTGAGACTTCATCCACTGTTTTAATACTTCACTTCACACTGTCACACCATTTGATCTAAATAGTGTGTGATGTTCGACACCAACCATTGGGTGTCACATAATGAGAATGCCACTATATACTAGATTGAGTGACATAGAATGAGAGCACTTGTGTTCTCCACAAATCGAGCATGCTCACTGAGTAATCAGCATGCCACACACGGGATTTTACACAAGAATTCGGATAATGTCTGTTTCTGATAAGATCTCATATGCTACATTTTTCTACAGATGGAGCCTGGCATTTCTCACTAACAGTACCACATAAACACGAGGAGAAGCTACTCTTCCCTCGCCACGTTGATAGAGTAGGGAACTCCCCCTCTTTAGCATCCCCACACATAAGGGGGTCACTGAATCTTGCCCTGAAGAAAGTCCGGGACCTTTATGGCCTCACAAGGACTGAAACATGTCGGCACTTCACTAGGGTCATAGGACCATAAAAATCCTTATAGACCCTACTTTTACTTATTTTTAACAACCCAACCAGACCCATGAATAAAGGGATACCAGGGGTCTGATTGAGGTATTTTATATATACCCCTTTGCCTTCATTATCATAAGAGCTTCCCAATACTGTGGTTGAGCCCACCCCGACCTGTAGGAGTCGGGGTGACCCAATGATGAAGCATGACACCACTAGGGTGTGTGAGGGTAACTAAAAACAATTAGTGTTGCCCCCCCCCCACCATACACACAGATATGGTTAGCATATTAAACACATCCCTAGTTAGTTAGTGTTTAATCCCACCTTACACAAAGGTCCCCCTTTTTTCCTATGTGCGCTACCTATATTGAACCATCTGTTCTTTCAATAGGTTGCTTTTGGAGTATTTTTTGTTGTACAGTATTCGCTGGGAGGACATACTCCATATATCCTCTTAAATCCCCCAGGACCTCTGGATTAAATTACAGTGGTCCGTTGTTTTGTAGGTTATCCAGTCGTGCCTCTATCATACTGCCCTGACTGATGGGGTCACCAGGGGTAGGGTGACAACAGCTTTGAACGGCAAACAGTAACTCGATAAACGGACCTGCCGTTATTGAGTGAACTTGTCATCTGACCCTTCTGTGAATGTATTTGGGGGGAGTTCCACCCTATATACCCCCTGAAGATACGCCTCTGCCTGTGTGGCTCACAGGAGGCAGCACATCTTCGGTTCTGCACCAGGTTGGTGGTAGTACTTTTTCTGCTGCTCCTGCCCATGGGTGGGAGTGGTGCTCTACCCTGTGAAGGGCGCAGACAGGAAGACGAGAGGGCAGCGGACGCTCCACTCATCACAGTGGCATGGGGGCAGGCAACATGCCTAGCTATGAGCTTCTTCTGTCCAAAGGGATGGGTCTCTCGGACTTTAACCACAGCTGGGGGGGGCAGGATGTAAGCTATGGCCGGGGAGGGGACCCCATTCACACCCGCTCCTGCAAAAAGGGACAAAAACAATGCTGCACCAACTCCTGTACTCTGGCCCACCCTGGAGGTATTTCAGGAGTTGGTGGCAAGTGCCACGTCCTTTGTACTACGCTTGCCCCCCTCGGTACTGAGCTTTGAATGCTAATTCCTGCAGTCCGTCAGATTCATCCTGATGATTTTGAGGTCATTTTGCTAGTGGTGGCCAGCACTAGCTAACAGGAAACTTTTCTTCAGTCCTCCTGGCCTCTAAGAGGGTCCTTTTTGTGAGGCGCTCCGTGCACCAGACCTGTGCTCTGCCTGGCTCCTGGGGCTTTTATCCTGCTTGTGTGGGTGTCTTGCACAGCCCCTCCACAGCCAATAAGCAGCACAACCTCCCTGCTGCACTCTTTAGGTCCCACATCCTAGTCAGGGGCTGGTCCACAGGTGTTCCAGGGTCCTCCAGAAGGTCTATTCCCCCAGCTGTTCCTCAGTGGGGATAAGGGGCCCGGTGCCACTGCCCTAGAGAGACCCATCCTCGTCCTGGGAGCCAGGGCGAGTTAAAGTCCTTCAATCCATCCTTGCAGGAGCATCAGGTGGCTTCTCCTTCCAGCTGGGCATTCGTTTCCTGTCATAGCTCCCAGGTCCAGTGTCTTCTAATGAGTTTCTCTTTTGTGGGAGGATTTTTAAGTGAGGGTTCAACTTTCTAGGAGCTAGGCAAGGCTGGAAAATCGTTGGCGCCTCACCAACCCTCATGCACATGTTGGTAGATTCCAAGATTGCAATTTCAAGTTGTCTGCGGAAGGAGCTTCCCTGAGAGCTTCAGCTCTACCCCTAGCTGACACGGCTGCCTGATCCCTTCCCACCAAAACTTTAAAGTGGACTGGCCCTCCTCCTTTGTTTCTGTGGGCCTGGGCTGAGCAGTGTGACAAGCTAATTAATAGATGTGGCTTTCCTCCAAATAACTGGGCCAGGCACTGGTAATGGCTCGAGCCTGAAGGGAGGCCTTTGATCCTCCTGCTGGAGAGCAGAGTAATTAGCTAGTCCCAGTTGAGCGGGACAAGGGCCCGAAACTGATTATGAGCGGAGTCAGTAAAATATGACGATTCTTAAAGTGTCAGAAGGATTGTAGATATGATGGTAGGGACTGTACATGTACACTCAGATGTATGTTTACCCCATGAATGATACATTGCTGGACCCTGTGGTCCCAAGTTGGGCTAAACTGTTACTTCAGTGCAGATTTAGTCTCCATACACCATAGACTTTAATACACACTTCAGACCTACACTATGAATGCCCACTCACATTTTAAGGCCTATCCCAATTCATTACTAATTCTTGAAGGGTCCCTTATGTGAAAGGCTACCTGTGCCCTCATAGCAGGCTGTGTGAGACAGTAGTATCACATGTGCGCACACCTCTGCTCACATGTTTACATGCAACCTGCCCAGCTCTTCTTACTGTAGCTGTGCAACAGCAGCCTTATCTAAGAAGGAGAATACTGGTGTAACACTCTCTGTCCATTTATCTGAATTTTCTTTGAATGAGACTTGGGTAGCGAAGCTCGCTCACAGTTAAAATACAGAAACCAGGTAGTCAAAAGCAAAAAATTAAGGGGGATTAAGTAGGTGGATGCAACTTTGCAACAATCATCGTCTCCTGATTCTTCTTCTCCTCCTGATCCTCTCTTCCTCCTCTGCCTGGTCCTCTTACCCTGATCCTCCACCTCAATATCTTTCTTCTTTTTGGTCCTCTGGATTCTGGTCCACCTCCGGGTCCTGGATTCTCCCTGTCTTGGTTCCTGTGATAGTCTGTGTTCTCCTTACGGCCCGGGTCTTTTATTTCCAGGTCCTCATTCATATCCTGCTTGTCCTGGTCCTTTTGGTCCTCCTGATCCTTTTGGTCCTGAACCCGTTAGCACAGGCCACTCAATCCTAATTCACATCCTCCTGTTCCTGATCCTCCTGGACCTGTTCATCCTAGTCCTCATGTCCTATATCCCTGGTCCTGGCTCTCCTATAGCTATTTCTGCTGTTCCTCCTGGTTATCCTGGTCCTAGTCCTCCTGACCCCTTGTTTCTGGTCCTCGTGGTCACCCCTGTCCGCCTGGTATTGATTCTCCAGGTTGTAGTACTTTCCAGGCCCTAGTCCATTCTTGCCTCTGCTAGACTTCATCCTGTTCCTTTTCCTCCTGGTCCTCTTAACCCTTATCCATCTGATGCTAGTCCCCATGGCCCTCGTTCCCCTGATTCTCCTGGTACTCGTCGCGTAGGACTTTCTGATTGTTGTGCTTCTGGTCTTCTTGGCTCCAATCCTCTTGATCCTCATGGTCCTGGTCCTGCTTCTAAACCTGGTACTTTTTGTCCTAATAATCCTGGACACCTTAAGGTTCTAGTCCTGCTGGTGAACTGGTCCTACTCCTGCTCTTCTGCCGGGTCAGCCTGATATCACCCACGGAGGACAGTCCAATAAAACATCCCATCCCAACACCTCATTTCTAGGTCTATCCTGAGACTGTCATAGCAGTCTCCTTAGCTTCATGGATTCCAAAACATCCTAAATAAAAAATATATAAATAGAGGAACTTTAGGTCAGCACACTTTATCCATTGCTCAGTGGGCCAGTCATTCGTATTGTGCCTCCACCTACTACAGTGGACAACACGGTGCAGCTGATTTCACCCATTGGATCTCTTGCGCTGTGTGTAATGGCGTTCTGCCTGATTATATACACACACCTGCCTATAAAACAACTCATTGCCAGTGCTGGTGGGCCAATAATTTACTTTTACAAATGTTTTTTTTCTTTCTATACTTTGTCCTTTTATTTTTTTATCACAAAAAAGGAGGACCAGGAGAGAAGAATATGCGGTCATTCAACAACTAAGGAAGAGGATGGGGAGTCCATTCTGTGGAAAAGTAAATTTTGCCGTGTTCTGTGTCCCTACGTGTTCCCCATCTTATGCTATATGTGCATGATTAATATGCAATATGTATTCCCCATGATCGATTAAAGACGCAATTACAGTTGTGTCCATCTCTAGTATGCCAGTTTCCAGTTCTCGTGAAAGCTACGAGTATCAGGCCTATGTAAAGTTATGTTGCCACGTTTCTCAGTGTGCACGTTAATTCATTGCAAAGTCCCCGTTTCTAGGCCTCAAAAGGGCCCGGACTCAGATTCAGCTCCTGTCTCCTGAACCCTCTCCGAGGAGCGATACAGCCCCCACCTGTATCCCTGACCCTTCACTTACTTCCTGCCTCACAGTGCCCGGCTCGGCCTGGCTCTGCCTGCCAGTCTGCCAAGAGTATGTTATGATTCTAGTTATCAGTCCAGCTCTCCTTCTCTGCATTCCTAAGTTACTGAATCGCATCAATAGTTTCCGTCACAGTCTAGCCTTTACGTCTCCATGTAAGAGAAATACTGTATTAATGGTCATTTAATATTCCTCAACACGCACCACATGTAGAATAATGCATGCACCACTCTTAGAGTCTGTTAGCCTTTACCCTGATAACTTTTGGATTCTATCAATATGTTCTCTAAACATCAGATACTAGATAGTGTTTAGGTACATGTCGGTCTGACTCTCCAGACTTCAGTCTCTTCTTCTAGCACAGAAGTCATAGCCCCCAGTTCCTCCTAGTAACACGTCATTGCCAGTTTGCGCGCACCACTAGGTTAGAGGTCCCGACTCCTTAGGTAGCCCCCTCCATGTTTCCGCCCCATTTATGACATATTCTGTTACGTTTGCATCACATGTCTATGTTCACGCCTCTTGTTACACCCACTTTATGCTTTATCTTTCGCGACTGTTACGAACCCCGCCCACTGCTACGCCAACTGTATTGAATACCATGTATTTTGTTTAAGTATATATGCTTGTGCACTGTTATTAAAAGTTGCTAGCCATCCCAGATCTTCCCCGTGCAGGTTGTCCTGTTCCTGTCCTTTCTGTATTAAAACCTGCAAACTCCAGCTACCTCGAATCTTAACTCTTATTTATTGAGCTATCTGTTAATTAATTATTCCGAAAAATAGATCAGGTATTTAATTATTTATTTACCACATAATGGCGCCCGAATAGGGACTTGCCCTTTCCCCACGCGCCGGAGAAGCCACGCCAGCCCCCTGACCCTCTGCAGCCGTGACGGAACCATACCGTGCACGTGCAGATATTTCTGCTTCAAGTATCCCTCAGGCCCACGGAGGAGACGGAGGTTGCGGTCCAGCATCCAGACGAGGCGGTGGAGGAACGCGGCGAGTCCCGACCAGAGCCCAAGCCGAGAGTCCAAGGTCCGAGGTATCCGGAGGCCCACCTGTAACTGAAGTCCGAAGTTCGTAGTCCGTCGTTGTAGCAGTCCAGTCCAGTCCGAGGCCTTCCGTTCTTGCTGCCCGGTGAGTACCGTTGCTGGGGTAGTATCTAGACAGGGTCAATTAATTTGTCTCTGGTCCGTGGGTTTGGGTACGCAAATCCAACACGAAGTATCCACCTAGGTGGATGCGGGTCCTGACGTGTCTCTTTATGAGACCGGTATGTTTCGTACTGTTTCAGCAGTGCATCTAGTAACTCTAGTAAGTTCTAGTCTCGAGAAATTTATGTGTTTCTGTCCTCAAGTATTCCAGGTAATGTTTCTGTTCGAACTGTTATTTTAAATGTCATTTCAATGTGTTTTTAATGTCGTGGTATGAGTGATCAGTCTCAAGTCATTATTGTGTTCATTGTGTATTGTATTGTGTCCAGATCCCAGTTCACGTCATGCCTCTGTTCTCAAAATTACGTCAGTTAAGAACTAGAAAAGGTCTGCTCGAGGAAGCAGTTCCTGTCCCACCTAGGGACAGTCCAGGTCATTTTATGTATCATAAGCATGGCATAAGTGCCATATTATATCTAGACTTATGGGTCGAGTACACTAAGGAATTAGAAGAGAAATATAGATGGCCTGTATCAGGCACATGGGATGCCGAGTGCATCATGCGAGTAGAAGAAGTATTATGGAAAAAGAAAGCCAGACAGTCACAGAAAGATGCCATCGAGTTATGGCGCAAAGAATCTCATAAAAGAACCGAAAAAGAAATCAGAAAGTCAGAATTAAGTAGAGAATCCTCAGAAAGAGCCCAAGAAAGGGAATTAATCGAAATAGGTGAACGAGTTAAAACCGAACAGTCAGACAGACAGAGGAATGCCCTTATTAAGGGTATGTACCCTCTTCTTGCCGAGGGCTTGCCAAAAGCAACCCCGGAGGCATCCAGTAATTTTCCGCCACCCTTAGTTCCGACCAAGCTACGTCACAAACCGACCGCAGCTGATATTTTTCTCTCGTCCTATTTGGACGACACAGTCCCAGAATATGCAAATCCTGTTCCGCCAGCTCCTGTAAATAATGTAAATCCTGCTCCTCCAGTCACCGGGGCACCTGTTACAGCACCTGTTACGGTACCCCCGGTCCAGCCTACATTACAAGTACCCGCTACACTGGTCACTCTGCCAGCACGAAGAGTATCAGTCGACGATTCCAGTTTAGGGGCCGCGGGAGGAGGTCCTCCGGGAACCCCGCCGCCACACAAACGTGTAACGTCAGTCGAGTTACATGAACGTGCGTTACAGCGCACGCCCAAACATCAGTCTGTTGCAGATATCAGACGAGCTCTTACCGAATGCCGTTATGATCCGGTCCCAGGTGATGATAGTATGGTTATATATTCATTACGTGTAAGACGGGTGACCGAGTATTTGGACACCCTACCAAATATGAAAGAAGATCTAGACAGAATATATCGTTTCATTCGTACAGGAACAGACCCAGAAAGTATTGGCGAAGTCATGTTTCTAAGAAAAGCTGAGATTCAGCTCATGCTATTAAAGTTTCTAATTAATTGTTTAATAAGGGAACAAGATTATCCGACTAAAGATCCGACCGAAATGAAAGTCCTGACAAGGTGGAGTGATAATATAGCCGAGGGAAGACACAGGACGCTCAGTTGTATAGAGAGTTTTGTACAAGAAAATTCGTAAGGAAATAATAAGGTTACACGAGAAACGCAAAGCAGCACAAGTAAGCGAGAAGGAAAACGACTCTTCTACTGAAGAGGTAGACGACGAGAATACCGCCAGAATAGCGTATGTAGGTAAAGCTAGACTTCCCGACCGACATTCACGTCTAGAACACAAGAAAACTGTTCCTCTTCCAGCACCAGAACAAGGTTCTCTAGAGCAAGTATTTCAAGCTACCGATCACATTCTGAAATCACGAATCGGTTATAGTGAACTTAGTACCATGCATGAACAAGAACTAGCCCGATCAGCAGTCCGATGGGCTACTGATTCTACCACTTTTTCCAGACGAAATAGTGGCACAAATGTTTCTGAAACTGCCCCCAGCCGAGCAGCGACTGGTGGGTATGTATATGATCCAGCACCTCATTACATTGTATGAGGGTCAGTATTCCGATCCAGGTCCGTTACATGATGTTCTGAACGAGTTACTCCAGTATAAATGGAGAGGTCTAGGTACCGACTTAATTAGTATCATTCTAGAACAGCGCCACAAATATAGAACGTTTCTGAACCCGCATTTTGTTCACGTCTCACCCCCAGAAAGTAAACCCTTTTACATAGACAGACAGCATCCGTTACGAGAAGTACACCCAGTTAGGACAGCGGGTGGTGAAATGCAACGAGTATTTGTTTACACCCCGATTACAAAGATGGAACTCTTAGAGATGAAAAAGTTAATTCCCTGTCACGATAAAGATCCAGCAGGGTTCCACCGTGAATTAAAAGACATGCTCCGTATGGGAGAATACACGTATCCAGATATAATTAAAATGTTAAAGGTCCTGTTGCCCGCGGGCATATATGAAAAACTCAAGGAGAAAGAATGGGAGGTGGGAGAGAAAAAGATAGATTGGGCAGCTCTAGAAGCTGAAGAAAATACACGTGTACCAGGTACCGGTCAAGGAGATAAATGTAAAGAATTACCTGAACTGTTAATACAAGTTTTTGCCAAGATTACTAACCACGAAAAAGGAAGACTGGGATGCAATCTCAGCCTGTAAACAGAAACCAGACGAAGATACTAGTGATTTTTATTCTAGATTTGAGAAATGTTTTAGCATCAACAGTGGTTTGAAGACGAGTAGTGAGTCATACCCTCATCTTTTTGTTACTAAACTAGTCGAGAATTCAAGTCCACAAGTTAAAAATAGAGTTTTGAAAGTCGAGAGTACCTGGCAAGCTAATACTCCGTCCCAAATGCTCCAGATGCTCCAGTATCACCAGAATAGAATCAGGGAAGAGCAAGAACACGAAAGGAAACGTATGAAAGACACGAAAATGAAAGTATTAGTTGCACAATCTGTTCCACAGGACAGTCAGAAGAGGGGTCCAAATCAAGCCAGTCATCCTGCAGTTCCTGTTAAAGGGACCTGCAATTATTGTAAACAGCCAGGTCATTTTATAAACGAGTGTGCAGTTCTGAAACACAACATAGCCACTGGTAAGACTAAAGAAAGACCACGTCCGCCTAGACAAGAACAAGTCTCACAGACTTCCCAGTTACCACAGAATACACCACAGACAGTTACAGCACCGCAGCCTATAGCTGCAACACAGCATGTTACACAGCAGATGTACCAGTATGCACAGTCCGAGTATCCAGAGTACCAGCCGTATTCATGAAACAGCCTAGAGAGGGAGGTAGGCTTGCCTCTCATCGAGATTCCTGTAGATCAAGAGGGTCCCTATGTTCACAGTCAAGTATTAGGGAAAGACAGAAAGTTTCTGATTGATACAGGGGCAAGTAGGACTACTATCAGTCATGACGAGGTTCCAGGGGCTCCGCTCTCAGGCTCTAGAAATGTTTCCCTTGGATTTTCAGGAAAGCCAATAGTTAACGAGATTTCCAAACCAGTTACTCTAGAAGTAGGTCCATTGTCCCGAACTACTGACCTGCTACTCACGAAATCATGTCCAGAAAATTTGTTAGGCATTAAGACATTAAAATAATTAGGTGCAGTTATTTGCTGCTGCCCAGAGGGAATACGTTTGTTTTTGCGTGACTTTAAGGGTCACTATGTTTTACGAGATTTTGATCCGAGATTGTCTAATGTTCCGCAGCATTTATGGGCACAAGGTCCAACTGATGTTGGTTTTATGCAAATCACACCCCATCGTGTGACTCTCAAACCAGGTGTAGTGTTACCACGAATTAGACAGTACAGATTGCCACCTGAGGCTGTAGCAGCCTTATCCAAAATTATTGACGAGCTCATTGCTCAAGGAGTAGTTGTAGAAACTGACTCCAATGTATGTAATTCTCCTATCATTCCAGTCATGAAACGTACTGATCCAAATGCACCTCCAGTATATCGATTAGTGATTGACCTTCGAGAACTTAATAAATGTATCATTCCCCAGTACCCAGTTGTCCCAGATATTTCTTCCCTATTGACAGCCATTGATTCTGAGGCTACATTTTTCACAGTCATAGACCTCAAAAACGCATTTTTCAGTGTCCCCATTCATCCAGACAGTCAGTTTCTTTTCGGATTCTGTTTAAATGGAAGGAGCTATAAATTCACACGAGCTCCTCAAGGTTTCACAGAAAGTCCTAGTATTTACAGTCAAGTACTTAAGAGACAACTAGACAATATTCACATGCCAACTGACACTGCCCTGCTCCAGTATGTCGATGATCTACTGATCACAGCCCGTTCTGAACGTGCCTGCGAGCGTGCGTCACTTACAGTCCTGTATTTCCTAGCCGAGATGGGGCACAAGGTGTCCCCTTCGAAGCTTCAATTCTGTGTCCAGCAAGTGATCTACTTAGGCCACTTACTGTCCAAGAGGGGTAGGCAGTTGACACCTGACCGTATCCAGTTAATAGCGAGTCTTCCTCAGCCCAAGACCCAGAAGGAGGTACGAGCTTTTATCGGCCTCACTTCTTATTGCCGACAATGGATTCCTCAGTATGCATTTCTAGCCAAGCCACTGATACAGTTAACGACACAGGAGGCAGCCGTATCGACTGTCCTCCCTTGGACCCAGGAACATACACTTGCTTTTAATGAGTTAAAGAAAGCTTTATGTCAAGCTCCTGTTCTAGCTACTCCGAACTACAGTAAGCCTTTTACACTTTTTGTCACAGAACGTAATGGTACAGCATTATCTGTTCTCACACAAGATCAAGCAGGACAATACAAGCCCTGTGCTTATTTTTCGAGCACATTAGATCCAGTAGCCCAGGCTCTGCCTGCGTGCCTCAAGTCAGTTGCAGCCACAGCACTAGCTATCAGACAAAGTGATTCTATAGTGTTAGGACATTCCTTGACAGTACAAGTTCCACACTCCGTGGAAGTTCTTTTAAACCGAACACAGACTCAGCACTTGACAATTGCACGTTTAACAGGTTATGAACTGACACTGTTCCAGCCACACATAGAAATCAGACGCTGCAATGTTCTAAATCCTGCTACACTGTTACCGTCAGTTACTTCAAATCCTGCCACACATGACTGTGTGGAAGTTGTAAACACTATGACTAAGCCAAGACAAGATCTGACAGACATTGCCTTACCTAATCCTGACCTGACACTTTATGTGGATGGTTCATGTATGAGAACAAGTACAGGAGAACTAGTAGCCGCGTATGCAGTGACTACTGACACTGAAGTTATAGAGACACACCGTATTGACACTCTGTCCGCTCAAGCAGCAGAGCTAGTCGCTCTGACCCAAGCCTGCATACGTGCCAAGAACCTGAAAGTTAACATTTACACAGATTCACGCTACGCATTCGGAGTCGTACACGACTTTGGAGTGCTCTGGCAAGAAAGAGGTTTTATGACTTCTCATGGAACCAAGATTCAGCATGGTTTCCTTATTCAAGCTCTGTTAGATGCAATACATTTACCGACAGCTATCGCTATCATGAAGTGCAAAGCACATACGAAAGTCACTGACATTATTTCTCAAGGAAATGATCTAGCAGATCGAACAGCCAAGCTTACAGCACAGACACCAGACATTCCAGTTAACAAGACACCGACATCCACTCTAGAACAGACTACATGTATGACAGTTAAGGACCCTACTCAAGATGTCATAGATATCCAGTCACATGCTACTCCTGAAGAAATCAAGAAATGGTCCGAACAAGGAGGGGTCCAGACAGATCAGGGATGGGTGACGAAGGGAAAAGCCACATGGTTTCTCCCCGACTCAATGGTTCAAGTCATTATTAATACCGCACATAGTCCAGCACACTTAGGAGAAAAAGCCATGTTAGACAGTATCCAGAACATTTGGTCCAACAAGCATTTACGAGCTGCAGCCAAGCAGAAAGTCCGTACCTGTATGATATGTTGCCAGTTCAATCCAGGTAAAAGTGTCCCGGTGGAAAAAGGTGGATTCCAGCCCCCTGACCACCCTTTTGAGGTCCTCCAGATGGATTATATTCAGATGGAGCGATGTCGAGGTTTCAAGTATGTCCTTGTAGTTGTATGCGCTTTGTCCAGGTGGACAGAGGCATATCCAGTCCCAGATTATACAGCCGCGACCACTGCCAAGCAGTTGGTTCGTGAATTTTTACCCCGCTATGGACTCCCTAGGGTCGTGTATTCTGATAACGGCCAGCCATTCTCATCTGAACTCATGAAGCATGTTTCCCTTTTGTTAGGGTACCAGTGGAAGTTCCATTGTGTACGTCATCCTGAAGCAGCAGGTCTCGTAGAGAGACATAATCAAACCTTGAAAATACGCATTGCCAAAGTTTGTCAAGAAAAAGGTGTAGACTGGTTAGTTGCCCTGCCAGTTGCCTTGTTCTATATGCGCATGGTCGCACACTCCAGATCAGGTCTGTCCCCTTATGAGGTCGTATTCGGCCACCCCCCGAATATGTGGGGTACACCTAGACCCCGAAGTATTACAGATGTTTCCAGTAATATGCTGACAGATTACCTAGCTTCCTTGATGTCTGCCCTACACTCTTGTCGTTCACAGGTTGCCGCTGCATTTCCAGACAATACCGAGGTGAAACCGCATGAAATCGTTCCAGGATGTTTTGTCCTTGTGAGGAATTTTGATCGTTCGAGTCCGCTGGAGCCTCGCTGGAAGGAGCCGAAGTTAGTCCTTCTGACCACCCACACGGCCGTGAAGTTGGAAGGCAGAAAAGGCTGGGTGCACCTGTCTCACGTCAAGAAATTTCATGGACTAAGAAACAAGACTTTAAATAACATTTCTGCAGACACTTCCGAGTCTAAAAACAGCCCTATTCTCAAGGACTGTCCCGCTATTGACTTTGATTCAAAGCCCTTCCTGTTAGAGAAAACTCCGCAGCAGGAGTATAAAAATAAGCTCCGGTCTAGTAAAATAAGTCAGCCAGTTTAATTGTCTAAGTCCCCCTCGGGTGAAACGGTTAGACAGGTATCTGACATGTATGAGATAGACCCCCATAGTGAGAGAGTTAGTCAAAACTCAATACGATGTATCGTTTTTCTAAGTTTCATATTATTTCTAAGTTTGATGGTTACCTGCACAAGTTATGCATTTCATTTATGTTTTCCAATTTCTCATGTGAATAAGTTTTCTAATGCTACTGTAGAGCACACGTTTAGTGATCTGCCTCCTCACGAACTATCCTATCGTCTTGCTATGCGTAACAATAAATTTATAAGAATGTTACACTATTCACACCAGACCAGCAATGCCACTAATTGTTGGGTGTGTGGTCGACTCCCCCCTTTCCAGACACCGAAGGGAGTTCTGCCACTGTTTCCTTATCCGTTTTCACATAATTGTTCGTGTGGAGCATGGTCCATGTTAACGTCATCCTCAAATGATATGTCCCTTCTGAATAGTACATGTTTTCCAGACAAACAAGGTCTCACCCACAGAACAGGGTTAGATCTAGAAAATGAAGTTTATAATTTGGGAAATTATTCTTCGAATTTTATGGTCCTGAATGTTCAGTCTGATCCTACTCCAGACTTACCTGCTATTTCAGTACTACCAGTCAAAGGCGAATTATGTGTCCGAAAGAATGGTTCTGCACATGTAGGACATAGTGATTGAACTATTATTGTCAAGTATAGTGACAGTGGGAAATCTATTTTCAAAGCCTCACGTCATTCTTATTTTGTTTGTGGCCAGACCGCATATGTTCGTCTGCCCCTCGATTGGGATGGAACCTGTTACATTGCTTTCCTACTGCCACCAGTTTTTCTAGCCCCATCCGATTATCATAGAAACACACATCTAGTCCACATTAGACATAGAAGGGAGATCGAGTCCCCAATTGTCGATCAAACTGAAACTGCTCTAGAACAGTATACAGATTTCAATAAAGGTTTCTTCTTCTTTATAGGACCTATCCAGAATAGTAAACTAATACGTAGATTAACCAGAACCCTTGAAGCAGTAGTGAATGAGACTGCCTCTGCTCTAGGTAACTTAACCGAAGAGCAATCTGCTATGAGATTTGTCGTGCTCCAAAATCGTCTCGTTCTTGACGTCATACTGGCCGATAGAGGAGGAGCATGTAGAGTCATCGGATCTAGTTGCTGCATTTTCATTCCTAATAACGCGCCGTCTGTTTATTCAGCTATAACCAGACTTCATAAAATTGCCCATCAGTTACACCAGAATCCAGGCACCTGGACATGGTCCGGTTGGCTCTGGAGTATAATTTCTGCCTGGGGATGGAAAGTATTGTCATTTCTAGGTATTGCAGTAGCGATCATATTCAGTTGCTGCCTCTGTATACAATGTGGCCCTGCGATTTGCGGCATTTGTGCTACCTCTTGTATTCCTAGTCCCATGTCCCGTCCTAAATCCCGTTCCAAGACAATTCGAGACGAGCAAATGATACTGTATGAAATGATAGATGGTATCATGAATATAGATGTTTCCTGATGGAAACGTAGTGACAAGGAGGGAATGTGGAAAAGTAAATTTTGCCGTGTTCTGTGTCCCTACGTGTTCCCCATCTTATGCTATATGTGCATGATTAATATGCAATATGTATTCCCCATGATCGATTAAAGACGCAATTACAGTTGTGTCCATCTCTAGTATGCCAGTTTCCAGTTCTCGTGAAAGCTACGAGTATCAGGCCTATGTAAAGTTATGTTGCCACGTTTCTCAGTGTGCACGTTAATTCATTGCAAAGTCCCCGTTTCTAGGCCTCAAAAGGGCCCGGACTCAGATTCAGCTCCTGTCTCCTGAACCCTCTCCGAGGAGCGATACAGCCCCCACCTGTATCCCTGACCCTTTACTTACTTCCTGCCTCACAGTGCCCGGCTCGGCCTGGCTCTGCCTGCCAGTCTGCCAAGAGTATGTTATGATTCTAGTTATCAGTCCAGCTCTCCTTCTCTGCATTCCTAAGTTACTGAATCGCATCAATAGTTTCCGTCACAGTCTAGCCTTTACGTCTCCATGTAAGAGAAATACTGTATTAATGGTCATTTAATATTCCTCAACACGCACCACATGTAGAATAATGCATGCACCAGTCTTAGAGTCTGTTAGCCTTTACCCTGATAACTTTTGGATTCTATCAATATGTTCTCTAAACATCAGATACTAGATAGTGTTTAGGTACATGTCGCTCTGACTCTCCAGACTTCAGTCTCTTCTTCTAGCACAGAAGTCATAGCCCCCAGTTCCTCCTAGTAACACGTCATTGCCAGTTTGCGCGCACCACTAGGTTAGAGGTCCCGGCTCCTTAGGTAGCCCCCTCCATGTTTCCGCCCCATTTATGACATATTCTGTTACGTTTGCATCACATGTCTATGTTCACGCCTCTTGTTACACCCACTTTATGCCTTATCTTTCGCGACTGTTACGAACCCCGCCCACTGCTACGCCAACTGTATTGAATACCATGTATTTTGTTTAAGTATATATGCTTGTGCACTGTTATTAAAAGTTGCTAGCCATCCCAGATCTTCCCCATGCAGGTTGTCCTGTTCCTGTCCTTTCTGTATTAAAACCTGCAAACTCCAGCTACCTCGAATCTTGACTCTTATTTATTGAGCTATCTGTTAATTAATTATTCCGAAAAATAGATCAGGTATTTAATTATTTATTTACCACAATTCTCTTAGGAACAGGAGCCCTCACACACCTTACCATAGGGCGTGCTCCTCGTCGGGCGGGCTCTGCAATTCCCGACAAGCACCATTGAGGGGGCTCTTTATCGGAGATCTTTTGTTCCAATGCCATATGTGAAGTGTGGGCGTAAGACTGCTTTTGTAGATTGGTGTGTTAACCCCTTGACCGCGGTGAAAATTTCGCCGCGGAGCGGGTGATTTATGGCATGGGCGTGGTTCGGACGGCCCCTGGCCGTCCTCCGCACACGCCCACCGTGACGTCGGATGGCCGCACGCAAGGGGTTAAAGTGTATGTGCGTATAAAGGGTGTGTTAAAATAGACTAAGTAGTCCTCCAAAATGTTTTTAATCAGTAAGTCTACTTGTCTAAATATGGGGTGGCTAACAGTAGAGGCAATGATCTCTGATAGCCCAAAGGGTCAAGAGGTCAACATTTTTCTTGCCGTAGGTAAAGTCAATAATGAACATATTCTCGTCTTTGTGCGACATCCGTAAAAATTTTCAACATGCTGCAATCAGTGGTGATGCAACTAGCACAGTGACAAACAAAACACATAACAAACAAGTAACACACTCAGATGTAATAGCAGGCATTAGATTTCACACACTGTGACACAGGAGGTCAAACAACTTACTCAATTGGGGAAACACTTCTGCCTCCTTGAGTGGTAGCAAAGAAAACACAAATTAAGCGTGCTAAATTGCAATGAGGAGAAGTTGTAGTAGAATTCTGTGTACTGCAAGGAAAATCTGTTAACAAACCATATTGTGGTACTTACAGTGTCGCAGTGAAGACTCACAGATTACCTACCCAATCTCTGCTGCCTTGGGAGGGGAGGAGAGGGGAACGCGGGTGACTTAAAAATGCCCATGGTCAGTTGCTCTCAGGTGATTCTAATACCCATGTTATGAAGCAATAGACCGGGACACAGAGGTAAAAATATGGGAGAGAGAGAGAGGGAGGTAGACAGAAAGAGAGATAGGGAGGGAGAGATAGAGCGAGGGAGGGAGAGAGAGAGAGAGATAGAGAGCGAGAGAGAGAAAGATAGAGATATGTATATGCCGGGTCTGGTAGCTCAGTGGACAAAGGCGTCCGCTGCAGGGGCCTGTGTTCAACCTCATGGTCACAGTTTTTTTCCCTCTAGCCCCGCCTCCCTCCCCCACTGACCCCGCCCCCACCGTTGCGGCCCTCGGCCACAAACCACACTGTAAATTTGGCCCCCAAAATAAATTTTGTGAGTACCTATGCCTTAAAGAATCCCCTGGGGCAATCTCAGAGTTTATATTGGTTCACAGAACCAGGAACGTGTTTTTCACGCATGCGCAAGCATGAGCGTATAGACAGGCTAACGCCCTGCGGACAACTGAATATGCTCCCTTGTAGCCTATCAGTTCCTTACATCAAAAAATTGCTTGTCTCAAATTATCTCATACATCTAATCACAACAGTGACACTTGACATTTACATTTTTCATTATATCTCATAACTTCATATATCTTAAATCATTTCAATTTTCTTTTTCTTTTATGTATATCTTTTTTTCATTTAAAGTGAGAAAACTGATTGACTGATTATAAAAGTACATTTACATTTACATTTACAAAATTATCACAATCATTTCATACAATTTTATATATACAAATCCATTAGGTAGAAAAACAACAACCCCTGGACTAATCTTCAATAAATACATCCATACCACAGCCATTCAAACACATACATACTCTCAGAAAACTTCATACAGCCAGCATCTGTGCAAGGTAGAGGCTATGTGTGACAAGGAAAACCTCTGCAACCAGATAGATTTTTGTGTTCAGAGCACAAGGCTCAGCATAAGGTTGACGCGCGTTTCGGTGGTATATGTAGAGTAGTTAGACCATCTTCATCAGGACCTTCCCAGATACCCACATCAATATCACAGCAACCAGGGGACAGGGTCAAAAAGGATTTTGTGAGGAATTATATTATATTATATTCATATGGGCTCATACACAGAGACAGAATCCTCCCTTATTCTCAGCAGATGCTGCCTCTGTTTCAGAAGCAGTGTCCTTAGTCAATGCGTAATTACTCTATGTATTAGTCCTATGGTCCAATGCGTGAAAAAGTCAAGCTTATCCTAAAAGTTATTGGGAAGCAAGACCATAGCCAATCTTCTAAGTTCTTTCACGTCAATCTTTGTTCCACATTTTGTCTTGCCCTTCAATGTATACCCGTCAATGTTGTAAGGTTTCTTTAAACAATTTATACGTTCCACTATTTTTAGGAGTACGATGTCTTACACGCGATGGCACACAGTTCTTCGATTAGCATAGACAGGCTAACACCCTGCACCATGATAGAGTGGGAAGGCGGCAGGCCCAATGCCCAGTGTTTCAATGAGAGATGCATTGGAAATGCAGCACACAGGAAAGCGGCGGAACGGGCTAGCAACCTGTGCCATGGTGGGGGTCGGGGGTGGTCGAAGTGCCTAGTTTCTCAATGATTCAGAAAAGGGGGTGGTGATGAACAGAGTGTCTGAATTAAGCAGACCACTCTTACCCAGTCCAAAGATCATCACCACCCCCTTTTCTGAATCGTTTTTGGCCACTACAGGTGTGGCAGGGTATACTCAGACATGAGTCCCTTGCTCACTGCTCCATCAGAATTCAAGCAAGCCGGGCCGACGAGGCTGAAATGCCAGAAACCGGTCCCCGGTAGCTTGTCTCCTTTCTGGTGAAGAATTGGCTTGGTAGTTTGGTCTGCCCTGTTCCCATGATGCACTGGGCCAGGGACAGACTAATTTGCATATAGCCAGGTTCTGAGCTGGGATGGGGCAGTGAGCTAAATAACGGTGATGGATCAAGCCCTGATCTTTGGACTGGGTAAGAGTGGTCTCCTTAATTCAGACACTCTGTTCATCACCACCCCCTTTTCTGAATCGTTTTTGGCCACTACAGGTGTGGCAGGGTATACTCAGACATGAGTCCCTTGCTCACTGCTCCATCAGGATTCAAGCAAGCCGGGCCGACGAGGCTGAAATGCCAGAAACCGGTCCCCGGTAGCTTGTCTCCTTTCTGGTGAAGAATTGGCTTGGTAGTTTGGTTTGCCCTGTTCCCATGATGCACTGGGCCAGGGACAGATTAATTTGCATATAGCCAGGTTCTGAGCTGGGATGGGGCAGTGAGCTAAATAACGGTGATGGATCAAGCCCTGATCTTTGGACTGGGTAAGAGTGGTCTGCTTAATTCAGACACACTGTTCATCACCACCCCCTTTTCTGAATCGTTTTTGGCCACTACAGGTGTGGCAGGGTATACTCAGACATGAGTCCCTTGCTCACTGCTCCATCAGGATTCAAGCAAGCCGGGCAGACGAGGCTGAAATGCCAGAAACCGGTCCCCGGTAGCTTGTCTCCTTTCTGGTGAAGAATTGGCTTGGTAGTTTGGTCTGCCCTGTTCCCATGATGCACTGGGCCAGGGACAGACTAATTTGCATATAGCCAGGTTCTGAGCTGGGATGGGGCAGTGAGCTAAATAACGGTGATGGATCAAGCCCTGATCTTTGGACTGGGTAAGAGTGGTCTGCTTAATTCAGACACTCTGTTCATTACCACCCCCTTTTCTGAATCGTTTTGGCCACTACAGGTGTGGCAGGGTATACTCAGACATGAGTCCCTTGCTCACTGCTCCATCAGGATTCAAGCAAGCCGGGCCGACGAGGCTGAAATGCCAGAAACCGGTCCCCGGTAGCTTGTCTCCTTTCTGGTGAAGAATTGGCTTGGTAGTTTGGTCTGCCCTGTTCCCATGATGCACTGGGCCAGGGACAGACTAATTTGCATATAGCCAGGTTCTGAGCTGGGATGGGGCAGTGAGCTAAATAACGGTGATGGATCAAGCCCTGATCTTTGGACTGGGTAAGAGTGGTCTGCTTAATTCAGACACTCTGTTCATCACCACCCCCTTTTCTGAATCGTTTTTGGCCACTACAGGTGTGGCAGGGTATACTCAGACATGAGTCCCTTGCTCACTGCTCCATCAGGATTCAAGCAAGCCGGGCCGACGAGGCTGAAATGCCAGAAACCGGTCCCCGGTAGCTTGTCTCCTTTCTGGTGAAAAATTGGCTTGGTAGTTTGGTCTGCCCTGTTCCCATGATGCACTGGGCCAGGGACAGACTAATTTGCATATAGCCAGGTTCTGAGCTGGGATGGGGCAGTGAGCTAAATAACGGTGATGGATCAAGCCCTGATCTTTGGACTGGGTAAGAGTGGTCTGCTTAATTCAGACACTGTTCATCACCACCCCCTTTTCTGAATAGTTTCTCAATGAGGCATAGAGGATGGCACTGGTGCACGTCAGCCAGTCTGCATGGGCACAGGTCAATCTCTCATCTGGGCACCACCTAAAAAAGGAGGTAGGTCAAACTATGGTATGGTGGAAATTGACACCATAAATATAAGGGCCAAAAATAAATGACCTCAGGGGTTAACAACCTCCATTGCTGCAGCAGGAATATACGTAATGAGGTGTAAAAAATACAAACAACTAATTAGAGAAATACAGAAACACTGCGGTTTCCAATAAGTTGAACCAGAGATATCAGTTTTTAAAGTTTTAGATAAAAATAGTTGTATGAGTCAAGATGCGCCAACTGCAGGTATCTGGTTGCGCTGGACTGGGACACAGTCACAAATTCGACCCAGCTGCAATGGAGCGTGAGCCAAGTACAGGACTTAGGGGCATATTTACTAGTAAACTGTTGGAGCGCAGCGTTAAGCTAAGAAGGCTATCTCTGCGTTACGATAGTTTCCAAACACAAGAATGCGCCATATTCACAAGAATATGGTGCATCATTGCCTTTTCCTTAGCGCTGGTGCTAAATGTAGCTGTCTAGTGCCAACGCAAGCACTCTTGCACCATTGCGCAAGGGTGCCTGTGTTCCAGGGAAAGATTATGTGCAGTGAAAGTGTTCCTTCCTGCACATAAACAATCAGTAATGGCGTTTTGTAACTTCTATTATGCAGCACACATAGAAGTTGCAACTCACCAGTTTTTTAAATGATTGTTTATGCGTAGGGGGGACACCTTCCTATACATAAATAATCAATGGCATTTTGCTATTTCTATGTGCGCTGCACAAAGCAGCACACATAGAAAAAGCAACAACGAGGAGAAATAAAGCATTTCTCCTTGTTTCGCCAGGTTAAGATCAGGTTTTTCCTGGTCTTGATTTTAGTGCTTGTCTTGCTTTGCCCCAAAAATACCACTCCCACACAATGGCCCAAACACGACGAAGCAGGAGACATAAAAAACAACACCTATAAAAAGGTTTCACTTAAAAAAATGAAACACATCAAAGACTCTCTTTTTAGAATGAGGTTTGGGGTTTTATTTATGCAATACTCTGTAACAGAAAGGCTTTCCCAGATGTCAAATGAACAATATTCAAATGTTGTTAGAAATGGGGGTCTCTAGTTGGCAAGGGCATGCACCTTTGTCCAAGTAGGGCCCCTTCTTCCTAGTCAGGATAAGGGAGTTACACTCCTAAAATAACCCCTGCTCACCCCCTTGGTAGCTTGGCATGAGCAGTCAGGCTTATCTTAGAGGCAGTCAGTAAAGCATTTGCACATAACCGACAGTAATACAGTGTAATCACTACAAAAAAATTGCTAATATTTTTATATACAAGACCAAAAGCGATTAGAATCCACAATACAATACTTAAAAATCGACAGTTATCGAAATACGCTTTAAAAACAGTTCCTTCAAGTCGATAGCTCCGTCCGGGGCTATCACGGCGTCGTGAGCTAACAAATCCAAACAGTTCAGGCTGGTTGCAGCGTCGCGAACCAGCTACGGTGTCGGGAAGACCTGCAAACAGTACCTGTTAGAGATGTGCAGGGTGCAGAGGCCCTTGAAGTCACTCGCGTTGAAGGTCAAGCTCCTTTCTGTTGGGATCAGGAGCGCTGGCATCGGCAGGCGTCGGGTGCCGCTGTGCGAAGTGCAGCGGTGCGGCATGCGGTGCCCTCAGGTCTCAGTGTGAACCGCTGAGGCAATGTCGTCGCTGATAAACAGGAGTCGATGGTGCCGGCATCGGTAGGCCATGGCTGCGGTGCAGGATGAGGGTGGTATGTTGTGTAACTTTATGAGTGGTGCCCCCGAACCACGGTGCAAGCAGCGGCGTTGATTTTGACGTGGAGCGTCATCGTCGGGGAGGCCAAGGCATTGTCGTGAAGCGAGGCGGTGCAGAGTACGGTGCCCACAGGTTGCGGTGCAAACAGCAGCTCGGTGGCGGCGTCAGCAGGGGTCGTCGGTGAGACCAGGGTCGAGGTGCGGCATTGCGGCGGTGCTCTCTGTGGTGCCCAGGCTTTGGCGTGAAGTGAGGCAGTGCGGAGTGCGGTGCCCACAGGTCGCGGTGCGAGGCGCGGCTCAGTGGCGGCATTAGCAGTCATCATCGGTGAGACCAGAGTCGTGTTGTGGCGGTGCCCTCTATGGTCCCTTCAGTATACGGAGTCAGCAGCGGCATTGTAGATGTCGTTGAGTTGCTTTTCTACTGTCGCAGCACAAAACACACAGTCCCCAGTGCTGAGGTCAGAAGAGCTGGAAATATTTACTGTTCCTGAGACTTCTTGAACAGGGGGCAAGCTCTACCTAAGCCCTTGGAGAAACTCACAAAAGTAGATTGCAGAAAGTTCAGTCCAGTCCTTCCACTGCCCAAGACAGAAGTAGCCACTGAAAGCCAACACTGCAAAGCACACAGCAAAGTGGTAGTCCCTCCTCAGAGTTTCTCCAGCTCTTCTTCTTGGCAGTCTTCTTGATCCAAAAGAGTTCTAAAATTCAGCGGTCTGGGCCCCAGTATTTGTATCCAAAAATCCTTCGATCCTCTAGGCAGAAGGTGTCTGTGCCCAGCCAGAACCAGTTCTGCCTTCTCTGGTGTAATTTTCCGGCAGGGGGTGGAGATGGCATTGTCAGAGGCAGACCAGGCCCTTTGAGGTGCAAGGAAATCTCCTCCCTCTTCCCCATCGTAGCCCAGGTCTATTCGGCCCTTTCCTCACCTACCAAGACTATCGGGAGCCACCCTTGCTTCCTAGCTATCTGTCGTCCAAAACCCATGCAGGCAATCCACATTCCAGCAGAGGCACACAGGATGACTGAGCAAGAAAATACTTGCTTCCTAAAAGTGGTATTTTCCAACACAGAATGTAAAAATCACATTTACTAAAAGATGCATCATTAGATTCTCAGTTCAGCCATACTAAATTTTATTTTCCCACCTAGTTCTCAGGGCCAGTTATGTTTATAAGATGTTATAAACAAACTTCCCATTCTGTCCAATGGGAAACAGGTAGCCTTGCAATAGTGAAAAACAAAATGGGCTGTAATTCGCTATCAGGACATGCCACACACACCAGGGCATGTCCTACCTTTCACATACACTGCACCCTGCCCACAGGGCTACTTTGGGCTTACCATAGGGGTGCCTGACATGTAAGAAAAGGTACGGTTAGGGACTGGCTAGTGTGTGCACAGGCCAAGTTGACATGACAGTTACAAACTGTGTGCAGACTCTGCAATGGCAGGTCTGAGGTACCTTTTCCGGGTTACTCACGTGGGTGGCACAATCCATGCTGCAGGCCCACGCGTAGCACTTGGTTCCCAGGTCGTAGCACACTTTACTAGGGGCCCTGCACTTTACTGGGGCTGACAAGAAAACCAAACAGCCAATAATGGAAACACCAATCCATAACATACTTTACTACAGGAGCACGTGCACTTTACCACTGATCAGCAGTGCGAAAAGTGCGCAGAAACACTATGCCAGCAAAAACAGATTAAAAACTGGGAGGGCAGAAAGCAAAAACACAGAGGAAACACACCAAAAGATGCCAAGTTTAACACATGTCCCCTCCAGCTGAAAGTAGGGAGAACTACCCAACCTCCTGGGAGTTCTCTTCACTAAGGCGGAAGAACCTGGACAGACCATCTGCATTGGCGTGTTCTGTGCCAGGACGGTGTTCCACCGTAAAGTCCATTCCCTGTAGGGAGATGGACCACCTCAGCAGTTTTGGATTCTCACCCCTCATTTGCATTAACCACCTGAGGGGCGTGTGGTCTGTCTGAACTCAGTAATGAGTCCCAAACAGGTAGGGCCTCAGCTTCTTCAGTGCACAGACCACAGTGAAAGCTTCCCTTTCTATGGCACGCTACCTCTGTTCCCAGGGGAGTAGTCTCCTGCTAAGGAAGACTAGAAGAGGGTCTAGGCCCTATTCGTCTGCTGTGAGAGCAACGCTCCCACACCATGCTCTGAAGCGTCAGTCAGCATGACAAATTCCTTGGAGAAGTCGGGTGCCTTGAGCACATGTGCCATGCACATGGCGACCATCAGGGCATCAAAAGTCTTCTGGAAGAGCTCAGTCCAGATCGCCTTCTTCGACTGCTTCCTGGAAATCAGCTCGGTTAAGTGGGCAACAATGGTGCCATAACCCTTAACGAATCTCCGGTAGTACTCGGTGAGTCCTAAAAAGGCCCTCACCTCCGTCTGGGTCTTGGGGGGCTCCCAAGCCAGAATGGTGTCAATCTTGGGTTGTAGCTCCACCTGGCCGCTCCCTTCCTGGTGTCCCAAGTACACCACAGAACCCTGCCTGATCTGGCCGGCCTTGATCATGAGGGCTGCCCTCTGCAGCGCCTTCAACACTTCACTGAGGTGCTGCAAGTGTTCTTCCCCTATTTAAACAGGGGGTACTGTAAGTAACCCTTTGGAATCTGGGTCAATAAACAAATATAAACAAACAATAATGCCTTGGGATAAATAACAGAAACTGGGGATTGTTTTGACTAAAAATCCATGGAAAAACATGGCGGCAGCTAGCTGAGCTGCTGTTGTGCTCCGTAACGAGCTCCTGCTGGGCTTACCTCCTTGCCCCGTTACCAGCTATGAAGCACTTTTACGGGGCACCGTGTTGATCCTAGCGTTTGAGGAGATGTGCGCACTACTGGCCTGGCACTGAAAATCGATTCTTGCTTCTTTCTGTTGTTTTTGCCGTTTCTGCCCGTGATCCCGTATACCTGCGGCGGTTGAATGCCTGCTGACGTCTTCTCAGAGGTGCCGCTCTGGGGTGTCCACTTTCTGTTTCCATGCTTAGAGGCGGCTGGAGGTGGACGCCGCGTCTGCACTATTCTCGCTGCTCCTGACCGGAGTTTTTCCGACTGCTCGGGCGCTGGCTCATTAATTTTAAAGAACTTTCCTGGAAGTGCTCCACAGGGGCTGGGGCTGAGGCTGTGGTCTGCCTCTCTGGAGCTGAGAAGGGCGAGGAGGGCACGGAGCCTGGTACAATCTGCTGCTGGTTCGGCAGTCACTGCAATACTTCAAAAAGAGCGGAGCAAGGTATCTAGTGGTCCTACAGGCAAGCTACAGGCACAGATACGGGCACAGGCGGACTTGATTGCGACAGTGGAGGGGGCAGAGGCAAGCAGCGCTACTGAATGTGGTAAGGACATTAAGGACATTAAGTCTAATTGTTCATTGCTAACATCACTGCTAATACCCATTACACCACCATTTGGGTCAGTATCCGCTGTAATACCAGCTGTAGTATCGGTTGCATTACCGGTTGTACCACCTTCCCCCTCGACCCACTACAATAAAGGCAAAAGTAAACGAGGCTGGAAAAATAAGGAGGTAGCAGTCGAATCTGCACCTTCTGTACCTTCTGTAACTTTTGAGCGGAGCCCTGAAGTATTAGCAAGGAGCAAGCCCTCTTCATTTCTGTCCACTGAGGTAAAATCAAAACGGACAAGATCCTCTAGGGTTACTAAGAACCTTAAGGCAGAATTAACTTCGAGGTCTAAAATCACTCCGTCATTACGCTCATACTTTAAGGTAGTTCCCCAGGTGTTGGACCTTTCGGTGGATTGCACAATGTCTTCTGTCGGGGTCACAGCCACTCCATTAGACTCTGTCTCAGCATCTACACTGTCGTCTCTTACACCTATATTTGAAGTTGAAACTGAAACCATGGCATCGTTACTGACTACCCCTGATTTGGGAGTTGTTGTGGTATCACAGAAGCATACTGATTATGTTGTCCAGGAACCCCTGGAGACGGGAGCAATACAGAAGCATTCGCTTGTAGTTGATCCTTTGTCACGGTCAGATAATGCTTGGGGGACATTGGGCGCGTGTAGTAGCTCCTCTGTTGATTCCTCTAATAAGATGGAGGGGGTCACACCCGACTCATTTGCTGTGGGAGTGGGAGCCGGAGCCGGTGCGGTCACTGAAGTAGGGGTCGATGCTGACGAATTGGGTGAACAGCATGTTGGCTCTGACACACATCCCAATACCAGTGCTGAGAATGAATTCTGTAGTACGAATAAGGGTATGATCGAGGCTATGAACCTGGGCACAGATTCTGTTATTTCAGCTGCTTCCCTACTGGCTATGTTTTCTTCACTGTCCCTTGATATAAGGAAAGGGTTTAATGAATCTTCTGCGAACCAAGCTGAGATAAGAAATTACTGTGAGTCTCTGGATAATAAGATCGACAGGCTTACTTTGAGAACGGGAGTCCTGGAAGAGAGAGTGGCTGTACTATCAACGCATTTGGATCAGGCTAAAGTAGACATCGACAAACTCACTCGGGAAGACTTGGCGCTTAGTGAAAGGATGGAAACATTGGAAAATAACGCCAGGCGCGGGAACATTCGCATCCTGAACGTCCCAGAAGGAACAGAGGGCTCGGACATTAAACATTTTATTACTGTTCTACTGAAGGAATCCCTAGGCTTAGATCACTCAATTGAGGCGTTGGCTATCGATATCCAGCGGGTGCATAGGGATCCCTTTAGGCGAAACCCTCAAAGGTCTAAACCACGGAAGATCTTGGTAAATTTTCACACCTATACTTTGAAGGAGCAGATTCTTAACTTGGCCCTAAAACAGAAATCACTCGCCGGGAAGGGGTTTACTTTTTTAATCAGGTCTGATTTGTCCAGAGTCACTTTAGAGAAGCAATGGGAGTTTGGGAGGTGCTTGGAGGCCTTTAGGAAGCTGGGTGCAACTGTCCAGCTCATGTTTCCGGCTGCCGTAAAAGTTATGCACAATAACAAGATGTTTAATATAAGATCTGTGCAGGCAGCCGATGAGTTATTACTGGAGCTGGGTAATAAGAGCAATAAGGGTTCCTTAGCGTAGGTTAGGTTGGTATTACCTTTTTGTAGGCCAGTCTACTTTGCTAGCCACCATCGTAGGTTGAAATTTTGAGATCACACTAAGATCACTACAGTAAGAGTATTTGTAAAAGTAATCCTAATGGAAAAAAAAAATTTGAAATATATTTAATATGGTGGAGGAAGGAAGAGATAATTATAAAAAAAATATATATATTAAAATGTTTTGCCCTCATAATATATTCCCTTAATCCATCTTTCCTCCTGTTGGCTGCTGGGGCCTTCGCCCCATCTTCTATCTTCTTACTATTCCATCTTTCTAGGAGTGGCCTGACGGTTATTTTCCTTCAGGTTAGTCTACCCTGGTATTAAGTTGCCTTACACGCCACAAAAACATAGCTTCATGACTGTGCGATGGGGGGACCTGGTGGGAGCTCGAGGAGGGGTGCTATCTACTGGACTTGTTCCGGTTAGATAATGCAAGGGTTTTTCATGGGGAGGGTGGAGGGGGGATGGGGGGCACAGGGGTAAGTTAGGTGTGGGGGGGGGGTGGCAAAAACTTAAAAATGTCCTCATTGTCCAACTAGGTTTTATGTGGATAGGTTTATGGCAGGTAATGGTGTCGACCAAAAGACGCATTTATGTACTCTCCATTTTTGTTGTCTCAAAGGGTTTATGCGGTTTGGTCAAAGTCAAGTCTGGGTTTGTTGCTATGGGTAGCTTAAAGTATATCTCCTGGAACGTTAATGGCCTGCGCACCAGGCCGAGAGCTAATAGAATTATGCAATATCTACGAGATTTTGATGCGCAGGTCATTATACTCCAGGAGACCCACTTAGAATGAAATGCTTGCCCTTGTTAAGAAAAATAGGTGGATTGACTTTGCTGTATCTTCATCACAATCAATGAATAATAGAGGTGTGGCAGTTATATTTAAGAAACAGATAATCTACTATCTCAGGCAGTTGACCCAGGTGGCAGATGGGCCATAGCATCGGTCGGTATAGCGGGTTCACAAATTACAATCGTGGGTTATTATGGACTCAATCATGATGACCCCACAACCTTAGAGTTTTTTTTGCATCTGTTGTCATTTCCTGAACCCATCATCTTGGCAGGTGACTTTAATGTTGTATTAGATCCAGTGCTCGATAAATCCGCTAACAGTCGCCCCCTTGTACTATCTAAAACTAGATCCCTTCTGTATAGTTCCATGAAACAATATGGTTATGTCACTATCTGGAGAGTAAGGTCAGGACAGCAACAGGGTATCTCCTTCCGAAACTACAAATACCATCATCAGTCTAGGATAGACTATATCTTAATTAGTCAGAGGTTAGTGGATACTGTCAAAAGTATTATATATCTCCCCTTACATCTTTCTGACCACTCTGCAGTAGTAATGGGACTGGAGGGGCCCACTAAAAGTTCCCCCCGGGCTTGGTCTTTCGACCGTTCTCTTCTCTCTCAGCTCAGCCGGACGATATTTTGGCTCTTAAAGTTGAGGCTCATAATTTTATGAGAATTAATATTGGTTCAGCGTCCAGTGGAGTCGTTTGGGACTCCTTTAAGGATTCTTGAGAGGTCTTATCATGGTTAAAGTGTCCTATCGTAGGAAACAAATAGAGAGGAAATCCTTTCTATTGAAGCCAAGATAACTAAAAAACAACTACAATTAAATGCTAATCTTATTTCTCCTGAGCCCGTGCTAAACCAGCTTCAAGATCAACTTTTGGTGTTGAAAGGTCAACTGGCTTCCGTTCTAAATCATAGAATCCAGCAAAAATGGGAGGCTAGTAAACTAGCCCATTTTGAATACGGTGAGGGGGCAGGAAAATTATTGGCTTGGAAAACCAAAACAGACCAGGTCTGCAACAACATAACCTCTATTATAGTGGATAATATCACTTTTTCTTCTGATGTAGATATTAGGCGGGCCTTCAGGGAATTTTTCCAAACAATCTACCATGAGGACAATAATATCGACCCAGATTCTATTCATGGATGGCTGAGTGAGATCCCTCTTCCTTCTCTTTCCATCGAGCAGTGTTTAATTTTGGATAGCACTATCTCTGAGGAAGAGGTTAGGTCAGCTATTAAAAAGGGTAGGAAAGGGAAGGCTGCAGGCCCAGATAGGCTTCCTGCTGAGATCTATAGAGCCCTGGAACAAGAAATAGTGGCCTTTCTTACCATCATGTTTAATCAAATCTTACTAGAGGGCCAACACCCGCAAGCATCATCTTGGGATAGCGCTTCAATCACCCTTATTTTGAAACCTGGGACACCAGTGGATGCGTGCGGCTCGTATAGGCCAATATCAATCTTTAACGTGGACTATAAGATCTTTGCCACAGTTCTTGCTAATAGGCTGGCCTTGGTTGCCCCTTTTGTCTTACATCAAGATCAGAAGGGATTTGTGAAGGGGCGCCAATTGTATGAGTTAACATACGATCTGATAGGGGCCATTGATATGGCATCGGCTGAGTCCCTTCCGTTAGCTGCTCTTACGCTGGACGCAACCAAGGCCTTCGACAGGGTTAATTGGGCATACCTGTCGGGGGCCATGGCCAAGATCAACGTGGGCGAGGGTTTTCGCCGTGCTGTTGGTCTTCTATATCGGAATCCATCTGCGCGTCTTCTGGTCAATGGAGAGCTATCCGACCCCTTTACCATCTCTAGGGGGACGCGGCAGGGCTGCCCACTCTCCCCTCTTCTATTCGATTTTCATATCGAACCCTTTGCTCAACAACTCAGGGAGGATGTTAACATCAAATTTTTCACGTATCGCGGATGGGAGAGAAAAGTAGCCCTATATGCGGACGTTGTCCTTATTCTCACATCCGATGTCTGCACTGCTCTTCCTGCAGTTTTAAAAATTGCCCAAGAATTTGGGCAGGTGTCGGGCTATGAGATTAACGCTGCAAAAACTGAGATGCTGGTATGGAACGATGACGCTAGCGCCACTAGTATACAGTCCAGTTCCTCCATGCGGTATCTAGGCCTGAATATTGTGAAAAATATTAATCTAATTGCTTCAGTAAATTTTTCCGCAATAGCTAAAGACTGTCATAAGCTGATGCAGGCATGGGTCCATCTTCCGCTTTCGCTAATTGGGAGAGTAAAGCTGATTAAAATGTCGATTTTACCTAAAGTTTCCTTTTTATTTAATGCCATCCCTCTTTATTTCAGCCATTCTTTATTATCTAAATTACAGTTGGAAATGTCATCTTTTATTTGGGACAGGAAGCTTCCAAGAATTGCTTGGAAGAAACTCAGACGGCGCAGGGAGAAGGGAGGGTTGGCCGCCCCAGACCTAAAATTGTATGCATGGGCGTTTCAGCTATCACACACCCGTATGTTGTTAAAAATGCCTATCGACTGCGGGGTGGGTACCATGTTTTCAGCTCTGCTTAAAGGGGAGGGAGTCAGTCAGTCTGGCTTCTTATTTAAATTCGGAAGCCCGAAATTTAAAAAAAAATTAAGCTGAAGGTCTTGCAAGGGATGGCCAAATCATGGTCAGAACTAACAAAATCTATAAAGTTGGGGTACTTTTGCAATAGGACTCCTTTATGGGGCCTCCCAGAAAGTCCCGCCTGGTTAGGAGATAGCTTAGCGGTCCCTTTAAAAGTAGCTGGCCTGGAAGTGTGGGGTGACCTTTTTGATGATGGGGACCTGCTTACATGGGAACATCTTAGGAATAAAATAGGCCCCAATTTTGCAAGATTTAAATATATTGAAATTGTTAGCTGGACTCATTCCTATAACTCCTTACCCGCTCTAGGGATTAAGTCTCCTCTTGGGGGGTATAGTCAGCTAATCTCAAGTTTACTGGACATGGCTCCAGCAAGGAGGGAGATCTCCCTGTGGTATAAACTTATACTGGAAGAAATAGATGGAGATTTTATGCTACTGGACCAGCTGTGGGGATCTTCTTTTATTGGTCACAATTTGCAAGAGCTGTGGTCCGCCTCATTTGGCCTTTTATGGAACACCGTTAAGCCTGCTTGGTTACGAAGAAACCATCTTTTAACCCTACACAGGGCTTATTATTCTCCCCCTAGACTTTCTAAATGCACTGAGGGAAAGTCGGTAGCTTGCGCCAAGTGTGGTTTGGTAGCTGCTTCAGATGCCCACATGTTCTTTGACTGCCCCCGTTTGTCTACCTTTTGGGATGCGATCAGTAACATTCTCACGGCATCGCTGGGCCTTCAACTAGTTATGGAGCTTCCCCTTGTGATTTTCGGGATCCTGGAGGGGGTCCAGACTGCAGCTAAAAATCTGGTGTTCTATTCTATTTTATTGGCCAGAAGGGAGATCTGTAAAAAGTGGAAGGACCCTCTTCATCCCTCTCTTAACGACTGGCAGGTATCCGTCTTGCAGGTCTCACGATTGGATCTGGCTAGGGCCGGTTATCGAAGTAGTAGGTCCTTTTGGCATCTGCTGTCATGGGAGCATTAAGTTGCCCGGGGTTTTTTTTTTTTTCTCCCCGGGTCCAATGATTACGCTACTGTGGTGTGCACACCATCTGTAGAGCCTCTGTCCGGTTCTAAGCCCGGCCCGGCTGTAACTTCCACCAAATAGTACCTATTTTTAGGTACTTTGGTTTTCTGGATGCATGTTTTAGAGGGAAACGTCAGTGCTGAGGGTTGTTGGTCTCCATCTCGTTTTATCCCTGCCAGTTTTGACAAACTGTGACAGCATGTCGTGACCCCACCTGAGTGTGAATCTGTAACCATGGTGGTATATGAGGACACAAAAAAATAAAATAAAA
This sequence comes from Lissotriton helveticus, assembly GCF_964261635.1. NCBI lineage: Eukaryota > Metazoa > Chordata > Amphibia > Caudata > Salamandridae > Lissotriton > Lissotriton helveticus. The sequence goes on from NC_136057.1 coordinate 1,458,388,983, forward strand.
AAAATAATGCCTTGGGATAAATAACAGAAACTAAGTAGGTTGAAGAGATACTTCATTTAACTCTTCCTCAAGATACTAATCTTCAGACCAAATCTTACGATTTAAAAAGAATCAATAGCCAACAGATTTATCTCAAAAACAGCTTTTGGATGCTTTTGATAGCGAAGTACTTATTAATTGTCACTATTTTTCTTTTTTTTTATGTTTTAGCAAAGACACACAAAAGAAAAATACTCTTACTTACATATATGTATATATGTACAAGCATTTTCATCACATAAACATATATACATACACAATGTTTATACAACAACATAAACAAAAAAAGTATATAATTTTACTTTTTGTTTCTCATTGCCCTACTGTTTAATTAGGATGCTCTTTAAACAAAGCTCCATACTGAGCATTCCTTACACAAAAGATCACCCTATTTGGAGACCATTTAAGGCTATAAACTTCTGCCCTTATTGTTCCAACAATGCTCCTAAATTATTCCGTATTATTTTAGAATTTATGGGTGTCTTCAATGATTCTGTTGACGTGTTTCAACCCATCAACTTTTGGGCCACATCAGGACTCGGGCATCAGATTAACTGCATTTTTTCACAAAAATCACTGATGGAAATCCATCCGGATAACCAACACCATCGATTATCTATCTTTTTGCCGTTTCTTAAATTACATCAGTTTCCGTCTTCTTACTGACCAGGAAATTGCTAATATACGGGGAAAAAAAGAAAATTAAATCAGACGTTCCCTCGACACTCCAAAAATTCTCTGTGTCTGCCTTACTACACTGGTCTCTACTCTCTGGAGTAAATCAACCGTCTCGCCGCATCCATCTGCAATTTCTTTTTTTTTTATTGACTTTTTTTCTTTAATTTCAATATATTTTTTATTGTTTTTACAACATATAACATATAATCATCAACGCTTTGTCGTTACAGGGTTGCAGCCCACATTGGCTGTGTTAATGGTGGTACAGTTACACATTATACAAGCTTGGCTGCCCCCCTATCCACTGATAAGTTAGAGGAAAGGAGTGTGAGAAAAGGGGAAAGGATAGGAATTAAGGTAGAGAGAAAAAGAGGTAGCATACAGAGGTTTACTCTCTTCGCGTTAGTGTCTTGAACCTGTGGGGTTGTGGTACAGAGCCAATTGTAAAATTTGTTAGTACTATTCATGGCGGTTCATATGGGTCTAGGAGCTCGTCCAAGGACGCCCATATTCCCCAGTCGGGTTGTCTCCATGGTGAGTTTCGCAAGGCAGTGCTGTCAGCGCCTCGAAAGTACGTCACCCAGTTGAGCCAACCCTTGAAAGTTGCCTTGGAAGTGTCTTTCCATTTGGTGAGGACTATTTTGACTGCCGCTGTTAGTAGGAGATCCAGCAGGTCTCTGTCTTCTTGTGAGTCTAACTCTGTTGTCATGAATGCGGTGGTGAGAGTAGCAAAGTCTGCTTTTAGTGTGCATCCTAACGTTTTATTTATGAAGGTGAATATTCTCTCCCAAATTTTTTTAACTTTGGGGCAGTGGTAGATAAGGTGTGCCAGGTCCCCCTTTTCCTTGTCGCAATTCCAGCACTGGTCATTTTCCCTCAGGCCCAGAGTCGCCAAGGCGAGCTGGGGTCCAGTATGTTTTGTGCAGGAGACAGAATTTAGTCTGCGCTAAAGCCGGGGAGATTTTGTTTTGCGTGGGGGAGGCCCAGAGGAGGTGGAGCTTTTTCTCGCTGAGTGCGGAGCCGAGTTGTTTCGCCCCAGTAAGTGATTGTTTTGTTGTTGAGTTTGGATGAGCTGGGTCGTAGCAATCTGTAGAGGTGTGATACCTGGTGGCCTAGTCTGTTGATATTCGTCATGTATTGAAAGATTGAGGGCTTGTGCTTTGTGAGTTTCGCTTTGGAAAGGGCTGTTTTGATTTTAAGGAAGTTGTACAGTTCTATGGCTGGTAGATTGTGCTTTGTTTTTAGCATGCTGAAGGAGGAGGGGCTTCCTCCCTCTTCATTCTGCGCTGGCTATGTGATACCTAGCCTTTTCCATGTATCTATGGAGAGTGGTTTTCCCCTGTATTTTATCTTTGTTTTTGCCCATAGTAATTCCCACATTGAGTTTTTTTTCATGCTGTGTTCCATTTTTTGGTCTATTTTAAGCAGGGCATTTCTTGTGTTTTTGAGTATTGGGTTTGCTATGTGTGCCTGTTTGTTGGCTGTAATCTGAATCTGGTGCATATGTTCTTTAGAGTGTTGTGTGCGTTGGGGGGGAGTGAGTGGCACTGTGATTGTCTGACGAGTGTGTGGTCTAGCGCTATATTGAAGTCGCCTGCCATGACTGTTAGGTCATTCTGGGGAATTGCCTCCAGTCTTTTCGAGACACCCTCCCAGAATTCTGTGTCATCTGTGTTAGGGCCGTAAATGTTCACTACATGTATGATTTACTCTCCCCTTTTCAGTTACGTTATTAGTATCCTCCCTGCTTCGTCAATATGTTGGTCCTCTATTGTTATCTTGGAGTTCTTGTTTAACAGAGTGATCACCCCCCGCTTTTTCCCCACTGCTGGTGAGAAGGCCACCTGTCCGATCCACCTCGCTCTGATTCGTTCGGCATCTTCCAGAGATAGCCTGGTCTCCTGCAGCAGGAGACTTCAGTTAGGCAGCTTTACGTCACTGTCCTCTCTGAATATAAGCGAGACATTTTAGCCGCAAAAAAAGACTACTTCTCTGGACGCATTCTGGCGGCTGAAAACCAGCCACGAGAGATCTTTGCGATGGTCCATGAGTTGGCCGCCTCTGACAGGACCCAGTCAAAAATTCCCCCTTCACAGATTTTGTGTAACTCTCTTAATGAGTTTTTTTATAGAAAAAGTGGCTACCATCAAGGCTAACATCCCCCCTCCCTCACCCACCTTTTGTGAGTGTCCCATTCCTACTAACAGCCAGTCTTTAGCCCTCATCCCCCCTCTGACTCTGGACTCACTTCCCCCTCTCCTTAGACGGGTGAAATCTGGCTCCCCCGCCGACATCTGCCCAGCACATGTATTAAGCCAGATTTTCCTTGATTGTCCCTCCCCCGCCCTTACCCTGTTAAACACTTCATTCGAACAGGGTACTGTCCCCCTTTCCTTTAAGGCTGCTACGGTCATCCCCATTTTTAAAAAACCTGGGGCAGACCCTGGCGCCCCGGCCAACTATCGGCCAATTTCCCTCCTTCCTTTTTTAGGGAAGATCGCAGAGTCCCACCTTTCTCAGGTCTTGAGCTCCTTCATCGAGGGCAGCGAATATCTTGCCCCCTGCCAAGCAGGCTTCCGCCCCGCCATTCTACAGAGAAGGTGGTCATTTCAGTCCTGGACCGACTCAGGGAGGGATTGGACTCCAGCGCTCCTCAGGCCCTCGTTTTATTAGATCTGTCCGCCGCCTTTGACACGGTGGACCACTCCATCCTTCTGCGCTGTGTCAAATCGGCGGGCATCGAGGGCCCCCCCCTGGCCTGGCTGGAGTGCTTCCTGTCTGATCGCTCTCAGGCTGTCCATCTGGCAGATTTCGCTGCTCCTCCCCGTAAAATAACTTGTGGGGTTCCCCAGGGCTCTTCCCTTTCCCCTCTACTTTTTAACCTATACATCTTCCCTCTTATTTTTGCTTTGCAGCACATGGAGGTCGCGGTGTATAACTATGCCGACGACCTCCAACTTATTTTTGATTTGTCCCCGGCTTCGTCAGGTCAAACCGGCTTCCAGTCCGTGATGCTATTCATCCGTGAATGGATGAACATGAACCATCTTAAGCTAAATCCGGACAAAACGGAGCTGGTCCTGACGGGCGGTATCGGCAATCCTTGGTCATCTCTTTTTTGGCCACCATCTCTGGGTGCCCCCCCACTCCCTCCCCATCAGTTAAAACGTTAGGTATTATCCTTAATCACCAACTTACACTTCATTCACATATTAGTTCAATTATTTCTTCTTGTTTTTTTTCCTTACGGACCATCAGGAAAATATCCCGATTTTTCTCTGTTCCCGCCCTCAAACTGATAATAATGGCCATGGTTCTGTCAAAAATTGACTACGGGAACATCGTTTATAACGGTGTCCCCGCATATGCCCTTCATCGCCTTCAGCTGGTCCAGAACCAGGCAGCTCGCCTGGTTTATGGCCTGGCTAAGTCACACCACTCCACCCCCCTCTTGAAAGCCCTTCACTGGCTCCCTATTAAACAGCGGGCACTGTTTAAATTGGGATGCCTCACTTTTCAAGCCCGAGCGGGCACTGCTCCGGCATTCATCAATTCTGCTATTACGAATTACTGACCGCCGAGAGCTCTTCGCTCCTCTTCCCTGGGCTTGCTGGCAGTACCTCGCTTCAAAAAGAAAAGAGCTGGTGGTCAGAAATTTTCAGTTCTGGCCCCCACCTTCTGGAACGCCCTTCCACCTTCAGTAAGGCTTCTGCCCTCCTATATGGAATATCGCAGGGCCTTAAAAACTCTTTTGTTCCAGCAAGCGTTCAACTGTTAGCCTACTGTGTTCTGTCTGCTTGTTCTTGCCACTGTTAACTTTTAAGCGCCAAGAAACTGCCTAGTATACGAGCGCTCTATAAATGCTTTTAAATTCTAAAATTCTAAAACGTCTCCTTTGGTCTTTGCTAGGTTGTCTAGGATTTATTTCCTCTTGACTGAATGATTGAGGCCTTTATTATCAAAAGAGGGGGAAATGAGGAGGAGCTTGGCGGGCATCCGAGATGGCCGCGTGAGCACAGCGCTCCCCGGACCCCCGCCGCTCCCGGCATAATATCCTGCATGAATCCTGATTTTTCGCGAGGATTTGTATAGAGGACGATGGGCTGATCTACCTGGACCTTTCAGAAATTTATTTTGACCCCGGGTGCCTGAGTTATGGTGAATTGAACTTTTGGGCTCCGCCCTTGAGGTGCGCCCGGGACTGGGTGAGGTTCGGTGGCCGTCTTGGAGTTGAACAACAACGGCAGGGGGATTGGACTTGTGGGTCCCCTTCTTAAGTTTCGGTTTCGATTCTGCCTCTGACTGGGACATCGGCGAGAGGGTCGGGCCAGAGCTGGTTCCAGGACACGAGTCGGCTGTCGGGCCTTTGGCTGGACTGTTCTCCTATTTGGCTGCCCCTATTCTGGTGATACTCTTGTTACGGTCCTTTGGTCCCGAGGCCTCCATTTCTGGTGCCCGGTCCGTTGGCCCTGGTGACTCTCCCTGTGACGCATCTCCAAAATGGCGGGCAGAGGGGACCGGGAGACGCGCAAGACGAAGACACCTCTGCGCGGGGGTCCGGTCCAATCCAACGTTATGGACCGTTATACCCATTCTAAGGGGTCCCCCGGAGCTGCCCTGCCCGGTCCCAGTGCATCTGACCACGTTGTGGATGCGTCGACGGAGCCTTCCTTGCAGGACATCATGGGCGCCATTTCTGGCATGAGGGAGTCAATAGGCCAACAATACGAGACCTTGACCCACAAAATTGACACCGTGGCAATCGATTTGAATCTAATCCGAGCCGATCTCTTCAAAACGAACGAAAAGGTGAAGTCGTTGGATATCAAATCATCCAGTCTCACGGCGGACGTCTCTGAGGTACAGACGGAGATTGGCAATCTCCGTAGGGTGAACGATTTCATGACCCGGCGCTTGGAAGATTTTGAGAACAGGGCACGTCGCTGTAATGTTCGCGTGGTTGGTGTCCCGGAGAACCCAGAACCCCACTCGGTTGATCTCCTGGTTGAAGACCTCATCCAGAACCACCTTTCTCCGTCTGGCCTTAGTAAATTCTTCACAGTGGAGCGTGCACATCGTGTTCCGGGGGGCCAGGGTAAGCCAGGCGCCCCGCCGAGACCTATTGTTGCCAAGCTTTTCCACTATAGAGATCGGGACGCTATCCTGCAGGCGTCGCGGGTGAAGGGCCCGGTGGCCTTTGAGAATGCCGCAGTGAACTTTTATCCGGACTTTTCCCAACAGGTCCAGAAGCAGCGGATGGGATTTCGTGGTGCCAAGAAGCGTCTTAGGGACATGGGGATGCGCTACGCTATGCTCTTTCCGACCAGGCTGCGGGTTGAGTATAATGACCGGACCTTCTTCTTTGATCGGCCGGATGCTGTGAATGACTGGCTGGACTCCTTGCCTAACCGACCTCCTGAGACTGAGTCCGATGCCCACCCGGGCGGTGCTGAAGGTGGTGTAGAGAGCTGAACATTTCGTCTATGCCGGATGCCTTGTTTTGAGTAACTCTTCCAGGAATGTGTGCCCTTGTTCCTCTACCGCTTATGTGATTTGATGTATGTTCTTTTTCTCGTCATTGGTCTTGATCGGGGTGGCGGGTGGGACGGAGCCTTTCCTCCTCCGGGGTCTTTGTGTAGAATAGGGGTTCTTGGGCGACAGGCACACTGCAGGTTGGGGTGGCTTTTTAGCTTTTTGCAGGGGTGCAGGGTGGGGGGTGTTTTCTTGTTATTTTGGGGGTGGGTGGTTGGGAAGTTCGTTGTTTGTATGTTTTGTTTTCGAGGCGACTTTATCCTGTATTTGAAGATGTTTCTGGTGTCATGCTCATTGGTGGGGGGTTTTGGCTTTGTTGGGTGGGATGGGGGGTAGCGGGTTGAGATTTGTTTCGTGGAACGTTAACGGTCTGGGAGATCGTATCAAAAGAAGTGTGGTGTTGAAATGTATACGACGTTTATCTCCTGATATTGTTTTCCTGCAGGAGACTCATTTGGTAGGCAATGTTTGTCATGCAATGAATAGGTGGGGCTATCGCCTCGTAGCACATTCTGGGTTTACCTCGGGTTCTAGGGGCGTGGGTATCCTTGTTCGGGCTTCCCTCCCCCTAGCTATTGATGATGTGATTCAGGATGATCGGGGCGATATGCTGTCCTTGTGGGTCGCTATGAGGGTCGTGCCCTCTCCTTATTTACTGTTTATGTGCCCCCCGGCTTGCAGACTTCTACCTTTTCAGATTTGGGCCGCGTGTTGTTGGACCTCCCTGATAGTACTCTCTTTTTGGCTGGTGATTTTAATTCGGTGTTCTCCGGTCTTCACGATCGCCACCCCCCTAGAGATACTCCTGTGGCCCAACGGTGGTTGGGTGGATTTTTGGATACCTTTGGCTTGGTGGATTGCTGGAGGCTTTTGCATCCTACTCAGCTTCAATACACTTTTCATTCTGGGGCCCATGGGAGTCTGTCCAGGCTGGATTATTTCCTGATGCCTGCGGCTCAGTCCCCAGCGGTTCGTGAGATTGTACACCTACCCAGGGGTATTTCTGACCACTCTCCGCTCTGGCTTCTTTTTGAGGTTGGAGTGGAGGCGGTGGGCAGAGTAGCTCCTATCAATCCGTGGTACCTTACCTCCCCCGAGACCCGCAGCCTTTTGCTTAAGTCTTTGGACGCGTATTTTCTGGATAACGAGGGGTCGGTCTCCTCAGCTGTGTCCCTATGGGAGGCCTTTAAGACGGTGATTCGTGGGCAGGCCCTCTCCCTTATTGTTGAAGCTAAGCGGGCGAGGAATAGGGAGGTGGTGGACCTTGAGGGAGAGATTTCTGCATTGGAGGATGCTTTGGAATCTGGTGTCACGTCTGCGAAACTCCACGCCCTGGGTCTGAAACAATTTGCATATAAATCTTTGGTCACGGATGCTGCTAAAGTGATGTTTCGGGAGCAACAGGGTCGTTTGTATGATGTGGGTGACAAAGCGGGTAAATTGCTGGCATGGCTGGATAAGAAGGAGAGAGCTAATCGTGTGGTACCCGTGATTCAGTCTTCGAGTGGTGTGAGTGTGACGGACCCGATTGGAATAGTTGACCGTTTTGCTGAGTATTTCCGTGTGGTGTATACCCCTGTGTCTGTGAGAGATGTGGCTGACTCTCGCCTTCTATTGCGTGATATAGCTCTGCCCAGTGTCACTGATTTGGATCGTGTAGCGTTGGACTCCCCCTTTACGGTTGATGAGATAGCCACTGCCATCCGTTCACTCCGTTCGGGCAAAGCATTGGGCCCGAACGGGTTGCCAATTGAACTGTACAAGTTACGTCCCGACAGAGTGGCGCCATATCTTCGCGCCATGTTTCTGGAGTCCCGGGAACGGGGTGTTCTCCCTTATGATCAGCGACTGGCCACGATAGTTGTCATCCCCAAGGATGGCAAACCGCGAGACCTTTGTTCATCCTATAGGCCCATATCCCTCCTAAATGTTGAACCCAAGGTGTTGGCGAAACTCCTGGCGTCCCGCCTCCTGACGGTCATTAGTGGCTTGGTCCATCCAGATCAATCCGGATTTATCCCGCATCGCAACACGGCTCTGAACCTGCGTCGTCTCCACGGCGCGATTGCGAGGGCGGGGCTTCTGACGGAGCCGGCCATTTTGGCGTCATTGGATGCCTCAATGGCTTTTGACACTGTGGAGTGGCCTTATCTTTGGGCGGCTCTTGAGAAATTTGGTTTCGGGCCTGAGTTTATTGGTTGGATCAAGTTATTATATGCGGAACCTCTGGCACAAGTAGTGGTAAATGGTAGAGTTTCGGCCCCTATTCACCCTTGGTAGGGGTACCCGTCAGGGATGCCCCTTGTCTCCGTTGCTTTTTGCGCTCGCCTTGGAACCATTGGCGGGTTGGCTTCGGTGGGAGCCTTCGCTCAAGGGGATTCGCTGGTCTCCAGACTTTGAGGACCGCGTTTCGCTTTATGCGGACGACATCCTTTTATATCTCACCTCCCCGCGTAAATCTCTGACAGTTTTGTTTGACGTTCTCACTTCCTTTGGTGCCAACTCGGGCCTCGTTATTAACTGGGCCAAGTCCTGCGTGTATGTTCTTTCGGGTGTTTTACCCCCTTTGCCGAGCAGACTTCCCATCCAGGTGGTCCAGTCTGGCTTCAAATATTTAGGGATTTTTATTACGTTGGACTCCTCGCTCCGATTTGAGCGTAACCTCCTCCCCCCGTTGCTTCGATTGCGACTGGACGTGGCCCGCTGGCGTAAGCTTCCTTTGTCTCCTCTGGGCAGGGCGGCCCTGTTTAAAATGATGTCCTTGCCGCGGTTCCTCTATGCGCTCCAGAACTCCTATGACGCTATCCCCAAGACCTATTTCCGAGAGATCGAGAGTCTTCAAAGGCAATTGATTTGGGACGGGCGTCCACGTATTGCCCTCGCGAAACTCACCATCCCTTGGTACGACGGGGGCATGGCGCTCCCCGATATCAAGCGATATTATTGGGCTTCCCAGCTATCTGCTATTAATCACGTGATGTTTTCACCGGGTCGAAATCCTGCATTCGAGATGGATAGACTCCAGCTGCCGGGTGGGGACTTTAATAGAGCGCTTTATTCCCGATCAGCCGGGCGCCATCTTGTGGGCCCGTCCAGGAGTGCAGTAACTGTGTGGCGAGCCGCGAATGTGAGTTTGGGATGGGAAGATCGAATGACGCTGGCGACGCCGCTTTATGCCTCGGAACTTTTGGGGTGTCTCTGGTCTACTAAGGGCTTCGACCGCTGGGATATGATTGGTATAAGTAAGGTGGGTGATGTATGTTCGAAAGGTAGTGTGAAATCGTTCCAGGCCCTCCAGGAGGAATATGGTTTGAATGGTAGGGAATTTTTTCGTTATCTGCAGGTCCGGCACGCCCTCGACTCAGTCTTGACTCCTGATATGACCCTGCCCGAGTCTTCCCCCCTCGAAGATCGTGTCCTTGATGGGCACCTGCCTGATAGCACTATCTCCCTGATCTATAAGAAGCTGATCAATAATCGGGCGGACTTATTGGTCCGACTTCGGGAGGCTTGGGTCGGCGATGGGTTGGAACTGGACGACGAGGATTGGCAGTCGGCACTCTCTTCTCCCAAGGAGGTAGCCATTCCTGCCCGTCTCCGTTTGGTTCGATCGAGTGTATGTCACTGGTCCGCGTCTGGTAACGATGGGCTTTTCTTTGGATGGGTTATGTAAGCGTGGTTGTGGGTTGAATGCTACTTTTTTACACATTCTTTGGGAATGCCCGGTTGTGGTGGCTTACTGGACTGCTGTGCTTGAGGTGATGACTGATGTGACTGGTGTTGCCCTGCGGCCTGAGCCTCGACGATGTCTGTTGAATGTGTGGGAGCCCACTGACTATTCTGTGGCCCAGACCAGGTGGGCTACCTTGGGCTACATGATTGCGAAACGTGATATTGCGCAACTCTGGGATGCATCCAGGCCCCCTGAGGTCTCGAAATGGGAGGACAACATGGACTGGTCCATGTTTCGGGAAAAAACGGTTTATGTGGCCAGGGGCAGACCCAGGGCGTGGACGAGGATTTGGGGCCAGTGGAATGAATATCGTGGAGATATCTGCACACCTCCCCTTGTGGGCACTGCTGATGTTGTCCTATCTCCCTAGGCGAGCGTTCCCGGAACCCTTTCATACTGTTTTTTGAATTTCCGATTCTCCCCGCTGCTCCCCCCCCCCCGACCTTGTTGGAGCCTCAGGGCTCTTGGTAGGTTCTCCTGACTTTAGACCATCCCCTCCGTTCTTTGGGCTGACCTTGATTACCGTGCATTCGCCTTTTTAGTGTTTGTTTTTCTTTTTGTAAAAATAAAAATTCAATATGCTCTGTGACATGTTGGGAGTAATGCTTTGTGCTGGATTTGTGCCTGACCACGGGTGTACACTTCTGATTTGTGCCTTGTGCCTTATTATTAGCGGCCAGCCCGTGAGGTTGTAGGCCCATTCTTGTATTTTTCTATGCTTGCTCAAATAAAGGTTTTTGAACAAAAAAAAAAAAAAAAAGAGGGGGAAATACTAAATGGGCTTTTATATTAGGTCCAGCGTACTTGCCCTGAACACAGTGAAACACAAATAGGTACGCAGTTCCTAGGTGAAACAGGTATCCACCATGATGATCCAAGTTTATCAGTACTTTAAAAGGGAGGGATGGGAAGAGAACAGGGGTCGGATAGGAAAGGGGAGGAGGAAATTCCTCCTCTCGGAACTAGGGCCCTCACACACCCAGCAAGCTAGGTGTCATGCTTCATCATATGAGCCTGCTCCTCGTTGGGCCGGCGCTGCAATGCCCAACGGGCACCCTTAAAGGGGCTCTTAGCCGGAGATCTTTTGTTCCTTGCCGTAAGGGTCCAGTGGGGGTGAGGGGCCTAAGTGAGTGTAGATTAGTGTAATGTGATATTAAAATAGGTCAGGGATTCCTTATGGAAGGCTTTATTCAGTTAGGTACCCTGCCTAGAGTAAAAAACTATGGGAGGGGTAGTGTGTTCTGGTAAGTATGTGACAGAATACCTACACTACTCCCCGATGGTCGACATGTTTCTCGCCTCGTGAGTGTCAAAGTAAGATCAGTGGTGATTCTTCAGGATCGTGCATACAACAATTAGTGAAAAAACATTCTATCTACATAAAAAGGAGGTAAGCATGCTATGCTACCTGACACTATTAAACAGCTAGGGGAGTTCTCCTAGTGAAGAGAGACCACCTGTAGAAATAGAAATAAACATGGCAATAAAGCAAGACTGGGTACATGTTATAGTAGCTCATGAAATGCTAAGCATGCAGCTATCATGAATCAATTACAAAAAGTGGGAATTAAAAGGCATGGGGTGCCAGGACAGTGACCCATTGATCAAGGTTCACCTGTAGCACACAATGCAGCTACCAACAGACCCAGAGAAACAGCTCTAACACCAAAGTTGACTTAGAAAAATGAATATATAATCTTCAGACATTGTGGGAAAAGCTGGGACTCACCTAAGTAACTATCAGGTGAGGCCGCATCTGCTGCAGCGGTAGCAAAGACACCCAAACAGTGGTGTCGCTAAGATATGGGGAAGGTCAAGTAAAGTGGTTAAAAACAGAAGGCAGATGTAGATGTTTAGAGTCTGCGAGAAAAGTGAAAGACCTAGGCGACATGGGTGAGTAGCTGTTTATCACATTAAGGCGCCGGCGTAGTCATGTTGAACTGGGAAACCAGACGTTGGGGGCTTGATGTCAGGCAAAGCCAACCTAAGTGTGTCTCACTAGTCGACTGTGGACATGAGTCCGCCTGGGGTGGGAGGCGACACAAGGGGGTGGGCGTGATTGTGGTTGGGGGCCCAGGCGAGTGCTCCGGTTACCGTTACTGTCCGCTATGGTGCTCACCCGATACCCAGGCCGACTCAAGGACGGTATCGTTAAGGGGACAGCGGTGAGAGCAGCAACAGAGGTGGATTGCTGAAGGTCGAGGCTCCCTTCGTGTGTGTGCCCTGGTTGTAAGACCCGTGGGAGCAAAATGGTAAGGAAGCCGGCAGGACCACACGCCATGTCACACAAGGCCCCCCTCCAAAACTGCAGTCAGAAACGCACCCGAAGTACGTTGCTTACCTGTTTCCATTAGAAACCAGTCCTTCTGACCTACCCCGGCCGCCGCTCCACAGGAAGGTATGGTCGTGTCCAACGTGAGTGCTTAAATGCTAGAGAGCACTCCTCGTGATCGCAGACAATGGGGAGTGGTATCGGAGGGAGACAGTGAGAAAGGCTAGGAGGTGTGTGTTGTGTACAGCGGACGTGGCGGCCATCTTAGAATGTGGTTGTATCTCACATATGTAATGTAAACCAATGGCGGGGACAGGTGAATTGTCCAAGCGTACAAGGTAAGACAAAATGTTAGCCTAAATAGTCAGTATGGCTCAATAGAGGGGGGGGGGGTTTGGGGGGAAGGGGGAGGGGGGAGCGACAGCAAATCACCAGCACACCATGGGTGCATCCCGTATTCGAATTATAAACAGTAGCCAGGAAATGGCAGTGATAAGCGGTCACGCTGTGTGCGCAGTATGTGTTGGTTGAAAACCAATGAACCATCACGCCGTGTGTGCATCCTGTGTTAAAGTTGTCAACACAAGCCTTGGCATGGCACGCACAGGCGTGATGGTGACAAGCGGTCACGTGGTCTGCTCAGCATACGTATGTTGAGTACCAAATACTCGTCGGGTTGTATGTGTCATAGGGCGATACTGATGGAATACCACTGTGGCTGCAGGCCCTATAGGCAAGCTCATACTCCACAGGGGTGAGTAAGCTAGAAGAGTCTACAACGGAGTATATTGACCGTGTGTGTTACAATGGTTAGGTGTCAGTTGGAGGGCAAAATGGCAGCGGTAAAACGTCCATAAGGTGGATGTTGAGAGGGGATAGGCACAGGTGTCAACTGGCACCCTATGCGGAGGAGATACTGGCTGCGGAGGAGATACTGGCTACGGTCAAAGCTGAAGTACCTGGCATACCATAAGGAGTAGAATGTACAAGGGGGGGAGGACCTGCCAATGCGTCAGGCACTTGACGGGGTGCCCTCAATATGAGAAGCAAGTGTAAGGATGTGCTACAATTACTACAAGGATGTTACTCGTAGTCTTCTGACCCTATGTGGAGGAATTATAGGGGATTTACTGGTTCAGTGAAACCCAAGGGATATCGTCGTTAAGACCAGTAAGTGCAGCGTTCAAACGATGAACCCACCTCTGGTCAAGCCTGAACAGGGCCGGTTGGGTTATTGTGGCATGTGCTTCTAGAATGAGGCAGTTGATACTCTCTGGTGCATGTCTCATCTCGTTGTAATGTATGTAGAGTTTGGTTGTGGTTCTGCCACACCTAATGTTGCTCTTGTGCTCAGTTATCCTGAACTTGACTGGTTCATGGTCATGCCCACATAGAACTTCTCACATGGACATATAAGTAGATAGACACACCGACTAGTGTTGCAGTTGGTGTGTCTAGTCATGACCCATGTAAAGGTGTCTGTTAACCGTATATACTTCAGTGATTTAGTTTGTGGGCACACCGTGCATGATCCACACGGATGGTGGCTAGTCACTGGGGGGGAGACCCCACAGGCATCTCTGGTTAGAAGTGGTGGTTTTGTTATCAGGTCTGGTATGTATTAAAAGATCTTTAAGATTATTTGACCTCTTAAAAGCAAACCGTGGTTGCCTGATCGTCAGTTCTCCTGTCCTGAGGATGCCCCAGTGCTATTGATGACTTTCTTGATAAGGTTAGATCTCGGTGAGAAGGTGGTTACGCAGGTGATGGCATTGTCGGGGACTTTTTCTCTGGTTTCAAGGAGCCCATCCCTGTTATTGTTGAGGGCTAGTTTGAGGCAATTCTTGACAGATTTATCAGGGTATTCTCTCCTTTTGAGATTAGTTGCTAATAAGTTAGCTTCCTTTTTAAAATCCTGCATCCGATTAGCACGCGCCTATTACAGGATTTAGCTGCCTTGGATCTCCATTTACATAACTCCGGCCCTACCCACAAAGCCGGCAATTTATTAGATCCCATTATCTCGAATCTTAACTGCATCACTCATCACTCTTCCTCTCCTGTTATTTGGTCTGATCACTTTATCATTAACTTTTCCATCAAGATAGCTGCCGACAACTCCTCCACTTGCTTACATCCTCATAAAGCCAGTAGGAACTGGAAACGATTAGATAAGGACAAATTAAACATCTGTCTCGAAAATTCTGAACCTACGTTTTCCATTGCTACTACTAAGGAGGTGTCTGTTGTCAGCTCTTGGCTGATATCAGCCTTAGATTCTTGTCTCCCAACCCAGAGAAACAAATCTCAGATCCATCATCCTCCGGCACCCTGGTTTAATGACTCTCTCCGCCAGGAAAAATCTCGTTGCAAGAAATTGGAGCGCATTTGGCGCTCCAATTACTGTACGGATAATAAAACAAAATACAAGGCCGCCCTCCTGGCTTACCACTCTGCCTGTGATATCGCCAGAGCTAATCATGCTAATAGTACTATACTCAATGCCCAAAATAGACCGAAGGCCTTGTTCAAAGTAGTAAAAGATCTTTCTGGCGTGTCTTCTGCACCTAAAGACCCTTGTCTGGACACAACACAATGTAACGCCCTGGCAAATTTCTTTTTGGAGAAAATAGATAAGATCTATGCTATTTTTAGCGCTACTCCTACTGTATCTTCCACTCCTGAGCCTTTACTACCCATCCCTTGTCTCGCCGATGCTTCTAATTTAACTCCCACTGCCCCCCAACTCCACTCTTGGGAGCCGATATCGCCCCTGCTCTTTCATAAATATCTACATGAAATAGAATCTGGTTCTCCCCTTGATCCTATGCCTCCTCAAATATTGTGCACCTTGGATCCAGCCATACTCCAGATCATCCTGGATATTTTGAATGCTTCATTGATCGAAGCTACGGTCCCTAATGAATGGAAACATGCGATGGTGGTTCCATTGATAAAAAAGGCCAACGCGGACCCAAACAATCCTTCCAACTTCCGCCCCATCTCTTTGCTCTCTTGCTACTCTAAGGTTCTTGAAAAGCATGTTAACTCACTTCTCAGCTCTTATGTTGAATCTTCTAATCTTCTTCATTGTTCACAGTCTGGGTTCAGGGCTGGCTTCTCCACTGAGACCACGCTCCTTGGTGTGTCTGAGACCATCAGAAGACAGGTGGACAACGGGGAGACAGTGGCACTCATTCTGCTAGATTTGAGTGCCGCATTTGACACCGTCTCCCATTCCATCTTGTTGTCCACCCTGAAATTGGTGGGTATTGATGGCCCTGCCCTGGCCTGGATTGCCAGTTTCCTCTCTAATCGCACTTTTCAAGTCTTTTCTTCCACTTCTGTTTCCTCTATCTTCAACTCCCCCCACGGTGTTCCCCAGGGGTCTATCCTCAGTCCTCTTTTTTTCAATCTTTATGTGAGACCTCTTGCTTTCTTGGCAGAGCAAGCAGGCCTCACAGTCTATTCTTACGCAGACGATACGCAAATCGTCTACTCGCTTTCCACTAATAAACATCTCCCCACGTCTTCCCTGCAGTCCGGACTGAAACATATCTCTAACTGGATGCATAGACATAAATTAAAATTGAATGGTGACAAAACAGAGCTGCTCCTATTTGGTCCAAATACATCGCTCTGGGGCCCGCAACATTGGCCTCATCAGATGGGCCCTTTACCAACCCCTTCAGCCACAGCCCGTAACCTCGGGGTTCTCTTTGACAACCAGCTGTCTCTGAAGCAACATGTTGGAAAAGTATCGGCCACCTGTACCACCATCATTAGGTGGCTGAGAAAAATCACGTGGATGCTTCCAGCTGATACCCTGAGGACCGTGGTCCAGGTCCTGGTCACCTCACATATGGACTACGGGAACATTCTACTTCTGGGCGCCTGTAAGGAGGTAATAAAGAAACTTCAGGTGGTTCAGAACATGGCAGTTCGTCTTATTTGTAACTTACCTGCCAGGTCCTCGGCCGCCATCCATCTGCGTAAGCTACATTGGCTGCGAATTGAGAGCCGAATAAAATTTAAAGCCCTCTGCATAATGCACCACATCAAAACGGGCAAAGCTCCGAAATATTTGTCCTCTTTGGTGCAGCAATATGTCCCCTCCCGTACGCTGAGATCTTCCACACAAAATAAGTTTCAGATCCCCCGCGTTAACAGAGCCAAAATGGGCGGTCGCTCGTTTGCTTTACTGGCACCCTCCCTATGGAACTCCATGCCTCAATCCTTGCGATCTGAAATTTGTTACCTGACATTCCGTAAAGGAATTAAGACCTGGCTTTTCAATACGTAACATGCATGCTCATATCCTCTTAAACTTAGCTCACCTTCTATTTGCTCTAGCGCCAGGAAACCTCCGGGTAGCTGCGCGCTCAATAAATGCAATTATAATAATAATAATAATAAGTGCAATTTCTTCTGAGGCGAAGAGATTGGCTAAATGGGAGGTTCTCTCGCAATGTCTTGGGGTGATAGCTGCTGTATAATAGTAAGCTATTGGTGTCCGTTGGTTTCTTGTAGAGAGTAGTGTCCAATAGATCGTCCTGGAGCCTAATGGTTAAGTCCAGGAATGGGATTTGGATATTGGCAATGGTGTGGGTGAACTTGAGGTATGTATTTTTAGTGTTAATCCAATTACAAAATTGGATACAGGTAGGTAAGTCACCTTTCCAAAAGACGAGATGTCTTCAATGTACCTCTTCCATAGTCTCAGGTTAGCGCCAAAGGGTTTGCTAGGGTGGAGTATGGTGTCATGTTCGAAGCTGACCATGTAGAGGCATGCCACACTCGCCGCAAATGTACTCCCCATGGACGTACCCTGAGACTGATGGAAGAGGTGACCGTCAAACTAAAAATAAAATTCAGTTAATGCTAATGTGGCACATTGCATGATGAAAGAGATAGGTGTGGGGGAGGTCCAATCTTGGTTCATCAACGCCATCTCTACAGCTAGAAGCGTCTCACCCTGGGGGATGTTGGTGTACAGCTGCTCTACATCCAGTGTTAAGAGTAGGTCAATATCAGTGCTCCCCTCCCACCTGTCAATGATGCAGAGGACTTCAGTGGTGTCTTTAAGGTAGGCCGGGGTTTTTGCCACCAGCAGTTGGAGAAAAACATCAACAAATTTAGAGAGAGGATCAAGCAGTGACCCGATTCCAGAAACTATAGGTCTGCCAGGGGTTGGTGTAATTCCCTTGTGTATTTTTGGTAGGGTATAAAAGTACGAGATCTTAGACTGTCTACTGATTAAAAAATCAGCTTCTTTCTTTGTTACCCATCCGTTGCTTTCTGCCTCAAAAACCATAGAGGTGATTTCGTTAGTTAATCTTGTGGTAGGGTCAACTGTGATGGGGGTGTAGAATTTCCTATCATTAAGTTGACGTAGACATTCCACATTGTAATCTTGGGTGGACTGGATAACAGTCGCACCACCTTTGTCCGCCTGTTTGATAGTAATAGTCTTGTCCTCTGATAAGGTTCGTATAGCTGTGCGTTCCTCCCTAGTGAGGTTCTGAAACGGAGCCTTCATGGTGCCCTGCGCCAAATCCTTGAGGGCTGCTTTCTCAAAGGTAAGCACCTCCGAAGGCACCAAGCTGGTAGTTGGCGTAAAAGTAGAAGGATTATGATTATGTTTTATGATTGAGGGCTTTGACATTTAGTGACACTATCTTTAGGTTAGATGCCAAGGAGTTTGTGTTATTTTGTGCCATTGGCTACGGTGGGTGTTCGCCGTTCTCCCTTACCTCCCCTTATAGTGTGTTCATGCCCCTCTTTCCTGTTTGGGTTTTACGGCTAGTTGGTGAGTAGCATCTATGTCCCCCCTGTTGGCCCCTCTGATCTCTCCAACAGCTCCTGGTTTCATGTTCCTTCTTGTATGGGGAATTGTAGCTAGAAAGGTTAATAAAGGATGGAAGACAGTGGATAGAAATAAAGTGTATATACAAGACAGACAATACAGACATAACAGACATCCCCTCCCTCCCCCCCGTTCCAAATCATTGTATTCCGGACGTGCGACGGCAAGATCCTCAATCCGTCCCCCTGGGAGCCTAATGGCTCCTTATGCTGGTGTTACTACTACTATTACCCCTCCTTTCCTTCCTTCCTCGCTTTATGCTGATCCTACATGGGTTATGGGTTTTTTGCCTTGTCCTTCTCTTCGGGGAGTTCTGTTCCCCTTTGGCCCTTCTCCCCCGTGCCCTCCCACCAGGTGACCACATCTATGACAGTCAAACAAAAGGATATGCTGTTGTTTTAGTTTCTCCTGGCTCCCTTCGTATGGTGATCTGCTCGCCTTTACCGTGTTTCACTCACAGCCTCCTGAGGTAGATAGAGTTTGGTTCTCTTCGTTACACAAAAATCAATGGTTGGTAGGGAATCAGATTGAGGTAGATACGCGTGTCCCTTTATTTGTACCTGAGGTAGACACGTGTTCTGAGGTAGATACGGTTTATCCCTGATTGTGCATTTTGGCTCTTTGTTCCCTCCGCTCACTCCACTCTTGGCTCCGGTGATGCTCTTCTCTTGCTCGATCCTGCTTGCGAGGTGTCCATCTCTTGATGCAATGGTCCTTGTAGATATCTGGACAGCTCTGTCGGGTCCTCGAAGATGTGCGTTCTTCCTTTGCCATTAATTCTGAATCTTGTGGGACCCACAAATGAAAACATGATGTTCTCCTTCCTTAGCTTGTCTCTCAGAGCCAGGAACCTTTTTCTTATGTCAACTGTGGGCTTGGAGTAATCCTGTGTGAGGATTATCCTGTGACCGTTCCATTGCATGTTTTGGCTTTTTCTTGCTACTCCAAATATGGCTTCTGTATGATGTGATCGGAGAGGCTTGCATATTATTGGTCATGGTCCCGCCCTGTTCGTAGTTTTGAAGGCTGGCACTCTGTACGCTTTGTCTAGCTCGAAAGGGTTGTCGAATTTGATGTTCATGACTTTTGGGATCAGTTCTTCTATAAGGGCCATACAAGAACCCGTTTTGTCTTCCTCTCCCTCCGGGACACCTAGAATTCTTATGTTCCCCCTTCTGTTATGGTCATCTAGTTCCGCCGTCTGCCTTTGGAGTATCGCCGTTGTCTTCGTTAGTGCCATGAGTGCTTTATTTGTCTGTTGGTCTCCGTCTTCTATGTCGCTACCCTCTGTTCCACCACCGTCAGTCTATTATTTGCCGCATGGATGTCCGCTCTGATGGCGGCTAGTTCTAGTTGGATTGCATCCGTAGTTTGTTTTGTTGTTTTGGCTAGGTCGTGGACCTTAGCCAGTTTTTTTTAAGACCAAGTCCAGTGTGCAATTGATATCTGGCTTATGTTTGATGGGCGAGTCTGTTAGAGTGTCTCCTCTGTTCTTTTTTGACTGCTGTGTAATTTTGCCTTCGTTCCCAGCCATGATTGGCAGGCCTCGCTTTGCTTGATGGAGCTCAAATCTTCTGTCCCCTTTCCGCGCTGCGGGTTGGTAGGTCTGCACTTGTGAAAGCTCGCTTTGAGCTCTTTTGGTTTTCAGTGGTGCTTGTTGTGTGGCTTTGTCTTGTTGCTTTGTGGGCCCCCCTCTTCCCTATCTCTTGGCTCGATGCTGGTATGCTGAGGACCTTCTCTTGATCCTGTTGTCTTCGTGAAGCTCTTGTTAACGCCACCCCTTCTGTTAGCGGTACCTGCCTGCCGTCCCTTTGTTGATGTGTATTGGTCTACGCTTAGGTTCCTTGTGGCTTCTGCTATGGACAGCCACTGCCTTGGTTCGCACTTGTGGGTCCTGTTCACTTTCTGTTATTGTGGTTTTTACAGCCTCTTTCCCTGCCTGCTGGTCCTCCATGCTTTGGGGGTGGTACCTGGTCTGATTACCGCTGAGTTGCCTCTTCTATGTGCTTTCCGGCTGTAGCACTTTAGTGCAGGTTTTGGTCCCTGAAGGGTGAGTATTCAAGAGCTTGGTCTTTCTCTGGACTCACGCGGGTTTACCGTGTGCTCCCCTGTCTGGTCTGTGCTCATTTAGCGGGTCGTTCTGCGGGTCTGTGTTTCTGTTTATGCTGTTTTTTAATTTTATTATCTGTTTATGCTGCTTTTCAGTTTTTCCTTCTTTGGTTGTTTGTGCTGTCACGCCCCTCTGACTGCTTGGCGTGGTGGCTGCGCTCACTTGTGACACCATGGTGAGCTGTGACCGCTGGCCCCCTGCAGCTGGCTCCCCCGCCGCTCGTTCGTGAAGCTCCCCTCGAGCTCTGTGTCCCTCAGACACCGTGTTCTTTTTGCAACTCTCAGAGCTGGTGCGGTTTTGGCCTCTTCACCTCTCTTAGTCACTTGTGGGTTCGCGCTATTCTCCTTGCGCCTCTTATACGCTTTTTCTTTTCCCAAAATAGCGGCCCCCTCTTATCGGTTTTGTTTTTGCTCCCCCTCTTCGGCTCTGGCGTGTGGCTGGGGATCGCTTGGCTACTTTTTTGCTGGGCAGTCCGTGCCCTTTTCTTTTACTTCTTTGACTGCTTTTCTTATGTGCCTCTTAAGTTGTTGGGCCTCGTCTCGCACCGCGATCCCCTTCCCTTTGTCTTCCAGCGTTATTGGCATCTAACGTTACGTTCCTAAGATGGCGGCCCCCTGTTAAGTGCTTTCAGTTTCGTTTTGTGCCTTCGTGGGGATGGGGACTGCTCTCTTCTTCTACCCGTTCCCGGGGGGGCTGCAGGTGGGGTCGCAGTGGTAGACTGCTACACTGACCTCGTAGCTGCTTGTATCAGGAGGTCCGGTCGCTCCGACGTTCTTGTATGGGCACCCCGGCAGATCCCTCAGTTCCCAGGTGCCATCTTGGGCTCTCTGCTCTTCTTGGAGGATCTCTCAGAATTTTTTTCAGGTATTGGGTGGTTTGCCCTTGCTGTAGGTTTTCGGCATTCGGCCCCTCTACTTCCTGGGCCCTTCCAACGTACTTGGAGGTGGTTGTTTCCTCTCTTAGAGTGGCATAAGTTCGATCATTTCTCGCTTGCTCCCAGGGTTTAATGGAGTGTCGTATTCAGGCAACTATCCCCATTGCCGTCCAAACCACGCCCCAACACCGCAATTTCATCCAGGTAGGCGGCACTGAAATCCTCCAGCCCAGCCAACACCTGGTTGACCGACCTCTGAAAGGTGGCAGGGGCATTCTTCAACCCAAAGGGCATCACTTGGAACTGGTATTGTCCTTCTGGGGTGGAAAATGCTGACCTCTCCTTGGCCCCGTCGGTTAAGGCAATCTGCCAGTACCCAGACGCTAAATCAAATGTGCTGAGGAACTTGGCAGCTCCGAATGATCAATGAGCTCATCAGCTCTGGGGATTGTGTGCGTGTCAGTCCTGGTGACGGCATTGAGCCCACGGTAGTCCACACAAAACCGCAGTTCTGGAGTGGCCCCGGGTGCAGCTGCCTTTGGGACCAAGACTACTGGGCTGGCCCACGGACTGTTGGATGGCTCAACCACCCCTAACACCAACATCTTAGAGACCTCCTCTTTGATGCTGCCCTTGACCCGGTCAGCCAACCTGTACATTTTGTGCTTCACAGGGGGGCTGTCACCGGTGTCCAGGTCATGAGTACACCAGTGAGTAACACCTGGGATCAGGGAGAACAGCGTGGCAAACTGTCCCAGCAACCGGTGATAGTCGCTCTGCTGCTCGGTGGTCAGTGTCGTTGAGAGGATCACACCTTCCACTGACCCATCACCTTCCTTGGCCGACAGGAGGTCGGGGAGAGGCTCACTCTCCTCTTCCACACCGTCATGTGTCATCAAAAGCATGCTCACTTCAGACCTCTCGAAGTTCACCTGGGGTGAGGGAGAGTGCAGCCGAGCAGTTTGCGAGGGCCGTTTTCAGCCGATTTTGTTAGCGGGGGCCGATATTGCTGACCCCGGTAAAAAAAACAGCCCCCCAGGGGCCCAAAACCAGCCCCCACCCTAGCGGCCTACCGGGGAAACGCCCGGTGCCCGCTATGGCCAGTCCGGCCCTGGGCACAGGGTTCCACTAGGGCCATGACCCACACTTTTTGTCCAGGTTGAAACTCGACCAGAGTGACATTCTGGTCATACCACTTCTTCATTTCTTCCTGGCTGGCCTCGAGGTTCACCTGACCGAGTTTCCTGAAGCGGGCAGTTTGGTTCAGGAAGCCCAGCATGTAACTAAACACGTCCTGGGGAGTTTTCCTGGGAGCTGCCTCCCAGCCTTCCTTCACTGAACTCATAGGTCCTCTCACAGGGTGACCAAACAGAAGCTCAAAGGAACTGAACCCGAGAAACTTCTGGGGTACCTCCCTGTAGGTAAAGAGAAGGCACGGCAAGAGGACATCCCACTTACGCCTCATGGGTTCTGTTAGACCCTTAATCATGCCCTTCAAGGTCTGGTTGAACCTTTCTATCAGACCATTACCTTGTGGGTGGTAAGGGGTGGTAAACTTGTAAGGGACACCACACTCCTTCCACAGGGATGTCATATTCTTTGATATGAAATTGGTCCCCCTGTTGGAAACCACCTCTCGGGAACCCCACGCGGGAAAAGATCCCCATTAACGCCCGGCCCACCACTGGTGCCGTCGTTATCCTGAGACGGATTGCCTCCGGGTACCGGGTTGCATAGTCCACCAAGACCAGGATGTACCAGTTGCCCATGGCTGTCTTGGGATCCAGTGGCCCCACAATGTCCATCCCTACCCTTTCAAAGGGTGTCCCAACAACGGGGAACGGTTAGAGAGGAACTTTGACTTTTCTCCCACTCTTACCACTTGCCTGGCAGGTTTGGCAAGACCGGCAATGTACATCTGACTGCCTTCGCATTTGGGGCCAGAAGAAGTGGGTGACAAACCGCTCAAAGTTCTTGTCCTGCCTTAAATGTCCTGCCCAAGGCACGTCGTGAGCCAGACCCAGTAGGAAGGTCCTGAAATACTGGGGTACCACCAGCACACGGGCTGACCCAGGCTCAGCAACCCTAGGCTTGCTATATAGGAGATCATTCTCCCAGTAGATCCAATGTGATCCGGACTGATCACCCAGCCTTCCAGTGACCGGAAAAACACATCCACACATTCCAACCAAGTGTTGGCATCGGACTTCTTACTGGACCTGAACTGATCCCTGTACTTTTCAGGAGTAAGACCATACTTAGTGAGAGGGTGTCCTTCATGTCTGGATAGGTCAGGTGATACCCCTTACACAAAGCTATTAAAGTGTCCCTCGCTTCTTCAGGAAAGAGAGGCCACAATCCTGCTCCCCAATTCTCCTTAGGGACCCATTCATGAGGATTGCTGCCTCGTACCACTGAAACCACTTTTGTATGTCATCCCCCTTCTTGAATTCCTTGCCCACATTCTTGGGGATATGCATGATTCTGTCTGCCTGTCTTGACGAGTTGCTGCCACCATCCGAGCCAAGCCTACTCCTTAGCTCCAGCTCTTTAAGACCTTGCTCATGGTCTAACATCATTTTCCTTTCCTCCATGGCTATTCTTTTGTTTTCCCTCTCACTTTCCATCTTGAGTTTTTCCAACTCGAACTTCCTCACTTTTCGCCTGTCCTCCAGCTCCTCAGGGGACAGGCCACTGCTGCCTGGCCTGAAGGTTCCCCCCCTCCCAAAAGCACCTCCACCCTAGGAGTAGGCCCCTCCACCTCTCCACTAAGATTACCAGATTGCCCACTTGCTTCTCTGACCTCAACCCAGGCCCTCAGCGCCTTTTGTAGCTCGTCTTTCTTAGTGAGGCCTCTGACTTGGACTTTTAGGTTTTTGCAAATGGATTTCAATTCCCTAACAGTGTAGAGTTCCAACCTATCCTCCTCAAAGGCAATTTCCATGGATGCAACGGATGATGCTATTGATTCTGGCATGACGAAGTAGGAAGTTCAAATGGCAAGAACGAACAAAATCGGCCACAAAAAAAACGGACTAATATGTGGCACTTAATGGTCTGTGATATGGTAGAAGTGCACACCAATCACTGTAAGTCAAGTGCAAACTCAAGTCCTATCCTTACCGCTGATAACCAATGTTAGAAATGGGGGTCTCTAGTTGGCAAGGGCTTGCACCTTCGTCCAAGTAGGGACCCTTCTTCCTAGTCAGGATAAGGGAGTTACACTCCTAAAATGACCCCTGCTCACCCCCTTGGTAGCTTGGTACGAGCAGTCAGGCTTATCTTAGAGGCAGTGTATAAAGCATTTGCACATAACCAACAGTAATACAGTCTAAGGACTTCAAAAGGACACCACAGCAGTTTAGAAAAATAGCCAATATTTTTATATACAAGACTAAAAACTATAAGAACCCACAATACAGTACTTTAAAAATAGTTCCTTGATATCGATAACTCTGTCCGGGGCTATCTTGGCATCGTGAGCAAACAAATCCAAACAGTTCAGGCTGGTCACAGTGTCACGGACCAGCTACGGTGTCGGGAAGACCCGCACACAGTACCTGTTAGAGATGCAGGGCGCCGAGGCCCTTGAAGTCACTCGTGTTGCAGGTCAACCTCCTTTCTGTTGGGATCAGGAGCGCTGGCGTCGGCAGGCGGCGGGTGCTGCGGTGCGAAGTGCAGCAGTGTGGCGTGCGGTGCCCTCAGGTTACGGTGCGAGCAGCGGCTCAGTGGCAGCATCAGATGGCATCGCCGGTGAGACCAGGGTCGCAGTGCAAGGTACTGGTAGGTTACGGTGCAAGCAGCGGTGTCATTGCTGAAGCACTGTCGTCGGTTGACGAATGGGAGTTGATGGTGCCGGCGTCGGTAGGCCAAGGCTGCGGTGCGGGATGAGGGCAAAGTGTTGTGTAACTTTATGAGCGGTGCCCTCGAACCACGCAGCGGCATCGATTTCGGCGTGGAGTGGCATCGGCAGGGAGGCCAAGGCGTTGTTGTGAAGCGAGGTGGTCCGGAGTGCGGTTCCCACAGGTCGCGGTGCGAGCATCGGCTCGGTGGTGGCGTCAGCAAGCTTCGTTGGGTGTGACCAGGGTCGCTGTGGGGCGTTCGGCGGTGCCCAGGCTTCGGTGTGAAGCAAGGCGATGCGGAGTGCAGTGCCCACAGGTCGCGGTGTGAGCCGCGGCTCTGTGGCGGCATCAGCAGGTGGCGTCGGTGAGACCAGGGTCGCGGTGCGTTATTGCTGCGGTGCCCTCTGCGGTGCCTTCAGGTCACAAAGTCAGCAGCGGCATCATAGATGACGTTGAGTTGCTTTTCTTCTGTCGCAGCACAAAACACACAGTCCTCAGTGCTGAGGGCAGAAGAGCTGGAAGTCTTTGCTGTTCCTGAGACTTCTTGAACAGGGGGCAAGCTCTACCTCAAGCCCTTGGAGAAACTCACAAAAGTAGATTGCAGAAAGTTCAGTCCAGTCCAGTCCTTTCACTGCCCACGACAGAAGCAGCCACTGCAGGCCAATACCGCAAAGCACACAGCAAAGTGGAAGTCCCTCCTCACAGCTTCTCCAGCTCTTCTTCTTGGCAGTCTTCTTGATCCAAAAGAGTTCTAAAGTTCAGGGGTCTGGGCCCAAATATTTGTATCCAAAAATCCTTTGATCCTCTAGGCAGAGGGTGTTTGTGGCCAGCCAGAACCAGTTCTGCCTTCTCTATCGTGATTTCCTGACTGGGAGTGGAGACGGCATTGGCAGAGGCAGACCAGGCCCTTGGAGGTGCAAGGAAATCTCCCCCCTCTTCCCCCATCGCAGCCCAGGTCTATTCAGCCCTTTCCTCATATACCTAGACTATCGGGAGCCAATCTTGCTTCCTAGCCACCTGTCGTCCAAAACCCAGACAGGCAATCCACATTCCAGCAGAGGCACACAGGATGACTGAGCAAGAAAATACCTACTTCCTAAAAGTGGTATTTTCAAACAAGGATGTAAAAATCACCTTTACTAAAAGATGCATCGTTAGATTCTGAGGTCAGCCATACTAATTTGTATTTTCCCACCTAGTTCCCAGGGCCAGTTATGTTTATAAGATGTCATAAACAATCTTCCCATTATGTCCAATGGGGAACAGGTAGCCTTGCATTAGTGAAAAACGAAATGTGCTGTAATTCACTATCAGGACATGCCACACACACCAGGGCATGTCCTACCTTTCACATACACTGCACCCTGCCCACAGGGGTACTTTGGGCCTACCTTTGGGGTGGCTGACATGTAAGAAAAGGGAAGGTTAGGAACTGGCCAGTGTGTGCACAGGCCAAGTCGACAATGACAGTTACAAACTATGCGCAGACTCTGCAATGGCAGGTCTGAGGTACCTTTTCCAGGCTACTCACGTGGGTGGCACAATCCGTGCTGCAGGCCCACGCATAGCATTTGAGACCCAGGCCCTGGCACACTCAGTGCACTTTACTAGGGGCTGACAAGAAAACCAAAAAGCCATTCATGGAAACATCAATCCATAACATACTTTACCACAGGAGCACTTGCACTTTACCACTGATCAGCAGTGCAAAAAGTGCACAGAAACACTACACAGCAAATAATACTGGATGTCCAGCAAGAAATCAGAAAAATATACACACTAAATACATCAAATGATTACTTTGGATGTGCACTTTGACTTTCCCACACATCACAAAGAAAACACCTCATAATGATCACTGCCACACATCAGAATGGCAATAATCAAAACTCAAACACTTCATCTGGCGCAAACACTGCATCTTAGCCCACTCCAGACCGGGGGGTTTAAAGCCTGAGTTAAGAGCCTCAGCAACCAGGGTTCCGCTGTACCGAAGTAGACGCGTCCGTCCCCATTCGGATTCCAAAATCCCGGTTTCTAAGTCATCAAACCTCAGCTTTATGGTCTCAAAACACACTAGAAGGTTTGACAGTCCTCCCCTCTGCACCAAGGAAACTTACTGAAATTGGCCACCTTCCATGCAAGCATTCCAGGGCAAAAGGAGTTCCCACGTTCCCTCTACATTCTCATATGTTTCAGCTTTTTTCTTAACAAAGCTTACGAAAGCCTTCGGTACATTAAATAATCTCTTCAAAACAAAGCAACCTTGAACGTGATTAACCCAAACAAATTGCAAACACTCTGGGAGCCTGTCTGTGTGTGCAGAAAAGCTCAAGCAAGGCAGAGTCAGAATTCAGGATGACATGAAGCCAAGTCAAAGCCAATGTAAGAACTTCATATTACTTCCCAATGTACAACCCACTGCACATTTGTGCACCACTGCCTATAGCATCACACACTTCATTTCTCAGTGTACAACATAATGCACATTTGAGCACCACTGCTCATAACACTGCACTTCGAAACCAAAAAGTACATTCCATGCCTCACTCTCTGTCATGCTTTCAAATGCACATCCCACACGTTCTGTTCTTGGCAAGGCCGTTCCATTCTGTGACAGCTCCCACTGTAAGACTGCAATATTACAATAAAGAAACCTTCAAGAGTAACAAGGCATAGGCAGGACGTACATTCATGCTAGGGTAAAGTAAAACTCCAAAATACAATTAAAATGATGGTAGTCAAAGGTCATCACTTGGTGTCAAACCATAAGAGTGCCTCTAGCACTACAGCGCTGCCCCATATTTACGCCTCCCTTGTAAATATGGGGCAATGTCAAAATCAATGGGTATTGCAGTAGAACACCTACAGCCACACCCATTGCCAACCCCTTTCATGTTAAGTGGCTTGTGAATAAGGCAATGCCCCTCTCGCCACAGGACCATCGGAAAAAGTGACTTCTTGTGGCGATGGGGGCTTGTAAATAAGCCTCCAAATCCGCCTCGCTGGAAATTTTGCCTTTTGACAACCATGCGTGCGCTGTGCTACTCTGCAGTGTTCTGCATTGCTCGGCATCAGATTTTGTGAAGCCTATGGTTAGGAACTTTGCAGCTCTGCATCGGATCTGATGAAGCTTTCAGTCAGGAGCTCCACTGATCTGCAAGACTCTGTGTCACTCAGCATTAGATCCTATGAAGCCTTTGGTCTGCGGATCTGGGCAAACCTACATATAGGCTGGTGGAAGTGCACCCTGAGTCCAGCCAAGGGTTGAGGGCCCTGAGGACATCACTTGGGGGTCAGGGATCATTCCAACAGAGGCCAGCAGGTGGGACTAGGTCAGGTCCAGTTGGATATGATCACCTATGAAGCATGAAAAGGCCTCTGGAATTTGAGGTATCCCTGTAGTTTACACAGGAGGTCAGACAACTGACCCTTGTAGTTACATCTGGGGTTCTGGGTTCAAGGCAAGCAGATCTAATCTTCCTTTAGGGCAGTCCTTCTGAGTTTTCACAGGTTTAGGAGTGTTTTGATTTCAGGTTATGTGGATGCCAGTATCACGCCCAAGGCCAGCCTGTGGGTTGGGAGGGGGTGGCCCTTTGTCTAACTCTAAAGCTGGTTCTGATCAGTTTCCCCCTTTTCTCTCTGTTTGGCTCTAGCCTGGCTAGTGAAACTAAGGCTGGGACAGGCCTGCTGTCAGGTACCAACTTCTGTGTGGGCCAGGACAGTCCCCCTTTGAAGTGTAATAATTAGTTGGGCACAGCTCCTCCCCAACCATCCTATAATGAAGACCCTCACCTATGTACACCCAGGTCCTTTGTCCACTGTCTATGAGAAATGCACATCACACCACAGGAGAGCCATTAACAGTCAGGTGGCCCTGGACACTGGCAGAAAGGCATATTTAGATTGGGCAGGAATATGTAAACTTTCTAAAAGTTGCATTTTAAAAATAGTAATTGTTAGACTTGGCATCTTTCGGCATGTTTCCCCTGTCTTTTTGCTTCTGACATCCTGGTTTTGGTGGTACTCAGAAGCAGCCCAGGAAGGTGATCTGGACTGATGCCTGTCAAACCACTGTTAATGCCCTGAAGGCAGCCCTGTACACAGCGCTCGTGTTCAAGGCTCCCAACGTCTCCAAGGAATTCAGAGTGCAGACAAATACTTCAGAGCATGGTGTGGGAGTGGTGCTTTCACAACTGAACGACGAGGGCCTAGACCAGCCTGTAGTCTTCCTTAGCAGGAGGCTACTCCTCAGGGAACAGAGGTGGAGTGCAATTGAGCGTGAGGCTTTTGCTATGGTTTGGGTGCTGAAGAAGCTAAGACCCTACTTGTCTGGGACCCACTTCCGAGTTCAGACAAAGCACAGGCCCTTCAGATGGTTGATGCAAATGAGAGGTGAGTACCCAAAACTGTTGAGGTGGGCAATCTCCCTACAGGGAATGGACTTTACGGTGGAACACCGCCCTCGCTCAGAACACGCCAACGCTGATGGTCTCTCCAGGTTCTACCACCTTAGTGAAGAGAACTCCCAAGAGTGTGGGTAGTTCTTCTAACTTTCAGCTGGAGGGTACGTGCTAGACCTGGCATCTTTTGGCGTGTTGCCGCAGTCTTTTTGCTTCTGACCTCCTGGGTTTGGTAATACTCTCGATATTGTTTTTGCAGGTTTAGTGTTTCTGTGCACTTTAATACTGCACGAGCTCCAACTGTAAATTATATTTATGGACTGGTGTTTCCATAATTGGTTTATTTGATTTACAGTCAATTGCCCCCTAACACGTGCCGGAAGCCAGCTGTGGCATAGACGCCTTACTTGGTCACCAGCTGTTCCTGCGCAGTGTGTAGGGTGGTATAAGTACTGGGGTACCAAGCTGATGATGGCATCCAAGACAGTTGTAAGGAACTTGGATAGGGCTGGCCGTGAAACTCCTCCGACTCTGGCAGCTGTTGGTTGGAATGTACCAGAGGCCAACAGATGCAGCACAGCCAGCAGCTTTGTCTGAGGTGGGATGTTGGTTGTCCGCTGTGTTAGTACTGTCGGCCTGTGGGCAATGATGGTCAGGAGGCAGAGGATGGTTGTCCTTTTGATCCTGTAGTGGGCAATGACATTCTCTGGTGTTGGGTCAGTGAGGTTGGTGAGTTTTCTAATGGTCCGCGGTATTTGTCTGCGCTGCCTCTGGGGTGGTCCCGGAGGGTGGGTGGTGGACCTGGGGGTGGTGGCGGTGGGTGTAGTTGCCCTCTTAGGGCTCTGGGCTGCATGATCAGTAGCTCCATGGCATCTGTTGTTCTTCAGGTGTGGCTCTGGGCTGTGCTCCCTTGCCTGGTGCCGGTTGTCATCCGACTTTACACCAGGTAAGAGCAGGTGTTAATTTCCTGCAGCTAACGCGCCTTATCGCATGTTTTGTGTTCTTTTCGCCGATCTAGCTTGTCGTTGAGAATGTTGTGAAGTGGTGTTGATGCCTGTTTTGGCACGGGAACGCCTACTCTGCATCTCATTAACTTTAGTTGCCGGGGTCATCTGTGGCGATGTTTTTTGCGACTGCTATCTCAGGTTAACTGGTGATATGGGCTGTTAGCACCAGCTTGTGAATGGGGCAATACATTTATCATGAGTTTGGCTGCGATAAAGTGACGATAACTCGGCGATAGATCCTTGAGAATATTCCCCTCTGTCTCTAATACAGTGCACTGGGTGTGCCCAGGGCCTGTAAATCAAATGTTGCTAGTGGGCCTTTAGCACTGGTTGTGCCACCCACACAAGTAGCTTTCTAAAGGTTTCTCAGACCTGCCACTGCAGGTTCTGCGCATAGTTTTTCACTGCCATGTTGACCTGACGAGTGTACACACTTACCAGGCCCTTCCCTTTTCTTACATCTAAGTCACTCCTAAAGTAGGCCAAAGGTAGCCCAATGAGCAAGGTGCCATGTAAGCAAAAGATAGGACATGCAGTGGTGTATTTTTGCATGTCCTATTAGTGAAATACTGTGTATTTCGTTTTCACTGTTGAAAGCTGTCTCTCCCATAGATTAACATGAAAGCTGATTGGTAACACTTTACCAATGTAGCTTGCCAGTGGGAGCTGATAGAAAAATGGATTTTAGAATGCCTGAACTCAGGATTTAAAAATACATCTTTCAGTAAAGATAATTTTCATATTGTGTGCTTGAAACTACAACTTTTAGAAAGTGGGAACTTGCCTCTGTCTTTTGTGTATTCCCTGTCTGGGTTTGGAGTGACAGGGGCAGGGGTTGTGCATTCACACTAGACGGGCACAAGAGGGGGGTTGAGGTGTGCCTTGCCTTTCCTGGGTGACTCATAGCCAGGCTGAATAGACCTTTCTGCATTTAGAGTAGTGGGAGGAGTTGACACTTGCACCTGAATGGGCTGTGGCTGCCTTCCAGAAAGCTGTCTCCCCCTCCTGGAGTGAGCCTGGCCTGATCCAGGCAAACTGGTTTATGTATGCCAATGGAACTCTGTTTGTGCCACCTTCAAAGGGAAATGTGTTATAAATATTGGGGCCCTGGCCCCAGAACTTTAGAACTCTTTTGGATCAAGAAACATGACAAAATGAAGAGCTGGAGAAGCTGTGAGAAGAGATTACTGCGTTAAAGGGAATGATATTTAGCAGGCAGCAATAAGCCCAAAAAAGTGGCTTAAGGTTGCCTAGTAAATATGGAGCAGGCTCCTGCGCCACCGGAGAGTCACAAAAAGTGACGTTACGGCGGCGCAATCATTAATGAGGCCCTGTGTGTTTCGTGCTGCAGCAGAAGAAAAAGCAACCTGACTTAGTCAACGATGCCGCTGCCAGCTCTACGACCCAAAGGCACTGCAGAGGGCACAAGTTTAAGAGAGAGAGTAACCCTTGAACCCACAGGAACTTTGTATAATACAGTAAAGAAAAAAAAAGTGTTCCCTGGGTGTCTTTATATTTATCTTTTAGGACAATTCCACTAATCTCATCACGATTGACCACTCACATTTGTTAACCACATTTAATCTGTTCTTTCTTTCACTTACCCCACACACGTAAGTGTGTGGGGTGAGCCAAAAAATTCCAAATGAGTCACTGGTTCCAAATGTACATTCTATTATTTATTTAAAAAAATGTTTAGAAATTTAAAAATTATTCTAGGAGATTTAAAAGTTTTTGTGCAGAGTGTTGTTGCTTGAAAGATGATGGTTTGAATTCTTTAGCAACAATTCTATATTTCACAAGTTCTTTGGCATCAACATTTCATCCTTAATACAGTGCCTAGTGCCAATAAACAATATTGCAAAAACAGTTTATACAAACAATAAAAAAGATGTAAACATTTTTTTCAACCAAAAAGGTTTGTTTTGTCGACGCGTTTCGGTGGATTCAGCTATAAGCCCCACCTTCTTCAGGACAGTTATAAACACAAAGTAATCTGTAAATATAAAAATCCAAAATAAACATACATCAGGAGTTACAGTTTTTTTATCACATTTTCACCAAGTTATTACATTCTATTGCTATGCTGTTTGTGGTCCCACTTAGTTGATTATTAACATATGCTTTATCCATTGCTCACCAGTCATACACTCTAGTAAGCCACCTTAATTTACAATTACTCACACATCCTCTGCATCTTTGCTTTCTTATCTCTAATTTGCATACCTTTATTAGGCCTATTCCATATCCTTATGTTAATTCTGATACGTCTATTCACAAGTTGCTCTGCCGGTTTGTTAATTCCACCACCTGCGGGTATAGACATTCATCTGATTATGGTTCCACCCTTGTGTCTAGGTTTTTAGATTTCAATTTCGTTCTGGCCACCTATATGTCTCATACCTGTTTTCTTTATGTAGCAGAACGCCTTTTGATCAATATTCGGGCCTTTAAGTAGGTAAAGTTGCAGCCGTTGTTTATATACTTATATATTGGGCAGCTAGAAGGCAAATATTTATCTCTTTTAATTTTTTTGCCACCTCTCTCTGGTTTAATTTTTGTGTGGGTATGTTAAATAAAGCACTCATCATCTTTAATCAAAGCACGTTTTTATATGGTGGTTTCCACTATTTAGTTTCCGTGCGCCTTGTGTTTCACTCCAGGAAGCTTGCTATGGAGGCAGACTGCTGGGTGAGTACCAGGCTCCACAAGAAAGTGTATGGGGAGACTCTGTTAAAGGGGGCAGGGTCCCTAGCAGAAATAGCAGAAAAGAGTGGGGACAAGGGTAAAGGAAAGGAGTTCTCTAAAGGGCCCCAAACTAGTACCCAGGGTAAGGATTCCCACCCCTGCAGGATTCAAGAAACCATGGGTCTCTTCAGGAGAGCCTGCAGAGACGGGACCCCGTAAGTGCTATACATGTGACCAGGTGGGTCACCTGAAGTGAGATCCAAATGCCCAAAGGGGGCAAAGCCACCCACAGGTGAGCAGACCATGGTGATGGCTAGTGTAGCGCTTTGGGAGGAGGAGGAGCCATAGAAGGATAGTGGCCGTAGAGATAACCCTTGTCTCGCTAGGGGACAGTGAGAAGACCCAGAGAAGCCAGGTGCCTGCAAACACTAAAAAGTACAACATCTGGGTGACCATCAATGGGAAAAGGGTAGAGGCTGTCAGAGATACTGGAGCCAGGGTGTCCTTAGTAAGGTGCCACCTGGTCTGTGAGGAGCAAGAAGGCCCTTATGCATTCCATCAAGTATTTGCTGTAGACAATTCAGAGCACCAGAGTAAGGTGGCGCAGGTTCCCTTTGAGGGTGGGGGTCTCAGGTCCCTTGAGAGTGGTTAGGAGTCCTACCATGCCTGTAGATTGTATGGAAGGAGGTGGAGCTTAGGTCTCACTTGGAGATGCATGGGTTGCCAAAGTGGGCATGCATGACCACTCAGTCCAAGGCAGGGGGCGTGGAACTGAGGTTCCGATGGTCCGGAAGGAGGCTGACCTTGAGGAGGTGGCCCCGGAACTTACAGAGGACCAAGTGGCTGTACTGGGGGACTTATATGAGCTGGCCCATTGACAGCAAGAAGGGGGTCCTACCAGGGAAGAGCTCAGCAGGGAGCAGAAAGAATGCCCTTCTCTAGAGGTTTTGTGGCAGCAGATTGAAAACCAGGCAGCTGGTGATCAGTCTGGGTCACACAGGATCTACTGGGAGAATGATCTCCCAGGAGATCCGCACACAAAGCACTCTACAATGCCGGACCAGCTTACCTCAATAAACGACTGTCCTTGTACACCTCGAATTGCCAGCTGCGCTCCGCCGACCGTGCCCTCGCCACGGTCCCACGCATCCGCCGAATGACCACGGCACCGCACCGCAAAGACATGGAATACCCTCCCCCCATCTACATAAGGCCCAGGACCTGCTGACCTTCAGGAGACGCCTCAAGACCTGGCTGTTTGGCCCGTAGCTGCCCCCCCCCACCCCCCCGCCCTTAGTGCCTTGAGACCCTCATGGGTGAGTAGCGCATTCTACAATTGTATTGATTGATTGATTGATTGATCTCCTATACAGCGAGCCTAAGGTCGCTGAGCCTTTGTCGGCCCGTGTGCTGGTGATACCCCAGCGCTTCAGGACCTTCCTACTGAGCCTGGCTTACAAAGTGCCTTTGGGGCAGGACAAGGCCTTTGACCAGATTGTCACCCACTTCATTTGGCCCCAGATGCAAAGGCAGTTAAATGCCCATTGCATGTTTTGCTGGGCCTGCCAGGCAAGTGGTAAGAGTGGGAGGAAGGGGAGAGCCCCTCTCCAACCATTTCTGGTGGTGGGCACCCCTTTCGAGCTGGTAGGGATTGATCTGGTGGGGCCCATGGACCCCACGACAGCCATGGGCAACAGGTACGTCCCGGTCTTGGTGTACCATGCCACCCGGTACCCAGAGGCTATCCCTCTGAGGACAATGACGGCACCCATGGTGGGCTGGGCATTGGTGGGGATCTTTTCCAGAGAGGGCTTACCCTTAGAGGTGGTGTCCAAACAAGGTACCAATTTCATATCCAATTTATTTGACATCCCTGTGGAAGGAGTGGGGTATGACCTGAGAATGAAATGGTAAAATACCAGGAGCTTTATGGACGTGAAGACGCCGTATCTTTCTATACGAAAAGATATTTTCAACACCTGACTGGAAGGTCGGTGATTGAAGACACAAGTTGAACTTTTAATAGAGGAACAAAATCAACTGTATTTTTAAATAAATTTACACATCAGTGGAATTCAAAAATTGGGCAATAAAGGAATGACAAGTTGCCTGCATTAAATATTTAAATACAACACGAAAATACAGACAATCATGAATGACGGGGGCATCTATACAGTTGTTTTTAAACAATAAACAGAAGACCAACCAGCTTCAAACGACACACATAATAAATAGAAAAAGACACATCCTTAAAATGATCTTTTAACCAATCACTTGAAATGGCACTACATATCTAGAGGCCAGAGATGAGCACAACGAGTAGGAATAACATAAGACACCAATTCTGATATATAATTTATTTACTACTGAAAGGAGGAGTAAGTCCCTGATTGTGAGTCCTGAAAAAGGTGGCTGATAAATCGATTCCCATACCACTGAAACGCGTTGACACCTACTTGGTCGAATCCAACCATAATCATTTCTGGAAAAGGAATAGTAATCCTACCAGTCCTTCTGTTTCACATTAAATGGTGGATCGCTGTATGTAACAGCTTATGGTGAACTGTGCTCATAGGTTTTCCTTGTAATT
The DNA here is from genome assembly GCF_964261635.1 of Lissotriton helveticus. Taxonomy (NCBI): domain Eukaryota; kingdom Metazoa; phylum Chordata; class Amphibia; order Caudata; family Salamandridae; genus Lissotriton; species Lissotriton helveticus. The sequence continues at coordinate 1,458,424,617 of NC_136057.1, forward strand.
GTACTAAGTGTTTTTTATTTATTGTATCTTCTCTGTGGATGTTTTTAAACATATTTAACATATATTGTATTAGGCAGTGGATTTCATATTGTGTATGAATTTTGTATGTATTGTACATAATTTGTACATGATTTTAACAACTTTTAGCAAGTTTGTTCAGTGCTCTTCTTGATAGAAAAAATAAATGATTTTTAGCACTACATCTCAATTTCCGGGTATATATATGTTATGAAATATTGCATTTGTGGTTATAAAAACAGAATGTGTGCAAAGTGAGTATGGAATGCTAGGGGGAACAAATGGAAATGTTAGAATAGTTATCCAGGGGAAGTTTTACTTTTCTGCTTGTTTACAGTACCCTGTTCCCTTTGACAGTGGGGTCACCTCACTAGTTGTTTAACTGACCTACAGGTTCACCACTCCCTACCACCCCCAAGGTAATGGGTTGGTGGAGATATTTAACCAAACCCTTAAAGGCATGATCAAAGGTCTGTCATAACCTATGAGGCAAAAGTGGGAATCTTCTTACCATGTCTTCACTTTCCTTAAAGGGAGGTACCGAAGAAGTCGTTAAGGGTTCAGTCCCTTTGAGTTGCTATATGAGCACCTTGTGGAGGACCTTTCAGTCTGGTGTAAGAAGGCTGGGAGACAGCTCCCAGGAAAATGGATGAGTTTAGTTAAATGCTGGCCTTTACAAACCAGATTGCGCGCTTCAGGAAGCTCGCTCAGGTGAACCTGGAAGCCAGCCAGGAAGGGATGAAAAGCTGGTATGACCAGAATGCCACTCTGGTTGGGTTTCAACCTGGACAAAAAGTGTGGGTAATGACCCCAGTAGAGCTGTGTACTCCAGGACAAGTGGACTGGGCCTTTTGAGGTGCTGGAAAGCAAGAGTGATGTCATCTATCTGGTGCCCTTGCAGACTCCCAGGAAACCTTTAAGGGTCCTCCATGTGAACCGCTTCAAACCTCACTTTGAGAGGTCAGAAGTAAGCATGCTCTAGGTGACAGATGATGGGGTGGAAGAGAAGTGTGAACCTCTCCCTGACCTCCTTTCTACCAAGGAGCGCAGTGGGCCAGTGGAAGGTATGATCCTCTCCCCTTCACTGACCCCAGAGCAGCAGGGCAAGTGCTGACAGTTTTTGGGGCAGTTTTCCAGCCTGTTCTCCATCACCCCGGGTGTTACTCATTTGTGCGTCCATGATGGGGACACAGTCCTGTCAAACACAAAATTTACAGTTTGACTGACAGGGTCAAGGCCAGCATAAAAGAAGAGGTTTCTAAGATGTTGGCACTATGGGGTGATTGAGCCCTCCAACAGTCCATGGGCCAGCCCAGTGGTTTTGGTCCAAAAAGGCTGCAGCATCCATTACCCTGCCCGAACCACAGTTCTGTGTGGATTACAGACAGTTCAACTCCATCACCAGGACTGACGCACACCCCATCCCCAGAGCTGGTGAGATCATAAATCAGTTTGGGAGCTGCCAGGTTCCTCAGCACGTTTGATGTGACGTCTGAGTACTGGCAGATTGTTTTAACTGATGGGGCCAAGGAGAGGTCTGCATTTTCAACCTCAGGAGGGCACTACCAGTTTCATGGTATGCCCTGTCGATTGAAAAATAACCTTGCCACATTTCAGAGGTTGGTTAACCAGGTGTTGGCTGGACTGGAGGAGTTCAGAGGTTGGTTAACCAGGTGTTGACTGGACTGGAGGAGTTCAGCGCTGCCTACCTGGATGACATTGCCGTGTTTATTTCCACTTGGAAGGAACACCTGCAGCACCTCTGTGAAATGTTGGAGGCGGTGTAGAAGGCAGCCTCATTATCAAGGCCTTTAAATGCCAGATCGGGCAGGGATCAGTGGTATACTTAGGACACCAGGTAGGCAGCGGCCAGGTGGCACCCCAACAACCTAAGATTGACACCATTCTGGCTTTGGGTCCCCCCCAAGACCTAGAAAGAGGTGAGGGCCTTCTTAGGTCTCACCAGTTACTATAGGAGGTTTCTCAAGGGCTATGGCACTTTTGTTGCCCCCTTGACTGAGCTGACTTCCAAGAAGCAGCCCAGGAAGATGATCTGGACTGATGCCGGCCAAACCTCTTTTGATGCCCTGTAGGCAGCCATGTGCACGGCGCCCATGCTCAAGGCACATGACTTCTCCAAGGAATTCATAGTGCAGACAGATGCTTCAGAGCATGATGTGTGAGTGATTCTCTCACAACTGAATTACGAGGGCCTAGACCAGCCTGTAGTCTTCCGTAGTAGGAGGCTACACCGTAGGGAACAGAGGAGGAGTCCAATTGAGTGTGAGACTTTTGCTGTGGTCTGGGCGCTGAAGAAGCTTAAACCCTACTTGTTTGGGACTCAATTCCGAGTTCAGACAGACTACAGGGCCCTCAAATGGTAGATGAGAACTCAAAACTGTTGAGGTGGTCCGTGTCCCTACTGGGAATGGACTTTACTGTGGAACACCGCCCTGGCACAGAACACGCCAACGCTGATGGTCTCTCCGGGTTATTCTGCCTTATTGAAGAGAACGCCCAAGAGGGTGGGTAGTTCTCCCTACTTTCAGCTGGAGGGTACATGTGTTAGACCTGGCATCTTTTGGCGTGTTGCCTCTGTCTTTTTGCTTCTGACCTCCTGGTTTTGGTGCTACTCTGGATATTGTTTTTGCTGCTTTAGTGTTTCTGCGCACTTTAATACTGCTTATCGGTACTAAAGTGCAAGTACTCCTACTTTAAATTGTGTTCATAGACTGGTGTTTCCATAATTGCCTTATTTGATTTACTACTAAATCCCTAGTACAGTGTACATTGTGTGCCCAGGGCCTGTAAATCAAATGCTACTAGTGAGCCTGCAGCACTGATTGTGCCACCCACTCAAGTAGCTTTTAAAAAATGTCGCCGACCTGCTACTGCAGGGTTGGCACGCAGTTTTTAACTGCCATGTCAACCTGGCAAGTGCACACACTTGCCAGATGTGCCTTCTCTTACATTTTCTTACATCCAAGTCACTGCTAAGGTAGGCCCAAGGTAGCGCCATGGGCAAGGTGCCACGTATGCAAAAGGTGGGACATCTAGTGGTGTATTTTTGCATTTCCTAATAGTAAAATACTGGGTATTTCAATTTCACTGTTGAAAGGCTATCTCTCCCATAGGATTTAAAAATACATCTTTCAGTAAAGATGAATTTCATATTGTGTGTTTGAAAATATCACTTTTAGAAAGTGGGCACTTTCTTGCTTGACCAGCCTGTGGGCCTCTGCCTTTTGTGTATTCCCTGTCTGGGTTTGGAGTGACAGGAGCAGCGGATGTGCATTCACACTAGACAGGCACAAGAGGGGGGTTGAGGTGTGCCATGCCTTTCCTGGGTGACTCATAGCCAGGCTGAATAGACCTTTCTGCATTTAGAGTAGTGGGAGGAGTTGACACTTGCACCTGAATGGACTGTGTCTGCCTTCCAGAAAGTGTGGTATGGCCTTACGACACCACTAGCAGGGGCATCAAAACTCACATTATTGCTGCTTTCAGTTGCTTTTGCTAGGGGAGGGATTGCCAAAGCCAAAAATGTTTTTTTGCCTGTGGGCTGTTGATCCTCACGCTGCTCTCAGGTGCAGAAGGGCCTATCAGTAGGCAGTATGTGTATATGAAGGGTTTTAAGTGGGCCGGGTCTTTCCGGGTCTCAAACTCAGTAGTAATTTACAACAGACATTGAAAGAGGTCCCTTACGGGCCCTGTATTCATGTCCTTACCTTTCCTGGCAAAAACACTGACCGATTTCTGAGCAATGAGTGTAAAAGCGTTAATATAATCCATGTTGTTCCATTTTATATACATATATTCTTTTTTTGGGTGGAGTTTTATATAGCGAAAACTAGACCCGAAGGTATCAGAGTGCTTTACATGAATACTAGTTGCGTTACAGGTGGACAAATTAATTTTTTTGTTCGGTGCGGGAGATTAAGCGATTTGCACATGATGTTGAGCATCCCTGCCGAGACTCGAACCCGGTTCAAAGCTTCGAGGTCGACCGCTCTAGCCGTTAGGCCATTTGGCCACATCCTCTCCACAATTCACAACCTTTACTTAATTTTGCATCTCCCTAAGAGTGTCCACTTTTTCCAGGTTGTTGTGTTTCTGTATTTTTTCTTTCCTGTAGTATAATGCTCTTGTATAGTGCATACTTTAAACTGAGTCGCATCCAGGTCTTTATAACTGGCTACAATTGAGTTGAGGTTGACGACAGTGCAATTTTCTCATAGGTCCCATTAGTGTGAAAGAAAAGTGCTCAGAATGCATGACCGTCCAATCATTGGCCTCTCTGCAAAGCACACAGAGCAGTGGCGGCATATGCCAGCTGCAGTGTACATTAACACTGTAAGGGCATTTTAATTTTCATGTTTTAACCACACCCTTAGTTAGGTATATAAGCCACCCTCCTTTTAGCGACACCCCCGCTTTTTTTATCGCACTTAAGGTCCTGTCTATATGGACTGGAACGATGGATCTCATAACAAATTGCGTTCTGTCCTGTATAACGTAACCGTTTATCTTTAGAGATTCTGTTAATAATTACAATTAGGGCTCCCGGTTTTATGGTATTTATTTTTATGCATTTCAGTCTGTATTCATCCATATTTCTTTTTTGCTAATTGTATCTGTATTTATCCATATTTATTTTAGGTTTTGTGGAAAAATTAAGCTGAAATTAGTACATCTCCACATTTATTTAACCGATAAATATGCACTCATGCTTGAATGTCTGTCAGGTTTCAGTGCTGTGAACACCCGCAGAAGATAAATCCGGGCACTTAAATGAAAATATGCACATTTCAGTATTAACCTTGTGCTTATCTAATGCTGTTAAAGCCTCTTTACTAAAATTCCTTTCTTTTTTAACCCCCTTATCTCTCAATCCACACTTCTATTGGCCTTGCAGTCATGGCAGGCAGTATTTAGAAATACTCAAAAAGCAACCCAATTTCCGTTTTTATCCACATTTAAAAATAAACACAGACAAGAAAATGAATGTTTGCTGTCTGTATTTATCTGTAAAAATCTGTAAAAACGGGAAACAGGGAACCTTAATTACAATATAATAAGACAAGAAGGAATGTTTCTTTTCTGTTTCTTGCCCTGAACTGTGCCCTCAGGGCAGCAGTGGGCGTAGTGGACACTAAAAGGTTATACGGGATATTTGTAAGTTTTTGTGCAGTGTTTTCATCACAAAAGTGATGCAAACCAGTGCTTTTTTTTTCCTGATCTTTCCAGTTCTAAACTTGTTTAGCGCTGGAAAAAATGTGAAAGTAACACAAAGCAGCGCATAGCACTGCTTTGCATTACTTAGTGCCATAGGGGTGTACCATGGGTGGAGCATGGACATTCCCCTGTAACCACCCAAGGTTTCTGATGCTGAACCCCTTTTACTAAATAAAGAAGACCGGGTTTAGCGCAAGAAAACTGCGCTCTTTTGAAATAAGTGCAACGAAGGAGAAATGCTTTCATTTTTCCTTCCTTTTCTGACTTTGTACGTGTGCTGCACTGTACAGCACACATACAAAGAGGGAAAAGGGTTAAAGCCAGTCTCTGCATAGTATTTTGTACTGGAAGGGCGCCCTTCCAGTACAAAACCTGTGTTAGATTCATGGAGACACCCTTGCACTATGGCGCAAAGGTGTCTCTGTGGCGCACATTAACTGATTTCAGCGCCAGCGCCATCAAAAGGTTTGAGGAGAGTGCCATATTCTTGTACATATGAATGAATGAATGTTTATTGTTTAGTGAGTTAAAACTTTAACAATTTATCACACGAATAAATATCACACGAATAAAAGTCATCAGTAAAATGTCATCATTTAAAAACCTAAAAGCTTTACATACTCAGTTATTATTGTAGTGAGATGTGTGACGTACAATTAACGCTTACTAGGTACCAAAACATCACCATTCTGCAGCTCAATTAAGAGTAGCTTTTCTGACCTAGTAATAAGGTTACTGGTGTTATCCACTTAAATATCATGAATAATAAGATTTCTTAACATATCATAAATTACTCAGCCTGCTTTATAGCTACTGTTTCTGTTTTCAGTGCACGAACATGACTGTCAAGAAATGTTATCAGTTGGCAATTGATTTGGGGATCAGACGGGTCCAGCCCTGCTATTATGGCCACTCTGCATGTCCTTATTCTTCTGGTGCTAAACGCTTTTCTTAACCCCTTGTGTGCTGCTGTCGGCCAGCACTACCTAGCTAGTGCTGCCGTCGGCCAACGGCCAACACGGCCCCGCCCATTTTGCGGAAGTGCCGCACTGCCGCGAAATCGCAGCCGCGGCAAAGGGGTTAATAAAGTGACTCGTGCTGTGCAAAGTTTTCTGCATGTGCAAATTAGGTGAATAAAGTCCCCTTTGTTACTGCCGCAGAGTCGGCATAGTGTCGGCCCTTTATGGACCCAAGCAGGCTGGTCTGCGATCGAAGGTAATTTTCCAAGCGAAGAGCCATCAGTTGTCCTTTCCTGTAAATATGGCGCTCTCCTCCTCTCTCCTTTTCAAGCAGCGCAGCATTTGCAACTAGTGACCCGCGCTGCATGAATACGTGGTATATCTGCCCCTCAATGCACTATTTCAACTCCTGTCCTAGAACATTTGGGGAAAGAGCAAATTTCCCCCAAATAGTCCAGAAGGTTATTTACTATTCTGACTCCAGACCTGAAATATTGTGGGAAACTTTATGAATTCCCCAAGTATTTTAAGAAATGTTTGAAAAGTAACAATTTTGAATTCGAAAAAAGTGGTGCCCTAAGGGTGCATCTCAGGGCGAAGAACCAGAAATACTGAATGTCACAGGCAGTAAAGCAGCCGTAAACCGGCAAGGGAGAGCCTATAAAACCTTTACTGAAGTTGCCGAATCGGGCATTAGCCCACTTGGGTTAATGTAGGGTGACCAGCTTTTTAAAGCCTAAAACCGGGACATTTAACAAAAATAGAAAAAGTACTACAATTTTACATCAACCAAGCCCACAGAATGACAGCGCTTATCGGCATAGAATTACAGAATAGGAACAAAGAAAATAAATCAATACAATTTTTAAAAACAGTATCATGCCTGTTAATTACATTGCTTTCTTATACCAGCTGCTGGTGATCCCTGCTTTAGAAAACAGAAAACCGCACCTCTCTTTTCACTCGACTCTCTCTAAAAACCTGGCCATGAACTAATTTTCTCGAAATCTGCGGGGACAACTCATGAAAAAGCGGGATTGTTCCGACAAATCCGGGACACCTGGTCATCCTAGGTTAATGGTCAGCCAGTCTCTTCCTTGATATAAGAGGAGCCGTGAAGGGGCGTGGATACATTGGGAGTAGAATGCATGTATAGGCGGCGCACGTGGACACCTTCGGCTACAGCAGGGCTGGGCCTTTCGACCCACTCCCACACCGCGGCTGTGCATGTCAAGCAGATGATGTGCGGGTGTTCCTGAGGCCTCTGCTCTCAAAACTCCATCCTACGTCCGGTCGTCTTTTCAAACGCCTGCAGGGCGCTGCAGACTACTGCCCTATCGCCCCTCCCCTTCCAATATTTTTTTGTCACCCTGCAATTGTCATGCTGCAGCGTCACCTAGTGGTAGGTAGCTGTAAATGCAGCACAAATGTATCGCGGTCTTATTTTATGTGGATCTGTGGCAAACACGCACTTCTGAGCAAGACAAAAATGTTACTAATTGGACAATACTGGCAGTGCACCGTTCAATAGTGCCGATGTGCTTTACTGACAGTGTCAGCACTTCCCTGCTGGACCACTGGCCCTTTAATGTGCCTGCGTTAGCACTTCTCATCATGGTTGGGCCTATACTTTCAACGAAAAAGTGCCAGATTGGCATTGCACATCAGAGCCGATGCCGATGCTCTGCGTGCAGTGGTGAGACAGTTCTGTTGTTTCTCCTGTTGGCTGCTGTACTTTTCTTTAAATCATACCAATATTTCTTAACAGCGTTTTTATACCAGCAATACAGTGACTTTCAAACGTTGTCATGCTGCCATCAAGAATAATTTAATTGGGCCCCCACCAAATGACTCATTTTCTCATAGTTACTTTATTTTTAGGTCAGCACACTGCTTTAAATGGGCCGGTACTGCCTGGTACTAAGTACCAGCACTTCTCAAGTGAGACGTAATTCTTTTAATTGGCGAGTACTGACATTTCCCAAAAACCTGCCCTTCTATTTTTCCATTTCAAGCACTGGGTCAGCACATGCGCTGTCGCTCGCGAGACATTTTGTTCACTCACAGTGCGTTAAGAGGCCGCCCATTGCTTACCATTGGTTGGCTTTATCAGCACTCTCATTTCCTTGCTTCTCTTTGGTCAGCGTGTGCTGGTTTCACTGTTTGTCCTTCCCCTGGAGCATTGCAAAGCTAATGTCTACTTACCTAGTGACCATCCACTGCTTCTTTTTTCTTTTAGTTGCAGCATCCCATAGGAGTGCATGTGTTTGCAGGCTGTCCCCCCCTTTTGTTGGTTGCTCTGTCCCTTCCACCCCCCATGCATTGTTGTGTGCCCCTTCCTATGTTGTTGCTTGCCCCATCATCCCCCACCCTCTTTGTCTTATTGCTTGCCCCCTCCCACTCTTCCATTCTAGTCTGTGCTGTCGTTCCTCACTACCATCTTGCTCCATTCTGTTGTTTGCCCCCTCCATCTCTCACCGTCCTATGTTAAAGATTACATTTCAACAAAAACATCTAGCTTTGCAACATGTACCCCCTGCCATGTTGCACAACAAAGTGGATGCTGTGCAGCATGGTTCATAGTTTAGAATAAAAACAATATGATGAGGCCAGTGCCTGCTGCATGATAGCCCTATTTAAAAATTGTTGGTGGGAGAGCCGGGTGGAAGGCATTTACACCCTCCGAATTGTATGCCCGCCCTTCCTCAGAGATGCCTCCCATCACTTCCTCCAGGCAGCAATTACAAAAAATCTTAGCGCTTTTTTAAAACTTTCAGAAATGTTGGTTAGCAGCTTTGCCTCTGTGCATCAGGGCTAAAAACATTGACAAAGTCAATAACTCACACATGTGGGGTCTATTGGCTTTGCCAATGCTTTTAAAAAAAACATTTCCAGCAACTTTCATCTAGTGGATGATGTCCTATGATCACAAATAAAATACATCTGTCTTTAAGCCTCATTAAACAGATGCAAGTAACTGCCAGATACACTAAAGAAATCACTAGGTACTACCTTTCTCCCGACTCCCAACTTTCCATTGATTGGAACATAAATGTAATTTAGCCAGAATTGCGCCATTTGATCAAATGGATATATTGAGGATGGAACTCTGGTCTTCTCAGGCCCCACACTTCAACTTGGACACTGTTCAGTAACCAGAGGCCTGTCCCTTTAACACAGATCAAGATGTTAATGTCTGGTGCTCTTACACCGTTTGTCATCAAAAGAACCCACTCCATATGTTCAGCCACGTTCAAAGCCTCAAGAAAGGATACATGTTTTGAAAGAAGCCTCAGAGGTGAACACTTTTCAGCACAGGATACAGAGACAATTAATGGGTACATACCCTTTTATGTACAACAATGAATACATAAACAAAAATATGCTAAATGTAGGCCAATCCATGCATTTCATGGCAGCACAACGCAACATCATGTTTTTGTACACCTTAACAGGGACAACTAAACTCTTGAGTAAACATAGGCTTACGCCCTAGCTTGATGTGTGGAGTGACTATGTGATGTTACATCGCCTGAGATACAACGCATGCGATTACAATGCGGTCCTTACAACGACCGCGTTGTTCCAATGCATGCCATTACATCGCAAGTCGTTTCTATGACTTGCTGTAGGGGGTGCGCTGGACTTAGGAATAGTATAATTTACTATTTACTATTCCAGCGTACGCAACAGTAGGGAAGGTGTTGGAATAGTAAATTATACTATTCCTTAGTTTAGAGTGCCCATTACAGCAAGTCGTAGAAACGACTTGCGTTGTAATGGTTAGCGTTGTAACAATGCGTTGTTGTAACAACCACGTAACCTCATGGGATGTAAACGCTGCTTCCCGTATGGAGTGAATGCTAGTACAGAACCCTACAAGCCACAGTGCTGAACACGTTCATGCATCAATATGACCAGCGACTTGGAGCTGGTGAGTTAAGGAGTATTAGAACATTGGAACGTTGTGCGCTCCATTGAATACAATGGAGTGCTCCAGGCTTGCAATGGCCGTTAGAAGCCTAGCAGGGAAAAGGGGAAAGGCTTGGGTCCTGTCCCTGACCGGCCTGGACCACTCTTATAGAATAAACAAACAAAGGAGCCGGACAGTTAACGTTTTTAGAAACAAATGCACACCTAGTATAATCAATTGCTAGGCTGAACAACCATTTGTGTTGAGTCACTTATTTTTTTATGAAAGATTATGAACCAGGTTTTTCAGCATCAAAAGATACACCACCACATTTACAAAGGTTCACAAATACATTGAATAAACCAAAAACAATACATTCAATCAAATCATACACATATAAACAATTGTGATGAAAATACATATAGACAACTGTGCAATGCCTCAGCAAATTACATCATTGAGGCACCAATCCTGAATACAAATTGAACAAGTGGACCGGAAAGATGAAGTACTTATCTCCCACCACAGAATACACAGTGAATTTATCACATGGTGCGGAAAATAGGAAAACACATAAACTATACAACAGTGTAGAAATGTGTGAGTTCTATTCCTATTACGCCCTAGTAGTTTGGTATCTTGGTGGAACTGGACGCCGACGCGTTTCGAACCCAACAACGATTAACGGGTTCTCCTCAGGACATGGACTGGGGGGGTCGTTGTCACTTATACTTGGGGTGTCAGGATACTCCCTCGATGTGGTAAACACTGGGAAGTGGTTGGGGTGCCGGTGCACCTAAAGTGGATGGTATACGATTTTGGAGCGCCTTCGTATGTAGGCATATGGATTTATTTATGCGCGTACGCAGGCGGCAGCCGCCGCAAGAGTTGAACAATTCAGAGACGATGGAATGAAGCCCTGCAACCGGCACCCAGGCGATACTGAATGACAAGTCTAGCCTTGAGCCTTGAAGCCTAGAGCAGCAACATTTCAATGTTTGTTCACAGGTGTTGCTGTGAACAAAGGCCTCACGGAGCCCGAGGGAATTTCAACCCCCTTGGGGTCTGTGAGGCCTTTGTTTTACAAATTTGAACATTCTGCTCTCTGTGGCCGAATGTTCTAATAGCCTTAGAGCCCTCCGTACCGTGCTCTACTGTCCAATAAAGGCCAGCTCCCTTGTTAAAGGGCCTCTGCTTGGGCCTTTAACGCTGGAGCGGGCCTCTAATGGCCGTTAGAGCCCGCTAAATCAGGCTCTATGGCTATATAATATCACCCACAGTGAAACATTCCATCAAAATGAAACATTCTATACAAACGTTGAGCTTTTACGGGGCAAAGCTATCAACCGCGCAGGTGCAGTGGTGCAAGGGCCTTGAGTGCGAGGATTCAGTGCTCTCCAGGTATAGCTGTCTTTTACCACTAACTGGTAGGCTAGTTTCCTTGCTTGCTTTATGATGCCTGCAACTCTTGCTACACCATTGCGTTACTGGGAATCTAGCACCCCAACGCCAGTGATATTCTGCAGACCCCTTGTGCCCTTGTTGAAGCAGGAGGAGGGTAACACCAGATGTGAAATTCTGCGGCAAAAGTGGGCACGGCTTGCTGTATATCTTGTGCCCCCTTGATTTATGGCACACCTTCTACAAAATATACACAAAACTGCAACCCAGCAGTTCAAGTCATCACAATACATATTTGCAATAAAAAGCAATCCAGCCAAACATTTCAGGCGAGAAAATGGGCTGAAAGGGTATTTTAAAAGAATAATCTGCAATTCATGTTCTGTGTTACTTTTTTGTACAAGAAACAATGTATGTGAATTTAAAACATTTGGGGCCAGATGTAGGTAGGCATTTACCGGTCGGTAACGGCCGAATTCGGCCGTTACCGACCGGTAAATGCATTTTGAGATGTAGGGCCCTGTATTTTACAGACTCGGTAAATTTACCGATAGGTAAATTTACCGATTATGTAAAATACCGAGTCGGTATTTTTACGGAATAGGGAAAATTGATATGTAGGTGGGACTCTTCTGAGTCCCACAAGCATTAAAAAATCGGTATTTTACCATCAAATACTATTTGATGGTAAAATACCGATTCTGGTGTGCTTGCACATGTGTGCATGCACACCTATGCCATATGACAGGCAGACCTGCCCTTAGGGCAGGTATGCCTGCCACATGGCACCTGAGCCTCTTTTGGGGGTGCCAGAGGGTGTCAAAGTGACACCCCCTGCACCCTTGTGTCAATCGGTATTTACCGATGCGGTAAATACCGACCGGTAAATGCCCAATCATTCCTATGGGCTTCAAAGCCCATAGGAATGCATGGGCATTTACCGGTCGGTATTTACCGCATCGGTAAATACCGATTGTTTCCGAATCGGTAAATGCACATCTGTATTTACCTACATCTCGGTACTTTTATTTTACCACTTCTTAAATACCGAGTCGGTATGATGCGGTATTTAAGAGGTGGTAAAATGAAATTTACCTACATCTGGCCCATAGGGGCTTACGTATGAACAAGCCCTTTTGCGATTCCTTAATAGCGATTTTTAGCGAATTGCTATTAAGGAATCGCAAAATGCCATGTATGTAGGAATCCCAATAATAATTGTGATTCCTTAATATTTCTTAATTGCGAATCGCAAATCGCGATTCACAATCAAGGAATACCTTCCCATTCATTCCTATGGGCTTGGAGGCCCATAGGAATGAATGGGAAGACATTCTCACTTTGGGATTCGCAACTAGAGAATCGCAAATTGAGAATGCAATTTCAAGGGTGCCAGGGTGTCAAAAGAACACCCTGTTGCCCCCCTGAAATATGTATGTGTACACATGTGGCGCACATACATGCACTAAGGGCAAGTATGTATGCCACATGGCACTTTGAAAAATACAAAAAAGTGAATTTTTCAAAGAAACCTCAAATTACCACCAACTTGAACTTAGTGGTAATTTACGATTTCTTAAGGCCAAATTGCACTTTTTCTGTGCTTCATACATCGCATTTAAGGAATCGCAATTTGCTATTCCTTAAATGCAATCGCAAAATAGAGAATCACAAATGTTGGGAATCTCTAATTTGCGATGCCCTTTTGGGATGATACATCCCAAAAGGCCTTTTCCCGTTCGCAAACGGGCAGATTCTGAGAATCGACCCATTTGCAAACAGGAAAAGTTCTTGATACATTTGTCCCTTAGTTAGTAAAGGAGCCAAAATGTGTAAGGGACTTGAGAGGACGTACACATTTTTTATGAATACTGGTGTTCATTTCTGCCTTTCACTTTTTCACACTATCCTTCCTTGCTGGCCATTAGTCCCATGGCATGGATCACTCCTTCAGCTTTGGCTTTTTAGCCAACAGAACCTGTCATTGCCTCTTGGGATTTTTGTGTCAATACTTGAAATGTAAAGGGGGCGTGGCTTGTGCGCCGCTAAGTGGGGGCGTGGTATGCGTGCCGCTAAGGAATGGCGGATCGCGCTTGAGCTCCGGGGCTTCGGAGGCTGACAAGGAAGTTTCCGACCCCCATAGGCGAGGGAGCATTTCTGAAGCCGGCGCTACAGACGTCGGAACATGCGGTGAGCAGCCTGTTGCATTTTCGCTGCTCCCGCGGTTCCGGTTAAGGATATTTTACTCGCAACGTCCTTCTCCTCAGCATCTTTGTGAGCGGCTGCCATTTTGTTTGCCGGTGGCGGCGCTCGCGTTCTCTCACCCCTTGCAGTGCCTCACATGATATTTCTCTGGAGGACAGTCATTGAAGAGGCTGTATATGCTACAATTTGCGCCAATGGCTACTTAAAGGAGATTTTCTTCATTTCAGACGCTTAACTACGAGTACAATGGAACCTACAGCCAAGTAATGTATATATGTGCATTTTCAACGCTTCTTGGTGCAGTTTATCTCTTCTTCTGCTGCATTTTCCTTGCACATTCACTTAATGGCTGTCTGGTTATTGAGAATGTTTTATGCATCTGATCCTTTACCTGAGGATGTGATACTGTGTCACTGAGATGTCTTTTATGCATGACCTGCTCCTCAAAATGGTGTCATCTTAGTATATTGAGTTCGGTTTTGTAGCTCAATGAGTACTTGACCCTATACTGTGCTCAATATTGTATACCAGGGTGCTTTTCTGATCGTACGAAGTGTCTGGCCTTCTTTCAGCGACTTTTATTCAAAGTGTGTGGTCTATTGAATTTTTACCTGGTTTTCTTCAATGGCTGATAACATGGGCCTTTCTCCCAAACTCAAGGACTCGAAAGGTAACCTTAAGAGATCCAAGCAAACGCCTCCTACTCCAGAGCTAACTCCGAAAGATACAGGCACTACTCTGGACACTATTTTATCTCGTCTAAACGCTGTTCATGATATTGCGCAAATGACCAAAACTAACACTGACTTACTCCAAGTTGAAGTGGCAGCAATCAGAAATGACTTTAAGGCCTTATCTCTTCGTGTTTCTGCTGCTGAATCACGGATAAGTGGTGTGGAGGATACTGCACAACAGCACTCTAAATCAATGCAACAGATGGAACGCTCCATGTCTGCGTTGAAGAGAGATCTTACGGAACAGGAAGATCGAAATCGCAGGAGCAATTTACGTATTTTTGGTCTGCCCGAGGTCGCGGAAAAGTCGGCTCCATCACTGATTGACTTTTTATACCAATGGATTCCTTCTGTCCTACAGATTTCCTTTCAGAAAGATTTTGAAATTGAATGTACGCATCGTGTTCCTACATTCCGGCCTAAATCTTCACCTCATCCTAGAGCTGTGATTTTTAAACCTTTGCGTCATCAGCACTCTGAGCAAATTCTAGCTCAGATGAGGAAGATCAAGTCGGTCACTTGGGAGGGTCACAAGATTGCCATTTCCCAGGACTTTGCTAGAGACACTGTTATCAGACGGAAAGGTTTTCTTAATCTACGACGAATATTACTTGACATGAACATTCCGTTCTCCTTTGTGGGTCCTTCAAGATTCCGCATAACTTTTAGAGGTCGTACTCAGATCTTCTATGAGCCCTCCGATCTTTCGACCTTCCTAGATAATCAGATGGAGTCTTCACCTTCTCCTGGACCCTCTGGTTCTTAAATTTTCTCTGAGAGGTTTCTTTTTTGTAACCTGCTTGTTTCGTAAGATTTGAAGTTTGCCACTACTACGGTCTTTATTCTTCTTCCTATGCTGCTGTTATATGATGGTCTTTTTGGCTGTCATGTTCTAACCTTTTTTTACCTCCAGGTTCTGTTTTTTATTTGTTTTCTCCTGCTAAGTTGTGTTTCGTTTTCCGCTTTGTCTATTGTCTCTTTTTTCTCCCTCTGAGACCCTGTCAATATGTTTTCTACTTTTGGTGTTTCATTCCTTTTTCTGTTCCTGTGAACGTATTATGATGTGATGGTTGTGTATTATTGCTATTTTTGTAGGTTCTATATAGAGTTTCTTCGGCTTTTACTTTTTGATATACTTGTTGACTGTAGTCTGTTATAGTATCTTCACTGTGGCTCGATGCTTTTGAGTTAGTTCTTTCGTTTTGTTGTTCCTGCTTGTTAATGTATTTACGTGCGTATAGTGTTTTTTACATTATTGGTCTTCTCTTTTTTTTTTGTCAAAGATATTTTTATTAATTTTTGGGAAACAACTCATGGCACAGTCCGCCCATGTTCCCACACAGGGGCGACCAGATCAAAAACATGCAGATAAACGAGCTAAGAAGGAACCCAAAGATCTAGGTTCACGTACCGTGGTCCAATGTACAGATCTATTGACAGGTTACAGTTTCAAAGAATAACGGGTACGCCAGTAAGCCTTTCCCAGCAGCAATGTCAGTAGTAGTGTACTTGGCTCAAACATCCCTGGGGAAGAGCTTGTGCTCAAATGGGTCCATCAGTGGGTAAAGTTCATTGCCCGTAAGCGAATAGGGATCGCCCCTTGGGGCTCAAAAAAGAAAAAAAGAGAAAAGAAAACATTGGTAGCAACCATGAGGCATAACAATGAAACTGAACTCCCTCCAACCCCCCCTAACCCCCCCTCCCCCCTCCCCCCTGGTGGTGGCGTTAGCCCAGAGTGGTGTCGCACAAGTGGGATTACTTAGATTTGGAAAAGATGTAAAGCCCGTACTGTGGGGGGACACACCGCTGAAGGCAACCCACGAGACAGAAAGGTGACCAATGGACCCCACCTAAATTCAAAGTTCTTGAAGTCCTCCCGGAAGATGTCCGACATACGCTCCATACTGAGAAGCCTCCAGAGGCGGGAATGCCACAAGGACATCGCCGGAGCTTCTTTTTTCTTCCACGCCGCCGCGATAGTGATTTTAGCTGCCCCTATACAGAGCCACATGATTCTCTTGTCCGCCCTGGTTTGGTGTTCTAGCATAGGGTCTCGGACACCCAAAAGAATCTCAGCCATGGAGGTCGGTATAGGGTACCCCAGTAGGTCCTTCACCTGCGCTAAAATTTCTTCCCAGAAGGGTCTAATAGAGGGACAGTGCCACCAAATGTGTTGAAAATCTCCCAGGAGCCCACACCCTCGCCAGCACCTATCCGATGTTCCTGGAAAGATTCGAGCTAATTTAGATGGGTACAGATACCAATCCATCATCGTCGTTAAATGTGCTTCCCGTAAATCTGCAGATTGATTAAATTTGAAAATATCGGACCATAGATGTGACCACTCCTCGTCAGTAATGTCCCGCTGGGCCAACCCTTCCCACATTGTCATGTATCGCGGTCTAGGGGACGTTGTTGAGGACAGCAAAAGTTTATATAGGAAGGAAATGGCCCCTTTCATGCTTGAAGATTTAACTAGGAAGGATTCAAACTTGGTGAGGGATCGAGTCGCCCCATCCCATACCTGGGGACCTAGGGCCCAGTGTAGCATCTGAGTGTAGTAGAAGCGTTCAGAGTCTCCTACCCCATAGTCTCTCTTGCAATTGTCAAATGTGAGGGGATCATAATTGTGGAACAGGTGGGTCAAGGCTAGACAACCGCCCTCCCTCCAGGTATCAAATGGCCCTTCTTAGAGTGCAGGGGGGAAAGCCGAGTTGAAGTGGATAGGGGTAAAGGGCGAGGGAAAGGAAGACCAGCCATCCAATGTCGCTACAGAGTCCCAGACTTTCAGAGTGGTACGTGTCGGGGTGCTAAGGTAGGTGTTCTTGGGCCTGTCCTGCTTCGCACGCCAGATGAGGACCCAGATCGTTCTACCCGCTACACTACGGTCCATATGGAGCCAGTGTTTCTCGGATTCTTTTTGCGACCATTCGACAAGAATTCTAAGTTGGGCTGCCCTGTAGTAAAGTTGCATGTCAGGAAGGCCAGCTCCACCCTCCCTCTGGGGACGTCAGAGCATGTGGAAAGAGAAACGCGCTCGCCCTCCCTGCCAAATAAAGCGCAGGATCATTGCTTTCACCCTTCTAAAGAAGTCTCTGTCCATCTCTATGGGAAGTGACTGGAACAAGTACAACACTTTGGGAAGGAGGGTCATCTTTACGGCGTGAATACGCCCTAACCAAGAGAGGAAAAGCGGCTTCCACCTCGTGAGCTCCTTTTGGATGCGAGTCAGAATAGGAGGGAAGTTGGCCTCGTACAATTTCTCCACTTTTGGCGTAAGCTGCACTCCCAAGTATTGAAGCGAGGAGGGCGCCCATGCTAGGGGTGACAGTGTCTTGAGGTGACAGGCCTCCACCGGGGAGAGAGTAATATTGAGTATGTAAGATTTAGTCGGATTGACTTTGAAGCCAGCCACCTTTTCGAAGCGGCTCAGTTCTGTCCGTAGGTGCGGGAGAGACGTTCTTGGATTGGAAAGGGACAGGAGGACGTCGTCCGCGAAGAGTGATATTTTATGGGATTCGCCTGTGAACGGTAGGCCCTCAATTCCTGGGTGTTCTCTGATGGCAATAGCCAATGGTTCTATACTAAGAGCAAACAGTAAGGGGGATAAGGGACACCCCTGCCTAGTACCTCGGGAATGATAGAAGGGAGCAGACTGGGCACCATTCACCGAGACTCTAGACCTCGGGAGCTTATAATTGGCTTGAAGCATTTGTATACATTTGGGGGAGAAGCCAAACGCCGTAAGCGTGGCCATAAGAAACTTCCAATCAACACGATCAAAGGCTTTTTCTGCGTCGAGCCCGACCAGGATGGCAGGGATTTTAAATTTGTTAGCTTTCTCAATTAGATGAATGATGCGCCGGGTGTTGTCGTGTGTTTGGCGTCCCGCAATAAAGCCTGACTGATCTGGGTGGATAATGAGCGGCATAAGGCCGTTTAGTCTTGTTGCTAGGATTGAAGAGTAGAGCTTGGCGTCAATGTTTAAAAGGGCAATAGGTCTGTAGGAGGCTCAAAGTGTGGTATCTTTCCCCGCCTTAGGGATCACCGATATCACTGCTTCGGCCATAGAAATCGCAGTCTCCCCATCGGAGGCCATCTGGTTGAACAGCCGGACCAAGTGGTGACTGAGGTCGGCTGCAAAAGTTTTATAAAAAAGTGCAGTGTATCCATCGGCGCCCGGCGCCTTGTGGGGTTTCAAAGCTTTGTTAGCAGAGACCACCTCTTCTAGTGTGATCGGGGCTGTCAGTTCATCATTCCAGGCCCGGGAGACCTGTGAGATAGGTAGGTGTCGAAGAAAATCTTGCTGAGCGCCAGGGTCTAAGGCGTCTGCAGAGTACAGCGCTCTGTAAAAGTCCCCGAACAGATTCGCTTTGTCTTCGTCCCTGTGGATAAGCACCCCCGAGGGGTCTTGGATACCACCTATGTACTCCCGCTCTCGTTTGTCTCGCAGTTGCCTCGCTAGGTGTTTCCCTATTTTATTGCCTTGAGTGTAGGATAGGTTTCTTAATTTAAGGAGGGTGAATTCAGCTCGGTTATTATAAATAGCCCGCAGCTTGCCTCTGATGGCTGTGAGGCTGCGAAGTGTTTGTCTGGTGGGTGTAAGTTTGTGGGTACGTTCGACAGAAGCCAGTTCCTCCTCCAAAAGTTCCCTATCTTTTGCCCTTTGTTTATTAAGGGCGGAGTTAAGCGCTATGCACTTGCCCCGAATCACAGCCTTAAGGGTGTCCCAAGTATTATATTCAGAGGTGTCCTCCGGTTTATTATGTTCATAAAAGTCCCTAATAGTCTCTCGTAGGAGGGTACACGATTCCTTATCCCGGGTCAGGGATGCTGGGAAATACCACCGGGCCGGTGAGGGGGCATTGCCAAGCCAGGACATGCAATTTGAGTACAAGCCGTGATCGGATACGGAGATGGGGAATATCTTAGCCTCCCTTAGGCTGCCCTGTAAAGACTGGCTGGTGAAGATGTAATCCAACCTAGAGTAGGAATGATGCACGTGGGAAAAAAAGGAGTAGTCTTTGTGTGGATAGAGGGCGCGCCAGGTATCCAACAGGCCTATATCTTGAATGAGCCCCTGAGTGTCAGGATGGAAAGAGCCCAAGCCAGAGCGGTTAGTGTGTGTGCTGTCAAGTGAGGGGTGCAAAACCAAGTTGAAATCACCTAGTAGAAATAAAGGGCCCTCAGCAAAGTCCGTCACTTTACCCAAGAGTGTGTGTAGGAAGTCTTTCTGCCCGCTGTTGGGGGCGTAAAGCGTCACAAAGGTGCACATCTTCCCCTTCAGCCGCCCTTTGACCATCAGCCATCGACCCTCTTTGTCAGTTAGTATACCCAGGGGTTGAAAGTGAGTGGAAGAACGAAATAGGAGTGCCACCCCCCTGTGCTTGGAGGGAGCGGAGGACTTATAAATAAGCGGGTACAGTTTATGTTTCAGGCGGAAGTCCTCAGTTTTCATTAGATGAGTTTCTTGAAGTGCAATTATGTCTATATGGTGGTCTAAGATGTACTTCCAGACTTTCTGCCTCTTCTGGGGAGAGTTGAGCCCTTTAACATTCCAAGTACCTATTGTAATCGGCATTGCAATATGGAACCTAGGGCTTCTATATGGAATAGGGTATTCAGGCTCCCCGGCAGACGCATCTCGTTGCGTCTCTCCCAACCATTTCCCGGGGGCCGACTAGATGTCGACTCCAGTGCTATGTCAGTCCCACCCCTCGTGTTGTAGTTAAAGGCTCCGCGACTTCCCAGCCAGTCCGTCTGCCCCCCACCATTCCGCCCATAAGAATCATCCAGCAAAGGTAAAAGTGGGCTGCCACCATCCGTTTCCCCCCCCCTCTTCCCCAGAACTACCAACTTAATAAACAACCATAACAAAAAACATGAGTACTTGAGTAGCCGCCGCGCGGGGTAAACCACCCCACGCATAAACTGGTGGGGACTACGGGTCCTGGGATCCGGACCGCGCAGCACTTCAGCAGTCGTAACATATAGTCATTGGAACTTAAAGTCACTTACAGTTCGATTCAGACCACACAGCGTCAGTCAACCGCGTGAACGGGAATGTCCTCGGTAGTCGAAGCAGGATAGAAGTGCCCCCCCCCCAGCGAGGGGGAGCCGGCCTTTATCTCCGCGGCTTCTCCCCAAGGTAGGAAAACAAGAAATCGCCACCGGATAGCACCATCAGCGGTTTTTCTTGTTCGTGGTCTGCGTCCAAGGCCAGATGAAAGCCGTACCTCCCGGTGGGGTCTCGGATGTGCCCAATGCTGGGTCTCCCTCCTCCACCAACAACCCCAGTAGGCACAGACCTTCTCCCAGGGTAGTAAGGTGGTGTCGTTTGTTGTGTAGGTCAATGTTGCTCTCCTCTCAGGCTTCGCCGCCAATCAGGGTGGTCGCTGCTAGGTGTCTTCAGCGCTGCATATCTATGCCCAATACGACCATTAGGGCTGAGCCCCGGAGCGCAGGGGCGCCGCGGAGCCCTACGAGGCTGGTGCACGATCAGGGCGTCCCAGCGGCCGCCATCTTTGAGTCAGGCAACCGGGGTGCCGTCTCCGTGCTTCCTATAGTCAACCAGTCGGCACACGGGCCTCAGGGGGGGCCCCACGGTTCCTGGCAGTATCGCTGGTCTGTCGTTAACCTCTCGAGACGCTGCCGCCTGAGGCCGGAGTTCCCGGCGGCCGTCCCGATTCACTCGCCAGCCGCCATTTTGCGAGTAGGACCCGGCACCAAGCAGGAGAGGCGAGAAGAGGAGCTCCGGTGTCCCTACGCTCACCGGAGAGGCAGCTCAAGACTCCCCAGACGGTCCGCCGTCAGTCGCGCTCCAGAGCAGCTAAGTGTGTTCCAAATTGCCTCCGGGAAAGCCCGCCGAGCGTCGCACGGACCGGGAACCGAAGCAGGTCACGTCTGCTCGGCCATCTTGCCCTGCCATGCCCCCTTGGTCTTCTCTTTTAACTCTTTCGTACATATAATATCTGTTTCTTTTCTACGTCTCTTTTACTTCGTTGCTTTGGTTCTACGTTTATTGTTTTTATTCGTTGGTTGTTGTGGTTTACTATATTGATTAAAAGGAACTTTTTATGCCTTGTTAATTGTGTTAGATCTGTGAGGAATGAATTAATAAGTTTAAGGTTTTCATGATGTTTTGAAAAGTTTATATTTAATGACTTTCCATGCTATAATTGATTTATGACACCATCTTTGATGTTCTACATTATGACTCTGCTAATGTTTGCTTTATGCATTTATCCTATGTTTTTTTCCATTCCTTGATACCTCCTGAATTCATTAGATTTGATCTTCTCTTTTCTCTTTTTATTATTACAGTTCATATAATGTGTTTCTACATTGTATTCGCAATTCGCTCTTATCAACTCTTTTAGCTCTTCCCCGGTATTTCCTTTAGCATGTGGGGTAATGGCTTTCTCTTTCTATTTCCCTTGTTGGCCTTTTTGTTTCCCTCTCCATGTTCCCCCCTCGTATGGATTTGGTCTCCAATAGACCTCCCCTGGTGGGTTTCTTTTCTCTTTTTTTTCTGTTTCTTTTTTATTTCTCTTTTTCCTCTTCTCCCTTCTCCTTTCTTTCCTTGGATCTCCTGCTGGTGCTTAACTTTTGTGGTGTCCTTGATTTTGTTTCATTTTTACTGTTTTGTAATGACTTTTTTTGGAATGTCTTTTCTATTATCAGTTACTTGTGCGTATTTTGTCTTTTTGTTTTTATGCCGGGTTTGAATGTTTTATCATGTAATGTGCGTGGTTTGAATCATCCGGTGAAAAGTAACCCTGGGCGTAGTGTGCGGAGTGGGGCTCCGCGGAGCTACGCGAAGTGGGCACACAACTACGCCCACCCGCGCACTCCGCGTAGCCCCACTCCGCGCCGCCCGCCTCCCTCCCGCCCTCCCTAAATACATAAATAAAAGTATAAAAAGCATTTAAAAACACTTACCTTGTCTGCCGCGTCCCCGGGGCTCCCTCTCACCGTCCCGCGATTCGCGCCGCCACCGATTCGGATCCTAATGCGCATGCACGGGCGGCCGCGCATGCGCATTCCTCATGAGAAATGCGCATGCGCGGCCGCCCGCGCATGCGCATTAGGATCCGAAATGGCGGCGCGAATCGCGGGACCGCGAGAGGGAGCCCCGGGGACGCGGCAGACAAGGTAAGTGTATTTAAAAGCGTTCTATACTGTTTATTTATGTATTTAGGGAGGGCGGGAGGGAGGCGGGTGGCGGCCGGCTACGCACCGTCTGCGGAGCGCGCGTAGTGCCGCCTGGCTACGCCCGCTACGCAAAATGCGTAGGAGACGGCACTCCGTGCACTCCGTGCACGGAGCGTAGCTGGCCGCCCAGGGTTAGTGAAAAGGGCAAAAATTTTAGATTATGGTAAATATCTTTCTGCTGACATAATGCTATTGCAAGAAACAAAAATATCATACAAAGAAGCCTTACTTTTGAGGAAAGAGTGGGTCCTTGATGTTGTGTGCTCTGATGCTTTTGGTAAGAAGAATGGAGTGGTAACTTTGATTTCTAAAAATTCATGGTTGTCAGTGGTTACTGCGGAACATGATTCAGAAGGTAGGTGGTTGCTGACCCGACTGTCTAATGGTTCTCTTGATCTCTATGTTTTGAATATCTATGCACCCACTAGTGATGACCCATCTTTTTGGCATTCTATTACTAAGAAATTATCGGATGTTCCTCATAAAGGTAATTTGATTGTCAGGGGGGATTTTAATCTCCCAATGGATCCTATTTCAGATAGAAACTCTGCGTTTAAATTCCGTCCTCCTAGAGCTCAGAAACAGATGACTAATATGTTTTCCTCCGCTAATCTCCATGATTTGTGGCGGCTGCATAAACCTACTGGTAGTGATTTTACTTTTTTTTCTCTCCTCA
This sequence comes from Lissotriton helveticus, assembly GCF_964261635.1. Taxonomy (NCBI): domain Eukaryota; kingdom Metazoa; phylum Chordata; class Amphibia; order Caudata; family Salamandridae; genus Lissotriton; species Lissotriton helveticus. The sequence goes on from NC_136057.1 coordinate 1,458,447,972, forward strand.
TTCCCGTATTGATTATATTTTAATCCACTCAGCCCTGTTACAGTTTTCGTCGTCTCCTCTCATTCATCCGATTCTTGTCTCTGATCATGCTACGGTCTCATTTTCTCTCCTTAATCTTGCGGATAAGAAAGAACCTCGTACTTGGAGGTTAAATTCGGAAATTTTGCATGATCATACTCAAGTTGAGGCAGTAAATGAGGAAATTGATACTTTTTTCTCTGAGAATGAGAACTCGGTTGGCTCCCCGGTGACCTTATGGGATGCCTTTAAGTGTACGCTTAGAGGACAAATTATTAAGCGAATGGCGAAGAGGAATGCTGATATTAGGAAGGATCTTGCTGATTTAGCAGATAATATTAAAACACAAGAATCTCTCTATCGACCATCTAAGGATACACAACTATTACAAACTATTAAGAACTTGAAATATTTCTACAATACTATTGTCGCTAAAGGAGCTCACATTGGGGTCCAAGCTCAGAAGTCTAAACGGTTACTTTTTAAAAAACGGGCAGGTTAGATGTTGGCGGCAACATTAAAGTTTCAGGTGTCCAATATTAAATCATCTCAGATATCTTGTATTACTGATGGTTCTGGTACCAAGCAATTTCAAACTAAGGACATTCTTAAAGATCTTTTGTGACTATTATAGTAAATTGTATACTCCTCATAACCAATCTTCGTTTGACCACTGTCAGCAATTTTTAAAACCAATCCCTATTCAGACTGTTTCAGATGATGATAGTGTAAAATTGGGTAGTCCGATTACATCTGAGGAGATCACCCATGCTATTAAATCCACTCGTTCTGGGAAGGCTCCGGGGCCTGATGGGTTTCCCATCATGTTCTACAAGACTTTTCTCCCTTCTATGGTTCCTCGCCTTAAAGATGTCTTTGATACTTTTATCTCATCGGGTGCTGTTTCGGGCTCAGTATCGGAAGCCACCATTGTGGTAATTCCGAAAGAAGGTAAGGATCATTCGGACCCTAAGAATTTCCGGCCGATATCTCATCTTAACATGGAAGCGAAAAATGTTGACCAAACATTTGGAATCTTATATTCCGCTCCTTATTCATCCATCACAGACTGGTTTTGTTAAAGGGTCGTTTGGCTAGAGATAATATCCGCACCTTTTGTCATATCATAGGGAAAGCAAAACTATCATCTCTTCCGGCGGCTGCTCTTGCCCTCGATGCCGAGAAGGCTTTTGATAAGGTCTCCTGGCCTTTTTTACATGCTGTTCTTTGTGCACACAATCTTGGTGATTCCTTTATTAATATGGTAATGTCTTTATATGCACATCCTAAGGCAAATATTAGAGTTAATGGTGCTACATCCTCTTTCTTTAATCTTTGTCAAGGCACTAGACAAGGGTGCCCTCTGTCCCCTCTTTTGTTTTTATTATCTATTGACCCGCTTCTTCGGCTAATTAATCTTAATCCAGATATTAAAGGTTTTCAATTTGGCTCACATTGTATCAAAACAGCTGCCTATGCAGATGATGTTCTTATTTTTTCTGATGACATAGCTACAGCTATTCCAGCTATTTCTGATACTATTAATCGTTTTTCTAGTGTCTCGGGGTATACTCTTAATAAAGACAAAACAGAGATGTTCCCTCTTAATGCTTATTGTTTTCCAGCCCATATGGGGAATGCTGGCTTTAAATGGCAATCAAAGCAGATTAAATATTTAGGAATATGGTTTTGCAATACTTTAAATGACACAGTTGCTTTTAATGAATCTCAAACCTTGCTCAAGATTTGTCAACTTTTGGATGCGTGGTCTCCTAAATATATTTCTTGGTGGGGACGTCTTCAAACCTTAAAAATGATGATAACGCCTATTATCAATTTTGTGTCATCAATGCTTCCTATTCGGCTATCTTCCTCTTTTTTTCACGACATAGATACCCTCACTTCTAAGTTCCTCTGGAGTGATAAGAGGGCCAGAATAACTTATAAATCTCTGAGGAAACCCTATGATATGGGTGGATGTAATTTTCCTGTTTGGTATAGATATCAGGTTGCTTTCCTAGCCTCACAAGGGGCTTTGTGGTTCTCTTCAGATCCTCGTCATACACCGTCCTGGGTCTTGATTGAGCAAGAAATATCTTTTCCTTTGCCCCCCTCCTCTTTCTTGACTACGTCTACTTTGTCTATTCCTTTTTCTCGAGCTATTATTTTGGACATCATTGCAGCGGTTAAAACTATTGATAGGAAAGTGTCTACTCCTATACATAAATCTAGGTGGTCCTCTCTTTGGCGCAACTCCAAAATTAAAATTGATATTGATTCCAATTTATTTACATATTGCGCTAATAAAGGAATTACATTGGTTCATCATCTTGATAACTCTAATAATGATCCATTACCTTTTTCTTCCTTAGCTCAGCGGTTTTCTCTTACTAATTTAGACTTTTATACTTTTTTAAAAATCGAAGTTGCTCTCGCTAAGGTACGTCTTGATCCAGTTTCTCCTACTGTTTCTCTTTTGCTAATGTGGCTCAGATCTGGGCATGTGGCTTCTAAGATCTATACATTTTTATCTTCCAATCCACCTGTGCTAACTACTGTTACTCAACAGAAATGGTCACATCATTTTGACCATGATCTTACTAATCATATCTCCTCAGACACTTGGCAGTTGATTGGGAGACTTTCTCTTCACCATAAGATTGCCCCTTCTTTAATTCAATCTAAAAAAAAATGCTCTCAATTTACTACATTGGACTCCAGTGCGCTTACATTCGCTTAATCTTAAAGATGATGATTTTTGTTGGAGTTGTGGCTTAGCTGCGAGACAATATTTTAAGTCTGACAAGGCTGTTTTTAAACAAGCGCTAGCGGTCTACAAAACTGAGATTAAGTGCGCTAAAGCTAGTTTCCTTGAGGAAACATTGCTAACAGCGGCAAATAAATCTCAGGCATTGTTTAAGATTGTTAGGGACCTATCTTGCCCCGCATGTGCCTCTAAGGACATCTTGGCCTCCCAACTGCTTTGCGATTCTTTGGCAAAGGCCTTTGAGGATAAGATCTCCCTCATTCTGAGTAATCTTGTGACTCCGGTCACCTCAGCTCTTCAAGCTTTGCCTCACCCGGTAGGGGGGATCCCTCCTGGGCTCTCAGAGCCGGATGTTAGGCGGGCTCAGTTGAACAGTTTCCCTCTTCCCTCTTTCGAGGATTTCTGTTCTGTGGCGGATGGGATTTCGTCGGGTTCTCCTCTAGACCCAATGCCACAAAAATATTGGAAAATGTTCCATAAGGAGCTCTACCCCCCTCTTCACGCTACCTGTTGTCAGTCTTTTAGCACTGCTCAGGATCCGGACTTTTGGAAGTTGGCCGTGGTATCGCCACTCTTGAAAAAGGATACACTGGATCCTACCTGCCCGGAGAACTATAGACCTATCTCCCTGCTCCCCCTCCCAATCAAGATCTTGGAGAAGCTGGCGACAAAACATCTGTCCAGTTTTTTGGAGACTCTCATCTGCCTGGATACGGCCCAGTTTGGTTTTAGGCCAGCACATGGCACTGAGTCCGCATTGGTGACCGCCTTGGATGACCTTCGTTCGCGTGTCGACCTTGGTCGAGCAGCCCTTTTAGTGCTGCTCGACATGTCGGCCGCGTTCGATACGGTCAGCCACGCCATTCTGATCAGGAGACTAGAGGAGGTTGGGGTCTCTGGCCTGGCTCTTGACTGGTTGGTTTCGTACCTTGGCAACAGCCACCAGGTGGTTGCCTTGCCACCCTACCTCTCGGACATCAGGAGGGTGGGGCAGGGCGTGCCTCAAGGGTCGGCCATTAGCCCTATTCTTTTCAACCTGTACCTTCGTCCCCTGGTCAGTCTAATCAAGTCCTCTGGCATTGCGGTCATCAATTAAGCGGATGACACGCAACTTATCTTCTCGTTTGAGGGTAAGGATGCTGTGTCACAAGAGACTTACCATCGCTGCATGTCTGCTACTGCAGAATGGCTAAGTCTCAACTCACTGCAATTCAACAGCTCAAAGACCGAGGTACTGCACTGCTCTTTGGATCGCGTCCCTCGGCCTTTGCCACCAGACTTTTGGCCTTCTTCTTTCCAGAGCACGGGGGCAGTGGCAGTGTCCACCCGGAACCTGGGGGTGCTATTCGAACCCAATCTACAGCTAGACGCGTTTGTCAATAAAACCGTGGCAACGTGCATGCTGTTGCTTCGAACCCTACGGAAGATCCTTTCCTTTCTCCCGGAGCATGCCTGCCCAGAGGTAGTGCATAGTATCATCTTAAGCAGGCTTGATTACTGCAACGCGCTACTTCTGGGCGTGCCAGCCACCCTAATGGGTAAACTGCAGCTGGTGCAGAATATGGCTGCTAAGTTGGCCCTTTCCAGACGGCGCCTTGATTCATCTTCCTCGGCCCTCATGGATCTCCACTGGCTGCCAATCGGCAGGCGTATAGATTTTAATGCACTTTGCCTTGTTTTTAGGGCTCTTCATGGCCAGGGGCCTTATTCGTTGCAGACGATCTTCTCTTGGTACACTCCCGCCAGATCCCTCCGCTCCTCTTCCGCCTGTTTGGTGGTTATTCCCTAAAATCATGAGAACGCGGATAGGTGGACGCTCCTTCAGGTTTACTGCAGCTAAATTGTGGAATGCTTTACCTTTGTCACTGAGAAGCAAGGAGGACCTCTCCTCCTTTAAAAAAGGATTAAAAACATACCTTTTTCCCAGGTCGTTGTAAAGTTTTTAAAGTAGCATAAAGCTGTGTAGGGCTGATCAAGTCAAGCGCCAGGATACCCTTTGGGTGACAGTTTAGCGCTATACAAGTAGGCCATACAAACATACATGTAAACGCAACAACTGGATCCAATCAATTTACAGACTCCACCACGATCTGCAAGAATGATGTCTAACACCATTCTGTTCTGTAATGTCATAAGGCGATCCGCCTGAAGCTCGGCGGTGATGTTACTAAGCACTCCGACAGTTTCATTTATTGTTGCTTCAACTACTCGGATGAGATGCCTGATATTTCTACTATTGGCCATAGGGCCCCAAAATGGGAGGAATCCTTTGAGGAAGTCGCCTCCCTCTTGTCCTGCTGTGTCTTTTTGATCAAAAACACCTCTCTTGTACTTATTTTTATGATGTCCTGAAGGAGCGGTATATGTCGGAGGGAGGAGAAAAGCCATATAACCAGTTCCTGAGAAATCGGCTGGTAGCCATGTATAGGCCCTATCATGGCAAACAAAATATGTTCCCTGAGATGCTACCAGCGGTGGAGAAGTTTGGGATGCATAGGTATATGTAATGTTACAAGTGCTCTTTCCCAGTTGGGCCTTAAGACTCTGACCATTTCCTTGGAGACCTAGGTGACCTTGGTGGGGTACAATATATATATAGGTGGGGATCTTTTCCTTTTGGCTCTGTCTGTACGACTAGTGACGTAATGTGTCACATTCCAATCAATGTATGCTTGTCGTTCGTCAGTAGGGAATTCATTAAATTTGTTGTAGTGTTTTGACATAGCCACTATTCCTTTTATTAGCGCGTCATGACTAACGTCAACTCCATCCCTATACGGACCAACAGGGTGTCGATGTTGATTCTCATAGGCATTGGCAAACATAGAGGTGTAAGCCCAAGCGGATCCTTTTAGAAGGAAGGGTAGAACTCAATATGGCATTCCTTTGTCTGTATTATGGGGTAAAAGTCCACAAACCCAGCAATCGGTGGTATTGATCACCAATTGATGCTGGTGTAACAATTGAATGAAGGAATTGTTGAGATACTCCATTCTCCTTATTTGCTCATGCTCTGGTAGTGTACGAAATTGGTGTGGGGAAGCAGTAGTGCGAAAAGGTATGGGCTGGGAGGTAGATATATGTTTGTGCTGTACAATGTGAACAATCCAACCCACACAAGCTAATATAATACATAAAGATATTAAAATATATAATTTTATACTACATCTGGTATATAATAATTTGCAATATTTTTTCATTATATTTTTTCATAATTTTTTTCAAATATAGCAGAATCCATCTTCTAGATGTTGCTCGTGGCAGTCTTCCTTCTTCACTTAGCCGTGATTATCAGCCATCCTATGACACTGCAAGTCCCGCAGACCTATTGCCACGACTCGGGTCACTAACTAAGGCTCTTACCACGACCCTGCAACCTAATTAGATGGTCAATGTCGCAAAAAGCACACAAAAAGAAATTTCTTAATTGTCCTTCGTTACTCTAGATCTCAAATTGTATCTAGTTTTGTTCGGTACAGTCTGATTCTGAAAAAGTGTCTCTGGATTAGTTGTGTTCAACCTCAGATGTGGTGGGACAGCTTCCTGCAAGACGTCATCATCTTCTTTTTCAGATTGAGTCCAATACAGGTGTGCATCGCTAAAAGGTACAAATCGGGGGATCCTTTCACTTTCAAAATCACCAATACCTTCGCGAACCCACTGGTCATAAGGCAATGGCAAGGGTACCTTTTTGCAATGCACACCATGGATCCAGTTTTTTTTGCCAACCACCTTTACAGCTGTACGTGTGGTCAGCAAGACCTGACAAGGCCTTCTCCAGCGAGGTTCCAAATTCTTTGATCGCTGAAAATTTTTCACACACACCCAGTCCCCTGGGTGTATGCCATGTCCTGGATCAGTTGAAGCCTGAGGCAAGGGATCTTGTGCCAGTTGGTGAAGGACACACAATTTAGTGGTGAGGTCATGTAAATAATCAATTAACAATGGGTACTCTATCTCTGAATATTTCTTTGGCCTTGGGACTCCCCAAACATTTGCTGGGCGTCCAAACACACCCTCGTAGGTACTGAGTCCCATATGGGAATGAACAGTTGTTCGAGTGGACAATAGTGCTAAGGGTAAAGCATCGGGCCAGGCAAGACCCGTGCTGGCCTGTATTTTTGCTAGTTTGAGTTTAAGAGTACCATTATAGCATTCCACTAAGCCTGCTGACTGAGGGTGATTTGCTGCATGAAATTTCTGTCTTATTCCAAGACCTGCACATACTTTCTTCATTATCTGCCCTACAAATTCACTTCCATTATCGCTCCGGAGGATTCGGGGCAAGCCGAACTTCGGGAAAAACTCCTTCAAAAGAACTTTGGCTGTAGATAGAGCAGTATTATCCTTTAGGGGGTAGGCCTCTATCCATCTAGAAAAGGCACATACTACCACAAGGACATACTTCAAATTGTTACATCGCTCCATGTGAATGTAATCTATTTGCAATACCTCAAAAGGATATGTTGGAGGAGCAAAATGACCTGCTGGGGTTGGTGTTCCTTTTCCTGGGTTATGCATCAAACAAACAATACAGTGTTTAACTAGATTGTCTGCACATTTTGGAATACCCTCATTCTGCCATACAGGAGCCAGAAGTTTGCATATTCCTTTAGCACTGATGTGAGCTGGACCATGTGCCATGGTAACAACCGGAAGCACATAGGCGTCTGGTAGCAGCCAGCGCTGATGCTCAGACAATTCTGTCCAACATCCTGTTACGTCTAATATTCCTGTAGTCTCTCTCCACTCATTCAATTCTTTCTTTGTAGCTTCTTCCTGAATCATTTTCACACTTTCTATTGTTTCCTCACACATCCCTCCTTGTCTGACCCATCTAGCAGGGCCTGCAACATACATGTGGCTTGTAACGTCTCTGGCTGTTTCTTTCACTGTCTGATCTGCAAACGCATTTCCTTGACCCACATCATCAGTAATCTTCTTATGCGCACTACACTTGACGATTGCTATCTGAGTATGCAAGGTAAGTGATTCGAGAAGGTCATTTACCAACTCGCCATGTTGTATCTTAGCACCATGGGAGGTGAGGAATCCTCTTTCCCTCCATAAGCGGCCAAAACTATGAGCCACTCCAAACGCATATTAACTATCGGTGAACACATTCACTCTTTTTCCTTTGGCCAATACACAAGCTCTAGTAAGAGCTATTAATTCAGCTGCCTGAGCTGAATTCTGTCTGATACGTGCAGTTTCTACAACTGTATACAAAGTCGTAACTGCATAGGCTGAGGTCGTATCACCATTGGGGAGTTTAAAACAAGAGCCATCAACCCATAAGATTGCATCTGGATTTAAGAGTGGAGTATCTTTTAGATCAACTCTACCTTTTGTCTCTTCTTCTGTACGGCAGAAACAATCATGTTGTTCTTGAGTATTTGCTTCTACTGGGATCGGTAACAATGTGGCTGGGTTTAGGGTATTGCATCGTTTAATATGCACATGACTAGCAAAAAGTGTCAGTTCGTACCCTGACAAGCGGGCGCTAGTAAGATGCTGGGTCTTTGTCCTATTTAGGAGTATATCTACTGCATGTGGCACCATGACAATAAGTTAAAAAAGGAAAGGAGGACCCCGCACAGACTAATAGGGGACTGGGGGGATAGTAAATCTTCAAAATGAGAGACAAGGGCGTCCCCACGAGAAGACAGTCTAGGACTGTGTTTCACACCTAGTACCTGGGATCTAGGGTGAATGTACCATTTTCAAAGAAACAAATTTATACCCATGCCAATAGATTGAAAGAAAAATTCTTAGAAAGGGGCTACCCAAAGAGAATGATCCGACATGCTTTTAAAAGAGCAAAATATTTTAATAGAGAAAACCTGTTTAATAATGATCAAAATAGCCAACATAAAGAGCAGCCTATCATGTTTGTTACTAATTTTTCCCAAGTTAGTTATAAGGTAAAAAATATCATAAATAGAAATTGGCACCTTATTTCAGACAGAGCACAGGAGCCCATCCCAAAGCCCATGTTCTCGTATAGGAGAAACAGAACTATCAGAAACTCCCTTGTACATACATACAAGGAGACCCACAGGAATCTGCAAACCACCATAGATGGCAAGCAGTTGCCGACAGGAACCCACCCATGTGCGGGTTGTGTCAACTGTATCAGTATTATTAAAGGTGGAACTATCACAGTGAATGATAAAACAATCAACATCAGGAGTTTTATTAATTGCAGAACCACAAACGTAATTTACCTTATCCAATGCCCCTGCAATAAACCATATGTAGGGGAAACGTCTAGGGAACTTAGGCTGCGTCTAAATGAACATCGCTCAGCCATCAGGACTAATAAAATTGGAGCACCTCTCACTGAACACTGGAGGGAAGCTGGCCACAAGGTTGAGGACTTAAAATGGTGTGGTCTAGAAAAAGTAAGTGAGAACATCAGAAGAGGGAATCAGAATAATAAAAGAAAAAGAAGGGAACAATTTTTGATGTCAACCCTGAATAGTGTCAGGTGTGGCTTAAACTCTAAGGAGGATTGGGAGAGAATTATCCAAGGATAAAAGAATGAATAAGGCAAATATACACAAGATCTGAACAAAACTTGTGTACCCGTGAGTTTACCTTCTACCACGGGAGTGTGAGTAATACCATACCTATTTCTGTAGGTGAGAATTATACATTAAGGAAGGGGCAAAAATACTGTAAGGGATGATAGATTAATACCAATAAATAGGCGTGTAGTAGTAATTAAGGTTTATTTTAAAATACAAATATTCGGTTGAATAAGAACACGGCTTTCCTAAAGAAGTGTCTAAAATCGTGCGGAATGTGACTGCTGCTCCGCAAAAATAACCTAGCGCCATACTGCATAACAACATACTGTCGGAGTGAATGGGTAACAATCACGAAGCCCACACGGAATGGTTGAAGCAAACGGGAGGCACATCCTCTATGCCCCCTTCGTGTGAGTCTTTCACATAGCTCACACGGAGACCTTTAAGTAAATGGCAGAATATCCAACGTAACAAACCGCACATCAATGCGCTTAGGGGACGAGAAACGCGTTTGGTCACTTAGCAACCCCCTGTCCAACCAGAGGAGCTAAAAATATAGAGAAAGGCGAATCGAGCGCCGGTTCCGCATTATGGCGGAAAGCATTCGGTTACCATGGTAACCTGACTCTGATTGGACCATAAAGAACCAATCAGCATTGGAGGTAGAATAATCCAATCAACGCGCGGCTACTATAAGAACACCGCGTTGGGAACTAACATTCAGTTCTCGTGACGGATCGTAGCAGACCGGCGAAGGGACGCTGTGAAAGACTACCAGGACCCAGGAGCAGGGAGGCCGATTGCAAACTAAAAGGTAAAGACTACCAAAAGAGAGGGCATAACTTAAATCCTTAAAAACTTAACAAGCTTAAAAAGACTTTAGCAGCAGTATCTAAAAAGCACTTGACATTTAATATAAACAATCTGACAGCTCTTGCAATGATAGAGTCTAAGACTGTAATAATTAAGAAAATTTTCTAGAATTCAGTAAAATACAGAAAATATTTATTCTATCACCTAATGCAGCACGAACTCTGATATCTACAACGAGGTGCCTGAAAATTAGAACACCTAAGGAACTGCAACAAGCAGCAAGTTTCAATGGTGAGTGAGAATTTAGTTACTGCTAAACAAATAGAGCCCAGAATCTACAATTTGGACTTGATGAAAAAATCTATAATTAAATAATTAAATATTTCCCAGGGTCATTGAAGAAACCCACAAAGGAAAATACGGTGGCTCCTCCTGGTAGTCCAAGACCAAGCGTACAAAGTGTAAATACAAGGTATATAATAATATTTACACACTATTTCTGGAGGTATGGATTTACCAAGACCTCCTGTCTAGTCTATAAGAGCGTCCATTGCGACATATAGATATATATCTTGAAGATATAAAATCATTAATGTGCTATCCCTACATTTATTTTATCCAGAGGTAATATACCAAACAGAAACCGAAAATAAGCCCAAAAACCAGATGGCAACAAGGTTCTGAACAGAAAGTACTGTCTGGTGGGGAATTTCACCCCACTTGTTTTAAGGTATGCAATAAATCTACAACTATCCCGATTGTACTGATAGGAGTGCTCCATTTGGGCTGCATAAGCATTGGACTATATAGTCCATGGGAGAGGTAAACACCACTAGTTTTGTTCGAAGTGTATGAATAGAGAAGATATGGTCAATATGTTTCCTAAATTAATGGTTTAAAGACAAGTATGTGTTTTTGAAACCTAATTGTGTGAAAACATCACCAGCAATATGAAACTGAAAAGTCTGTGCTACAAAATGATGCTTTTCTTGTGTACTAGAGATGCCTAAAAATGAAGTTTTTGTTGCCACATTCGTGACTATTCATAAATGTGAATACACAATGGTCTGCACCAATGCAACTTAGAGTAACTCTGTTTTTCTAAATCTTTTTTAATTTAATGTAGAATCTGTCCTGAAGAAGGTAGAAATACAAGAAACCGAAACGCCGCGTCGACCTGTGATTCTTTGTTTTAAATGTTTTTTATGCAAATGTATTAACGTTGTTTCCTCAATTAATTGTATACTTTGTAATGATGGAATTTTAAAATTTTGTATGTATAATAAATGTGCAACAGAGTAACTCATGGTGTGGTAAACTTCCTTTTTAAACATTTTTTTTAAACATTGACTTATGTATATCCTTTTTGTAAACTAGGTCGTGTTCATTGGGGGTATTATTTTAAAAAAACTGTCGTTCTTAATGTAGATTATACGGTGAGGCAACAGTCTTCTTTTTATAAAATTTGGCATCTTTAGGGATATAAGTAATTAGAACAGTAAATATACGTAGTTCTTCTGAACATACACGGATAGTAATCGAGTATAAATCACTGTAACTTTACCTTTCCCGCCATATTATTGGCATGCTTTATAAATTTGTTTCTTTGAAAATGGTACATTCACCCTAGATCCCAGGTACTAGGTGTGAAACACAGTCCTAGACTGTCTTCTCGTGGGGACGCCCTTGTCTCTCATTTTGACCATGACAATAAGAGCATTATTTAACACCAATTCAGCAGACTGTTGAATGGAAACTGCCGTTGCTGCTGTAGCTCTCAAGCAACTGGGTAACGCCTTGGCCACTGGGTCTAATGTGGCTGAAAAAATAGGCACATGGGCGTTGTTTATCCCCAAATTGTTGCGTTAAAACTGACAATGCAGAACCTTCTCTCTCATGGACGTAAAGTGTAAAGGGCTTACTGTAGTCAGGAGTACCTAACACAGGAGCAGAACACAGGGCAGTACGTAAATTATTAAAACTTTTCTGACATTCTGCAGTCCAAGGGAGAGGTTGGGGTGTATCTTTAAGAGTGAGTGCTAACAGAGGTTTCGCTAATAAAGAAAAATTCGGAATCCATTGTCTACAATAAGAGGTGATACCCAGGAAGGCATGTACCTCCTTTTGTGTATCTGGTACAGACATTTGAGCAATTGCTTGGATACGTTCTGGTGTTAATTGTCTTCCCTCCTTTGACAATAGATGACCTAGATAGGTAACTTTTTGCCGGCAATATTGCATCTTAGAAGGTGAAACCTTGTGATCAAGATCAGCAAGTGTCGTAACAGTGTAACAGTAGCCTGTTTACAAATGTCTTCAGAATCAGCAGAAATCAACAAATCATCTACATACTGAATAAGAGTGGCGCCTGGAGGTAAAGTGAGTGTATCAAGCTGTGTTTTTAAAGTTTGTCTATAAATGGAGGGACTCTCACAATAGCCTTGAGGTGCACGTGTGAATCGGAAGCTTCGGCCTCCTAAAGAGAAGCCAAAAATATCTCTACTTTATTCGGCAATGGGAATACTCAAGAATGCGTTCTTCAAGACAACTACAGAAAACCAGGTAGCAGAAGCAGGTACCGTTGTCAATAGGGCAGTGATATCTGGGACAATGGGAAATTGGGGTACAACAATCTTGTTGACCTCCCGGAGCTCGATCACAAAGCGATAAACGGGAGGTTGAGAAGAATCAGTACGTTTAATAATAGGTATAACAGGACTATTGCATATATTTCCTCTAGTCTCTTCAATTACACCTTTCTGAACCAAATCATAAATAATAGCCAAAAGAGCTTTTTCACCATCGCTGGAAACTTTGTACTGGGGGATGCATGGTAACTTAATATTGGGTTGAAGGGTGACAACGTAAGCGGAATTTGCAAAAGGCCAACATCATTAGGACCTGTAGCCCAAAGAGTAGTAGGAAGAGAATGCCATTCAGGGGGAAGTTTGTCTTTAGACAGATACTTTGGGGTAATCAATTCCCTACCCAAAGTGAGGTGTACACCAGAAGGAGAACAATGTAGGGTTGCATACAATCTTTTTTAATAAATCCAGACCCAACAGATTTTCACCACAACCAGTTGCTAAAAGAAGGGGAGCCTCTAGGTCATAAGGACCTATCGAGATGGGCAAAGGTTGAGAAATTGGGTTTTTAACTGGGGCGCCAGAAAATCCCACGGAAATATTTGTTAAGCCAGACAAAGGTGCCCCAGGGAGTTTAGAGTGGATGATAGAACTCTTTGCTGCACCAGTGTCCAATAGAAATGGCTCTGAAACACCTAATGTAACTACCTCAACATAAGGCCCATTCTGATCCACTGGAACTGATATGACTCCCTCACTTTGTCTATGGCTGTCCTAGCTAGTATGAAAATCTTGACTCTCATTCTCGTTATAATAATTATCATTGTAGTATTGAGCAGATTGAGTATTTTGCTCGTCAAAATAATTCATGGAAGTTTGAGGGGAAAAAGAACGCTGATGCTGATCATAAGATGATCTACCTCATCCCCTAGCCCTAGGTGTTGACTGATAGCCACCTTGGCTACGTGACCCAGACATATCACCAGTACGGTGTAACAAAACCGGGCAACTATTCTTGAAGTGACCGTCCTCCTTACAAGAAGCACATTGATTTGGACCCTGTGGGGGGCGGGGAACAAAAGGCTCAGGTTTTTGTAACAGCTTCTGGAATTGGGGAAGCGGCTGGAACTGACGCTGAGCAGGACGAGGGGGATAAGCCTGTTGCAAAAGAACTTTCGTTTTTAATTACTTCGTTTTTTTATCAAGTTTTTTTATCAAGTTTTTTCCTCTTTATCCCTATTTTCATAATACTGAGCAGTAGCCAATATCTGAGCAGAAGAAGAAACGGCCCATGAACTTTCGGAATTCTTCAATTTATTGCAAAGTTCAGGGAGCAAATTAAACACAAATTTTTCTACAAATAATCGGTGGCCACCTTCCGTGCTCATATCCTGACCACTGTGATCAAGAAACGTCTCCTCAAATCGAGTAAAGAAGTCGGAAACGCTTTCATATTTCTTTTGCTTACAGGCAGCTAACTTATCCCAATTAACTCGCAGAGGGGGCATCATAGTTTTCATGAAAGCAATGATCCTAGCGGGAAGGTCTGCAATTAAAGCATCAGGTTTAGCACCACCCACTTGGAGTCCATCTGCAGCAAGGATAGCAGCCCAATCACCCCCCAATTCTTGAGCATGGTCTTCTTTCCGAATCCTTTCCGAATCCTTGCCCATAATGGTTGTGGGACCACATTTCCCATCAACATGTCTATATCGGCTAAATTCATAATTCATAATGCATGCATCAACAGTCTGGGACAGCTCTTTGTAATAACCAGCAGGATTTTTATGGGGGTCTGGTAAAGATTGTTTGAGGGCCAGAACCTCAGATCTTTTCCAAGGAACATGTACCCATACACGTTGAAAGTGAGCGGGTATACCAGGATTAACGCCCGACAAGTGAACATTGTTATAAAGGTGACAAGCGTCTGTACTGCATCCTCAACCTCAGCACCCACAATTGTCCCTTTGCCAAATTCAACCTGACCGTCTAGCAGACCCTTCGGTGCTGGTCCTAATCCCGTATCCTCCCATTCTTGAATTAGAATAACACACATGGCATTAAAAACATGTCTTTGTGTTTGACGCATCCCACTGCTGAAAAGTATCCATGATGTTTTGTACATCATACTGGAAACCATTCGTAATCCACCTGCGGGCAAGGAGGTATAGTTTGTCTTGTTCTTCGGGACCTGGAAGCTGACTACGGGTCTGCCTACGAGGAAGAACAGGAGTCATGTTGAACGACCCAAAGAAAGGGGATAAAAAGCCAGAAACGGTGTCAACCATCCACTTACGAACAGAGGGAGAATTCGACATAAGGACAGGGGACAAGGTATTAGGCGGGACAGAAGAAGGGGTAGAAGAGGGGGTGACGGGAATAAAGGGAATCTGAAGCAAAGGAGTCTGAGGCAAAGGAGGTGGCGGGATTGGCATTACTGGAAGGGGCAATGGCAGAGGTGCAGGGACCGGCTGGGGAACAACAAGTGGCTGAGCGGGTGGCAATAGTAGGGGTGCATTAGCACCCGGTGCATAGGGCGGGGGTAATCTCAAAAGGTGAGAAATTAAAGGATCCTTTTCGGGGTCAAGATCTTTGTCTTCAGGGGAAGTTGGCAACACCGGATAACACTTATCTATTGCCATACTATGTTGTCTATCTAAAACCTCAATCGCACGATCAGTTTCATTGTCTTTAAATTGCTGAGCAGCCTGTATAACAGACATTTCTTTTTCTTTTCTATCTCTTTTTGCTTGTTTAATTTCTTTCTGTTTTGATTCCTTTCGCCAAATGCGAAATGAGTCAAACATTGCCGGCCGGGCTTTTCTCTTAAATAGTCTTTCCTCTAAATTATCCAACACACATGGCTCAAAACTACCATCCTTCGGCCATTGTAAAATACCATCATTCTTAGTGTTTTTTTCCCCAAAGGTCGACAAAGATGATAGGACCAGTTCCATGTTTGGAATAAACTTCATATTTTGGAGTCCCTACTGAAGGCACTGGACAAGTGTCTTCCAGTCAGGAATCTCTTAAACAACAACAACAACACCATCTCTTGAACTTACTGAAACCAGGCATCATTATTTCACTAGCCTCTTACTAACATCAAGGGGTTAATCAACTAACACAGTACAAATGTACTCACCCCTCGGCTTCGGTTATTGCAACAATCGAATCAAAGCAAAATCAAAAACAAAGATGTGGGAGCTACCCACAATTACTTAACCAAATTGTTTTCTCACACCAACAGAGGCCCGTCTATCGTCTCAAAATGCCAGTCGTCACCAACGCGAACCAAAGCAGGGAGACAGTCAGGGCAGCAGTCATCAGTAGCCGTCGGAAAGGAGAAGCCGCGTTGTAAAGACCTTCGGTCCACTTTTGACATACAGGGGTCACTTATGTGGTGCGCTTCCTCCGGAATTTCCTCACGTAGCTCCTCACGACCCTTGGGCTTGACCACGACCTTTGAAGCCGCCCCACGTTGGGCGTAAATTGAAGAACCAGGCCTTTAAGGACCTAGCAGCGCAGGGCACGCCTAAATCTTCGAGTTCACCTGCTTTGTTGTACAGAGACACGGGACACTCTGTTAAGCGTAGACAACAGGATTTATTAGCTGCAGTGATCCTAGAAGTACACCAATGGTTTGTTCTCAGGAGACTGCCCCTTTACTCCAGGGCTCACAGTCTTTCAATGCGCAAAATTTAAACCAATGAAAAGGTTTGTTTTTTGGGAAAAACAAGACGTCACATGATTAAATTATCCACCCCCTAGGTCATGTTTTAACTAACCCCACAGGTGATTCAATAATGGTGTCCCTGAGTTAATCAACAGTGGTAGACATGTTTGTGTATTGCAAAAGAGGCCAATTTGCAAGGTAGGATATGGCGGGGAGAAGGACAATGAAAACCAACAGATGGTTTGAGACAAGGATTAGTGAGCCGAGACAAGAATACTGAAGGCCAACAGGCAGTTTGGATAAGGATTAGTGAGTCGGACTGATTCCTGGAATCGACTTTACCTCAAGGATAGAGGGGTTATTTGATATGTGGCAGTACGAAGGGCAAGAGTTTTCTGTTCGCCAGGCTGCCTGAGTGAGGGCAACACAAAATGGCGGTGAAACACAAAATGGAGTCGGAACCAAATTTCCTCAATGTGACAAAATTCTCTCCAAGTGACCAAGTAGGACTCTAGCTGAGCTCAGGAGAATTAGTAGCTGACCTTTCATAGGTATGAAAATGTAATCAGGTTCAGATAAGCAAGCAGAATTTCATACTTTTGCATCTCTGATGCCAGGACGCAATACTTTTAAGGTTCAGAGATAGGCACAGCCGATAGGCTAGGTTCAGGTGAACAAGAAAACATGGCAGTAGTAGGATACAGTTACGGTTCATCTACAGGGTGATACCATCAGATGATTCACAAAAAGATCACTAGCATTCGGCCCCTATCTGAAGATGTGTAATGCACTGCAAAGAATCTTCACGATCAGAACCGCCAGTCCCTCCCCATCTGGTAATTCAACATGCAAAAAAAAACATGCAGTTTTATATGTGAAAGTTTATCTCCAGTGAAAACCTGTAACTCTGTGGGATCTTTAAGACGGTTTTGTTTTTTAATAGGTACAAATGACTTCACTGAGGTGTTGGAGGATTTGAGCAGCTCTTGAAATCAGTATCTTTCTTAAGTCAGACGCAGCTAACAATATCAACATAAAAACCTCGAAGCATACCTTTCCTTTCTACTTTTGCTCTCTTGGGTCAGTTTAATTTAACATGTGATACTATGCATATTGACTGACTGAGCTCCTTAAATAACAAACATTAAGCATTGTTCTTTGGCATCACAAGGAAGACAGAAGGGCGTGCACGTCCAGTAATTGCACTGCACAATGTGTAACCAGGAAGCCTGGGTTCAATCTTGGCTTGCCTGATTCACCACACTGTGTGAACGTAGGCAACTGCATCTTTCACTGTGCCTCACTCCCTTAATTATCAGATTTGAGAGCACTTTGAAATACATCAGTTCAGAATGTGCACTGCACAGATACTTGTCTTGCATATGATTTAGCAGACTACAATGTTGCTCGTTCTATACTAAGAATCGAAGCCATGTATACAGGGCAAAAAAGAAACTGGCCAGACTCCAGTGTCGCTAACGCCCACCTTGTCGATAGGTGCAACTCAATAAATGGAAGGTAATGTACCAAAGTGAAATAGGCGAGTACCCGCGCCTGTAGCAGCATTATGACATGTGTATTTATGTTAAGTTATGTTAGATATTTTATGTAGCGCTACAGCTACCCCAGCAAGGGGGTGTCCCGGCGCTTAGCCAAAAGTATACATAACCACTGCTCAGATGAACCACTTGCAACCTAATCCCTAGGAAACAGATAGGTCTTAATCGCCTTCCTAAAAGGTAGGTAGCTGCTGATACTACGGATATGAGATGGCAAAGAGTTCCATAGTTTAGCAGCCTTAAATCTAAAAGCCCTACCTCCAGCCCTAGTTTTCTTTATCCGAGGTACTAACAGCAGGTTATGGCCAGAGGAACAGAGGTGGCGTGTGGGCTCATAGGGCGTGACTAAGTCTTTCAAAATTTCAGGAGAAGCCAACCTCCAAGCTTTAAAGACCACACAAAGGGCCTTAAACTCAATACGCTCAATACACAGTACCAGCCCTTCACAGCAGGGCTGTTATACCTTTAATAGGGAGACATGAAAGGGCTTATTTACAATCCCCTTGCACTGCCGGTACATCACTTTTAACCTTTTCCGTGCGTTGGACGGCCCCTGGCCGTCCAACGTCACAGTGGGTTTGTGCGGAGGACGGCCGGGGGCTGTCTGAAACCCGCCCACTCCATAAAATCACCCGCACCGCCGTGGAATTCGTACTGCGGTCAGCAGGTTAATACGGGATAAAGTGACTCACTGGGGGTGCATGGGGCTTGTAAATAGGACCCGAAGTATGTTTCCGAAGGCCAGTATCAGCCCAGCCAGGCCAGCTCAGTCACATCTGAGCGGAGTGCCCACCTCCTAACAAAGTGCACTTATTTAGGGCCAATATTAGAGAATAGAAGTTGCAAAGAGCTCCTGGAATGAACCTTGCGGCGCCTCCTCCCTGACCCAGCAGCAGGATTAGCCAGCCCTAAGACTCTGGACTGATGTCCTGTTTCTGACGTCCTTGATTTGCCCTTGGCTGACTGCACACGTCCTTTGGAGCCTGGAGCCTTCCTGGCAGTGGTTGAGACTTTTGCAAGCATTCCTCCAATCCCCTTTTGTTGTTTGACGTTTGGACTGGCTCAGATTCCTCAAGATCAACACCAACACCTGCAATATAGAAGGCAGGGCGAGCAAAACAGTCTGCGGTGGGCGGCCACACACACGCCAGGGGGCCAAGAAAGAGCGAATCCTGCAATGGTCTTCGAACAAACAAATACATAAATTACTAACCAGCTCAGAACTAACAACCTTACTCCTTCCTACAGACACATCCAAGACCGCAAAGAAAACTGGCAAACCATCAGGTTAACAATCACAGGCTTGAATCTGTTGCCATTAATCAAACATAGAAGAAAAGTCAAGCAATCTGAGGAGTAACAAGAAACATCAAGGCAAGCAGCAGGAGCAGTGCCACTGTCTAACACACTAAGAAAGGAAGTTGCCACTTTTATATTCTGTCTGGGCTGCCAATCTTTCTCTCTGACTCTTGATCATGATAGTATTTCTGACTTCTGTTTTGGAGTAATCTTTCCAATTAAGTACAATAGATGAGTCTGCCATCTTAGGATGGTGCCAAATGTTGGCTTAGCATGCGTACCATTCTTGTAAGTAGAAGCACTGGTTACAATAAAGACGCATTACTCGTATGTGTTTCTGGGAAGGAGCTCCTAAACAAAAGCCACCAAAAATCTGTCAGCCACTCTTGAATGAGGTATGGACTTGAGCTGAGGTCTAACCTGTCTTCTCATAAGCTCTTCTGGAATGTGGAATTGCTCTGACTGATCGAATGGATTTAGTTAAGAACAGCTTTAGGGTTACTAACGCCTAGGCTCAGAAGGAACCCTCAAAGCATCAGGTGGAAGTGTATGGGATAATCATCCAGACAGTTATAAAGATAATCATTTTTGTTCGTCTGCATACACTAAAAGATATGAGATCAGGCCTGGGCATTTTGCTTAAATCTTTCTGTCATATCCAAATTAAAGGAATTATAATGGGTCTATTCGCAGCTCAACTACACATCTTATCCTTTCATTCCAACTGAAGACCTAACATTATTCACATCACCCAACTTCAAATGAAGCCCAATGATTCCCCACACATCACCCAACTCTGAATCAAACCAACCACATCATCGAACTCCCAATGAAGGACACCCAGTCCCAAACGCCATTCAATTCCAAAAGATGACCCACCCTTCCCATCCAACACCCAACCATGGGTGATGGTCTTCCATTCCCAACATAGCATCCAACCCCAACGTTTCAATAAAGAACTATATATGCCCAAAATATGCAAACCCCCAAAACGGCAAACCATGTGTCACAGCTTCCATCCCTCAAAGGCTTACCATTCCAAGCACACCATTAAAATCTCAGTGAAAACCAACTGTTCTCCACACCATCAAACTTTCACAGATAATCTACCAACACTCACATTCCAACTTGAAGGCAAGGCTATTCCCTCTCCACACCATCCAGCTCCCAATCACGACCCTTATGCACACCAACCAACTTCCATTGAAGATCATTCTCCGCACCATCGAAGGACTGCCAAACTTTTCGCAGACCATCCAGCCTATTTGTTGGAAGAATTTGATAGAGTGCGAACTGGCGCTTGAAAGCACGCCAGAGTGTTCGGCAGTAAAGTCAACAATAGGAGAATAATTATCACAAGCAGTAGTGTAAACCTAAAAAAGTAAAATATAATCAAAATCCAAGGGCACTGTTTTCCGCGGCATTTGGGAATAGTTATGCAGTATGTGCTAGGAAGATTACAAAAGAGTTCCACACAGCTATTGTCAACATAGAGCATGGAGTTGTAAGAGAGTATAGTAAACAGATTAAGAGGTCAATCAAGGCATGGAACAATTTTATATAACTGCAATGAAGTGACTGTTTATTAGCAAGGATTTAATTTTCTTCTTGAAGAAGTTTGTGATTTGTTGCAGTTCAGGGATAATTATTTCTAAACTTGAGCTGCACAGTCAGAGAAGGATTTGGAAAGAGGCATTTGCTTCCTAAAGCTTTGTGTTTCAATGAGGAGATCTCTGCTTCTCTGTGTGGTTCACCACCCGAAACATTTAACTTGGTCGCTTGCTGTGTAGTTGTGGGTATTATGGTGAACCTCAATGACTAACAATTCTTCACCTCGTCTAATAATGAGAGTTTGCAATTCCTCCATACCACCAACGCCATAATGAAGATCTGCCATTTTCTAAACACTGTCTAACTCCCAAAGGAAGACCACACCATTCTCTACAATATCCCACTGGCACAAAAAGGCAAACTGTGCCATATAACACCCACTACAAATGAATATATTCCAATGCTCGCATCATCTAGCTTCCGATGAAGACAAACCATTCCCTATACCATCCTACTCTGAGTGAAAACCAGCTGATCCCAGACCCCTTTTAAATCCTAATCATGCTATACCTGAATTGTCCAACTCACAATGTATACACATCACTCGACAAATAATCTAACATTCAGATCCAGGTGAGGAGAACTATTTTGCAAACTTCATCTTACTTCGAGGGAATGTGCACAATTCCACAAATGCAACACCACTGCAAATGAAGGCAACCAATTCCATAACACCCTCCTGTGCCCGGTTACTACCTACCTGCCCCACACATAAACACACGGAAACATATACATCATCCAGCTAGAAATGAGGAGCTACTGTTTCCTCACCTCCAATCTCCCAGTGAAGACACATTTCAACCATCATCCTACTTTAAACAAAGACCATTCGTTCCCCACATCAGACAACACCCAATGACTTCCAGTCAGTCCCACACACCATCCATCTCCCAATGAAGAAACATCCTTCCGCTCACATCATTCATCTTTAATGAAAGACAACCCATTGCCCAATGCATTGAAAGCCAAATGAAGATCAGTCAATCTTAGACACCACCCAACTCAAAATAAAAGCCTACCACTCTCAAGACACCACCTCACTCTAATGTATTAACGGAGACCTGCCATCCAGCCATCCTCAACAGCGTCCAACTTCAAAAGACAACCTATCATGTCTCACAGCGGTCAATTCCAAAGTAGGCTTACCATTCACCATGCAATGCAACTATATATGAAGATCTGTACATCCCCTTCCAAAGCAATATATATGTATGTATGTGTGTGTATATATATATATGTATGCAAACACTTACTCCAACCAGTTTTCGTCAGAAAAAACGGCCAGCACTCCGGTGTCAGATATTAAAGTTTATTTAGTCTCCAAACCCCCTTCACCCCCGACAGACGCGTTTCGCAGTTAAGCTTCGTCCGTGTCAATAAATAAATAAAAAAATATATATATATATCTATTTACACACACATACATATATTCATATATATATATGAACAACACAAGCTCCGGTCATGAAAGAAGCCGTCTCGCAGGGCGGTCCGTGATCAGGGCACCGGCAGCCCTGTACAATCTCGTACCACAGCGCTTCCCCACTTAGGAAGAATTATCACGGACACCTCGCATGGATTTGCAGGTAATTTATTCAAATATCAGACTGCACCGCAACGCGTTTCACCTTTCGGCTTGATCGCACTAAAGAAGCATAGCAGTTTACACATTCAAATACACTTCAGTAAATAAACATAAACAAAGGACTCAAACCACCGTGAAAAAGTAAAACAGTGATATGTGGTGGTGCCGCCATTTTAACCTAGTCAATATCATCAGTAAATTCAAATGGGGAAATACCACAGTCGCTCAAAAGTATACCTCTAATGTGCAGCTTAGGATACATTTTGACAATTCATTGCATCTTAGGCGTTATTGTATTATTACTACTCCAGAAAACATGCATCTCGCCCAAGTGGGCCAACACATCGTTCATAAGTCCATAAATCCAAGGTGTACCGCCCAAGTGGGCTACAGTGTCAATGATGCATACGGATAAAAATAACGCCTAATTTCAACATCATAACGATCCCATAGTAAGCAGTATCAAAAGAAAAGAGAAAGTCTCGCCCCAGTGGGCATAAATTGTCAGTGGTACTTTACGCTATGAAGATACAAATAGTCTCATATCAGGTAAGGTCCAAAAGCGAAAACCACCTCCACCATATAATGTACCACCACCTAAAAATAAAACTGAATAATATAGTCATGTCAAAATACACTAGGAAATTTAAAATTCGAACGGCAGCAGATATAAAACACAGCATATATATAAACAGGTACTTTATAGGAATATCCCTAGAAACCAAACATTGTATAATAGTGGTAATGTGACTACCTCAAGACATCTCAGTTAACAAAACAAGGCAAAATTTAATGCAGATGAATAGATAACTCCTCACTGGAGTTAAGTCCTTGCGGGATCATGGTTTCTAAGTCAATGATATATTTAGACTCTAGTTTCCGCAATTCAAGCTTGCGATTGCCCCCACGTATGTTAATAGGGACATCATCGATGACCACCATTCTCAGTAATTTTTCATTTTGAAATGTTGTTCAAAAAAATGTCTGGCAACTGGATACTGTCTGTTATTGTGTCGGATAGCCCTGATATGCACAAGAACACGTTTTTTGGCACAATCAATTGTACTGCCAATGTATGCCTTGTTACATGGGCATAACAAGGCATACACGCAATACATAGTATTACAGTTCAGTTTCTTTTTGATGGTCATCTCCCTTTTAGTGCCTGCAATAGATAACATTCTGCAGTCAGAACTGTTACTGCAAGCTTTACATTTCCTGCACCTAGTGAATCCATCAAACACTGTTTTGTTGATTTTTCCCTTAGCATTGATTAGGCTAGGACTTAACTCGTCTCTGAGCGAGTTGCATTTTTGAAATGTAATCTGTGGTTTTACATTCAGATATTTCTCAAGGTTGGTATCAGTTAGCAACACATGCCAGTATTTCTGTAATATCTTACGTAGTTGTGGTGCCTGCCCTGAGAACCTGGTTATAAACCGTAGGGTATTCTTCTCTGGGACCTCAACATCAGGGTAAAGTAAATTAGTTCTGGTCACCGCATCTACCTTATCACAGGCTACAGAGATGGTCTTACTGCTGTATCCCCTTTCCCGAAACCGGCCAATCATAGTTTGTTTCTCTAGCTGGTAATTTTCATCCGAACTACAGTTACGCCTGGCCCATAGTAACTCTCCTTAAGGGATACTGTATACTAACTGTCTCGGGTGGGAGCTGGCGGCATTAAAAATACTATTGCCAGCCGTACTTTTACGGAACAGTTTAGTCTGCATAGTATTATCCACGATCTCCACTAGGACATCCAAAAATTCAATTTTAGTTTGGCTCATATGTTCCGTGAAACGTATATTGTATTCATTCTCATTAAGATGTTTCACAAAGTCCTGAGCAGATTCTATGTCTCCATCCCAAATATTCACATATACATACATATTGTATATATGCATTACACATTGTAGTGCAGTGGGCTCACTCTGCACCATTACACTGAACAGAATCCTCCACATCTCACGCCGTTTGTAAATTTATTCTCAACCACTAAAACGTATCACTGAACCTTCTCTTGGTTCCACAAATACCATTGAGTCCTTCGTGATGCTGTTTAATAATCTTCTACCTAAATAGTCCTGGTGGAACCACTTGTTAATTTTTTATTTAAAAAACTCTTCATCATGTAATACCCCATTACCTTCTGAAAATAATCATACCTCAAATCAGATGTGTTTCACATCCCTTTTCGATTTTCATGCAACAGGTATTTTCATTGTTCCCAGTGTTCCCCTCACCCTTAGCGACCGCGCACTTCTATGGCCCTGGAGTTGACTTTCTTCTTTAAGAGACTCACAGATTCACATGGGGGTAGCTTGGAAGGGCAGCCCTGACCATGGAAAACAGCAGTCCCGGTCCTACGACAGCAGATCGAGGACGGAGGACACTCTTAATAGTGATGAGGAACAAGAATAAACAAGCATTGGCATAGCCAATAGTTCTCGCCTTTGGGACCTTATGTTTTTAGCAGGAGCTTTTGGCTATGTTGTAGAGCATTGTGGCTGCTGTGCATCATGCTGAAAAGTTATATTAAAAAGTGCTAAGCATTTTGTTACCGTTATACAAACCAAGATGACATTATATACAACTGATCAACCTGATTAAAAACGATTTTAACATAAGAAATGTCTTCTAATTTTTTTGTATTTGCACTGATGGCAACTTCTTCCTGCCTGTTCTCATGCTTGTTTGTTATACTTTTTTTTGTTATGGGGGAGCAGGACATACATAACGGGTGAGTGGAAGTGGAAAACCGTAATTTAATTAGGACACGAGCAGCGGACGGACACTAGGGGAGAATCAGCAGACTGACGAGATGCTTAGGTGATGTTTAGGTGATGCTTATGTGATGCTTAGTTGGTGCGCTGATGCAAAATGGTGGTGGTGAATGATGTTTGGTGCTCAGGTGGCGCCACTCACTAGATGGCGTGGATTGGAGGTACGTTGTGGATTGTGGAGTTGTGGAGTTGAAATATGTTATTTGGTGTGTAATTATGTGGTGTGCATTAAAAACATGTGGAGTTGAATTGTGTGGCCTGGATCTGTGGTGTTGAGTGAAATTATGCTTAGTGAAATTGTGTCATTGTGTGGAGTGCATTTATGTTGATTGGTGTCATGTGGCATAGAGTGCATTTATGTGGAGTGTATTTATGTTGCATTGAGTAGAGTGCAATTATGTGGCGTGTAATTATGTGGCACTGAGTGGTATTGTGTGGAGTGTAGTTATGTTGCATTGAATAGAGTGTAATTATGTGGCGCGTAATTATGTGGTACTGAGTGGTATGTGGAGTGTATTTATGTTGCATTGAGTAGAGTGTAATTATGTGGTGAGTAACTCTGTCGCACTGAGTGGTATTTTGTGGAGTGTATGTTGCATTGAGTAGAGTGTAATTATGTGGCGTGTAATTATGTGGCACAGTGGTATTATGTGGAGTGTATTTATGCTGCATTGAATAGAGTGCAATTATGTGTTATGTAATTATGTGGTACTGAGTTATGTTGTATTGAGTAGAGTGTAAATATGTGGCGTGAAATTATATGGCACTGAGTTGTACTATATGGAGTGTATTTATGTTGCACTGAATATAGTGTAATTGTGACGTGTGATTATGTGGTACTGAGTGGTATTATGTGGAGTGTATTTATGTTGCATTGAGTAGAGTGTAAGACGTGAATTGAAAGCTATAAGCTCCTGCAAATTATGTAGATGTGTCTGCGTCCGATTAATAGGCTGCTTTTCGATTTCTATTCTATCCTTCCATCCTTTCTTGAAGGTTTCACTCTGGATTCTCTTGGATTGATTCTTACAGTGCTACGTAACAGGTTATGGTTAAATATATGAATGGGGACAAACTTCATGCCTTCAAATAGGAAGTAAAGTTCTATAGAGGTTATTACATAGTCAGATACAGAACCATTATCCCCTATGGGTGATTTTTGCAGAACTATCTCCCTCTGTGTGACCTTTTCGTATTATATAACATTTTTATGAAATCATCTGCAAATACAAGTTTCCGTTTATCTGTTCTACTATTCAATGGAAATTTCGTTTTCGGGATATACCACTAATTTTCTGTCTTCTTATCTCTATGAACACCCATTCGAGAGGCTTGTGATCTTTTGTTGAGATCACCAAAAACAAACGGGCATATTACCAAGCAATAGCGATAATTATCGCTATTGCTTGGTTAGAGACAAAAATTTACCGCAGAGCTGCGGCGATTTTTATCGCAAATAAACCTTGGTATTACCAAGGTTTATCGCAAATGCGATAAAAATCGGCCGCAATGCATGAATATCGCTGAAAAGTCAGCAATATTCATGCATTACCGAGCTAATGCTCTTAGCCATGTTATCCACCTACCATTGGATAACATGGCTAAGAACTGCTCAGGGGCAGGTGTTAGCTTTTGGAGATATTTGCGCTAAAAGTTGGTAATAGGAGATAGCGATGTTAGCGACTGTTTCCAGTCGCTAACATCTTGGCACGCCCACTTTGCATGTCATTAGTGATAAATATCACTGACATGCAAAGTGGGGCCCAAGATGGTCACTATCTCCTACTAGATGTCGCTAACTGGTGTTAGCGACAGCTAGGTTATAGGGAGATAATTTTATCTCCGCTTTCTTGGCTTTTAAAGCCAAAAAAGCGGAGATAAACCCCCTTGATAATATGCCCCAAAGTTTTTACAATCTTCTTTGTATTTTACCTCAGTAATTAGCTCAAACATCTATTGAGGATTTTCATGCGTTTTACTGAGTGAAATTTAAACATTAACTGTCACAAGAGATAAACAACTATTCTATTCAGCAAGTTCTACGCCAAGCCTTACTGCTAACAAGTGTATGTTATTGAGTTGGCATATGACTTTGCTATGAAGCTTTCCAACTGCTAGTAATATAGCGTTTGATTGCCCCCTATTTGAATTTCCAGCTGGTTTGGTAATCGCGAAGTAGCCATTTAGGTCAAAACTTTTTTTTGGCCAGGTTAACGTAAGGCAGATAATAGTGTCCACAGACTGGGTGAGGAGATGACGTTTTAGTGAGTGTGCAGAGAAACCAGCATTATACCACTATACTAAAATACATGTGGCATGTGTGGTTATTGTTTGTGCGAAGCTAAGGGCCCAAGATAGCCAAGATCAGTTTTGCCCTACTTCTTGAATTCAGTCGTCGATTGAAGCAAAAAATGTATTTATCTCCACCCGGGACATACTTCGATTTTGATTAAATAGCAACTGCTAGCCGATCTTCAGAGTTAGTAATTGAGCTTATATGATGGTCCGATAAGTAACTGTTAGCTTATATTTCAATTCCGGAGTTTAGAGTGAAGTATGTCTATAACCTGGTCTTGAGACACTATCTATGCCACTAATTCAGAGACGTCACCCAGTGCGGGTAAAACTCATGGTGTCACCCCCTCACGACTGTACATATGGAAGGTAAGTTGGTTCTTTTCTTAGGCATTGGCTCCTCTTTCCCATCGATACAGTGGCGAACCAGAGCACAAGCAGCTGTTGTTCGCAGCAATTGTGTTTTTTTCAGAAAATGTTTGATGCAAATGTACGCTCCGAAGGTCCCCTGTACATTTTCTTTTCAAACTATAGCTTAGAAAGTAACTTTTCTTAGTCCTGTTAACATTTCAATTTTCTCATTGCCAGCTAGATGTCAAAACAGACGAAATGCCTTTGAACTGCTAAACTCCATTCCAACCCCAGTAGATTATTTTGTGCCTGGGTATGGGTACATAATAAATCATTTCGCGGGTGAGGAAGCCAGGCTTGATGGTAACGCACAGGGAAGCTTTCAACCCTGAACAGCTGATCTGCACTGGTTGGGCCAATAGCTCCCTCTAGAGGCCAGTTACTGAGACCTAATTTAAGAACGAGCGGAACTTCCGTTCCAGTTTCGGTGTTTGAAAACTCCGCAATGCGTTTTGCCTTAGGCGTGGATTAAATAATAGCCGTGCTGTGACGAAATGTTGAATAGCCGGGGAAACAAATAACTGGCTGCCCTAAGGTCTCACTTACTACAAGTAAAATATCGCACCATTCTTTGAAACATCACATTGACACTGACAGACAGTATTGCATTTTTGTGTCACCCCATGTGATGGTGTCACCCGGTGCGGTCCGCACCCCCTAGCGACGCCAGCACAGAGCAGTTCCGATACCGCTCTAGAGGAGAAGACTGCTATTATGTGCACACACTTAAAAGGTTCAAGGACGCGTACTTGTTGGATATCATTTAGAGCAGGGCCGGTCCTAGGATTTGCGTGGCCCTGGGCTAAAAGGCAACGTGCGAGGCCCCCTCTAATTTAGATAAGTGGCCCCCTGCAAGGAGACCATTCAGAGACACTGTGGGGGGCCCATTGTCCAGCATTTTTGCGCCCCCACAGTTTTAACTTTTACTCCACAAGCATTTATCACACCTTCAGCCCGATAGGTGTGATAAATGATTGTGGTCTAAAAGTTAAAACTGTGGGGGCGCCAAAATGCTGGACAATGGGCCCTCCACAGTGTCTGTGAACGGTCTCCTTGCAATTGAGGGAGCTTCTCCCTCCACTATGCCTCCAGACAGACACCATCCCTGAGAGGCCCAGGGAGGGGGCCCCCTCCAATGGACCTTAATTGCAAGGCAACACCTTTTTTTAAAATAGATCGCCAGGGAAACAACAGAACACATCACCAGTGCGTGGCCCCATGCTGGTGGGCTGAGTGCGAGGCCCTGTGCAGCCGCCCACGCTGCCCATGCCTAGCGCCGGCCCTGATTTAGAGTGACCAGATCGTTGATCTTTGAAAACCGGGACAATTTGCAAAAATAGAAGAAGGACTACAATTTGACATCAATGGAGTGGGAGAGAATGGCAGCTCTGATCAACATAGGATTACAATAGAGCCACTAAGAAAATAAATAAAATGTAATTTTTAAAACCAGCATCATGCCTGTTAATTAAATTGCTTACTTATAATAGCTGCTACCTAGCACAGCTTTAGGACACCTAAAAAACATGCCTTTCACTGTTTTCAGTCGACCCCCTCTAAAAACCGGGACATGAGACAAATTTTCCGAAATCTGCCGGGACAGCTGGAGAAAAACGCGGACTGTCCTGGGAAATCCAGGACTCCTAGTCACCCTAATATCATTATAGTTTGGAGTCTTGAGCATGAGATCATTAGAAACATATCCACAATTCTAGATTAATTCATGGGGCTTTTTGGTGCCAAACAGGGGAGTACATTTTCAATAAATATTCCCAAGGCTGCAGCAGTTGTGAGCCTACTGCGTATAAAGAAAGTATCAGTCTCAAATATAATCAACATAAAAAAGGGCAAAACATCTGAAAATCCCCACAGTGGTGCGAAAGTGTAACTGCCTCACCACTATCATTTGTTGTGAGTTGAGTCAGCCAGAACAGCTCTTGCAATCGTGCACGGCTGTGAAACAACGGAATAATGAGCCCTGCATAAAAAGAAACCTAATAAGCAGTCGGCATCAAGCATAGACCCATAAGTGGTTAAAAAGGCAAGAACGTGGCAATGTAAAAAACAATGATGGTCTTGCTAAGCTCCGTAGAAGAAGGCGGGCAACTTAGAGCATTGCTCTAAGCAGTGTCCCACGAACCACCATATCATGCAAAACTAACAGTAAGTAGAAACAACCATACATTAATGAAGAACTGGCCCGCTGCTGATTATGCTCGCACAACGTCATTCATGATGCTCTCCTGCCATCTACTGGGATGAGCGTAAAAAGGCAGTAAAAGGATTCCTGAATCTCTAAAATACAGAAAAACTGCTCTTAAACCGAAAATTCATTAAAGCAGTATTATTGAAAATAGTTTATTTTCTCCAAAGCTATTGTGGTGAAAAACTCAAGGAAAGTCCTGCAAACGCATGCGATTCTTATAAAGAGTCTGCCCTGTGACCTCTTTATGTTTGTGCCTGAATACCCGCTAGTGGGAAAACTTAATAAAACATAAACAAACGCGCCGGCGCGGCCATGAAAGTAAAAGCGACCTTTGTAATATGACTCAGAAGAGATGGCACCCTGCACGTCGCTGCTCGCTCCCGACAGCTGTAGGCCGTGGGAGGAAACATTTACTGGGAAAGGTGGGACATGCACCTGCCTTTGGCAAATTGCGTGCTTTCATTTTTCAAAGCCGCACGCAATGGCCAATACAATGTGTGCAAAAAAAGCCACATGCACAAGTTTGTTGAAAAGCTGGAATGATTCCAAGAGGTCATTTCCTAGACCATCGCATGTGCGCTGGCTAGGCGAGACCTAAAAAGGCGGAACACCTGTCAGAAGTGAATGTCCCCTGAAAGGTCTACAGGCATGAACAAAGATAAAATAGTAGAGAGTAACCAGTTGACCACAGGGAACTGGGTAAATCACAGTAGTAAAACAAAAATGTTCCCTTGGTAATTCCTCATATATCTATTTTCGAAGAACTTTTGACATTTTTAGCTAAATCACCTACACACCAAGTCGCACTACTCCTTATTCAGACCACGTATCAATCATACTGGGGCTTATTATACCCCCCTGTTTAAAAGTAGAACCACAAAGAGGTGCTAAACTCAATAAGTATATACAGTTATACTATATCAATTATACATTGTATTCCATTTTATTAAAACAGATTAAAAGACATCTCTTTTGTTTCAGCAACTTTGAATATTTTCTTTCTCAATTGTCAACAAGTCATTAAACATTCATGCTGAAATAACACATTTGCTGCAATGTCACATATTACAATACATGATTCCAAAATGTCACATTAAATTACAAACATATATATATATATAAACAAAAAAAAATTAAAACCACAAAGGTTTATTGTCAACGCATTTCGGGGGATCTTGCTGTCGCACCACCTTCCTCAGGACAGGTAAAAAACCAAATAATCTGAAAATACAAAAGTGCATGATCACTTATGTATATTGGACCATATTTTTTATTACATTGCATCATTAAACATCAATTTAAGCACAAACCTTATTTTAGCCATTAATTATTTGCTATTTGTAGTCCCACGTAAATCAAGGATAAAGTTTGTGTCACACATCCTTACAGCTCACATCTCCAATCCCTTTTAGTCACACCCACACATTTTATAACCAGAGCCAATCTCATCTATTGGTGCATACCTCAAAAAACTCCTTTCAGTCCCTGATTGATCATCTAAGAGGACTGCCGTTAGATTTCCCAACTCTCAATTGTGGCAACTGCAGAGGGAGATATATTTTTGTATTTAATTTCTTTTCAAGTCCTCTGTACATATCTCTAATGGGGTATATCTTCATGATTCACTCACCCTTATTTATAATATGTATTATTAAAATTGGACTTCCATCTTCCTTTCCTGTTAGTGTAATCCTTTTCTTGTCAGGTATTCATATATAGTGTAACCTAATACAGAATCAGATATTTTCAAAGCCTATGTTAAAATCAGTCCCTTGGTGATCTAAATCAAGTGAAGAATATTATAAACAAATTGTAAAAGAACCGCTCACCCTTTTATGTGTGATGTTTTCTCTTTCACTTTGGGTATTTGGAAAATGAGCAATGAAAACCACCTGTTTCTTTCTTCAAAGGGATTCAATCAATTATCCCCGGGTTCCGCTATAAAATAAAATAAAATACAATAAAATGAAATAAAATGCTCAACATCCGCTTTTCTATTTCTGTCTGTAACGTTTTCTCCTACCCACATCTTTCTTCTCTCATTAATGTGGCTACTTGTTTTATAATGCACACAACTCTATACCCAGAATCTTAGTCACCTTTAATATTCCTTAAACTATGTCATCATGCACTGAGCAAAGGTATCCACATGTGCATTGGCACCTTGTGGGCCCATAAGTGCTTCTTATTTATTTATTAAAAAATTAATAAATATTATTAAAATATTCATTAAAATATTCTTTCGACATATCACTACCCTCTCACGTCCGGCTTCTCAATATATTTTGCGTCATGTTCATATATTACTCGGCTAGTGCTTCAAGTTAGCGCATTTTCCAAATACCCAAAGTGAAAGAGAAAACATCACACATAAAATTCTATTAGGACATTTTAGCTATGGATTGCTGATTAGATTTTCCTGAGCACCGCCATTCGGTGAACGGTATGAGTCATGTCATGTCATGTCAAAGGTTTTTGTATAGCGCAACTTATCGCTATGAGTGGGGTGAGTCAGCAAATTCTGTTGTTAAAAGTGGGATGTTTCTAAAAACAGCCTACCCTTTTGTCAGTCCTGGATTGCTGCTTCAAGAAGGCTGATGAAAGCCAGTTTCGGAGTATTAGAGTCGGCTTCCTGGGCAGCAGGGCACTCAGGGGTTACTGCGCTCCATTTGCATCAACTGGAGTGTTTCCCGCTGGTGTTCTGGGGCCTCAGCTATAGTGGACCCAAAACTGTATAACTAAGGACTCCTCTCTAGCACTCGACTCTCTCAGGGTAGCAAGACAGAGCAGTCCAAGGCTTACTCAAGGAGGTGAGGTGGGGTTAGACATTCAGAATACAGTGCACACTGTACCACCAGTTGATAAAATCAATGTCCAGTCAGTGCTTTACTTTAAAAAAAAGAAAAATACTTTAATACACACAAGAGAAATATACTTCACATAAAGCTAGGATAAATAGTGAAAACCAGATGTCTCTACAACCTTCTGGGCCAGACTTCTGACCCCAAACAGTATTATAGCACCTTGACACCAAGCGCAATAAAAACACAGTTAACATGTAGACACATAATTAGCATTGCATCTTACAGACCATGTTGCACTGGGTTGCTCTCATTCGCTAGAGCCTTGATACCAATTTTAGTATTGAAAGAATATAGTTTCAACATTTGATGTGAAGTCAAAGGTTCTTGATCCCCCCCATAACCCCCGCCCAAACAGAAGGGCGCATTGATACAGCGACAAACTTGGGGGAGCGGGGTGCTTATGCAGAGTGCGCAGTCTGTGATTTACCCAGTGCTTGTGGCGAGACACTGTTGGAAATAAGGCGCGTTACGGACAGTCCCTTTACTATATATAGTGCCGCTCCAAGTGGCAACCGGCGGGACTTGGATTGGGTGGCCCTGCAGATTCCCCAGCTACGCGGTGAATGACAGGCAACGCGGAAACTAGCTCACGATCCTCCGCGCGTTTGACACGGCGCCACCGATATGCGCTGGGCCCCTGACGCCTCCTTGCGAAACTGCCACTGAACACAGCACTGGTGTGCCCTTGGCGACGGAGCTGCCATTCCAGAGGTTACAGTGCCTACCCCGCGGCCGGCCCCTGATGCAGGTGCGGCATAGTGCTCTTCACGGATCCTGGCACGGTGTCATATGGGACACCACACCTGGCTCTACCACAGAGAACCTGCCCTCCGTACACATTGTTAAGTGGCACATTGACCCTCCTACAACACAAGTCGAGGCCTCTACTGTTGGCCACCCATTAATGCACCAGGCGAGAGAAGGCTCCACTAATTCCGTACACGGCTTGGGGCATTGGCCAGGTGCCCCTCACACCTGTACATACTGGAGCAGAGACGGGTGGGGGCCCTGGAGAGGCACCATGGGACGCACTAAGACCAAGCAAGCGGACCCCGCTGCGGACGACGCGACACAATCCTCTACCGCTGGTGACCCTTTCAACCCTCCGGACAACGAAGTTATCCCACCAACGGGCATGGATCCCCATGATGCCAAGCTGGTTCTCATACTAAAAGAAATCCGGGATTCCAGAATGGCGCTGGAAACGCAAATGGACACGATGTCAACGGGACTCACTCTACTACGAGATGACCATAAAAAACTGGTTGACAAAGTCATATCGAACAAGCTAGCTCTAGATGACCTTATCCCGCAACAAACACTGCACTCCACATAACTCGAAGAATTCCAGCGCCAACTTCGGGGACTCCAGGAGAGGGTAGACGATGCAGAGGGGAGATCCCGACGCAACAATGTTCGCATTTTGGGAATTCCGGAGTGCAGTGAAGGGTCTAACCCCACGCAGTATGTGGAAGGCTGGCTCAGGGATAAGGTGGCCACAACCAGCCTTACTCCACTCTACAGTGTGGAAAGAGCGCACCGTGTGCCGTCCTGACTGCCCAGACCGGGAGCGCCCCCCCGCCAATAGTGCGCATCCTGCACTACAAAGATCATGACACCGTTCTAAGGGCGGCCAGAGAGAATGCACCAGTGAAATTTGAGAACAAAACTGTCTCACTTTACCCGGATTTCACCCCAGCAGCCCAGAAGGCTAGAGCATCATTTCTGGGAATAAAAAGAAGCTTGCAAGACCATAACTTGAAATATGCCTTACTCTTCCCGGCGCGCCTAAAAGTGATCCATAATCAAAAGTCATACTTCTTTGAGATTCCTGACGAAGCGGCAGAATGGGTTGAGATTACCTTTGCGTCGGACCTCTCTCAGGATCCACTCTTGCAGACTCACCCGAGCATCGTCTCCTCCTCCCGGAAAACAGCGGATCAACAGGAACCGGGTCGCGAATGCGATGGAAACCCCTCGGCGCTGGCCCCAACGAAGGAGCAAATCCCCTCCAGCCAAAAAAATGCACTACTAACGGCGGCCGCCTTGGCGGCTCATGATGCCCGAACTGTCGACCACGTGGAACACTTATCGGATACTAACACAGTCTGTTCCGAATCCGACAGCAGCCAACCGCTTTTTCCATCGATCACGGCGCAGATAGCGAATGACTTTTTAAGCCGGCCGGGGTATCCTGCGGTGGTAACGTTTGCACTAAGCCTGATGTGGGGGACTAACGTTCTGACTTGTTGATAAGACCCCAGGTACCCAAGCTTCCAGGGGCACGGTCCTAATGCTGCGAGGGACTGTTTGTTCTAGCGCAGACATGGCCTTCGCCCCCCAAGCGATTGCATGTTTTTCTTTACTCTTTGATGCCCACGTTAGGCTGATAGTCTTGGTTTGGTCCTCTATAGTTCTACAAGAGGAACCTAGAATTGGGTGTTAATGGGGGTTTACGTGCTCAAATTCCTTACCATGTTCTTCAGTGGAACTGCCACAATAGGTTCCACCCTTGCAGGATGTCATTTCCATGGCAACGACACCTAATACATACAATCTTTGCACCTGGAATGTGCGCGGCTTGGGCTCTATCCATAAGAGGCACAGAGTCCCGGCTCAACTTAATAGAAGAAGAGTCTCAATTGCATACCTACAGGAAACACACCTTAATGGGGACGAAACAACTAAACTACACAAAAAATGGAGGGGGCAATTGTTTGCTACCAAATATTCAGCTTTCTCGAGGGGGGTGGCAATTTGGTTGAGGAATACGGTTCCCTTTGCGCTGTTAGAACAAAAAGTGGACAGTAATGGCAGATCTGTTTTGCTACATGGTTTATTGGATGGGAGACATGTGGTACTGGGCTGTATATATGCGCCCAATACTGACCAGGACAAATATTCAGCAACACTCAGCATGGTACTGTCTGAATGGGCTGAATATCACTGGATATTAGGCGTGACTTTAATGCTGTGTTAGACCTCACCTTCGATAGGTCCCATTACAATCCACTGAAAGTAGAAAACAAGCAGATGCACTCAAGGGTTAGGCAAGAGGCTGGGATCTATGGGATGCCTGGAGGACAAAACACATGGAACACAGGCAATATACATTTTACTCTCCGCCACATGCTTGCACACTCGAATAGACCGTTATATATGCTCTTCCACGCTGATGGACTCCGTCACCTCAGCAAACCACATGGGGAAGACCCTGTCAGATGACAACCCAGTAGAGCTGCGAATACAATGGAGGTAGAATTCCGACACCGATCCCCACATGGAGATTACAACCAGTTATGCTGGAAGACCAGGTCTTCCAAACTGCTTTGTATGAGGCAATAACGCACTATTTTGTAGAGAATGCAGGCACTGCTAGCTCCCGACAGATAGAATGGGACGCCTTTAAAACGACGGTACGGGGAGTAGCTAATAGTACTAAAGTTGGAGTGCAACAGGCTCTCACTGATCCGCTCAAGAGAGTAGAAGAGGAGCAGGCTGCGCTGGGAGGCGAGGCAGTGGGCACGAATGACCAACTCACACAACTGCGGGAGGCCACTATCCGATATGCGGAGCTTTTAGAGGAGCTCCGGGGTGGTGGATTACCGCCTGTACACTCAAAAACAACACTCACAAGCAGATAAATCCGGACCACTACTTGCGCGATTAGTTCGCAACACACCTGCACCCACCCCTATAATCCGCATACTCAACAGCGCCAGTGAGGAGGTTAACACATAGCTGGACATCAACACCGCATTCAAAGACTATTATGCACTCCTATATGGCCCTCCCCCACCACAGATTGAGGACCCTTTTGCTGAATTTTTTGGTGGCATATGTATGATTCGACTGACACTGGATAAGCAGAAAGACCTGGCATGCCCCATAACAGGTGCGGAAATACGGCATGCCATTAAGGCCTTGCCCCGTAATAAGACTCCAGGAAGCGACGGATTCCCGGCAGAGTTCTATGCCACGTTTGCTGACATACTAGTACCCCAATTGCAAATTCTCTACCAGGAGTCTCTTGAAAGCAACAGTTTACCACACACGACACTGCAAGTGCTGGTGGCATCGTTGTTAAAGCCAGACAGAGACACCCTACATATCCCCAGCTACCGACCCTTGTCCCTTCTCAATACAGACTACAAAATCCTTAGCCGCCTACTGGCCACCCGATTGAACCAATTTATCCCTTCACTTATACATCCGGACCAATGTGGCTTTGTGCCAGGCCGTAGTACGGCCCTCAATATTAGGCGTTTACATCAGATTATGCTAGGTGCCTGCTTACCGGGCAATGA
Source organism: Lissotriton helveticus (assembly GCF_964261635.1). Lineage (NCBI taxonomy): Eukaryota > Metazoa > Chordata > Amphibia > Caudata > Salamandridae > Lissotriton > Lissotriton helveticus. The sequence continues at coordinate 1,458,485,287 of NC_136057.1, forward strand.
GGAGGGATGCATTTCCTTCGACCTTAAACAAGCGTTGCGCTGGGACTACATGTTTCGGGCCCTAGCGTGCTTCGGAATCCCACAGGAGTACATTGCATGGGTACGTTTATTGTACACGAACCCTACGGCGCGTGCCCGCACAGGCCGCCATATCTCCGGGAAATATACGGTTGCTCGAGGGACGCGACAAGGCTGTCCTTTATCCCCCCCCTACTGTTCATCTTAGCATTAGAGCCCCTGTTAAACAGACTTCGCACTTTTGCGTCTCCCCGGGGTGTGGTACGTGGCTCTGCAACCCACATTGTCTCTGCTTATGCCGATGATCTTATACTCTACTTATAGGACTTGGGTGCAGATCTGAACCCGATCCCTGGTATATTTTCTACCTGTAGCACACTGTCTGGCCTCACTATAAATGAGTCTAAGTCTCATGCATACTATTTTGACGACGCGCGGATTGGGGGCTCTGTGCGATTCGACCCTTGGGTATTCCAGATAGAGCCTGCTACCTTCAAATATCTAGGGATACATGTGTACCGTAATACCCGGGACCTCCTAGACGGAAACTTGGGTAGGGCGCTCACGACGCTTAGATCTCGCATCCAGTTCTGGACTTCCCTATCTTTGTCAATAGCCGGTAGAGTTGCCCTTACGAAAATGGTGATGCTGCCACGACTGATATATTTTTTCACTAATCTCCCACTGCAGATTCCCGCACGGACTTTTCAACTAATGAACACCCTACTGACAGACCTTATATGGGCTACGGGGCGGCATCGTGTCGGTCAGGCGAAGCTACAGATGCCTACCACCCAGGGTAGCATGGGAGTCCCGGATTTGCGGGTATACAGTTATGCATGTCAGTTACAATGGCTTACATATTGGCTAGCTGGACGGAATCTCCATGAGCTGGATCTGACCGAACGTGATAGAGATACAGGACTTATTCATAGGCTACTCCTGCCCCACGCTACCAAAGCACCGGCCTTACTGCACTTGCTCCGTTTGGCGATTGGTCAATGGCGCAGCGCTCTGCGATATACTGGCAAACTAATACCATATGTCCCTACTATACCCCTACTCGGCGTGCCCACTAGATCGAGTACGCTCATTAACCGTGCACTTAGGGTTTGGTCAGACTGGAGGCACGACTCTAGGAGATTTCTTCCGGAGGGCACTCTAATGTCACACGCGGAATTTGTGCGCTCGCATGGAACCCCACCCACATTCTTCCTACTGCATGCCCATATTACCCACTATATTCGCACTACATGGGGACCTAACTGGGCTGAACCTCCCACAAACGCACTCCTCACCATGAAGTACATGATGGGTAATGGCGCCCGTTTGGTGAAATGGCTGACCTACGGGATAAGGAACGAAAAAAAAGCTCTCTCTGCAGCTGACATGGGACAAATGGGAAGGGGATGCAGGCCGCACGTTCACGGACACGGAATAGAACAAGATCCTGGAGTTCCCTAGAAAGGTCTCACGAAACCCTAAATTTAAGTTCATACAGCTTATGCTACTACATAGAGCGTACCTAACCCCGCGACGATTACAGGCGCGTCGGACGATGGCCCGAGATGCCGTTCGCCGCAGACGGGCTTATTGCACATGCTTTGGTCCTGCCCTCAACTGCGAGGTTATTGGGACATGGTCCGTGACAGTCAGACAGCAGTGGTTCCGGCACGCCCGTATGACTCCCTGGAATACTGCATCCTGGGACTGGGGCCTCGTGCAAAGAAAGGTAATCCCTCCGCGCACTTTGTTAATCTTGCGCTTCTCCTGGCCAAACGAACAGTGACAACCTGATGGAAGTCAACTAGACCCCCATCCCCAAAGGAATGGCATGCAGAGGTGCTTCGCTGGGGTACTGCAGAGGGGGCGGAATTACGTAGAGAAGAATATAGGGGGCTGAGGCGGACGCCTATTTCCTTAGAATGGTATGCGTTATTGAATGCTTTTGCTGCACTGGATGCCACTGTCTGCTGAGCACGCACCCGCCTTGAGGTGCGTGCTCTGTGGATACTGCAGGGGTCGATGGATTGTGCCTCTGATCCCACGGCGTGCATTTGGGTGTAAACCGCAACTAACGTTATGATACAGATCAGTGACGACCGATAGCACTACACTTGGCGCATCACAGGAGGACAGGGACCTAAACCTTAATGAGGCTGCTCCTAAGCAGCTAAAAAGAGCCTCTACTAAAATCTCTAATCCATGGTACGACGGGAGACTCAATGATGATAGACGAGACATGCGAATGGCAGAGCGTACCTGGAGATCAGCTCCCTCGGCAATGCACCTAAAAAAATCTGAAGAAAAAGAGAAACGCCTACTTCAGGAAAATAAAACGCTCAAAATCAGACTTCTTCAGCCTCCAGCTCGACCAAGCAAAAAACCGTCAGAGAAAACTGTTTGAGCTAATCAGATCACAATCCAAGGATCAACCCCAACCACTCATCACTGCGCGTGAGGCACCACTCATCACTTCGCGTGAGGCACCATCCTGTGAAGACTTCGCTGCTTTCTTTACCCAAAAAACTGACAACATAAAGAGCGATCTCCTCATTGACGCAAGCCTCTACTCAAACCCCAGTGCCTAGCAGCCACTGAACCAAAAAACAATGCCCCATGGTCAACCTTTGGCACATACTCAGAAGAAGAAATTGGCAAACTGCTCAGCACCCTGAAACCATCCAATCACCTCACGGACCCCCTTCCTGCTGCAGCAGTAAAAGACTTTACCCCCTTTCTTATCCCTCTCTGGACTAAAATTATCAACAGCTCTCTCCAACAAGGAAGCATACCTGACTCCCTAAAAGTTGGTCAGGTCACACCTCTCCTAAAGAAACCTATCTGATCTCAACAATTACCGTCCCATTACCAATATTCCCACTCTCGCCAAACTGCTGGAAAAATGCGCACAACTACAATTGTCTAAACACATGGAACAATTTGATCTCCTCAACCCGCACCAGTCAGGCTTCCGAGCGGGGCACAGTACAGAAACGGCTATGACTCACATAATTGACAACGCACTTCAAATGCTAGACCAAAACGACACCTGCCTCCTCATCCTCCTTGATCTCTCCTCAGCATTTGATACCGTTAAACATGAGAATCTACTTGAGCTCCTAAACACAAGAATGGGCTTATCTGGAACTGTTCTCAAGTGGTTCACCTCCTTTCTTCACAACAGGTCGCAGAAATTCAAGAGCAACAACCTGATGTCTTCGCCAATACCCGTAACGCTAGGTGTCCCCCCAAGGATCCTCTCTATCCCCAACTCTGTTCAACCTAGTCATGGAACCGCTCACCACCTTGCTACAAGCATCCAATGTACACTTTCACATGTACGCAGATGATACCCAACTTTATCTCAAATTACAGTCCCCCAAGGACATCTTGCTCCTGAACTCAACGATCAGATGCACCCAATCCTGGCTGGCAGATAATCATCTCAAACTCAATGCCCTGAAAACAGAGTTCCTTCTGATCTCACCTCCAGCGAAGGTCTCCACCACTCAAATTTGGCTTAAAGACCTAACCGCACTCAATGTCCAACCCACCATCGTGGACTCAGCAAAATCCCTAGGCATAACACTCGACACCAATTTGAACATGCAGCAACATATCAGCAAGGCAACAAAGGGAGCAAACTTCCAGATCAGCACTCTGAGGAAACTTAAACCCTACCGCCCAGCCAAAGACTTCCAAACGGCAGTACAAGCACTAGTCATTCCTCGAATTGAATACGGCAGCATCGCCCTCTGTGGACTCCCCCTAACTACAACCGCACCCCTAAGAGCTTCTCTAAACCCTGCAGCGAGACTCATCACTGGGTCAAAAAAACACTCACATATTACCCCTGACTTGAAATCCCTGAACTGGCTGCCATTTGAAGCTAGAATACATCTGAAAATCGCCTGCATGACACACAAGGCGGTACATCTAAACTCACCCGGGTACCTCGCTCAGAAACTGACAATCTCTGGAGGAGCTAGAAACACCAGAGGCACAAACAATCTTCTGTTGAAACCTCGAAGATTCCGGAAGGAAAAAACATATAAGCGCTCCTTCTCGGGAATGGCGCCTAGGATCTGGAACTCTCTCCCGCCCGAAACCAGGCTTATCTCTTCCAGCACACTCTTTAAAAATGAAGTAAAAGCTATCCTCATGGCTAAATACACCTGAAATATTATCCTGACCACTGTTAGTACTCTGCACCGATCTATACTACATGTTTGACCCATTTGATTATTTGTATGAACTGTCTTATTACTCACATGTTTGGCTTTGTAGCCACCTATTTGTACCATTCTGTACTCATGTCATGTTGGGCTTAGTTGCCTCCTATTTGTATTAATTGACCTATTGATTTATCTGTTAACCATGCTCCCTCATGTACTTCTCTTTGTAAAGCGCTCTGATATCTGCAAGGATCTTGTCCGCGCTATATAAAACTTTCAAAATAAAAAAATAAAAAAATAAAATAAAATAAAAACAGCTCTGACATGGCAGAGCAACTGTTGACTTTCTGAGGATCAAGGATGTGGCAGTTCGGGAACCCTACCTCGATATTATTTTTAAGCCCACTGACAGGGCTTTGTATTTTAAATTCAGGGTTGGAATCCTCCCAGTATGTGAACTAACCGCACGCTGGAAGGTTCCGTTCCAAACCTTACCCTTTTGCCCAATCTGTAAAACCAGAATAGAGTCCGTTGCTCATATTTTGTTTGCATGCCCAGCATACAAATCACCGAGGAACTGCTGGTTAAAACCATTATGAACTGGGCACTAGACATCATATTGTAGCATTGCGAATCCTGATGTCAGATACTCGGTCACTGTATGTATGTGGTTTGTCAAAATTCTTAAGATGGGCTTGGTCCATCAGTTCCAAAAGGCTTAATGAAATTATTTAATTAGTGATTTTATATTCAATTTTATGTAGTCTTTTTTATTCTAATCGTATAGTATTTTTAACCAAATTGTAAATTGAGTATTGCATCATCTGTTGATATCAAATTACTGTATTGTTATGCGTTTAAGATATGTTTTTATCAAAATAAAGCCTTATACCTACCTTCCTACAGCAAAACGGCACTTTGAAAATGATTAGGAGAAGCTGTGTTGCATGTTAGCAGCAGACATATGAAGTTGTACGGTGCCCATCCTAGTGCACACAGAGTAGCAGATATAAACAGAAAATCATCAGGTTTCCCTTTGAGCAGTAATTCAGAGTCATCATAAAGCACATAAGTACTTATCGGATCTATGAAGCGTGGCGTTTTGGAGCAGGACCCTCTGCATCATAGTGTCTTGTCCCAAAGACCTGAAGATGATGGCTATCCTGCCTTTTATCCCAGCTGCTAATCTGTACTTTACTGCATCTAATATGGGAGGAACTCACTAAGGAGCCATCTTGGTCTGGGAAGAATGGTGTTCTCTGGCCACCATATTGCTCTGTCATCTTACAAATGTAGACATCATCATTCCGTGGGGTACAGCACCAAGCGTAGGGCAACACAAATCCAAATGAAGCGCATCTCTGGCCTTCACACATGAAACCTGTCTCTTTCCAAACAGGAATGCTGCAGCCCAGCACGGCTCCATCCACGGAGCAGACCACACCCCAGGGCTCTAGGTGGGGAGGTACTCTCAGGTACTGAGTACCTCTATTTCTTTAATTTTAGAGGCAGATTAGCAACACTTCTCGTCTTTGGTGCAATACTTTAAATCAGGGAACCCAAAGCAGCCCTGGCAATTTTCTCAGACCAGCCCCTGGGCCAGCACTGCCAGGCCCCTGAAGGCTGGAAATGGTTGCTTACTGCTTTTGCTACTGGGGGCCGATATTGCAGCACTGCTACAATACCGGCCTCCGGTAACAAAACCGGCCCCCACCCTTCCAGCCTCCTGGGGAAACACCCGCTTCCAGGTCCAGCCAGTCAAGCCCTGCTTTTAATAAGAGAGTACCGCCACTTCTCAGTAGTAAACTGACACTCTGGGATGGTGAGTACCTGGACTTCTATATTTCCATTTCAGGCACTGCCCCAGCCTCTTTTCTACCAAAGTATCACAGTCAACATCACTCTTAAATCACAGTGTAACGTTCACTGTGGCTTGATCGGAATTCATGGCACTCAGGCACTGACCGTATCATGTCCCTTATACAACACACTGGACGCTTACAACCCTTCCACTCACACGTTATGTCATAAACTTCCTCTGAACAAGGAAATAGCTCTGTTGCCTAATGGCCACAGCTCCCAACTTGGGAACTGGGGAGCCGAGTCCTAGCCTTGGCTCAATAATCTCTGATTCTGGGAAAATCTCTTATTCTCCCTGTGCCTAAAAATATGTAATCTGTGCTTATGTAAAGCGCTCTAATGCCCAAACCGCAAAAAAGTCACACAGGTGTAGTTGGGCCTTATGCACCGAGAAAGGGATACACGGATGATTCTTACCCGGATAGCCAAACTTTCTCTAAAGATGTATTATGGCAGACAACATTGGCGGCCCTCATTATTTTGAACAGGTGCAGCAATGAACCTATGATTGCACAGCGCCTGGTTGGTGCACGTGCACTCAAAACCTCTCTGGAGAAGCTGGCTCGTGCCTACCTGTTTGCAGCGTAGTTAGTTACACTGTAGGGCAGCTGCTCCCAGTAACGATGACCTATGAGGTGCCATCTACTTCTCAACACATGGGGGCCTCATTTATGAGGCCTTGCGCCAGTTTTGCGCTTCCGATGCGTCACTTTTTGTGATGCATCGGCGGCGTAAAACGAGCCTCCTGTTGCGCACTATTTACAAAGTGACGCATCTAAGCAGATGCGTCACTTTGTAAACCCCTGCGCTACATTATACCTGCGTCAGGTATAATGTATGCAGAGTGGGCGTTCCCCCGCAAAATGCCTCGTAATAGTGACACAGTGAAATCTATGAGATTTCACTGCGTCACTTTTAGGACGCTGTTGCGTCAAAATCTTGCGCCTGCCTCACAGCAGGCGTAAAACTGACGCAAGCCCTTTCACATGGGGCTTTCCCCATGTGAAAGGACGCATTGCTGGAATTGCGTCACTTTTGTGACACACTCCAGCAATGCGTCACTTTTGCGCTTACAGATACATCAGAAATACTGACGTATCTGTAAGGCCTTGCGCAATGATGCGTCATATTGTAAATATGACGCATCATTGGGGTCGCAAGGAGGGCGCAATGAAAAGTGACGCATCACTGTTTTCTCGCAGCGATGCGTCACTTTTCATAAATGAGGCCCATGGAACGCCACAGAATCCACAAAAGCAGCAGGCCTCCATCTGAGAGCAGCAGGACGTTGAGGATACTGAGGTGAAATAACATGGAAGTCAGAATAGAGCCGGAACTTGCATATTCACTCACTCATCCACCTATACATTCATCTTAGTAACGTAAGCCCTCACTCCCGAGATCTGTCTGTGACCTACATATCACTCTTATCTGAACTGTACATGATCTGTCAGAAATGAACTCTCTGTTTTGAGGGAAATGGAAGATTGTGCGCATTGCCTTCTGTGAGAGAGGGAAGCGTGTTTTGTTAATGCCATGCTGTCCTCAGTTGTTGTGTGAGGACACAGTGAGTGCACTGCTGCTGTCCCATTCCAACCTGTCCTGTGATGGGGAAAGCTTGTGCTGATGCTGCCCGAGCCTCACTTGTCCTCTGAGGTTGGGAAGTTTTCACTATTTCTGCCCAAGGTGCACCTGTTCAGTGAAGAGGGGTGTTTCCTCTGCTGTTGCCCCATCTGATAAAACACAGGGGGCCTCATTTATGAGGCTGTGCGTCACTTTTACGCCGCCGGTGCGTCACTTTTTGTGACGCACCAGTGGCGTAAAAAATGAGCCTTGTTGCGCCATATTTACAAAGTGACGCATCTAGGTAGATGCGTCACTTTGTAAACCCCTGCGCCACATTATACCTGCGCCAGGTATAATGTATGCAAGGGGGGCGTATTGACGCAAGGAAGGGTCATAGAAGTGACGCAGTGAAATCTATGAGATTTCACTGCGTCACTTTTAGGACGCCGTTGCGTCAAAATCTTGCGCCTGCCTCACAGCAGGCGTAAGACTGACGCAGGCCCTTTCACATGGGGCTTGCCCCATGTGAAAGGGCGCATTGCTGGAGTTGCGTCACTTTTGTGACACACTCCAGCAATGCGTCACTTTTGCGCTTACAGATACGTCAGAAATACTGACGTATCTGTAACTCCTTGCGAAATGATGCGTCATACATTAAATATGACGCATCAGGAATGTCGCAAGGAGTGCGCACTGAGAAGTGACGCATCGCTGCTTTCACGCAGCGATGCGTCATTTCTCATAAATGAGGCCCAGGATTTTTTTTTTAATGCACGTAACGCAGAGGCCATGGTTTCAGTCACACCTTAACCAAAATGTGTGACTATGGGCATTCACTGTTCTTCCCTCTGCCTCTTTTTCTGTGATCATCACATTTGAAAGCACCTTGAAATAATCCAGTTCAGGATGTGCACTGTACATTACCCTCTTTCTTATATGGTTTAATAGACCATAATGTTGCTTCATCTACAACAACAATAAATGCCTTACTTAGGTAGCACGAGACATCTGACTTGCCTCTTGGGCGACTAATACAATTGTCATCAGGGCTGAAGGGGGGAAGAGTGTGCCACTCATCCAGGATCGGAATTGCACAATGTCTAATCAGGAAACCTGACATCAATCCCGGCTTCCAAGCTTAACCAAACAGTGTGACTCTAGGCGATTACTTTTCTTCCCTGTGCCCCCTTTTACATGATCATCACATCTGAGAACACCTGTAAATAATTTAGTTCGGGATACACACTGTACATTAATCTCTCTTGTGTATGACCAAAATATTGCTCCATCTATAAAAATAAAGTATTGTATAGGAGAAACAAGACAACTGATTTGCCTCTTGGTTCATTAATAAAATGTTTACAGCAGAGTGGGTGTTTTTCACTAATTTTAATAAAGGCCACTCAGGGTAGTGTAATTATCGACGGTGCTAATGTTAAACAATCCAAAACACACCTTTTAGTGTAAAAAGTTTGTATTTCAGCCATCGTAAAGTGGCAGTCAGGGACACTTTCAGCTGGGCAGGAGGTCCAAGATGAGCTAAGAGCTGTTCTCCTCAGCCTCCGCAGCACCGTTTTCCTGACAGAATGCAACACAGTTGAGGCTGTGGAGAATTGTGAGGTCCCGCCCTCACCACCTCACTGCCACTGCCCTGTTAGCGTTGGTAGCGAAGCATGAGGTGCTATGGTGTTGGGCTGGTGGCTCACTGCCTTAAGACCTAGGCACTCTCCCTTTCCACACCCAGTCAACTGCAAGTGTGGTTCTGGGGCGGAACAGCCATGACAACGCGGTGATTACCCCGCACTGCCATTACAACGCGGGATTACAACGAAAGTCGTTACAACGACTTTCGCTGGAGGGCGCTGCTGGATAGGGAATAGTTTAATTTTCTATCCAACACCTTCCCTACTGTCAACGTGGGCTGGAGTTGGAATAGAAAATTAAACTATTCCACTATCCAGCGCCCTCCAGCGAAAGTCGTTGTAACGACTTTCATTTTAATCCCCGCGTTGTAATGGCATGCGGGGTAAAAGCCTGCGTTGTAATGCCATACAACCGGTTCTGGGGCATGAGCAGGGCCTGTTTCATATCAAAGGCTATGATCACCTTGACTCACACTTTGAACCCTTCTGCACATGCAGACCACCTCGCCAATTACATATTGTGAGGTCTCTTCAAGGAGTGGACCCCGGGGAAATGTCCCCTTTTGGAGGGTGCTGATCATGCACTAGGAAGTAGGAACTCTTTTTCTTTCACAACATTTGATGTGAGATATCTGATATAACTATATTCCAGAGGAAGACACCTGAATCCACGGGGGGAATATTCGAGCACCGAAACGTGTCAATGGTATAAAGAAGAAAGGGCCATTGCTCAACCCTCCAGGTTTCAATCTTGTGGTAGGGAGGCACCAGTAACAGCATTTTAACTCACCCACATACAATGTTCATATAGGTCTACAGTTCAACAAAGTGAGAACATAAATGTTGGCATAAGTGACATAACCGCACCCAAACTAGGAGACTGTACAACCAGTGAACAGTAGTACTCTTTAATGCTTCCCCGTGTTCCCAGTGCAAGATAGTGAATCCACTGATGAAGTAAATCAAACTAGGTAGGTGAGCGTTCATCGTCCCTACATGAGTACATGAATGCATGTTCATTCCATAAGAGGTTTGGGTGTTTCTTCCATGAGTGTTATACTTTTTGTATTTTTATGGAAATCAGACAACAGTCATTTAACACCTCTCGCTCACTTTTTAGTGTGTTAGCTACCTGTCTTGCACCTGTCCTGAACATGAGAGAGTTATGTTCGTTGTGATAATACTACTTGTCCTTTACTTATTTGTGTTAGGAAAGGTTGCACTGCTGCTGTCCATGTCATGCCTTTATTGTGTTGTGAAGATCAGATCAGGCTTTTCACTGCACATAGGAAAAAAAGATTCGGATTGCCAGTGCGTCCTTTGGTGGAAGATGTGAGTGAAAGAGTAAAACCCTCGAAAAATTTGTGAGCAGAGTTTATTTTTGGATTTACGTGTGAAACAAGTAGTCAGCGTGTGGCGGGGTGTTCAGCACATGATGAAACTGTTAAAACTAAGTTCAAGCCACACAATGCAACCTGTTGTTTATTGAAGAAAAAACATGATGGTAACCTGTGCCATACTCAAAGTGCCAAAGTGCAAAATTGTAAAATGCTAATTAAAATGCTGCTTCTGTCTTTCTCCCTGTTTTTTCTTGCAGACAATGACATACTAAACAGCCCAGTGGGTGAGAGGGAAAAGATAGCCTTTCAGATGCAATTGCAAGCATCTCACTGCTACTGAGCTAACATTTACTGCACATTGGAACTTCCACCTCCTCCTCTGGCTGGTCTAAACTCCTGTACTCGAGCACATAGCAGTACTTCTCATTACTGCCACACGATGGCGCCAGACTCAAGCGGCAGCGTTAGTCTTATTTTTTTCTCTCTCTCTTCTTTCCCGACAGATCGGGAGAGACGCGAAGACATCCAACAATTGACGGTAATATCTTCTTGTAGATAAGGCGGTGCCCTTGCCACGCTACCGAAAGAGAAATGCGTGTTTTTGTAATATAAATTACAGCAGCCTCACCGCTACGGGCAATGTGACATCACAGCAGCAAGTGGCACACAGATATCACGCCAAGGGGTGCCACATCACAGCACCCGGCACTGACAGCACACCAACGAGCACTGTCATTTCACACTTATCATCACACCAAGAGGTGCGACATCCCAGGGCAGGGCACTGTGACACCCACGTAACCAGCAATGGGGGTTAGTGCTGTCACGGCAACCAGCACTATGACGTCACAACGAGGGGCAATGTGACATCACAACGACCCTCTGTGGCAATACACAAGGGTCATTGTGACTTAAATCCAACGATAACTCTTGCATCAAAGGAGCGAACACCGTCACATCACTGGAAGGAGCACTGTCACCATAGCAACGCGCACAGTAACATCATAGCAAGGGGCACTAAGCCATCAGTGAGAGGCTCACTATAACATCATATAAAGCCTTACTGTGTCATCACTGCAAGAGGTGCTGTGACCTCACAGCAACCATCACTGTGATTTCACATAGAGAACTTTTGACATCACGGTAAATGGTCACTGTGACATCAAGGGGCTCTGTGACATCACCTTAACGGGCACTGCGACATCACATCAAGGGAGACTGTGTCATCCGAGTAACACGTACTATGACATCACAGGAGACGGTGTGATATCGCCGCATTTGGCATTGTGTGCTCTCATCAAGGAGCACTGTGACATCACGGATGGGCTTCTCTCTGACATCATGGCTAAGGGGCACTGTGACATCACAGATGGGCTCTCTGGCATCATGGCTAAGGGGCAGTGTGACATCACAGATGGGCTCTCTGACATCATGGCTAAGGGGCACTGTGACATCACCTCAACGGGCACTGTGACTGACATCACATCAAGGGAGACTGTGTCATCTGAGTAACACGTACTATGACATCACAGGAGACGGTGTGACATCGCCGCATTTGGCATTGTGTGCTCTCATCAAGGAGCACTGTAAATGTAAATGTAAATGTACAGGAATTTATATAGCGCAAATCACCGAGCGGTTTCTAAGCGCTTGCTTAGGGAACCCATCCTGGTATTCCCCTGTGAGATAACCCCGGCAGGGTATCCGCAAGGTGAAAGCCAGGCATCCCGCCACGAGGGGCCGTTGTGGAGATTAAGCAAGCTATTGCCCAGAGTCGCAGAGTGTGAACCCGTGAATCGAGTAGGCACCGGAGCGAGAATTGTCGAGTCCATGGACATTTTAGGACTCAAGACCCCGCCGAGCCGGGAATTGAACCCTGGTCCCGGGCTGACCTCTGCTTCCAGGTCTGCCTCCTCTAACCAGTGAGCCACACTTCTCCTGTGACATCACGGATGGGCTTCTCTCTGACATCATGGCTAAGGGGCACTGTGACATCACAGATGGGCTCTCTGGCATCATGGCTAAGGGGCAGTGTGACATCACAGATGGGCTCTCTGACATCATGGCTAAGGGGCACTGTGACATCACCTCAACGGGCACTGTGACTGACATCACATCAAGGGAGACTGTGTCATCTGAGTAACACGTACTATGACATCACAGGAGACGGTGTGACATCGCCGCATTTGGCATTGTGTGCATTACATCAAGGAGCACTGTGACATCACAGTTGGTCTCTCTGACACCGTGGCTAAGGGGCACTGTGACATCACCTCAAGGGGAACTACGACATCACATCAAGAGGAACCGTGTAATCAGAACAAAGAATACTATGACATCACATGAGGCGGTGTGATATTGCCGCAATTGACATTGTGTCCTCACATTGTCAACTGCTTTTAGAAAGGGACTTAAAACCTATATTTTTGCTCTGTAAGCTGTTTTGTGGTGTTCGATGCCGTAGGGCTGTTTTTTGTTTGTTGCTGGTGTTTGTGTGAGGATCTATAGCGCCGGGACGCTCTTTGAGCAGCTGAGCGCTCTACAAAACCCCCAGTAACATAACATAATATCAAAGTGCCCTGTGACATCACATTAAAGGGCAACCGAGCATAATGCAACGAGCACTGTGACATCTTATAAGGGGCCCCGCTGCATCACATCACCGGGCGCTGAGCCATCTCAGAAGGGACACTGCAACATCGCAGCAAACGGAACTGTGACACCACAGAACGTGGTGCTTTGACATGGGAGCCCTAAAACTGTGACATCACATAAAGGGGCGCTGTGTCATCACAGGAAGGGTGAACCAATCAGTGTGACATCACAGCAACGAGCACTGTGACATTACATTAAATGGCACTGTGTCATCACATCGAGACGCATCACAGCAGAAAGCATTGTGTTACCACCACAAGGGGCTTTGTGACATCACAGTGAGGTTCTTTGTGCAATCACAGGCACAATAACTGTGCAGGCAAGGGACATTGTGACATCATATCAAAAGACACAGTAATATCACACCAAGGGGGATTGCATCAGAACAGCAAGAGTCACTTTCACATTGCAACCAATCACGACAAGGCTCATTGTAACATCACAGTGGCCACCTAGTGACATCACAGGAATGAGCACTGTGTCATTCCAGCAAGGGGCACTGTGACCTCACAGCAAGGGCACTGTGACTTCAGAGTAAGATGCACTGCTATGTCAGAGTGACATAAACTGTGACATCACAGCACTGAGCAATAATGTGGCACAAGGGCAAGAAGAAACATGGCATCACAGCAACCAGCAACATGGCATCGCAGCAAAGGGTAAGGTGGCATCACACCAAGTAGCAGTATGGGCCAGATTTACAAAGGATTTAAATTGCCCTTGCGTCAAGCAAGGCGACGCAAGCCCTATAGTGGGATTTACTAGGCTACGCAAAGCCACCTGGTGGAGTGTGGGTGTTCCCATGGATCCACCCATGGATATTGGCACATTCCCAAATTTACAAAGAGTTGCAAACCTGGGACTGCATCAAAATGGTGCGCCTCCCAGGCATAACGAGGAGAGATATCTTTATATCTCCTTGTTACTTCCTTTTTAGGTCGAAGCCTTTCAGACAGAGCAGCTGTCTGGTTTGCTAACAACATCTTGAGGGCATTCAGAAAGATTCCCTGGGAATGCATTCTACCCTTTGCTTACCATTGGCTTTGCAGTTTGTAGCTCACATTTGCTCGGTTTATATTTGCTGACTTTGTTTTAGGCTGTCCAACTCGAGTTCGATCCTTCGGTAGCCATACCCTATTTAAAGTATCCTTCCACTAGTGCTCGATTTCTGTAAACAGGCCTTTAAATCTTGTTCTTATCTTGTCACATTTGCTTGGCATTCAAAGACAGAGGTCAAATGTCAGACTCTGTCTTCCAAGGGAGTTTGGTCTTTACTTTTCTTTCTCTGACTTCAAAGTGAGCGAATTTATGTAACAATCATGCTGGCAACTGGGAGTGTGCTGGATGGAAGGCTGTACAATGTTATTTTTTTTTAGCACACAACAGCATTTAAATGTCTGTGAATGAAATGTGCAGATATTTCAGATTATGTATCAGAATTAAGGAAGAACAAATAAAGCAATTTTTAGTTTAGTCTGCAGTGTGGTGAAAACAAATATTTTAATACGATAACAAAAATCAATACAATAGGTGATGATGTTTCCACATGTTATCTTTTGTGCGCTGTATACTTTAATCAGGTAAAAGTGTAGGTATGTGCAAATATAATGGTAATTTCAATTGATGATGTGTTGTCTATAATCGCAGTGCGCTACCACACACATGCATACTCCACTCTGCATCATTCCATGCCAATGCATTCTACTCTTCACCACTCCTCACCACGCCACTTCGTAGTGCGTCACTGCGCCCTACTCTTCACCACTCCACTCTACGCCTCTCTACTCTGCATCACTCTACTCTATGCAAATTGACTCTACCCTACTCTACTGTACTATGCACCACTGCACTCTTCACCACTGCTCTCCACACCACTACAGTCTAGGCCACTCCACTCCACTCTGCATCACTCCACTCTATGCCACATTACTCTCCAACACTGCACTCTATGCCATTGCACTCTACACCAATGCACTTTACTCTGTACCACCACACTCTGAGCCAGTGCACTCTATGCCAATCCATTCTAATCTACTCAGCACAACTGCACTGTACGCCACTGCCCTCTACCCCGCACCACTCCACTCAACACCACTTCACTGTACTCTGATACAATCTACTCTGTGCCACCCCACTCTGCGCCACTCCACACTACGCTAACTACAACCTACAGTACTTCACTCCACTGTGGGCCACTCGCCTCTACTCTGCCCCATTCTACTCTGTGCCACTGCACTTTCCTCTAACCACTGCACTCTATCCCAGTCTACTCCACTCTATTCCACTCTCCTCTACACCACTCTGACTCTACATCACTGCACTCTAAACCAATGTGCTCTACACCACTTTATTCAAATTGATTGCACTCTATACCACTGCACTCTACGCCACTACTCCACTCTACAACTCTCTACACAACTCCATGCCACTTTACTCCAGCATTCTAAGACCCACTACTCCATTCTGCGCCACTCCAATCTACACCACTTCACTCTACAACACTCTAGTTCACTCTGTGTCACTCCACTCTACTACACTACTACACTCTATGCAACTCCACTCTATGACAATCTACTCTGCTCTACACCAGCCACTCTGCTCTACAACATTCTAATTCACTCTACGCACCACCCTCTATGCCCCTCCATTCTGCTGACTTCAATATATCACTCTACTTCACTCTACACCCTTCCACTCTAAAACACTCCACGCTCTCCATGAAACTCCACGACACTCAACTAACTCTGTGCCACTCTAAGCCACTGCCAACCACTCCATAACACCCCAATCCACTCCACAACACTCTCCTTTATGCCACTAACATTTACCCATGCTGAACAGCAGGCACGTTGCTGTACAACAGGGCTAAAACACTGGCAAAGCCAATAGCTCCTGCATAAGCGAGACCTATTGGCTTTTACCAATGCTTGTTCTATGTCTGATGCATTCCGCACACACATAGAAAAAGTGAAATGCCATTGAGGATTGTTTTTGTGCAGGAAGGTGTCCCGTCCTGCACAAAAACAATCCTAGTCGTAACGCAGGCATCCTTGCACCATGGTGGAAGTGTGACTGTATTGGCGCTAGACAGCATTCAGTATGCCAGCGCAAGGAGGCAGCAGAAATGCACCACATACTTGTAAATAAGCCACATTTTTATGTCTCCCTGTCATGTAACGCATCGTTACCTTGCTGTGCTGCGCTGTGTGAAATGTTAGTAAATTTGCCCTTACGCGTTTTTGTATGTATAGTATTTCAGCAGCACTAACCCAGCTGAAGGGCAAAGTAGGACACGATTCATACAAGAGCCAGGATAGAGGTTGGTTCCAACAGTGTGGGCAGCTGGCGCTCTTTCGAAAGCACTTGCTGAACGGCAACTGCGGGTAGACCCTGATAGTGGTTTGAATGTTGTTTCAGACACTGGGTCTCAGGAGAAGGCCCGGCTGCTGGTATGTTCCTCTATGCATTTCTTGACGTCCAGTCTAGATATGTCGGGACCCCTAGTTTGGCACTCTCCACCTGAAGTGGAACTCTTCATGGACAGTGCACGCAGGAGTGCCATTTGTGATGGCCTTGTAAAGCGTGCCTCTTTTCTGGAAGGAGATGCAGGCCTGGAGGGGTGGCAAGCAGTCCCTTCATGGTGGGGTAATGTGGTTGGATTTCTTCAAGCCCGTGAAGAGGTGTGCTGTACTGATCAGGGGGTCGCAGGTTGCCTGCTGTTGGGGATGACACTGAGCAGGGCATTGCCTCAATCCAGGTAAGAAAAGGGGGATGTAATGTGTGTGTGTATGAGTATTTATACTCACCACAAAGGTACCATGCACCCGGGCCCCACCGTACCCTGCTCTAGATGTTAATGTGAAGAAAACATAGCCACCCAGTATCAGCCTTTCTGGGAAAGGTTTGTCATAAACCACTTTTTAGGGGTTACACACAGTAGATTTCCTTAGCCCTTAGAGGCAAGTGCATTGCCTTGGCCTCTATTGAGAAAAGGAAAACAGTCAGTTTATTCCCGCCCATTCTTGTTGGCTGCGCTGTAAGGAGCGCGGGTGTGTTCAGAATTCCATAGGCCTTCCACAGAAGCTCTTCCCGGAGATAAATGAGGAACCGTACCCTGGAACGCCCAAATTGGTACACCCACAAATCTTGGTATTGTATAATAGTGCTTATTATGCCCTGTTGTAATATATATGGTGTATTAGGATGATCAAATCAAATGCAAGGTCACTGTTCCTGATAGAGAAAGACACAATAGAGATATATAGGTTCTAGACAGGACATTAGGGACAGTCACCAGGGCTGTTTTTTGTTGCCCTCACACACCCCTAGGGATTTCTCGCTTCATTATCAGGCGGGCGCTCCTCGTCGGGCCGGCACTGCAATGCCCTAAGGGTCACCCGAAGGGTCACTTTAGCAAGATCTTTTTATTTTTACCGCCGTTTGATGAGTACCAGTGTTTCCAGGTGGGGTGGTTTGTGATGTGTGAGACAAACTGAGTTAAAACTGCGTACGGGATGTCAGATTAACCTTTAATGTATAGAATCCCCTGCCAGGTTAAAAAGCCTGGATAGGTTACTACTACTTTAAGGGTTCTAATGTGCCCCTGTGTAACTTAGTGAAGTAAAACATAGGTCAACATGTATCATACCTCCATGGTCACTAAATGATCTGTGGTGCTTCTTCAGGACCTAAAGGGTAATGAGCCTACCCCACACTTAAATTGTTATGAGCGGTCCCTCTTTACAAGGGAGTCACCTACTTGTTCATAGTTGAAAAGATTGTCCAACCTAGTTAAATGGTCTGCTATGCCACATCAGTCGGGTCAGAGGTTGCACACAGCTGCGGGGTGTTGGGAGTGCGTCCAGTATGCCCAACCTACCCTCCTTCTCCGCTCGCAAAGGCACATTAATACCTTAAAGTACCACTAACCTAGCCAGGTTTTTTAAGTTCAACGAAAAAAGGGCAGTAAGTCTATGAGACAATCGCACCCGCGTATTATCTGTATTGTAAGTAAACAATCAAAAACGCTCAACTGTTTGTGATCCTACTACCCATGAAAAACCACATAGAAATGTTTTTTTAACAAAGATAAAGCATCTTATCTAGACATATATTATTCTTAAAAGTTAAGAGAGATGCTATCCCAAGAACATCGGGTCAGGAATCACTGTGTGATACACAAGAGTCACATGGTCGCGAATTTTTTTTTCCGGTTTTGCTTCTATTCTTTTGTAGATACAGACAAATAATCAGCCCAGCCAACGAGTTTCAACCTTGCGAACTTCATTAGGGATGAGTAAATTAAAACATATACAAAAATTATTATAATGCTCATCAAATATATACATATTTTTATACATATTATTGTACAAAAAAGAAAAGTGAATGCAACAGAACATGACTGTACCACAAAAAAACCTTATATACATTTATACAAAATCAATATCAACATTTACATATACTGGAAATACATTTATATATCAGAACTAGGATTCCAATGAATTCTGTACATTCAAGTTTATATAAAACATAAAATGTTTACAAGTAAACAGTCACATTAAAGATTAGTTACCTATGTAGCCCTGATCGAAAATGTATCTCCTTTCTCCCCCAACACTCACTTGCAATTTATCACCAAAGTCCTGGTATCTCTTCTCTAGAGGTGCCCTATGCTGTATAAAAGCATATCTCAGACTTTAGTACCACAGTAATTGCAACCACTGTAAGCACCACTCTCACCACCACCACCCTACTACTACCATAACCACTACCCATATCACTACCACCATCCTAACTACTGCCCCAACCACCAATACCCGAACAGCCTACCACCAGCACCTCCCACTATCACCATAACCCCCACCACCCTATCCACCATCCTAACCACAACTACCTAGCTAATCAGCACCAACCTAACCAGCACCACCCTAATCACAACCACCACCGTAACCACAATCACCACCACCCTGTTCTATCCTATCCACCATCAACCTCCCCTAGCCACCACAACCACCATCTTCACCACCACCTCCCTCACCACCCCCACTCTACCCTAACTACCACCACCCTAACTATTACTACCACCCTAAACACCACTAGTCTACCCTAACCACCACCACCCTAACCACTACCACCACCACCTGACCCTAACCACAACCATTCTAATCACAACCACCCTAATTACCACCCTAACCACCACCACCTTCACCACCACCCTCACCCCAACCACCACCATAACCACCATCATCACTCTAACCACCATTCCTACCACCACCCTACTCGCCCTAAGTATCACTACAACCCTAACCACCACTGTAAACAAGTCTACCTTAACCACCACCGTACCCACCATCCTAACCACAACCACCAAGCTAAATAGCATCACCCTAACAGCAACCACAACCACCACCCGACCCTAACAACCACACCCACCCTGTTAGACCACATATCCTTGGCATGGTGCCCCACTTACTTTTTGCCTTTAGACCTCCTGTTTTTGCTGATATCATTTTTGCTGGCCCTAGGATTCTACGCATCTTGCCACTGCTAACCAGTGATACAGTGCTTGTGCTATTCCTGATAGCATGATAACATTGGCTCATGACAAATTGGCATATTTAAATTACTTATAAGTCCCTAGTAAAATGCACCATATGTGCCCAGGGCCTGTAAATTAAATGCTACTAGTGGACCTGGAACACTGACTGTGCCACTATTTAAGTAGCCATTTAAACATGTCTCAGGCCTGCCACTGCAGAGCCTGTGTGTGCAGTTTAACCTGCCATTTGACCTGGCAAAAAATCTTTTGCCAGGCACAATCCTTCACTGTTAGTACATATAAGTCACCCCTAGGGTAGGCCCTGGTCAGCCCAGAGGTAAGGGTGCAATGTATTTAAAGAGCAGGACATGTACTTTTAAGTTTTCTGGTAGTGAAAAACTTTTAAATTGTTTTTTCTCTCTACTGTAAGGCCTATATCTATTATAGGAAAACATTGGGTTTGCCTTATTACGTTTTATACGTGAATTTTCCAAATGGGAAGATATAACTGGTTTAAGTTTGGTGTCTCTGGAATCTTAATAAAATCCTAACTTATGGTGAAGTTAGATTTTAAATAAAAAATATGAAAACGCAACTTTTAGAAAATTGGCATTTTTTTACCTTAGATATTCAGTGCTTGCAGCCTGCCTCTGGTCATATGACTGAGTGCAGTTAGCAGTTGTGCTTTGTGTATTACTCCTAGTCAGTCACACGCAATGGTAGCTTAGGTGTGTCTCAATGGGCCACCACTGGCAGATTGGAAGGGAGAAGCTGGGTGCAGTCTAACTTACACCTGAATAGGCTGTGTCCTGTCCCTACACAAAGGGTTGCATACCCCTGTAGCTAGTCTGGAGCCAGAGCAGGGGAAGTATGCTATTTGTGCACTTCAAAGGCCATGTCTTTAGAAGGTTATCCCCACTTCAGAGGCACAGATGTGTATAAAAGAAGGACCTCACCACCACTTCAGCACACTTCTGGACTTGTGGATACTCTGCAGGAAGAAGGACTGCTGTGCTGCTGGACTGCTATTCTGCAGGACTCATGCTTTGCTGTGCTGACCTGATGTCTGCTGCCCTCTTGCCTGGGTGAGAAGGACTGGACCTGCTTCTCTTGAACCCAGAGTGACTCCAAGTGCTAGTTAGCTGACCCCTTGATCTGGAGCCTCAGTGACATAACAGGCTTTCAACCACCCAGCACCTGGACTCAGCCATCTGTGAGTCTACCCAACCAGGTGGTGCTACCCCAGTCCTGGACCATTGGAAGTGGGCCTAAGGTGCTTCACAATGGAACAAACACAATCTTCTTTGCTGAGCGGTGTATCACCGAGCAGAACTGATGCATCTCCTCAGATGAGCGGTGTATCTTTCAGCAAAACCAATGCATATCAGCTGCTGCATGGATTCGACCCAGGGCAGAAGCCCCGCCTCGCCCTTGCAGTCCTCGGAATTGACACATCGCCAAAAGGCGTGGCGCATCTTTGATCCAGGTCCTCACATCTCGCGTTGACAGGAGCCTCGGCGACAATGCCAGGCTCGGCAACACAGCCTTGCAGCTTCTCAGTTCCAACGCTTCACCAGCTGTGCGTCACAACTCCAACTCTGGACTTCACATCTCAAGCCCCATTGATAGGATACTTGACAACAATATAATAGGACCTCACAGCAGTCTCGTCGCATCTTGTAACCAACACATTGCTTCAACTGCATGGTGCTTCTTTGATCTGGTTCCACGCAATGCATCTTCCACCACCACCCCTGTCACCTTCCTACCACAGCACTCTAAATACTACCACCTTACCCACCACACTACCAATCCCCACCACCCCGCTAACCACCACCACTCTACCCTAACCACCACCAATTCTAACTACCAGCACCATAACCACAACCACTACCCTAACCACCACTCTCATCACCCTAACCACCACCTATATCATTACCTTACAAACCACCACCCAAACTACCACCAACACCACAACCCTAACCACCACCACCACAAACACCCTACCCTAACCACCATCCTTCTGTCCTAAAAACAACCACCACTGTCACCACCACTGTCACCACCTCAACTATCACCCAAATCACCACCCATCTTGAACCACCAGCACCCTACCCCATCCACCACACTACTAATCACCACTGGCATACCCACCACCTGCCTAACCACCTCTGCCACCACCATCACCCTACTAACCACCACCCTACCCTAAGCTCCACCACCCTAACCACAATCATACCACAACCAACACCACCTTAACCACCATCACTCTACCCTAACAACCACCACCACCACACTAACCATCACCCTGATGACTGCAACACCACCTGACCCTAACCACCACCACACTACCACAACCACCCTACCCACCACCACAACCCTACCCTAACGATCACCACTACCAGCCTCTAATCACTTCCACAACCCTACCATAACCATCACCCTACCCTGAACTCCACCACCCTAACCACCACAACCAACTACCTTCACCCCACCCTAACCATGACCACCCTAACCACAACCACCTTAACCACCAACACCCTAACCATCATCACCCTAATCACCACCCTACCACCACTACCATCCTACTACCACCAACCCTCCCACCTCCCTCCCATTACTACCCATCATCCTACTCCCCAACACCCTAACCACCACCACCACCACCCTAAACACTATCACCCTAACCACCACCACCATACTCTACCCACCACCACCATAAACACTCCCACTCTACCCTAACAACCATAACCAACATAACCACCACCCTGACTACCAGTACCTGACCCTAACTACCACAGTACCCTAACCACCACCAGCACCCTTATCACCATCCTACTACAACCACCCCTGCCACCACCTTACCACAGCCCAACTCACCACTCTAAATACTAACATATTAACCACCACCCTACCATAACCACCACCACTCTACTCTAACCACCAATGGCCATAACCACCACTACCCAAAGCACAACCACCCTAACCATCACTGCCCATCACCCTAACCACCACCCTCCCCACCACCTAACCCACCATCCTATCAACCACCACCATCCTAAAACACTTGACTCTAACCACCACCACCACCACCCTACCCTAACCACAACCATTCTACCCTAAAAACTGCCATCCTCATCACCACCTCAAGCCAAACACCCACCAATGCCTAACCAGCACAACCCTAACCCAATCCCTACCACCTTACTAATCACCACCACCACACCCACCACCAACCTAACCACGACTACCACTACCATCACCCTACTAACCACCACCCCACATTAAGCATAACCAACCTAAACACAATCACCACCCCCACCCTACACTAACTAACATCACCATAACCAGCACCACTCTACCCTAACAGCCTCCATAATCCTACCCACTACCCTCACAGCCACCACCACAACCACTACCCAGCCATAACCACCACAGCCCTGCAACCACCACCACCGCCATACAACTTCCCTAACCACCACCACCATAACCACCACCAACCTACCCCACCCACCACCCTACTAATCATCACCATCACCCTTACCCTAACAACCACCAGCCTAATCACTACTACCACCACCATACTAACCACCACCCTCACCCTACCCTAAGCACCACCACCCTAATTACCACTGACCCTAACCACAACCACCCTAACTGCCACCTAACCACCACCACCTTCATCACCACTATATTCACCCCTGCCACCCTCACCACCCTCATGCTACCAGCACCCTCTCCACCACCACCACCCTAACCACTACTCTAAGCATCTCCATAACCCTAATAACCAGAAAACTAACTTTGACCACTATAACCACCACTACTCTAACCAGCCTACCACTATCCCCGCCACCACCACCTCCCTACCAACTGCCACCCTAACCACCACCACCTTTCCCTAACCTACTCCACCCTACTAATCACCACCACCACCCTACCCTAACCACCACTATAGCCTTTACTACCACCAATACCCTACGAACCACCATTACCACCCTATCCTAACCACCACCACCTTAAGCACCACCAACCACCACCCGACCTGAACCACACCACCCTAACCAAAGCCACCCTAGGCATCACTACACTGATTACCACCACCAACCTCACCACTACCAGCACCACCCTTACCAACACCCTCAGCCCCAGAACACTAATTACCACCACCCTAATTACCATGGTACCATAACCACCACCAACACTCTAACCACTATCGTACCACCACCACCCCTACCACCTTCCTACCTCTGCACTACCCACCACCCTAAACACTACCACCTTACTAACCACCAGCATCACTCTCCCCTAACCACCACTGGCCCTAACCACCACCACCTCAAGCACAAACACCTTAACCACCACAAACACCAAAATCACCACAAACCTAACCACCACTACAGCCCTACTCTAACCACCACCACAATCCTAACAACCACCACCTCTCTGTTCAAACAACCACCCCATCCTCACCACCACCACCTTAATTACCACCCAAACTGCCACCCATCCCTAGCCCTTACCACCCTAGCTGCCACCACCCTAACCACCATCACCATACCCAAACCAACCCCACCCTATTAATCATAATCACCACTCTACCCGAGCCACCACCACCCTACCAACCACCACCCTAACTACAACCACTTTAACTACCATTCTCACCACCACCACCACCTCCACCACCATCATCTTCATTACCACCACCACAACCCTCACCCTAACCACCTCCATTAATCCACCACCACCACCCTAACTACCACCCTACTATGACCCTAACCACTAACCAAAGCATCACCACAACCCTAACCACCAGCACCATAACAACTACCACCCTAACTACCACCATCCTAACCACACCACTCTAGCCAGCCTACCACTACCACCCCACCGCCATCATCGTACCCTCCCATCACCAACCCTCTACCACCATCCTAACCATCACCACTCAACAACCAGCCTACCCTACCACCACCACCCGACACACCTTAACCACCAGCATTCTAGCTTAAACACCACCCTACCCTAACCACAACCACCACCATACCTTAATCACTACTATCTACCCTGACAACCACCCTAAATACCTTACCCTAACCACCACCACCTTCACAGTAACTTCATAGAAACACATAAAGGTGCTTGTTACCCTTCACAAGATTAGACATTGAACTGTAGAAAGTACACTGGAAGAAAACTCACAATTGTGTATGCAGTCATAGTTCTATTCATTTCATTCATTCATTTCATAAATCTTTATTCGAATTCCGAGAATTCATAAAAGCACATCTACAAATTTACAATGGTGTTATAAAAGTCCCTATTAAAACTTGATAAATCGTAAGAGACACCTGACAAATTTTACAATTTACTAAACAAAAGGAAAGTTAAGGATTGTCCATCATTTTGCGAGCTCGGGTGGCAATTCTCAAGAAGGTGCTGATGTGGAAAACTATTTCTCCATTGTCCTAAGAAAGCAACATCTGATAAGATTCCCCCAGGGAAAGCGGTCTGTGTTTTTTTAAAATAAGGGAGTTAAAAACCATTTTACATATTTTAAATAATATTTACAAAAGAAGAAAAAGTGCAAATCAGTTTGTGCGCTCACTCCGCCGCAGGGGCATCCTATGTTTTCTATATTTGGCCGATAGCCTAGAGGAAAACTTAACCGAAATCTCACAGTTCCTGCCCTTAATCGAAATAAAAGGCTTCTTTCCCAGTTTACCATTGGCAGGGTAAGATATATTAATAAAGGGTACCTATACAATTCCCTGCCCATGTAACTAGAAACTGTGGACATAGTTCTATTCAATTTAGTAGTAAAATCATAAAAGTACAGCAAATTACAGTTTAAAAATTCCTTAAAACACAGTAATAAGACATCATAAGTCACCTAGTTTATTTTAAACTAACTATACCAAAATGCTAATCAAACTTTGTTTCTTGCATAAAAAACCCACAGAAAACTTGACCTACTACAGCAAATCTCCATGGTGGACAATGATAGTAAATAAGGATAAGCAGGGCGACATTGTGTAAAATTAAATGGTCTTAAAATAGGTAAAATATAACATTTTCTGAAATTGCTATAAAATGTACAGAAAACGACTATGTGCATGGCACTCTGTGCCATCAGGCAATCGCAGGGACAGTTTGATAGTTTTGTAGCGCAATCAGTCACTTCAGGGAAACTAATCAGGTGGTAAAAAATGTCTAATCTTAAGCGGGTCAAGATAAATCTGTGCCTATAATTCAATGCAAATTTAAGATAGGCTTGCATTTCATAGGCGGTTAAAATAAGTTGCTTTTTTAAAACACAAGAGTTTGACATTTCAGTGGTCAATCTAAGGTTATCGAGATGCACCATGCATTTGTTTTGCAAATCTTCTGCTAATAGACTCCAAGAATTCAGGCTTCTCAAACACCAGGTCAAAGAAAAAACATTGAATATATGACATCCAACGCATCCACAGAGACGAGCTCGAATTGAGGCAATCCCCAATAATGGCATGATTTAAGCTATCGTGTATTGTTGCCCAAATTTTATGCCATAATAATAAGGGCTGCAGCATTATTAAATCAGTAAGTAACGGAACCCTCAATTCCGAATGGCAAACATTTACAGAGGCATTTGTAAGGGTGGCAAGAAGGTAACTTAAAAACTAATTTTCCACTGTCTGTAATGCCATGCCTTTGGTGTGTCCCCAGACTCCTGCCCTGTATAGTGCCACACTCAGACATTTGGCTTTGTAAATCTTTATCATCTCATCAGGGGGGTTCGTGCCCAATTGTCTGGCAAAGTTTCGTAAGGCCAACTTTTACCACGCAGTGCCTTTACGACGCAACTTTTACAACGCAAACCATTACAACGCATTGCGCTGGGGGGCGCTCTAGGATAGGGAATAGGTTTAATTTACTATCCAACACCTTCCCTACTATCCACGGGGACTGGAGTTGGAATAGTAAATTAAACTATTCACTATCCAGCGCCCCAAAGCACTATGCGTTGTAAAGGCATGCATTGTAAAAACAGCGTTGTAAAGGCATGGGATGTAAAAGCATGCGTTGTAATGTCATACATCCTAAGGCCATACATGCTTTTTTAAACTGCAGCTTCCTGCGGAAATAGCAAGGGCCCCTAAGCATTCTTTATCAAATAATATACCAAAATATGAAAAACTATTTGTGAAACCAATTTTAGTGCCCTTTGTTTTTATATCTTGACAAGTAGCTGTTCTCCTTCCACATTTCATGATAAATATTTTAGATTGGTTGACTAGCAAACCAAGGTCCTGCATATACTCAACAACATTTGAAAGTAAGCTCTGTAGCCCAAGGGGAGGACGAGCCATAAGAACGGCATTGTCAGCATAGAGGAGGGCCGGGACAGGGCGATGTGCCATCTGTGGAAGATCTTTAGACTGTGAAGCTAGGACAGCACCAAAACTATTTATACATAGTGAGAAAAGGAAGGGTGCTAGGACACAGTCCTGTCTTACCCCTCTCTCTGTGCTAAAAGGTTGGGTGCATTCTCCCCTGATTCCATATCTTACCCTGGCTCTACATCCCAAATGCAGGTCTCTTAATAAACTGATGATCGATGCCTGCACCCCCATGTCTTTCATAATTATCCACAACTTAGCATGGATGACACAATAAAAGGCTGATGGCAGATCAACGAATGCCACGTAAATGTTCCCCTCTTTGATCTTAGTGTACTTTCCAATTAACATGCTCAAGTTCAGTCCCTGCTCTATTCTCCCTGCCCTAGGGCGGAACCCATATTGCAGAGCTGATAGGTTATCATAAGATTCAGCCCAATCTTGTAACCTATTCAGAATAATATGGCGCGCTATCTTTGCTAAAGAATCATGAAGGGAGAGATCGGTCTATAACACGGAGGCTTAAGGCAATCTCCCTTTTTAGAGGTCTGATTCTGCCCATGTAGCCTACATTACAGCATGCCCTCGGTACCAAGGTCAGTAGGGTCCCCATAGAGCAGAATTGGCCTTACACAAATCCACTGGAATAGCATCGGGCCAGGATCTTTCCAGCCCTTGCCTGCATGTATTGCTCTATTAACTTCCTCCAAACTAAAGAGAGTAATGGTGGACACTTGGGAGGAGTCATTCATTTAATTGTGATTGTTTTCCTGCTCTTATTCTAGTGCATCAGTGGGAGAGGAGTAGATACAAGAAAACTTAATCCAGTCTTATCCCATAATCGCGCCTTCAATCCTAGGGCATTCATCTGCTCTCAATAATGAAGAATTAATGACTGGTTACTAGTACTTGCCTCATGTAAGGATTCCCAGGCGTTCTCTCTCTCGACCAAGATTTCCTTTATTTCGCCACCCTTTTTTAATCTATTCTAGATGCCTGTATTTGGATTTGCATCTATGAGTTTTAAGTAGTGCCTCCTTTAACCTCTTATCTATGCTGTCAATATCTGAGAATGAACTTTACATTTGGCCAATATGAATTGGCATAATAAATGTTGCAGCTTAAAAAGGATACACTCTCCATCTATTAAGAAAGATACATCTCTTCTTCTTGTCTAGGAGCGTGAGATGGCCTTAGTTCCTAATGACCTAGAAACAACCTTCTCACTAGGGGGGGGGGGGGTCTTCTACTCCATCAATGTCACTGCTTTCTTTTGTGTTCTATTCTCCTCGTTGTTACCACGTTTAGATGTGGTCTCCAGAACGGAATGACGCAGAGTGGAATGGAGTGTGCGGTGGTGGTGGCGGAGAGAAACAGAGGCGGACTCTTGGCTAGTTATGGCTGAAGTCAATTTTATGGAATGATGTACACTTATTCTTAACTATGTGTGTACAGTTACCTTCAGGTAACAGCGTTACGTGGGCTCCTGCAAGATACAGAGTAAATAAGAGAAATAGCAAAAACTGAACAGAACGAGTGTCCCAATAGTTTAAAGAGTTCACATGTAACCAAGGCATACCAACACAGAAAAATAAATTGGTAATGTTAAGATCACACTCCTGTAGCTTTGTGAACTAGAAGTGGCAGTCACCCTATTCTGACTCTAGGTAATAATACCAACGTCTGTCTCTACTTGTGCTACAAAAATGCCACATACATACATATGTACAAACCCCAGAAGCCTATGGGTCCAAGTCTCTCCCTAATTTCGTTTTTGAATTGCCTCTTTTCAGTATGAGTGAATGAAAGTGGTGAGGGGCACCTGAGAATTCTACCACATGGGCTCCACTGATAAGCCCTGGAGAGAGAGTCCTTTACCTCATAAATATTACAGAAAAGGTCAACGATCATAGTGGTACAGGTTGGAGACCTTTTTGTAGCCCTACCCCCTGTGATTCCACTAAGTGATACCGCCAGAGTCACATTAGTTCTATAAACAGACTGTTATATTCCATATAGGTACTCTAATATCGGCTCAGGCACTACATGCACCTTTAACCTACATTGCCCTCATATTGCACTACATAACGCTTCTTGGGACTGACCTTTGACCGAGTTAAGGTAATGACTAGAGGACCTGGGGATTTCTCCAAAAGGCCTAAGCCTAATTCATTATGCATGAGGATTCTTGGAATCACATCTGGACAGCAGCCCGAACATCTCCTGCTCAAAAATTATGTACACGGGTCATTCCTTCTGTCATCCTAGTTTGACATGACACAGCAAGGTATATCCCCAGGGGGTATCACTTTGGGTATATATACACTATCTCTTGCTAAGGTAGAGAGGAGAAAAGGACTTCCATGCCGACACCCAGATGAGTCGCTGAGGCTCCTGCACGCAGACCCTCCTGCGCGCAGTGGTCTGACATCCCTTGCGGGGTGTCCACCTCAAGACCACAAATAATCTGCGACACAGGACATTGACTTCCAGACATCTCTGATGCTGACCTTCGCTCACAGCAAAGCTGAGACCCGAGGCGGACACGAGAGACGTGGGACCAGAACTCCTGGGCATCCTGCATTTTGCAAGCTGCACTCACTTCACGAGGTAACTCGAAGTCGTGCATTAGGGTGCTTGAAGCCCCAGACCCGAGCATCATTTGCACTAAAGCTCAGAGGCCCCCACTCCACTGGTGACCCGTGGGCCCCGCTTTTGCATTTTAGCTTGACGCGTCTTCCCGGTTCCTAGTCCGTTGGCTAGTGAGCTCCTGGAAGACTCCATTTGGAATCTAACTTGCTTTTCTGGTTGCTCCAGGCTTGCTCCAACTTCTCTGTAAAGGAGAAGTTCTTCAGACCTTGCTGGTCTGCTCCAAAGCCAATCTTGACATCCTGCGAGGGTTGCGTTTGCTAAGGCTTGATGGGTCCAATCCGGATACCAACACCGCAGTCAACTAGGGGCCAGATGTAGGTAGGCAAATACCGGTCGGTAACGGACGTAATTCGGTAATTTCGGCCGTTACCGACCAGTATTTGGAAAATGAGATGTAGGTGGGCATTTTACTGATTCTGTAATTTACCGAATCGGTATTTTAAGGAATCGATAAATTACAGATTTTGCTATGTAGGGAGCACTCAAATGAGTGCTTTTCCCCTTTTAGGATTCGTTATTTACCACCAACTACAAGTTGGTGGTAAATAATGAAAACCTTGGAAAAAGCATTTTTTTTGCTTTTCCAACAGTGCCATGTTACAGACATTAGGGCATGTATGTCTGCAACATGTGCATCCATACACAATGGAGGGGTGCAACAGGGTGTCAAAGTGACACCCTGCCACCCTTCAATGTTTCCCCCTTTTACCGAATCGGTAAATACCGATTCGGTAATTGGCATTCATTCCTATGGGCCTCCAGGCCCATAGGAATGAATGGCAATTACCGAATCGGTATTTACCGATTCGGTAATTACCGAAACTTACCAATTCGGTAATGTTTTCAGTAAAATTACCTACATCCCATTTACCTGTTCTTAAATACCGAATCGGTATGATTCGGTATTTAAGAATCGGTAGTCTGGGATTACCTACATCGGGCCCTAGATCCTTTATGGGACAGCTCGAATCCAGCTCCTGGTTGTTGTCGACGCCTCCTGGTCTTTGTGGCTGAAGAGACAAACTTCACATCTTTATCTGAAATCACTCGACATCTGGTGGCATCTTCCTATCGCCGCCCTGGTCACTGGCAAGTGACCAAGACTCTGTCCCTTCTGCTTTCAGGTTCTACAGATCTTCGATCCACCCGGACACTTTTCCTCTGGTCGCCCGCAGCACTTCTTTGCAGTTCTCCACTGAAAACGACAACAAAACCCAACACGAAAAGACACCTTTGCACCCGGCATCCCTGGATGAGGTAACACGAGTACTCCGGTGCTCCCGTGGGTCTTGACTCTTGAAGTGTCCAAGTTTAAAAGGGTTCCATCGTAGTCCACCAGGAAGTGTCCTTAAATGGTATATTTGTAACTTCTATGCTTCCCATAGAAAGTCAATGGTAACCCGCGGCTGTGTTTAGACACTGCACCGTCTCCCGTGGGCCTCCTACTTCCTAACCTTTGGTTGTTTAGAGTAGCCCCAGCGATTCCACGGGCCCCATGCCTGCTTTCTAATTCTCTCGTGGTTTTTATACCACTTTTTTAGCATATGGTTTGTGAGGCCCCTAGGGCATAACGTATACTGTGCAACTTATTGTATAGTAATTGAGTAACTTGTATTGTACTTTTACCTCTGACCTCATAAAGAGTGCAGAGGGGTTGTGTTTAGAATAAATACATATATATTTGATATATACCTTGTGTGGTGTGCTTTCATGTGGTACTCAAGGGATTATAATTGGTAAAACAACTTGCTTAATACGCTCTCTGAAGTCTTAGCCTGATGACTGCTGGTCAATGCTACCACTAGGATAGCTTTCTATAAGGTTGACTTTACAACCACCATCAATAAATTTCGATTAGACTGGTGCAAGGTGCCCACTAGAACTAGTGGACATCATACGCCAGGCCAACTTCTCACATAAACATCCTGTGGAATAACTGAGGATCAGGATCTGTCTTGGTTTTCTTGACAATGTGTTCTTCAAGGGAGAGTTCTCCGTCAAGGATGGTTCCAAGTGATTTTGCTTTGGTTTTCAGCTGGTGTGAAGCTGTCTATGTTCAAGTAAGGCAGGCTGTCCAGAATCCGTTGTTGTTTGCTGTTGTTAGTGTTACAGAACCAAGCAGAGTAATAGAAAAGTAAAGGGCACTGAGGTATCAAAGCAATGGGCACCTTGACAGTACAGAAACTGAATCCAGTGAACAGTGTGAACAGCTTCCACTGTTGTGGTTCGGTAGAAGGAGGTGGGGCCGGCTGGCAGGTAGATAGTAAGTGCTTCCACGAGTGGGCATTGTAGGCCCACACTGATGGGCATGAGGACATGACACTGGTGGGCAGCATGAGGAGCTTGCACTGCTGGGCACTGTAAAAAGCTTATACTGCCAGACAGTGTAAAGAGCTCCCTCTGGTGGTCAGTCTGAGAAGTTTGCAATGTGGGCGGAGTCTGGGACCTCAAACTTGGGCGAACCAAGAGCAGCTGGCGCTGACTGGTAATGTGAGAAGCTGATGATGAAATTGTAAGGAGGCACGAGGACAGTAGCGGTCGGCATTGCTTGCGGGTGGGGCGGCGGTATGAGGGGTCACGGAGGGATTTGCGGGGGTATCGCAGGGAAATGAATAAGTATTAACTTAGAATAAATGTACCTTTCTGCCGCGCCAGCTCCTGCGTCTTCTTGGCGCCTGCTCTCCTGCCTCCAACAGGAACAGGAAGCAGGCAGACAGGCTCCCTCCCCTAAGCCACTCACGCCGCCCAGCCAGGGGCTCATGGGGTGGCCATGTTATCCATGCAGACTGCATAGCAGCCTGGCTGGAGAAGGGCAGAATATGCATGATTGCGCATGACTGGTTTGGGCGGCCCGAGACAGTCTTTGCACATTTAGCAGTGGGCAAACCACTCCTCCCATGCCCTGCTCAAAGAGCAGAGCAGCCCCGCACACCCATCCGCCCGCAATGTGCAAGGGAAAAATACATTGATAATAACTTTTAGTCATTACCATTTTATGTTTTGACTTTCTTGCATTGCAAGAAAACAGTGAGGCGACGCTCCTCCGCCCTAGTGGACGAGCCGCCCCTGTTCGAGGACCAGCCCCTGGTGATCAGTGTGAGGACAGTGTCAAAAGTCGACATTGGAAGACAGTGCAAAGACCAGGCACTGGGAGAAGGTCACCCTTAATCGCAGTGTTAAGAGCTGCCCTCTTGTACAGTGTGTGGAAGTGTCATTCTTTTGTGGTGTGAAGCGTTGAACTGGTGAGTCCTGTGAGAAACAACACTGGTGGGCATTGCACAAACCTGTTAATGCTAGGCAGTGTGAGGAGCTAGTGGCAGTAAAAATCTGGATGGGCATTTTTCCTCTCCCAATATCCAGGGCTAGATATTGGGACTCAATAGTGAGATTACTGTAGTGCCATTATATAATTGTAAATGCTGGTATAAAGTCATTTGCCCCTACAGGGCATGATTGCATTAATCGGGAATTGGTATATACCATTTTATTGTAAAGAATTGCGCAACACATTGTGTTTATAAAATGTTGACGAAACCAGAAAAAAAATGTAATGGCACACAGTGCATTGATGAATTTTGCATTTCAAATAATCCGTTATAATATGTTACAAAATGGCACTACCTTTCCATTAGGGCATTAGTCCTCCCTTTGTGTCAGTACCCAGAACGGGATGTGACTTCTGTTGTGAATGATTAAAAATGACCGATTCTGGTGCGCCCATTCTCCATTGAGAAAGGCGACTGCAGAAATGCGTCTGGTACTTTGAGTCAGAAAATAAACTGAAACTGGACTCATCCCCCATGAGTGCTTGGTTTTGTACAAAAAGGTACGAGGCGTGTAGCGTTCAAATATGCGGTGCACCTATATATATATACTTGCTGCCCGTCCCGACGTTGTCCGGGTATAAAAAAGACAGGGGGTTGGCCGCAGGGCCAGGCTGAAGGCCAGCCCCTGCGGCCAACCCCGCATGAACAGTCGACCCCCCTGCAGCGCATGGCTTTTGGCCATTTGAGGTGTGGCTGGCTGCAGGGCCATGCCTTGTAGCAGCCAACCCTGCACAGGCCTTCTGCAGAACTAAAATATAACAAGTGAGCTTACTGGCTTTATCAAAGCACGAGCATACCAATATATATAAAGCATATCTATCATCTTTGTCCTAAAATCACCAATAATTGTATTTAAATGTATATTTCGATAATTCACACAATGCAATGTTTATGAATATTGATCACTAAAAAATGTTAATAAAGTTTTAGTTAAAAAAATGCATGTGGGACGGAGCCAACTAGTCCATTATGGTGGACATACTCTGAGAGAGCTCCGTCGACCCTTCCATAATCCTCTAACAATCCTACCTGACA
Organism: Lissotriton helveticus; assembly: GCF_964261635.1. NCBI lineage: Eukaryota > Metazoa > Chordata > Amphibia > Caudata > Salamandridae > Lissotriton > Lissotriton helveticus. Next base: position 1,458,519,480 of record NC_136057.1, read on the forward strand.
TCCCGGATTCGCCGCTGCGATGCTCACCTTTACCCTGTGCACTCCGGAGATGACGAGCAGTCCGATTCCCGGGCCCCAAAGTGTAAGCCGGGTTAGCTGCCATCTGGATTGCCGGGGCCGGACGGGCGTGATCGGCCGGAGACCGGCAGATCCAGGGCGCATTAGTGATGGATGCGATGCATGGCTACCCATGAAAAGTCCAGAGGCCCTGGATAGGTTGCAACGAGACTGGAGTGGGCGCAGCCGTGAGGTCGGGGCACGCTCCGGGGGCAACAACTCCAGTCGGCTGCGGGCCAGCGTATAATCTGTTGCCTAGGGTTGTCAGAACCCCAAATTGTGTGCTAGCAATAATGGGCATACAGTCAGGTAAAAACTCTAACCTGAAAGGTAAAAGACGGCCAGGAGTCAGCAGCTGGTCGGACCTCCATCGGTCCCGGAATTACAAGATGGCCGCCGATCTCGAAACCGAGACCATGGTCTAGTTATTTTTTCCCTTTCTGCCACACAGGTGTTCTGAGGTTTGTAGAAGCGCGTGCGGTGAAAATGCTGCGCACTTCACTGAAGTATTTCCGCAGTGCGTACCTGTAATTTTTGCTCCGTTCCAAAGAGTGTTACAACTTAGTTTTCTCATCAGGACCTTCGTCCGGGCTTCGTCCGCAACTCCCGTCGGGAGTAGGACACTCCTTGCGACTCCTTTTTCTCGCGTCTTAAAGAAGAAGGCGTTCCTGGTATTAGTCACTAGTTTCTCCTCGAGGCTGAAGGAGTTCGAAGAAAGACGGCAACTTTCCAGAGAAGGATTCCGGTTCATGCTGCAGTTCCTGAATGAAGAAGAATACAAAGCTAAGTGGCAATAGATAAGAATGACTACATAGGTTATATTTAAGAGACGATAAAAATAAATAGAATTACTTACCTTGACACAGGAAAGACTTGGGCAACAATAAGACTCTGGAAAGAAAGAGATAACAAGTTTTAGAAAAATATTACGATAAGAAAGAAAACTGTACATATTAAAGTTCGTATGAATAAAAGAAAAGAAGTGAAGACATAGAAAACTCAATACAAGATTTGTGACACAGTAAGAGAAGTGAGTAGAAAATATTTGTAGTTTGTTAATAAAATCCTGAGGGGAATTTAGAGAGTTGATAAGTGAGATATTTGTTTTGTAGGTTAAGTATCTAACTGGGTTACAATGAAAAAGACAAGAAAAGAGTACAAGCAAAAAATAGAAGAGAAGCTCAGATCTTGGACACTAGGGGTAGGTAAGCAGGGTAAGAATAAGAGTAGAAGTAGAATAGTGTAGGATAGGAGGTAAATATCTTTGTGTTTACATTTTAGGTTCTCATTGAAAGAAAAAGTCTGTGGGTCAGACTAGACTGACAGAAGAAAACAAGAGAACCAGTTTCTGGGCCAGTCTCTTCTTGTTTATTATTTTATCCACTTCCCCCAGGGAGGTAGTCTAGGGTCTGGGTGTATATATATATGTGTGTCTGGATCCCTGGGGTATCTTCTGGAGGGTGTTGGGAAATTAGCATCTCTGTTCCTGTGCAAGTATAAGGTGGGTCTGACAGAGTGAAGTGCCCACGTAATACACTTGCACCTGAACAGAAATGGCTGAAGGAATAAACCTGCAGACTTTAGGGACGGTCTTAGAGACTATTCAAAAGGAGTTAGTAGCGGTTAGGGAAGAAAATCAAAATCTTAGACAGGAAGTAGTAAATTCCCGGAAAGAAACTGCTGAATTAGCACAGAGACTGCGACAACCATTTAGTTCAGGTAGAGAAAACTTGGACTCCTCTATGGGAAGTACCAATAGGATGACAACACAAGTAATTCATTCCTTGTCCCCAGTTATCCCGTTAGCCCCCCCAGAGCGGTTTGGTGGAGACCCACAAAAGGCACAAATATTTATCACTCAGTGCTCCCTACACTTTATGTGTCGCCCTTCCATTTTCCCAGAAGCGCAGTCCAAAGTAGCCTTTGTTCTGTCATACTTGAGTGGTGACGCAGCGTTATGGTCCATGCCCTTGATCACCCGAGATGACCCTCTATTACACAATTATGAAGAGTTTAAACAAGAATTTCTGAGGATATTTGACAGTGGAAGAATTTCGCAAGCAGTTGATAATGAACTGTTGGATTTATGACAGGGAAACAGAGTCCTTGTGGCATATTTAGCCCAATTTAACAAGTTAGTGGTGGAGACTGTTTGGCCCGAGAGCAAAGGAGCAGCGGTCTTTTATCGTGGCTTAAGAGAAGAACTTAAGGACGTATTAGCTCAGATACCAAATCGGCCTACAGAAATGTCAGCATTAGTGGACTTGGTGTTAGAAATTGATTTCTGCCAAGGTGAAAGGAAACGCGAGAAAAGAAAGGAATTTAAACCAATTGTCCAAAGATTTCGATCCGAAGGCAATAGAAGTACAGAAGGACAACCAAACCCAGAACCCATGCAGATAGGAACGATAAGGGGTCCTTTAACAAAAGAAGAAAAAGAGAAGAGGAGGACCGGTAATTTATGGCATGTATTGTGGCTCGAGTGGACACTTTGTTAGTGGTGTCCGAAAGAAACCAAAGACGCCATTCAAACCGAAGGAAAACTTGCAGCACCACCTGTAGAGGGAGTTGAACGGGTGGATGCAAATCAAAAATTAACTCCAACCGAGCATCAAGTAGCCAATACCCTACAGTCATCAGCCCCACCTTTGATTTTATCAATGGTTGTTAAGTTTAGGGATATAACGCTGACAGAAGTTTCAGTAATGATAGACTCTGGGGCTACTGGAAACTTTTGTGATTTAAGATTTGCTGTAAAAGTGGGTTTACAGGCTATCAAAAAATCAAAAAAAGAACCGGTTAGGGCTGTAGATGGAACAAATCTTTCCTCCGGACCCATCGTGAGTCATACAGAACGAATGCGACTAATTTCTAATGATGGGCATGAAGAAGTACTCCAATTCAACTTAATTGATGCACCCCGGTTTTAACTAATATTAGGTCTACCATGGCTTACAGAGCACAATCCAACCATTGATTGGAGCTCCAAAATGATTGTAATGGATTCTGACTACTGTAAACGAAACTGTTTTGGAGCAAAGGAAAAGAACGAGGAGCGCAATCCACCTCATACCTTATGTACGACTGGAATATCGGTATGTGTGATCAATTCTCAAGAAATACCAGAAGACTATCAAGATCTTGAAGATGTTTTTAATGAAACCGAGGCGGAACAACTACCTCCCCATCGAGTATATGATTGTAAAATAGACCTAGAGCCTGGCTCTAATTTACCCTGCAGTCGAGTATACGCCTTAACAGAGAGAGAACATCATCACTTGAAGGAATACCTACACAAATATTTGGCGAACGGGTTCATTCGGCCCTCACAATCTCCGGTATCTTCGCCCTTATTTTTCGTGCCAAAGAAGGAAGGAGATTTGAGAACTTATATCGACTATCGCGCAATCAATAGAATCACCAAGAAAAATCGCTACCCACTACCTCTCATTTCGGTCCTGTTGGACCAGGTAAAAGGAGCACAGATTTATACGAAGCTAGACCTGAGGGGAGCTTACCATCTGGTTCAGATGCGAGAGGGTGACAAATGGAAAACTGCCTTCAGGACAAAGTTTGCGTTATTTGAGTACCAAGTTATGCCGTATGGTCTGTGCAACGCCCGGCTCACTTTCAACATTTTATTAACAACGTCCTCAGTGAATACATTGACCAATGCGTGAATGTGTACATTGACGATATTTTGATTTACTCGTCTGACACAAGTAAACATCAAGGACAAGTAAGAGGAGTTTTGCAGAAATTAAGGGAGAACAAATTATTTGTGAAACTGGAAAAATGTGCTTTCAGTGTTTCTCAGGTGGAGTTTTTGGGATTTGTACTTTCCCCAACTGGAATAAACATGAATGAGCGAAAAATTAAGGCTGTAGTAGATTGGAAATCTTCTACCAGTGTAAAAGAGGTCCAAAGCTTCACCAGGTTCGCAAACTTCTATAGAAGATTTATAAGTGAATTCTCGCAGAAGATTCTTCCCCTTACCAGGTTACTCAAAAAGGGAATTCATTTTGAATGGGCTAAAGAATCTGAAGAAGCCTTTGAATTACTGAAGAGAGATTTCACCACCGCACCAATACTTTTACATGCAGATCCTACAGAACCTTTTTACCTAGAGACAGATGCTTCTGATCAAGCAGTTGGAGGAGTGTTATCCCAACGACATAAGTTAACAGGTCAACTCAACTCGGTAGCCTACAGGTCAAGGAAACGAACACCTGCCGAAGTGAACTACACAATAACAGAAAAAGAATTGTTGGCTATTAAGGATGCTTTTAAGGAGTGGCAACATCATCTCATGGGGGCTCAACACCAAGTAACAGTTTTCACCGATCATCGGAATTTAAAATTCTTGAAATCCGCCAGAACCTTAACACCAAGACAACTTTGATGGTCCTTAACCTTCGCCGATTACGACTTTGTAATCACTTATCGACCAGGAGCCCAGAATGGAAAAGCTGATGCCTTATCCAGAATCGTAACTGAAAGTCAGAATAATGAAATGGACAGTCAGACTATAATTCCAAGCACAGAAATCATTGGTGCCACAACTTCGATTGGTTTGAAGGAACAAATAATTGAAAGTATGAGTCCAGAAGCGATGCAAGAGTGGGTCAAGGAAGAAACAGAGAGAGATATTCGATATCAATTACCTTACCATAAAGGGGCCTTGTACTTGCCAACCCAAGAATTACAAACTCAAGCAATGCTCGAGTGCCACGATAACATACTAGCAGGACACAAAGGAGAAGCTAAGACAGAAGAACTAGTTAAAAGGCATTATTGGTAGCCTCACATGACTAAGGAAATTGAGAAGTACGTCAAAACTTGTGATATCTGCGCTCAGGGAAATTCTGAACGGCAAGCTCCCAAGGGGTTGTTACAACCGTTACCCACACCACCTTACACAGTCACACTAGATCTCATAGTAGATTTACCTCTTAGTCAGGGTTTCAACACAATCTCAGTGGTAGTGGACACGTTTTCCAAGATGGCACATTTTTTAGCTCTAGAAGGAGTTCCCACTTCCAAGCAATTAGCTACTCACTTTAGTACGCAAATAGTGAATATACATGGAATCCCGAAGATTGTGATCTCAGACCGGGGGTCATAATTTGTGTCCCATTTTTGGAAGGCCTTTATGGAAGGTTTGGGAATTGAAGCCAAGTGCTCAACCAGCTACCACCCAGAGACAGATGGGCAAACAGAAAGGGTAAACCAGGAACTAGAGCAGTACTTGACATTATTCCTCCAGAAGCAAGATGGGGATTGGTCAGACTACTTGTGGGCGGCAGAATTTGCACACAATAATGCGGAAAATGTCTCCACAGGCTATTCACTATTTTACCTAAACTATAGCCGCCATCCAAATTCCACTGTAAAACAGGTGGATTTTTCGGTCCCAGCTGTCAAAGATGTAGTTTCTCACAGGTCCACCAGATGGCTGTAAAGAATTTGGAGTTAGCTAAAAAGAAGTACAAGACTTATACAGATACAACGATATGAGAGGGTCCTCCTTTGGAGATTGGAGATAGAGTTTGGCTAAGTACAAGGAATCTTAGGTTAAAGGGTAACAGAAAATTCCATCTTAAATTTATAGGGCCATATTCAATTGAAGAAAAAAGAACTCCAGTTACTTATCGACTGAAATTACCTTCCACATTGAAAATTCACCCAGTCTTTCATGTTTCATTGCTAAAGAAAGCATCACCCCCAAAGCCAATTCACTTAGAGTCTGGAATTGAATTTGAAGTTAAAGAGATGTTGGATTCAAAAAGAGTTAAAGGAAAACTGTATTATTTAATAGACTGGAAAGGACATGGTCCTGAAGAACGATCTTGGGAGTTAGAATCAGATGTCCATGCTCCGAGATTGAAAAAGTCTTTTCAACAACGATTTCCTATAAGGCCAAGACCGAGAGGACCTCCTTTGTTGGGGGGTACTGTCAGAACCCCAAATTGTGTGCTAGCAATAAATGGGCATACAGTCAGGTAAAAACTCTAACCTGAATGGTAAACGACGGGCAGGAGTCAGCAGCTGGTCGGACCTCCATCGGTCCCGGAATTCCAAGATGGCCGCCGATCTCGAAAACGAGATCGAGGTCTAGTTATTTTTTCACTTTCTGCCACACAGGTGTTCTGAGGTTTGTTGAGGCACGCGCGGTGAAAATTCTGCGCACTTCACTGAAGTATTTCCGCAGTTCATACCTGTAATTTTTGCTCCGTTCCAAAGAGTGTTAAAACGTAGTTTTCTCATCGGGACCTTCGTCCAGGCTTCGGCCGCAACTCCCGTCGGGAGTAGGACACTCCTTGCGACTCCTTTTTCTCGCGTCTTAAAGAAGAAGGCGTTCTTGGTATTAGTCACTCATTTCTCTTCGAGGCTGAAGGAGTTTGAAGAAAGACAGCAACTTTCCAGAGAAGGATTCCGGTTCATGCTGCAGTTCCTGAATGAAGAAGAATGCAGAGCTAAGTGGCAATAGATAAGAATAACTACATAGGTTATATTTAAGAGACAATAAAAATAAATAGAATTACTTACCTTGACACAGGAAAGACTTGGGCAACAGTAAGACTCTGAAAAGAAAGAGATAACAAGTTTTAGAAAAATATTACGATAAGAAAGAAGAAGTGAAGACATAGAAAACACAATACAAGATTTGTGACACAGTAAGAGAAGTGAGTAGAAAATATTTGTAGTTTGTTAATATTAAAATCCAGAGGGGAATTTAGAGAGTTGATAAGTGAGATATTTGTTTTGTAGGTTAAGTATCTAACTGGGTTACAAAGAAAAAGAGAAGAAAAGAGTACAAGCAAATAATAGAAGAGAAGCTCAGATCTTGGACACTAGGGGTAGGTAAGCAGGGTAAGAATAAGAGTAGAAGTAGAATAGTGTAGGATAGGAGGTAAATATCTTTGTGTTTATATTTTAGGTGCTCATAGAAAGAAAAAGTCTGTGGGGCAGACTAGACTGACAGAAGAAAACAAGAGAACCAGTTCCTGGGCCAGTCTCTTCTTGTTTATTATTTTATCCACTTCCCCCTTCACCTGGGAGGTAGTCTAGGGTCCGGGTTTATATATATGTGTGAATCGATCCCTGGGGTATCTTCTGGAGGGAGTTTTGAAATTAGCGTCTCTGTTCCTGTGGTAGTGAGTCGGGGCCTAGGGTATCAGAACGGCGCATTTTGAGGACATCGCCGCAGCCCGAAGCAGCTGCTCTCACCGTGAATAAGATCTGGGTAGGATGCGCAAGGTCGCGGAGTGCGACCCGTTACTGCCTTATTGCCTGGAACTGCTCATCAGGGGGGTCGGTGATGGTAGCCTACCCGTGACGAGCTGGGGCCTGTGACGCCATTGGGCCTAAGTGGAGTTTGTGGCCTATCGCTGGAGCAGCACTGGGGCCTGGAATATGAGATGTCTGGGCAATGGAACACCACCGCAATTCTACCGGTGGTACCTAGGATGGCCTTCCCGGGGAGTCTCCAATACATCCAGGTGAGGCACCCATTAGGGGAGGAGGGCACATGCTCCTGGTCGCAGAGGGGGCCGGGCCAGGTTCCGGTGAGGCTTGTGGTCAGGTGGGAGCCCTCCCTTGGCCTTTACTGAGTGCTCTGGACCCTGGCCTGCAGAGAGATACTGGAGGGACACCCTTCTGGACCTAGCTGATTGTGCTGAGCTGAGGGCCCCACGGGGAAGACCGGCTGGGAGTGTCTTGGAACCTTACAACAGGGGCTACCGGGTGGCAGACAGGGAGTGCTGCAGTGTCAAATATACAGTAGGAGCTTACTATACAGATCTTCGGGACGCTACGGCCCATTATGGCTTCGGCCAAAAGCAGATCACCCTGGACCGCTTCACTGCCATGATGGCACAGCACGTGGACAGTCCAGATGCTGCACCTAGCATGCCAGATAACGCCGCCCTCCTAGAGGTCATCACTGAGTCTAGGCAGATACTGGAGATGCAGATTGGCCTGGTGGGCTCTGAAGTAACCCTCCTGCACCAGGACCTCCGCAACGCAGTCGACCGCATAACCGAAACCGAAACCAGGGTCTCTGGGGTTGAAGACGCGGTGTCCACATTACAACGCAAAGTTAATTCCTGGAGCAGCTGACCAAGGGCTTGGCCTTGCAGGTGGAAGATGCAGAGGGACGGGCAAGAAGAAACAATCTCCACTTCTGGGCTTCCCTGAAAACTGCGAAGGAAACGATGCAGGGAAGTTGTTGACAAACTGGCTCATCTCATGGATCCCAGGTGACCTCCTCTCTTCATGCTTTGTAGTCGAGCGTGCCCATAGGGCCCTGCAGTCAAAGCCCTCGCGGGGTGCCAGACCACGGTCCATGATCGCACGAATCCTGAATGATCGTGATGTGATTATACAACAAATCAGCTCTACCCAGTGCACCACCTGCCTCCACTCTTGAAACTGTTTGGGGTCTGTCCCCCATTGTGGGACATGCGAAATGTGGCGGTTGTAATAACTGTAACTGTACTATGGAAGGTAAAAGTTTCACTTTTAATAATGTTACTGTGCAAAGCTATTCCTTCTCGAATTGTAATACTTCAAACGTTATATATCTGATCCAATGCCCCTGCCTAAAGGTTTATATAGGGCAAACCAGCCAGAAAGTCAAGATCCGCATCGGACAACACCAAAGCCGCATCCGCTGCGGGACCCCTAAAGCACCACTGGTTGAGCACTTTACAGCACTCAAACACTCAGAAAATGACATTAAATGGACTGTACTGAAAGTGCTGAAACTTCCGCCCAGAGGCGGCAAGATGGGACAACTGTTGAACAAGGAAGAACTGAAGTCCATCATCCAATTCAATTCCATACAGGATGGCCTAAACAGAGCCGAGGATTGGACCATCCTAGTATAATTTCTCTTGTCTCTGTATTTTGATTTTCCCTTCGTCTGTGAGCAAAAATGCACTGCAAACTCAATAGGTGCAAGTCCTCCAATTGCACTTGAGCCAAGCGTACAGCATGATCCGCTCAACCTCTTATTGTCACAAATTGTTAAATTGTTATGTGTCTGAGAAATTGCCAAATAGCAGAGAGCCAAAAAACCCTCCGTGCCTCTTTTAGGCACACACTCACCCACCAGGCCACCACTCTAAGATGGCGTGCATGCTCCAGCCATGTCTAGGACCTTCAAATAGTCCATCCTCAGTTTTTACTACGACCGAGGATGCAGATTAGCATGCACCACCCTCCCGGCTGCACTCAACAGCGACCACGCTGACCAGACGGGAATCATTATCCGTCCCACAGCGATCACATTGCGGTAAGTTTTACCCGTATTCCCGTATATACCCGTATTCCCTCGGCCACTGCACAGGTCCGTACTCTCGCTTAACTGACCCACGGACCCTGTCCCTTTATTGTTCCAGGATCGCTTCAAAACAGGCTCGCACCATCAAGCGCGCTGCCATACAAGCCGCCAGTATTTACTGTGAAGGTAAACTCTACCCCTACTAATATCTGCCGTGATCCGCACTGCCCCCCGGCCCAGCTCACTTAAAGACACCATTGCTTTGTTTCATGCAGGTTATCCCACAAGTATCCAGAACTTAAAACAATATTATGGTTTCCGCATTGACTCGTGACGATGCCCACGCCTAAACGCCGGGCGCCCTAGGTAATCTACCCACGCGTTTTTTTATCCCGCAGTAATCGAGGCGTCACCGCCAATCACTAACGCGCATACTTCTGTTTTTACTTTAGATTGACACCAGTTGTACTCCCTCCAACACCGTGACCGCAATACAACAAAGTGCCCTGGTCAGTATGCTGTTCACCATCGCTGCCCTTATAATCGACCGCACTAGTCACTGGCCCATTCCCGTGTCGTGTACGTTAGTTTCACTTGGCACATGGCAACTGCCGTTTTCCACCGCCACTCTCATAATTGGCCGAATTTCTCACTGGCCTTGTCCGTGCCGTGCAGGTCAATTTCAGCAATTTTCCCACTTGGCACACTACAAATGCCGTTTTCCACCTAAACGAGCACCGCTCTCGCCGTGGTTCAGAGGAACCCACCTACCATCACTCGTTAACTAGTGACCATGCGCCGATTCACTTGCATGATCCCGCACATGTCTATCCAAAAATGAGCACAACGCCACCCGTGCCCTTTGGAAATAACTACGATGGCTCTCTGCACAATTGCATCTGCACTGTTTGCACCTTACATGTATAGAATTGCAACTGTCCAGCTGTTATAAATGTACATACTTTCCATGAGATAAACCTTCTCTTTCCCTTTTTCCTCCCTCCTGTTTAACCCCACAGGCTTGTATAAATACAATCAGGCAAAGCTTTTAATTGTAGTCCTGAAGATGATCCCAACTTTATTTTTGGAGACAGGGATCGAAACGTTCGTCGACTGTTTGTACAGTACTGCTCCCTTTTTCATTTTGTAATATGTGTTGCAGTTACTGTTGGTTAGAGCTTACTTAAGATTTCATTGTATTGTAAGCCACCTCTTCCTCCAACTTGTTTGCCTGTCACTATTTCTTTCCCCCATGTATTGTCTTTTTCCTTGACTTGGTACAGGCTTGTGCCCAGATATTAATGTGTGGCCTGCTCCACTTTAAAAACTGTATATATCCACTAAATTCTTTGTAATAAACACTTCCTTGTCCGGCTGGACACTGGAGGCAAAATACACACAGTTCTTATTCAAAGCCTGTGCTTATTATTTGTTCAAATAGCTTTAAGCTTAGGACCTTTGTTAACCCCAAAAAAAGTGATTATACAACAGGCACGGCTTAAGGCAGATCTTACATACGACTCTCACCGAATCATGATCTTTCCGGACTATACTACAATTATCCAACAACAATGCAAGTCGTTCACTGCTGCCAAGGCATGGCTGCAAGACCTCAAAATCTCTTATATGCTTGTGTATTGGGCCCACCTGAGAGTGGTCTTCAACTCTCGCACCATCTTTTTCGACACTCCGGAGCAGGCTTCCGTCTGGATGGACGAACGGCGACCAGTTAAACCGCACTCTCCAACACATAGAGAATGACTCCTCGACAGGTGATCCAGGCCGCACGCAGCCGAAACCCAAGGACAAAAGATACCACAGATCCAGATCTACATGGTGATCCAGAAACAATTAACAAGCTCCAGAGACCGGGGCGCCCTCCAAGAAATAATGTTGTGATCTTTACTGTCCGGCCCCGAGGGAGTGTAGCCTGGGGGCCTCTCTTATCTACATTGGTGTTCAAGTTTAGTATGGGCCGATTGCATGGGTGTGCTCCAATCTCCCCAGCAGGACTCGGGACACTTTAGGGATTATGGGGATCCATTGGAAAGGCTGCACCCTGCTCCCCTGTCTGGGGTGGGATGCATTACTTCCCATGACAAATACTTCTGCTGCTTTGAGGTATTGGGGATGGGTGGGGGGGGTTGATGTCTATATTCTATTTTGCCTCATTTTCTCAGTTAAGCTCTGTGTAGCAAGAAATCCCTTGAATTCTTTAGACCGGGTTCGTTTGACACAATCATTCACCTCATTATGACACAATGGCGGTAGAGTCTATAGTACAATCCATGGGGTAACTTCACATAGTGAGATGGAACACTAGAGGCATGCTGGATAAGCTCACGCTGGTGCAGTCCTTCCACAGGCCAAGCACATTGGTGCTGATGTTCTTATGTTGTAGGAGACACATACGCTTGGCACTAGGGCCCCCTGTCTAACCCGATACAGATTCCTCCATGCCTTCCATGCGGGGTTTGCTAGGGGTTCTAGGGGGGGTTGTCATTTGGATTCATCGTAGGGTCGCCTTAACACTAATTCAGAAGTGGGCTGATATACATGGTTGTTATATCTTTGTGCATGGGAAGGTGGCTGGGGAGGCTGTTGTGTTTGACAGTGTTTACGCACCCAGCCCCTTGATCAGGGTTTTCTAGACCACCTGGTGGAGGGTGCTCTGCCGGGGGGACTTTCGGTGATCGGCCGAGATTGGAATGATGTCATGTCCCTACTCTTAGATAGATGGTGTCCGGCCGGGGCGATTGCCGGGACCCCCAATACTAAACTACGGACCCTCCTGAACAAGGTGGGCTGGGTGGATACATGGCGGGTACATAACCCCACAGAGGCTAGCTACACCTATTTCTTCCACACCCACATGTCATACTCTAGGCTAGATTATAAATGTGTTCCAGGCACACATGTTGATAGAGTGCCATTGGCGGCAATTCTACCTCGGGCGTGTCAGACCTTTCGCCTGTAGCCATCTATCTTTTGATAGGCCCAGACCGCCCCCCTTTCAGGTGGTGGCTTACGACCGGGAATTTACAGAACACGACATACCATGCTCAACTCCATTGCACGCTTTCAGACTACATCTCCCACAGCAAGTGGTCGGTGACCTCAGCTTGTACTTTCTGGAAGGCTATGAAGCCCACGCTGTGGTGGGTCGATATTTGTTTTTGTGCCGCTGAACGCAGACAGTTGTTTATTCAACTAGAAGCACAAATTATGGGCACGGAACGTCAAACCTGTGATGAAGAAGGGGTCGTGTCTCACCGGCAGCGGCGTTTGATCCAGGAGCAGTATCATAACATGCTGATGGATGAGGCACGGGGAGTATGGCTCGCTACGCAAAGCAGAATATATCAGTGGGGAGATAAGTCTGGGAAACTCCTATATAGACTTTGTCAACAAGCACAGGCGGGAATCTGAGATTCCCTGGGGGTCCTGGTGACAGATTAATTGGTGCTTGCAGATAACTTTGCGAACTACTATCGGTCCCTATATTCAGCCCACAAAGTTCTCTATGCCTCTGAAATCGAGCAGTTATTTGTAGATCTCCCCCCGTGTAATCTTTCTGAGGAGGCTCAGAACTCACTAGAGGCTCCGCTAATTCTGGAGAAACTAACCACTTCTATGGCCGACGTATACTCGGGGAAAGCGCCTGGCCCGAACATCTTCCCCTGTGAATTCTATAAAGCTTACATGGCCCTATTGGGCCCCCATTGTCTTGCGGCTATACTAGAAGCCGCCCAGACTGCAGTCATGCCCCCAGATTGGAGGCACACAAAAATTGTTGTGTTCCATAAACCATGCTTCCTACCGACCAATTTCTTTATTGAACATAGAAGCAAAGCTCATAGCCAAGGTGCTTGCCACCAGGCTGCTGGCGCACCTCCCCGACCTTGACCACCCCGATCAGGCCGGATACATGCCTCGATGAGCCACACGTCACAACGTTCGCCGGGCCCATAACGCAATAGCTGCCGTGGACCGTCTTGGTCACCCTGCAGCTCTTCTGTTGGCTGACATTGACCGCGCCACTGATTCGGTCAGTTGGGCATACCTGTTTAGCCTTCTGAAGCATCTCAACTTTGACCTCAAATTTCTGTCATACATTTGCATGTTATATCATGGGCTAACCACTTCCGTACATATATTTGGCAGGGTTTCCTCCTCATTCCCAATTACTCGAGGCACCAGACAAGGATGCCCACTGTCCCTATTATTGTTTGCTTTGGCCATTGAGCCGTTGGTGGTGTGGATTCCCATAGATACTCTGATCAGGGGCTTCGAGTGGTCAGCAGGGATCTCCGACAGAATTGCACTTTATGCAGATGACGTCTTCTTCTTCCTTTCTGACGGAGTTCGGGCCCTCGCATTCTACAGATTATGCACATTTTTGATGAGACCTCAGGGCTTTTTATGAATATTAATACATTTATACTGTGGCCTCTGCGCGGGGTCACCACTGATTACACATGAGCCTCTGACCTTGCTCAGAACCGGGATGGCATAAAATATCTGAGGGTCTTTATAACCGACTGACAGGAGATATCAAGAACACGCAACATTGATACAGTCCTCGCTAGGGTCAAAATGAAGCTTAAGTCGTGGGAGGGTTTGCCTTTATCTTTGTACGGCCACTCTGCCATTTTAAAAATGATATCCCTTCCACGGCTGTTATATCAACTACACAACCACCCCTACCCTAGCTCGCAGACAAGGTTCCGGCAGCTGAACACTATGCTTAATGAGTTTCTTTGAGGTGGAGGAGCAATCAGAATTGCGCTCCGTACATGTTTCCTCTCTACTTACTGTGGGGGCATTGCGACCGCTGACATCCAGTCTTACTATGCTGCTTCCCACCTACAGGTGCTCAATGATTGGTGGTATTGCCCCAGAAACTAACTGTCCTACACGCTAGAGCGATTGCTACTAGGCGATCCATCGATCTATAAATACTTGTACGCCCATGTTAGTCTCCAAACCCTTCCCCCGGCTACCTAAGTGGTATTGGCACTATGGTGACAGTCTTTTTGCCGTACAGGAAGGCTGAATCGTCTGACAGCCACGGCCTGCTATGGTGCATTTATCTTCTTCCCCAGCTGCAACAGTTACAAGGGGTTGGAGTGATGGGACCGAATTAGTATCTCTACACTAGCAGAAGTTCTCCAGGGTCTATCTCTCATAACCTTCGCAGACCGTCAAACAGAGTACTCCATCCCACGTACCCAGTTTTACAAATACTTCTAGTTCCGTCATGCTATTACTCCCTACCTCAGAGCTCTCACCGCCCTCCCTGAATTTAGCCCACTGGAAGGGAAGCCCCTTATGGGTGACTGGTCGACCACAAACTATCCAAAATATATCAAACATTAGTCCCCCATAGTGCATCAACACTGGAATACCTCAGGGAAGCCTGGCAAACAGATTTGGGTACCATCGACAATGATGATTGGAGGGAGGTGTTGGAGTTCCCGAGCGGGGCTGCAGTCTCCTCACGATTATGACTAATACAGTTGAAATACTCACACAGAATATATCTTACTCGATCGAGGCTTCACAAGACGGGTCTTGTTGCCTCCTTAGAATGTCTCCGCTGCGGTGTGGAGGAGGCCACCTTTGATCATACAGTGTGGACATGTCCAGTCCTGGAAAGGTTTTGGAGGAGTGTGAACAGATGTCTGGCTAAGGTGCTGGGTTGTGCTATATATTGCAGAGGACATTGGGGGTAACAGATATGAACATCATTTATTGTTCCTAGGTTTGATTGTAGCCAAGCGCGACATAGCCCGACTATGGAAGGCACCATCCTCACCCCCATTGGGGTTATAGAAACGTAGATTGGACTTCTGCATGGGGTTGGAAGAACTAATCTTCAAAGCTTGCGGCTGCGCCCACAGACCCATGCGCATATGGCAGCGCTAGGTGGATTTTAGAGGAACTATTCAGACAACCTCATCACAGCCCACACTATTAGATTTAGAGGTTCTGCCCCACAATGAACACAGAAGTATACACACTGCTACCGAATTGTTGATGGGATTGTGTCATTCGAATAGCGGACGGAGACCTGGGAGTTTCATAAGGACAAAACTCTGACCTTCTGTAATGCAGCGGTTTTTTCGTTATACCTGGTTATGTTTCTTTCTCCTTTTCTTTGTCGTCTTTTTTTTACATAAAATGCATAATTTTGTCCATGAATGTCAATAATATTTCCCACTGTGTATGCATACACCATTGTTTTTGGTCATATTGTGGGTAAAAAAAATGCCAATAAAGTTTGCATGCGACTTTCTTTTTACATTGTTTTTATTGTTATATTTTGTGGGGGAAAAATGTGAAAGTAAATAGTCAGATACATATTCGGGCACATGCATCATTCATACATTTTGCATTTCTTAATTTGCGAACATTACCGAATCGCAAATTAAGAATTGCAAAATGCTATGCATCATTTTTTTCGGTATTTATTTGTGATTCGGTAAAAATCACAATTTTTACCGAATTGCAAATAAATACCGAATTCCTAACTGCTTTTTCGCAAATCCCATTGATTCCTATGGGATTCAATGGGAAGGCATTTACGAATTCGCAATTTGTTGATGCATTCCAAGGGTGCCGGGGGGGGGGGTCCAAAGGACCCCCCCCCTGCACCCCTGAAATGTATTTGAAAGTGCATGTTTCAAACACACATGTCCTAAGGACATGTGTGTCTGTAACATGACAGTGTAAAAAATTCATTTTTTTGCATTTTGAAAGATTTAAAAAAATTAACACGAGGGTCAACCTCGTGTTAATTTGCACTTCCAATTTCAAAATGCGCATTTTTTTTTAAATTGATGCATTGCATTTAAGGAATCGTGCGATTCCTTAAATGCATTCGCATTTTTAAGAAATACAAAAAAATGCGAACATTGAAAAAGTGTTTGATGCATCCCAAAAACGTATTTAGGAAGTGCAAACGGCCGAATTTACCGATTCGCACCGTTTGCACTTCCTAAATAGGTTGATGCATGTGGGGGATTGTTTTTAAAGATAATGAAAGAAACATGTCCGAGCCTTTCTTGTAATATTTTTCATCCCAAAAATCATAAAAACAACCACAAGAGGGCTTTGAATTTTTTTAAACAACTTCAGGTCAATAAAAATGCAGCCATAGAACCAGCCTCTGGAGAGTGCTGCAGTCCCAGCTGTAAAGCAAAAACTGCAGCCTGGGAAGTGCTTTAAGAATATATGGTAAGTTCTCCTGGGGTCATAGATTCAATAACCTAGGAGACTACGGTATTTTTCTAATGTTGCTGGGAGGGAGGGGTGGGGGGGGGGGCTGCAGAACTCCCTGCAGCAACCAACACTTGAAAAAAAGAGTGATGCCCCTGCCCCTTCTAGGGACATCACCAAAAACATAAAAATGGCATCATGGGCCACTCCTTGAAGAAGCAGTGAATAATAAATGAGCGGCTGTGACCACTCATTTATCATTCAATTTTTGCTTTTTAAGGAAAAAAAATCTGAGGGTCCCACACAGGAAACCCACAGTTTATTTTCAGAGGAAGCGGAGAGGGGACCCCCAGGGTCCCCGCAGCCCCATCGAATTCCTGCAAGCTGCCCAATTTTCAGAGCGGTGCTGGACCTGGCATTTTTGTTTTTTATTAAAGGGGCGCCACAGTGCCCACTAGGGCACACCAGACTATATTCATGTTGGGGACTGCGGGGGGGATCTCAAGGGCCCCCACTGTCCCACTAGCACTCTGCTTTTTAATTTTTTTTAAAGTGGGATGCCCTAGTGCCCACCTAGAGCACCCCAAAGTTCATCCCTTGGGGGCTGCAGGTAGAGCACAGGGCCCCCTCAGCACCGCCGGCACCCATAGTGGGTACAGCAGGAGATGGCATTGTTCCCACCCTGTGGGAGAAGTTTTTCTTTGCTCCTGTGGGTTGGTCTCTAAACGTTCCCTTAGACCCTCCACTCCTGTTTATTTGTTTATGGATGGAAGCAATTGACAGTATTTCCCTGCCTAAGAATAACGGCAGAGAAAGGTTTTGTGCTCCCACCTGGCGGGAGCTGCTTTGTGCCCCCGCTGGGTGGGAGCACATTATTCTTTCCCTGCCAATGCTCTTGGGCAGGAAAATAGTGTCCCAGGGATGGGGTCCCTGAGATACCATCCTTGACCCGGCCCGGGAGTTGGGGTCCATTGGGCCATTCTATGGCTATGGGAGGGGGGTGGTGAGCTGTTCTCCTCTCCATTTTCAGAGTTGCTACCCTGGGTCTAAGGAGCCTTTTCTGGCTCTGGGAGGGGGGCCACATAGCCCCCCTGCCCTTAACCGCATGCATGCGGGCGGAATTCCGCTCGTACGCTGAGATTTTCTAAAGCGCATGTTACGTGACGAGCTGGGCTCGTCATCAGCGTAGCAGGAGGCTACCTCATGACGAGCCCAGCTCGTCATCAGCGTCGAAGGGGTTAATTAAAATAAAGGTCTGGGTAATGGGGTCCCTGTGACTCGGGGAAAGGGCCAGCTTGCCCCCCACCCCTTTGTAAGGTGTTGCCCCCTGAGAATGTGGTCCTAAGCGGCGTCTTAGGTCCTCACCTTCATGGAAATATCAGCTCCAGTAGATGGGGTTCTCGGGGCCTCTTAGAGGCTTGGGTAGGGGGCTACATTTGCCCATCCATTAAATAGCATATGCATTGCACCCGACCCTAGCCCACCTCAGGGTCCTTTTTAGGTTGAGCCTGGGCAGCACATGCGCTGCTCTGCAAGGCATACTGTATTGGAGTATGAACTTGAAGCCCCACCCACTCTCCACCCATATTTGTCAATGGCTTTTGTCATTTATGAATGCTAGCTTCTGATTTGTTAATAGGCTTGTTAGTCCCTCCTTAGTACCAACTTGTCTTCATTTGTAACTTCCCATGAGGACTGGCCCTTTTACTTCGGTTGTTACACGGTACGTCTTATTTAGTCTGTAACCAATATTTTCTATAATGCGTTTCTCCTACTGCAGCACTACATGATTTCCTGCAACATTCATCACATTCAGGGCCATGCGCCCTTTCACGGGCGCTTAAAAAAAATAAAGCATGTGTTTGTCAACTTGACAAAGAAATTCTTTCTTTGGTAAAAGCGCCCCATACCGTGCTTTCACTTTAATAGCTCAAAAGAAAGGAGTTAGGTCCTTAGTGGGACAGAGGGGAAAGCTGGACCGTTTTATGAATTCAATACATAGAATGCTTCCCTTCTGATATTATTTCAAATTTACGATTTTATGAAGACCAAATAAACAGTTTAATTGAATCTGGTCAGGTATATTTATTTTTACCTTTCACTTATTATTTATGTAGCAAAAGCTCTCATCTGCAACCAAATTTCATAGACAGAGAGAAAAACACAACATACATAATTCACTTATGATTCCATTATTTCATCACAGTGCATTACAAACATTTAAATTGACATAAAACATTACCTAACTAAAAATTATATCAACACAATCACATTCAACAAACATTTACAAAACACGATATCTCAATCACTATACAATAAATTTCTTTGTTTTGAGAATGATTTTCAGATACCCAAACAGTAATTTATACAGAGCCTTGACATCTCAATCATATACTTAAACACCATCAGGTGTGTTATTTTGGCTCTTTCCTAAATTAGCCGACGCGTTTCAGGTTCAAGTCCTGTGCCCCCAAACCATCATCAGGGCTGTGTTAGTCTGTTGAGA
Source organism: Lissotriton helveticus (assembly GCF_964261635.1). Taxonomy (NCBI): domain Eukaryota; kingdom Metazoa; phylum Chordata; class Amphibia; order Caudata; family Salamandridae; genus Lissotriton; species Lissotriton helveticus. Next base: position 1,458,538,550 of record NC_136057.1, read on the forward strand.
ATGTAACAAAACATACAAATTTAATTCGTGCTCTGATATCACCATTCTATTTGTATCAACTGTTCCTGGAGAGCTAGTCACACTCATACCTGTGTGTTCCTAGCGGAGTTCCGTTCTAACATGTTTTTACAGAGTCTTGTCAATTTTTCAGACTCATTCTGCTGCTTCGCAGTAGTACTTAAAGTTATTGATCCAAATGGTGATGAGGCTATCAGAGACTGAATGTGACTCTCACTGAAGGAGAGTGTATCTTTCTCTGCCATAATCTTTGAAGGACCGTAGTCCTTCTACACATGAGGTTATGTTTAGAGTCCCTGTAACACTCTCGCGGATGTGCACCCGCTCTAATATGCTCAAAAGAAAGGAGTTAGGTCCTTAGTGGGACAGAGGGGAAAGCTGGACCGTTTTATGAATTCAATACATAGAATGCTTCCCTTCTGATATTATTTCAAATTTACGATTTTATGAAGACCAAATAAACAGTTTAATTGAATCTGGTCAGGTATATTTATTTTTACCTTTCACTTATTATTTATGTAGCAAAAGCTCTCATCTACAACCAAATTTCATAGACAGAGAGAAAAACACAACATACATAATTCACTTATGATTCCATTATTTCATCACAGTGCATTACAAACATTTAAATTGACATAAAACATTACCTAACTAAAAATTATATCAACACAATCACATTCAACAAACATTTACAAAACACAATATCTCAATCACTATACAATAAATTTATTTGTTTTGAGAATGATTTTCAGATACCCAAACAGTAATTTATACAGAGTCTTGACATCTCAATCATATACTTAAACACCATCAGGTGTGTTATTTTGGCTCTTTCCTAAATTAGCCGACGCGTTTCAGGTTCAAGTCCTGTGTCCCCAAAAAATCATCAGGGCTGTGTTAGTCTGTTGAGAATGTAACAAAACATACAAATTTAATTCGTGCTCTGATATCACCATTCTATTTGTATCAACTGTTCCTGGAGAGCTAGTCACACTCATACCTGTGTGTTCCTAGCGGAGTTCCGTTCTAACGTGTTTTTTACAGAGTCTTGTCAATTTTTCAGACTCATTCTGCTGCTTCGCAGTAGTACTTAAAGTTATTGATCCAAATGGTGATGAGGCTATCAGAGACTGAATGTGACTTTTTACCTTTCACTTATTATTTATGTAGCAAAAGCTCTCATCTGCAACCAAATTTCATAGACAGAGAGAAAAACACAACATACATAATTCACTTATGATTAGGTAATGTTTTATGTCAATTTAAATGTTTGTAATGCACTGTGATGAAATAATGGAATCATAACTCCTTTCTTTTGAGCATATTAGAGCGGGTGTACATCCGCGAGAGTGTTACAGGGACCCTAAACATAACCTCATGTGTAGAAGGACTACGGTCCTTCAAAGATTATGGCAGAGAAAGATACACTCTCCTTCAGTGAGAGTCACATTCAGTCTCTGATAGCCTCATCACCATTTGGATCAATAACTTTAAGTACTACTGCGAAGCAGCAGAATGAGTCTGAAAAATTGACAAGACTCTGTAAAAAACACGTTAGAACGGAACTCCGCTAGGAACACACAGGTATGAGTGTGACTAGCTCTCCAGGAACAGTTGATACAAATAGAATGGTGATATCAGAGCACGAATTAAATTTGTATGTTTTGTTACATTCTCAACAGACTAACACAGCCCTGATGATGGTTTGGGGACACAGGACTTGAACCTGAAACGCGTCGGCTAATTTAGGAAAGAGCCAAAATAACACACCTGATGGTGTTTAAGTATATGATTGAGATGTCAAGGCTCTGTATAAATTACTGTTTGGGTATCTGAAAATCATTCTCAAAACAAAGAAATTTATTGTATAGTGATTGAGATATCGTGTTTTGTAAATGTTTGTTGAATGTGATTGTGTTGATATAATTTTTAGTTAGGTAATGTTTTATGTCAATTTAAATGTTTGTAATGCACTGTGATAAAAAAATGGAATCATAAGTGAATTATGTATGTGGTGTTTTTCTCTCTGTCTATGAAATTTGGTTGCAGATGAGAGCTTTTCCTACATAAATAATAAGTGAAAGGTAAAAATAAATATACCTGACCAGATTCAATTAAACTGTTTATTTGGTCTTCATAAAATCGTAAATTTGAAATAATATCAGAAGGAAGCATTCTATTTATTGAATTCATAAAACGGTCCAGCTTTCCCCTCTGTCCCACTAAGGACCTAACTCCTTTCTTTTGAGCATATTAGAGCGGGTGCACATCCGCGAGAGTGTTACAGGGACTCTAAACATAACCTCATGTGTAGAAGGACTACGGTCCTTCAAAGATTATGGCAGAGAAAGATACACTCTCCTTCAGTGAGAGTCACATTCAGTCTCTCATAGCCTCATCACCATTTGGATCAATAACTTTAAGTACTACTGCGAAGCAGCAGAATGAGTCTGAAAAATTGACAAGACTCTGTAAAAAACACGTTAGAACGGAACTCCGCTAGGAACACACAGGTATGAGTGTGACTAGCTCTCCAGGAACAGTTGATACAAATAGAATGGTGATATCAGAGCACAAATTAAATTTGTATGTTTTGTTACATTCTCAACAGACTAACACAGCCCTGATGATGGTTTGGGGACACAGGACTTGAACCTGAAACGCGTCGGCTAATTTAGGAAAGAGCCAAAATAACACACCTGATGGTGTTTAAGTATATGATTGAGATGTCAAGGCTCTGTATAAATTACTGTTTGGGTATCTGAAAATCATTCTCAAAACAAAGAAATTTATTGTATAGTGATCGAGATATCGTGTTTTGTAAATGTTTGTTGAATGTGATTGTGTTGATATAATTTTTAGTTAGGTAATGTTTTATGTCAATTTAAATGTTTGTAATGCACTGTGATGAAATAATGGAATCATAAGTGAATTATGTATGTTGTGTTTTTCTCTCTGTCTATGAAATTTGGTTGCACATGAGAGCTTTTGCTACATAAATAATAAGTGAAAGGTAAAAATAAATATACCTGACCAGATTCAATTAAACTGTTTATTTGGTCTTCATAAAATCGTAAATTTGAAATAATATCAGAAGGGAAGCATTCTATGTATTGAATTCACTTTAATAGCAGCCGCAGATCTTTCTTTCGACAAGCCTAGTCTAAAGAAAGGGACATGGACTCTTGTAAACAACAAGCATTTGCAATCCAATAGGTCTTGCATTTTAGAAAGTTTGACCTATTGGTATTGTAAATGACAATGCCTTTTATTATGGCAGGTTTTTTAAACACATAAATAAAAGACATTGTCATTTACAATGCCAATAGCTCAAAATCTTGCAATTGTGAGACATATTACATTGCAAATGTTTGTTTTAATGGCCCGCGCTTTTTAAAAACAAGTTCATGGATGCTCCACAAATTTGTAACAAATTTAAAAAAGAAAAAAAAATGTGGGACTCCACCCCCATGAATAGGATTCAGGGTATACCCACCCTGCAGATAACCCCATCCATGCCTTCTGGCATGCCCAATGTGCGGCTGGTCTCGCAGGTCCTTCCTGCACTCAGGTAGACTTACTGGCTTTGCTGGAGAGTCACAGCACCGAAAAGTAAAAAGTGAACTTATTATAATTTTTCTCCAAAAATGACCAATATTTTTAATCTAGTGTACATTTCAGTGATTCACACAATGCAATGTTTAATAAAAGGGATTATTTTCAAAATGTATGAAAAACCTATAGTACAAAAATGAACATTTCAATAAGTCAGGTTTCAGGTTTCATACGTCTTTATTTCGATTTTTACATCATAAATGACAATTGTACAATAAGAGAAAAAGGATACATAAAATGAATAAAAAACACCATATGTACTTAAAACATTTATTCATTAAAAGGAATTAAACAGTATATTAAAGACCTAATGTATGAAATACCCAGCTAAAATTTATCAATCAACTGGCTGCAAGTGTCTGGCTCTGATGATCCACGCCCACCCCAAGTACATAGCCACACCTATTACCACCATCTCTGAGGTGTTGGTACGTAACGCCCACAAAGCCTCAGTGCTCCCTTTGATTTTCATTCGACAACAGATAGGCCTAATCCATTTAATTCTAGGGGCATGATAAGCTGGACATGCAAAAATGAAATGACCCACACTCTCCCTTTGATCAACACACCAGGGGCAAAGATCATTAGAATGAGCAGACCAGTTTTTGGTAAAAGACCTTACTGGTAGGGACCCCACTCGAAACTGATGGTATAGTTTTTTATCTAGAGTTTTTGTAATAACGTCCCAATAGTTCTACAAAAGAGGGTCTAATTTATGGGCCAGAAATCTACCTGACAAGCTGGTAGCATCAGATTGCACAATGGATGAAGGTTTAATAGATTCCCAGTAAAGTGCTTTAAAGGCTTGCTTCGACGGAAAGGTAGTGGACCCCGGAGAGACCCACAGGTCATTAAGACCCATGTCCTCCAAAATTAATTTCACCTCACGTAGCCAAGGAATGTTACTAGAACCCAGTGCTGATTTCACGTCCGCCAATTCGCTGGCAAAGAGACTTAAATCCGGTGACGTCCAGATCCGTCTCCACAATGCCACTAGCCGATAACGCGCCATCTCGTTAATCGGTTTGCAGCCCATATCCAGCAAGAGCGGTTTGATTGGTGTAGATTGGGGGAGACCTATCAAATTTCGCATTAATTTATTTTGTGCTTTTACCAATGGCGATAGGTCCTTGTAACCCCAAAGGTCAGCCCCGTACAAAATGGCAGAGCTAATCTTGGTTTCATAAATCCTAAGTGCTGGTTTAACCCGTTTAGTTAACAAATTCTTGGTTCTTGAATTAAGCAACCCGTAAGGCGTGCAAATTTTAAATGGAGCACATCAATCTGGGGTTTCCAGCGGAGGCGATAATCTATAGTCACTCCAAGGTATGTCATGGCCTCCACTTGTTCAAGACTGACACCATTCATCGTAACAGAGTTTTTAATGGGACGATTTTTGGTTAGGACCATGAACTTGGACTTGCTCACATTTATTTGCAGATCATTTAATTTGCAGAACTCCTCGAACCTATTTAATGCGGTTTGCAACCCTCTGCGTGTCTTTGAGAGGAGTAAAGTATCATCTGCAAAGATGAGCATTGGGAATTTGGTCCCACCTAGGCATGGTGCATCCGTGGGGGTATCAGCAAAAAACTTGACCACCTGATCAATAAACAGTAGGAAGAGGGTGGGTGCTAGGACACACCCCTGACGGACACCTCATGTTACGGAAAAGCTGTCCATCACCTGCCCTTGACCTCCCCACCTTACCCTGGCAAAATTGCCCTCGTGTAATCTAACCACAAGATCTAAGAGGTCTTTCAATAAGTCTTTCTTGTACAAAGGTCTTTACTATTGCCTTTTGTAGGCTGGAAAATATTAAATGAAAGACTTGGAGATATATTTTTTTTAAACTAAAGCATCATGTCTTTGAGTTTTTTTAAAACATTGTTTAGGCCTGAAAATGCACTTGTAACAACAACCACAAGAGGGCCTTTCTCTCCAGCTAGAGAGAACAGAGTTCCAGCAAAGAGTACTTTAAAAAGTATTGTAAGTTCTCCTGGGGTCATGGTTTTAATGACCCAGGAGACTTACAGTTTTTTTATGTTGTTGGAGGGATGCTTAACTTCCTACAGTCCCGCAACATTAAAAAAATGCTTTGTGGTGCCCCTCCCTATTCTATGGTCACCATCAACCTTAAAAAATTAATAAACAAAAAAGCCCTCGCAGGGCATTATAGGGCGCTCAATACTAGGGCAGTAATTAATAAATGAGCGGCTCCTGCATCTTATTTATTATTCACTTTAGTGTCCCGGTGCCCACCCAAGACACCCTCTTTTTTTAGTCATTAGGGAAGGGGGCGTGCAGCCCCCCCTACCCGAGCATTTATACCCCACCCCTGGGACCCCATCCCCATGGGGCATTTCTTTTTAATTATAGGGAGAGTGTGTGCGGTCTCCCTACCCGAGCAATTTTGGGTCCCGGAGACCCCATCCCCTGGGGCCTTTATTTTGTAATAAGGCAAGGGCGTGCAGACATCTTGGGCCCCTGGAGTCCACCCCCTGAAGCTGTTATTTGAAAGAAGGACAAGGGGGCTTGTGGCCCCCTCACCAACCCTCCTCTGGCCCCAAGGATCCCACCCCAGGGCCTTTTTTTCTTTGGCGAAGAGGGCATGCTCATTTAAGAGGAGTTGGCAAGCAGCCCCCTAGCCGAGCCTTTATGGAGTCGGGGACCCCACCCCCAGGGCCTCAGGTCCGTGCCCTGTTACCCACCCGGGCCACCCACAAACCACTTCGTTGGGGGCTGTTAGGGGGCCCCAGGGCCCCTATGGTCCCCCTGGCTCCTCGCATGCATTCAACCTGGGTGCATCAATAGTGGGCTTTGCTATCGCACATAGAAAGCAGCCGTTTTTGCTTTCTTCCTCAGGCCGGGAGCAATTTGAGTTTCCCTACACACAAGACCGCAGGCAAGGAAACAGAAGTCTGTCTCTACACAGCAGGGCATTTTCAAAGCTCCCGACAAGTGGGAGCAGACTTCTCTTTCCCTTTCTAAGCTGTTGCAGGCGGGGAAATACTGTGTCCTAGGGGTTAGCTCCCTGGCACAAAATGTATGAGCTGGCCCTGGTGGATGGAGTCCCCCGGGTCTCTTAGAGAATATAAAAATAAAAAAAAAACATATTTTGCCCTATTGCAGATCCCCACCAGGCCTAGGGGGTTAGGGTATCCCTACCCTGCTCACTAGTGTTTTTTAAAACTTTTTTGTAGGAGTTGGGACTGAGTCCCAAGTCCTGAGATGGATGCCACCACATGTGGTGGTAGTCAATCAGATTGCAGCTTGAGATCTGTTGGCCAGCGGATCCTCCGTGGTGTAAAGAAATACAATTTTGAGCCTTAGCTGCTCAAAAACTGCTGAACGCATTTACACCTAATCACAAAAAGCACACTTTCTGGACCAAGATCTTGCTTTCTGCCAAGTTTGGTGCAATTCCGTTCAGCAGTTTTTGCGGGATCGCTGTTCAATTTTCCTAAGGAAAAATGAATGGGGAAAACACATTTTTGGACCCCCCTTTTTCTTGGCCTGTGCTTGACTGATCACCCCAAAACTTTCCAGGAAGTAGCTGAGTTGGATGAGATTGTTTTTGTGGAAAGTTTTGTGAAGATTCATCAAATGGAGCCAGAGTTATTAGGAAAACAAAGAATGAATAAAAGTAGAGGAAGCAATGCTGTTCCAATTAACTGTGTTATTCTTTAAAGTGTATAAAATCCACCTTAATTTCAGGTAGAATTTACTGTATTCCTTATGTTTCAAGAAGTAGCATACTTTACATAAATAAAAAACAAGAGCAGATCTCCAGCAACTCAGACCCTAAATCAGATAAGTATAACATATTGAAAACTTAATAGACTCAGTGCGCAAGCGCTGTTACCGTGGTAGAATAAATGCAGCTTTTCTGTGTTATCTCATGTGCAGCACAGTGCAGCGGTAGTCTCAAGGAACCTGAGAGAAAAGACGAATCCAGGAACAGGTTTGCAAGTGGGGTAACCGTCGCCTCAATGAAGGACACCAATACGGAGAACAACGACACGAAGAGCAGGAGAAGAAACAGGAAAGCTGGTGTGGAAGACGTCACCTCGACGTCAACTTCAAAAAGCAGGTGAGTGACCCGCAATCGCGAAACCTTCCCGAAGCAGGAACGCAAAGCGTTTCTTCTCAGGAGCAGCGAGATTTTGTACTTCCTGGCCAGCACCCGAGTCTCCCAAATGGTGAGGAGGCGTAGCATTAGTCTAAGTGTCAGTCAACATGCTGGTGGAAAGACCAGGAATAACTCCTTCCTCCCTTCTGAAACCTTGCTGTCTTGTGTGGGCTCAGGGTACTGTCCTTGGCACCGATCTCAGGGGTCGATTATGATGGCGGTGAATCCGCATCCTCCGGGCCGGTGGAAGCCACCGCCGGGCCGGAGGATGCGGATTCACCGCTGCGGTCCCTGACAACACCACCCGCCAAATTAGGATGGCTGTGGGATCAGCGGCGGACGGTAGGTCCGCCGCCGCTGATCCGCAGGGTGTAGACCGCTATTTGATGGCAGTGTCTGCAAGACACCGCCAGCCAAATTAGGAAGCGTGTGTAAACATGCTTTTCCGCTGCGGTTTTTCCCCCGTGGACAAGCATGTGGACCTTTGCTTCTGGGGGGCCCTTGCAGGCCCCCAGGGTGAAGGGGGGTGGGGGTGCACATGGGGGGTACCTATGGTACCCCCCTGCATGTGCATGCACAAAGCGGCAGCTCCCGCCGCAATGTTAAAGATACAGGATGTGACCGCCAGGATGGCGGTCACATCCTAATTGGCATGGAGGGAACGCCGCTGCCCATGCGGACGGTCCTTCCACCTAGGGGGTGCCATCCTTATCAACACCTCAGTACGAATATTAACTCTGTCCGAGTTTAGCAGAGTAACATAGTGACACAGCGGGCGTGGAAATGGGGGGGTGTGAGGAGGTGATAATTGTAGGCAGTGTGAGGCACTGGCACTGGTGGGTGGTGCGAGGAGGTGACACTAGTGGGAGGTGTAAACAGCTTACACTTATGGCAGTGTGAAGAGCTGACCAGCATAGTAAGATGCTGTCACTTTTGGAGTGTGAAGAGCCAGCACTGGTAGGTAAAGCGTGGACCTGAAAGGGGTCACTGGTGTGAGGCTCAGGCACTGTCATTGCTTCATTCGAACTGGAGATTACAGGTGGAGCACACCGGCACTCATTTTCAGACCTGGCAACCTGAGCCAATATCTCACCCAGTGAGGAAGGGGCCTTTGAAAGGGGCATGGCCTCGTGCAGAGAGGAACCTAAGAGGCACTTTTGCCCCACCTAGCCCCTAAGAAACCTCTAAAAAAAACAAGCATTTGCAATATAATAGGTCTCGCATTTACTAGAGTTTGAGCTATTGGCATTGTAAATGACAATAGTTTAAATTCTCGCAAATGCAAGACCTACTGCATTGCAAATACTGTGTTGTTGTTTACAAGCGTACCATGCCGCGCTTTCACATTAATACAGTCCGTGCCTCCTTCTTTAGACAAGCTACATCTAAAGAAAGGTTCACGACCGCTATTAAAGTGAAAGTGCGTTATGGGGTGCTTTTTTTGTAAAAGTGCCCCATGCTGTTGGTTCACATTAATAGCGGCCTCTGACCTTTCTTTAGACGCGGCTCTTCTAAAAAAAAAGGGTGTGTGGCCTCTATTAATGTGAAAGCGCGGCATGGGGCACTTATAAACAACAAGTAAATAAATTGTAGCAAAAAAACATGCTCCCGTCTGGACACCGCAAATAAAGCAAAAGCTTGGGCGCCACCGTGCCGTGGTATTAAAAAATAAAATAAAGGTTAGAAGACAGCGTGTCTTGCCTGCACGAGCAGGCAGGTGAAAACAATTTAAGGAAATAGTGCTCGGAGGTTGTAATTAAAGCGTTCCGAGTACCAACACACGTAAAAGGGCCATTCCTTATGGGATGTTACAAGATGAGACAAGGCAGTAGGTAGTAGGGAGGGACTACTAAGCCTATTGACCAATGCAAAGCCACAGTTAACAAAGGAAAATTACACAAACCATTGAAAAATATGGGCAGAGAGCATGCAGAGCTTCAAGTCCTACCTGAATACAGCATGCCTCACAGAACGGCGCAGGCGCTGCCCAGGCTCAAGCTAAAAATAGCTCACAGAGGCTGGTGCCAATGTCCTGGGGTATTTTCATACCCTTTAATGGACGTCGGCAGTTCAAAACCTCGAAAACGAGCTAGAAAAACACTTTTTATAGTGTTTTTCAGCTCATTTTCCCTGCCATCGTGTGATATTGGCTTTTCACTGGGTGACCCTATGATGGGAGCCGATATTGTGTGCCACAAGGTGGTACGGTGTGAGTTGGCAGGTCTACCTTTTGAGGGATAGCACTTATTATTCCTCATCAGACTTCATCCTAGAGAAAGAGAGAGAAAAACACATAAGAAGGAAAGAAAGAGGGAGTGAAAGATGGAAAATAGTGACAAAGAAAAAAGCAGGGATGAAAAAAAACGAAAGACTGAGATAAAGGTGCAGGGAGTGCGTGGTGGTGGATAATGGAGGCAAAGGGTGGAATCGAGACTTCGCAGCCTTGGTATTCGTCTCGCGTGACATTCTATGGCACCTGCAGCAAAACTTTGGCCCCCAGCACTTCTTTTTTTTTTTTTTTTTACAAATTAAGCACTGCTGAGGTAGTGTGGACACCTGGTACTGGGGGGCAGTGATGGAATCTATAATAGTGGGTAGGGTGAGGCGCTAGCTGTGGGCACAGAGTGAGGAGCAGGTTCTGTTGGTTAGTAGGGGAGATGACTCAGTTAAACATTTGGGGCCATATGTATCAAGGCCAAATGGGTTCGCAAACGCCGAAATTCGCAGAATTCCGGCGTTTGCGAACCCATTTTCTCTAAATGGTATGTATGATACAATTTAGGTGCAAAATAAGGAATCGCAAAATTTGCCATTCCTTATTTTGCGATTGCATTTAAGGAATTGCAAATTTTGCGATTCCTTAAATGCAATGTATCAAGGAAAAAAACATTCCAAAATGCCCTTAAGGAATCGCAAATTACCACCAACTTCTAGTTGGTGGTAAGTTGCGAATTCTTTTAAAAAAGCATTTTTTTAAAAATCAAAAGGTGCCATGTGATGCTCATACATGCCCTTAGGGCATGTATGTGCGCCACATGCGCACACGTCATTTTCAGGGGTGCAGCAGGGTGTTCTTGAGACACCCCTGCACCCTTGAAATTATTCTCAATTTGCGATTAGCAAATTGCAAATCGCAAATTGAGAATAATTTCACATTCATTCCTATGGGCCTCCTGGCCCATAGAAATGTTAAGTAATCGCTAAAAAAAAGCGATTTTCTACATACATACCATTTTGCGATTTCTAAATAGCGATTCCTTAAAAATCGCTATTAAGAAATCGCAAAAGGGTATGTTGATACATATGGCCCTTAGTGCCGTGCTATTTACTTACTGGTTTCTAAGGTCATATACAGCACAACTGATTTTTTTTCAGACAAAAATTGCATTAATGTAATTGCCTCCAACCTAAAATTGCCTCCACTTCAATGCAAGTCAATGGGAGGGAACATTCCCCAGAATTGATTTCTTCAAGAACTCCCTCTTTCCGGTGTCCAGATGCTGGCTTGCATATTACATTGTGCACTCCGTGCAGTAATAGTCTGTTATCACGCCGCTCAGTTCCTCTGTGGAAGTGGTGGCATGTAGAAACTTCGAACATATGAACCCCTCCCTGTTATGAGAAACAGTTAGATGATGAAATCAGCCCTCTAGCTATGTCTGAATTCCATCACCCCTGACCCCTTCCACTGTGTGCGCATAAGTAACATCAAAAAGCAAAACGCCTCCCCTCGACGCACAGCCCTGAAGACAGCTCCGTCATCTTTGCTGCCTCTCCTCAGAAAGCGGAAGTGCCCTGGGGTGGGAACCACTTTTGACCCATTCCATAACATCTCGAGGGAAGGTAAACAGGAAGCGCCAGGAAGAGGCCCAGGGACGGAGAAGGAAGTGGCAGGGAGCATGCTGCATCACGTGGAGGTGAGAGGCTCTGCTGGGGGCGGCCTTTAATGCGCTGGACGCCGTCAGCTTCTGAATACAGCTGAGACCTCCTAAAAACCACACGCAGGGAACCTAAAACAGTTCATTTGATGTATCTCGGTGCTGGCTTCGGGTAATGTCGCGCTATATAAAATCGCATTAAATAAATAAATAAATAAATAAATACATAAATATAAATAAATAAATAAACAACAGGTATGCAGTGTGATGTGGGTTCCTCAGAGCTCTCTAGTATTAATATTTTCCTCAGAGCTCTCTAGTATTAATATGTTTTAGGTGCATATTATTTGCAGGCCTTTCAGTGTGCCGGGTCTTGCCGGTGCTCAGGACTGGCAGTTCTTAAAAGCAGGTGCCGAAACAGGTCCCTATCGGGTTCTCCAATTTTGCCCTCACCTTCAGGTTCTAAAAGAAAATCTTAACTCTGCATCTGTACCACTGCTGAAAGACTTTGATACAACTTTAAAGAGTCTCGTTTTAGTTCTTTCACAGTCTCGTGTTTTCAGAACTGAAGCATTTTCAACATTATATACAACAAAGCCATAGTCGTTGCTTATTTATTAAATGCAACTAACAACCATTGACAGAATCCAATAGTCCTGGCTTGTTGAAGGTGTAATATTACTTGTATTATATACAACGTCTGATTGGTAACGTGGGCACTGCCGAGGGGCCTATGTCCAGTTCCAGCTGTGTGCTGCTTTTTGGAGCAGTCTGGGGGCAGATTTTGGCAGTGTCGTCGTTGTTCGGATACAGCCAGCTGTCCAGTGGGTGTCTGAGGGGCCTTTCTGGAGGCAGATGGGGGTTCATTACCTCACGTTTAGCAACAGGCAGAGGTGTCACTTTCTTTCTCTCGCAGGGCGGGCCCATTAATGTGTGCATACCTAGCGGGCAGGGGGCCTGAGCTGAATTTGCCTCACTTGTTTTTAGTCACCAGTGTAAACGAATCCTTGCATTTTTTGGTATCCCCCTTTTTTTTTTTAAATACAATTTCACCGAAGCAGTGTTTTGAAAAGGCAATATGCAAATGTGGGCACTTTTTTTAGCATGCCAGGACCGATTTTGAATCCCAATCCAACCCTGATTATATATCATTGTGGAGAAGTGTGGCTCACTGGTTAGAGGAGGCAGACCTGGAAGCAGAGGTCAGCCCGGGACCAGGGTTCAATTCCCGGCTCGGCGGGGTCTTGAGTCCTAAAATGTCCATTGACTCGACAATTCTCGCTCCGGTGCCTACTCGATTCACAGGTTCACACTCTGCGACTCTGGGCAATAGCTTGCTTAATCTCCACAACGGCCCCTCGCGGCGGGATGCCTGGCTTTCACCTTGCGGATACCCTGCCGGGGTTATCTCACAGGGGAATACCAGGACGGGTTCCCTAAGCAAGCGCTTAGAAACCGCTCGGTGATTTGCGCTATATAAATTCCTGTACATTTACATTTACATCATGATTCAATGATAGAAGCAGCAAAATACCAGTCGGGCCGTATATTATGCTAAGCACAGATTTTCTAGCTTTCGTGTTTCTAAGCCACACCCTAAATTACATGGGCCATGCCTGTTTGAGAAACCCCCCATTTTTTTCATTCCACTTAAAGCCTGCTAATTTGCAAATTTGATGATGATTTGGCACCATGAAACACGTGTGTGAACTTTATCATGAAAAAAATATGGAAAGTGATTCAGTGAAATAAAATAAAAGAAATGACTGAAAATGTACTTAAACAGACTCAGAACCGATGATTGGATTGAACGGATAATATATACAAGTGTCTGTAGCGTACGGCCTGGACAGTGAGCGCAGCACAAAAACACAGTCACACCAGTATGCCATTTTAACCTGTCTCCACTTAGGTCCCTTGGCCTTTTTATTTAAAGCATCACGTCATTGCGTTAGGCCAAACCGCCCTGGACGTTTTAGGGTGGGTCCTCTATTCCCCCCTTGCTTAGGGTTACCAGATTCTCAAAACAAAACACTGGGACAGTTCATAGACATAGAAGTAGGAATAGTTTGCAGTAACGTTCGACATATGAGTAGGACTATTTGACAGCTGTCATAGACATAGAAAAGGAACTAAAATGACAGCCGCCTCCACAGACACAGATGAAGAATTACAGACAAATCATATGTGTGACACAGACTTAGCCGAGATCGTCACCCGGGTGACCCGCTAATTGCATGATGTGATAACCTTACTTGGTGACACACATGGCTCCCTGTGAATTGCAAAGTATGACTCACTGCACAGCCTGGACAACATGGCCTGGAGAAGCGGATTGAGCAGCAAACCCGAATTGCTGGGGCACGCAGTGGCTCGCGGCCTGAGCCTACCAGTGCCTGCAGCCTGACCAGCCTTGGCAGAGTGTGTTACAGCCCAAGTAAGTTTAACCCCTTTGACGCTGATGACGAGCTGGGCTCGTCATGAGGTAGCCTCCTCGCACGCTCATGACGAGCCCAGCTCGTCACGTAACATGCGCTTTTGAAAAAGTCAGCGTACGAGCGGAATTCCGCCCGCACGCATGCGGTTAAGTTTTAAGCCTGGGTGCCAATGGCCGTGTGCGATCAGGCAGCTGCAGTGCCTGAGGTGTTACTCAAAACGGTGAAATGGGTTGCAAGACTGGCGTCGTGTGAAGTGTGTTTTATGTTGTTGGGGCCTCTCTGACATAGGTTCCCTGTTGGGCTGGGTCACTGACATGACATCAGAGAGTGGCCCGAGTCCTGATGTTCTCCTGACTTCAGTTTGCTGGGAAGGAGGGGGCACCGCAAAAGCTGGCAATCTTTATGTTGATTTTTCTGCTGGCCCATCCAACAACAGTAGCCACCGGAGTGTCGTTAGGGCTTCGCACATCTTTTTTGAGCTGGGTCCCACTTTGAAAAGAGAGGCACAGGGTCACTCATGTGATGTCAGGGGGTGGCCCGAGTTCTGATGTTCTCCTGACTTTAGTTTGCATGGAAGGAGGGCGGGGGGCACCACAAAGGCTGCCAATCTTTATGTTGTTTCTCTGCTGGTCTATCCAACAGTAGCCACCAGAGTGTTGTTAGCAGGGCCTCGAACATCCTGTTTGGGCTGGGTCCCACCTTGGAGAGAGGCCCTGGACTGAGTGATGCTCTCTGCGCAGCATCATTAATTACGAGGGAGGAACCAGAGGGTCCACTGTAAGTCAGCAAAGACTGAAGGTACAAGCCTCAAATAAAAAAAAAAACACAAAAAAATAAGAAAAAGCTCCTGACTTAGTATGCAGAGAGAGCTTTGATTTAATATGTTACAAGGGAGTTTCCTGATAGTTTTACGATTTTAAGTATATTTACTTAGACATGAGTATGAATGAAAGTTGTTTAACAATTATTTCTTATGCTTTGCAGCAGCTAACGCAGAGTTTCTAGTTGCTCAAATGGGTGTCATATCTGATATTTATAAGTTTCCCTTGTTTTAATATCTTGATTTTGCTCGCAAGAAAGTGCCACTCATATTCGTTAAAATGCCACTCATAATTACTCTGAAATTATGAAAATGTCACACATAGAAATCTGAAACCTTGACAGCTATGCATGTAACATTACACCTACAATAAGCCAGGACTATTCGCTTTGTCAGTTGCTCTTAGCTACATAAGATAAATAAGCAACACACTTGGGCTTCATTGTACATAACATTGAAAATGCTTCAGTTCTGGGATGATGAGACTGTGAAACAACTATAACGGGTCTCTTTGAAGGCAGTGAAGGGTGGTATTGCTGCAGCAGTAAGATTGTTTTTTTCATCCTGAGGGCAAATTAGTAATTAGGAGCAAAGTGTCAGGACACCGGGACACTGCTCCCAAAACAGGGACCGTCCGGGGAAAACCGGGACGTCTGGTCACCCTACTTGACTTGCTGAGACGCTCACAGGTGCTCAGTAGGTCTCACATACATACTTGGTTTGGGCAGTGGTGGCCGGCGAGGCTGCCAGCGTGCACTCTCGGCCTCAGGCCCCCTTTGACTGGTGTGTTTGCACTGTAGGCCTCGCGCCGCCCTGGCTCAGTTGTGTGTTGTAGCGTCAGAGCCTCAGTGCGCCCTCTGTGGGCCTCACCTCATAATCGGTTTGTGAATTGTAAGCGTTGGCCCCAGCTGGCTATGTGAGTGCAGTGAGCTCCCCCGGCTGGGTGTGTGCACTCCCTCGCTGGCTTGGCGTCTGCATGCTGTGCCTCAACCCCCCCCCCCCTTGCATGTGACGGTGTGTGTTGTAGCCCCAGTGTACCCCCCGCCTTGTGCCTCGCGTGTGTGCACTGAGGCCCTTCTCACTTCCCCTCTGGCTCGGGGCTCGTGCACAGAACATCTGGCCGCTTTACCCAGGCGGCTCGACAGCTCACATCCTGTTCGAGGCCTAGCTCTGAGCTGTGGGCTGGCCGCCCAGGCCCTGCGAACATAGATGGCGAACAGAGAGAGCTGCAGGCTTAAACTGGCAAGACCGCCGTGACCGCCTGCGGCCGAGGGGCCCGTGAGTTCAGGATCACAAGCCTCTGGGGCAGGGTGGACGCGCCGAGTCCGCACGACCGTCGCCTCGACAAAGGAAGAGTGTGTGGGCGGCGGCGTCATCTGCTCACGCGAGGCCTTCCACCGAGCCGAGCTGGGGACTCGACTCCGATTTAATAATTCGTGGTGCGGGGAGACACCCCAAAAGACCTAAACTTACATACAGTAAACACAGGCAACATTTAGGTCTTGCTATCGACGCATTCGCTGTCTTGATGTTGCTGAATGAAATGAGAATCACGGTTACAACCTCTATGAATTACTCACTCGGAGTCGACTATTGTGATAGCAAGTATGACTTCAAATGTGTCTTCATTTACTAGCTGGGACTGACATATGTAAAGTAAACACAGGGCATGAGTCCTAAAAAGAGAAGTGGGGGGACGCTGTCACCAGAAGTGACGTCACGACAGGAAATGATGTCACGAAAGGTGCGCTCCGATCTCGTCCCAGAGAGGCTAAAGAGTGAAGTCCACCTGTTTAGCAGGGGGGACGGCGTCCACCCGGTAAAATAAGTGGGGGGACGCCGTCCACCCGCGTGGTACCCCGACTCGAGCCCTGAGTAAACACATGCTGCAGCTTAGAGTTATGTGTATATACAGGTATGGTTTTAATATCTTACTTTACATTAAAAAGAACCTGAGAATGTCACTGATGAAATCAAAGGTTAAATTGAAGTTATAGTTTGTTGAAAATATCAGTTCAAACTTACATTTTAAACTAGAAAAACACTCATATTCAAATTCACCAGTTACATGAACACCTGTTACATTACACAAGGACACGTTCATTTTTTTAGGCGGGGCAAGATTAAGCTATTTGCCCAGAATCACAGGATTTTGGAGGGGCGTGGGTGTGTGTGAGTGCATGCGTGTGTGTAGGTCATACAGCATGAGCACTTCCATATGTCATCCAAGCATTGGATGCCATTTTTGGGGATATGGTTGGGGCCAGAAATGGCATGGGATATCACTTCCTTTGATGCCACCGCTCATCTGTAGAGACAATGCACTGTTCACTGGTCTCTCAGTGTCATGTTTGAACCCAATAAAAGCTGATCTCCACACAACATCTGAGCCTACTACGGTGCCACCACCCAAAAAAGACCAAACACATCTCACATGCCTAAAAAGAAAATCCTTAGCTCCTCTTTGTGTCAGAATCATCTTCAGTCTTTAGTATGACGTAAAAGCAGGGCCACTGGAATTATGCAGCAGGGAAGGAACATGTTAAGTGTGGCCTAACTAAATTATTTATCAAGCAAATATTATTATCAGGCACAATGCAGCACATTTGTGGCAGTATTTCTTCGCTATTTTGTCATTTTTATCATGGTAATACTGTCTGGGCAGAGGTTGCATCACATTAGTCTCAGTTTTACACATAAAAGCAACAATCAGCAACAGAATGGTGACCTGTCATTGTTTGATGAAGCCCTGATGACTGCGCGGCAATATGTGTGGAAGAGCTTTTAGTAAGTTTTGAGTTAGAAACAATTTTTTTTGTAAAAAACTGCAAAATATGCAGAAGATGATGGGTTATCTGGCAAGTATAGCGACTACATATTAATCTGGAAAATGCTGCGGCCGCAGAATCACATCATTGCAGTGGCCCTATGTATAATGTATTCCACTTGAGTAATCCTGCCTGCCTCACCTCTTGATGAAACATGTTCAATAGAACCAGGCAATATAAGATCACATGCCCATGAAGTGTGGAAATCCAAAAGATGCACAAAGAATGCACGCGCCAATAGGCTTTCTCTGAAAATGGACCGAGACTCTAAAACAACCGCCCTCTGCTCCTCGGACTTGCAGCATTTTTGGTGCAAACGCAGAAAAAGTCTCAAAACCCACCTTTTCACACTCTTCGTACTATCCTAGACTGTTTCGCTTACCTCCCTCACTGTGGTGCTGTTTTGGATGTATTCTTCAATCATACATACTTACTGTCCACAGTTCCCTTTGGAAATGTACCAAGACGACAGTGTATCATCACTAATCCTTTATGGGTTCCCGAGTAGCACGCTTCTCGACAAAAAATCACTTTAACACCCCATCAGGGGTAGTAAGTGCTATATATATCTTCTATCCCTCCGCTATCCTTCCCAATCTAAATAACTGACTAACATATCCACCACTCAAATTACTTTCATATTTCAGTATACTAACTCACCACTAATCCTTTATGGGATCCGGAGTAGTGTGCTACTACCCGATTAAAGCATTTCGACTCCTCGTCAGGGGTTGCCAGCACTATATGAATGTAAATACAATACAATGCTTGTTTGCTAGGTATCCTGTTGCTATGGAAGCACCTGCTGCCCTTTAGGGCTAGGTTCCCACTTTGTAAATAACCCCAATAAACTAAAACGGTGTATTCTGATATCCTTGTACATAGGACACATTAAGTACCTCAGTTACCCTGTGAAGTTAAACAAATGGAGGCAGTTGGGGGTGGGGTCTGGAGTGAGTTTCTTGTCCGTAAGTGTAGTGTTGGGGTCACAAAGAAGTCCATGCTTGCCAGTCCTTTTCCACCGTCTGAGCCTCCCTTCCTGGAGTGTGGTTCCCATCCCAGAGAGGCTCACCTGCCTATTAATGTCTTATTTTAAGTAGGTCCCAAGAAAACGTTCCATTCATGGCCACAATTAGGAACTTCTGCAATCTTTTATGTGATTGTAGGTAGATTTTTCAAAATTTTCATCCGTGTGTATCCATATGTACTTCCTTGCACATTTATTAGTATATATCTATAATTATTTTGCGTTGTGTGGAAACAATGAAGTTGTAACTTACATATTTTCTATATTTGTTTATCCAGTAAATATGCACTAACGCTTCGATACAGATCTGTTTTTAGGACCAGAAGCTGCTAAATATAATACAACAGAGCACAGATTAGCATTCTAAAACAAACACGCCCACACGCAATTATTCAAAAAAATCTCAGGCATTTTAGTTCATCGCGCTGTCAGTATGGTAATTGCCTGGTAGTCACAACAAGCATTTGCAATGCTATAGGTCTCGCATTAGGAAAGTTTGAGCTATTGGTATTGTAAATTACACCTTTTTTATTTATGTGTTGGTTTTGAAAATAGCGAAATCAATAGCTTTGTCATTTACAATGCCAATAGTTTTAACTTTTGCAAATGTGACACCTATAGCATTTGTAATGCAATATGTGTTGTATTTACATGACTTAGATGTATTGATATACAAATAAAAATGGCTTTTATTTTTTTAAATAATGAATACTTAAAAAAGTTATTGTAATTTATAATGGCAATAGCTTTTGTAAATAACTTTTGTGACGATTATGTTAATTGTATTGTATTGTGACGAAAATGCAAGAACAGAAGTGAAATATTAACATATTTTTGTGACATTTGTAATAAAGCTTGAAACGTCGAGAGAACATATTTGAACTAGTTTTGTGTTATTTCTAACCGAACACTAAGAGGTCACTTGTGGAGTGTGTGTGCCTTACAATTGTTTGCCGTTTTGAGAGAAGACGGGTGTTGGATCTGCGCAGAGAGCACAGGGACAGTACTGCTCTGCACACTTGACCCAAAATTCGAAATCCCTTCATTTGAACTGTTTACAAAGACATTTTTTGACCTTAGCCAACAGTAATCGTACAATATTGTTTGTCAGATGTCTTGCATGTGGGAGAAACAGCTGCCAATAACACACGTGCTTTGTGTGGTCTGTTTACCTAATTCCCACATTGACAAAGTACCTCCCATATTGACAAAGTACCTGGGAGAGGGGGCGGGGGGGGGGACACTCAAAGACTAAGAAGGTAATCACCTAACAGGAGAATGGAGGGTTACCTTAAGAGGCAGAGTTACAAACATGCAAACGAGCGCAAGAGTGCCAGGGAATGAGTTTCTTTAGTAGCTACACAGCTCTTAACCTCCAAGCATTCTATCCAAGACCCACCAAACACGGTCTAACAGCATTGACATCTAGGCATGGCTCTTTGTATGATTGAGCGTCAAGACTTGAAGCATCGAAATACTCTGGCTTCCTAACTGGTGACTCCCATTAACGATCAAGTAATGCTTCTAGAGGCTTCCCCCTACACATGCTGGCATGAAGGCCTACTCTGGCATGTCCACTTAGTATACACCTACACCACCTGGGTCTCCATCCAGGCTGTCACCCCTTTTCACTAGGTACTTTCTGATAAGAAGGGGCCGCGAAGCAGAACAGTTGTTTTGTCAGACCCCAAACATCCGACTGTTACTATAGAAAGACGTCATGTGTTCCTGGGTTTGCACAAATTTATGGAGGGGAAAAAAACACTCTAGCACCACTAAAGAGACCACACCCTACCCCATGTGATATCTCCAAAAAAAAAATACGAACCTTGTTGGCTGTATCCACCTTTTAATTGGACTGTTGGAAGGTCGGACTCATTGCTGCAATTAGGAAGTACCATGCATCAGCCTCTGAACCGGCAGTGCCCCCAGAAAAGAAAGCAAATGCCAGGATGTGGGCCGGAATGTTTGTGGTAGTGCAGGTACAGACTGGTGGCTAATGCACTAGCTGTACTGGGGCACTATGTTGGACATTTGGGAGTTTGAGGGTGTTTGCTAACGACTTATCTTAACTTAAATGGAAAGATTTAAAGGAAGTGCTAAATAAATCGAGGTTTGTTATTATGAAAGCAAATCATACGTCTCCGAACTTGCGACATTAGTATATTGCCATAGCCTTACCACTGACTTATCATCCTCGTTGTCTCACCGCTTTACAAATTATGCAAATGGCATCGTTTTTAAAAATCCCCTTTCTCGAGTCCACTTTTATTTTGTCCACATCAAAATGAAGAATTTCAAATAGTGAAGGCAAAAGCAACAAACTCTGTATCCGGGCTGTTAGGAGACCTGGGAGGGTGGGGGCTGCCCGCGCATGCGTGGCATTTCTAACTTTCATTTTGAAGAACCCCGGTTACAAATGCCGCGCATGCGCGGGCAGCCCCCGCCCTCCCAGGTCCGGCAGCGGAAGTCCCGGGTCCCAGGAGGGGGCCCGGGTGAAGAACATCGGAAAGCACTGCGGGGCTCCCATGCCTAAAGGGGAGAGCCCCGCGTCGTGCTGGCAGAGAAGCCCCGCGTGTGCCAGATAAGGAGTAGTTTCTGTCCTGTAACTCCAGTTCTGTAGTAGGGGTATCTCTGTTATAGTCATAATCTAGTGAATAGTCCCGCCCATGTGCGTGGACCCCGGAGCAATCAAAAATAATCTCTTACAGTGTCAAAAAATGCAGAAAATGCATAGACACTTAAGAGAGAATTTAAAGACAGATAATGCAGCCAAAAAGGCTACACTGTCCAGTACTTCAACTAGAAATTCCACCATAAAATCCACAAAACAGCAAAGCCTGTACAGATTTCCCTTGCTTAACAGCAAAATCCCTCAGGAATGATAGAGAGAAGAACCTGGACAGACAAGCCCCATAGGCTGCCATTATGTGGCTTAATTAGGATACTGTGCCTTTAAGGAACCTTCCAGAACCTTCTCTCAGTATCCCAGAATGCATAGCAGGTCCAACTTAGCCTCAGTTCTTTTCGAAGGCGCAGGAAACGCCAGACCTGTAGCATTATGATCATGAACAACACTCCACCGGGGAGGCGGGAGGGCGCTTATGACTATAACAGAGATACCCCTACTACAGAACTGGAGTTACAGGACAGAAACTACTCCTTCTGTAGTAGGGGATCTCTGTGTATAGTCATAATCTAGTGAATAGAATGGCAAGCCCATCCCCACACCAAGCGGCGGTGGAGAGTAAAATAACGCCACTACTGTGCGAACAGATTCCGCAGCGAAGCCTGCCCAACCTGAGCGTCTGCCCTGGCATCAGTGTCCAGGCAGTAATGCTTAGCAAAGGTATGGACCGACTTCCAAGTGGCCGCCTTGCAGATCTCTGCAATGGGAACATTACGGAGCATAGCTGTCGTAGCAGCCTTGCCCCTGGTGGAATGAGCCTTAGGTTTGCCCCCTAAGGTCTTATTAGCTTTGCAGTAACACAACTGAATGCAGGACACAATCCACCTAGAGATGGACTGTTTCGAGGTAGCAAAACCCGTCCTGACTGCGCCATAATTGATGAACAATTGGTCTGACCTACGAATATCTTTAGTCTTATCAAGATAAAACTTCAGCACCCTCCGCACATCCAGGGAATGTAAGGACCTTTCCGCCGGAGATGAAGGATTCTGAAAGAACGTAGGCAAAGTGATAGTCTGATTGATATGAAAATCAGAAACAACCTTGGGAAGAAACTTAGGGTGAGTACGCATAACAACTTTAGCATTATGAAATACAGTATAAGGTTCTTGGCAACACAATGCCTGAATCTCACTCACCCTGCGGGCCGATGTAATGGCCACGAGGAACGCCGCCTTCCAGGACAGGTGCTGCAACGAAGCCTTATGAATGGGTTCAAAAGGCTCCTTCATCAATCTGGACAGCACCACATTCAAGTCCCATGAAGGCGAAGGAAGCCTGACAGGAGGGAACACTTTCTTCAAGCCTTCCAAAAAATCTTTGATCACAGGGATCTGGAAAAAGGAAGTCTGTGAAGGCCCTTTCCTGTAGGCAGTCAAAGCAGCCAGATGAACCTTAATGGAATGGACATTAAGGCCCGACTGCGCCAGATGAAGCAGATATGGAAGGATGACATCTTCCTTGCATGACGTAGGGTCATAGTTCTTAGACTTGCACCAGATGCAAAACCTCTTCCACTTGTAAGCATAGGAAGTCCTAGTGGAAGGTCGCTTAGCCTCCTTCAGTATGCCCATACAATCCTCTGGGAGATTCAGATGGCCATATTGCACTATTTCAGGAGCCATGCCGCCAAACTCAAAGACGAGAGGTTGGGGTGCACCATCCGCCCCCCGAACTTCGTGAGAAGGTCCGGCCTGCACGGCAGCTTCATGTGAGGAAGGAGAGATCGGTGAAGTAGGTCCGTGAACCACCACTGTCTGGGCCATTCCGGGGCAATCAGAATCATCCTCGCCCTGGATTGAGACAGCTTGATGAGAACCGCCGGAATCAGGGGAGTTGGTGGAAAAGCGTACAGAAAGCTGTTCGACCAGTCGATCCATAACGCGTTCCCCAGCGTCCCTGGCTGGTAGTACCTGGAGGCGAAGCCTCGGCATTTGCTGTTTTCGGCGGTGGCGAACAGATCTACGTCTGGAGTTCCCCACCTTGCGAAGACTTCTCCTAGTACTTCGTCGTTTATGACCCATTCGTGGTTTTCCTGCACGATTCTGCTCAGTTCGTCTGCCTGAACATTCTGCACACCTGGCAGATGGGTGGCCGTTATCGACAGTCCCCGAGCCAGAAGCCAGTGCCAGATCGCCTGCGCCTCCTGCGACAGAGTGCGCGATCTCGAGCCCCCCTGCTTGTTGAGGTAATACATCGTTGTCGTGTTGTCCGTCTGAACAAGCAGAGAGTTGGTCTGAAAGGACGGATGAAAGGCCTTCAGTGCCAAGTGAACAGCTCTCAGTTCCAGGAAATTGATGTGGTACGTGGACTCCGTCGGGAACCACGTCCCTTGAATTTGCAGGTCTCCGGAATGCGCCCCCCAACCTTGGAGAGACGCATCCGTCACGATGGTCTGTGTGGGAATGTCCTTGTGGAAGGGAACGCCTCTGAGGAGATTCCCCTTCGAGCACCACCACTTCAGAGACTGAAGAGCATGTAGAGACAGCCGTATCCTGTCGTCCCAAGAACCTCTCCTCTGGTCCCACTGATCCTCCAAGCACTCCTGCAGAGGTCGCATCTGTAGCCGTGCGTGAGGAGTGAGAAAGATGCAAGAGGCCATCGATCCCAGTAGAGAAGACACGGTCCTCACAGTCGTAGACGGAGTTTTCATGAGAGCCTGAGCCTTCCGAACGAGTGATAAACGTCGCTCTTCCGAAGGAGACACGCTTGCTGACAGCGTATTGATGGAGGCCCCCAAGTACTGGATGCACTGCACCGGAATCGGGACCGACTTGGACATGTTGATGTGCAACCCCAGCTTGCTCAAGAGAACGCACGTCTTCTGGAAGTGTGCTCGAGCCTCCGAGAAGGAGGAGGCTTTGATCAACCAATCGTCCAGGTACGGGTAGACAAACACCTTGTTCTTCCTCAGGTGTGCCGCTACCACTGCCATACATTTTGAGAATGTCCTGGGTGCAGACTTCAGTCCGAAGGGTAGCACCGTGTACTGATAGTGATTGGTGCCGACTTGAAAGCGCAGAAATTTTCTGTGTTTGCATGCAATGGGCACGTGGAAGTATGCGTCCTGTAGATCTATGGCACACATCCAGTCTCCCCGTTGCAGCCGAGGGTAGATCTGATGCAACGACAGCATGCGAAACTTTTCTCTGCGAATCCACTTGTTTGCCTGCCGCAAATCCAGAATGGGCCTGAACTCGTTTTTGTCCTTCTTGCGGACAAGAAAGAACCGAGAGTACAGACCTCTTCCTCTTTGAGACAGAGGTACGTCTTCGATCGCCCTTTTCCTTAGCAGAACGTCCGCCTCCGTCTGAAGCTCGCGCAGTTGATACTGCGAGCTGACGGGAGGAATCGATGGAGGAGGGCTGGTGAAACGTAGACTGTATCCATTGCAAACAATATTCAGCACCCACTTGTCCTGAGTAATTTTTCTCCACTCTGCCAGAAAAAATTGAACGCTTCCCCCCACCGGAGCGGGTAACGGACGAGGGGGAAGTAACAGCTCAGGGACGGGACCCGGCCGGGCCCTTGGTCGCGGTAGAGGACTGTTGACGACCTCTACCACCCTGTCGCTTCTGGAAGGGCTGCCTGTACTGCTGCTGCTGCTGCCGCTGTTGATGTTGACCAGCAGACTGCCCCCTTCCACGACCCTGCGCCCCAAACCGACGTTGGTACTGTCGGAAGGGTTTCTTTTCCTTGGGCTTTTCCAGGCCCACTGCCGTCAGGGTCTCCGCTTCGGCCTTCATCCTGGCCATCTCATCATCCGCGTGCTTCCCGAAGAGGGTATCTCCGGAAAACGGGAGATTCGCCACGCGTTGCTGTGCCTCCGGTTTCAACGATGTCAACCTGAGCCAAGCATGGCGTCTCTGGTGAATCCCGTGGCAATATCCGTGCGCGGACAGCAACGATATGTCTGCTGCGGCGCCGATGGCCTGATTAGAGACCAACATCCCCTCCTTGACGATCTCCACAAAGTCCTCCTTGCGGTCTCGAGATACGAGGTCTGCGAACTGCTCCATCGAGTCCCAAAGGGACCGGTCGTAACGGCCCAGCAAAGCCGAGTCACTGGCTGCCTTCATGGACGAGGCGGATGTCCCACACGCCTTGCGACCAGCAGAATCGATCCACCGGCTCTCCTTGTCCGGAGGCACCGTGGACGCAGGGGAGGTGGCATGAAGCTTCCGAGCAGCAGTCACGATGACTGAATCCGGTACCGGGTCCTTCCTCAAGAAGGCTGGGTCTGAGTCCGGAGCCCTGTACTTTTTCAGTATCCTGGAAGGTACAGATTTCACCGTTGCCGGCGTCAGGAATAGCTGTTCGGCGGGCTCAAGGAGCCCCGGCACCAGAGGTAACAGGGGGCGAGACAAGTGCCTTTTGTGTAAAGTCTCAAAGATTACCGAGGTAGAAGCCGTAGGCGCTTCAACCTCAATGCCCAACTTCGCCGCACCACGCAGGAGAACCTCCTGAAATGTGCTAATATCGTCTATCGGAGACACCCTAGTCTCCGGCGAATCGGACAGCGTGGGCGAGTAGGAACGGGTCCCAGACGGAGAACGTGACCTGGACCGACGTCTCTTGTGATGATGCCTGGATCGTGATGAAGATCCGCGGCCACTCCTCGACTTGTCCCGTCTCCCCGAGCGAGACCTCGACCTCTTGGGCCTCGGACGCTCCTTCGGCCTCCCAGGGTCAGGAGCTCCAGGCTTCTTAGGAGTCTTCTTCGGAGGCGTCGGGAACTTAGGCATCGACACCTCCCTCGGTGGGATCGGGGGTGGAGGAGCAACCGGACGCGGGTCCCGCGGAGCCGGCTTCGGAGGCGGGGTAGGGGCCTTCGGAGGAGGACCCTTCGGCACAACCGGCCGCGGAGGAGGCGTAGACGGCTTCATCGGAGTATCCACCCCGGAATGCGCCGGTCCCGGCGAGCCATCACCTCTACCAGAGAGTGGGGAGCCCCCCACAGTCCTGGGCCTGTCCTTAGGACCTCCAGACGCTGAAGACCGGTGTCCAGACGACGACCGATGTCCCCTCGACGTCGAACGGCCCTTCGGCGTCGACCGAATCACACTCCTCGACGTCGAACCGTGTCTCCGTCTCGACGTCGACCCCGACCAGATCGACGAGCCACGAAACCTCGACGACGGGCGATGGTGCCTCGACGGCGACCTCGACCTCTTCGCCGGTCTCGACGTCGACTTCCTGGATCGCTTCGACGGCGACCCTTTGGACCTTCTCGACGTCGACCTCTCCGACCTTCTCGACGTCGATCTCCTTGACCGTCTCGACGTCGGCCTTTTGGAATGCTTCGACGTCGACCTCTTCGGTGCCGGAGATGCCTTTCGTCTCGACGGCGACCTTGACGACGAGGAACCCCTCGACGACGACGTCCTCGACGGCGAACGGCGGTGTCGCCTCGACGGCGAGCGCCGACGCCGGGCCCTCCGATGTCGATCACTCGACGCCGACAGCGACGACGAGGATATCGACACCGGCTTCGACGGCGGCCGGAACACGTTCCTCGACGTCGACGGGCGACGTTTTCTCGACCCAGAGCTCTGGGGAGACCTGGAACTGGCCGTTGACCGTCCCCTCGACGTCGTGGTCAGCGCAACTGACCCAGACGGAGACCTTGGGCGAGGGCTGGTCTTCCTGCCCCTGGGGAGCCCCCCAGAGGCCTCAGCATGGGTAGAAGGAGCCCCTCCTGACCCACCTCGTGCCTTCAGCTTTCTCTCCTCAAGTCCCTGAAGCCTGATCTTCTTCCTCTCCTTCAGGGTCCTCCCAGAGAAGCTTCTGCAGATCCTACACTCCTCAGGGATGTGGGAAGAGGGAAGGCAGAGAATACAGACCTCATGGGAGTCTGTCTTGGCCTTCTTTCTTGAGCACTCAGGGCATTTGTCGAATAATGCAGGCATTATGGACAAAAAAGAGTGCAGAAACACAGAAAGAAAGTCACCAGAGTACTTTAAAAGTACCAAAAATCGAAATCAGTGTAAAACACTAACAAAAACCCTTGAAAGGGAGAGCTCAATGCTCCAGGGTCCTGCTTGCAGGAGCCGGAAAAGAGAACTGAGGCTAAGTTGGACCTGCTATGCATTCTGGGATACTGAGAGAAGGTTCTGGAAGGTTCCTTAAAGGCACAGTATCCTAATTAAGCCACATAATGGCAGCCTATGGGGCTTGTCTGTCCAGGTTCTTCTCTCTATCATTCCTGAGGGATTTTGCTGTTAAGCAAGGGAAATCTGTACAGGCTTTGCTGTTTTGTGGATTTTATGGTGGAATTTCTAGTTGAAGTACTGGACAGTGTAGCCTTTTTGGCTGCATTATCTGTCTTTAAATTCTCTCTTAAGTGTCTATGCATTTTCTGCATTTTTTGACACTGTAAGAGATTATTTTTGATTGCTCCGGGGTCCACGCACATGGGCGGGACTATTCACTAGATTATGACTATAACAGAGATCCCCTACTACAGAATGCAGAGATGCGCAGCGACAAGAGCCCGGTGAGGTAAGAGAGGAGGGGGGTGTGGGTGTAGCTGTGTGTGCCCGTGTGTAGCTGTGCGTGTGTATGTATGTACATGTGTGACTGTGTGTCTGTTAGCTGTGCGTGTGTATATATGGGTTTGTGTGCGTGCGCCCTGATGCATTGTGTCTGCGTGGGTGTATGTGTGTGTGTGCGCATGCGTGAGTGTGGCTATATGTGTGCGCGATGGAGAGCGGCGAGAGCCTGTCTTGCTGTGAATCTGACACAGGAGATGTGCACGGCGCCGGCCTGGGCGTGCGCGCCCACGAAGTGAAATCGCCGCATGCACATCCCCTGTCTCAGATTCCCGAAAGCGGACAACAATAGATACTTCGCTGGACGCAATGCTTCGCATTGCTTTCTCCAGTTCGACCTAAAAAACGGCATGGGTAATCACGCAAAAAAAAAGATTGATTTCTGTATTTTTCCATTTCTAAAGATATATAGCATACGGAAAAAACACGTTGTATTTTGTATGAATATATGTGTATAGATCCCTGAAACAAAGAATTTAGACCCTTACTTATTGGGAAATGTTCAGGTTCAAATGGCAGGGTTGAAACACAGGAAAAAACAAGCTTACACAATGCTGAGTATAGTGGTCCTACTTAAGAACCAGTATTTTTAATCAGGTCTCTCGGGTGCTACTTGCATGGCGGAGGTTCTGCGTCTATATGTCAATATCATCATTTTTATAAATAGATCTATGCAAAACATTTCAGGAATTTAAATGTATCTCAGTAACCCTTACCAGTAGCACATACGCAGTGCTTTCATTTCTTACTTGTTAACAAGATAGCATGCCCTGATGAAAGTCCAAAGCTTGGAGAGATGAAATAGTAATAGACATTGGCCCCATTGTGCTTCATTACCAGTCATTTGCAGATGTTTCACTTCACAAAATAGTTATATTTTTATTCTGGAAAGAAGATTGATGCCTGAGATTTAAACTGAAAGATAAGATATAGATCCCTGTACTCTAAACATAGCTTCCTCTTGATTTGTGTCGCTCTGACACTCCACTTTCCAAAATCTTCTTGGCTTAAAAATCATGACAGGAGCAGCCAACTTGTGCCTGTAATACTCAGTGGTCTGATGTACCTGCACATTACGTAAAAATCGTCTTCTTGTCAACACAACAAAAAAACAGTACAGAAAAAAATATTTTAACGAGAACTAGGATTGTATCCGACTTTGGTAAGGAGTATATTGGGGTTTATATATCGAAAGCTTAGCAAGTACTAGGACCAGTATACATATCTCTTATGCATATTTGCTTGGAAGCTTAACAACACACAATGTTGCTCTCAGTGATGAAGAAGATGGTTGACTTTCAGGGAGGAAGTACTGACATCTCTAAAAGCTTTGTCTCCGCTGCCCCCAGTAGTGGCTGCTACCTAAAACAAGCATTGACATAGCCAATAGGTCTCGCCTTTCGGACCTTCTAAGTATTTAGTTATGCAGCACAATATCCTTGGTGCAACCACATCAACTGTTGCGTGGCTAAACACTTATAAGGTCCCAAAGGCGAGACCTATTGGCTATGCCAATGCTTGGTGTGGTTGTGTGTGTGGTTGTGTGTGTGTGTGTGGTTTGTGTGATTGAGTGTGTGTGGTTGTGTGTGGGGTTGTATGTGGGGTTGTGTGTGTGTGTGTGTGGTTGTGGTTGTGTGTGGGTGCGGTTGTGGGTGGGTGTGGTTGTGGGGGTGGGCGTGGATGTTTGGTTGGGTGTGTGGTTGTGTGTGTGGTTGTGTGTGTGTGGTTTGTTGTGTGGTTGTGTGTGTGGTTGTGTGTATGTGGAAGTGTGTATGTGTGGTTGTGTGTATGTGTGGTTGTGTGTGTGCTTGTGTGTGGTTGTGTGTGTGTGGTTGTGTGTGTGCTTGTGGTTGTGTGTGCTTGTGGTTGTGTGTGTGTGGTTGTGTGTGTCGTGTGTGTGGCTGTGATTGTGTGTGTGGTTGTGTGTGTGTGTGTGGTTGTGTGTGTGGTTGGGTGTGTGGTTGTGTGTGTGTGGTTGTCTGTGGTTTTGTGGTTGTGTGTGGTTGTATGTGTGGTTGTGTGTGTGGTTGTCTGTGGTTGTGTGTGTGTGGTTGTGTGTGTGGTTGTGTGTGTGTGGTTGTGTGTGTGGTTGTGCTTGTGTGTGGTTGTGTGTGTAGTTGTCTGTGGTGTGTGTGGTTGTGGTTTTGTTTGTGTGTGGTTGTGTGTGTGGTTGTGGTTGTGTGTGTGTGGTTGTGTGTGTGGTTGTGTGTGGTTGTGTGTGTGGTTGTGGTTGTGTGTGTGGTTGTGGTTGTGTGTGCGGTTGTGTGTGTGGTTTTATTGTAGTGTGTGTGGTTGTGGTTGTGTGTGGTTGTTGTGTGTGTGTGTGGCTGTGGGTGTGGTTGTGTGTGTGTGGTTGTGTGTGTTTGTGGTTGTGTGTATGTGTGTGGTTGTGTGTGTGTGTGGTTTGGTGTGTGGTTGTGTGTGTGGTTGTGTGTGTGCTTGTGGATGTGTGTGTGACAGTAATACTAAAAGCATTTCAAAATAAAGGAACACAAACATCAAGTTTGTGGAAAGAAAAAGCACGTTGTAAGTCAAACGGGCGGCAGCAAAGCATTAACACAATAACATGTTCTTTGATATTTGATGTTCTTTGAACGAGAACATCATAGGGGTGCCGCGAAAGTGATCGCTGGCGAAAGTGAAAGTGATCGCTGGCACTTAATGAGCATGACGAGGTGCCTCTGCTCCTAAGCGTGCGCCTGCGCACATGTATTGCAAGCTGTAGCCGGCAGTAGCATTTTTGAAGCCCTTCTTACTTAAGGTCTGGCCAGTCCCGCGCAAGCGCTGGGTCTGGCGAGACCTAAACAGCAGTGGGGCAAGTTGGGGCAAAGGGGCGGGGGGGTATCAGGTAAAAAAAAAACAATAACTTAGCTTGTGGCCAACCGGCCGCCGCCGCCTCTTCTGTGTCCTGTCCCGTCCTCTTCCTGGCTTCTTTTGAGGAAGCAGGAAGCAACCGGGCTCCCCGCAGTCAATCACAACGCTGCCATGCAGCATTGTGATTGATCTGAGCGCAGTGACTTGGCGCTCAGCCAGGGGCGCTGTAGGGGTGAGCATGTTCCATGTAGGCTGTAATGCAGCCTCCATGAAGAACAGGGAAAGTGCGCATTACTGTTTTGGGCGCCCGAGAGGGACGAATAAACGGACATTGCGCACTTAGGAGGGTTGTACCATCCTCCCCTGCTCTTCAGCCCCGCTCCGCCCCTTCACACAAGCTGCCTCAGCATGAGGACAAAATAAAATGATAATAACATTACGTTATTATCATTTTTTTTGCTTTCTTTTGCTGCTTCATGTCAGTGGGACGACTCTCCTCTGCCTTCACGGGGAGCCGCCATTGGCTGCAAAGCTTCTGTGCAGGTTCATAGGGAATACACTCTGTAAATCAGACAAACTTCTTGGCCCTGAGTGGAGGGTTGTGTGCACTTCAGATACAGGAAGAACAACCATTGGCAAATCCAATAATCCTTGCCTATTGGCTTTGTCAGTGCTTTTTTCACATGCTATGACCTGTTAGTATTCACAAAATTTAAAAAATGCTGGTTTACTTTCATTGGCAAAAAAAAGAGTGATAATGTATATCTGTGCAAGAGTATTCATGCATGCACAGCTATGCATCACGATGTTACTCTGGCCCAGCTTGATTACGTATCTGCATGCTTGCATCACCAAGCATGTACGCAAGTAAGGCACAATGCATTTGGAATTTGTTTCATTTACCTTTCCAAGAGGACGGATGTTGAAATACAGCTACCAAGTCACTATGGGGTAATGGGGAAAATACATGCTAGCAGCACGTTCCTACCCACTTTCACTGACAAAAAACTCATGATCCGCCCAAAAGCTGACATGCTTTGGAACGTCTGCCCGCTATGAGTGGGATGATACCTGTGAAAATTGGCAGCATGTCCAGCAACCTGCAAATATTCGTTACTGATGAGGGAGAAATCCTGAAACACTGGTGTCTAGAGATACGATTTTTTTTAAAATGGCATTCGCTGAAAAATAATATGACCTTTGTGTGGAAAAACTGAACTACAACTATCAAGATGCTATGGGGTAATGGCGCTGTTACATGCTCGCAGTGCGTTCCTACCCACTTTCAGTGATCCTGGACCGCTTAAAGCTCATCCAATTTAAGTATCTACACAGGGTTTACTACATACCACACAGATTGTGCCAGATGGGAAAGGTCCCAAGTCCAGAATGCCTCCAACGCGGAGACCCCTGGGATAACTGGATAGATATAATTTGGGGAATTCCTGAGCATCCAACAATACTAGGTAGATTCCTTTCCATCGATTTCGACGTGCCAAGGTGGGTCTAATGGGAGTTTTGCCAGGTTGGGACGGCCTCTGAGGACAAAGTATTCTGGTGGGAGTAGGGTGTGTACTCTGTAAAAGGGAAATTGCCAAACATTGGAGATCCAAGGCGCCCCTCCCAACCCCCCATCATGGAATGGTTGCCAGGGGTAGATTACTACGCACTTGCTAAAAAGGCAGTCTGCAAGTCACAGGGCTGTCCCCGGAAACCCAGCAAAATATGGGGGCTCTGCTTAGAACACTCAGAACCCTGAAATATGGAGAGAAACAGTGGAGCATGTTCCTTGGACTCTGTCACCCCGAAGATGCACAGGCGGACGGGGTGGAGGCGGGCAATAGATAGAAAGTGACCGTTATACATTGTTGTGTAAAACTGGGGGCATTGAATGTGTCCTGGATGTAGCTGCTGTACCAGTCGTTTTTGTTATTGCAAATCCATAAGAAAAAAATTTGAAAAAATAATAAGAAGCAAGCAAATAAGACTAAGAAGAAAGCCAACAGACAGTAAGCAAGGGTTACCTAAAGCCCACACTAAGTATTGCTATTTTCCACAGTAACTCGTCAACACCAGACCCCTAAAAGATGCCTGTGCTCAACACCTAATAAAAAGTTCACACCGTTCAATCTTTCAACCTACAAATTCGTGTGGAACTGAAACGAGACCTTAACAAGGAGTCACAGTGATGTCAAAAATGCAGCCAGCAGGGTTTTCTAGAGCTAGTCCTTTCTTCCTCTTAACAGTGAGCATAGCACATCTCCTAACTGCAACATCGATAAACCAGAATCCTCTCAAAATAAAGCTGTTTCATTCATATGCAACGTAGAAGCACACTGGTTCCGGGGGAATGCTTCAATAATCAGAAATGCAAATAAAGGCAGGCCCAGTATGCCCTGTGACCTTCACCTTGCCCCAGCCTCCTCAGTGGACAAGTCCAGAAGCTAAGACGGTGACATTTTGTCAGAGTGGGGCCGGAGGTTTGGCACCTTAGCTACTGCACGCCGCGTACACTCGCGTGACCCCCCTCTTTGTCATGACAGATGGTATCCGGGTGAAACTAGCAGGCGAGGGCACGCGACTGGCGACTTCCTGTCCACCGATCTGCGGCCTCAGCAGCCGGAGGCTTAGGACTGGGCCCTCTGCCCGCCGCACAGTGGGCCGAATCCTCTTCGCTGTCAATTAGCCCCGTGTCATGTCGGACACCTGTCGTGGGGTTTTTAATCAAAAGCAAGTTGGATTATGGGCCTTTGGTGTAGTAGTGCAGCCTTCCAATTACGCGCTTCTCCTTCCAGCAGAGCATGATAGAACCACCCAACAGACTGCTTTATAATGGCCCATTTTCTCTTTTTTTGGCGGTGATGGGTTGATTGCCTGTCCTGTACCTACATAAGGCCTTTTCTTACGGGTCCTGGCAGAGACAGAGATTACTGTGCAGCGTCTGAGGTGGGTATTCTGTTATGTTGCACAGGCGTCCGCGTGCTTCAGATACTATTGCACTCCACATGGATAAAAAAGTTACTCCTTTGTACTCTTTACTCTTCCGGGGTATCGAGGACGGGCATTACTCCAGGGGTGGCTACTGGGTGTGGACTTCCGAAATGTAAGACACAGCAATGACATATCCAGCCAGAGATATCCATTTTAAAATACATTACAGGCAGGTCAAGTAAGGAAATGCAGCACAGCACAAACATACAGCTGCAGGCTGTAACTGTAAATTGTATTTATATATAGCGCTTACTACACCTGACGAGGTGCTGGGCCGCTTTGCCGTGATTAGCACGCTACTCCAGAACCCAAGATTAGAGGTTAATAGTTAGCACATTTTGCAGCCGAGACACAACCCTTACAGTCAGTATTACAGGGCTTGTGTGGCATGGCACTATACCCAGAGTACCACTGGACAATACTGTCTTCTGGAATAAAGATTGTCAGTGCTTTGCAATCTTTGTAAGCATTTCTAATTTATATATCGATTGATTTATTTGTATTTCTATATAGTGTGTCACAGCCCCACCAGGGCAGCAGAGCTCTTATCGAAATGTACAGGATGTCACATGGAATACATGCCAATTATACAAAGCTATAATTGACGTAGAATAAACAACGTTCAGAATAGCACCTCTTGGCAAAAACACCTATATGAAATATATAAATCTATATTTTCAGAATTTCCACTGCTTTGATCCAGACTTCACAGGGCATAGAGTCAACCGTATTTATTTATTTTATTCATTCATTTGTTGAGCGCCTGGTTACACCATCGGTGTGTCCCCGCACTGAGACACAGGCTCTGGGGAGAGGCGGCTGCCATCCGCATGTGCTGCTGCATTGTGCAGACTATCTGACAGTAACCTTATCCAGTTTGCCCGAACAACCATGTTTTCACCTGTTTACGAAATCTACTTTCACAAGGCTCTATTCTTCTATCTATCGGTAGGCTGTTCCACATTTTAGCTGCACGGTACCTGAATGAGCGTGCTCCCATTCTAGCTCAAAATATTCTAGGTACAGTCACCAGTGCCTTACCCATAGATCTTAAACTCCGTCCTGAGGTGTATTGGGTTATTAACGGTTGAAAGTTTATTGGGCCTTTCTTTAATAGAATACGGTGACAGTGGCACATTGCCTTGAATGTGACTCTCCTTTCCACTGGCAGCCAGTGTAATGCTGTCAGAGCCTTCTTCGTATTCGCTCTTCTAGGAAGGCCCAGTACCAGACGAGCCGCTGCATTCTGCACTTGCTGTAGTATGGATAGTCCCTTTTTTGTAGCACCAAGGTATAGTACATTAACGTAATCCAATTTGGAAGTTATTACTGCATGTACTATGGGTTTCCGGGCATTTGATGGTAATAGATCCAGGACTTTCCTCAGGATTTTGATGGTCCCGTAGCATTTACCTGCTACCTTCCGAATCTGACTTTCAAATGTGAGACTGAATCAAGCCATATTCCGAGTTTTTTCACTTCTGCTTTTGGGGTAAGCAGTTGGCCTAATATTTCAGGCCACCACGCGGATGACCATATGGATGGCACCATGCCTACCACCATTACTTCCGTTTTACTCCTTTTTAGCTTGAGGCAGTGGTTAGACATGCAGTCTGCTACCTCTTCTAAACATTCAGAGAACCGGATAGCTGCCTGACCCTTGTCTTGCGATAACATCACAATTAGTTGCGTGGCGTCTGCATAGGAGACAATCGACACCTACTTCTCCACTCGCTCAGCCAGTGGTTCCACATAAATGTTAAACAAGGGGGACTCAAGATTGAGCCCTGCGGGACCCCCCCAGGACAAGGGAATCTTTTCAGATAGATATGTTTGTTGCACAACTTGGAAGCTCCGTGAGGAGAGAAATTATGTCATCCAGCTCAGCGCCTTTCGTCTGATGCCACAAGCCTTTAATCTTTGAAGGAGCAGCTTGTAAGAAACAGTGTCAAATGCCGCACTGAGATCTAGTAGAATCAGTGCGCCCGTTTGTCCTTCATCTGCATATTTCCTCAGTGTTTCTGTGGCTATGAGTGGTGCTGACCCTGTGGAGTGGGCTATTCTAAAACCTGATTGGGAGAGATGCAATAGGTCGTTCTTGTTGATGAGGTCTACCAGTTTATTTGTTACTTTCTCTGCAATTTTGGCCACAAACGGTAGCAGTGAGATAGGGCGTAGATTTTCCAATACTGTTTGCTCCAGTGATGGCTTCTTTTTAAGTGGTTTAACAATGGCCTGTTTCCATTTAGTGGGAACCACACCACTTTGAAAGGAGCGTGAAATAAGCTCTGAAATATATGGCATAATCAAATTTGCTCCCTGCATTATTATCTTCGGTTGAGCTGGGTCTACAGGGGCAAGATTGTAACCCTTTTGCTGTGGTTGTAATTTCTTCTAGTTCCTAGATCTTAAAATCATCCTGAGTTACCCCTGCAAAATTTGTCTGGCTACCACATGTCAGGCTAATTCCTTCCTGTGCTTCTATCGGGAAGGTGTTGTATATTTTTGCCACTTTATCAGTGAAGAATTCTGCCACCTTATTACAGCTCTCTTCAGAGGCAGCTGTGTCACTCCTATTTTTATGTGTTCTTAGGGACTTCAGTATCGGTTACATTCCTTTAGGGGGAATTGCTAGCGTCTTCGATTCTTTCAGTATAAAATTTACATCTGGATTTCCTTAATTAAAATCTTTATTAAAATGTGTCACAAGAACCTTGTGACAGAGAATAGGTAGAAGTGATGTTGAAAAAGTAGGATTTTATGTTATTTTATAAAAGTATCTTACGACATATTTTTGTATGTTCCTGGGGGGTGGAATTCCAGACTTTGGGCGTGCTCCCCAAGAATTGTTGCTTCCAAGTTCTCAAGGTGCTGAAGGTTGGAGCCACAAGCCAGAGAGTGTTATCCCTTGGGTGGGAGTGAGAGCCTTCCAAGGCAATCTTTGAATGAATTAAGGAGTCTTCTGGCTCAGTGTGAGATTGAGCCCCTCTCCAGTGTTAAAGGTAAAAGAACCTGTGCTCTTGCTTTAAATATTCACCCATCACTAGCCATATGTCTCATTTAGCTTGGCGAGAGACAGCAGCCACCGTCCACTCTGGGCACGGTTACCCTTGGGGCACACAACTTCTGCAGGGTGCCTTTACTTTACCTGAGGAGGAAAAGCAATCTACGGAGCACCCTCAGACAACTGAGAGAGATGACAGAACAAACCAAAAACAGAAAGTGCCTGAGAGGATTTGGGGATAATTTAAAGAACTTTCCTAGCCAGGAGAGCCAGTGAGGCTCATCAGTGTGTATGACCCCTTCCTGCTCCAGAGAAGAATGACAGGCTTGAGATGTTTCTGGTCCCCAGACGGTAGATTGTGACCTCCAGGGCCATCCAGTGATTCAATTGCTCCGTAGAGGTGAATGGACACACTGGAGTAGTCTCTGTAGGAATGGGCGTAACTTCCAGCCTTCTGGCAGAGATGGTGGCTAAGGCATCCCTGCGGGACGTCGTCAGAGGTATGGAGGCAAATTTCATGGGGGTATCTCAAAGACACTGAATCCTGAAGAGTGAGAGAGAGGGCCTGAACACTCCCTTTACACTGAACTGTGCTTGGTAGCCACAATCTCCAAGCAAACAAGATCCTGGGTCAGTGATGGCATTTCTGTCTTCTGTGCAGATGGCACTTGGTCAAGGCACTGGAGAAGACATGCATGTTGGGAAAGTATGCTGAGCTAGGACCAACAGTGCCAAGTTAGAAACCCTGCTCTTTAGCCTCTTGACTGCCACCGAGAGCCAGTGCCATTCCCCCATGAAGCAGGACTTCATGAAGAACCTAGGAGTCTGGTTTAGAGGAAGCAGTGCAGAAGACAAGACATAAGATGAGTGACTGGCCAAAACGAAGCAGAATCTGAGACTCTGGATCCTTAGGAAACCGACGATCAAGGGGAAGACACTAGTACTCCAGAGTGAGACCCTGCCGGCACTCCAGTGCATCATCCAAGTCAGGCCAGTGCAAATGAGAACAGCCAAGTTCATCTCAAAGATGATCTTCTACTTCATCTGGAACTCGAAGGTGAACAGAGTGAAGAGGGAGGTGATGTACAAGACCCACGAGACAGGGAAACAAAGGAGTTACAGACATCGCGACCATCCTGATGGCAATCTTTGGATGCTACTGCATGAGGAGCACCATACAGAACAAAGTCTGTACTACAGAGCCATGCCATGTTGCTAAGTGGAAGTGGAGAAGTTTGTGAAGGAACTCAGACTGGAAGCAGAAACCCCAGACCAGTGGATTCTGAAGATCCTCCAGAGTGATCAGGGCAAAAGACATCAGCAAACCGATTGGCGACTGTCCCTCACCAAGAGCAGACCATGTGTGGGAGAATGCTACCTCCAGATGCCTGACCAACAAGGACAAAGCCTGGCTGGTAATTCATGGTGCCTGCCTGTGAGGGTCTTCCTGCATGCAAGAGGGCTCAACCACTACAAGTCCTGCCCAAGGAATGCACCGCAGACAACCTGAGCTATAATTATTTCTGAGATGCGCATACTACCAAGACGTGCTGAGGGCCCCAAGTACGAGCTTGGGGTCTAGATATCCACAACAAGCATAACTGCAGGCTCGGTAATCCAGGTGACTGTTTGTTTACTAATTGTTCTGCCACTACACCAGAACAAGTGAGTTCTTTACTTTTGTAAAGTAAATCTGGTTCCCCCTTAAGATCCCTGTTCTTTAAAGATCTTGAAGTTGGTACCTGATATCATTGCGCGGAACCTATCCCATATTTTCAATATCAGGTTTGCTACTGGGACCTTCCCTTCTGTCTGGAAACAGGCTTCTATCCTCCCACTTTAAAAAAAAGTCCAATTTAAATATTTATGACACTTCTAATTACCGTCCAATTGCACGTTTACCTCTCCCCACAAAAATCTGTGAGAAGATAATTAATTCTGAGCTATCTAAATACATTTTAGGCAATCAGCTCCTAGACACCTCTAAGTATGGCTTTCGACCAGGGCATAGTACAGAAATCGCCCTGGTCAAGACCAGTAAAGAAGGCAGTAGATACTGGCGGTTCAGCAGTTATGATCTTACTGAACCTATCTGCCGCCTTCGATACTGTTGATCATACTACTCTCATTGGCTGTCTAAAGGAAATAGGGGTAAAGGGGGTCGAGCTCGATCTTCTCACCTCTTTTCTCAGTGACAGATCACAAACAGTAGCGGTAGGGAAATTGAATTCCACACCTTTTTCACTGACATGTGGAGTCCCTCAGGGGTTGTCTCTAAGCCCAACTCTTTTTAATGTTTATGTGGCGAAATTGGCCCCTTTCATTAGAAGCTTCAACTTGGAAGTAACATCTTATGCTGATGATACTCAGTTGATAATTCCGGCAGCCAATAATGATTCGTCGGGCCCTCTAAGATGCCGCAATTGCATCAAGGCGGTCAGTGGCTGGATGAATGGGCACTGCCTGAACCTCAACTCTGGTAAAACCGAGATCATTGTGTTCAGTAACCCTTCTCCAGCTAGGTCCACCAATTGGTGGCCTGAAAATGTGCCCCAACCTCCTCTTCCCGTACCAAAGCAAAGAATTTAGGAGTCATTATTGAGGACAATCTGAATATGAGTGCGCAAATATCAGCTATTACTTCATCAGCTTACTATATTCTAAAAAGATAAGGAAAATTCTTCCTTTTATCCCGGATAGTTACAGGAAAACTCTAATCACTCTCTTAGTCCTTCCTAGGTTGGACTACTGCAATAGTCTATCTAACCATTCTAGAAAAACACATCAGTTGACTTCAGCTAGTCCAAAATGCTGCGGCTAGATTGATTCTTAAGCTTCTCAAATTCCACTCCATCACGCGGGGACTTCGCAAGCATTACTGGTTTCCCATACGCAGTTGTACAACATTTAGAGTCCTTTGCTTAGCCCACAAAGGAATGCATGACTCCGGACCGAACTTTCTTAGTTCCGCTTTTAAGAGATATAAGCCCAATAGAGAACTCAGATCAGCCAAAGCCAACCTCTTAACTCTCCCTAAATTAAACAAGCACTTACAATGCAATGGTCTCGGCATTATTAAAGGTAGAGCTATTGGCATTGCTCATGACATTTTTTTTTTTAAATCATACATAAATGGCATTGTAATTTACATTGCCAATAGCTTAATCGTTAAATAAATGGCATTGTCATTTACAATGCCAATAGCTTAATCGCTCGCAAATGCATGACCTATTGCATTTACACCCACACAGAGCCACACACACAAAGCCACCCACACACACATACAGAGCCACCCACACAGAGCCACAGACACACACACAGAGCCACACACACAGAACCACACACACAGAGCCACACACAGAGCCACACACACACAGAGCCCTACACACAGAGCCCCCCACATACATAGAGCCCCACACACACACAGAGCCCCACCCATACACACACCCCCAAAGCCCCACACACACACAGAGCCCCACACACACACAGAGCCCCCCCCACACACACACACAGATCCCCCCCCACACACAGAGCCCCACACACACACACACAGAGCCCCCCCCACACACACAGAGCCTCACACACACAGAGCCCCACACACACAGAGCCCCACACACACAGCCCCACACACACACAGCCCCACACACACAGCCCCCCCACACACACACCAAGCCTCCCCACACACACACACAGAGCCCCCCACACACAGAGGCCCCCCACACAGAGCCTCCACACACACAGAACCCCCCCCCACACAGAGCCCCAACACACAGAGCCACACACACACCCAGAGACACACACACACCTAGAGACACACACACACTCAGAGACACACACACACACCCAGAGCCACACACACACACCCAGAGCCACACACACACCCAGAGCCATGCACACACCCAGAGCCACACACACACCCAGAGCCACATACACACACTGGAGAGCAAGCACAGCGAGGGGGCAGGGAAGCAAGCACAGCGAGGGGGCAGGGGAGCAAGCACAGCCAGGGGGCAGGGGAGCAAGCACAGCCAGGGGGCAGGGGAGCAAGCACAGCCAGGGGGCAGGGGAGCAAGCACAGCCAGGAGATTTTTTTTAAAAATCATAAATAAATGGCATTGTAATTTACATTGCCAATAGCTTAATCGTTAAATAAATGGCATTGTCATTTACAATGCCAATAGCTTAATCGCTCGCAAATGCATGACCTATTGCATTTACACCCACACAGAGCCACACACACAAAGCCACCCACACACACATACATACAGAGCTACCCATACGGAGCCACAGACACACACACGGAGCCACACACACAGAGCCACACACACACACACAGAGCCCCACACATACACACACCCCCAGAGCCCCCCACACACACAGAGCCCCACACACACACAGAGACCCACACACACATAGAGCCCCACACACACACAGAGCCCCACACACACACACAGAGCCACATACAGAGCCACACACACACACAGCCAACAGCACGGCAACATCCCACTATGGCAGTGTCCACCTCATGAAATCCTCTGCCCCACAGGGAGTCCCCAGAAGCCAGCGTCTCTTTCCATCCTCGTGATCGCTGCCCTCTCGCTGCCTCCTTATTGCCGGTTCCCTGCCATAGCTGTCCTCATTGTCCCAGTACTCCCCAGGATCAGTCAGCTGTCTTCTCGGCGGCGGCGGGCAGCTCCAGGGCTCCAAATCTCGCCCAACGCTACTCCCGTGCCACCACCCACTCCAGCACTCGCAATCAGACTCCGGACTCCCCCTCACATCTTCCTGGCGATTGCCAAGCCATCCCGCTGCGCAGATGCACCTGCTCCTCCCGTGGCCGGCGCGGTCCGCCTGTGCTGCCCCGGGAGTCGATATCTGCCGTCAGACCCCCGGTGTCTGATCTCTAATCCTATATGCCAGCGATTGCTCCCTTGCTCTCCTCGGGCTTTTTGGCAGTGCGACCGAGCGGCCGGGGCAGTTTCAGCAACTCCAGCACCCCAGCCCCAGATGCAGAGGGCCGCGGTCCACTCTATTTATTTCCGCTGCACTGAATCGGATCCCGTGACGCCGCCCGATCCCGTGCAAAGCGGGGGCTGTCTGCGGCAACCCGATCTCTGCGCCGCACCGCACCACAGCCTGTCCCTCTTCCTTCGACACAGTCCGGGGATCCAGACCACTCACCGGTACCTCAAAGCCCAGAGCTGGACCACGGTGTCAACACCCCTTAGCTGCGGTACTATGTCCGACCGCCCTCTCCGCCAGCTCAGGTCTCCACGGCTGCCGGACCCTCAGCCAGGCCCACACTGTAACACGGTCCCAGGGCCTCGGGTCCCACAGTGGTGCCGGATTTGGAGTTCAGCGGGTGGCGTCCTCACCCTCAGGCATTCCTTGCGAACCACTCCAGGGTACGTCAGCGCCCCAGGCGAAGTCGCGAGCTTTGCTTATACTGCAAGGGCTGTGTGGAGAGGTGGGCTGGAGACCGGGTCAGCTCCTCCCTTGCCGCAGGGAGAGGGCTCTGCCACTGCGATGCCATTAAAAACAAGAAAAACGGCAAATGGCACCAAAATAAAGGGCGGCCGCAAACATCCGAACAATTTCGGATTCGGGGGCGTGTTTTGGCGTTCTGAGTGATGGATGTCGTCACAGTCGAAAGAACGCAAAAAACACGCCCCCGAATCCGAAAGAGACGGGGCTTCATTGGAGTGACTCACTTCTCCTCCAATGGCTGGCCTCCGTTTAGGAAGCCAGCCAATGGAGGAGAATGGAGGCGAGAGGCGGGTTCAAGCCCCCTTACTCCAAAACATTAAATCTCCTCCGGAGACTGCGCAAGCGCAGCCTACGGTCCTCGACCTAAAAAGATGCAATGGGGTGGCAGAGGTATAGTCCTCAACACGATCAAACTTTGGAACTCCCTCCCACCTCATCTCAGAGCAATCCCTTCATAACATCTTTTAAGGAAGGAGATAAAGACCTGCTATTTAACCTCTAAACATCACCCACTTGCCCTTCAGACAGCGAAAAAGACCCCTTGTGGTAATCGCGCACTTTAAAAAATGTCTTAACATAACAGTAATGTACGGTCTGTTCCCAGGGACGGACGGACGCACGCACTGAGAGACCTCCAGGAATGCTGAAGGCTCCTATGCTATTTTAAAGATGTTGCTTTATTTTCCAGAAACTGACTGGTAGTAGGGAAGAAGGATACATATTCAATCCTGGCCTGCCACAAGATGATTCAGTCTCCTGTGAGACTACGCAGTAATGATTTGATCTGATGAAAACGGTGGTGACAGCACATGAATATCTGAAGGGGCTTCTCAGTCCCACTGGGGAACCCCAGAGGAGCAGCTAACAGTGTTCCTTCTCTGTGAGTCTAGGAACCGAAAAGCGACTGCAAAGAGGAGCACATTGATGGAGACGTGAGGAAATGTATTTTGAACCATGTGACATTTTCCCTTCACAAGGAAAGTCACATGGGTTTAAAAAAAAAGTTCCTAGTCATATCAGGCCTTTCATCCCTGCATTTATTTTTTCCAACCAACAGCCATAACCATGCTGAGATATATAGACCCATCCTCAAGAGCCCCTTTCTAGTAATCATCGAAGAGCCTGTGGTGCGGGCAGTGCTACAACTAGTTCCTTTCTCCTCTAATGGCTAGGTGACAATGACATTAGCAGGCAGATGTTTTACCCACTCTCTTTACTGGAGGGCAGGAGGAGTCCATGCCTCTGCTTTGGCACAACAAGGAAACTTTCTGAGGGGTAGGCAGGAAGGCCCCATTTATCCCTTGCCCTCAGTGCCGACACTGGTGAGTGTTAGCTGACTCCTGACTAGCTCTGGAGAATAGCTCAAGGGACCCATCAAGAAATCATTCTTAGCAGATAACGACTGATTTTAGAACCGATGTGAAGATAGGATTTTCGTGTGAGACATGCATTCTCTGTCCCCACCATGCATGTCCCAGGCCACTGCTTCAGAGGTCTCAAATTGCCATAAATCACTAGTGAGTCGCTCAGCCACTTCTGGGTTTTCCTTGGATTCTGGTGATTGTAGTCTTCTGTCTACCAAAAAACCTAAGTACCAGAAACAGATGAGGTACTTGTGAGAAGTTGGCCTGGTATATGATGTTCACTATTCTAGTGAGCACCTTGCACCAGTCCAAACAACCCTTAAGGTGATGGTTGTAAAGTCAACCTTATAGACCAGCTATCCTAGTGGTAGCATGGACAAAAGCAGTCTTAGGCTAAACTCAAGAGGGCATGTGAAGCCAGCTGTTTTACCATATGCAATCCCTTTAATACCAAATGAAAGGACACCACACAGGTTATATATTCAAAATATATATGTATTTATTTCTAAAACAACCCTCTGTTCTCTTTTTGAGGACAGAAGCACAAGCGTATAACAAATAACTTAATATAACATACAATAAGTTGCACAATATGGATAGGCCCTGGTGGCCCGTTAAACCATATACTAAAATAGTGGTATAAGAACCACGTCACGAACAATGGTAGGGCCTAGGGCCTTGGGAATCGCTGGGCCTACACTGGACTAACAGTTGTTAGGAGGTAGGAGGCCCACAGGATGCGTGTGCAGTGTTTAAACACACACACGTGCACACATAGAAGTCAATGGGTGCGTAAAGTTAGAAAGTTAAAGAGTTAGGAGTCTTCCGACTGGACTAGAACTAAACCACTTGAAACTAGGACACTAGGAGAGTCAATCTACACAGGAGTACCGGAGTACCCTCATTACCTCACCCACAGGACGCGGGTGCATAGGTTCCAAAGTGTGTCGGGTTTCGTCGTGGAGTTCTATGGAGCCTTGGAGAAAAGATGCTGCAGGCGACCAGAAGAGAAGAGTCCGGTTGGATCCAAGGGTGGATCGAGGATGAAGAGTACCTGAAAGCAGAGGGGACA
The DNA here is from genome assembly GCF_964261635.1 of Lissotriton helveticus. NCBI lineage: Eukaryota > Metazoa > Chordata > Amphibia > Caudata > Salamandridae > Lissotriton > Lissotriton helveticus. The sequence continues at coordinate 1,458,583,278 of NC_136057.1, forward strand.
GAGTCTGGGTCACTAGCCAGAGACCAGGATGGAACCAGGAAGGACCCATGCGATGTCGGGAAGCAATCAGGCGATGTCATGAAGCTTGTCTCTGCTGCCACGTGGACCAGGGGGCATCGACGATGACCAGGAGCTGGTTGTGGACTGTCCCAAGAAGGCTCTCGCTGTCGGCGGTGTCGGTTCTCCAATCGGAGTCAACAGGCCATGGCAAATGTAACCCTCGCAGGAATCGAAGATGGCTTAATAATCAGACCAGCAAGGTCTGATGGGCCGCTCCTTTTTAGGGGAGCGAGGGCCAGTCTGGAGCAATCAGACCAGTGGTGTAAGTCGAAGGGTTCGTCGTCACAGAGGCCACTAGCCAACGGGCAAGTGACCTGACAGACGCATTGAGAAGGAAAATGCAAAAGGGCCCCACGCAGCACTCGGTGAGTGTGGAGAGGTGATCTTCGGTGCAGTTGATGCTCGGGCTGGGGTTTCTCAATCCCCAATGCACAACTTCGAGGGTGCCTCAGAAGTTGCACGGAAAGCGATTCGCTGGCTTTCCAAGATGGCCGGTCCCACGTCTCGCGTCACCTCCACTGGTCTCAGCTTTGCTGTGGCTGTGGATCGGGCTGAAGGAACTCTGGAAGTCCGGGTCTTGTCAGGCTCTGTGTTCGGGCTCTGGCGGGAGCGACGACAAAGCCAACCGTTGAGCGCTTGATGGTGCCTGCTTGCACAGAATGGCCACTCCTTGACCATAAGGGAGATTCTTCAGTCTTCTACGTTGAATAGGATGTCGAAGGTCCAGAGTTTAGTTTCAGAGTTTCAGTCAGGATAATCTAAAGTCTTGGGACTCAGCTCCTACCTAAATACCAAATCTAGGGGCTGGATTACCTGCTAAGTCCCTCCTATGGGTGGGACCAGGGAAGGGGGTGGTTACACCCCTTTCCCTTTGTCCAGTTTCGTGCCAGAGCTGGGGCTGGAGTGCCCCAGCACTGGTTTGAACTGGCCTATGCATGGAGCACCTTGTGTGCCCCAGGCAGTGTCTCATTTCATTCAGCCCTCCCTGCCCCAATACACTAGAGCCTGTCTGGGGTGGTGCTAGCACCTCCCTGTGACAGGAAACCTATTGTCCAAGCCTCCCTCGCTGGAAGGGCTCCCAGCAGCAGGAGTTCAGACTTGTGTCTGTTGCAGCAGCATCCATTTTGTGATGCTGAGGCTCTGGTTAACCTTAACCGGGATTAGTAGGAACAACATGTCTTCTCCCTCTAGAAGGGTGGAATACTACCCCCGTCGCCAGAACTGGCGAGGGGGTAGTATTCCAAAGCGTATGAAACCTTACACGACATGTTTTGATAAAGCCAAACCAAAGTTAGCAATAACCGCGAGGATTATAATGCACTTAAGAGTATATGGTATGGCAATATCATAGAACAGCTATAAGGACATGGTTCCGAAAGCTGCAGACCGGCTCAGCTCATGCTAGAGCCTCATCTCACATAAGACCAAGCACTCTGCCTTCAAGATTGTTAAGACCTGCCATAGGAGTGACTTATAGGTGTATATGTGTCTATATGTAAAGGTATATATAGGAATACTATATCTAAGCAAGGGGTGATTACACCACCTTGCCCCAGCTGAGTGATCAGCCAGTTGTGTCAGTTTGGATGGCTAGCCAGGGGTGGCATAATACATGCTGCAGCCCCTGGTAGGCCTTGGGTGCAAGTATGCCCTGGGTACCTATGGTACACTGTACAGGGACTCATAAGAGTGACCGAAATCCCAATTGGTGATGTACCTATAGTACATGGTGTTGAATTTAGAGAGAGAACAGCAGGGCTGAGGGTCTGATTAGCAGGCCCACAGCCACATTAAGTCGAAAACCAGTGAAGCAAAAAGCAAAAAAATGGGGTGACCATAAGAAAGCAGACCCTACTCTCCTACACAACCCCCCCCCCCAAACGCAGGGACATTAACCTTAACCTTGACCAGATAAGTCTTCATGTTCTAAGTGGAAATATCTGGAGAGACCATCTGCATTAAAATGGTCAGTCCCAGGCCTATGTTCCACTGTAAAGTCCATCCCCTGTAGGGAAATGGACCACCTGAGTAGTTTGGGATTTTCACCCTTCATCTGATTTTGTCACAAGAGGAGCTTATGGTCTGTCTGAATCTTGAAGTGAGTGCCATACAAGTATGGCCTCAGCTTCTTCAGGGCCCAAACCACAGCAAAGGCCTCCCTCTCAATAGCTGACCAACGTTTCTCTCTAGGGGTCAGCCGTCTGCTAATAAAAGCAATGGGCTGGTCTTGACCATCTACATTAAGTTGTGAAAGCACAGCTCCCACCCGCAACTCAGAAGCATCTGTTTGGACAATAAACTCTTTGGAGTAGTCAGGACTCTTTAAGATAGGTGCAGAGCACATGGCCTTCTTCAGGTCATCAAATGCCTTTTGACAGCTTACTGTCCACTAAACCTTTTTTGCAATCTTCTTTGAAGTCAAGTCATTAAGTGGTGTCACAATGGACCCATAATTCTTGACAAATTTTCTGTAGTACCCAGACAGGCCCAAGAAAGCTCTGACCTGTGTCTGGGTGGTTGGAGGAGCCCAGTCCTTTATGGTCTGGATCTTACTCTCCAGTGGTTGAACCTGACCCCCACCTACAAGGTGGCCCAGGTACACAACCTTACTCTACCCTATCTGGCACTTAGTGGTCTTGATAGTTAGGCCTGCCTTTTGCAGGGCCTCCAAAACCTTCTTCAGGTGGATCGGGTGATCCTCCCAGGTGGAGCTGAAGACAGCAATATCATCCAGATAAGCTGCACAAAAGTCATCCAACCCAGTGAGGACTTGGTTCACCAACCTTTGGAAAGTGGCAGGTGCATTCTTCAAACCAAAGGGCATCACCACAAATTGGTTATGACCTCCAGGGGTTGAGAAAGCTGTTTTGGCCTTGGCATCCTCAGCTAACCTGATCTACCAATAGCCAGCTGTCAAGTCAAATGTGCTCAGAAACTTGGCAGAAGCCAATCTATCAATGAGCTCATCTGCTCTTGGAATTGGGTGAGCATCTGTCCTGGTGACAGGATTGAGACCTCTATAGTCCACACAGAACCTCATCTCTCTCTTTCCATCTTGTGTGTGAGGTTTTGGCACAAGGACTACTGGGCTGGCCCAGGGGCTCTCTGATGGCTCAATTACTCCCAGCTCCAACATTGTCTGCACCTCAGTCTTTATACAATCCCTGACATGGTCAGGTTGCCTGTAGATCTTACTCTTCACAGGCAGACTGTCACCAGTGTCCAGCTCATGGGTACACCAGTTAGTCTGACTAGGTGTGAGGGAAAACATATGTCTGTAAGACTGAAGAACTTGTCTACAGTCCTGTTGCTGCTGGTCAGTGAGGCTGCCAGCTAAGGCCACACCATCAACTGAACCATCATCAGGGTTCTGAGTCAACAGGTCTAGGAGAGGGTCACTCTCTTCCTCCTGTCCCTCATCTGTAGCCATGAGCAAGCCCATGTCTGCCCTGTCAACATATGCTTTGAGTCTGTTGACATGGAGCACCCTGTGGGGGCTCCTAGGGGTTCCAAGGTCCACCAAGTAGGTGACCTCTCCCTTTTTCTCAACAATGGTATGGGGTCCAGACCACTTGTCTTGGAGAGCTGCTGGGGCCACTGGCTCCAACACCCACACCTTCTGTCCTGGCTGGTACTCAGTCAGCACAGCCTTTTGGTCATGCCAAGCTTTTTGGAGTTCCTGGCTGGCCTTCAGGTTTTTGGATGCCTTCTTCATGTACTCAGCCATCCTGGAGCGGAGACCAAGTACATAGTCCACAATGTCTAGCGTAGGCTTTTTGAGAAGTAACTCCCATCCTTCCTTTACCAGACATAGGGGTCCTCTTACAGGATGCCCAAACAAAAGCTCAAAAGGACTGTAGCCAACCCCCTTTTGTGGGACCTCTCTGTAAGCAAACAGAAGGCAGGGTAGAAGGATGTCCCTTCTTCGCCTAAGCTTTTCAGGTAAACCCTTAATCATACCCTTTAGAGTCTTGTTGAATCTTTCAACAAGCCCATTGCACTGTGGATGGTAGGGTGTAGTGAATTTATAGTTAACACCACACTCCTTCCACATTGCAGTTAGATATCCAGACATGAAGTTTGCACCTCTGTCTGAAAGAACTTCCTTTGGAAAGCCCAATCTTGAGAAAACTCCCAGGAGGGCTCTTGCCACAACAGGTGCTGTTGTGGTCCTTAGGGGAATAGCTTCTGGATACCTGGTGCATGATCCACTACCACCAGTATACATCTGTGCCCAGATGCGGTTTGGGGATCCATTGGTCCAACAATGTCTATCCCAACTCTTTCAAAGGCGACCCCCACCACAGGTAGTGGTATAAGGGGGGCCTTTGTTGTGCCACCTGACTTGCCACTGGCTTGGCAGGTTACACAGGAGCGACAAAACTCCCTGGCATCTTCTGACATGTGGGGCCAGTGAAAGTGAGGTACAAGCCTGTCCCAAGTCTTGTCCTGGCCTAGATGTCCTGCTAGGAGAATATCATGGGCTAAGGTTAGAAGGAAACCCCTGAAGGCCTGAGGTATGACCAACCTCCTGGACGCACCAGGCTTGGGGTCTCTACCCTCAGAATAAAGGAGTCCTTCATCCCAGTAAACTTTGTGGGTACCTGTAGCATTCCCAGCAGCCTCAACAGCAGCTTGCTGTCTGAGGGGTTCAAGAGAGTGGCAGTCTAACTGAGCCTGCCTCAAGTCTGCTCTTGAAGGTCCCCCTGTCCCAAGAAACTCAACCTGGTCAGGTTCAAGCTCTTCTAGGACAGTTCCTTCAGGAATCTCAGAATCAGCTTCCTGAGAAGGCTGATCCCCACTTGAGGTCAGGGGGGAAGGCACTGCCTTAACTCTACTGCTCTTTCTCTTGGATGGCACTTGGTCCATAGTTTCAGGATCCAAGGCCTGTTCAGTGTGGCACTTTTTGGCCTGTGACCTGGTCACAGCAAGGACATGTGCTGAAATACCTAGCATCTCTGCATGAGTCCTATACTCCACTTCTGACCATACTGAATCCTCAGGATCATTGCCCAAAATACATTCAACTGAGAGGTCTGCACTTACCAAAACTCTTTTGAGGCCAGTTACCCCTCCCCAGGAGAAATTAACAACTGCCACACTATGTGTAGTAGTGACATTGCTAGCATTGGTCACCAGGTAATTATCACCCAGTACAATCTTTCCAGGGTCCACAAAGTAAGGTGTCACCATAGTGACACTGGCACATGTGTCCCTGTAGGCCTGAGCCACTTTATCATTTATCAAAGGTGTCTGCCTGTACTTGCCCAAAGTATTGGGACTCACTGTAGTGGACATAGCCATGTCCCCATCACAGATCAAGACAGCCTGAGTAGGAATTCTGACTAGGCCAGACTCCATCTCAGTACCCATGGTTAACCCCACTATAGCCTTGGGTTGGTAACTAACTCGGCTGACTGTACTAGGGGGTGCAGTTGCCTTAGGGGCTGCAGTGGTAGGGGCTGTACCTTTCTTGGTGCACTCACTAAACCAGTGAGAGGCAGTTTTACAATAATTGCACCAAGGTTTCTTTGGGCCATCATTCTTCTTTTTCTTTGCATTTTGGGACCCCCCTCCTTAGCTTAGAAGTATTTTGGGGGCCTGTAGAAGACTTCTGGTCTTTTTGTTTCTGATCTCCACCCTTCTGGTCTGCCTTTTTCTGGTCACCACCTTGGTTCTGGGGTCTCTGCTTAACCCTGGTTCTGACCCACTTATCTGCCCTCTTTCCCAATTCTGGGGGAGAGGTCAGATCTGAGTCAATCGGGTGTTGGTGCTGTGAGAAGTTGGCCTGATATATGATGTTCACTAGTTCTAGTGACCACCTTGTATCAGTCCAAACAACCCTTATGGTGATTGGTTGTAAGTCAACCTTATAGACCAGCTATCCTAATGGTAGCATGGACAAAGCAGTCTTAGGCTAAACTCTTTTGGCATGTGAAGCCAGCTGTTTTACCACAATATAACCCATTGAATACCAGATGAAAGGACACCACACAGGTTGTTATGAAAATAAACAGTATATTTATTAATAACAACACCTCTGAACTCTTTATGAGGTCAGAGGGCTAAGCACATGACAATCTCTTACGAAAAATACTACAAGTTGCACAAAATTACAATGGTGCCCTAGGGGCACGACAAACCATATACTAAGTAAGTGGAATGTGAAAGTCGATAAAAGGAATGGAGCTGTCCAGAGGCTGTAGGATCGATGGGACCACGCTACACTAACTTCAGGTAAGTAATAGGAGGCCCACGGAACACGTGTGCAGAGTGTGAACTCACACGCGAGATGCGTAACAACGTCTATGGACAGTACAGTTCAAGTAAAAGGTAAGTACGGACAATCCTGACTAGTTAGGACAACAACGACTGTGGAATTGGACACTAGGACAGTTAGACTACCCTTGAGCACCGAAATGCTCTCGTTACCTCACCCACGGGCTGCGGGTGCATAGGTGCCAAAGTGTGTCGGGTTCTCGCGTTGAAGTCAATGGAGCCTGAAAGAAAAAATGCTGCAGGCGACCAGGAGGAAGATGTCCGGTGCGATCCAAGGGTGGATCGGTTAAGAAGAGGACCTGAAAGCAGAGGGGACAGTGTTCAAAGTCACTAGCCAGTGACCGGTGTGGAACCAGGAAGGAACCAGATGCTGTCGTCGCGATCAGGTGGAGAGTGGACGCTTGACTCTGCAGCCACGTGGACCAGGAGGTGTCTTCGACGACCAGGATGGAGGCACGAGCTGTCCCACGCAGGCTCTCGCTGTCGGCAGTGTCGGATCCGGGATTGGACTTAACAGGCCTTGGCAAAGGCAACCCACGCGGTGAAGGGAAAAGATGTCTGGTGCGGACTAGGAGAGTCCGAGGTGCCCCTCTTTTGGAAGGGAGCAAGGGCCAGTCTGGAGCAACCAGACCAGCAGCAAAGATTTAAAGGTTTGTCGTCTTTGAGGCCACTAGCCAGCCGGCAAGTGACCAGACAACGCGTCGAGCAGCAAACAAGCAGAAGGGCCCCACGCAGATCTCGTGGATGCTGGAGGGCTGATCTTCGGTGCAGGGGCTGCTCGGGGCTGGGGCTTCTGAGTCCCCAAAGCACTTGGTCGAGTTTACCTCGGGAGTCGTGCTGGAAGCGAAGTGCAGTTTCTTCCAAGATGGCCGGTCCCACGTGTCTCGTCGCACCCACGGATCTCAGCTGTGCTGCAGATGTAGGTTGAGGTCGGAGAGGTCTGGGAATCCGGGTCTCGTCGGGCACGAAGTCTGGATCCTCGAGGGAAGACGACAACGGGAAGCCGCTGGACGCTTGATGGTGCCTGCAGTTGCAGGGTGGATACTCCTTGCCCACAAGGGAGATTCTTCAGTCTTCTGTGGAGCAGAACGTCGAAGGCCAGAGTTTCTTCTTGTTGAATAGTTCAGGATAATCTAATTTGGAATGGGACCAGCTCCTACCTTTATTCTCCTAAAGGGGGCTGCACTACTGACTAGGTCCCTCCCCTGGGTGGGACCAGGGAGGGGGTGGCTACACCCCCTATCCTTTGTCCGGTTTCCCGCCAGAGCCAGAGCTGGGGCTGGGATGACCCAGCAACTGGTTTGAACCGGTGTATGCACAGGGCACCTTGTGTGCCCCAGGCATGTCTCATTCCTTTCAGGCCTATCCTCCCCAATACACAAAATCCTGTCTGGGGTGGTGCTAGCACCTCCCAAGGCAGGAAACCCTTTGTCCAAGCCATCCTCGCTGGAAGGACTCCCAGCAACAGGAGGTCAGACTTGTGTCTGTGGTGGCAGCATCCATTTTGTGATGCCAAGGGTCGAGTTAACTTTAACCGGGGTTCACAGTTACATACATGTCGTGTCCCTCTAGAAGGGTGGAATGCTACCCCCGTCGCCAGAATTGGCGAGGGGGTAGTATTCCAAATCGTATGACACCTTACTCGACATGTTTTGATAATGTTATACCAGAGTTAGCATTTAACCGCAAGGTTGATAATGCACTTAAGAGTATATGGTATAGCGTTATCATGGAACAGCTATTAGGACTTTGTTCTGCAAGCTGCAAACGGGCTCAGCTCATGCCAGAGCACCATCTCACATAATTCCAAGCACTCTGCCTTCAGGATTGATAAGGCCTTCCATAGGAGTGACTGATAGGAATATATGTGTCCATTTAGGGTTAGATATAGGTATACTATATCTACAGCAAAGGGTGTTTACACCACCTTGCCCCAGCTGTCATGCAGCCAGTTGTGTCAGATTTAGATGGCCAGCCAGGGGTGGCATAATACATGCTTCAGCCCCTGGTAGGCCCTGGGTACACCTATGCCCTGGATACCTAAGGTATACTGTACAGGGACTGATTTGGTGGCCCAGTACCAATTGGTAAATGCACCTAAAGTACATGGTTGTCAATTTAGAGAGAGAACAGCTAGGCTGTGGGTCTGATTAGCAGGCCCACAGCCAGGGAAAGTCGTAAACCAGTGAAGCAAAAAGCAAAAATCTGCGGTGACCATAGGATTGCAGACCCCACTCTCCTACATAACCCCCCCCCAAAAAAACTTAGGGACATTAAACTAACCTTGACCAGGTGAGTCTTCCTGTTCTAAGTGGAAATACCCGGAGATACCATCTGAATTGCCATGGTCAATCCCTGGTCTGTGCTCCACTGTAAAGTCCATCCCCTGTAGGGAAATGGACCACCTAAGAAGTTTGGGGTTTTCACCCTTCATCTGATTTAGCCATAAGAGGGGCTTATGGTCGGTCTGAATCTTGAAGTGAGTTCCAAACAAGTATGACCTCAACTTCTTCAGGGCCCAAACCACAGTAAAGGCCTCCCTCTCAATAGCTGACCAACGTTTCTCTCTAGGGGTCAGCCTTCTGCTTATAAAAGCAATGGGCTGGTCATGACCATCAATATTCAGTTGAGAAAGAACAGCTCCCACACCCAACTCAGATGCATCTGTTTGGACAATGAAGGTTTTGGAGTAGTCAGGACTCTTGAGAATAGGTGCAGTACACATGGCCTGCTTTAGGTCATCAAATGCCTTCTGACAGCTAACTGTCCACTGAACTTTCTTTGGCATTTTCTTGCTTGTCAAGTCATTAAGTGGTGTCACAATGGACCCATAATTTTTGACAAACTTCCTATAGTAACCAGACAGGCCCAAGAAAGCTCTGACCTGTGTCTGGGTGGTTGGAGGAGCCCAGTCCTTTATGGCCTGTATCACCCACAAGGTGGCCCAGGTACACAACCTGACGCTGCCCTATCTGGCACTTAGTAGCCTTGATAGTGAGGCCTGCCTTTTGCAGGGCCTCCAAAACTTTCCTCAGGTGGATCAGGTGATCCTCCCAGGTGGAGCTAAAGACAGCAATATCATCTAGATATGCTGCACAGAAGTCATCCAACCCAGTGAGAACTTGGTTCACCAACCTTTGAAAAGTGGCAGGTGCATTTTCAAACCAAAGGGCATCACCACAAATTGGTAATGACCTCCTGGAGTAGAAAATGCTGTTTTGGCCTTGGCATCCTCAGCTAACCTGATCTGCCAATAACCAGCTGTTAGGTCAAATGTACTTAAGAAAGTTGCAGAAGCCAACTTGTCTATCAGTTCATCTGCCTTAGGTATTGGATGGGCATCTGTCTTAGTGACAGCATTGAGACCCCTGTAGTCTACACAAAACCTCATCTCTCTCTTACCATCCTGGGTGTGAGGTTTAGGCACTAGAATTACAGAACTAGCCCAAGGGCTCTCTGAGGGTTCAATGACGCCCAATTCCAACATCTTTTGGACTTCTTTCTTAATGCAGTCCCTGACGTGGTCAGGTTGCCTGTAGATTTTACTCTTGACAGGCAGACTGTCACCAGTGTCCACCTCATGGGTGCACCAGTTTGTCTGACTGGGGGTCAGGGAAAACATTTGCCTGAAGGATTGAAGAACCTGTTTACAATCCTCTTGTTGCTGTTCAGAGAGGCTGTCAGAAAAGACTACACCATCTACTGACCCATCATCAGGGTTCTAAATGAGCAGGTCTGGGAGAGGGTCACTCTCTTCCTCCTGCCCCTCATCTGTGGCCATGAGCAAGCCCATGTCCTCCCTGTTGGCAAATGCTTTGAGCCTGTTTACATGAAGCACCCTGTGGGGGCTCCTGGGAGTTCCCATGTCTACCAAGTAGGTGACTTCCCCCTTTTGCTCAATGATGGTATGGGGTCCAGACCATTTGTCTTGGAGAGCTGCTGGGGCCACTGGCTCCAACACCCACACCTTCTGTCCTGCATGATACACAGTTAGGACAGCCTTTTGGTCATTCCAAGCTTTTTGGAGTTCTTGGCTGGCCTCAAGGTTTTTGGATGCCTTCTCCATGTAATCTGCCATCCTGGAGCGGAGACCAAGTACATAGTCCACTATGTCAAGTTTAGGCTTTTTGAGAGGTAACTCCCATCCTTCCTTCCAAGACATAGGGGTCCTCTTACAGGATGCCCAAACAGAAGCTCAAAAGGGCTGTAACCAACCCCCTTCTGTGGGACCTCTCTGTAAGCAAACAGGAGGCAGGGTAAAAGGATGTCCCATCTTCGCCTAAGCTTTTCAGGTAACCCTTTTATCATCCCTTTGAGGGTCTTGTTGAATCTCTCAACAAGCCCATTGCACTGTGGGTGATAGGGTGTGGTAAATTTGTAATTTACTCCACACTCCTTCCACATAGCAGTCAAGTATCCTGACATGAAGTTTGCACCTCTGTCAGAGACAACCTCCTTAGGAAACCCCACTCTGGAGAAAACTCCAAGCAGGGCCCTGGCCACAACAGGAGCTGTAGTGGTCCTAAGGGGAATAGCTTCTGGATACCTGGTGGCATGATTCACTACCACCAGTATAAATCTGTGCCCAGATGCTGTTGGGGGGTCCATTGGTCCAACAATGTCTATCCCCACTCTTTCAAAGGGTACCCCCACCACAGGTAGTGGTATAAGGGGGGCCTTTGTTGTGCCACCTGATTTGCCACTGGCTTGACAGGTGACACATGAGCGACACAACTCTTTAGTGTCTTCAGACATATGAGGCCAGTGAAAGTGTGGGGCAAGCCTGTCCCAAGTCTTGTTCTGGCCTAAGTGACCTGCAAGGGGAATCTCATGGGCTAAGGTGAGAAGGAAACCTCTAAGAGACAAGGGGATGACCAGCCTCCTGGTAGCATCAGGATTGGGGTCTCTTGCCTCAGAGTATAGGAGTCCATCTTCCCAATATACCTTATGGGCACCTGTAGCATTCCCTGCAGCCTCAGCAGCAGCCTGCTGTCTGAGGGGTTCAAGAGAGGAACAGTCTAATTGGGCCTGCCTCAAGTCTGCCCTGGAAGGTCCCCCTGTCCCAAGAAACTCAACCTGATCAGGTTCAAGTTCTTCTAGGAAAGTTCCTTCTGGGGTCTCTGGGTCAGCCTCCTGAGAGGGCTGATCCTCAACCTGAGGCAGGGGGGAAGGCTCTGCCTTAACCCTACCATTCCTTCTCTTGGGTAGTGTCTGGTCCATTCTTCCAGGATCCAGCACTTGTTCAGCTGGGCATTTCTTGGCCTGTGACCTGGTCACAGCAAGGACATGTGAGAAGAGACCTAGCATTTCTACATGAGTCCTGTACTCCACTTCTGACCATAGTGAGGATTCCAAATCATTGCCCAAAAGACAATCTACTGGGAGGTCTGAACTAACTACAACCCCTTTGAGGCCAGTTACCCCTCCCCAGGAGAAATTAACAATTGCCATACTGTGATTGGTAGTGACATTGCTAGCATTGGTCACTAGGTAATCTGAACCTAGCATGATCTGGTCAGGGTCCACAAATGTTGGTGTCACCATGGTGACACTGGCACATGTGTCCCTGTAGGCCTGAGACATTTTTCCATTAATTAAAGGCGTTTGTCTGTATTTGCCCAGAGTACTAGGACTTACAGTAGGGGTCATATCCATGTCCCCAGTACAAACAAGAACTGCCTGAGTAGGAATTCTGACTAAGTCAGAACCCACCTCAGTTCCCAGGGTTAACCCAACTATAGCCTTGGGAGGTACACTACCACTACTAACTGTACTAGGGGGTGCAGGTGTCTTAGGGACAGTAGTGGTAGGAGTTTGGCCTTTCTTGGTGCACTCACTAAACCAGTGAGTCTTACTTTTACAGTATTGGCACCATGGTTTCTTAGGACCATCATTCTTCTTCTTTTGGGAATTTTGGGACCCACCCTCCTTAGGTTGTTGGGGCCCTGTTGAAGACTTCTGGTCATTTTGCTTATTATCATTACCCTTCTGGTCTGCTTTCTTCTGGCCACCACCCTGGTTCTGGTTCTGCTGCTTGACCCTTGTCCTGACCCATCTGTCTGCCTTCTTTCCCAATTCTTGGGGAGAGGTCAGATCTGAGTCAATCAAGTGCTGACGCAACAACTGGTTCTGACAATTATTTAAGATTTGCTCTCTCATAATTAGATTATACAATCCTGTGTAATCAGTAACTTTACTTCCCAGTAACCAGCCCTCCAGAGCCTTAGTGGCACAATCAACAAAGTCAGTCCAATCTTGAGCCTGAGTTTTCCGGGTATCCCTGAACATTAACCTGTACTGTTCAGTGGTTAAGCCAAACCCATCAATCAGTGCATTTTTCAAGACTTGGTAATCATTAGCATCCTCATCTCTAACAGTGAGGAGCTTGTCTCTACTTTTACCTTCAAAGGAGAGCCACAATATAGCTGCCCACTGACTCTGGGGTACCTGCTGTACTTTGCAGGCTCTCTCCAAAGCAGTTATCCACTTGTGGATATCATCTCCTGTCTTATAGGAGGGCACTATCTTACTCAGGTGTCTATTATCAAAACTCCTGACTCTATCCCTAGGGATATTGCTGCCACCAGTGGGGACTACCCCACTCAACTGTTGCTCCCTAGCAAAGGCAAGCTTCTCTTTGGCCAGGGCAAGTTCTTCCCTCTGGATCCTCAGATTAGCTTCCTTCATCTTTGCCTCATGCTCTCTCCTCTGAGGGGAAGTCATCCTCCTCTGAGCAGATGCGTGAGAGGCACGAGAGTGCACAGATCTAATGGAGTCCCTAGAATGAGACCTATCTCTTCTAACTTCATGGTTAGGCCTGATTAGGGTCAGTACTGGGGGTCCCCCAGATCCTTCCCTATGTAGGTCTAAGTTGGCCCTTGTGAGTCTGCTGACTATCACAGAACCTTTGTCTGCCTCATCCCCAGAGGGTTCCTCATCCTCTTCCTCCTCTTCTACATCTTCTGTTTCAGGGAGATCTGGATCACCAAGGGTACCTTCTAAGGCTGGCATGCTCCCATCTGTGTTAGAAGCCTTTCTAGCATCATATGTCTCTAAGAGACCTAACAGAAAGGGAGTGGTAGGGTTAGAACCCTGTTTCAATTTCCTGGAGGTACACAATTGTCTCATCTCCTGGAAACTGAGAGCTGCATATCTGGAAAGGACCTGTGGAGGGTCACTAACCACTAGGGGAGTCTCTGAAGACTCTCCATGGGTAGACATGCTTTCTAGTGAGGTGTAAGTGATGCACCTACCTACACTATGGGTTTTCCTACTGATCCCTTGCTAAGAGTTGTAGTCAGGGTGTGCTAGGCCCTTTCTACTACAACAGCTGGTTCAGTAGAACTCAGAGTATTTCTAAGCTTGTTATATGTACCTAGAGTACCTTATGTGATCTTTCAAATGATATTTCAAGATTATATGTGGTAAAAACAACAGCAAGCTCAAATCCCACCGCTGCCACCAATGTGAGAAGTTGGCCTGATATATGATGTTCACTAGTTCTAGTGACCACCTTGTATCAGTCCAAACAACCCTTATGGTGATTGGTTGTAAGTCAACCTTATAGACCAGCTATCCTAATGGTAGCATGGACAAAGCAGTCTTAGGCTAAACTCTTTTGGCATGTGAAGCCAGCTGTTTTACCACAATATAACCACTTGAATACCAGATGAAAGGACACCACACAGGTTGTTATGAAAATAAACAGTATATTTATTAATAACAACACCTCTGAACTCTTTATGAGGTCAGAGGGCTAAGCACATGACAATCTCTTACGAAAAATACTACAAGTTGCACAAAATTACAATGGTGCCCTAGGGGCACGACAAACCATATACTAAGTAAGTGGAATGTGAAAGTCGATAAAAGGAATGGAGCTGTCCAGAGGCTGTAGGATTGATGGGACCACGCTACACTAACTTCAGGTAAGTAATAGGAGGCCCACGGAACGCGTGTGCAGAGTGTGAACTCACACGCGAGATGCGTAACAACGTCTATGGACAGTACAGTTCAAGTAAAAGGTAGGTACGGACAATCCTGACTAGTTAGGACAACGACGACTGTGGAATTGGACACTAGGACAGTTAGACTACCCTTGAGCACCAAAATGCTCTCGTTACCTCACCCACGGGCTGCGGGTGCATAGGTGCCAAAGTGTGTCGGGTTCTCGCGTTGAAGTCAATGGAGCCTGAAAGAAAAGATGCTGCAGGCGACCAGGAGGAAGATGTCCGGTGCGATCCAAGGGTGGATCGGTGAAGAAGAGGACCTGAAAGCAGAGGGGACAGTGTTCAAAGTCACTAGCCAGTGACCGGTGTGGAACCAGGAAGGAACTAGGTGCTGTCGTCGCGATCAGGTGGAGAGTGGACGCTTGACTCTGTAGCAACGTGGACCAGGAGGTGTCTTCGACGACCAGGATGGAGGCACGAGCTGTCCCACGCAGGCTCTCGCTGTCGGCGGTGTCGGATCCGGGATTGGACTTAACAGGCCTTGGCAAAGGCAACCCACGCGGTGAAGGTAAAAGATGTCTGGTGCGGACTAGGAGAGTCCGAGGTACCCCTCTTTTGGAAGGGAGCAAGGGCCAGTCTGGAGCAACCAGACCAGCAGCAAAGATTTAAAGGTTCGTCGTCTAGGAGGCCACTAGCCAGCCGGCAAGTGACCAGACAATGCGTCGAACAGCAAACAAGCAGAAGGGCCCCACGCAGATCTCGTGGATGCTGGAGGGCTGATCTTTGGTGCAGGGGCTGCTCGGGGCTGGGGTTTCTCAGTCCCCAAAGCACTTGGTCGAGTTTACCTCGGGAGTCGTGCTGGAAGCGAAGTGCAGTTTCTTCCAAGATGGCCGGTCCCACGTGTCTCGTCGCACCCACGGATCTCAGCTGTGCTGTAGATGTAGGTTGAGGTCGGAGAGGTCTGGGAATCCGGGTCTCGTCGGGCTCTGAAGTCTGGATCCTCGAGGGAAGACGACAAAGGGAAGCCGCTGGACGCTTGATGGTGCCTGCAGTTGCAGGGTGGACACTCCTTGCCCACAAGGGAGATTCTTCAGTCTTCTGTGGAGCAGAACGTCGAAGGCCAGAGTTTCTTCTTGTTGAATAGTTCAGGATAATTTAATTTGGAATGGGACCAGCTCCTACCTTTATTCTCCTAAAGGGGGCTGCACTACTGACTAGGTCCCTCCCCTGGGTGGGACCAGGAAGGGGGGTGGCTACACCCCCTATCCTTTGTCCGGTTTCCCACCAGGGCTGGGATGCCCCAGCAACTGGTTTGAACCGGTGTATGCACAGGGCACCTTTTGTGCCCCAGGCATGTCTCATTCCTTTCAGGCCTATCCTCCCCAATACACAAAATCCTGTCTGGGGTGGTGCTAGCACCTCCCAAGGCAGGAAACCGTTTGTCCAAGCCATCCTCGCTGGAAGGACTCCCAGCAGCAGGAGGTCAGACTTGTGTCTGTGGTGGCAGCATCCATTTTGTGATGCCAAGGCTCGAGTTAACTTTAACCGGGGTTCACAGTTACATACATGTCGTGTCCCTCTAGAAGGGTGGAATGCT
Organism: Lissotriton helveticus; assembly: GCF_964261635.1. Lineage (NCBI taxonomy): Eukaryota > Metazoa > Chordata > Amphibia > Caudata > Salamandridae > Lissotriton > Lissotriton helveticus. The sequence goes on from NC_136057.1 coordinate 1,458,599,163, forward strand.
ACCCCCGTCGCCAGAATTGGTGAGGGGGTAGTATTCCAAATCGTATGACACCTTACTCGACATGTTTTGATAATGTTATACCAGAGTTAGCATTTAACCGCGAGGTTGATAATGCACTTAAGAGTATATGGTATAGCGTTATCATGGAACAGCTGTTAGGACTTTGTTCCGCAAGCTGCAAACGGGCTCAGCTCATGCCAGAGCACCATCTCACATAATTCCAAGCACTCTGCCTTCAGGATTGATAAGGCCTTCCATAGGAGTGACTGATAGGAATATATGTGTCCATTTAGGGTTAGATATAGGTATACTATATCTACAGCAAAGGGTGTTTATACCACCTTGCAGCCAGTTGTGTCAGATTTAGATGGCCAGCCAGGGGTGGCATAATACATGCTTCAGCCCCTGGTAGGCCCTGGGTACACCTATGCCCTGGATACCTAAGGTATACTGTACAGGGACTGATAAGGTGGCCCAGTACCAATTGGTAAATGCACCTAAAGTACATGGTTGTCAATTTAGAGAGAGAACAGCTAGGCTGTGGGTCTGATTAGCAGGCCCACAGCCAGGGAAAGTCGTAAACCAGTGAAGCAAAAAGCAAAAATATGGGGTGACCATAGGATTGCAGACCCCACTCTCCTACAGGTGCAACAACTGGTTCTGACAATTGTTAAGGATTTGCTCTCTCATGATCAAATTATACAATCCTGTATAGTCCTTAACTTTACTTCCCAGTAATCAACCTTCCAGAGCCTTAGTGGCACAATCAACAAAGTCAGTCCAATCCTGAGTCTGAGCTTTTTGGGTATCTCTGAACAACAACCTGTATTGCTCAGTGGTTAGGCCAAACTCATCAATTAGAGCACTCTTCAGTACAGTGTCGTTTTTAGCATCCTCATGGCTAACTGTGAGGAGCTTGTCTCTTCCTTTTTCTGAAAAGGAGAGCCACAAGATTGCTGCCCACTGATTTTGGGGAACCTGATGGACCATGCAGGCCCTCTCCAAAGCAGTTATCCACTTGTGGATGTCATCCCCATCTTTGTAGGGGGGCACAATCTTACTCAGGTTTCTATGATCATAGGACCAGTCTCTATCCTTAGGGATATTGCTGCCACCAGTGGAATCTGATCCACTTAACTTTTGCTCCCTTGCTAAAGCAAGTTTAGCTTGGGCCAGGGCTGTTTCCTCCTTTTCTATCTGAAGTTGGACAGCTCTCATCCTAGCCTCATGTTCTCTCCACTGAGGGGAGGTCATTCCCCTGCGAGAACCCCTTGAGGCATTAGAGAGGAGAGATTCTCTGGGGTGAGATCTCTCCCTTCTATTGCCTGGATTAAGTCTACTATTGGGCCTGGGAAGGTGCAACCCTTCTCCATTCCCATGTAAGCTTAGGTTAGCCTGGCTAAGCCTTCTGACCTGGACCTGGCTATCATCTCCATCTGACTCTTCCTCCTCTTCTGCCTCATCTACCTCTGGGGCTAGGGAGTCATCTTCTGTGGAGGGTACTCCTTCACCTGTATTGTCTGAGGGGCCTGGTTTAGAGGCCTTCTCAAGATCAGCTGCTTCTAGGAGCTCTATCAGGTGTTGGATGGTAGGGTTGGAACCCTGTTTCAACTTCCTTGAGGTACACAATGACCTCATCTCTCGGAAGTTGAGCATGTCATATCTGGAGAGTGCCCAGGGAGGGTTACTTACCAGAGGTAGAGAACTGGATGGTTCACCTGTGCCAGACATGTCTAGTGAGGTGTGGTGTGTGCACCTACCTACACTGAGTGTTTACCTACTAGAACCTCTCTAGGAGTTGTAGTCAGGGTGTGCTAGGCCCTTTGGTCTACAACAACTAAGTTCAGTAGAACTTATGTATTTTAAGCTCTGTTATATGTACCTATGGTACCTAATGTGATCTTTCAAATGATATCTCAAAGATTACAATTGATAAAACCACAGCAAGCTCAAATCCCAACCGATGCACACCAATGTGAGAAGTTGGCCTGGTATATGATGTTCACTATTCTAGTGAGCACCTTGCACCAGTCCAAACAACCCTTATGGTGACGGTTGTAAAGTCAACCTTATAGACCAGCTATCCTAGTGGTAGCATGGACAAAAGCAGTCTTAGGCTAAACTCAAGAGGGCACGTGAAGCCAGCAGTTTTACCATATGCAATCCCTTTAATACCAAATGAAAGGACACCACACAGGTTATATATTCAAAATATATATGTATTTATTTCTAAAACAACCCTCTGTACTCTTTTTGAGGACAGAAGCACAAGCGTATAACAAATAACTTAATATAACATACAATAAGTTGCACAACATGGATAGGCACTGGTGGCCCGTTAAACCGTATACTAAAATAGTGGTATAAGAACCATGTCACGAACAATGGTAAGGCCTAGGGCCTTGGGAATCGCTGGGCCTACACTGGACTAACAGTTGTTAGGAGGCAGGAGGCCCACAGGATGCGTGTGCAGTGTCTAAACACATGCGCGTGCACACATAGAAGTCAATGGGTGCATAAAGTTAGAAAGTTAAAGAGTTAGGAGTCTTCCGACTGGACTAGAACTAAACCACTTGAAACTAGGACACTAGGAGAGTCAATCTACACAGGAGTTCCAGAGTACCCACATTACCTCACCCACAGGACGCGGGTGCATAGGTCCCAAAGTGTGTCGGGTTTCGTCGTGGAGTTCTATGGAGCCTTGGAGAAAAGATGCTGCAGGCGACCAGGAGAGAAGAGTCCAGTTGGATCCAAGGGTGGATCAAGTATGAAGAGTACCTGAAAGCAGAGGGGACAGAGTCTGGGTCACTAGCCAGTGACCAGGATGGAACCAGGAAGGAACCAGGCGATGTCAGGAAGCAATCAGGCGATGTCGTGAAGCTTGTCTCTGCTGCCACGTGGACCAGGGGGCATCAACGATGACCAGGAGCTGGTTGTGGACTGTCCCACGAAGGCTCTCGCTGTCGGCTGTGTCCGTTATCCAATCGGAGTCAACAGGCCTTGGCAAATGCAACCCATGCAGGAATCGAAGATGGCTTCTTAATCAGACCAGCAAGGTCTGATGGGCCGCTCCTTTTTAGGGGAGCGAGGGCCAGTCTAGAGCAACCAGACCAGTGGTGTAAGTCGAAGGTTTCGTTGTCACAGAGGCCACTAGCCAACGGGCAAGTGACCGGACAGACACGTCGAGCAGGAAAATGCAAAAGGGCCCCACGCAGCACTCGGTGAGTGTGCAGAGGTGATCTTTGGTGCAATTGATGCTCGGGGCTGGGGCTTCTCAAACCCCAATGCACAACTTCGAGGGTGCCTCAGAAGCTGCACGGAAAGCGTTTCGCGGACTTTCCAAGATGGCCGGTCCCACGTCTCGCGTCGCCTCCACTGGTCTCAGCTTTGCTGTGGCTGTGGATCGGGCTGAAGGAAGTCTGGAAGTCCGGGTCTTGTCAGGCTCTGGGCTCGGGCTCCGGTGGGAGCGTCGAACAAAGCAAACCGTTGAGCGCTTGATGGTGCCTGTTTGCACAGGGTGGCCACTCCTTGGCCACAAGGAAGATTCTTCAGTATCTTCTTGTGAAGTAGATGGTAGAAGGTCCAGAGTTCTGTTTCAAAGTTTCAGTCAGGATAATGTAAAGTCTTGGGACTCAGCTCCTACCTTTATTCCAAATCAAGGGGCTGGATTACCTGCTAGGTCCCTCCTATGGGTGGGACCCAGGAAGGGGGTGGTTACACTCCTTTCCCTTTGTCCAGTTTCGTGCCAAAGCTGGGGCTGGAGTGCCCCAGCACCGGTTTGAACTGGCCTATGCATGGAGCACCTTGTGTGCCGCAGGCAGGGTCTCATTTCATTCATCCCTCCCTGCCCCAATACACAATAGCCTGTCTGGGGTGGTGCTAGCACCTCCCTGTGACAGGAAACCTATTGTCCAAGCCTCCCTCGCTGGAAGGACTCCCAGCAGCAGCAGGTCAGACTTGTGTCTGTGGCAGCAGCATCCATTTTGTGATGCTGAGGCTCTGGTTAACTTTAACCGGAATTAGTAGGAACAACATGTCTTCTCCCTCTAGAAGGGTGGAATGCTACCCCCGTCGCCAGAACTGGCGAGGGGGTAGTATTCCAAAGCGTATGACACCTTACACAACATGTTTTGATAAAGCCAAACCAAAGTTAGCAATAACCGCAAGGATTATAATGCACCTAAGAGTATATGGTATGGCAATATCATAGAACAGCTATGAGGACATGGTTCCGAAAGCTGCAGACAGGCTCAGCTCATGCTAGATCCTCATCTCACATAAAACCAAGCGCTCTGCCTTCAGGATTGTTAAGGCCTGCCATAGGAGTGACCTATAGGCGTATATGTGTCTATATGTAAAGGTAGATATAGGAATACTATATCTAAGCAAGGGGTGATTACACCACCTTGCCACAGCTGAGTGATCAGCCAGTTGTGTCAGTTTGGATGGCCAGCCAGGGGTGGCATAATACATGCTGCAGCCCCTGGTAGGCCTTGGGTGCAGCTATGCCCTAGGTAACTATGGTACACTGTACAGGGACTCATAAGAGTGACCCAAATCCCAATTGGTGATGTACCTATAGTACGTGGTGTTGAATTTAGAGAGAGAACAGCAGGGCTGTGGGTCTGATTAGCAGACCCACAGCCACATTAAGCCAAAACCAGTGAAGCAAAAAGCAAAAAAAATGGGGTGACCATAGGAAAGCAGACCCTACTCTCCTACAATACTCATACGGGACATTAGACAGGAAATCTCAGAATTACTCACATCTCACCTGGAAAGCTTGAAGTCTGTGAGCTGAGTGAGCTACTCGGCTGCCCTGGACAATTTGAGGTCTGTGGCACTAGTGAATTACTCACAGCTGCTCTTGATAGCTTGAGTTCTATGGACGAATTGAGCTGCTCATAGCTGACATGGAACGGTTTGGGACCTCCGGACCAGGTGAGCTCCTCACACCTTACAATGCACAGCTTGAGACCTCAGGAGTGGGTCATCTGCTCGCGCCGGACTAGGCACAGCTTGGGGCTCTGGACAAGATGAACTACTCACTCCATCTGTGGGCTCGCAGACGGATCACAACCGGTTAGTGGGAAGCCCCTAGAAGAAATGTGAAGGGGCTGGTTGAGGTACAAGGAGGATTGGGTTTAACGTCAGATGTGGTTTATTTTTCGCATGCCAGGATGTTATAAACCGCATAATGCATCAATTGTAATGTATGTATATGAACCGACGTAACACTGCTATGCTTTGATTTTCTTGGTGTTTTTGTGCGAAAATATAAATATACATATTTTTTTTTAACTTACTCACTCCAGACAATAGGCAGGTTCAAATCTCTGGGCTGGGTGAGCTACTCATGATTAACATGGGACAGCTTCAGATGGTACCCCAAAACTGGTCCCAGGATGCTTGTTTTCAGTCCAGGAAGGACTGGGCTGGATCTAATGGCTCTGTGTACTAACACATCCCCTCCAGGGATCTGTGGTTGACCTCCTAGCCACATGTTCAAATGCTAGTGGGTCCACTAAGCCCTTTATTCTTCTGAGGTTGATAAAACGAGTGCCATTGAGTTGGGTAACAATAAACATCTGTTATTTCAGCAAGGGTTAACATGCGCTGTACAAATACTTGTTAAGTGTTGCAATATGAAGTTAGCAATAGAAACCACACATCTTTTATTAGTCTTGACACAAGACCAGTGCTTTATATGAAAATATAAAAGTTCAGGTACTCAATATCCAGATTAACTGTTTGCTCCTGAGAAGTGCAGGTACTCTCCCATTAAATGTATTGCAGTAGCATTGAGAAGTGTAGGTACTCAACCTCTCAAGTTAAAGAAGTACACACACTCAGTACCAGATGATGGATTTAACCCAGATCTGTGACGGTGGGGGTGAATATTTGACAATGTTCAGCAATCCATCCATTATCTTTTTGTGTTGCTATAGTTACCCTAAATGGCAAGGGCATGCCCAGAAGTGGGTCCCATGCTTGCTATGCCACTAGTTTCAAGGTAGCCTGGCTGATGAGGGTTGGGGGGGGGGGGGGTAACCCCAAAACTGGTTCCAGGATGCTTGGCTAGACAAAATCCAGTGGCATAGCAAGCATGTGACACATCTGGGCATACCTGGAAATGTGCTCTGGATACATTCGATCTGATTGTGCCAAGTTGGTATCGGTGCCCTTTGTACAAACAAGCCAACTGGGGTGGCAGAAGTTTTCTGTAGGGAGCAGCCAAGGCGTGGAATGGCCTTCCATCGCATCTTAAATGCATGACAAACCTACTTGCCTTCAGGAAGGTTTTGAAAACTTGTTTTTTTTCAGTATAATTTCCATCTTGTACTTTTTTTTTTTTTTAAGCCACTGTAGAACTTCATTCAGCGCCAGGACACCTCCGGGTAACAGTCACGCTCTAGAAATGTCAATACCATTAACATTAACAAATACATAAGACATAAAGATAATGTTTACGAATTTCTGTTTGAGCAAAACTTCTAGTATTTTATATTTTCAAACAGGCAAATATATATATATATATATATATATATATATATATATATATATATATATATATATATATATATATATATATATATATATATATATATATATATATATATATATACCAGCTCCGATTTCCAAAACATACCCAGCCGGGTTACAGGAAAAACCAGCACTCTCAGAGGCAGCAGCAGATATTTTCAGCAAAGAGGTTTATTCAGACGCGTTTCGGGAATGGAATCCCTTCGTCAGTGTTAATATATACGTCCTCTTGGTAAGGTCCCGTATTTCAGGATGTCAATGTAATTTACAAGGTTTCAGAACCACTTTTTTGCAGCTGCGTAGCACTAGGTGGTTGCACGCGTCCTGTGCACCGATTCCCATAAGTGCTGGTTTCACAGTGCCTTCTTCGACAGAGCGAGAAGTCTGCGGTGGCGAGGCCCATGTGTCAGAACAAGAAGTTGAGGTGCAACTGGTGGACAGGTGGTTCACTTAGATGACTTGTGGGAGGTGGGGGTGGGGGGAGTAGGGGGGGTGGGGGGAAGAGGAGTTCCTCCCTCTGCAGACTTTCCCATCAGAGCATTGACGCTAAGAGGAGTTTCTGCTAATTGACTATGGTTTATTGTCATGCTTGTGTTGTTAAATGCGTCACACGACATATCACACGAGTCATTGGAACAGAGGGACTTCACAAGACCATCTTCAAGTCATAATTTTAAGACTGTCTTAGTACCTGCGACCCTGTTCCCTCTCTCAAACTCATACCAAGGAGACCTAGTGACGTCAGGACACAACCTCATTCACTCGACTTATCCTCAATCTTTTTCACCACTCTGCTAACATAACCTCTCTCAAACCCTGATCAAACACCTTCTGTTGTCAGACTCGCTGATGTCACGACACAACCATATGCACCCGTTCTTAACACCGCACCCAGAAAATCTTTACCGTCATTCACAGTCTTTTCCTAGCAGCCTTACTAAGGTCACACCTGCCATCTCTACGTTCAACAGTTCATTTCCCCCAGAATGTCCTGCACAGCCAAAGCCGCCATGTTTGTTGCACCTCGCACATGGTTATAGCATCGGTATCCCATAAAATGCCCTTCCAATGCAAATCTAGATCTGAAATTTTGGAAACGGGGTAATTCCCAGTTGTGACAATGAAACACAGCATCTCTATACTTTGTAATTTAGACTCCACTAAAAGCAGGTGTCAGCGGATGGTCCTGTCTTCTGCCATTTCAGCTGAACAAGCAACTGCTTAACATGTATATAGGTCACTGCATAGTTCACATATAAGTTAATTGATTGCATGCTTATGGTTCGCTGTTTATGTCTCATCCATCACCATGTGCAAATATGATCATAACAATTGTATCTAGAAGTACTTCACTATTGAAATACTGGGGGAAATATAAATATAATATAAATAAAAACTACAACACACCCAAAAAAAGTAATATAAATACATTGGATTTATGTACAGCAACATTTGAAAGTCTGAGTCTCTATTTATTCATACTTGTACATATGGGACTTTATAAATGCAACATTATATCTCTATTATTTTCCATATACATGTATACCTTTCTATGTAGTTCTGTATCAACATATGTATTACTTTACTCCCACTAAGGGGTGACCTTCAGCTCTCTTCAATTCCCTATATTTTTCATCCTATACCTCTTTCAATATACCCTCTACCTTCACTCAGACTCTCCCCAAACCTCAATGTACCACTATGATCTCCCTAATAACCCTTTCTAGACTCTTCCCTCATCTATCAATTCTTTGACTCATTCTAAACCTCATTTAGTGCTATAATCTCTCAAATAAAACTTTTTTGATTCTTCCCTTCTCTACGCCTCCTTTATCCTATTTAGTCCTACCAACATGTCCACCACTCTAATTCAAAACTCATTTTTCCTTTACTAATCCACCACTAATCCACTTTGAGTTCCAGAGTAGCATGCTACTCGCTGAAAAGTGCTTAAACTCCTCGTTGGGTTAGCAAGCACTATAGAGATACAATTACAGACTAGGTCAACAATATCAGTCTTAACCTACCTCAAAGAGATAATATAGATATAACTGCTAGACCAGGTCTCCTCAGTACAGGAATACAACCAACCCCAGACAGGTTTTGGCCTTGTTGGGCCTCATCAGAGGTGCAGGTAGCATGGCACTATGACCCAAGAACCTACATCTGGGTATACCCTTCTAACTTTTTTAAATGCAACAGGTATGCCGAGACGTAGGTCCCATGATTGCCATGCCACAAGATTTACGCTGCACCCTACTAATGAGGTCGCAGTTGCCTCAGTTATCCACGGCGGACAGAGTGCCACTTGAAGTACCGATCTCAGCGACAGAGATCCAGAAGTCTATTGAGGAGCTTCTCCACAACAAATCCCCAGGTTTGGATGACCTCCCTATGGAGGTTTTTGCAGCCTATCCCACGCACCTGGTAATCCGGTTTGAGTGCCTAACCCGCGCCTCACTAGAGAAGGGCATATTATCCCCAACCACAGTCCAAGCCCAAGTAACCGTTGCCGAATCCAGGCAGAGACCATATAGGCACCATGGCATATAGGCCCTTGTCGCTCCTAAACACAGAATATAAAATATTGAGCCAAGCTCTGGTGAGCCGCCTCCTCCCCTCTCTCTCAAAACTCATAAATATAGATCAATGTAGATTTGTGGCCGGCCAGAATACATCTCTAAACATCCGTAGACTATGCCAAGTAATGTGGGTGCTTCTGGATCATCACCCAAATGGAGGGTGCCTCTACACCAAGCTTTCGATACTCTTAGCTGAAAATACATGCTAGCAGCCCTCGCAACATACCGGATTCCACAAGGGTTTCTCAGATGTGTTAAACTTCCCCAGTGGCACAGGAGCACACATCTCAGGTCCCTACAAGATTCAGCGGGGAAACTTGGCAGGGGTGCCCACTATCCCCTATCTTTTTTGTACTGGCTTTAGAGACTCTTGCTCATAAGCAGCATTGCGATGCAGTAAATTGGGGTATCCCAATAGGGCAGATGACTCATGCGCGGTCCCTATATGCCACCAGTATTATACTATACACCATGGACCTCCGGAGTAGACTCCAGACGGGGGCACAGATATTGTCCCACTTGCAATTAATCCAGGGGCTCCCAATTAACTTCAATAAAGCTTTTATGGTTACCACCACTTTTCGCTTGATGTATCACGGTTTCTGACTAGTCTGACTGGGATCCTGCTAATCAGTCCCTAGTATAAGGTACCCAGGGCATAGGTACACCAGGGGTCCCCAATGGGCTGAAGCATGTATTATGCGACCACTCAATTTGTAACTAAATGCTTGAATTTCAGCCTGTGCAAGCTGGTGGTAGCACCACATACAAAAGATATAGATTTCCCTATTACTAAAGTCACTGCAATTAAAACCTATAAGTCACCCCTAAGGCAGGCCTTTAAATCCTGAAGGCAGGGTGCTCGTTTCTAAGTGTGAGGGTGCCCCTGCCTGACCAGGACAGCCCTCCAGCATACAGAGTCCATTCTCCCGGGTTGTAAGTGAGACAGCCATATAACATATAGAGGGGCCATCTCGGAACGGTCTGTAACAAATCCTATCATGTTTGGTATCAAACGTGTTGGAATCATACACATACAATGAAAACGGTGTGGGAGGTATGATTCCATGCACTGTGAAGCTCCTCTGGGAAGCCCTCAGTGCTCCATATACCTGTCTTCCAGATCCTGACAGCACAACTTGGCTGCTGCGGACCAGAGACACAATTCTGCCTTCCTGCTGCTGAGCCAAGCTCATGCAGGGGAAGGCAGAGCAATAGGTATCCTATCACAGGGAAGTGTGACAACCACCCTGTGAAGGTTTAGTGTATTGGGACTGGGTGGGAACGCTTGCCAGTGCCAGTCAGTCTGCTTGAAGGGCACACTTGGTGCCTTCCTTGCATAGTCCAGTTAAAACCAGCTCAGTGAACTGCTGGCTCTCGCTCTGGTGCAAAACTGGGCAAAGGACAGGGGAGTATCCTCCCCCTTGTCCAGCCCCTCTTTGAGGAGGAACCCCTGAATCGTCCCAAACCTTTCCTTAGGGATCTTAAGGGCTTACCTGTGGGTGGGTCACTAGGTCCGTTGTGGGACAAGACTAATTTCAGACACCACTTCTTCAATCATCTTGACACGCTGAACTTTGCTCTGGGCATCAAGGCTGCAACCGGGAAGACTCCTGCTGCTCCTGATTTCGTCGCCCTGCTCGTCTGCTGCAATGTCCGTGCCTGTGCACCATTTAGGAACTTTCCAAGGCCTGTGGGCATCCAAGACACCTGAAGGAATCGCCCTGGAAGTGAAGGAGTTACTTCCCTGCATCTGTAGGCACCGCAACTAAGCTGACTGGTCTGCTGATCCTGGGCTGCCATTGACTCAGAAAGGCTCAGCAACACGGGTGGTGGTTCTTCACATCCTTCAAAGCCTGCCCTTCCTTCCAAAGGTGACTGTCCTGAGACCCTCAGAAGCGGTCGCTCCTCACGCTGCTCCCTGCTCCCATTCTGGTATAGTAGCGCTATACTGCCTAAGTGCTCTTTGCCCATTGCTCGTATTGCCCCTGCATCTATTTATGCCTTATTAGCGCCTTGACTGTATTTCTATTGTAGCGCTACACTGCCTGCTGAACTGCGCTTTCATTATTAATTGATTGTGCACTGCCGCCTTTGAATTATTTGTGCCTGATTGTGCCGGTGACGCTTCCCTTTTAATAACGATTGTTGGGGTCTCGTCCTGTGTGAATTTTGGCTTGCTGCCATTTTGTTGTTTGTGCCTTCCCAGCCCGGCTCTCCACCCCGCTCCCGCCTCCCAGCTGCTCCTCCCTCCCACAGATAGATTAGGCTCTCCCCTCTCGCCCCAGCGCTGTGACCGTCCTGAGACCCTCAGAAGCGGTCGCTCCTCACGCTGCTCCCTGCTCCCATTCTGGTACAGTAGCGCTATACTGCCTGAGTGCTCTTTGCCCATTGCTCGTATTGCCCCTGCATCTATTTATGCCTTATTAGCGCCTTGACTGTATTTTTATCGTAGCGCTACACTGCCTGCTGAACTGCGCTTTCATTATTAATCGATTGTGCACTGCCGCCTTTGAATTATTTGTGCCTGATTGTGCCGGTGACGCTTCCCTTTTAATAACGATTGTTGGGGTCTCGTCCTGTGTGACTTTTGGCTTGCTGCCATTTTGTTGTTTGTGCCTTCCCAGCCCGGCTCTCCACCCCGCTCCCGCCTCCCAGCTGCTCCTCCCTCCCACAGATAGATTAGGCTCTCCCCTCTCGCCCCAGCGCTGTGACCGTCCTGAGACCCTCAGAAGCGGTCGCTCCTCACGCTGCTCCCTGCTCCCATTCTGGTATAGTAGCGCTATACTGCCTGAGTGCTCTTTCCCCATTGCTCGTATTGCCCCTGCATCTATTTATGCCTTATTAGCGCCTTGACTGTATTTCTATCGTAGCGCTACACTGCCTGCTGAACTGCGCTTTCATTATTAATCGATTGTGCACTGCCGCCTTTGAATTATTTGTGCCTGATTGTGCCGGTGACGCTGCCCTTTTAATAACGATTGTTGGGGTCTCGTCCTGTGTGACTTTTGGCTTGCTGCCATTTTGTTGTTTGTTGTTTGTGCCTTCCCAGCCCGGCTCTCCACCCCGCTCCCGCCTCCCAGCTGCTCCTCCCTCCCACAGATAGATTAGGCTCTCCCCTCTCGCCCCAGTGCTGTGACCGTCCTGAGACCCTCAGAAGCGGTTGCTCCTCACGCTGCTCCCTGCTCCCATTCTGGTATAGTAGTGCTATACTGCCTGAGTGCTCTTTGCCCATTGCTCGTATTGCCCCTGCATCTATTTATGCCTTATTAGCGCCTTGACTGTATTTTTATCGTAGCGCTACACTGCCTGCTGAACTGCGCTTTCATTATTAATCGATTGTGCACTGCCGCCTTTGAATTATTTGTGCCTGATTGTGCCGGTGACGCTTCCCTTTTAATAACGATTGTTGGGGTCTCGTCCTGTGTGACTTTTGGCTTGCTGCCATTTTGTTGTTTGTGCCTTCCCAGCCCGGCTCTCCACCCCGCTCCCGCCTCCCAGCTGCTCCTCCCTCCCACAGATAGATTAGGCTCTCCCCTCTCGCCCCAGCGCTGTGACCGTCCTGAGACCCTCAGAAGCGGTCGCTCCTCACGCTGCTCCCTGCTCCCATTCTGGTATAGTAGCGCTATACTGCCTGAGTGCTCTTTCCCCATTGCTCGTATTGCCCCTGCATCTATTTATGCCTTATTAGCGCCTTGACTGTATTTCTATCGTAGCGCTACACTGCCTGCTGAACTGCGCTTTCATTATTAATCGATTGTGCACTGCCGCCTTTGAATTATTTGTGCCTGATTGTGCCGGTGACGCTTCCCTTTTAATAACGATTGTTGGGGTCTCGTCCTGTGTGACTTTTGGCTTGCTGCCATTTTGTTGTTTGTTGTTTGTGCCTTCCCAGCCCGGCTCTCCACCCCGCTCCCGCCTCCCAGCTGCTCCTCCCTCCCACAGATAGATTAGGCTCTCCCCTCTCGCCCCAGTGCTGTGACCGTCCTGAGAACCTCAGAAGCGGTTGCTCCTCACGCTGCTCCCTGCTCCCATTCTGGTATAGTAGTGCTATACTGCCCGAGTGCTCTTTGCCCATTGCTCGTATTGCCCCTGCATCTATTTATGCCTTATTAGCACCTTGACTGTATTTCTATCGTAGCGCTACACTGCCTGCTGAACTGCGCTTTCATTATTAATCGATTGTGCACTGTCGCCTTTGAATTATTTGTGCCTGATTGTGCCGGTGACGCTTCCCTTTTAATAACGATTGTTGGGGTCTCGTCCTGTGTGACTTTTGGCTTGCTGCCATTTTGTTGTTTGTGGTTTGTGCCTTCCCAGCCCGGCTCTCCACCCCGCTCCCGCCTCCCAGCTGCTCCTCCCTCCCACAGATAGATTAGGCTCGCCCCAGTGCTGTGACCGTCCTGAGACCCTCAGAAGCGGTTGCTCCTCACGCTGCTCCCTGCTCCCATTCTGGTATAGTAGTGCTATACTGCCTGAGTGCTCTTTGCCCATTGCTCGTATTGCCCCTGCATCTATTTATGCCTTATTAGCACCTTGACTGTATTTCTATCGTAGCGCTACACTGCCTGCTGAACTGCCCTTTCATTATTAATCGATTGTGCACTGTCGCCTTTGAATTATTTGTGCCTGATTGTGCCGGTGACGCTTCCCTTTTAATAACGATTGTTGGGGTCTCGTCCTGTGTGACTTTTGGCTTGCTGCCATTTTGTTGTTTGTGGTTTGTGCCTTCCCAGCCCGGCTCTCCACCCCGCTCCCGCCTCCCAGCTGCTCCTCCCTCGCCCCAGCCCCCTCCACTATCCCCATATGACAGATGCATTTGCGCGCAGCGGTCGCGCCCCATGCGCGCCAAAGGTAAGCCCGTCTACGCCTGTCCGCGCCTGGACCGCGCCCAGTGCCAGACCCCCTGTCCCCCGCAATATACTGCCTGCCCACATAACGTACGACGCCGCAACCCTCTCAGCCCTCAACCCCGGCCGCCCACCTATCTGCTACCAAGCAGCCCCAGGACACACCCATGGACCCTTCGGCTGCCATTCCTGCCGTTCGACAGCACCAGGACCCACACCAAATCCACAATCTCCAAACAGAGCTCCGACACCAACCACCTGAAGTGCATCCTACTCAACACCCGCTCGGTCCACAGACACTCCATCGAACTCTGGAACCTACTCGACACTACATCGCCGGACGTCGCCTTCCTTACAGAAACCTGGATGAACGCCTCATCAGCTCCCGACATCGCCATAGCCATTCCGGACGGCTACAAGATCATCCAAAAGGACCGCACCAACCAAACAGGAGGAGGAATCGCCATTGTCCATAAGAACACCATCTGCATCACGACCAGTTCCGACGATAACCTCACTACCGCCGAACACCTTCACTTCCAGATCCACACCGACCCCAAGACCACACTTAGAGGCACCCTCATCTACAGACCACCAGGACCTCGCACACAATTCAGCGAAGACATCGCTGAATTCATCAGCCCACTTGCCCTCCCTTCAGAGAACTACATTCTACTGGGAGACCTCAACTTCCACCTGGAAAAGAAAAACGACAGCAACACCACCACCCTTCTGGACAACTTGGCCAACCTCGGACTCGAACAACTTGTCAATACCCCCACCCACTATGCCGGACACACGCTCGACCCAATCTTCACATCCAGCAAGCACATCTCCTTCGATCACACCACAACTCTCCATTGGACGGACCACAGCTGCGTTCACTTCAACTACAAACAAGCATTGGCATTGCCAATAGGTCTCGCTTGTGGGACCTTATAAGTATTTAGTTTTGCAGCACAATATCCGATTATGCAACAAGGATATTGTGCTGCAAAACTAAATACTTATAAGGTCCCACAAGCGAGACCTATTGGCTATGCCAATGCTTGTTATATAGTGCGGACAACAGTAGTGATACATGAAGCAAAAATTACAAGTGAGCATGTTACAAAAGCAAATGTTACGTTACATGAGACAATAGTGACAGTTGTGCAAGTATCAAGAGCAAACAAAATACAAGAGGTAGCAAACGATATGTTCTTAGAGGAAACAAGCTTCTTGGCATTGCTGGGTGGGGGATGTGGGGGGGTGGGCGGGGGAGAAGCAGGCAGATGCGAGTGGAGCGCGCGCTGGAGAAGGAGGGGGTGGGAGGACTAGGCAGCGGGAGAGAGGGAGAAAGGAGCGCGAGAGCCCAAGGCGATGGCGGCGGCAGAAGAGCGAGGGAGCAGTTTTTATAAAGCGAGGACAACAGTAGTGATACATGAAGCAAAAATTACAAGTGAGCATGTTACAAAAGCAAGGCAATAGTGACAATTGTGCAAGTATCAAGAGCAAACAAAATACAAGAGGCAGCAAACGATATGTTACTAGAGGAAACAAGCTTCTCGGCATTGCTGGGTCGGAGCAGCAGGCAGATGCGAGTGGAGCGCGCACTGGAGAGGGAGGGGGTGGGAGGACTAGGCAGCGGGAGAGAGGGAGAAAGGAGCGCGAGAGCCCAAGGCAATGGCGGCAGCAGAAGAGCGAGGGAGGCGTTTTTTATTATATAGTGCGGACAACAGTAGTGATACATGAAGCAAAAATTACAAGTGAGCATGTTACAAAAGCAAACGTTACGTTACATGAGGCAATAGTGACAGTTGTGCAAGTATCAAGAGCAAACAAAATACAAGAGGTAGCAAACGATATGCAATAGCATATCTGAGGGAACACGGCCTGGGGAAGCTGGGAGGGGGAGGAGAAATGCAAGGAAGGCTGTAATTAGGGGAGGAGAAGCCGAGAAGCCGCTGAGCGCACGCCTGGCGAAGCCCTTTGATGTGCTGTGCGGCAAATGGAGGGAGGCTGATGCGCGTTCATGTTTGAACACGTGGTTCACATGAACTTCATGAAAACGCCAGCAAAAAGCTGGTGGTTTCATGATGTTTTCGCCACTTGAATTCTCACTCCGCTCGATGCGCATGCGCGCATCGATAGGTCGCGAGACCTAAAAAACCACGACCCACAACCCCCCACAACATATTCCCCGAAGAAACTGGAACAAAATTACCACCGACCACCTCTTCACATCGCTTCGCCAAAACCCTCCTGCCAAATCATCGAACCCAAACCAAGCAGCCACCAACCTCACACAATGGATCAGCGCTGACGAACTAGCACCCTTGAAAAACCATCAAATCAAGCAAGGTAGCAAAAAAGCCCCCTGGTTAAACGATGACCTTAAAAAATCCAAGAAGCTCTGTCGTACCCTCGAGAAAGCCTGGAGAAAAAACCCAACCACGGACAACCTGGCCTCCTTCAAAAACGCCACCCGCATACACCACCAACTGATCCGATCCACCAAGAAATCGGCATTCATGGATCGACTTGATAACAACGCCCAAAACAGCAAGGAACTATTCAACATCGTCAAAGATTTTACCAACCCCACCGCCGGCACCAACGACATCACTCCCTCCCAACACCTCTGCAACTCTCTATCCTCATTCTTCCACAACAAAATCGTCGACATACATAACAGCTTTGAAAACCAGTCTGAAGACCAGCCCACTCCACCCACCTCCGAACCCAAACCGCACTCTAACAACCTCAACGCCTGGAACCCAATCACCACTGAAGACACCATCCGCCTGATGAACTCCATCCATTCAGGTTCGCCAACCGACCCATGTCCCCACCACATTTTCAACAAAGCAGACTCCATTATCGCACCCCATCTCCGAGACGTCATCAACTGCTCCTTCAACTCCGCCACCTTCCCGGAAAGCTGGAAACATGCCGATCTCAGCGCCCTTCTGAAGAAACCCACAGCAGACCCCACCGAACTTAAGAACTACCGCCCCATCTCGCTCCTCCCATTTCCTGCCAAAGTCATTGAGAAAGCTGTCAATAATCAGCTCGCCGCCTTCCTTGAATCCAACAAATCCCTCGACCCCTCACAGTCCGGCTTCCGAGCCAAACACAGCACTGAAACCGCCCTCATCGCAGCAACAGATGACATTCGGACTCTACTGGACAACGGAGAAACTACCGCCCTCATCCTACTTGACCTCTCCGCAGCCTTTGACACAGTCTGTCATAGCACCCTCATACAACGCCTCAACAACGTCGGAATACAAGGAAAAGCATTAGACTGGATCATCTCGTTCCTCGCCGGAAGAACACAAAGAGTCCGCCTCCCCCTTTCAAATCAGAGGCCACCGAAGTCATCTGCGGCGTACCACAAGGATCTTCACTCAGTCCCACCCTCTTCAACGTATACATGAGCCCCCTCGCATCCATTGCGCGCCAACACAACCTCAACATCATCTCCTACGCAGACGACACCCAGCTTATCCTCTCACTCACCAAAGACCCAAACACCGCCAAAACCAACCTACACGAAGGAATGAAAGAAGTAGCCGAGTGGACGAAGAACAGCCGTTTAAAACTAAACTCAGACAAGACGGAAGTCCTCATCCTAGGTTCATCCCCCTCTGCCTGGGACGACTCATGGTGGCCACCGGCCCTGGGAACCGCACCCATACCTACGGATCACGCACGTAACCTGGGCTTCATCCTGGACTCCTCCCTCTCGATGACCAGACAAGTCAAGGCCGTCTCATCATCATGTTTCAACATCCTACGCATGCTCAAAAAAATCTTCCACTGGATCCCCACCGAAACAAGAAAGACGGTCACCCACGCACTGGTCACAAGCCGCCTGGATGACGGAAATACCCTTTACGCCGGAACCACAGCCAAACTACAAAAAAACTCCAACGCATCCAAAACGCCTCAGCCAGACTCATACTGGACATCCCCCGTCAAGCTCACATCTCCGATCACCTGAAAGACCTCCACTGGCTCCCCGTCAACAAGAGAATAACGTTCTGTCTCCTTACCCACGCACAGAAAGCCCTCTACGACCTAGGACCCGAATGCCTCAACACGCGATTGTCCTTCTACATCCCCCACCCGCCATCTACGATCGTCCAATCAAGCCCTCGCCGATATTCCGCGCATCCATAAATCCACCATGGGGGGTAGATCCTTCTCCTACTTAGCGGCCAAAACCTGGAATTCTCTCCCCACCCACCTCCGCCTTACACAAAAACCACCTCTCCTTCAGAAAGCAACTTAAAACCCGGATATTCAATAAGTAAAGCACCCCCTCCCTCAAGCGCCTTGAGACCCTCTGGGTGAGTAGTGCGCTATACAAATTTTCGAACTTGAACTTGCCCTGTCCTCGCACCAAGTTTGAGGCCGGTATCCCTCATCGGAGCCGCAGGAACCGAAACCCTGTGCACTTCGTTGACTTGCAGTTGCAAAAGCTTGTTGGCTTCCTTCCACCAAGATCTTTGGGCTCCGAGTAGCCCCACCCTCAAGCATCTCCAGTGGCCAAGATCTTCGTACTCACCACATCACTTGCACCATAGGCCTGTATCTTTGGTGAGCTGCTCGAGTTCCTCTTGAGACTCCAGTGCCTCTGGCCTGTGTGTCCTCTGGAGGGTCAACTTTGAATTCTTTGGGCTCCCCTGATTGATCAGGCCCTGTGTGACTCCCATGCTTGTGGTCCCGAAATTGTACCTTCTTCAACTTCAACGTTGGTTGTAGTTGCCAAGGCGATTTTGTGCTCCCGGACACCGACCCCTCAACTCTCGAAACCAGACGGGGGACAGCTCGTATCTGGTTCCTGGTCATCCACATCTTCACCTGGTCCGCACAGCTGCAGTTCAAGTTCCCCGTCAGCTTCCCTGCAACACTCGACATCGGTGGGCATTGTCTTCCATGCCTCCTGGTTACTCCTGGGTGGCATAGACTCTGTCTTCTCTGCTTGCAAGTACTTCTCTTCCTGAATCCACCTATGGATTCCACTGGACACTTACACCCTCTCCACCAGTGCTATCTTCCTGAAATACTCCATTGGGTTCGACTGCGGTTTCCAATGCTACTTCACACCTATGCACCTGACTTCCCTGGTATAAGTATCCTGGTTCCTAGGGTATTCTCAGGTGAGGCGGCACTCCAACCTTCTGTCTTCCACTGGGTTTCTTCAGGGTCCACTGGGAAGGGTCCGTCTTCAAAAATACAACAGCGACTTACCAATTGATTTGCATTGATCCCTCGGTCGTGATGCCTCTCTGCACACGGCCTCTGTGAAACTCCTGCTTTTTTACCTTGGGGGGGTTCCTTTGGTGCCCAGCACCTCTTAGTCTTCTAGGTATAGTCTTGACTCGAGTCGTGGTTCGCATACCACTATTTTAGTGTACGGCTTGGTCTCCCCCTGGTGACCACTGTGTATTACAAGCTACTTACCTGTTTCTATTTAAAAGTAATGTGTGCATTGTGTATATCTCCGGCTAAAAGATATCTGTATGTGTTAGTGTCTTATAATAAATACACATTTTTATAAATCCACTATGTGGTTCTTTTTCACTTAAGCTATACCTATAAGATTATGTTCTGGTAAAACAAGCTGTTTTACACTCCTTCTGGACTAAGCCTAAAGGCTGCTCTCCACGGCTATCACTTAGGGCTTTCTAAGGTTGTGTAAGACCACTAAAATCACCATAAGGGTTGTCTGGATTGGTTCAAGGTGCCCAATTACATAAGTGTACATCATATACCAAGCCAGCTTCTCACATACACCCTTTTGGAGAGGATTTCTCGCAACAGATGATCCCCTGAGGGAAAGCAGAAATGATAGTTGCCCCAGTCACTTTGAAATACCTGGGAGTCCGGGTGTGTAGAACCCAACGGGACATACTAGATGGGAACATACAG
Source organism: Lissotriton helveticus (assembly GCF_964261635.1). NCBI lineage: Eukaryota > Metazoa > Chordata > Amphibia > Caudata > Salamandridae > Lissotriton > Lissotriton helveticus. The sequence goes on from NC_136057.1 coordinate 1,458,619,060, forward strand.
AGAGCGATCACCTCCTAGCGATCCCAAATCACTTTTTGGACAACGCTTCCCTAAATGAAGGCTTGCCGTTTAGCCAGAGCAAAAATGGTCATGCTGCCGTGCATGCTATATTTTTTCACCAATTTGCTGATAGTGGTTCCAACTGCTACTTTCAAAACACTGAATATGCTATTGACCAACTTAATATGTGGCACGGTTAGGTGCCGAGTCAGTCTGGCAAAATTACAGCCGACATCTGACGCTGATGGTATGGGAGCTGCAGACTTCAGGGCCTACTGCATGGCGAGCCAACAGCAGTAGCTCTCTTACTTGCTAGAAGGACGTAATCTACAAGAGATAGCGTACACTCCTAGTATGGTAGTGCGAGGCACACTACATACACTGCTGTACCACAGGGGAAATGTCCCAATCGCAACCCCACCACTATTAAGTGGCACTGATGTACTGGAGGCAAAACCCTGAAATCCAGGGCACCCACCACACCATATGCGCCCAATATTTTGCTTCTGGGACTTCCAACTCCTGCAGGGGTGTCTGTTGTGCACTATAGGAGATCGCACTCTACTTACCCATGCCAATTTTGTGCACGAGCAGGGACTCCCAAACACTTTTTTCTACTAAATGCTAGTCTAATAAGATACATTAAGAGGGGCTGAACACCTGAAGGGCCGAACCATCAACTCATGCACTTGATGGACGCTGGTAGACACCAGACGCAGTGGTTTCATCGAGGCATACAGGCACACATACCCTCTTCCCCATCTCCTTTGCGGAATAAGTGGGATACGTATATGGGCAGGGTCCTGCTCGACAAAGAATGGGCTTCTCTTCTCGCTTTTCAGAGGGTAGACTCCTGCAACTTCTGATTCAAATTTGTAGAATATATGATAACCCAAAGAGCATTTCTTACACCACATTGACTGCATACAATGTTCCCGGCAGTGGCAGCAAATTGTCTGAGATGCACTGAACAAGACGTGGACCTCTTGCACATGTTATAGTCATGCTCTGCCTTCTCTACCTACTGGACACAGATAGTGATCACACTGCGGGAGGTGGTTGGAGGATGCTCATGGGCCTGTACCCGCATCCAAAGGGTTACAAAGTGCAGGTGAAATTCGCTGACCTGGAGCTCACACTGGCGAAACTCCTTATAACTAGGCGCAGGAAGTCGGTGGTTCCGTCTACATTACCTGTGTAGAGGGAGGAGCTGGAGCAATGGGGACTCGCTGAAAGCAGAGAGCCATGCAGGTGAAGAATGCGCGGTCTTCGGAAGAAGCCCTTTGCCATGTCCAGGGATCTTCTACTGAGTCTTTCAAAGCACTAAACAGACTCACTCTACCCGACAAAGTTGACCCACAGGGAGACACGACTCGGCGTTAATGCTGACCCAAGCCACATAGAGAGCCAAGCCAGAGATGCACTATGGTACTAGGGCTGCGAGGAGGCAGTCATACCAGATCATACTTGCCCATCTCCCAGACATCGCACACTCATGTTTACACGCCATGTCATCTATCATGGATGCACGATCTAGACTAGATAGGAATTTCCGCTCTTATCTCTTAAATATCTGCTACTGGGGGTGCACTTGTTGGTTGGTGGCTGGGGGGGTGTTTGTTGATTTACTGCTGCAATAGTAACGCACATTATATCATTATTGCACGGTTGCTTTATCGATTGGTAAAGCCGGAACAGATTTTACTACCCGTGTGTTACATGATGGTTTCAGATATATGTAAAAAGATTTATGCTTCTATGTACCTTACAATAATGTATCTGGCATTCCTAACTCTGGGTTCGGATTGTACTTAATGCCGTATTGTCTATGTGCTTTTTTCCTTGCTCAGTTTCCTTTAGAAAATCCAATAAAATTTGTATTAAAAAAACCTTCTAATGAGGTCCAAAAGGCACAACCAGCTGAGGGTGGTTTGTATTCCTTTGCAGAGGCGATTTGGCCAGGTAGTTCAGGCTGGACTGTTCCAATTAGAGCAGAAACAAAGATCATTTTGTTCCCTGTCCGGAGTGGCACGGAGACAAAAAAAAAAAAAACAGCCATGGATGCACAAAAGAGTCATTACTATATCTGAGATCAATGTAAACATCTCACCGATCACTTTTATCTTTTTCTGAATCCCAGTAGCTTGTGTTAGTTCTACTCGATGGCATGACGGTCTACTAACTGGGCAAGGCTCCATGCATCTTAGCAGGGCTCAGGTCAGCCCTGTGCTGGCTTTCCTTTTCAATCGGATGCTCACAGTTTGAGCAGGTATTGTTTGTCCACTGATCCAGGGGGAAACTTTGTCTGCCTGCTACTGTAAGGAATTAACTAGGTATCGACACTCAGTCTTACCAATTTATGAAAGTTTCTGAAGGGCATTCAAAGTTCTGACCTCCCATGGGCAGTTCTTATAGCGGGCATGGGCATCCGCAGACATTTTTCCAGGGGGGGGGCTAACCTGGCAAATGAAGGGGCGTGGCTAATGTTAATCAATAGGGGCGGGGCTAAAATGGCAGACAATCAGGATCGGGTAATGCTCAGGTCAAGCTGAGAAAAAAAAGTGGTGAATTCTGCATTTGAAACTGGACAACAATTAGAGCACACATATGAACCCTAATATTACACCCTGGCCCCTTAAAACTCATACATTCTCTAATCCCTGAAATTAGCCCCCTGGCACTCCAAAACCCATACCCGCCCTGACACCTAAAATTGTCCCCCTGGTACCCTAAAACCCATACCCGCCCTGAACCCTAAAATGTCCCCCCTTGCAACCCAAAACCCATACCCACCCTGAACCCTAAAATTACCCCCTGGTACCACAAAACCCATACCCACCCTGAACCCTAAAATTACCCATGCCCCCCCCAAAATTCATACCCGCCCTGAACCCTAACATTACCCCTGGCACCCCAAAACCCATATCCACCCTGAACCCTAACACTTCCCCTAGCACCCCAAACCCCATACTCGCCCTGAACCCTCAAATTACCCCTGGCACCACAAAACTCATATCCACATTGAACCCTAAAATTATACCTGCCACCCCAAAACCCATACCCACCCTAAACCCTAAAATTACCCATGCCCCCCACAACTCATACCCGCCCTGAACCCTAACATTACCCCTGGCACCCCAAAACCCATATCCACCCTGAACCCTAACATTTCCCCTAGCACCCCAACCCCTTACTCACCCTGAACCCTCAAATTACCCCTGGCACCACAAAACTCATACCCACCTTGAACCCTAAAATTATCCCTGCCACCCAAAACCCATACCCACCCTAAACCCTAAAATTACCCCACTGGCATGCCAAAAGCTGAACCCTATGGGACAGATTTACAAGCCCCTGCGCCACTTTTGCATCACTATTAACATGGGAAAAGTGTCGCAAAAGTGGCCCAAGGGGCTTGTAAATCTACCCCTACAAGCTTACACTACATTCGCATATTCGGAGGGGACTGTCCTCCTTGAGGTTTCCATGCATGTAAGTCTAAGACACTGTAACCTAGATATGCAGCCAGTAGGTAATGCTGGTGATGCTGCAGAATGCATTAAAGTTACTGGAACTTACTTAAAAACTGCTGCCTGCTCTTCCGATACTATTCAGTGGAGTAGGGCTGATCAGCAGCACTGTCGTCCTGGCATCCAGCCCCTCCCGAAGGTCTCACTTTCTAGATAGGTGTTGGTCAAATGTCTCCTGGATTCTCCTTGCCTGGGCCTCCTCTGCTTCTTCGTCTGTGCCCTTGGATGCAAAAAGAGACAGATCCATGGCCCTGTTCACCATTTATCTGGTGAGCAGCGCCATGGATGTGTATTCCATACAAGTGCTCAGACAGCAGGGTGAACGGGATGGCAGTGCAGGTGACGCTTTTCCTTTGTAAAGTCATTCCTGCTGGCGTCATAGCCCATGGTTTGCTGTCTGTGCACTTGTATGGATACACACCTATACAAGTGCACAGACAGCAAACCCTGGGCTATGATGCCAGCAGAAATTCCTATACAAAAGAAAAGCGTCACCACCCCTTTCCCCTTGCTGTGTATATCTTCCCCCTCCCACGCCATGACCAGGCAGCTAGAAGTGGTGATTTGTCATTCTGAGGGGTGTGAATGTTATAAGAATGTGTGTGCCCGGCTGAGACAGCTTCCCCACACACCACACACACACAGCCGCACCCGAGTACTTCACACAGGTCTTTAAAAGACCATTTACTTGGTAATGAGGCTTTGTTGTGTTTTCACCCCTACTTAGAGCCCCTGCATCTACACTCTGCACATGGATTTGGCTGGATGAATTAGCCCCCCGCTCCCGAAATTTGAGGGAGAGGAGTTGACGTGAGGTTTAAAAGAGGGGTGAACGAGGGATTGAAGACACTGAGTGGTGACCGTGATGGGGTAGACATGGAATGCAGTTTCCTTTACAAATAGGTTTATTGTACAAATCTAATTTGACATACTCGCAGACAGCAAATGCTGCTGCCTTTCCATGGTGTCTGAAAGTTTTTTTCAGGAAGTTGGGTCGACGAGCTGATCGGGTTATTTTCTTCTTTCATGTGGTGGTGATGAGTGGGTTGCAGGGCGCCTGCACTTGTGCCTCTGTCATTGGTAGCCCCCTCCATCTGAACTCCAAGGATCACCGCCCCCCAATCCACCGGTACCTGGAGGGGGCGCTGTGATGCCTAGAGTGACCAACTGGCATGGGTGCAAATTCAGGAGAGTGAGTGTAAAAATTCAGGACAAAGGGTCAAAATTCAGGACAAAAATTCAAGACAGGAGGTCAAAATTGAGGACAAAAGGTAAGGTTTAAAGACACATCAGAGAAGGTTGCGCAATAGTATATAAGTAAGTAAATAGACAACCACTAAAGTACAAGTGAAAATAAGTTTATATTAGGTTGAGACAATTGTGCACTTCATGGTTTGTCAGTATACGTGCAGCTTTAAGCAAATGTGCAGGTCTTTTTAAGGTAACAAAACCGCCCCCACCTTTCCAGCTCCCAGAGAAAACGCCTGATGCCCGTTCCGGCCAGTCTGGCCTTGATACCACCCTCCAATGGCGCCCCTCATCTTCACATAGACCCTCTCTCATGTGTATTTAATTTCTTGTATAGTGCTACTCATCCCAAATATGTGGGGCAGAGTTTTGGAGTGCGTTACAACACACACACATATTATATAGAGACAATCACTCATATAAATGGGAAAGTCCATGTATAGGAAATGTTGCTTAAGATAATGGGGCTTACAATGTGTAATCATACTTTCATCCAACATTCAGTCTTTCATGATTCATTCTGTCCTTCCATCTGTGTGCCGATCCATGTCCATATTCATCCATTTACAAACCTATCCATCACGTTTCCTTCCATCCATCTGTACACTCATCCATCCACTCTTCCACACATCCATCCATTAACTCATCCATCCAGCCATTCACCTGTTCAGTCATCCATTTACACATCCCCCTTCCTCTTTCAATTCCCCTTTCACTTAGCCATCCATCCTTCCACCCACTCATCCATCCATCTACCCATCCACTCATGAATCCATCCATTGAACCTATCTTTCATCTATCCTCTCTCTCATCCATCCACTCCTTCACTCATCTATCCATCCTTTTGTCCATCTACCCGCCCTTTCACTCACTCATCCAGCCTTACATCCACCCTTTCACTCATCCGTCCATCCATTCACCCTTTCACTTATCAATTCATTAATCCACCTTTTCACTTATCAATTCATCAATCCATTCATCAATTCATCAATCCATCCATCATTTCACTCATCCATCCACCCATTCACTCGCCCGTCATCCACCCTTTCACTCATCCATCCATCCATCCATCCATCATTTCACTCATCTATCCAGCCAGCCATCCATCCACTCACCTTTTCACATTAATTATGAGACCCATCAAGGACTGCACCCTCGCTGTAGTTCCTAAAGTGTGGGGTGGAGCAGGGTTCAATATGCCCCTGCACATAGGCAATCTGAAAAAGTGGAAGGCATGAGTCATGCATGATGCGCAGGGCCTTGACATGGGGCGACTGTGACATGGTGTTGTTTCCAGAGCTTTAAGTGGGATGAGAAAACTAGGGGGTCTCTTCAAAAGGGTGTTTGATGTAACAAAATGCGTGCCTTAAAACACATAAGCTAAAACTCTGTGCTTAATATAATGTGCCGCCTGACTGGTATTTTTGTTGCTTCTGTCATTGCATCCAGATATATAATACAAGTAACGTTACACCTACAACAAGCCAGAACTATTGGCTTTGTCAATGGTTGTTAGTTGAATAAAATAAAAAAAGCAGCAATCATGGTTGCTGTACTAAAACTATAATCCTTTCCTTTCAACTCCTTTCACCGCCTTCCTTTGGTTAAGTGGATTCTCACCTAGCAGCAGAATGGGCGTTTTTGCACTTTCATGTGACAGAATGCCCTGCCCTGGACCGAGGCTGGATGAGGCCACCACATGCTGTGCCAGCCCAGACTGACCCATTGTCATTCTGTATGGGGCAATCAGCCCCACACAGAATGATAATCGGCGGGGTGGGGCTGCTCTTGTGCTCAGAGGAGCGCGAGGCGCCCCATCAGGGAGCTGAGGCCTTTTGCAGGGGAACAGCTCTGTTCCCTTCAATGCTTAAAAGCCCCAGCGTCAGGCCTCACTCCTGGATGCATTGGTACAGATGGCAGTGGCGTCACTAGGGGGGTGCGGACCGCACCGGGTGTCACCCCATCTGGGGGGTGACACCAATTTACACTGACGAGTCTACCTGCGTCCTTTTTTTTTGTGCAAGAAGCGCGCCAACACGGCACCCCGGCCCGCCGTAGCTACGGGCACCATCCGCCATCTGCATTCTGCACGTGCACGGAATGGATGGGTCACAGAAGTCAAAGAGTCAAGGGTTTGGGTTTGCATTGTTGTTCTGTGACGAAAGTCGAAAACGAAACCGAAGCCAAATCAAACCCAGTTATGCATATACCAGGCAGGCAGGCAATGGCATCGTTGACTTACAGTTTGGTTTCACTGACACTTGCCCAGCAGTTTGGGTCCCAGGGCCAGAGGCAGTAAGACAGCGAGAGAGGGAGACAGAGGGAGACAGAGGGAGCTAGAGGGAGTAAGACTGAGAGAGAGGGAGCTAGAGGGAGTAAGACAGCGAGAGAGGGAGTAAGACAGCGAGAGAAGGAACTAGACAGAGAGAGGGAGCTAGAGGGAGTAAGATAGAGAGAGGGAGCTAGAGGGAGTAAGACTGAGAGAGAGGGAGCTAGAGGGAGTAAGACTGAGAGAGAGGGAGCTAGAGAGAGTAAGACAGAGAGAGAGGGAAACAGAGGGAGCTAGAGGGAGTAAGACAGCGAGAGAAGGAGTAAGACAGCGAGAGAAGGAAATAGAGAGAGGGAGCTAGAGGGAGTAAGATAGAGAGAGGGAGCTAGAGCAAGCAAGACAGAGAGACAGGGAGCTAGAGGGAGTAAGAGAGAGAGAGGGAGCTAGAGGGAGTAAGACAGAGAGGGAGACAAGGAGCTAGAGACAGCAAGACAGAGAGGGTGCTAGAGGGACACAGAGAGAGGGAGCTAGACGGAGCAAGACAGAGAGGGAGTAAGAGAGAGAGAGGGAGCTAGGGAGTAAGACAGAGAGGGAGACAGAGGGAGCTAGAGGGAGTAAGACAGGAAGAGAGGGAGCTAGACAGAGAGAGGGAGCTAGAGGGATTAAGATAGAGAGAGAGGGAGCTAGAGGGAGCAAGACAGAGAGAGGGAGCTAGAGGGAGTAAGACAGAGAGAGGGAGCTAGAGGGAGTAAGAGGGAGCTAGAGGGAGTAAGACAGAGAGAGAGGGAGCTACAGGGAGTAAGACAGAGAGAGGGAGCTAGAGGGAGTAAGTCAGAGAGAGAGGGAGCTAGAGGAAGTAAGACAGAGAGGGAGACAGAGGGAGCTAGAGGGAGTAAGACAGGAAGAGAGGGAGCTAGACAGAGAGAGGGAGCTAGAGGGATTAAGATAGAGAAAGGGAGCTAGAGGGAGCAAGACAGGGAGAGGGAGCTAGAGGGAGTAAGAGAGAGAGAGGGAGCTAGAGGGAGCTAGACAGAGAGAGGGAGTAAGACAGAGAGAGAGGGAGCTAGAGGGAATAAGACAGAGAGGGAGCTAGAGGGAATAAGACAGAGAGAGGGAGCTAGAGGGAGCAAGACAGAGAGAGAGGGAGCTAGAGGGAGTAAGACAGAGAGAGGGAGACAGAGGGAGCTAGAGGGAGCAAGACAGAGAGAGGGAGCTAGACAGAGAGGGAGCTAGAGGGAGTAAGAGAAAGAGAGGGAACTAGAAGGAGCAAGACAGAGTAAGAGGGAGCTAGAGGAAGTAAGACAGAGAGAGAGAGAGCTAGAGGGAGCAAGGCAGAGAGAGAGGGGGCTAGAGGGAGTAAGAGAGAGAGGGAGCTAGAGGGAGTAAGAGAGAGGGGGCTAGAGGGAGTAAGACAGAGAGAGAGGAAGCTAGAGGGAGTAAGACAGAGAGGGAGCTAGAGGGAGCAAGACAGAGAGAGAGGGAGCTAGAGGGAGTAACACAAGAGAGAGAGGGAGCTAGAGGGAGTAAGACAGAGAGAGAGGGAGCTAGAGGAAGTAAGAGAGAGAGAGGGAGCTAGAGGGAGTAAGAGAGAGAGAGCGGGAGCTAGAGGGAGTAAGAGAGAGAGAGCGGGAGCTAGAGGGAGTAAGACAGAGAGAGGGAGCTAGAGGGAGTAAGACAGAGAGAGGGAGCTAGAGGGAGTAAGACAGAAAGAGAGGGAGCTAGAGGGAGTAAGACAGAGACAGAGGGAGCTAGAGGAAGTAAGAGAGAGAGGGAGCTAGAGGGAGTAAGAGAGAGAGAGCGGGAGCTAGAGGGAGTAAGACAGAGAGAGGGAGCTAGAGGGAGTAAGACAGAGAGAGGGAGCTAGAGGGAGTAAGACAGAGACAGAGGGAGGTAGAAGGAGTAAGAGAGGGAGCTAGAGGGAGAAAGACAGAGAGGGAGCTAGAGGGAGTAAGACAGAGGGAGAGGGAGCTAGAGGGAGTAAGACAGAGAGAGAGAGAGAGAGAGAGGGAGCTAGAAGGAGTAAGAGAGGGAGAGAGGGAGCTAGAGGGAGCAAGACAGAGAGGGAGCTAGAGGGAGTAAGACAGAGAGAGAGGGAGACAGAGGGAGCTAGAGGGAGTAAGACAGAGATAGGGAGCTAGAGAGAGCTAGACAGAGAGAGGGAGCTAGAGGGAGCTAGACAGAGAGAGGGAGCTAGAGGGAGTAAGACAGTACCTAGCGCCGTACATTTCGACAGAGGTGGTCCATGCGGTAAGTCGTGAGGGGGTGACACCATGAGTTACCCGCACCGGGTGACACCAACGCCAGTGACGCCACTGACAGATGGGCTTGCGCAGGGGGGGGGGGACAAGGAGAGGCGCTCCGGGGGGGGGGGCAAGCCCCCCTCCTTGCCCCCCCCCCCTGCGGACGCCCATGATAGCGGGGTATGTACCTGAGGAGACGTGGGGCAGGGCAAGGCAAACACTGCCACTCACAATAGGCAGCATTGGAAAAAAATGTTTAAAGCCTTGTAGAGAAAATGGAGCCAAGAGGTTGCTTAGGAGGAACATTTCTGCATTCCAGATAGCCAAACCAGGAAGAAAAGCAATTCCACATTTGGACATTGTTCCCTTCTCCGAGCCACGGCTAAACTGGCAAACATACACCGAAACCAGATATGACTGAATGACTGAACCCCCCCCCTCAAAAACAAAAAACTTTGCTTAGTATGCTCACAGGTCTATCAAAACGGGAAGCCATGTATTCTTTTGACACCCCACACTCATCTAAGGAGTGGGACTGAATGGATTTTAAATGGGCGCTACCAGGCTTTTCCATAAAGCACAGTAAACAGGCTGGACCACAAAAACTATTGATGGAGACTGTTGCTGTTAGGTTCAAAGTTCTCATCACTGAAAGCAAGTCCCAGCCTCCTGCCCCTCGAGGAGCAGATCTTGAGTTAGCAGCCAGCAAAGCTCGGAGGATCAGATCGTGCAGGGAGAGTCCCTGCAGGGGATCTTGGCTGAGAGAGAAAACTGGGTGTAACTGTTGAGACCCAGCGTAAGCCTTCATTGCTGCACAATGTTATTAATTTCACCCAAGGCACCCTTTCACCCACTGCCTAATCTCTTCGACTCCTCACAACACTGTTACCCTGCGCATTATCCTCTCCAACTGCACCCATCACATCCCACCCTCAGGCTCCAAGCACTTATCCCGCCATGTCAAAACACATATCATCCCGCCAGTGCTGCCACCACCCACGCACCTTCACAGCTCAGACTTACAATCTCACCCAGCCTTGGCTCCATAGTGCCCAGTCTGCACTGCCTCTGGTCGATAACTTCCCTTAATTTAAAAAAATATGGTGTGGAACAAACTGGGCCTTTTTGATGAAGGATTTGGAAAGGGCTCAGGGGGCCGGGGAGGGATTCTTGGGGGTTTTAGGAGAGCCTGGGGTAAGACTTGATATTTGATATTTATAGACACTTGTATAGCGCGACTATCGCTCCGGAAGGAGCATCTTGGCGCTGGGCAAGCAGAAGAACCAAAGTGGAGAGGCGAGGATCAGATGGCTGCAAGAACCGCAGAGTCAGGCTGGAGGAAGATCCAGGTCTTCAAGAGTTTCCTGAACTGGCTTTCTGTGGGGGCGTGCCTAAGGTTAAAGGGGAGACCGTTCCATACCTTTGACGCCAGGAATGAAAAAGTTTTGCCACCTTTAGTTTTTAGTTTTATTCTAGGTATGATAGCCAAATTAGCTTCAGATGACCTCAGGCAGCGCGATGGAATGTAGCGACGGAAGCGCTTGGCTAGATAGAGAGGGCCAGTGTTCCTAGTGGCCTTAAAGACCGTGACAATGAGTTTAAAGAGAACTCTCTTGTGAAGAGGAAGCCAATGCAGCGTGTTGAGGGCTGCAGAGGCCGAGGACCTTTTTGGAAGTTTAAGAACAAGCCTGGCTGCTGCGTGTTGGACACTTTGCAGTTTCTTTAGAGAAGACTTCTTTATTCCTGCCAGGAGGCCATTACAATAATCCAGCCGGGAAAGGATTAAGGCCACCGCGACTGTTTTCCTGGCAGAGATGGGGAGGAAGTCAAAGAATTTCTTCAGCTGTCTGATGAGGTTGAAGCAGCACCCTGCTGTGATGCGCACATGGTCATCAAAACTCAAGGAAGAGTCAAATTGGACACCTAAGTTGCGGGCCGAGGAAACCGCACTAGGCGGTGCTTCAGAGTTTTGAGGCCACCAATCCTTTGGTGAGAAAAGGATGTCTTTGCCTAGTGGTATTATTTCAGTTTTAGCGCTATTGCACTTAAGATGGTTAAGGTTAAGCCAGGAAAAGACTTTGGAAAGGCAATTCTGAAATCTAAGGGCGGCGTCAGGGTATTTTTTATCAATGGTGACGACTAGTTGGGTGTCGTCAGCATATGATGTTACGAGGATGCCGTGGGATTCAATCAATGTAAGAAGGGGGGCCATATATATATTAAAAAGGAGGGGGCTAAGTATGGACCCCTGGGGCACACCAGATGTAACAGGTCTTTCGCCAGAAAGAAAAGGGCCAAGTGAAACTGTTTGTGTTCTGTTGGATAGGAATGATGTAATCCATATTAATGCAGTACCCGACACCCCAATCTTGCGCATTCTGTTAATAAGGATGGCGTGCGAGATGGTATCGAATGCTGCGGTTAAGTCGAGCAGGATGAGTACAGCTTGTCTCCCTTCATCCTGCAGGAACTTAATGGTGTCCGATAGCTCAATCAATGCAGTTTGTTGAGTGGCCAGGGCGAAAACCTGATTGCTGTGGGTGTAGAATGTAATTGTTTTCCACAAAGGCTTTTAATTCCTCGTGGACCAGCTGCTCGGTGATTTTGCCTAGTGCCGGGAGTAGGGAGATGGGGCGCATATTAGATAAATCTGTAGGGGATTTGTTTTGCTTTTTCATAAGGGGCTTGACTATGGCCTTCTTCCAATCAGCGGGAACAATGCCAGAGCTGAGAGATTCATTAACAATGGCATTGATGGAGGGGTTGACGGCCTCGATGAGGTGGTGGAGAATAATCGGAGGGCAGGAGTCCGTAGGGGCTCCCGATCTGCAGGTCATGATGGCCTTCTGTGTTTGTAGCAGAGAAACTGCAGTAAAATTGTCAAGTGGAGGTAGTGTAGTAACGGCATCTTGCGTATGAATTAAGGGAGGTGGAAAGTCTTTGTGAATGGTATTTATTTTATCAATAAAAAAATCAGCTATTTGATCGCAAAGGGTTTGAGATGGAGGAATTGCAAGTGTCAGGGCCTTGGGATGGGTGAAGGACTTGACTATATTAAAGATGATCTGTTGTTTCTGTTTAGCTTCCTCTATAGCTGAAGTAAAGAACTCCTTTTTGGCTTTTTTTATATTGGAGAGGTATTGTTTCCTCTGTAAGATGTAAAGGGATCTGGAAGTGTCATCATAAGTTTTCCTCCACTCTCTTTCAAGGACCCTGCATTTAAGGTGACATTCGGTGAGGGCCTCGGTATACCAGGGGGCATTGGGTTTTCTCTTGCGATGAACTGATTTTAGGATGGTTGGGTTGGAGAAAGACGAAACCACTCTGTCAATCCAGAAGTGGAGATTTTTAGAATCTTGAGATACGTCTCCGACAATAGTAGGAAGGGGAGCAAGGGGCCGGGGATTTAACATAATGCGAAAACTTGCTACTCCCAAGCAGGATTACTGGCTCTTCTCTTCAAAGAAGTGCCAGGGCAGTCCAAAAAAGTAGCACCCTGTAGAAAAACCTTTTCCATGAGACAAAACGATTGTGGGCTGGTGTCTTCCAAATTTGGAAAGACAGCATTTAAAGATTCACTTAGGCTAGCTTTAATTCAGATACTCAAAGCTCATGGGCCCAGATGGCACTCCCTGTGGCGGGGGCTACATTATGCACCAGAAGTGATTAGGGTACCCATTGAATAGTAATGCCACATCTGGAAATTCAACAGTACCTGCCCACGTAAAGCGCCATCTGTGGCAGCTCACTCTCCATTCGCCACATAGCGAGGTGACGTGCTTGCCTTCCTGACGCACTGTGGTTAGTACCTTTTTCCACTTCCTCTTTCCGTGCAGTTTCATTTCCATCTCCTAGCGTGACAGCATTAGCCGGGGCCATCAGCCGCTTGTGGTCTGCAATCGCTAACCTCTTTCACACCATACCAGCTTTCGTCATTGCCTGTCTCGCCCAATCGCCCTCAGAATTTGCATCTAGGTTTCTCTGTATTTCACGAGTAAGCATTAAAAACACCACCCTTCTGTGTACCTGGTTATATGCATTTTATAGCGTGGCTTAACTTTACAGCACTCCTGAAAGTGGCCTTCCTAGAACAATAAACCAAAATTATAATGTACATCTCTTTCACCAAAACAGAATTCATATTGCAGTACTGTGAGAAGTTGCCCCATTTTGGACTTCCTACACTAAAGGCCACATTTCGCAGGAACATAAGGACCTCTGGTGCAACTTTAATTTAGGTGACAAGGTGACTACCATAGCGTCTGTGAGGTCACAGCTGGCAGCCATTCAGTCCCAAAGCACTGAACTATGGACATAGTCCTTGGAGTAATAGAAACTTGCATCCCTGCATTTTGATTAAAACATTGAAGAGACTATCTGCATGCGAAGGGGTAGTCTAAAATTCCTTGACAGTCAAGACGACCCTCTAACCCACAACAGCTTTCCAAACTTTTCATATTGGTGACACACCTTTTTGTGAAAAAAAATTCAGGGACACGGTAACGCGAGGAAGCGCCGCAAGTGAGCCCGAACCACCTACGGTGGGTTCAGGCCCCACACCCCACACAAACATACCCCACCCCACACACAACACACACACAACCCCGCCACACACAACCCCACACATACCACCCCAGACACCAACCCACACACCCCCCACATACACCCCACACAACCCCCCCCACACAACCCCCCCCACACACACACACCCACACCCCACCCACACACACCCCACACACACACAACCCCACACACACAACCCCCCACACACACACACAACCCCCCCACACACACACACAAATGCAAGTGTCCGTCTGTAACACAACTGGTGCTCATTTAAAGCGCTCTGATACCTTTGGCTCTAGTTTGCTCAACAAAAAAAGTTTGGCAAAAGCTGCATGGTAAAGCGTAAAGGATGTTTTCTACCATTATTTATTAACGTAATTGCTTTCTTAGAATTACTCCTTGAGGACCCCCCTTTCTCCCTCCCGCCCCAATCATACTTCTGCAGATGTCATCTAAAGCGCAGCCTCTTTTAGGCAATCTTGTATTCCCTGCAGTCCATCAGGGGTTAAAACATCTGAAATAGCAAGCAAGGATGAAACCACGGCATGAAAATCCGTGGTTTCATCCTGCCTTCCACACTTGCTCAAACTGTGTTATCTTTAGCAAATCCTTTCATCTTATTCTCTGTCCATCAACACCTTTCCCTACACAGGCTAGGAAGTGCTTAGAAACACGAATTGGACGCTGAATGCTGACCCGGATGTAGCTTTTCTGCCTAACGTCTGGCTTTACCTGCAGGAGTGACACCTCCCCTTTCATTGGCTTGATAATATTAATGGAGAGTGTTGAGCCAGGTTAACAACACATTCTGATACACATGTGACGGACCGAGTTCAGCAGCCATGCCCACGCTGGACCATCCTGCAGGAGATGCATCATGTGGTGCGTGGATTATTGCTCATAGGTGACTGACTAAGAGAAAGTAGATTAGTGCCTGTAAAAGCCATCTTCTGCGTACGTGGGTGAACCCACGCTGCTTCCACACAGGCTCGTCAGTTTATGCACGTCCCCCCACCCTGCCCACACATGACATGCTATGGGGGCACTGTACATGGCACTCACTGGCCATGATTGACCAACCCTGGCTGCCGTTTCAGGAGGGGCGAGGCGGGCAGCGGCACTGTACGGGCAATGAGTGACCCCAGAGTGTCCTTACAGGAGGACGAGTGGGGGGGGGGGGGGGGATTAGCAGTGAATGTGTCATGAGTGACCCCAAGCCTGCCCTTATAGGAGGGATGAGATGGGACCCTGTATGTGTTCAGTGGTCATGAGTGCCCGGAGGGTTGCCTTATACGGGAGATGAGGTGGGCATCAAAGGGTTTCAGCCCCCACCCCCATTGGCATCAAAGGGCTTCAGCCCCCACTCATCCCCCTCCCCCCCCCCCCTCGTGTGTGGCAGCCCGGGACCGTTCACAGCCGCACCCGAGCACTTCACAGGTCGTTAAAGACCTTGTGCATGTTAATAGGGCTTTGTTGTTGTTTCACAAGCCCCTGCAGCTCGACTCTGCTGATTCCCGGCAGAAGTAATCTCATCGCGCGCCACACAGTAATGTGTCGCGACACACAGTTTGGAAAGCTGTGAATGCCCACTTTTCTGCACTTTCGATGGAACCCCTGGATTTGTTCTGCACGTAAAGGGATTTAAGCCTAAAATACAAAGCTCGAAGGAGGATAAGCTACGTAGATATTTTTTTTTTGCAGTATCTAAAAGTATATGGGACTTGCATGCATGTAGCATCCTTCTTACACAAAGGCCGGAAAATGAGTTGAAAAAAACTTATTTCGGAACATGCCAAACTCCTGATGAGTCAGACAGAGTACCATCAAGTCATAGTAGGACATGGGGGTCTGAAGATGGCACTTTCTTGAAGAGAACCCACAGGCCATTCCCCACCTACCCTTCTCTCCACGGTCAAATGTGAACAATCATTTAATGTGTGAAGCAGCATCTCCTAGAAAGCACAAGGACTCGAGTCAGTTTTTTTTTTGTTATAGTTATGATGCCTTACTCTCCTTATCTGGCCCTTAAAGAGGCTACACCCAATCAGAGGTAACAAGCGCTATATAAATGCAAACCTTTTTTCCCTCTTCTTTCCGTCCGCTATCCTTTTGAATCCAAATAACTGACTAATCTATCCACCACTCAAATTACTTTCATATTTCACTATACTAATTCAACACTAATCATTTATGGGTTCCGCAGTACCATGCTACTCGCCGAAAAAGCGCTTTGACGCCTCGTCAGAGGTAGTAAGCGCTAAATAAATTACAATACAATACAATACATCTAGCCATCTAAAGTATGGAAAGTCTCCGTCCCTCTCTTCACCAGTCCTAAAATGTCGGGCGTCATGTTGAGAGCTGCCTGACCCGCAGGACATGGAGCACCCGCAATTACCGACCTCCAGGAGGAGTCCAGGTTTAAGCCTCATTCCCCCACCAGGGATGCTGCCTTCACAAGTGGAATCCTCCAGCGGTCTAACATGGAGGTTACTGGGCCAGATGAAGACCTAGGGCGATGTTGTGAGGCTCCTCGGACCATCTGCTCCTTAGAAGAGGGGCCACTTCCGCGTCTCGGTGAAGTTTTGAAGCCTTCGAAGGGGTTGCCAAACGGTTACCTGTGCGCCATCCAAACAGGAGACTGGTGTCCTCACCCCACCACTTCCCTTTGACTAAACCGTGTGGTCCTGGACTTATCACGTCACGCCCCTTCACCTGATGAATATAATTAGGAATAGGCCAAACACCAGTATCTTGTGCTATAGAACAGTGTTTCTCAAACTCGGGTCCGCGGACCCCCAGGGGTCTGTGACACATTCCCAGGGGGTGGTAGGAAACAGTTGTAAAAGCACAGAAAAGTTTCTTGTATAATTAGCAGCTTTCCAGCAACAATTAAAGTGTCAAGATAATGCCAGTGATTAATGTACCTGCTGGAGCATGAGGAGAGTTTTGTTCAGTGGCAGCTTTGACTTAACTAATGTAGCACAGAGGGTTAATGTCTACTGCAAAGAACGTGTAACATGCATTTTAAAAAGCAGTATTTTATGTGCATAGGTTCGTTGTTACTGCTTTTGTCACAGAGATTCTTTCGTTACCGTGCACTTCATAAGTGACAATAGTAATGTAGCAGAGGGACCTATAAACTGTCATCAAAGAGCTGCTAGCAAACTGCATGGTACCAGTTAGTAACTTATGTTTTTTCCCAGTCATTCATTATCCTGATGCTGCTAAAAAGATTTATTTGGGTGGCAATACATTTTTAATGTTGAAGTCAGTGCTAGCCACTGTGTTATGTTCTGAATGCTGAGTTTGTGCTTTTCCAGACCAAGCTCTCTTTAAACATTTTATATACACACTGATTTACATGTATGATTCAATGTCTCTAAGTGTGTGTGATGTAAAGCCTATGACATCCTACAATGGTATGAGAGATGCTATGAAATACATGTGACAGAGGGGCTATTACTGCAATATAAAATACTAAGGGCCAGATGTACGATCCGTTTTTATATGCGCGAACGGGTTCGCGACCCCGTTTGTGCATGCAAAAAACCTATTGGGCCATGTACATAGCCTATTTCGTGAGTCGCAATTTGTTTGCGACTCTCTAAATAGGTTTTGCATCTTGCTATTTGGAAGGGGAATTCCCTTCCAAATAGCGAGTCTCAAAACCATATACAAAGGTTTTGCGGTCACAAAACACTCGCAATTACCACCTACTTCAAGTAGATGATAATGCATTTGCAAATGGGAAGGGGTCTCCAGGGGACCCCTTCCCCTTTGCAAATGCATGCAAAATATTTTTTTAAGGGCAGGCAGTGGTCCCATGGACCTCTGCCTGCCCTTAGAAAATGAAACGAAAACTTTTTTTTTTTTTTTTTTTTAATGCATGGTAAACGGGCTGCACTTTTTTTTTTAAACTGCTTTATTTAAAAGCAGTCCCAGACATGGTAGCCTGCAGAGCCCAGCAGGCCACTATACCTGGGAGGGCTGGCATTCCCAATGGGCTCGCAAATTGCGAGAGGCTCATTAATATTAATGAACCTCGCAATTTGCGACCCCATTGGGAATCCCAAACAGTGTTAAACACACTGTTGTACATTTCATTTAGCGACTCGCGATTTGCCACTCGCAATATGTTGCCAATTGCGAGGCGCTAAATAAAATGGTCGTACATCTGGCCCCAAAATCCTTAGGGGCAGATTTACAAGCCCCCTGCGCCTCTTTTACGCCGCCTTTTGTGACGCAGCGACGGCGCAAAAGATGCGCCATGGTGCGGGGTATTTACAACGTGACGCATCTCCCAGATGCGTCACGTTGTAAAGCCCTGCGCCAGAAGAAGGAGTTACATCGCAGGGGGGGGGGGGGGGGGGGGGGGATTCGGTGCAGGAACTCCTCCCAAAAGTGGCTGAGTGAATTCTATAAGATTTCACTCAGTCACTTTTGGGCCCATGCTGCGTCAAAACCCTGCGCCTGCTTGAAGCAGGCATAAGGATTGACGCAGCACTGTGGAGATAGGGCCCCCCCAGAGCATTGCTGGAGCTGCGTCGCAACTCCAGCAATAAGCCACTTATACACGCATCTGTGCCATTTTTGCCCCATGGTGCGCCGCATCCAGTGTGGCGGAGCGCGGCGCACAATAACTGGCGCATCCCTGCTGATATGCAGGGATGCGCCAGTTATTGCAAATCTGCCCCTTAGTACTTTGAGTATTTGTCTTGTGTGCACTTTTTTCGAATTACTGTTTTAATATTTGAAATTTAACTCATACAAATTGCTTGGGGGTCCCCGGCTTCCAGTGGTGACTCAATGGGGGTCCCCAGGAGTCAAAAGTTTGGGAACCACTGCTATAGAACATTCGGAAACACCCTGCGTCATATGAAGGTGCTCAGTGCAGGGTCCAGCGGATGTGTGGGGGACAAGAGGTGGGGGCAGGAAGTGATCCTCGCCAGAAAGGCAACACTCGACAATTCTAGCTCAGCAGGAAATGCCATGACCGACCACAACAGACAGCATACAATTAAAAGTATACATTTAGAACACCGAACAAATTGCAAGCAGACAGCGTTGCTCAATGCAGGTTTTTTTTTAATAAACAAGAGTTCATTTGGAAAAAGGCAATTTTAACGTCGAAAGAAAGACGAAAACAAACTTGTGTAGTGCGGAGAGAACATAAAAGGGTGGGTGTAGATAAGTGCAGCTCAGAAGGCTTCTCCAATCCGGGCGGGGACCCAAGAACGGAACTTTTAGGAGCCGACAGAATGTACAGAAGACACAACTTTTCCCACGAGAGGCTCGTGGGCCCAGTTTCCGAGCTTACCCGGGTTGGAGGGGCTGGGGAAGGAGGTCGAGGGCTACGAGCTGTAAACTTCCCTCCACACGGAAGAGTCATCGGACAAGCAGGAGGCTGGCCACATCTCAACTGAAAGATGTGCATGGGGCTGGGGTCTGCTGCTTTCTCAAGCCACGTACCGCACATGACCCCAGAGAAGCCAAATAATTCGGGGGGGGGGGGTTCTTCCATGTCCCCCCCCCCCGCACTCCCCTAACTCGGTGCGATCACATAACCGTGTGAGTCTCCGTCGGTGCTTTCCTTCTCCCTCAAAGCCCCCTGTAACTCCGAGCTTTCCCATGACCCCCTCAGCCCCCACCACCGACTGCATGCTCTCCCACTCCACTCCGAGTCCCTGCACTCCGCGCCCCCCCCAGACCCTCAATGTCACCCTGAACTCTCCCAAGCCCCCACCCACCTCGCAGCCCGCCTACCTGGACTTCCACAGTTCCCCTAATACAATGTTCTCCCATGGTTCATGGATTCCCCTCACTCTGCCCCCCCTCCCCCAACACTGTGCCCTGCCCCACCTTTGGGAGACACCCCAAACTGTGCTCTCCCGTAAAAGTCTGAGCTGCTCACTTGGGGCCAGGAACCCCTAGAACTGCGGACTCTCCCGGAAAAAGGCCCCGGAGTCCTTCGAGTTTGGTGCTGGCCCATCACCCTCAATGTCTCCCACTACTCTGCCACCAGCCATAGTGGGCACACCTTGTATAGAGCACCCTCGAGACCATGGGGTTCCCCCCCAACCCCGTCTTCAAAGGGCCTCATCCAACTTCCATGAACTTTCGAGACCCTCATTATTCAAGGCGCTACACCGACCGTCTGGGACCTCCAGGAGCTCCCCTAATCACCAGAACGCTGTTCTCTCCCACAAATTCTGGGAGCACCGGAACTCAGGGTGCCCCTATGACCCTCAAGCAGACAGTTACTCTGTATTCCCATAATCCCCTGGACCCTCCATAACCATGGTGCCTTCTTAAGCTGCTCTCATAGCCAACAAATCTGCCCCCCAACCACCAGGGCACCCAAGAACTATTGGGGCACCCTCTTAACCCCCATTTGCTTTCCTCAGGGCATCCCCGAGCATTTGTGACCCTCATGGTCCCCTGAGATCCCTCTGCCCCCAATAACCTGTGAACTCCATGTGGCATGGGGACGCTCCCTGACCCATAATGTCCGTTGTGATGCTCAACCTCACATACAGTGATGGTTTCCTTACGATCCCTGCCACTTCCTTGTGTTCCTCGTGACTTTGATTACTGCTTCCTTAAGGATCCCCATGGCCATTCGTGCTCCCACTGGACTAGCTGTGTTCCTATTACAGCCATGGTTGTACCTTGAAGCACCTCCAGAAAGTACCAACCATGATTGTACTTCAAAGTACCTCCCCTGCCCAAAATGTCTGACACAGACGCTGTAGACTGGTCCCTCTCTGAGAGTGCGTTGGACAGCATGCCAGCACTGCCAATCCAAGCATCCATCAAATAATCTTTTAAAGGGGGATATTGCTTCCTAATCTGGCCCTTGGGCCCACCCCATACATTGCTGTATTACAACCCTAATGCTTTCCCTCCTCCGGTTCAATATGGAAGCAGTAGGGCACACCAATGGCCAGGGCCACTCCGGGTTCCCCCGGAGGCACAGGAAGTTTCCAGATGATAGACTGGAGGAAAGTGAACCTGGATCGCAAAGGGGTGTGGGGGGAGGTGGAGATCAAGAGAAGAGTTGAAGACATATTAGAATTAACCTGTGAGGCTTACAGAGCAAATAAATCAACAAGACCAGAGGAACACGCAGAGCACAGAAAGAACACAGAAGAACAGAGCCAAGAGAGTAACCCACGAAAAGAGAGGTTTGAAAAATGAAAAGTACAGTCATAAATTTGACCCGTGGATAGATTGATAAACAAATGCATAGTTATTTTTATCATAAATAAAAAGGTCTCTCAATCCTATGCAGACATCTTCATTTAAAATTGTGAAAAGAACCTGTCCAT
Organism: Lissotriton helveticus; assembly: GCF_964261635.1. Taxonomy (NCBI): domain Eukaryota; kingdom Metazoa; phylum Chordata; class Amphibia; order Caudata; family Salamandridae; genus Lissotriton; species Lissotriton helveticus. Next base: position 1,458,640,244 of record NC_136057.1, read on the forward strand.
TTCATTGAACTGTGGAAATGGTGCTACTTCTATACTGCATCTTCAGATTCTTTTTGTGTACAGCTACTAGAAAAAGAGCATCAACACGTTTTGGCCTTCATGGGCAAATATGAGACTAAACCCCTTCACTAGGAAACATTAGAAGAAATCAAAATGCACAGCAATGAGGGTGGCAGACATATCTATAACAGGGTGCAGTAATCAGCCAACATTCACTGTAGCAGGGTACAGACAAATTAAATAGCTTGACTTTGAGATATTAATGCAAAACAGTCTAAATAAGGACATTTTAGAATAACTTGCCCTTAAATGGTTCCAACTCGCATTTTATTTAGAAGCATAGAATTGTTTGTTTTTTCAAAAACCAATCGTTTTACTCTCTGCTTCTGACCTCTTTAATTTAGTGCAAGCTCAAAGCAAAAAGGAATCCCATTTAAAGGAGCGTCCAATTTTTAGCAATCAATCCCTTGCAACGTAGGTTAATAAAGAATAGGACAAATTAATTACAGGCTTCGCCATCAAGTGACGACGACAGCAGAGCCGAAGATGTATGTGTAGGACTGAGACAACTTCCATACATTTACGTACAAATATATACTTTCATTTGTTAAACCATCAACTGGTTTGTTTTGTTTATTATTTTAAGAAAAGTTCCATCTTGTCCTTCTGTGGGTGCAGTTCATGAGTTTTTTCCCCCTCTGTCATGCAGTCCTTTGTACGTACTCTTTCGGTCTCAATTAGTTCTTTGCTGTGAAAACCTTTGGCACGTGTGTTGCAATAGAATTAACCTGCAAACTCTCATCCGGGCACAGTTGCCAGCTCCCTATATTAAATTTCTTCCTAGGCTTACATGAATGTGCCCTGTTCCAAACTCATGCCCCAGCTCGGGTGCTCTAGTCCAACCTCACTTACTTAAGTGCTGTATCAAACAGACCCTTGCACAGGAGCCAGAGTGCAGCGCCAAGCCCAAGAGCAGTCTTGTCAACGTTCCCTTCCAAACTCACTTCCAGACACCAGTGCTGGTGCGAGTGACAAAACCATATTCCAAGCTTGCATACCGGTGCTGGTACACAAATCCCATTCAAAACCAAAACACGGCCACGGATACCCAAGTTGCATCACAAACCCATAACTCTACTCAGGTGTCCCAGATTCACCCCAAACTCGATTGTGTGTGTGGGTGTCTAAGACCCATTCCAAACACATACCCTGCCACAATGCCCCAAACTCAGCCTAAATAAATAAGGCCCACAAAGCCAGATGATGGGAGATGCCAAGCTGTAGGGGACTCCATGAACATAGAGGCACTGCAGAGAACTCTAGGTGGGAAGCTGACCTTTCCAGATGGTGAATATATTCCACATTTCTGCTGCAACACAAGCCCTGCAGGCATGGGTGCCTGGCCCGCTTCAGAAACAGTCCCACAGAATCTACGGAGTCTAGCTTGATCAAAAGAGGGGAAAAGTGTCTAAAACTGACCTCCCCAATCCACCCTGAAACTGAAAGCCGGAGGCATGGGCCATTTCACCCTGCTTCTCCCTCGGGGTCGGGGTGCCTGCAACAGACCAGACCACTGTGAACGGGTTTCAGCATTCCGGGCTCTGCCTGCACGCTGCCCAGCACGGCTCTCGGTGGCCGGAAAGGGGCGAGCCCAGCTTGGAACCAGTCACACATTCCTACAAGAGGAAACGTTGAACTTCGAGCCTGAGCTTGGGGACGGTGGTTCCTTCCGGGCCCGAAGACAAGCAGACATGCCATGCAACGGGACGTTCAGCTGTGCTGGTATGCGCACTCACTGGGCGTGGGGGCACCTGTTGGCCAAGACGCGTGCTGCAGGGGGCATCCGTCATCCTTGGAACGTGCTGGTATTTAGGGGCACATGTTGCTGTTGTGCAAAGGGGAGGCGCGCAGTGGAACTGCCTACCCCACGCCCTGATATCCCCCCAAGTGCAGTGGTATTCTAGAACTGCCCAGCTGCTTGGGGCTCCCACACCAGGCCCGCTCCGGGCACACGTGCCAAGCGACGGCTGCCATGCAGCGTAACCTATTGAGCAGGGGGCTCAACTTAACCCGGTGCACCCCGTCACGGCTGCCTCCCGCCAACTGGCTAAGACACCCCACGCCGTGCCACACCTTCAAGCAGTCCTGGCTTTTAAAACCCACTTGGCATGCTGGAATTTGTCGTTTGCCATTTTCCAGGACAGCAAGGGATGTTTAATTTACATTTTATTTTTTAAAAACAGCATTAACTGAAGGTTCCGTGGGCCATGGCGACACCGGAAGCTCTTCACGTGTCGAGGCCACCACCCTCTGTTGCTCCGGACATCTGCCGGCCCGGTGTACCCCCGGGGGCTGCCTGACCACAATGAGTTCTTGGCTCCATCTGCAGCACAGACGCCGCTCGAAGGAGTGAAAGGTTGGGATTCTCGTCAGCGCGCCTGGAAAGCCCTCAACGCCCCCTCAGACCCTCGCCGGCCTTCAAAGAGAGATGTGCTTCCAATTAAATAATGAAAAGCAGGCTCAGAGCGTGACACTGCACGAAGGGAATGAACGGCGGGGGCGTCGGGCGAGCACACTTGCACAACCCGAGCACACTTCCTTCCGCTTTCCGCCCTCAGAGAGCGAGAACTGACCCACCCCCACCCACCCGGAGAGGCATACATGACAAAACAGAAGAACACAAGCAAATATCGCGATAAACACTCTCACGTACAAAAACAATAAATAAATAACTTAGTCTGGCCAGGCCCGTATACAAGGCTGATCCATTACAGAAAAGTTTCTTGTGGCAGGGAGATGGGCCTCCACCAATCCCCTGCCAGAGCCACAAGATCTCCAGGGTTCGCCGCCAGCCGTGTCCCTCCTCTCTGTTCATGGTGCTCTGCGCCTCAGGGATCCAGCTGAGCTTACGGCACAAGTGGAGCAAACCATACGAAAAGCGCGTGTAGACCCTACCAGTGCTCGTCTGCTTCGGGCTAAGCCCTGTAGGACCTTGAGGACTTTACCAGTCAAGCCTTCCATGGGTCATCCTGGACCGCACAAACCCTACAGTGCAAAATCTGAACAAATGACCCAGAGCCACCCTTCATCCCCCTCCTTGGGTTGGAACTTTTAGCCCGGAAAGGAAGAGAAGGATGGAAACGTTCCACTCCCTTTTGGTCTCAGTACATAAAGCTCTGTGGGTTGGTCCATCGTTAGGTCAAGAAACAAGGTTTTAGATCTCCTAGTCTGTACCCCTTACATAGGCGCTCCTCAGGTTGAATCTGTGCTCAATCCAAAAACCAAGAGGCATCGCCACCTTGAATGGTCCTACAAGGGTTCTCCTGGACTCTGGTTTAGGCTTTGTCCATAAACAAGACGGAGGATCTCCAATGTTAGGGATTTGGCTCATTCCAAAGAATATGACAGAAATAGGAGCTTCCCCAATCCGTAGGCCTTGTGTGAGAGGCGTATCTCACTTTAGGTTCGGACACAACCCCAACAAAGGTTCGCCGTGTTCAAAACACAACCCTACAAGTGGCTTTCCTCCTCTTCTAGAGATCTGTTGAGTCCAGGGATAAATTTCAGGAGCCTTTTGCGAAAACTTTTGTGCTTGGATTTTCTGGGTGGAGCCACATAGCTGCTCTGCTCTCGCGGCTTATCCCAGCTGCGTGTGGGTCCCCCATTGGTAGCACACTTCATGCTGGAGCTGCGGATTAGCGTGGGCCGGTTGGGGTGGTTGTTACTGCTGTTAGCCTTGCAGTGGAGAGCAGGGACCTCCTCCAGGGAGTCGACTGAGTCGAAGTAGCAAGTCTGGTACAGGGGGTCCTCCTCGCAGGCACTGCTGAGGCAGCTAGCACTGCTGCACGTGCTCCCGGCAGAGAGGAAGTGCCTCAAGGACTCAGGTCCACCATAGATGCTCGTCCCATAGATGCAGGAGCGCACAGACTCCAGGGTCTCATAGACACTCGGATCCTTGGCGACAATCCCTAGGAGAGAACACAAATGTTTATTTAGTATTATAGTTTCACATACCAAAAGCAACGATCGAGAGGCCAGAGTGGCCATTGAGTACAACAGGCAGTCAACCAGAAAGGTACCTGAGATTTAGTAACATGTTGTCCGAGAGAAAAGAGTTGAACTTCCACATGCTTGAAAAGGCTTCTCCTATAGCCCCACCATACCAATTCTCGAAATCTTTATACTAAGACCCATTTCATCTTCTCCACTGGAAGCACCAGCTACCCCAGCCTCTGCACAGAATGCCCCTGTTCACCTCTTCATCTGCAAATAACTCTCCCTCCTCTTAACTGAAGGCCCTCACTTCCAGTGCCAACAATGGTAGCTACAACCTTCCCTCCAACCGCTGCACAGCTCCAGTGTTACTATTTCACCAAATAAAATAACAGAAAAAAACAATAAATGGATAACTGCCAAAAGGACACCTTATTCCAGGTCCGAGCATTCAGTTAGCAGATCAACGCCTTCTGGGACGTGGAGTTTTTGTTTAGTTCACTCAAACTCACTGGGATATCGCATTTAAAATCATTGATTTGTGAGAGGAAAGCCAATGTCTGAAAACAAGGTATTCTCACAACATCTCTGGGACCCTTAACCACTTTAGCAGCTGCTGAGGAAGCCTTCAACTCCACCCTCTGCTCAATGAGCGTCACTTCCCAGGATCCGCCCCGGCACATGAATCCCCAATTCCATCCCAGGCACATGAATGCCATTCTCTGCTGTACATGAACGTACTCCATCTCAAGCTCCTGCCCACAGCCGATTATTCCTGATAGATTAAGCCCGCCTACCTAATCACAAATTAGGAAATTTGCCCTCTACCACCCTTGCCACAGGAAGCCTCCTACCAACAACCCTTGAATAGGAAGTATGGAAGCTGCCCTCAAGATGTAACCGTAGGCAAGAACCCAAGAACTCCCCCTTCCATAGTGAAGTCTCTTCCTACTGCACAAAACTATAGCTCTGTCTCCTGCACAGGAGGCCCCTCCTTACCATGGACTAAGCGCTGCTCCTGGACCATCAAAGATTGGTATTCTCCCCATTTTTCATAAAGAGTTTGCTAGAAAATAATAAGAATACATCATTAAACACAATACACCAAAATCAGGACAAGTAGCATGCCTTCCCTTTCACTTGCGGTACAAAAAGGGGTGGTGATGGACGGAGCATCTGAACCAATCAAACACTCACACCCAGTCAACAGATCTGGGTTTAATCCTAGGAAGCTTGTTTCCGGTCCAGGGAAGGCATGGCTTGGCAGTTCAGGCTGGACTGTTCCCATGAGGCACAGGGTCAGACTGATTTGCATATGGCCATGTCTGAACTGGGGTGGCAGAGTGGGCTAAAGAACGGTGATGGATTAATCCCAGATCTGCTGACTGGGTGTGAGTGTTTGATTGGTTCAGATGCTCCGTCCATCACCACCCCCTTTTGTACCGCTTCCCTTTCACTAGAGCAGCCTCCCCATAATCCCAGTACAATATGAAACAGAGAGACACTCTGACACAAGACGCTCTGGTCCCACAAACTAAAAGCTAGATGCTACCTGCCCCGATTGGTCTGTCTCCTACCTTCAGATACTGCAGCCGAGCTTCCAGCTCCGTCCGTCGTATTTCTGTGCCGTACAAGGTCTCCAACCTGCAAGATGAATAACACGGCAAGCATTTTAATTCTGTGGGGAATATTCTCACCACACAGCGAGTACCCTCGCACATAAGCGTCAAAGATGTGTGCGCATTGGGTCTCTAGTTGCAGAGTTCCAGCATGCGCACAACATCAATGACAAATGTACACCCCTACCAAGAAATCAACTACAAGAGACGCTGCAATGGACCTTCAATGCACAACAGAGATGATATCTCAGAACAGGAAGTCTAAATGACTGCCCTCATTTGCAGTATTGAACCAGCAGACCACCGAGTAGTTTAAGCCTGTGAGCTTTTACTCTGCTTGCTTGGGGCAGCCATTAAGGAAGTACATCTGGCCCACTAGCCGTGGCCTGAGGACTCCAGCCATTAAACAAGTAGAAAAGACCTGCAAACCTTAACCTGAAAACTCCAGGATGGTTTAACCTGAAAACTCCTGGACGTTTTTAACCTGAAAACGCCTGGACGGTATTAACCTGAAAACGCCTGGACTGTATTAACCTGAAAACGCCTGGACAGTTTTAACCTGAAAACTCCAGGACGGTTTTAGCTTTACCTGATTACGTTTCCAGATGCCTTTATGATATCCACAATGTCCCGATGTCTCACGCCTTCCACATTGATACCATTCACACCAGTGATGGTGTCTCCTGAAAAGAGGAATAGTCATATTAACAAAAAATATTCTAACACAAGGGGCCAACTACATCCATGTCCCTTCAGCAGAGGAAGGGAACAGGAGGTGCAGTCTATGATGGACAGGAGATCCACAGGTGAAAAAGAGGTGTAGCAAATCCAAAAAGATGGCTAGGTTGGCACGTTTATCCAGCGAGGACAGAGAAGGGCAGGAAAGAAAGGAAACTATGGGCGCTCGTCCTCACGAGGGTTGGGTGAGAGCTCCCCTTACCCCCTGTAAGGACCCAAGAGCACCTACCACAGAAGTATGGGATAACAAGAGAACAAGTGGCTCTGAGAACACAGAGTGAGGCCCTAAGTGAAACAGACGGTCGGGCCGTATAAGTTGGTACCACATTTAAAAGGGGGAAGAAAGGTCGGAGATACCCAATACAATAGTGGATAGACGAGCTGTGGGCACGGGGAGGAGAGGGTACTAGGGAGGATTGGGGGAGACAAGTCAGAGGACCCAAAGTATTAAGAACATAAGCCTGAGATGACACTGGACAGGGTTGAGAACTTGAAGGCGGGGTGGGTGTTGTCGGAGTGGGAAGGCTTAAGAGGACAAATGGGCACTGGGAAGACTGAGTCACCCCCTCAAGGAGGAGCCAAATGGCTATTTGAAGGCCTATAAGAAAGTAGGTAGGCCCCCACGAAGACAGGGAATGAGGACAGGATACCTGTCCCACACTGACCCAAGTCTTGCCAGGCAAAGGACTGTGTGTGCTCGATAATGTGGACTGAAGAGGTGGAAAGAGGAAAACATTTTAAAGGAAAAGTGGAAAAAAAATGTTAATGATAAATTGATTTCTTTAGAAGAAAAAATAGACAGAATTTGTTTTAAGTTTAAATGGTCAAATTAAATTAAGTAAGCTAACAAGCCAACATATTAGACAAGCTGGTGGATTTAAATAAGCAAGACAAATATTCTGAGTGTACAGAGGACGGTGGTATGATTTACAAGTTTGCATTTGATGAGCGTGAACAACAAATGGATGCAGATCGGGAGATGTGCATGGCCATGAGATGGAACATAGACTGCAAAGTCTGTTTGGGGTTACCAAGTGTCTCCACTTTCTACATGAACTAGAGTGAAAACTCGTATAAGGCCTGTGCGACAGTGAAAAATGCTTATTTACATTTCTTTTTCTTGCAAACTTAACTGCAGGCCGTTTTTCTACTTTTGGGATAAGACTCAATGTAAAATAGTCTTGCTTCACTTGTAACTCTACAGGCTTTTTCTTCAATCCTTATCTATCAACATTGTTTTTCATGTATTTTTTTCTATGTATTTCCAAAGACTTCTGTAGCATCACTGTTTGCCAGGCATTGGCATATCAACATGTAGTGAACCACTGATTGCTGCCTTCACTGGGAAATATTTTTTAATTATTGCCCTTGCTTTCCTGCATCAAGTCTGTCTGTCATAATTTAAAATTGCCCTTTTCTGCACGCGTTGGTAAAACTGTGAAATACATTTTTTTTTTTAAATACTCCCATCTCTACAGGTTAAGTGGGTTCAGTGGTTTTAACCGTACCCCCTCTCACATTTCCCTCTTGTACATGCATAAAACAATAAAATACACCGCTATTTTTCGAACCTGCAGTATTGCGTCTCACTTTTTCATTCCCAAAAATTGCATTTTTGAATATATTCTTATTCCTAATATCATTTTTCTGTTCATACTTTGGCTGTCCACTTTTTCCATGTAGACCGCAAAATATTTAGGATTAAGACTTCAGAGCACATCAATGGAAGGGGCCTCAGTCCTTCACTGATACCTACACACCCATATTCGGCTAGTGGTACACCTGAACGGTAATGAAGACCTATATGTATTAAGCAGTAATCTACCTGCATCTTAAACTTCAATGTTCATGTCACAACAGGCACAGTCACCAGCCCCTTCCACTTTCAGCTTCGACGAATAGGGTTAAAAATGCTACAACAATTTGTTTTTAAGCTGGTGAGAATGGGTATCTTGTTGGAAGTCTGGTTCTTGTTCGACCTGGTTCTAGATCAGCTCATGGCTTTCTAGGGTTCTGATTGCTGCTTAACATGCAGCCACTCGACCTGGAGGCTCCTTTTCAGTAATGAATGTGGTGAACACTCATTTTTCGATCTAATCTACCGACAGCTTTAGCAGTCTGTGGACAAGTCCTATTAAGTACAGTAGAATACGTGGTACAGTGGGCTTTGAGTCAGCACATTGCTGATCATTGGTTAGCTTTCTAGTCAATCTCATTTCTTTGCTTCTTATTCAATGGCTTTCCTTCATTTTCTTGGATTTGTCTGTCCTCAAATGCTGTTTTACACGGTTCCTGATGGATGAGTTGTATCCTTCCATTGCTTACAATTTAGAAACACCTTTTTCTTAGCAGTTGATGGGAGTGTATTTGTTTCTCTTTTCTTGTTGGCTTCTTTTATTTTACATCTCCCCCCACCCCTGTACATGTTGCTCTTCTCCACTTCTTTCTCTAACCCTGCTACCCCTTCCCACTCTTGCTTCTTTTCATTACCCCCACCAGTTCTTCCATTGCTCTACCATCCCTTCCTGCTGGTCTGCTGCTTATTAACCCACAACTGGTTCCTCTGTTGCTCAGTCACACCTCTCTGCTCATCCTTTGCTTTTGTTCACCTCCTCGTGCTTCTCACCATTGCCACCTACTTTTTACATTTCTTCCGATTGAAAAAATATATATTTTCTGCAAGGTCTTAGCAGCTGCACACTGCTACAAGGTTACTTGGCTATCTTGAAACAGTAAATTGAACTTAACAAAAAAAGCCAAAATTAGCTACTGGTGCGATTTGAAGTGTATAAATGTGTTTTGCTAGACGCGTGTGCACGTATTGGTGGCCATCTTGGAACGCTTTTTCAGAAAACCTATTTCAAAATGGCCACTCGTGTGCATGAATCATGATGCACCTGTACACAGATCAAATTCTCCAAAGAGATGATGCATTCAGATACAATGTGCCTTTAGCCATATTTTTTTTTTTTGGGGGGGGGGGGGTCTATTTTTCACTATGCCTTACAAGCAAACACTGGCAAGAAAATAACAAAGTCCTCGCATTTTGAAGCGAGGCCTATTCAATTCGTCAGTGCTTGCTCACACTTGACGTAGTTCCTGGCCTGTACGCTAGGCTCGAATTCGATTGGGGTTCGTTTTGGCGAAGGTGAGGTGTTAGTTATTCAAACTGACAACATACACTGGCGCTGCCTTCAACACACTAAACTATCTCATGGGTGTTGGAATATACTTTTTGCCGTCCGAGTCGTTTCGCTGTGTTTGGAACCCTTGATCTGGACGTGTGTTACAGATCTCTGCAGTAAGCAGCCACTTAATTTGAGCAGGTGGTTCCCGGTGCTCGGCACCAGCACTTAATTGCCAACACCGGAGCTTGTGACAGTCTGCCACAAGGTGGTGATGTCTGACTAGGTTGGAGATGACCACAACCGGTAATTATTAATTCGATATACTTTAAAAACGAGTATTACCTTCCACCAACGCCATTCTTATAGCTCTGGAGGCCTGAAATAGATTGAACTGTCACACTTGCACTACTGTGTTGCTACTGTCATTGGCAGCGCTGGCAGGGACAAGTTGTGTTGCATGCTGCAGTGGCCTCCTGGCGAAAGCCCAGCACTTTTTTTTTTTTTTTTTTTTTTTACAAATTAAGCACCATTTATCACTGTGCTTGAAGTGCAGGACCACAGTAGTAGGCACTCTTCTTTCCTTCGCCGAGCATCCGAAGCCAAGATCTTTGCAGCTGGCAGTTACTCCCTGAACTGCGTCTGAACCCCGAAACCTGCAGTTGTTTACTCTACCTATGCATCATGCACATGATACACCCAAGGAGTTGCCTGGGCGGATGAACGCCAGCGTGGTCCTCTACAGCAGGCTCTGGGCCCTAAGGGAGCAGAGTGGCCCCACGAGGGTTTATGCACAGGACACATGTGGCTGCCCCCCTTTTACAGCCTCTGTTCTGTCGAGAAGCACATGTTTTCATTCCCCGCTCAGAGGAGTCCGGGCCACTTCCCAGCACAAGTACAATAAACGCGCAGTGTCATTTCCTGACTGGGAAGACAGCGGCTCCAAAGAGGGGGCGAGGACACGAGGGGCAGCCGCGCCCAAAAGAAGAAGCCATCACACCACCCCCTCCCCTGTGCGTGTTCCCTCTCACATCCGCGCTGGCTCTGGGCCCCTCTATGAGGGGAACTTGGAGTTTGGTGTCACGGTCTGCACTTCTCGCAGGCACCGAAGCAATGCCAGCACTTCTCAGTGGACGAATTGTGTTATAAAGGAGAGAGTGCTGGCACTCGTCAGCAGTGCGGCCTGGTACTTCACAGGGAGGTGCAATACTAGCACTTACAGGCAGGCCAGCCCCCCGGAATTATGGGATATTGCCGCATTAGCCACACAACCCATTCATTATCTGCTGCATAAACTGCGCATCTTAACCACACAAAAAAGTGGTTTCCATCATGAAAGGACCAAAAGTTAACTAAAAGCACGTCCTGCCAATGCAGTGGCAGGCCCTTGGCAACGGTTGGCTGGGCACCATGGTGTTACTTGGTGCTGTATTTGGGTGTTAAACTGGTACTAATGGGGTTAAACCTTTGCCCAGGAGGTGTTAACATGCGGGGGAAAAATGACAAAATAATGAAGTAATTCCATCATAAAATGTGCCGCATTAAGCTGAATAATCGGCATTTTGTTGCCACATAATTTAGTTAACCCTGCTGCATAATTTGGTCCTCCCCTGCTGCATAGTTCCAGTGGCCCTGGTTGTAGGCAAAGCCACTGCAGAGGGCTGTATCACCACTTCTCCACAGAGCAGGCATATTAGGAAAGTATCTGGACTGCTCAGCCAGGCAAGCACACATTTAATCAAACGCAAAGTGCAAACACTTCTCAGAGGGGATGCTGAACGTCCAATGTGGCAGCAGCAGAACGCCGGCTATACATTGAATCAAGTCGTACCAGCACTTTTCAGCATGCCAGCTATGACTTATCAAACCGTACCAATAACCCAGAGGGCTGCTATGCATTTAGTGGACTTTTGGACTGGGTTGGTGTCAGTGCTTAATATGGGTTTAAAGAAAGTGACTGCAGCGGTACAATGTATTCCTGGATTCTACCTTATCCCTCTTTCTTCCACCACCCTACACTGCCCGTCTCTATCTCGCAGGTTCTGTTTCACTGGCATTTTTTTGCCCTTTTACTGGCTTTCTCCCTCTTGCCAAGGGTCAAAGTCTAATAATGGAAAAGAAGTCCTAGCCCCCAAAAATGAGTGCTGGCCATCAGCACAAGTTAATCCCTAGCTGATATACTAGAGCAGTGCCAGCACTTCTCCACAGGGCAACTCTATGTCTGTAATGTGACAAGACCAGCACTTCTCAGAAGGGTAGGTATACGTAATGGGGCAGTACCAGCATGTAAGTAATGAGAACTAGGACAGAGTCCACATTTCTTAGCATGCCAGCTGTGCACAAACAGGACAGCAGCAGCACTTCTCAGCAGGGCCGGTAGGGTGGGGCAGTGCAAGCACTCAAGAAGAACCGAGGCCGTCCAAGTTCTGATGACCAGCGTGTCAAAGACACCCCATGGGAGCAGTCGCTGTTCGAAGAAGCTCCTACCCACAGCACGGAAAGGAGGAGTCTGTCAAGCAGTCACTGTTCAAGACTAGAGGTGGGCGGAATTTGCGTAAATGCTCTATGCAAAGTTCTGCGAAACAGGAAAAAAAAAAAAAAAAGCCGCGAACACGCGGAATCGCTTGTTCGCAATGCTTTTTTCCTGTTCGCGACCGCTGTTTGCGTGCTCGGGGAGAAACATCTTGCGAAACACGCATTTTGAGAACGCGAATAAGCAAATAATTCCGCAAAGATGTGGAATGCAGAATTTTGGGCAAATTTGCGTTCTCCGCGGAACGCGAAATTACCCAAATTCCACGAGCGGAACGGAATTTACTGCCCAGGCCTATTCAAGGCCTATTCAAGACCCAGTATATACGCCGGGCAGTGCTGATCAAGCGCTCAGCCTCGGAGGTAACCAGGGAATACTGTGGAAAAACTGATAGATTCAGACGATGCGCCTTAACCATTAGCATAGTAGAGCTTTCGTAATCTGGTACTCCTGTACATGCTTCAGGGATCCATTGACAGGTCCTGTATGGTCGTATAGTTGTGCCTGGACAGTGTATATATTTGTAAAATGTGCAGTTTAGTAATGGTTTATGCTGGTGAACATGCAAGTAAAAGGAGTTACATCCTGCTAGATAGGTCTGTGGTGCGTCAGGTGCTTGGATGTCTACGCTCTTAGCTGTTTTTGTTCAGCTGGGTTGCTTGTCGTAAATAGCCCAACCTATGCAGATGGTTTCTAGACAGCATTGCTAGCCAGGTAAATTGCCATGAAGGTGGCCAGATGGTGTGGTAGGTTTAGGCAAAGTTTATCTGACTGGTTTTAAGATGTCTGATGATGTGGCTCGAGTGGTGTGGCGTGGCGGCAGTGCTTTGCCAAATATAGGACCCAAATGCTGTGTTGTGCCCATCAGTCGGTCAGAAGAGCAGTGAGAAAGGGTTCTCTACAGGGAAAGATTCAAACCCTACGGTACTTGTAGCATACAATAATGGATCAGCCTTTATTGGGACTTGTAACCAATATGGCTTGCACAACATACTCAAGTTCACTGTTTATAAGTACCACCCCTCCCGCAAGACACTGGTGCTGCTCTGTGAGACAGCCCTCAACTTATAACAAGGTAGCACATTTCCCGTAACCATTTGAAAGCAATTTATATATACATTCCTCATAAGGGTAGACTTACATCAAAACAAATGAGATATGACACAGACCTTATAAACTCATACAACGAAGTCTCATCACAAAAATCAAGTGTCCATAGAACACCCTCATGCGGTTCAACAACAACAAACACAAGGTGACTGCACGTCTTATGCAGCAGCTTATATTTGCCCTGGGGTGAACTGATCAGCATCATATTTGACGTAACTCATACTAGAAGCCCTATAGAAGAAGAAGAAGATCCTTCAAAGACTGCGTAATGATATCTAAATGTGTTCTGATATTCATGTTTTGATCCATATGTTCCTATAGTGCGGATCAGTTATTGCAGATTACAAGTAGGTGAAGGTTCAATCTTTCCCTGTAGTACTGTTTTTGGATGTTCAGAGCCTTTTTCTTTAGGGTTATTCGGGCTCCACCTAATAATAGTATACATCTACGCATGAGGGTGTCATAAGCGTGGTCTTGAGTGCGCTGCGTGAAGCACAAAAACACCTCTAAATTACAGGAGGGGACAATGAAGTGTAGGTCAAAGATAAAAAGCTTGACTTTAACAACTTCCATTGTCTGTAAGCTTATAAGCATGCAAGGGCGCAAACTCACCCATTTTGAGTCCTGCGAGCTGAGCTGGGCTGGGCTCATGAACACGGCACACAAAGGTGAACATTTCCACCGTATTCTTGTCCTGATGGTGCAGGCCATACGTCTGAAACATAAGCCAAGAGACATCATACACTGAGGTCCATAGCCACTTCATGCCACACACCACACGAACCAATGAGGGGAACAGTTACACACATGTGGAAACTGAGAGACTAATACATACCCACATTTGAAATATATGAATGATTGAATCAATATTAGCCTTATAAAGCACAAACTTTGCCCGAAGGCGTAAAGCCGCTGCAGACATGGACATCAAACGGAAGTATATGTAGAGCTCATACTGAGGAACTGGTAAAGAGCCAGGTCTTAAAACCTTGCGGACAAGAGAGTGAGACACTTGACCAGAAATTGAGGAGGGGAGGGACACAAGTTAGGCCAGGGTTTGGAGGACGCAATCTGAAACAGGCCAGAGCATGGAATACAATCCCCGAGTCCCCTCCATCTGCAGCTCTTGACCATTCTCAAGCCTTTATTCCGGTTACAAGTAAAGACCTTTACAGCAAAACAGCTTTTGGTAAAATATGGACTCTAAATCAGAGACTACCAAAATCTTGACTCCACAAAAATATCTCCAAACAAAAATGCTGTTCTGCACCTGCCACGCAATATACTAGTACTGGAGTTAGACTTGATACTTGGCCCAGCACTTAAATGCGAGGGATGGTAGTTTGGATGGACTTGGGATGTAAACACAGGTTTTTTATTTTTTAATTTTTTAAGGGGAACTATTTATGAGAGGTCTAAGCTATGGTAGTCTGTATTTTGAACTCCCGTTTTCTATTTTTGTATAGGAATAATGTATGCAATTTTCTCGGTAAATAATTTATCGGGCCTTTAGCAGCTTTTATTTGAAGTCTATTTTCTATTTTTCCTGGGGAATACTTTATACAAGGATCAAGTTCTTCTGGCAGTCTGCGTTTTGGAGTCTATTTTAAGATGCACAGTGGGAACTCACAAGCCACCCCTGACAACTGAAGTGCACCTCATGGCCCACAATCCCTTGTAACCACATCAGAGACGCCCACCACCCCAAACCATAGGCACCAGTTTAAAGGGGCTTGTGGGGATCAGGCCCCACCAACAATTTATAATAAGAGCCCAAGAATTGGGCCAGGACCCTTCACCTCATCTACTGGCCAGAAATGATGTGGCCCATGTATTGCCGGGCACCTGTTTCCCTTTGAGACTCGGCATGTAAGAGTTATCAACATTGCCACTAGCACAGAGGTGGGATGCCAGAGGCAAGGCTGCAGCTCCAAGCAGTCATTTTTCAGACTGTCTGCACCCAAGCATTATAACATTCAAGGCAAAACAAAACTGCCCATATTTAAATGCACCAGCGAGCAGAACCCCTGGTTTTAAAACGTAATTTCGACTCATTCAGTCAACTCCGCAATACGTGGAAAATATGCATGTAACTTACAATAGGTCAAATAATAGAACCGTTCTTAAACATTTCCATTTGGGAGAGTATTTACTTATTTTTTTTGTATAGCGCTCAAAAAAATAAAATCAGGCGGCCCGTTCAAGGCACCAACAGAAACAAAACATGATCATAAACCTCGGATATCCCTGCATGTGATCTACACATAAAAATAAGCCCTATAAATCGTATATTTACTTGCATTTATAATACAATATTCTACATTTGTACCTCATCTTAAACTTTAAAGGGAGTGCTCAGTGAGGTTGTGACAGTTCTTCCAATGATGAAATGACCTTGATGCACATTTCAAACGCTAATTTTATCACACATGTTTTTTTCTGGAACTTGGCCCCGGCTTTCAGGGCTCAAAAGATTGTGTGTCCAGCACCGGTTGGCGCTACACACATTGGTTAAATACGTCGCTTATTTATTGTACAGGACTCAGGGCGAGTTCTTTCACTCCCTGACTTTTCCACTGAGCGCCGTGCATTGGAGTCGAGCAGGGCAGGTCGACATTTACTATAGCGCTAATCAAATGAACCGGGCCCCGCCTATAATATGGTGAACCTGCTTCCAGCCCGGCCCAGTTCCTTAACCCCCCCTAAGAGGAACGGGCAAGGACAACACTCACCTGAATCTCAAACCCAAAGGTCTCATCGTCCTTCCGCTCCAGGGTGAGAACTCTCCTGAAAAGCAAACAAAGGCTTGTTAGCAAACCAGACAAGGGCCCCCGGCCGCGATGTAAATGGATTAATCCAGTTTCAGCCATAACATGATAACTCGAGCACGAACACATCCAAATCCTCCTCGAAATAGGGGGGGGGGGGGGTGTCTCACCTGCAGGGACAGTAAGCATTAACCGCCGGGCGTTATTCACCGGGCTGCAGCCTGTCGAGGCTTTGGCCAAGCTACTAGTGCCAGCACTTGTTTCTGAAGGCGGGGCCGGGAGGACAGACCTACTGTGCACAAACGAGCACTAATGAAGGCGCACCATCGAGACTGCAATGCATTGAGGTGCAAGGGAATACATACCGTTCATCCATAAAATATCGACATTTGAAAAAGTCACAGAGTCCAGCCAATCACTTTTTATCGGTTCTATGGGAGGATAGACGTCTGTTCTAACTACGGCTCTAGGTAGCTTAAGGGAAGTGTGTGGGGTAGGGGGTAAGTTACACATAAGGGTTATCGAAGTTTATTTCTTGTCACATACTCCTAATTTTTGTAGTGTATATTTTTTAACATTTGTTTTCCTTTTTGATTTTTTCTTTTTTTAAACTTGCAATCTACTTTTTTTGTAGACTAGCTCGCCCACATTTTCAACCGATAGATACAGTTATTGACGATACAAGGAACAAAGACTGGAGCAGACAAGCCCTGGCAAGAGTTGGGGCCCACTTGCAAGCAAGAGTGAGAGTTAAAGGTTACTCTTGTTCGTGTGTCACGAAGGGCGTTATTTCTCCTGTTCCGGGTCACAAGGGGCAGAGTTACTGGACTCCCGCTCCCAAGAGGGTAGTCATGTCTCCTCCTTGTGCGTAAAGATGGACAATTGTCCTCCTGTGCCTATGTGCACAAGTGAAGCCCACGACCCGTGTGGCCTTGCTTCTACAAGTGTGGACTAGTGCGTTCCAGGTATGCATTTGTCCGGGCTCTTTGCCGTAATGGCCTATATGTCCCATTCGGAAGCATCCTTCCCGACACTGTATTGTGGCGGGGGCACATTTACCTTGCACAGGGTCTCGAAAAAGCACCATTTTGCCTTCATTACCCAATGCTGTAGTTGTCCCAGTACATTAATGATGAACTACAACATTCCTGCTGGTTCATGTTAGTCAAGGTTACCATGGCAAAATATGTGGGCCTGGAGTGATTTCTTAGTTCTCCTCATGTAGTTTATTAGATAAACACAGTTTCCAATGTAGTAATATTTTATATGCACAATATATATCTGTAGATGAGCCGATGCCAAGACTGGGTAGAAAAGGTTGCCCTTTAGACCGAGATTCAGTAGGAGTTGGTGAGTAGGTGCCCCGGATACCAAGGCAGGAGGCAAGCGCATTGGAACACATGCTAAGAATACGTGCCCTACGGACGGAGGGCGGTGCACAGGCACCTAGCCGCTCACTCACAGCCATGGTCAAGGCAACTTCGGATAAGGTGGTCCTGGGGCCCGAAGAGGACTAAGCAAACATGCCTTTGTGGCAGAGGCTGGGTAGGCTGGATTGGCATGGGGGCCAAATGTAAGGGTATGGTCCACGAGAATAGGGACAGGGTAGTGACACTACCCTGCCTCGATCTTTGTGGCATGTCGAGTCTGGGATGTAGGCAGGGAAGGAGGGCAATCCTTGGGACCCAGGCAGGGAACAAAAGACTGCCATGATGACAGAACATGTTGTAAGAGTTGGTGCCCTACGGACAGAGGCAGACAGGGTAAAGTAGGACAGTTGCCCTGTGGGCCGAGGGTAGGCCCGTGAACTCTGGGGCTACCGACAGGATAGAGGTGCTCACCTCAGGAACCAAGAGAAGGCTGTTGTCTTGGGGACAGCAGCAATTTAGGAGGTTCTTCCTTGGAAGACACACAGACTATGAAGTCCCACCCAATGAACAGGGTCACTGTATGTGTGATGTTCTGCAGAGGGAGGGGAGGTGCACACACTCCCTTGGGTCAGAGGCGGAGCAGGAGGGGTTTACCTGTGGACAAGTTGCCCTGAAAAAGGAGGCAGTTTATAGGTAACCCTGAAAGAGATGCTCGGGGAGGGGGGGGGGGGGGGAAGACCCTGTGCAGGAAACTCTGCAGAAAGAAAATACACCTTCCACAAATTAACAGATGCGCTGCAACAGCATCATTCGTAACATCGGATGATCTGCAGCACTGGTAAGGTATTAACCCACCTGAATAGAACATCTTATCTGCAAAACCCTGTAACCAAGATCCATAGATTTGTACTTCTATCCCTTGGCGAAATGCGTCAAAAGTACATAAGCGCCTAATCATCCATACTGCTTAAAGCTCTACATGTTGATGTACAGACCACTGAAGTTTCGTCCTGAAGAAGGTGGAAGTATGAACGAAGAAGCCACCGAAACGTGCTTGGACCGTTTAGATCCATTGGATGCTAACCAGCAGGGTTAAAATAAGATAAAAGACACAAGCAGTTAACAATGTTGGATTATGCATAAAGGCCAGGATCACATGTTTTTAATGTGATGCTAGGTAGGATTCTGAAGGTATGAATGCTCGATTGTGTGATGTGAGGGCCTATATTTTCTTAGGTGAATCACAGATCATCATCTATTGTGCTAAATACTGAAAGCGCACACAATTAGGTATTTGTCATATTCATGCATTCTAATTTACTCTGGAACCAAATATATGTTTTTGCTAACCAAATTTTGAATGAGGTTCAGGAAAATGTAAAGTAGAAGAAATGCAGGTGGTGGGGGCCTCTCTTGTTTACATTTACAGGCACGTGCCTGGGAGGCGACAGGGTAACAGGGGTCGCCCAGGGGTCAGCCCCTGCTCCGCCGTTATGGCTTCACGCCCTCAGTTAGCAGGGATTGTAAAGATGTCGCCGTTTCCGACGGTTGGGGAGGAGGGCGGGCCTTGAGCGGGAAGCGGCTCCGGCTCCACGAGGCAGATGTTCGGCAGGAGCGGGTGGCGCCAGGTCGCCCACTCATCTATCAATTATTTACCAGGGGAGCCGCTCGCCATGGGTGTGGTGCCCTCCCGGCACCTGCTGCTCACCCACCTGCTCACCATCCAGCCCCTCCCCTGCCTGCCCTCCTGGTCTTCTAGTACAGAGCTCTGACCCCTTCGGGTAAAGTTGGCGCTATATAAAATGGCATTAAATAATAAATGATCGTCCGCCCCTACACACGCGGCTCTCATCACTCAGAGGGAAAGTTAACACTACGTGCCGTGAGCCCGCGAATGATGCCCTCTGCGGTGCCCATTCCCGGGGCCCCAGGACTGCCACCGTTCCGGGGGGCCAGGCATCTCCCCTATTGTAAGGTGAACTCCCAGGCAGCTGCATGCTTTCATTGGCACAGGTGCCAAACGCTCCTTCGCCCATCTGAAGGTGCCAAGGAGATCTTAGCGCAACTTCCGTTATGCCAGGGCGAACTTGTATCATTTTGCCATTTTGCATTGCAGACTACCCATGATACACATTTTTGTGCAACTTTTATCCGCAGGAGACTGGTTCGAGTAGAACGTGTCTCACCGAGACATTTTCCCCTAGAAGCAGTCTTGTGCAGTATCTTGCAGTGGCTTTTTTTGTGAGAAGCATATTTTCCCTGAGAAGCAATGTATGATATTGTTGAAAAGTACTTTGCACAAAACGCTAAATCTTGCACACAAAAAACACGTATGTCGTGATTATTTTTTGGGCATGTTCATCCAAATTATTTTAAAGACAAGCTGTAAAATGGCAGATAATAATAGTGACTCTCCAGTCCTTTTATGATCACAAAAACTATGGCTGTCCTGATCACTCCAAATCACAAGGGAACCCAGTTTCCAGTCTTTGACTAAGTTTTAACAAATCCTTATTTCTGGACGGTCACAGCCCATGGGGTCTGCAAGACTAAAACAATACCGTAAGGGAAAGAGAGGCTGAAAAGGAGAATCCCTTATGAGGAAACCCTACAAAATGTAAACAATGCGCGCAGCCAATCAATGTTAAAACGTTTATAATTGAAAATTATGTACACAAATAGGAATCCTTCACAGAACTCACGTCGGGTGGCAACTGGGCTGCAGCACTTAGTTATAGATCCTGATAAAATGGGCCCAATAAACTTTTAAAATACAATATGCTTTAACTCCATTCAATACCGAGTGGTTTGGGTGTTTACCTGTGGCCCTCAGGAGACTCACTGAGCGACTTGCATCTGGAAGAAGTACCCTGGGGGAGAGGGAAACAAAACCAAAAACATTAGACGCCGATGATGAGAAAAACGAAACAGACGATCTAAAGTCGCCACAGCCCTGTACATAGACTGAGCTCCCGCCCCAAAACGTTCCTGCTACATGCGAGTATAAAAGGCTCCACGTCACCATGATACCATTCCAACAGGAGTGCAGTCTGGGACCTGTAGTGGAATTACTGTCCATTGAACCAACTGGACTTGCAAAGGTGGTAAGAATGTGCAGCGAAACAAAGGCAGAGGAGTGGGGAGGTGTGTCCCTGTGAGATGATCATGGCTGTAAGGTGCAGCCTGGTTAGAGTTACCCATCCAACCTTTTACTTTACTCAATAGAGAGAGGTCAATGAGCCCCCCACCCCAGCTTATATTTCCAAAGTACCCACAAAAAAGAAGACTTTTTAATCACCCAATTGCATGGTTTAAAGAACACGTTACACATAACATTTCACATACACCCAACAGAGCACGGGCGCAACACCGTTGACTGTTTCACTACTACACCAACTATCGACAGTCCTCATGACACAGAGTATGTTAGAACATTTTACATACACCCACCTCCATGGATATGCTTTATAATCCAACACATGACCCCAAAATATGGTAGTTCGTTTTTTAAAGAAAACACAAAACATAGTTTAGTAGGCAAATCCTCCCTCATGAAAGTTCAACACAACTGAGTCGTGCAGTCTCAGAGACACTGTAGGATTTGTAAACCAATAAAAGAGCCACTCAGCAACATCTTGCCACACAAACGTTATATACCTGCTCCATGAAGAAAATAAATGGCCTCTCGCCAGCTAACATGACCACT
Source organism: Lissotriton helveticus (assembly GCF_964261635.1). Lineage (NCBI taxonomy): Eukaryota > Metazoa > Chordata > Amphibia > Caudata > Salamandridae > Lissotriton > Lissotriton helveticus. The sequence goes on from NC_136057.1 coordinate 1,458,661,206, forward strand.
TGTGGCCTCCCTGCAATCGAACAGTGATCAATCTTTACACAACAGGCACACCAAGCACTAAAGCTGTATCAGCACTCACTATCCAACTGAGACGCTGGTCTGTAAACGCCCCGTGCTCCGAGCCCACACGAATGACAGACTAGCACTAAACAAAGACTGATGACACAACTGATAAACCAGATATGATTGGTAGATGCTTTGGAAGTCTTGTTCACTCATTAGGGTGGCATTCTGCATAAGTGACATACTCCTCATATCTCCCCCCACGCCCTTGGTAGTTGGGGTCCAGATCTACTCTAGCTCAAGACATTTCTTCCTATTTTGCCCCACAGAGACTCTGAGAATCACCCCCTCACCTAGAGGAGTACCCACTTTTGTCTTGGCTGAAGTAGGACACCTGTCCAGCAAGCCAGTGACTGAATAAACACTGGATCGGTCAGGCCTGTGAGCTGAAGAGCCCACACCTCGACAGGTCAGGGTGAACCCGACAGCTCTTTCCTGCCGGCACCAAAGGGAAAGTTCTGTCTGGCCGGATCCATCTTGTGTGCCAGCCTGAGAGAGAGCTTGTGTGTGGACCAGAAGCATCTCCAACACAATAACACATGGGATGGAATGTCAGTGACCTGGGCCGGCATTAGGACAGTGCGACCGAACTGGGTGCTGACCTGTGGAGGGGGGGGCGCTGTGTTTAGCAATAGCTTATGATTGTAGAACTGAGGAACACTTTTGCTGGGTGTTTGTGAGAGAATCAGGAGGAAGTCATGAGTGCGCCAAACATGATTGTTGCACTAGGCGCCACCAGCGCTAAAGCCGGCCCCGTCAGTGACCACATATGGAATCATCAGGACGAGTATATTAAGGAGCAGCAGGAACCACAGCCGCAATAGGAGTATGAAGCAGTATCTGGAACCGTCAGGGTCAGGATCTCAAGAAGTGGCAGGAACTCCAGGACAGAGTATCTAGAAGGCTTAACCGTACTAATCTGGGCGGGTAAGGGGACAATGTTAAATATAATCATTTTAAAAGACTGCTAGGCTCTCGTTCATGCCTCACTTGTGCTGTGGCTCAAGTACATCAGAGAGAGCTTAACAAGCATGGGGAGAGGAGATCACTTTACTAACCCGGACCGGACAACCAAGAGAGACTTGAACCTTATTGATGGTAAGGACCATTGTTTCTCTTATCGCAATTTACCCAGGTCCTGTACCTATTGGGTTGCCCCATTTTTGAAAATTGAACCTTATAAAGGCAGCCTTTTATGTGCAGCGGGCCATGACAAGGGAAGAACAGGAGCTCATGAAGCCTAGTGTACGCCGCTTTGTCATGATAAAAACCACCCAGATGGCAGAGCTGTACCTACTGGTGTTCATAAACTCATATGAGAGATTTCTGCTGAAGAAGTTTCGGTTTGAACCTTTTCGCCTCCTCCTTGCCCACCCCAGGGGTCAGAGTAAGGGCCAACGTTTGCCGTCCTGTGGCTGCGCTGGTCAATCTCCACAGGACACCATTCATTTTATGATGTTTTGCAGTTTTTATGACACTCCTAGAAAGTCCTTCCTAATTCAGAATCTGTAAACGGCTAATTTTAGGCAAGTGGGCCCAGCTTTTATTTTTTTACAAATGCTGACAGGTAGCACTGTCTTTTATGTACTCAACTTTTTAAAATATGCTATCAGGCTCAGGTCTAGTTGTGATTAACCAGCTTGCTCCCGTTATGCCTTTTATGGTATCATGTATTATATATGATCTTGCTCTTCTGTATGTCATATCCTCAGAGCTGTGTTTTACTGTATGGATCTTTATTGAATTGCTGTATTGGTATAGTATGCGTGATATTGGAGCCATTGAATCTTTGCATTTCCACTGTCACAAGTTATTTCTAAACGCCGGCTGATCCCTGTGAGGATTTTTTTTTTAATCAGACATTATTATAATAATATATTTTAACATGTGCTTTCATGGTTTTAATATCTGAAACCGAATAAAGATTATTTGAATTGATTAACTGTACAGTCACAAGCACCAAGGAGTATTCTGCACATATTATTCCCAATATCAAGAGGTGTTGGCACATTGGGCTCAGGAATATATGTTATCGACCTCTATAGGACTCGTATAGTACTCAACACACAGTGTACAAGAGGGTGCAAACGGTTCTGCTTGTACTGCAAGAGGCACACAAATTGCTTGACTGTATATTGTGCTTTGAATTCACAAATGTTCTAAGTATGTGGTGGCAAAACCGAGCACAACATGAGTGCAGTTAAAGGAAGAAAGTTACTTTGTGTTTTTTTTTTTAACATAATGCGTAACTCCAGTAACCAAATTATATGAAATAATGGAGCAATTCACAGAAAAGGGAGAAGAAAACGGAGAAATTACCATAAAAGTGAACATTTTAATGATTTCTGGAAAGCAGTAGGCTAATTACTGAGAAAAGCTTTTTTCTGGAGCCCCAGGGCAGATGGTGGGTGACTGGGCTAAGATTGTTTAAATCAAAGGAGCTTATCACTGGTGTCCTGGGGAGGAACTTAATTACTAGATACAAAACTGAGAGCCAAGTGAACCCCCTTTACCACTTGACCCTTGGACTATCAAAGTCGAGCACTAAAATAGGTGGTGTGCGATTAGAGATTCAGAACTCAAACTAACAAGTCAATAATGCAATGTCAATCCAGCGATTAATCTTTTGAAAAGAAAAAAGTACTTTACTTAAATCTCACACAACAGCGTAACACTGTACATAAATAGTTCAGAAGCAATAAGGTGTGTAATAGATTTACAGCAGGAGGCAGCCTGGGCTTCGCCTTTGGATCCCCTTGCATGATGCTACTTGCAACCACTATCTAACCAGGAGTCTCTTGGTCACCCCACAGTAGTTTGTTAGAAGTCCTGGGATATGGGGTACATATGACAGGGGTCAGTTTCGGCTAAAGCCCGCCTTGGCTGTTGTAGTGATGCCGGATCAGCTCCACCGTAGTCTGGCTCCACTGTGGTGCACAGTACGTCTCGCTGTTAAGTGGTTCATGGGGGTTCGCTACTCAGCCCCTAGTAAGCAGGACCGCCTCCGGATAGCCACTGTATGTCTTGTATACATGGTGTCTCCATGAGCCCCATAAAAACAGCTCTGGAGTCCTGGTTCTCACACCTCGGTGAATCTTGCAGTTTGGGAAATCTTCCTCGATCTTATACTCAAAGCCCACCACCCACACAGCGAGGTGTCCACCTCCTAGAAATTCTTTTCTCTGTGCATTCGTTTCCCATTAATGCAGCTCTCCTCTGGCACTTTGGCTCGACTCCTTCTTGGAATGCGATCCGATTCCTTCCAGCACCTCACACATCATGCACTTTCCATCGATTGAGATTAAGACAATTCTCTTAACTGATATGTGAACTTGGTCAGGCAGGAATGTAATTCACATTGTGTCATCAAGGTCCAGCATCTCAGGAAGAACTGGGTGCCATCAGCAAGAGTGAAATGTTAGGCCTTCAGCACAGATAACGTTGCATCTGTACCTGTGAAGCACATGTTCACCACCTGGTGCATCTTGCCACTGATTAACAGATGTTTAGGGTTAGCCAACTCAACAAAAACATTTTGTTGGTCTAAAAAATGATGAGTGAATCCGCCGACATGCTAACCTTGGACCACAGGGCAAACAGATTACTGGAGTAAATGCATTAGGCCAGAGAACCAGCTGAGGTGGCAGATATGCCCCAGTTAAAGGTTAAGCAGTAATTCATTCAATCACCGACAAAAAAAACCCTGCAACATCTGACAAAGAAAACCACAACATTAACCGCTAAATTAGGCAGAGACTTGCTAACCCCCGATCGGGCTGTATGGTCTGATTTAGCCCAGTGGACTAAACGAGGAACCAAGAAGGCGCACTAGCCCTCACTTCAGAGAGCAGCACTTCTCTTCAGAGGCACAGTAGGTTTATGGCCCTACTGCGACCCTTCCTGACAAGCAGCAGGTGCAGAGGCAAGCTTGCAAAGACTGGATACCCAAGGAGAGGCATGCAGTGGGGTGTGATCTTTAACGCTAGGGCAGAAAAGTTGCAGCAGTACCGTAACTTCTGGGGCCTTCTTTGGGATTTACGAGACAGCCGTGCAGTCTCAGCAGAAACTGACACTACAACCGGTCCGGAATAGGGGACGAGTTGCCCTGAGTTTATCTGACGTTCTCGGTTGTTAGTTGGTTGGCCTGACAAATGGTAGAAAGAAGCAAACGACTTTTTACTTGGGTAAAATGTGAGTAAAAGAAAGAGGACTGCAGGACGCTGGAAGGCCCTTTCTATTGGTTTGGGCGAAAAAAAAAAAAAACGGAAGAGGTGCAAAAGGAAACCTGGCCTTTCCGTGCCCGTGAAGGATTATAGAGGGGCTATAGTACTTGACGACACAACAGGACTTGTTCATGGGCTTTTTTCCCCACTTCTACATGGGACTTTATTAAACATGAATGCATGGCTCCCAACAGGGAGGCCATTGTTTGCTTCCAAGAGTGCGCGTGCAGTCGGAGGCGCGGGGCACTCTGGGGTCGGGGCGCCGGCCTGGCCTCCTAGAGGTGGGCGGCTCACGTTCTGCCCGGACACCAGAGCACGCGGGAAAGAATGCAAAACATCTGTGAGAAACGCGCGTATGACGTCAGCATGGACGCGGCTATTGTGGCACTAGGCCGGGCTTCGCCCACCAGGCTGGCATAAGCAGATACTGCTGGCTTTCACTGAATTTCTAAGCAACTAGAGAGGAATGGCCCCCTCAAAAGGCCAGCCTGCAGCCCTAGCATGATTTGGTCTTGCTATTATACTTACACATTACACCCTGGGCTACTTATCCTATTTAACCAGCCAGGGTGAGAAGAAAAATACAAAACTCCAAAGTTGGGCCCTGGGATGCATGGGCAGCGGTGTCACTGCTCCCTCCGAGCAGAGGGCTACTGTGAGCAGGTGTGAATCAAGCCTACCTTAAGGCCTACTCCCCAGAAAAGCATCAATTCCAACTTCACTCCCCTCTTCGAAACAGACTAGCATCAAACCCCAAAGTCTCCAAGGAAGTGGTGTGGTAAAATGATGGAACCCACGCCACTGAGACAACTGGCTGAGTGCATCAACCACACACTGGGGGTCAGACACCCTGAGCCCTCTCAAAACCTTTAGCTGTGAAATGGACCAGTCGGGTGGGGGTGGGTGGGGGGGGGGGGGAATAGTTGCTCCTTTGTAGGAAGAATGGCGGTGTGGAGGTTGGGTATCGACCTGTGTGGAATAATCCACCACAGACATTGCAGAGAAGGAATTCGCTTTGCAAACATGTGTCACAGCACAGAAACACCATACAATGACGGAAATCAAACTCAGTAGGCAGATATCTCAAGCCAAGGTCAGGCATAAATAGCCTGGGGCAAACTATTGAAATCCTGGGCAAATCAACAGGTCCCGTTATACAAGGCTTAGAATCTGCTTGAAAGGGACAAGGTAGGCAAATATGTGTAAGTGGGATATAGAAGTGTGGAAAGATGCTGTATGCACCTTGAAAATGATAAGAAGGTGGCTTCCACTGCAGACCGTAAACAGATTATTGGAGCAGCCATCAAATTCCATTTGTGGTGAACTAATTTTTTGGAAAATTGTACTGACCAATACTTTCCTTACAGCCATGGTTTTAGCTTTTCTTGTGTGCTAAACTTCCCAACCACCATGAAGATGCTAAAATATTTTAGAAGTGCAACACCGGAATGGAATAAAAAGAGGATTTGATAATTGCACCCTGAAATACACTATTGGTCTCTATTTCAAAATGTTCTTGGATGAAAAACTCCACAGATCCACTATGGGGAAAGTGGGCCTGCCTGCCTAGCTGCATTTTGGAGCAGCAGCTAACAACTCGCCACTAACAAGGTTCACCACCACCTTTGCTCATTTCTTAGGCTTCCATAGTACTTCAAAAAGGACAACAGCAGACAAGCCAGTGATCTACATTAGATAAAAATTGAAGAAACAAGTACACAATGTGTTTTAAAGTTCTAATTATATATATTATATTACACACTTATATAGTGGAGAAGTGAACAGAAGAGGGAAGCCGGACACCGCTACCTCACTATTTGCAACACTAACAATAAATACTATGAAGACAATACTTGCAAATTTGCCTCCAGTGTTACTGCAGATAAACATGATGGTGTGTTGCGTCAGGTCATGTTTTTTTTTCTTTTGCTTCTGCTTTGCTCTGAAGAGACAAAATTCAACCACATGCAAACCAGGCTAGCCGCCCATTAAAAAAAAAAGAAAAGCCCAGGGCCAACTCAAACTGCGAGGCCACATCCTCTTGGCTCAGAATAAAGAGTAACCCCAAACATGTGCCCGTCTCTTTGGGCTTCTTCAGAGAGGTGCTGCTCCATTCCTTGGGCACACTGAGAACGGAGCACACCTCAAGCAACTTATCACTCAGGGTTACAATTCAAACAACTACGTTGTGGTAGGCATACTTGCAATTTTGTTTTGTAAGATAGTGGAATCATAACAAGCCCCAGCCCCCCAGAGCTGCAGTCTCAAACTTCTTTCTATAAGGCAGTTATTAACAAAAAAAGACCATGTCAGTGACGCTAGCCACATGTGCCAAAGTGAGTGCGGGCTGTCAAGACGAAGTTGGAGAAATGGAAGATGGAGTACAGACAATAGAAAGCCAAGACAAGGAGGCCAAGAGATGAAGTGGACCGTAGAGTACCTGGTGACACCTGAAAAGAGAAATGAAACTTTGGATGCCAGTGAAGAAGCTTGCATATCAGGGGCAGGGCTTCCTGGGGTTCCACAGAAGGCTGGTGTCATCCAGTGCTGCATGTGATGCTGGGGCATGAAACGCGACTCAGCATGGCTTAGTTCAAAATGTGCAGTTTCCACTCGAGAAATCCAAAACAATTCTGGTGACTGTCCTGGTGGTGGGAAAACAGCATTTGAAGAACTGGCTACACAGGGGGATTGAGAGTAAAGTCATTGAGCTTGGTGAAAATTGTATCTTGCTCTTTCCAGATTTAGTCATTGAATCTTAAGAAAGAGGTCGTCCATGGGAGTGAGGAAGGACATGAATGCCGCGGACGGATGGACACTCTAGGTGGGCTTCCACATGAAGCTCAAGGTAATCCTCCAGGAAGAGGTGTGCTTTCTCTGCCAAAGACTTCTTAAAAAGGTGTAGCTTGGTCGCAAGCAGACCTTAGTGGCTTGCCGTAGCAATTTTATGTTGGCTCATGAGGCGAAATTAAGGGCAATTGTAATTTCCATGGGTGCTCCATAGAAGAGGTTCTCCTCCGGAGAGGAGGGTGGAATGGATTATACGTGCTGTGCTACTGTCTACCAGTTTTGGCTTTTGAGTACTTTTTTGTTTTCCCTTTGCTATCCTTTTCCTTCCACTGGCTATCAAGGAAGCCACAGCGACTCAGACTGAATTTGCTTTAATTGAAACCTACATGCACTGCTCCGTTTCGGTTTAATCCAGTGACACATAGCTGTTACTTGCATTTATTGGACAATGAATATCTGTGTAAATTGATATCACTGAGCATACTTTTTAGATATGGTTCTGCAGCTATTTATTGAACCAGGGGTTCGATGCTGGGTGCGTGTGTGTTTTTTTTAATAAAAAGTTTGAAGCAATGGAATATTTCAGGGTTATGCGGATGTTAGCAGTGAATCTGTACAGCCACAAAATGGAAGCAATGTACAGTCCTTCCACTTAGATGCAATCCCATGGAACCGGTAAACAACGTTTATAACTAAACTTTTTGTCCGCATACAATCACAACGCGGTTGTTACAATGACCGAGTTGTGATTCCGCATACCATTACTCTGCAAGTCGGAACAACGACTTGCGGAGGGAGGGGGAAGGTGTTGGATTTAAAATCCAACACCTTCCCTACTGTCCGCACAGACTGGAGTTGGAATAGTAAATTATACTATTCCAACATCCAGTGCCCCCCCTCCCCCTCCGCAAGTCGCTAAGGAGGCATATTCCATGGAACCTGCATTTGAAGAATGCTTTGGAACCATTGACGGCGACACCTATGCTCAGGACTCTGCATCGCATTGGTGGCAGTGTGCAACAGTCCAATGTGGACCTCACACACACAAACCCTGGAGTCAGGTCATTCAAGAGTCAGCATTAACAGCAGTGTGGCCCCAGCCTCAGCCTTCTGGTGCTGCTCTCGGCCTCTAGGAGCTGGCGTCACCCCTTCAGCCCAGACACAGTGTAAGGAGCTGGTCTGACTCTCAGCCTGTAGGGGGCGCAGTCCGCCGCCTCCTGCCAGGGCCGCAAGCCAACCCCCTGCGGTGCTTCAGGGAGCCCCTTTTCAGCCCAAGGTCTATGAATGCCTCTGAGGTATGGGAGCCTGAGGGCCCCTCACAATCTTCGCAGGAGGGCCGCAATCATTTTACGTTACCTCACTACCTTCCGTCTCTGTGGGCTGGACCCTGGAATCTAGGTCTTCTCATTTCGGGTTAAGGAGATGCGGATTTTGCCGACTGGAGCATGCGCGTATGTCCCAGGTCGTCTCATTTTAGGTTAAACAGCAGTCAGATCCTGCTGACCCCCCCCCCCCCCCCCCCCGCGCGCGCTCTGTACACGCGTGGATTGAATACACGTTTTCTTCTTCCGGGACATGCCCCTACCATGCAATAATATATAGGTATTGTGGGCGGCACGACTAATCATGCAAGTGTTAACCAAACGTAATTGCTACATTGAGGAGTATCCAGTGTCTCTTGGAGCCATGACAGGCTGATATACTCTACGCCTCATCCTCACAAAGATGAAAGGCTAAGTGGCCCGCCAGGATACAAACCGGCGACACAGACGTCAAACTCGGATCCCTGCTGTGGATGCTTTAAACCACGAACAATGGGACCAGGCTACGTGTACATTTCTGGTTACACATTAAATGCGACGAAAAGGGGCAAGCATCGAATGTTTGCTCTTTAGGCCCGCGCTGGGTGGAGCGGTTTTGGTCCAGGATGGGTCAGGCCTTCTTGCAGGCCCAGGTTTGTTCCTGCCCTTTCTATGTATCACTTCTTGTAGAGACCAGCAAAAGGACGTCTATACACTGGGCAGCGTGCCCGTGCCTTCATGTGCAGACGTGGGTGAGGGCAGCTTTCCGCAGTGGGTACAGACTCTGCCCCTTCTGCAGGGGTGGGTTATGGGAGTTCCCTGCTGCGGGCACTGTACCTGCCCCATCTGTGACTCAGGAGGGCGAGTGGGACCCCTGCTGTACATATAGTAGCGGCGCCTTCCTCTTCAGGGGTGGGTCCCTGCAGTAGGACCGTACCTGCTCCCACTCTGCACTGCGGTGAGGGGGGAGGGGCGAGTCCGCCATCCTTTGCAGGTGTTGGTTCGTTCCCGGGTGTGGTGCCTGTACCTGTTCCACCCCCCGTGCTGTGATTTGGGACCAGGACCCCCTCCCCGTGCCGGGGTGGGTGCGGGGAGTTCCTGCGGTGGGACGGTACCCATGGGTGGGCCAGGCTGCCGACAGTTGGCTCTAATCCCTCACAACAATAATTACCGTTGGCTCCTCGGGGCTCGCGCACCTGCGCGGGTCCAACATGGCTGCCAAGGCGGCCCATCGGGAGGGGTGGGTGGGGGTGTGCACACCTTGCACAGGGCCTGGACTACGGGGTCTGCTTGGCAAGAGGGCTGGCTCCTGAAAGGGGGTGCCTTGTGAGGCACAGCCCCCAGGTTGAAGAGTCGGCTCGGGCTCTAGAGGGGCAGCACAGCACACTCCACACCCGGCGGCCTCGAAGGAGGCCCTTTGCAAGGGGCCATCCGTGGGTCGAGGCGGGGGGAGGGGGCTGAGGGTGTGCTGTGGAGGGGACCCTGGGCAGGAGGGGTGGCCCCTCATAGGGCTCTGAAGGGCCCTGGCGGTACTGGATAGCACAGGACGGACTAGTCGAGGTGGTGGCTGGAGTGGGGGGGTGGGTAGGGCCGGGGGCGTACGTCGCTTGAGGGTCTCAGCAGTTTGATGGAAATAGGAACCCTGTAGTAAAATGATGCGGCGCGGTGTCTACGTCTGACAGCTCCTGCTGAAAACAAGATTTGCCTAAAAGAGGCGGCAGATGGTTTGTGCAAGTAGACATGAAGCCCGTCCCTCCCCCAGTGCAGGGCCGGGGCATCTGTGCAATAAGAGTGCGTGGCAGGCGGGGGCAGCCGGGAAGAAGGAGGAAAACAAGGGGCAGCACATTTAAGCCCGAAAACGTTACTCCTGAAACGTTCATTCCCCTTCAGATCCATGGAAGAAGATTTTCCCAAAGTTTGGATCAACGTTTAGAAATAAAAGTTGCGCCCTTTCTATTCTTGATGACAGATCGGAATATCGTCCGGGCCCCAGATGGCCGAAGCTGCGCCTCACACGGGGCACAGCTGAAAGCCGAATGCCTCTCTGCGCACCACAGAACACACGGCGAATAAGGGGGGCGATGGGATTCGTTACCGCACAGACCGTCAATTGGAACAACTGCGCATTTCAGGAATATTCGGCCTCGACGGGACATTCACCCGAATCAGAGACTGGCAAACAGACGAGAGAGATGGGCCCAAGTTCAGCCGCAACAAACAGATATTTCCTCTGCTTGAGCGGGATCAGACCCATGCCAAGCGCTATATAAATGCAATTACAATACAATATTTTGTGATGGGGAGCCCGCAGACTGCAAGCAGGGGCGGTGCAGCAGGAGGCCTGGGCTAAAAAATAACAACATCTGTAATCCTTAAATATAGATTAAACATTATTTTACTACAGCTCCAGTTGACACAGCCTTGCGACGCATCGACTTCATTGTGCTGGGAAATAAGTGTTTTATAAAAAAAAATCTCATGATGAACTGGACGTGCTGAATAATAAGTTAATTTCAAAAAGGGGGTGGTGATGGACAGAGTATCTGAGTTAATCAGAACACTCCTACCCAGTCAACAGATCAGGGCTTGATCCATCACCGTTTTTTAGCTCACTGCACCATCCCAGTTCAGAACCTGGCTACATGCAAATTAGTCTGTCCCTGGCCCATTGCATCATGGGAACAGGGCAGACCAAACTACCAAGCCAATTCTTTACTGGAGCTTGTCTCCTTTCTGGTGAAGAATTGGCTTGGTAGTTTGGTCTGCCCTGTTCCCATGATGCACTGGGCCAGGGACAGACTAATTTGCATATAGCCAGGTTCTAAGCTGGGATGGGGCAGTGAGATAAATAACGGTGATGGATCAAGCCCTGATCTTTGGACTGGGTAAGAGTGGTCTGCTTAATTCAGACACTCTGTTCATCACCACCCCCTTTTCTGAATCGTTTTTGGCCACTATAGGTGTGGCAGGGTATACTCAGACATGAGTCCCTTTCTCACTGCTCCATCAGCATTCAAGCAAGCCGGGCGAAGAGGCTGAAATGCCAGAAACCGGTCCCCGGTAGCTTGTCTCCTTTCTGGTGAAGAATTGGCTTGGTAGTTTGGTCTGGCCTGTTCCCATGATGCACTGGGCCAGGGACAGACTAATTTGCATATAGCCAGGTTCTGAGCTGGGATGGGGCAGTGAGATAAATAATGGTGATGGATCAAGCCCTGATCTTTGGACTAGGTAAGAGTGGTCTGCTTAATTCAGACACTCTGTTCATCACCACCCCCTTTTCTGAATCGAATAATAACAAGTTGACCTATGCCCCACTGCACACGGTTTTGTGTACTCATTTTAACGGGCCTTCACCTCCTTCATATACCTTTGTAATTTAAATCGTCCCAAGCCCTAACAACTTTGTAATAATATGGGCTTTGGTATGTTTCCAACGACACTTGCTTGACTCCTGCCTCGTATGCTCACCCCTAATGTATAGAGAGCTTTGAACCTCTGTTGGGTGACGTTGTCCCTATACAGAGCAACAAATGAATAAATAAGCCCGCATTGGGCGGTCCGAAAAGAACCTTCCAGACCGTTCCGAGGTTTCCATTTTGGACCAGTGTCTAGGCGATGTGTAGTCACTAGCGTCAGTGCGTAACGCACTATGATGCCCCCCCCTCTCCCTTGCAGGATATGACAGGGGCCACTAAGTCTCCTGCCTTATAGACCTTTCGATAGGCCTTTGGGTGAATAGGGGGCATCTTTGAAAGGTATGGGGGCCAGTGGAGGGTTGGGGCCTCCCCTGCTCTGCAGGGGCCTGCGTTATGTCCAGACTGGCGCAATGGCGTTTACCATGAGCCGCAGGGTTTGAAGGGTGTAGCCAGCAGGATGCATACCCATCGGCCGAAAGCAGCTCCTGGGGGGCCCTCCTAGCATGTTAGTTACATATTGGATCACTGGTGGGTGTATGAACAGGGTTCTGCCTTTGCCTTCTGTTGTGCGAAGGCATGTGTTGTGTCTTGACGACCAGTTTTGCGCACAGCTCATACTCAAATATGTGGTGCACAAGTGCTTTGTTCAGGCTGAGTGCAGCCTCCTGTTTGATGTGTGTTGTGATACGTCGTGTGGTGTCTGTACAGGTGTGTGCGGACTTGAGCAAGGTGATGCCTACCTAAGGAGGCAGCATTGCACCCAGAGGCAGATTACAAACCTAACAGGAGAAAGACCTGTACTGTCTGTAGACAGGAGGTTTGGAGAATTCCCACACTCCTCTTCATTTTCAGATATTTGTAACCTTATCAAATGTTCATTTAAATCAAGAGTGTCCACCATAGGATGGCAAGACTGGAACATACCATATTCTTAAAATGCCACAGATTAAGTATAGATTTGCATATGGCTGAGTCTAAACTGGGGTGGCACAGTGAGCAAAAGAACAATGGATTTAACCCAGTTCTCTTGACTGGGGGTGAATGATTTGTTCTGCATTCCATCCATCATTTGTATCTCTTTTGCTTGCTCGCCCTAAGTACGCAGAGTATGCCCAGATGTGGGTCCCGAGCTCCAGGATCCAGTGGATTCAAGCTGTCCTGGCTGATGAGGTGATACACTGACACCGGTCCCAGGATGCTGGTTTCTGGTCCAGGGAGGACCCGGCTTGGCAGTTTTGGATGGACTGTTCCCACAAGTAGCAGGGTCAAAACTGATTTGTATATGGCTGGGTCCAAACTGAGGTGGCATGGTGAACAAAAAAAAATCAAAAAAAAAAATCAATGGATTTAACTCAGATCTCTTGACTAGGGCGAGTGGTAAATTTGTTCCGCATTCCATCTATCATTTGTGTGTCTTCTACAGATTAAATAATGGCACACCTTTACTTCAAAGGTATGCCTGTAAACTCCTCTCATAATCAATGTACCATGAATCGATAAACAGCGAGGTCACATTCTCTACCGTACAAGATTCTGGATGAACAACAACTGCTTGAATCGTGGCAGCGTATTATAGCGTCATATGGACGTTCAAGGCAAGCTTTACTCTTATCCTCTTGGTCCCAAAGAGTCGGACCTCTAGAGACACACAGGGGCACTCACTGACACCCAGAATGGTCAACATTCTTCTGAGCCTCTTGCTTGGATTCTCCACTCTTGCGGCTTCCACCATCCCGGATATGCTTAGTTTCTTCTCCTACTTAATGGAGGTGTGGGCGACACTGTGTCATAACTTCTAGCAGTGTGTGTTGCTGCTATGAAAACAAATGGCACAAGCTGGCTCAAGTGAATATGAAAAAGATGAATATCACGATATTTGTGAAAGAAAGGGCCGCTAGGAACCCGTATTCTTGACCCCACAGCCTGTTTCATGCCCTGCCCACTCTAAAGGTGGTAACACATACTGGTCTCTCTCCAGTTTCTCAACAAAGTGAAAAAATGCAAAACCCCAAGGAAACTTTGGTATTACAAAAGAGGGTGCAGATGCATTCATTGTCCCTTCTATAAGATGACTTGTGCCATCGCAAAACGTACAGTGGTGCGATCCCCAGGAGGCTATCTCTATTTTGTATGGCGGTGTGGCTCCATGCAAATGAAGGAACACCTTTGACTTTGTGACTTCCTTGTATAACAGATGTGAGGTCAAAAGCAATCAATCTGATGGGTGGCACACAGATTATGCCCCACATAAGAGGTGGCATGCAGTCAGTGCACCCCGTGGAGAACCTCATTTTTTCCCAAGACACTTGCAACAGTGTGCATGTGCTTGAACCATGCAGCATTAGAAGACACAAACACCACAAAGTCCAAGTAACCAGCTGCTGAGAAGAGCAAGAGTGGCCTGGTACATCTCTTAAGTAGTTCAAACCGTTCCTCACCAATTGTGCCACTAGAAATAGGCACAAGCTGATCACAGGAAATCTTGTGGCATCTCCGAGGGACCAGCACTAGCCTAGTTTTTAATATTTCCAGCTGAAAAAGAATCTGATTTCGCTCCTCCCATTCCCTGCCAAAGTCATTGAGAAAGCCGTCAACATCCAGCTGAAAAAGAATCTGATTTCGCTCCTCCCATTCCCTGCCAAAGTCATTGAGAAAGCCGTCAACAATCAACTCGCCGCCTTCCTCGAATCCAACAAATCCCTCGACCCTTCACAGTCCGGCTTCCGAGCCAAACACAGCACCGAGATCGCCCTCATCGCAGCAACAGACGACATTCGAACTCTACTGGACAACGGAGAAACTGCTGCCCTCATCCTACTCGACCTCTCCGCAGCCTTCGACACGGTCTGTCATAACACCCTCATACAACGCCTCAGCAACGTCGGAATACAAGGAAAAAGCATTGGAATGGATAACCTCGTTCCTCGGCGGAAGAACCCAGAGAGTCCGCCTTCCCCCTTTTAAATTAGAGGCCACCGAAGTCATCTGCGACGTATCCCAAGGATCTTCACTCAGTCCCACCCTCTTCAACGTATACATGAGTCCCCTTGCACCCATTGCGCGCCAACACAACCTCAACATTATCTCCTACGCAGACGACACTCAGCTGATCCTATCCCTCACCAAAGACCCAAACACCGCCAAAACCAACCTACATGAAGGGATGAAAGAAGTGGCCGAGTGGATGAAGAACAGCCGTTTAAAACTTAACTCGGACAAAACGGAAGTCCTCATCTTAGGGTCATCCCCCTCCGCCTGGGACGACTCATGGTGGCCACCGGCCCTGGGAACAGCACCCATACCAACGGACCACGCACGTAACCTGGGCTTCATCCTGGACTTCTCCCTCTCGATGACCAGACAAGTCAACGCCGTCTCATCATCATGCTTCAACATCCTACGTATGCTCAACAAAATCTTCCGTTGGATCCCCACCGAAACAAGAAAGACGATCACCCATGCACTGGTCACAAGCCGACTAGACTACGGAAACACCCTTTACGCCGGAACCACAGCCAAACTACAGAAAAAACTCCAACGCATCCAAAACGCCTCAGCCAGACTCATCCTAGACATCCCCCGCCAAGCTCACATTTCCGGTCACCTAAAAGACCTCCACTGGCTCCCCATCAACAAGAGAATAACGTTCCGCCTCCTCACCCATGCACACAAAGCCCTCTACGACCTAGGACCCGGATACCTCAACACGCGCCTGTCCTTCTACACCCCCACCCGCCAACTTCGCTCGTCCAATCAAGCCCTAGCCGCCATTCCACGCATCCAAAGATCCACCATGGGAGGAAGATCCTTCTCCTACTTAGCGGCCAAGACCTGGAATTCCATCCACCTCCGCCTCACACAGAACCACCTCACCTTCAGAAAACAACTAAAAACTTGGATATTTGATAAGTAATACCCCCCCCCCCCCCTCCCTCAAGCGCCTTGAGACCCACTGGGTGAGTAGTGCGCTATACAAATTTAAACTTGAACTTGAACATATTGTTATGGGTCGAAGTTCAGTTTCTAGTGCTTAGCGGCTTCTAAAGACGAAAGCAGCACAGTGACAGGTTACAACAAGCATTGGGATAGCCAACAGGTATCGTCTTTGGGACCTTATACGTGTTTAGCCATGCAACACTTGATGTTGTTGCACCAAGAATATTGTGCTGGATAACTAAACACCTATAAGGTCCCAAAGGCGAGACCTATTGGCTATGCCAATGCTTGTCTGAATTTTCACTGCATAAATTAGCTACACAGACTCTGGTTAGTTATATTGAAAAATCGCAACAAAATGTGACATTAACAAAGTCAGCTCAAGTGCAGAGTGTGTTCGGGGGGGAGGGGGGGTGCTCCGCTGTTAACCACTATGAGTCGTCTGTGTGGCAGCCTCTGGGGAGGTTACAGCTGAGTGGACGACATCATTCACTGGTCAGCTTTGCACATGTCCGAGGCAAGCACTGCTGCGGGTTAGCAAGACTGAGGAGAAATGTATGCATCACTAAAAACCTCAAAGAAAAGGAGGGAAGTGCACCTACATAAATTAATGTATATCTTGAAATTTGCACAGAGTAGAGTTTAGTGGCACTTGTAATAGGTTTCATTTGCTCAAACAAAGGAGATTGCGGTCGTGGAAATGTCGGTTTGATAGATGTGTACACCAGAAAGTAAAAGAAAGTGTCAGAGTTACATTGTTTTACTTGCCAAGTCACTGCTTTGCAAATATGATGCACCTGCTGGACATCTAGTAAGAACGGTACTGTTTAGACGGATAGATTTTGATGTGTGCCAGGCTCAGGTGAGGTGTTGGATTTTATTTCGATGTACCAAGAGTTGGAAATTCTCAAACCTGACAAAGAGATAGAAGCCCAGGAGTGGTGGGTGCGTGCTAAAAGGAATAAAAATAAATAAAAATAAATAAAAAGCCCAGCGAAGCACTCGTGCTTGCCCGGAAGTGGTGGGTGTGTGTGTGCGTGCGCGCAGTCTGTTCTTTTTGGAAGCACATACTTGTGCTTGTGGCGCGCCCCTACTCGTCCCGCATGGTGGATGCCGCCTCAAGTACGAGTATGTGCTTCCAAAAAGAGCAGAGCGACGGCTTAAGGTCCGCTTATGCAGCGCAGGCGCGCTGAATAGGTGAGAGCTAAAAAGCGCAAGACTGTGGCCGCATTCAGTTCTTAATCTTGCAGCAAATAAATGGGACATATTGAAGCAGGCATGCTCATAGAGGTTCCTGCTCTTCCTAAATGAGGATTACTAGATGGTAGTCAACGTTGGATACTGACACATACTGCAAACAGGACTACCCAATCAACAGACAAGGCTGTAGAAGATTCCGACTCAGTCTAAGAGTAAGCATGGGGAGTAGAGCAGGTGATCATGCCTCACTTGCCTTGAGGTCCCCACACAAGCTACCACAAGAAAATGCAATCAACTTCAAGTCGCTGCACAGCAGGCAGGAAACATACTGTGGCAAAGTAAAGTCCCTTCTTAAGTCCAGACTCCCTAAACAGTAGCCCCCAGCCAGGAAGATCAAATCCACACTCTCCTGTGTGTCACAGAACCTAAATTCAAATGATCAAATCCTTTCCGAAAGGAACCAGGTCTCACAAACAATCCAAGATTAAAAGGCACAGCTACCCCATGTGGATGATTAGCGAAATTTTAAGCAACACCAAGTTCATATTAATGGGAAATTTCCAAGTAATTGTACCATTAGAGGTCCGTGGTCTTCCTGGCGACACCACACTATCTACCCAAGGTGAGCTGGCCCGAGAGGCACGTAGAGGTCACGGGAAGCAGTCCACCTTGCATGGATGACCCAGATTGTGACCACCTTGCTGCATGTCAGCAGCAAGACACCCGGTTTCCTGTCTACAAAGCCTGTTATCGAGGGGTATTCAATTCATGCAAGTAGAGACCAAAACTCTCAGAAGCCACACGGTCCAAATGAAAGCCTACGCCTCGAAAGATGGTGTCTTGCCAACATGGAGCAAGATGGCAACCCCAAACATCTCTTGCAAAGGAGTGCCCCGAGGCCCTGCGGTTTGCGTGTGCACTTTAATGGATGATCCACTACCTCATTTCAAGCCTTTGTCAACAAAGCATGTGCGTTGGAGAAACACTGCACAACCAACTTATCAGGGGTGGGCAACTCTGGGTCTTTCGAGCCGCACTCATGCTAGGCTTCACAGATAATGCAAGAGGAGGAAAGAGCCAAGCAGTGCCAATAAACATGGTATTTCATATCAATAACAACGCTCACCACTTTCCAGACAACATGGTTGAGACATTCAGCAAATGAGGAAAATAAATGTGGCAGATACATGGGTGACAACAGTTCACTGGATTAACGCACCTGCTGCACATGTCCATGAGGTTCAGATACTGGGTATCAGAGAAGGCTGCCTCAACCGGTCTCTTACACAGCCAATAAGATGAGAGACAGAGATGCGCGATAGCTCCTGCTATTAACGGGAAACATCCTTTACAACGCAACTTTTACCACGCAGTGCCTTTACGACGCAACTTTTACAACGCAAACCATTACAACGCATTGCACTGGGGGGCGCTCTAGGATAGGGAACAGGTTTAATTTACTGTCCAACACCTTCCCTACTATCCACCGGGACTGGAGTTGGAATAGTAAATTAAACTATTCACTATCCTGCGCCCCAAAGCACTATGCATTGTAATGGGATGCGTTGTAAAAGCATGCGATGTAAAAGCATGCGTTGTAATGTCATACATCCGCTATTAACAGCACCTCAAAGCAGCAAGACTGCCACCACAGGGCCCCATGACATTCATATAGTGAGCGATCCTGGTCTGTGGCACGCATATCCTCACCAGGTGTATTTTACTAAATGGATGCGCAGCATTGAAGGACAGACCAGCCGCTTCAAACCACTTCTGAGGGATGCCTGCTTGCATTTACAGAGGGGGCAGATATTCTCCAGCAGGCAGGTGCAGTGTACAGCTGCACCTGTCTGCCGGGAGGAGAAGGGGAGTGGGTGCGCTTTAAGCTTGCAGAGCCCGCCCATCACGCTGCCTCGATTTCAGTTTGTTGTGAAGCTGGGTGATTTGGTAGTTTGTTTCAAGTCAGGCCGAACCCCAGAATACGCACCGGTAGATCGGTTTGACTTCACAATATTCAGTCCCTATGCCCACCTATAGGGCGCCAGTTACACTTAATGCTACACAGCTTGCTCATTTGATCACTAACTTTTTGATGGAGGTGATTGTTGCTTTGCTTTTGAAGAGGCCTTTTCTAGCACGCGGCTGGTGCCATTGTCTTACAACAAACATGCCTTTCTATTGTCAGCAGCCTGTGGTGAGAGGAGAAGGCAGCATTTCTCACAGTGCGGGAGGGGAACGGTCTGCTTGAGGCAGGCGGCTGAAAGAAAAACAAACATTGGCAAAGCCAGCAGCTCGCACATTAGCTGCCAGCCTTCTGCCTTTGTTAATGCTGGTCTTCCTTAGCCATGATTTTGTAAAACTTCATTGCTTTGGGATGTGCCAGGCAAGGCAAACATTTTGTATGTGAATGTCTTGTGGAAGGGCAGAATGCCATCAGTTACAGTGAAGTGAGCCAATGGCTGACGCGTTCAGACTCATTGCTCCATTCAATATGTTGCAATGGGCAGAAGAAACGTGTGAATGGCACAATGACAGACTAATAGATAAAGAGGGCAAGCTGAACAATACAATTATACGGTGTTTGCTAACTCCAGACCTAAAAATACACTCAGAAATATCCTTAACATAATAGGTCTCTTGGATCCAGCTTATCCACATGCGCACCCACCCATAAAGGCTGAACATTAGCTGACAGCACACATCCAAGAGATGACCGACTGACAGCACACTGCCCCAAAACAAACCAAGGTACCACCCCGCGGAACACGGCCAAATATGTCGCACAAGGGATTGTCTTGCCAAACAATACTCCACCCGACCCACCCAAGCATGGCCGACAAGCAACTGGCTGACAGCTAACCCCTGCGGATATGGGCCACACGTCTGACAGGACACTAGATGCTTACACATATATGTGTAACAAACCCGACATGTGACTGGTTGAAAGCACAACATCTGCGGAAAAAGTCCAACATGTTCAACAAATCAGTAGCTAGTAGCACACCTCACTGAAACAACAAACTTATGGCTGACAGCACACCCGGCAAAATACACCCAAACATGTTAAACATTTGACTAGTGTTAGGCTGCGCACCCCCGCGGAACAGGCTGAGGCATGCCTGCAAGACAAATGGCTGACAGCAAACCCCGGCAGAACACAATCACGCATCATCAACGGGTGGCTGGCTAGCAGCACACCTCTGGAACAGCCCTAAAAAGCTGAAAAGTGGTTGGCAGCTAGCACACACTGCGGATAAGGCCAATCAATACATGCCTGACAGGAGATTGGCTGATGTCATACATCTGACAGGCGATTGGCTGACACCCCACATCCATTAAACTCAAACAGATCTGACAGGTGAATGGCTGCCAGTGATCCCTTGCAAAACACGTCCACATGCACGATCGACAGGTGGCTGGCTAGCAGCACACTCCGTGGAACAAGCCCAAACATCCAACCAGATTTTAGCTGTTAGCACACACATCCACAAACGTATAAGGCTTGGGATTGGCTGACTTCACGTTTTCACACAACACTCATAAATTGGTCCTACAAGTGACTTGCAGATTGTCGCCTTGGTGATATACATCCACATATCTGTCACCAGAGTACTGTTAAGAATAACAAACAATTGTACAACTGAAAACATCACCAGAACTGAGCTCACATCCTTCCCCTTAGCGATCTTCCTAGAAAGGCGAATCAAACACACGGCAGACATGTGTGGGTCTCAATTGCTAAGTTATATTCACCCCTAGACCGTGCGCGCGCCCCCCTCTACATTAAATCTCCAATTCAGATGTAAACATATGTAACATAAACCAGCACTGAAAACACACCACTGGCATCCTGTACAAGCAGGATAAAGTTTAACGTTATCTGTACTTAAAGCTTATTGGATGAAACTCCTGGGGTTGACAAACTTTTGTCCCCCCTTCGATCATTTCTCCCCAATCAGGAATCGACCACCAGCTGCCTACAACACACACAGGGGCCCACACGCTCCGGATCACCAAACAAACTTGCTAGAGACTAAAACAAAGTCAGATCCCACGGAGGTCTTGGCACGTGACGACCTGGGGGGGCAGAACCAATCTACAAGTGCTTCCGAAAACGACTACAAATGGAGTTATTCAGAGTGGCTTTTGATTGTCACTGGAGGGATGATGGCGAGCGAAGAACACAAAACAGTGTTTGCGCTCCACAGTTAATGGACCCCTGCTATATCACAGAGACTTGCAGTTGCATCGATAGAGTGCTGCGAAATAACCAAGCAACTATGTGTAGCGCTATACAGAGGTACACAATGAACATGACTTACTCCACACAGAACACATTCGGAAAGTAAATGTGCAGAGGCGTGCCAGGTATAACTGCCCTCACCCAGAGGTACTGGGAGACTTCCCCAATTACACTTTAGTAATCTGCGGGAGTGAGCTATGCCTGAAAAGTAGTTAAGGGGAAAGCTGCAGTGGCACATAGATCACCCTAAAAACAACACTACCACTCCTACAGTACAAACGGAGTACCGGACCACGAGGAAAGCGCTTTAGGGCTCGCAAGGGGTATGAGAAGCGCTAAATAGTCAATACTACAATATATTATCAAACATCGAAAGTGAGAAGGCAAGGGACAGCCTGAAGCTCTAAGGAAACCAGTGGTTTGAGTTAGCCTAGCCCCTAGCCGTTTACTTAGGCATGGGCACATTTAAACATGAGAGGGGGTAAGGGCGCAGACAAGCGGAGTGGCAGCATAAGGGTACCAAGGGAGTCCTGTACACCAGACATCAGGGGATTGAGTTAGGCAGCGTCCCGTCCAATAAAACATGGGGCAGATGCAATCAGAAGGGCTGGGGGCACCCTAAACATAAGAGAGGGGGGCAGAATACACCCGGCTGGAACAGGGGCAGAGTGGTTCTCACCACCAGACATGTCAGAGGTGGCACGGGATGGCTTGGATGTTTGCACTTTAAGCTAGGGGCCCCGCGATGCCAACTCCCTGAAAACGGTTCTTTTACTGAATCGCGCAGCATGAAAGTCATTTTTGAAAGGCGAAAAAACTCCCTCCGTGGGGATGTAGGGCACCGCGACACTTCTCCTTCTACCCCCTCCTCACACGTGTTAGGTCTTCCCCTCTCACCTTGCCTCCCCTGGGCAGGGTGCCCCCGGAGACGGCCAGAGCCCGGTACATGTCGCCCGCTCTCCAGCTCCCCGGCGGGCGGCCGAGCTCCGAGTCCGGGGGCTGCGAGGAGGCGAGCCCCGGGGGCTGCTGGCGGCGGAGGGTCATGGAGGGCGGTGGTCCCGGGAGGGGTGCGCGGCAGCGGGACGAGGGCCGGTCCAGTGAGAGGTCCCGGGCGGGAGCTCAGGTCGGCTCAGGCAGCTGCACCGGTCCGCACGGCCCGCTCTCGGCGCCTCCTCTGCCGCCGCCGGAGGTCCCGCGGATACTCAAGAGGGAGGAGCCGGGCCAGCGAGCCCGCCCCAGGAAGGACGCGCCCACTGGGAGAGGTATCTGCGAAATGCAAAGCCTCGGGGAAGTACAGACACAGTATACAAACCCCAGGTGGGGAGAGTAGAGTATACACTCAACTCATCTGGGAGACAAACACCCGGAGTGTAATGCATACAATATATTCACACATCCTCTGGGAAACACACGCAGCATGAACACAAATTCTTGGCCATTTTACATGCCCACAACTTGGGAGAACAACATTCAGGGCCGGCTTTAGGCATGTGCAAGCTGTGCACCTGCACAGGGCCACCAAACCTCAGGGGCCACCACGCCAATAAATATCCTTAATATATTAATCCTCTGAGGATGGATACATATTTGCGTGGTGGCCCCTGGCAGGGATTTGGCGGCCTCCTGCTCTGTTCCACTTCTAAACACCCTGACCACCTCCCCTCTTTACTGGCCTGCATGCTCCGCCCCGCCCGGACCCCCTCTTCCGGGCCCCCTACCTACGCTTCCTGCCCAGGGCCACCATGAGCCTAGAGCCGGCCCTGCAACATTATCTGCACATTGTGTATGGGAAACATGGACACACACTTCTCTGAGAGATGCAAGCGCAATACACACAAAGCCGCTGAGTGAGTATACACATCACAAAAGACAGCTTCTGGGATATGATATTCACACACTATGCACACAAAAACCTGAACATAATAGACACCCACAAACTAGAAGACACACCCAATATATGCCCATAAACTCCCAGAAACATTTACACACACTCAGAGACACACAATGCACACACAGTCCCTCTGTGACCATACACAATTCAAACACAGCCTCTAAAAAACACCCACACACTCTGAGTTCTGCCCACTCCATGTACACAGCCTGTTAGAAATATGCACAGCCTGATTCACAAATGTAAGTTTGCATGTGTAGATCTACATATGTTTTGATCTACTCCTACACCTAGGCGTACCTCTCCACTTTTATGCTAGTCACCAGTTCTGAGTGACGATTTATACCTGGGTGTAGACTTAATAGTCTCCACCCCTTAAACGAGGGGATGGAGACACCTACGACTTAAATTACAAATTATTATTAGTAGTAGTAACTTTGTACCTCATTGTAGAGATCTCCGCCACCAAGACAAGATCTACCTACAACAAATATAGGGACAATTAATATAATATTTAGAAAATGAAAAATACCACTCTAGGACATCCTAAAGTACCTCCTTAAATTAACATTCTATTGAGATGTAAATTCATTTAAATATATTACTATTTTAAATATTATTTTTGAACAATGGTTTAAAGTTAAAATCACCTGCCCTCACTTTTTAATTTCATTTGTAATAAACTTGCCTAGATGTTATGTTTATAACTAAGTATAATCATTTTTAGATTTTTGAAGCTACGTTAAAATGGAAATTGTTTTAAATGCATATGTATTATGAAATTTAAAATAGTACATTTAGCATAAATTATATTTAAATTCTCTACTTGCATTTTTTAACTTCAAGCACACACACACATATACATACATATATATATATATATATATATATATATATATATATATATATATATATATATATATATATATATATATATATATATATATATAAAGCTCCAAGGTACCCACAGGTGCCCTCATCCAGCAGCCCTTGTTTCAAACGGGTAAAGACATCACCGCACCCCAGTCTGCAGCTTCTCATGTCTCGATTAAAAGCCTGACGCGTTTCTGAGCCTACGCTCGTCTTCAGAGGCTCGACTTGAGTTTGACGCTTTGACACTCCCACTATTTAACCACCCTCAGATGAGCAAACTCGTGTGAGTTGGAACGCACTGCCTTGTGGGACTTGTAGTTTGTGTCTCTTCCCTGTATGGGTGCGTATTCTGCCATTTCATAGCCCTGGATGGGCCCTGGGATGCAGATGTCCATAGATCCCTCGGCTGCTGCTTCACAACAGGTTCGGCGACTTCCAACCCGTGACCCCCATAGATCTTCTGCGGGGGGGTGCACCCTTCGCGGCTGGGCTGCCACGTGTAAATGAAAGCTTCAAGGTACCCACAGGTTAAGGATGCACTCATCCAGCACCCCTTGTTTCAAACGGGTAAAAACATCACCGCACCCCAGTCTGCAGCTTCTCATGTCTCGATTAAAAACCTGACGCGTTTCTGAGCCTACGCTCGTCTTCAGAGGCTCGACTTGAGTTTGACGCTTTGACACTCCCACTATTTAACCACCCTCAGATGAGCAAACTCGTGTGAGTTGGAACGCACTGCCTTGTGGGACTTGTAGTTCGTGTCTCTTCCCTGTATGGGTGCGTATTCTGCCATTTCATAGCCCTGGATGGGCCCTGGGATGCAGATGTCCATAGATCCCTCGGCTGCTGCTTCACAACAGGTTTGCGACTTCCGACCCGTGACCCCCATAGATCTTCTGCGGGGGGGTGCACCCTTCGCGGCTGGGCTGCCGCGTGTAAATGAAAGCTCCAAGGTACCCACAGGTTAAGGATGCACTCATCCAGCAGCCCTTGTTTCAAACGGGTAAAGACATCACCGCACCCCAGTCTGCAGCTTCTCATGTCTCGATTAAAAGCCTGACGCGTTTCTGAGCCTACGCTCGTCTTCAGAGGCTCGACTTGAGTTTGACGCTTTGACACTCCCACTATTTAACCACCCTCAGATGAGCAAACTCGTGTGAGTTGGAACGCACTGCCTTGTGGGACTTGTAGTTCGTGTCTCTTCCCTGTATGGGTGCGTATTCTGCCATTTCATAGCCCTGGATGGGCCCTGGGATGCAGATGTCCATAGATCCCTCGGCTGCTGCTTCACAACAGGTTCGGCGACTTCCGACCCGTGACCCCCATAGATCTTCTGCGGGGGGGTGCACCCTTCGCGGCTGGGCTGCCGCGTGTAAATGAAAGCTCCAAGGTACCCACAGGTTAAGGATGCACTCATCCAGCAGCCCTTGTTTCAAACGGGTAAAGACATCACCGCACCCCAGTCTGCAGCTTCTCATGTCTCGATTAAAAGCCTGACGCGTTTCTGAGCCTACGCTAGTCTTCAGAGGCTCGACTTGAGTTTGACGCTTTGACACTCCCACTATTTAACCACCCTCAGATGAGCAAACTCGTGTGAGTTGGAACGCATTGCCTTGTGGGACTTGTAGTTCGTGTCTCTTCCCTGTATGGGTGTGTATTCTGCCATTTCATAGCCCTGGATGGGCCCTGGGATGCAGATGTCCATAGATCCCTCGGCTGCTGCTTCACAACAGGTTCGGCGACTTCCGACCCGTGACCCCCATAGATCTTCTGCGGGGGGTGCACCCTTCGCGGCTGGGCTGCCGCGTGTAAATGAAAGCTCCAAGGTACCCACAGGTTAAGGATGCACTCATCCAGCAGCCCTTGTTTCAAACGGGTAAAGACATCACCGCACCCCAGTCGGCAGCTTCTCATGTCTCGATTAAAAGCCTGACGCGTTTCTGAGCCTACGCTCGTCTTCAGAGGCTCGACTTGAGTTTGACGCTTTGACACTCCCACTATTTAACCACCCTCAGATGAGCAAACTCGTTTGAGTTGGAACGCACTGCCTTGTGGGATTTGTAGTTTGTGTCTCTTCCCTGTATGGGTGCGTATTCTGCCATTTCATAGCCCTGGATGGGCCCTGGGATGCAGATGTCCATAGATCCCTCGGCTGCTGCTTCACAACAGGTTCGGCGACTTCCGACCCGTGACCCCCATAGATCTTCTGCGGGGGGTGCACCCTTCGCGGCTGGGCTGCCGCGTGCAAATGAAAGCTCCAAGGTACCCACAGGTTAAGGATGCACTCATCCAGCAGCCCTTGTTTCAAACGGGTAAAGACATCACCGCACCCCAGTCTGCAGCTTCTCATGTCTCGATTAAAAGCCTGACGCGTTTCTGAGCCTACGCTCGTCTTCAGAGGCTCAACTTGAGTTTGACGCTTTGACACTCCCACTATTTAACCACCCTCAGATGAGCAAACTCGTGTGAGTTGGAACGCACTGCCTTGTGGGACTTGTAGTTCGTGTCTCTTCCATGTATGGGTGCGTATTCTGCCATCAAAACAGTCCACAAAAAGGACGCACTTTGCACAGCTGGTGCATGCTTCAGGGGTGGACTACCCCTGAGTCCATATTCTCCAACAAACGATAACGCTGCACTCGCCAAGGAATTTCCAGTTATTTATTGAAAGTCAACTCACTCCACATACGGGTTTCAAACACACTGGCCTTGATCACGGTAAACTGTAAACTGATGAAGGACTAAACCCAGAAACGTGTCTAGAGATAACAGCACTACCTGCACCAACCCCCTCCCCCCCGCCCCCCCACTCAGGGGAGTTGGAGGTGCCGCCAAGCTCTTTGCCGGAGCCGGTTTTAGGCCGATTTTGGTTCAGGGCCGATTTTGCAGCTATGCTGCAAAAACAGCCCTGTAACAAAAACGGCCCCCCAGGGGCCCAAAACCACCCCCACCCGTGCGGTGCACCGGGAATGGCCCGGTTCCCGCTATGGCCAGTCCGGCCCTGAGAAAGACCGCCTCTGCACCTCCCTCTTGTACTTCTCAAGTTTGAAGCTTCGCTGTACTAATGAATGTACTATCTATTGTTGCATACCTGTTAGTTAGACTCGTTCCCACATCTTATAATGGTAGACACCAGCCGAATGGCCTTGGGGTCGAGATAGCATGTACCCAGCTCTGTGCTATTTCTCTTCTTTGTTTGCACTGGGAACTGAAACCGGCCCTGCAAACTGCTTAGCTGGACTTCCCTGGGGTGAGGGGTAGTGCAGGCGAGCAGTTTGCGAGGGCCGGTTTTGGACGATTTTGTTACAGGGGGTCGATTTTGCCGACCCCCGGTAACAAAAATGGCCCCCAGGGGGCCAAGAACGCCCCCACCTTAGTGGCCTACCGGGGAAACCCCCGGTGCTCGCTATGGCCAGTCGGGCACTGTTTGTTTGCCTTCTTTGTTCACCACGGCCTGAGCTGAAAATTCCAGTTGGGCGGGACTTTATAGGTGTTGGAAATTTATATTTTGTGTTACTGTGTAGACGGGGTTTAGTCCCTCAGCAGCTATCCATACTTCTGATAAATCTGTTTGGTTTGTATTCCCTACTGTCTTCTCAACTCTTCATTTATTGGGACGGCAATGAGGTGGTCGTGAGTGACCCAGGTGACCCTATTAGGGTCACTTCCTTTATCTGGCACCCAAACAGGACTCCATCAGGTGTCCCATCCTCGCCCGTAATCGGGTGTGGAGGGCGGGGTCATGTCAGGTCGGACGGGCAGACCGGGGATCCCCACACGACCGAGCTTAGTTCTCGCAGGTACCCCACCTGTCTGATCGGGCGGTGCCTCATCTAGTGGTCATCCATGCTGGGGTCCTGGAAGGCGAAACCCTTGGAACAGGTCGTTTGGTCCAAAGAGTCAGCAGTGGAGAATAACTTTGTTCGACCTGTGTGCACCAGGTGAGTTTGTCTTGATTTCTGGTAAATATGGCGCCGTCTTGAATAATTTTGGATATGATCTGGAGACCATTTCTTGGTTTGTTTGTAAAAGTGATAGATCTGCGGACCGCTTTGGAGATACAGGATGTCTGTGGACCCTCTGCCAGGCGACTTGGTAATTTGGCCTTCTCTTGAAAATGCCTGGGGTTTGATTAGTGTCTGAGACTTGTGATGCGGAGTCTGATTTGAAGAATTGGTGTGGTCTGCGGATCGGTTCTTGGTTTTTGAATGTTCAGTACAGTCCAAGGACGGACCTGTGGGGAGGAGTTGGCAAGTCACTTGTCAGGCACAAGTAGAGAATTTGTTTCTCTATATTCTTGAAGGTGCCCTGTTTTAGCAAGTTTTGCTGTTTGGGGTGCCGTTGTTGCTCTGCTGATACTCGATTGGAAGAGAGGCAGCCTGCGTCTCCGAAAGGCACCCCAAACTTCGAAATGTATGTGAAGCATGGCCTTGGCCCTATTATGTTTAGTACGTTATGGCACAAATATACGAGGGACAACACGGAGTTACAGTTGTCTTTGACAGGTACTTTTGATGAATAGAAATTGAACTTTCTGCAGGATAAATTGTTTGCAAAAAGGAGCAGGTAGTCTATGTTTGATAATCTTCAGATATGGAAAAAAGAAACTAAGCTAAGACGGATAAGGGCAGAGAAGGAGGCCCGGAGATGGACGACGCAGACAGTAACGCAAAAGGCTAAAGTGTATGAGAGGGAGAGGATAGAGAAGGGCATAGAATGTGCTAACCATAAGTTTAGATTGCAAAGTGATGTCTTATGTCACACACAAAGACAGCAATCCTTTTGTGGAGGATCTGTTGGATGTTCAACCACCCGCTCCTTATGTCCTGCACAGGGTATACACAGCAGTCCCACCAACACCTCATGCTGCCTCCTCTGGCTCCCCTGACTCAGCAGTTTCAGATGGAGCGCCCCCATTTCCCCTTTGGCTCCATCGGCCGAGACTGCAGCTATTATAGGCAGATCTGCTGTGCCCGTTGCCCCTGGCTCTTCCCTACCTCTCTCGCTTACACCCACCACACAGACATTAATGTCCCCAGTTCCTGTAACGTCTACAAGTGTGTCCTTCCCCACTCCCTTTCCTTGGCCTTGCTGTATGTGGGGACACCAGTGTGGGGATTGGATGATGAGGATCGGGAGGCTGCTAAAGTGCAGATGGTGCGAGTGTTGATTGGTCTGATCTGTGTGATGCAGAAAAGAAGATGGTGGCTGACCAGGCCTCTCAGTGGGCCAGAATCCGATTTACAGTGTGGAGGATGTGTGGAGTGTGCTGAAAGATTACAAGCCATTTGTGTGCAGCACGCCCTTAAGCATATGTCGGCTACTCTGATTGAGCTATGGGAGCAGTGTTCTAATGGTGTTGCCCCCAAATTATTTATGATATTCAGGATAGTGTGTATGCGGCTGGCATGGCTCCTAATTATGTTTTTAGTAATATTGCCACGTTGATCGGATACCGAGGCCGGTTGATCCAAAAGAGTCCGATTGCAGTGTTTCAGTTCCTGATGAGGGAAGTGCATCACATCTACCACCCCGAAATACCATACCTTCGAAACGGGCAGGACCAAGTCATCAGCCAGCAAGTGGAGGGCCGTTTCCAGGAAAAGTGGATTTATACTCCTTGGAAAAGGAGTGAGGTTTTATCCCTTAAGACCCAGCTGCCCAACCCTAGGAAGAATCCGACTGCCTATTGACAGTGGATGAGTCGTCGACGGTGATGACGCTGGCTGACCTTAATATGTTTTTCGGATGGCTGGTGCCGGTTGAAATTTGGCGGCAGGTGCACACACAGGACCATGTACTGGAGTTGGGTGGCACTTGGGATGAGATTAGGCCATGGGATAAGGAGAGGAAGCCTAGCGAGAAGCCTAAAGCTGAGATACTAGCTTTGCCAGGCCGAATTATCACGTATGTGCACTCCTTGATCCCACCAAAAGAGTAGATTGGGATAAGTTAACAGCATGTCGTCAGAAGAAAGATAAAAGTGTATCTGACTTCTTCACTAGGTTTGAAGGGGTGTTTCTGGATTTCAGCCAACATGACTTGTCGATGGAGGGAGGTATCTGATTGTTTGTTAACAGGTTTGTTACAGACTTGCTACCTGAGATAGCGACTCAATTACAAGCTTCGGAGAGCAGTTGGACTACCTCCTCCCCAAAGGTAATATTAAATATGGCTCAGTATTATGAGCACAGAGAGAATGACGAGAAGGTAGAGAAGAAAAATAAGGAGCTGAAGACAAAGGTGCTGATGCAGTAGGTGTTTCAGGGCAGCAGTAGAGGACGGGGCATTAGCCCGGCCCAACAGCTGCTCCGCACTAGCAGGAATACTACGCCAATGGAGCCGAACCAGTGCGCATATTATAAGGAGGAGGGTCACTGGCATAGTGTCCAATGCTGTTGCAAAGGGTTGAGGCTCCGAGAGGACGGGGATCTTGAGGACGAGGAAGGGGAACAGGTGGCTATGGCGGAGGCCAGGGAGGTGAGGAACAGCCAGGTCGGTCTGAGCAGAACTATTTTGATGATCCGAGGGGGCGGCAGTATTACCTTAACGATTATGATTTGGATAAAGTGACAGGACTTACCCACGGCTAGCACAGCCAAGGGCAGGGTGGGGGATCAGTCCAAATTCCTGTGGACCAGCGGGGACCCTATGTCACCTCTGACCTGCAGGGCTCAGCGAAGAAATTCTTGGTGGACAAAGGCGCAGTGAATAGCTCTGTTTCTCATTCACTGCTCCCCGGGGCAGACTTGTCTGGACAAAATAATGTTTCGGTAGGCTTCTCAGGCATACCAGTTGTGAGCTCCATCTCTGAGCCACTGGCCCTGACTATTGGTCCTTTTACGGTAGATTCGCCCTTCTTATTGACATCTAATTGTGGAGAGAATTTAATGGGTTTGGACTTGTTGAAGACGTTACACGTGAATATTTTGTGCTATCCGGACGATGTCTATATGACAATAGAACCCAATGTAGTGAATTTGAAACAATGTTTGCCGAAGGATAAGCCTCTTCCCACGGAGTTTAAGGAGGTGCAGACAACGTTATGGGCTACGGGTGACATGGACGTAGGGCTGTTGAAGATCCCTCCTGTTTCTGTCAGAGTTAAGGACAATGCTGTTCTGCCTCGTCGTCCCCAGTATAAGATACTGAAGGTGGGAGAATGGGCGAGGCTGCAGATTATACAGGATTTGATTGCATCTGGAGTTGTGGAGGAGATGAATTCTAATGTGTGCAATAGCCCTATTATTCCAATCTTAAAAAGGGCACCCTCTGGTTCCCCAGATGATCATCCCGATGTCTACCGCTTTGTGGTTGATCTGCGTGAGGTGAATAAAATAGTGATTCCCCAGTTCCCTGTTGTTTCCGACATCACTGCTCTCCTGACCATGATTCCTCCCTCTGCCACATACTTTTCTGTCATTGATTTGAAGAATGCATTCTTTAGCATTCACATACACCCAGACAGTAGGTATCTGTTTGGGTTCTCCTTTTCTGGCAGAAGTTTTAGATTCTGTTGGCTCCTCAGGGCTATACTGAAAGTCCCAGTATATATGCCAAGCATTAAAAGGTCAATTGGACTCCCTTGTCCTCAGGTACTATCCTATTGCAGTATGTGGACGACCTTTTGATAGCTTCGGATACTGAAAAGGGTTGTAAGGATGCAACAGTTACATTATTACTACATTTGGCCCATCATGGACATAAAGTGTCCCTCTCAAACGTTTCAATATTGTCGAGAGGAGGTCACCTACTTAGGTCACCTACTGTTGAAGGAGGGAAGGAGACTAACACCTGAGCGCATTGCTGCTATTACTAAGATGCCCATCCCTAAGACACAGTGGGTTGTGCAAACGTTTATAGTCATCACTTTCTATTGTCACCACTGGATCCCTAATTTTGCTTTTCTAACGAAGCCCCTGCTATGCCTAACCACTAAAGATGTGCATGAACCCCGGCCCTGAGCGCATGATTGTCAGCATGCTTTTGAGCAACTAAAAATAGCGCTCTGCTCTGCACCTGTGCTTGGCACCCCAGACTACCAGAAGCTGTTTGTGTTGCATGTACACGAAACTGTTGGCCTCCCGCTTTCTGTCTTAACACAGGCCTTTGGAGGTAAGCAAAGACTGTGTGCCTACTTCTCTGCTCTGCATGACAACGTCGGCATAGCCCTCCAGAGCCTTCTGAGAGCGGTCGCGGCAGTTGCCATTTCTATCCGACAATCGGCAGGGCTCGTCCTTGATACTGATCTCACAGTCATGGTCCCGCATGGTGTGGACACACTTTTGAACAGAACGAAGAAGCAGCACCTTACCAGTGCACGTCTGACTGGCTACCCTGTTTGCATCACATGTCACCATCGTAAGATGTGCCACTCGTAACCCAGCCACATTACTACCCCTCCCTTCTGAGAGTGAGGAGACGGACGTGGATGATTGCATCTACCGTACGGAGGAAGAGACGAAGGGACGGGTAGACTTGACTGTGTGCCCCTATCTGAACCCCACCCCAAGAGGAGCTATATGTCAATGGCTCCTGTTTCAAATGACCAGATGACACAACAACTGCAGCCTATGCTATCACCACCCTACGCACAGCAGTCGAGACATCATGAGTTCCCTACCAATCAGCGCAAGCTGCAGAGTTAGTGGCCCTTCTTCCTGCCTGTGAGTTGAGTGAGGGACTGGCTTTCAAGATATATACTGACAGCCAGTATGCGTTCGGTGTGGCTCATAATTTTGGGTGGCTCTGGGTGGAGAGGGGCTTCCTGACGTCCCATAGAAGGAAGATACAGAACGGCCCATTAATACACAGACTTTTGTCAGCCCTGGCACTCAAGAAGAGACTAGCAATAGTGAAGTGCAGTGCTCATAAGGCAATAACTGATGATGTTGGGAGAGGGAACGCATTTGCAGATCAGACAGCAAAGGACACAACACGGACTGAGATGAAGAGTATGTTTGTGGCAGGTCTATCTAGATGGGTGCCTAAAAATGGGATGTTTGAGGATACTCTGAAAAATGCAAAAGAAAGGATGGGAGTTGGACGGTCAAATTCGAAAGGAGAGATGGATGCTACCGGATGCATATGTCCTCCCTGGAGTTACCATGGCGCACAGGCCAGCACACATTAGTGCGAAGGGGATTTGCAAGCTGCTAGATCCTGTCTGGTGGAATGACAATATCCCCAAAGTTGTAGCTCATCTGGGAAAGTACTGCATGGTCTGCTAGATGCACAATCCTGGGAAGGGCAGTCCCACTCCTGTTGGCAGTTTTGCACCACCTTCCTTCCCTTTCGAGGTTCTCCAGATGGATTACATCGAAATGGAACGAGTTAACAACTTGAAATATTTGTTGGTGGTTGTCTGTGCATTTAGTAAATGGATTGAGGCTTACCCCACTAAAGAGAACACCGCCATGGCAACGGCGTAGATGCTCTTGAAAGAGTTCTTCTCGTGTTTTGGTTTGCTCTATTTGATTTGGAGTGACTATGGCAGCCACACCAAGGTCATCCAAATGGTGTGGGACGGTTTGCACATTAGGCAAAAGCTCCATGCAGCAAACCACCCCTAATCAGCGGGCTTGGTTGAGAAGTACAATGGTACTCTCAAGTTGAAAATGGCCAAGATCAAAGAGAGCACAGGATTGCAGTGGCCTGATGCTTTACCCCTAGCGCTAATGTCTAGTAGAATCACAGCTCACTCTAGGACAGGATTGTCCACGTATGAGGTCGTGTTTGGACGCAAATGTCTAGGGCGTACCACAACCTTGCAGGTTCTCCGACATAGAATACCCCTTGCTCATAGACTACCTTTACGAATTAACTACAAATTTGCATTCGTTTCACCAACAGACCGCTGAGACATTACAGCAACATCCAGAGGGTCCCGGTCACAAGATATGACTTGGAGATTGGATTTAGTCTGCAATTTCCAATAGAGGAGCGGCTTGGAGCCACGCTGGAAGGGACCACTCCAGGTCCTTTTGGCCACCATGACAGCGTTGAAAGTCGACGGTCGGAAAAACTGGATACACAGAACCCAGTGCTAGAGGGTGCCCCTTCTGCTGCCCTATGACCAATGGGTCACGGACGGGATTGGGGCATGTCAGACGGAGCAGGTGCCACAGTTCATTGCCTTTTTGGATGCCCAGCTCACCTGGGCACCGCCGGAGGAGGAGAATCATGCAGTGCTGACTGTGGCGGTGCCACCTGAAATTAAGGCCATTCAGGAACCCCAGCCTGTGGGCCCACCTGTGATTGAGTCACGTCCAGTTGAGCCCCAATCCACTGATTTGCCTGAGTCCGTCCCTTTGCCCCTTGGTCCCCTTGAGCCTGACCCCTTGTTTTCTGACCCCGCTGTGCCTGGAGTGTTGAGGTACTATTTGCCCCCACGTAACAGGAACAGTGCTCCAAAGGGACAGTCAGATTAGTAGGGATGGACAACATTGCTGAAGAACAGGGTGCATGTACCCAACCCGTGGTACCAACAATAGTTCAGGGACAGGGGGATTGGTGCATTATTAAGACAGTTACCAAACAGGGCAAGTGAACAGTGTTTCTGAGGAGAAGGTGCTTTGCCTTGCAACGTGGGATCTGGATCCGAGATGGATGAACAGCTCCACTGCCGGTGCTCAAGAGAGCCTATATCTAATGAATAATATACTGTCTTAATTTCTTGCTTTCATTCCAGCTTGGCTCCAAGTGTAAGACATTTTACGCTGTCTTACAAAATGTATTCCTTTGGTCGCACCATTTAGGAGGAGGAGCAGCCTTTTGCACTCCGTGTCCTGAGCAAAATGGGCCTGCTTGGTCATCCTGGCCCGTGGAAAGCAAGGTTGTGTTTGTAGCAATTATTCTGATTTCTTTAATATTGGTGCTTGGGGTAACTTATTTTCTCGAGGAGAAATATCCTGTGCATACTTTAATTGGCACTATGGCTGTACGCCCCGAACATATCTTTGTTACTCTGGCACTCCACAAGGAGGAGCACAGGAAGTCCTATAAAGATAATGTTTTTATTCAGACCTTACATCAGATGCACACTGCTTATAATATGACAAATTGTTGGGAATG
Organism: Lissotriton helveticus; assembly: GCF_964261635.1. Taxonomy (NCBI): domain Eukaryota; kingdom Metazoa; phylum Chordata; class Amphibia; order Caudata; family Salamandridae; genus Lissotriton; species Lissotriton helveticus. The sequence continues at coordinate 1,458,696,215 of NC_136057.1, forward strand.
TGGATTATTGCCCTCAGTAACTCATAGAAGTGAGAATTTGTTATCCATGCCTTTGTCATATGTCAGTAGTAGTGAGGGGTGTTTTGCATTTCTTAGCATGGTCTGTCCCCTTCATCACGGATGACCAAGCTATATGCTATTGATTGCATATAAAGCCCAAGTGGGCATATATGTGCTTTGTTGCCATACCTAGATTAAAGACATATTTTGTACTCCTCTACATAGTGCAAAAAACAATGTGTTACTTGTGTCTAAATACTACTGTAAAGTGCCTAAAACAAATTGGGCTATCCTAAAAAGAAAAACCCACCACATTTTATAAATGTGCACATCTAAAAACTAGGGATAGAAGATCTGCCTTTTTAAGTATGTTATTCATTATTGTTAAGATCTTCCTCCCAGAAACACCGCTAGGTCGTTTGCAGTTACCCATAAGAGACCTTATTAAGCTGCCTTGGAACTATAAGCAGGTATACATATCTTCACTCGCATTTAGACCTGTAGGATTTTTACTATCAAGTTCTAATATGTACCGGGTCTCAAGGAGGCGCAATCGTGCTTCTCTATTGCCTCCTTGCTTTAGTAACAGCACAGTATCAATTAAAAAATACTGTAGATGTTTAGGATCACTCTCATGTAACTGCTCGAAGTGACGTGCCACGGGGTATGCTTGGTCTTTCCCCGTGATGGCCCTAATATGCTGCAGTAGCCGTTTGTGGGCGGCCAGTTGGTTACTCCCCACATACCGCAACCCACACGGACACTGCAGCACATAGATTGCATAGTCTGTTTTACAGGTCAATCTTTTTTTAATGGGCACAGGTTCACTCTTAAATGGAACTGTGAAGTGAGTCTTGTTGCAGCCGAAACTGCTGTTTTTTTTTTTTAACCCTTTACTCAGCGCCATCCAAGTACTTGGTATGGACACCTCAGAACAATTACTCACCAACACACTATGTTGCCTGTTATATGTCAGGATGATTCTTGATTGGATATTGGAATTGCCCGGTTCCATTTCAACTGCCATAGGTTTAGAGATCAAGGCTTGTTCTCTTGTAATGGCTCTTGTTCGATCTATTGCTTTTTTCAGGACCTCCTCCGAGTATCCTCTCTCCAAGAACCGCAGTTTACTCTCTTCCTGTGCATTAATGCATTCCAAATCAGAGCTACAAATCCTCCTGATACGTAGCATCTCCCCGAAGGGGATACTACTTATCAGATGGTGTGGATGTTGACTGCCCGCATGCAGCATTGTATTGCCTGCAGTTGGCTTGCGATGGAGTTTAGTAGCTAAGCTGGTGTTCTCTACATAAATCTCTGTATCTAAAAAGCAAATGGATCTAGCATCAATAGTGGAGGTAAATTGTAAATTCAAATTGTTGTCATTTAATTCATCCACAAATATCTGCGCATTACTTAATGAACCTTTCCACACCATAAATAAATCGTCTATGTACCTCAGGTATACTAATACAGGCTCCCTAATTGTGCCTTGATGTTTGACCATGAGGACCCGCTCCTCCCACAGTCCCATGTGTAAACATGCAAAACTGGGGGAGAAGCAGGCCCCCATCGCCACACCCCTAATTTGCTGATATACCTGGTTATTGAAAAGAAAAAAATTCTGTTCTAGACAAATCTGTATCAGTGATAAAAGCATTCTGTTATGGGATGAAAAGTTAATAGGACGCTTGTTTAAGTAGTGTTCTACTGCTTTAAAACCGTCACAGTGTCTAATTGACGTGTACAATGATGACACATCTAAAGTCATTAGTAAACACTCTGAATTCCAAGCGACGTCTTCTATTTTGCGAATGAAATCTGTGGTGTCCTGTACATATGAAGATAGTCCTCTAACCCAATCCTGTAAAAAAAAGTCTATGCATTTTGAGATGTTTTCCGTAGAGCTGTTAATGTTGAAATTATCGGTCGTCCAGGTGGAGAGTCAATGCTTTAATGAACTTTAGGTATTAAGTAAAAAGTTGGGATTACTGGATATTCTTTCTTCAGGAAACGAAATTCCTCACCTGAAATTAAATTGCCACTTCTCCATGCCATTAATTTAAAGTTTTGATCATTCCATGCTGTTTTTATAGCCTGGATATTGCTTTTTCAGCCTGCCTCACAATGATATTCCTGTCAGTTTCAAGCTTTTTGATCAATTGGTTGTAACTTTGATTCTGTTTGTTAATTGCAAAGCGTTTCTTATTTGTGGCAACATATAATTTTTTTAGATCTTTAGTAATCAACTCTTGGTATACATCCAAATTGTCATGGGTCATGACCGGCTGCAAAACTGATTTAGGTTTAAAGGGGATCCTACATATCCCTTGGTCTTCCACCGAAGTTGTTGTTGCCGTGCCTGTGGATGTATTATGTTCATTCTGCAATGACCAGATATCTTCAAATATTGAGCGATCTCCTGCACTTAATAATGATGGGCTGCTAAGTATTTCACCTCGAGTCTTTTTATTTGGTTGTAGCAGAAAAAACTTGTTTAACTTCAATCTTCACACAAACCTATATGCGTCCATCCTGGTGTCTGCATAATTGAAATTACAAGGTGGACAATATGTTAATTCTAAGCCTAGGATTGCTTCATCATTCTTAGTTAATTTTGTGTCCGTGAGATTAATCACTGAGCTGGGGTGGACGTTTGAGACTGGGTACGATTTTGTCTGTTCCATCTTCCCCTTGATGATTTTTTTTTGTTGTGTTGTTTTTCTTTTATGGCATTTGCGCCTCTCGTTTCGTTTGTAGTTGGCCCTTTGCTGTTGAATTTGCCGCCTACTTGTACCCGAGGTCTTAATGTGTCCCGGCGGTCTTGGCAAAGAAAACTTACTTCTCGTGCCAAGCCATACGACAAGACTTAGTTTGTATTTTTTCATATATTAGGCAGGGACAACACACAGATGCTGGGGTAAGTGCAGGGCCATCACTGCATGACAATTGTCTACTCTTGCTGAGCAAGAAAGCTCCCTTCCACAGTCTCACATTACCTCAACTAGGTGATTAATTTGAGCCATGGCCGCTGGAGGTACCCATCAGAATTTCTTTTTAGACACCAGCACTTATTTTTGCTCATCTGACTTTGACCGAGAGAAAGACAAGAATGGGTACAATGGGGAAAATAAAGATAGAAAAAAAGGGACAAAGAAAGAAAGCATAGATGAAAAAGAACGTAAAAGAGCAGCGATGTCTCAAGAAGAGATTTTTAGGGGGAGCACACAAGAGGCAGCAGGTAGAAGTTGTGGATCACTACAACAGGCAATCATGAAGCACGTGCACATGTTTATATATATATATATATATATATATATATATATATATATATATATATATATATATATATATATATATATATATATAGTATTGTATTTTAATTGCATTCATATAGCGCTTACTACCCCTGACGAGGCGTCAAATCGCTTTTTCGGCGATCAGCACGCTACTCCCAGACCCATAGAGGATTAGTGTTGAATTAGTATAGTGAAACATGCAAGTAGATTTTAAGCGGTGGATAAGTTAGTCAGCTATTTGGATTCGGAAGGATAACAGAAGGGTAGAAGAGGGGGAAAAAAAGTTTGTTTTATAAAGCGCTTGTTACCCCTGATGGAGTGTTGAAGCACACTACCCCGGAAACCCATAAAGGATTAGTGCTGAATTAGTATGTTGAAATATGAAAGTAATTTCAGTGGTGGATATTAGTCAGTTATTTGGAGTGAGAAGGGTAGCGGGGGGATACAAAGGGAAGAAAGGTTTGCATTCATGTAGCATCTTTTACCCCTGATCGGTGTTGAAGCACTTTTCTGGCGAGTAGGACACTACTCCGGAACCCATAAAGGATTAGTGTGAAAAATTAGTATAGTGAAGTATGAAGTAATTTGAGTGGCGGATATGTTATTCAATTATTTGGATAGAGAAGGGTAGGTTGCGGGATAGAAGAGGGAAAGAGGTTTGTATTTATATAGCGCTTTCTACCCCTTGATGGGGTTTTGAAGCGCTTTATTGGCAAGTAGCAAGCTACTCTGGAACCCATAAGGATTACTGTTGAATTATAATGGCGAAACATGAAAGTAATTTGAGTGGTGGATATGTTAGTCAGTTATTTGGATTGAGAAGGGTTGGGGAGGGGTAGAAAAGGGAAAAAGGTTTGCAGTTTTAAGGGGTGGTAACCCTGATGGGGTGTTGAAACGCTTCATTGGCGAATAGTACGCTACTCTGGAACCCTAAAGGATTAGTGGTGAATTAGTATAATGGAATTTGGAAATTGAGAAGTGAACATGGTAGTTGGTTATTTTGATTGAAAAGGATAGTGGAGGGACAGAAGAGTGAGATTATTCTTATTATTATTATTGTTGAGGTCATAGCAGTAGGAGGAGGCTTTTGGATGAGTAAAAAGGGTTTTTTGAGGGGAAGAGTCAGAGGGGAGAGTTTATAAATGATTGTTTTGGGATCGGTATAGTAAAAAAGAGGTGTCAGACGATGCAAGGAGGGGTAGAGTAGGAGAGTCTAGTAAGGGTTATTTTGGGGATCATCGTAGGGGTATGGAGTTTGGGATAAATGAGAGAATGGATGTAGAGGATATATTGATAGATGTATAGGGTGGAAGATAGGGTAGTGCATTGGAAAGAGTAGTAGAAAGAAGCTTGAGATGAGTCAGAAGGTTGGACCAGAGGATATATTGAGAGAAGTATAGGCTGAGAAATAGGGTAGTGCATTTAAAATGCTAAATTAGAAGAAAGTGATAAATATATAGATCCATAAGTACATTGAAAGTATATAGATGCATAAAGGAGGTAAGTATAAATAGATTAAAGATATCTATAGAGGTACAGGTTGAGAAATAGAGTAGTGCATTGGATATGCTTTTTCAGGAGAAAGGTAACAGACACACAGATCCAAGTACATGGAAGGTACATAGAGGCACAATGGAAGTAAGTACATGTAGAGCAAATATGATTTTTATTTATTTATTTATGTACAACAACATAGTTATTCTACATGTTTATACAAAGCAATACACAAAGATAGGTACATATCTATAGTGAAAATAAATGCTTATATACAGAGGAATATGCTCTAAATTTCTGTTTGTGTATGGTGCTTATGCGGGGAAGAGCCAATTCTTGAGTATTTTTCTGAAGATAAGGTGGTTGTCGGTGGATCTTATGTTGGGGGTAAAGAGTTCCATAGTTTGGCTGCTTGAACAGAGGAGGATGTGCCACCCATGGTTTTTTTCTTGTATCTTGGAATTTTGAGGCGAGATGCCCCTTTAGAGCGTAGGTTCCTTTGTTTAATTTGTTTGGTGATTTTATTCCTGATGAAGAGCGGTCCCATTGAATGTATTGCTTTGTGGGTGATACAAAGTAGCTTGAGCGTGGATCTTCTGGCAACCAATAACCAGTGCAGGGCTTTCAAGTCAGGTGAGATGTGGTCTTGTGGTTCGATATGCAAGAGTAGTCTGGCAGCCGAGTTCTGAATCCATTGTAGTCTTTTCATGGTCGTTAAAGGAGATTCGTGGTAGAGGCTATTGGCGTAATCGAGTTTGGTCAGAACAAGGGAGATGGTAGCTTGGACCTTGTGTGGAAATCCCAAATGAGGGAAAATTAGTTGCAGCATTTTTATAGTGACAAAGCTTGATCTTACTAGTTTGTCCACTTGGGCATTCATCGACAGCTTGGAGTCCATGGTCATTCCGAAGTTTCTTACTTCCTTCAATACTTTAGTTGGTGATTTCAGTTCGCCAGGCGGCAAGCGGGTTGTAATGTTTCCAATCGCCACACTTGAGTATTTCCGTTTTTGAAGCATTCAATTTGCGATGGCTCCAAGTCATCCACTGATCCACCGCTCTGAGACAACTGAAATTTGGGAATTTTTCAATGTCTTTGGGGCATTCCAGTTGAAGGAGTATTTCCGTGTCATCTGCATAGTTATAGCACGTGAGATGAAATTGATTGATCAGTACCAGTAATGACTTCATGTAGATGTTGAAAAGCATGGGCGAGATGATAGAACCTTGAGGGACCCCTGCTTTTGTGGAGTATGGTTTGGACAAGAAAAGTGGGGTATGGATGACATTAGTTCTGTTTTGAAGGTAGGACACGATCCAGTTTGGTCAGAAGGGCTGCCGACAGGCCTGCTTGCTTTGACCAGGTCCATAAATTCATCATTTGAGATGTGTTGGAAGGAACAGAGAGGCTGGGTTAGAGTAGTCTTGAATTGTTGTTTTGTACAGGGGTTAGTGCTGGTGCTTTTTTTCTGTTTTAAGTACGAGTCCAATGTGTCTGATTTGTCTGTGTAATTATTTGCCAGTTTCTCTGTGAAATCTTGAGTGACAGGATGAGTTCCTTCTAGGCAATTTGGTTTGCAAAATTCATTGAGTATTTTATAGAATTCTTTATTTGCACATTTAGCATTTTGAATTCTGTCTGAATAGTACCTTTTCTTAGCTTTTTTGACAGCTGACTTGTATAATCTGTTATTTTTTTGTAGGTGAAGTTTGTCTTGTTTGGTGTTTGTTTTGAGCCAGGTACATTCAAGCTTTCTAATTTGTTGTTTTATGTCTTTTATTTCTAAGTTTCTCCAAGGTGCTTATTTTCTTTTGTGCTGTTGTGTGGTTTTGAGTGGTATCAGGATGTCAAAAGCTTCCTGTAGCCACTCATGTAGATTTTGAACTTAAGTTATTGTTTCCAGATTTGTACTTGATGTAAGTTGTGTTTCTAAGTGTGCAAAATTGAGTTTGTTCCACGGCCGATAGGTGGATGGATGTAAGCTAGTTTTAGATGAGCCCCTAAGTGTTGTTTTATGGTGGAAAGCAAGCAAGTGGTGGTCTGACCATGTGACTGGAGTTAAAGTTTGAAAGGTAACTAGTTCAGTATTAGCAAAAATGACCTATAGGATATGTCCAGCGATGTGTGTAGGTTTGTGGACAAACTGGTGCAGGTTCAGTGCCTCTAGGCCAGTGATTATTGTTTTTGGATGGGTCATATTGGGTTCGTCAAACCAAATGTTGAGGTCACCCAGAATGCATAAGTTGGAAACTGTGTCTAGAAGTGCGTCTGGGAATGCTAGGTGGAGGTCTGTAAAGGAGCTGGAAGTTACAGGTTGAAGACGGTGTATTATTGCATCTTGTTGGAAGACCCTCACAATTCCATATGGCGATGGCATCAACGTTAGTGATATGTAATGTTTGCCTGAACACAACAGCTAGACCACCTCCTTTTTTGCCTATATGATTTTGGGTGATCGTTTGATAGCCTAGAGGAACGGCTTCATGCAGGACTGGAGCCATATCATCTTCCAACCATGATTCAGTTATGAATAGTATGTCTCGTTTTGCATCTGTGAGAAGGTCGTAGATGTGATGTTTGTTTTTAGAGAGGGATTGAGCATTTATTAGTAGACAGTTTAGAGAATGGCCTTTGGTGATAGTGAGACTTTGTTTTGTAGTAGAGTGAACAGTAGTGTGTGTGTTTGTAGCAGGTGTGTCTTTAGTGCTGGAATTAGCTGTATTAGGATAGCAATTGTGTAGCTCTTCTGTACCATGTTCCTCATCCAGCATGCTAAGAAGGCATTTTGATGGGTCTGCAGGTGTATGTGGTGGAGATGGTGTTTGAGAGTGAGTTGGTGTGCTGTGTTGTTTTCGTGGTGTAACATTGTTGTGCAGTAGACATGGGGAAGCAAAGTTGTGAGGTGTGGCACGTCGCATATGTTGTTTGCGTGTGTTTATGGAGAAAGGTGTATGAGTCTGGGGTGGTGGTGCAGCATGTGGGTCATGTAGTAAGGTTCTAAATTGTCAGAAGGATGAGAGGCGGTTAGAAGAGAGTTGATGTATTGCTGTATCTGTGTTAGGTGTGGTGGAAGGGAGAAAGCCTGGCATTGGAGTTTGTTCCTTTGTGTGGTTTGAAAGGTGGGTGTATGTTTGTATTTTGTGATGGTAAGTATTTTGAGGTGTTGCGCTTTGAAGATCTTGTTGTGCTGGTGTGTGTGATATGTTTTGTTTTTGAGGAGTTGAGGTTCTGTGAATTCTGAACCCGTGGGTTCCATTTTGTGTATGGCAGCCATTTTGTGGTTGCCCTCACATAGGCCGATGATTGTGGCTGAACTAGTCTTTTAAGGACATGTACACCTTAGCTCGAGTTCGTGCTGACTCCTGTTTGACCTGAGTGAACTGACCCTGTTGCCTGAAGCTGACCTTGTTAAACCAGTTCCTGCCCTTTAGCTGATTGTAGGAAGGGGGAGTCTCTAGTTGGCGCAGTGCAGCACTGGCGACAAGCAGGGACTCTCTCTTCCCCGTCAGGGCTGAGGGTTACCTTCAAGACAACCTCTGCTTACCCTCTAGGTAGTGTGGCTTAAGCAGTCTTTGGCTAATCTCTGGGGCACATAGGGTTAAACATTTGCAATATTACACCGTCACAACCAACCCACCACACAATGACACCAAACTGTATTTGTAAAAATATATTCTCTTTATATAAATTTCAAGCAGGCTTGTAAATACAGTCTTGGTTACTTCAAATGCAGGTTCCAGTTACTCTTTAGGTTAAGTTGCCACAGTTCTTTCTTAGCAGTAAGCAATCTTTGTTTAGTGTTATTCCCAAACAGTTCTTTAAGTTCCTTTTACACAAAAAGGGGGGGGGGTCAGGCTCTTCAATGTATCGTGGTGGTTCTGCAGGCGCTGTTCCTTGTCAGCCAGGGTCACCCCGGGCTGTCCGTGGACCTCTCTGCGCCCCTCGGCTCCTCCGCGCTGGAAAAGCGGGCCCGGTCTACCCACCCTCACGCTTCTGGCGGGGGCGGTGGCCGGGGAATCACAGTCCGCCTCTCTCTGCGCGCCGCGCGGCTGTGCACGGCTGGCGGGGGAGAGAGCGGGGGCCCTGGGAGCGCTCAGCACGCGGCTCCTGGGGCGAGGCGAGGCAGCGGGCGGTGCGAGCGAAGCAAGACAGATGCTCGCACCGCGGGGCAGGACACAGTACCTTTTCTTGTTGAAGCAGCCTGGGCACAGTTCAGCGCGGTGATCCGCGTCGCGGTGTCTTCCTTCCGACGTTGGAGCGAGCGGCGGCTCGGCTCTGGCTCGGGGGTTGGCGTTGCGGCGCGGGCCGGGCTGAGGAAGCGCCTCAAGATTTTCCTGGCACAGGGGGCACACGAAAAAGGGGTAGCGATCGGCAAAGCACGCCTCTCTCGATCCAGGCGACGTTCAGGCACCCCACGCAACAGCTGTTTCTCGGACAGCGGCGGCGCGTTCAGGGGCACCAGACACGGCGGGTGCAAGCAGGCAACGGGCACCACCTCCTCTTTGCGTTGCGAGCTGCGGCTCGGGGTCAGTCACGATGTTTGGGTCAGCTGGGCTGACCTTCACGGTGCTTCTGGGCCAGGCAGGCAGCAGTCACGGTGCTCGGAGAGATAGCAACACCCAGAGCGTTGCTGAAGAGCGCGATGGTCACAGCGCGCTCCGCTTTTCCTGGTGAGGCGGGCAGAGGGAAAGCAACTCCCCACAGCGGTTCCTCTGTCAGGGGGTAGCGCTCACTGTTCCTGGAGCGCTGGTCAGGGGGCAAGTTCAATAGCAAGCCCTTGGAGATCTTTCAGCAGAGTTTGGCACAAAGTTCAAAATAAAAGCAAAAGTCTCTTGTAGTCTTTTCTCTTCCTCTCCTTTGGCAGCAAGGCACCAGACACAGGCCAGAGTCAGCACTCCTCCTTGTAGTCCTTCCAGGTCCTTCTCTTCGGGCAGAGTTTCTCTTGTAGCACAAACAGGATCTAATTTACAAGGAGCAGGGCTCCTTCTTTTATACCCAGTTTCTTTTGTTCTAGCAAGCCAGGGGGGCCTCTGCATAACTGCTCCAGTCTCTGAGCACTTGTTGTGGGTACTTCTGGCTTCTGCATACAGTGTGAGGGCAGGCACATCAGCCGCTCCCCAGGGGGGCGGAGCCGGCATTGTGAGGACAGGAGTGGCCTGAGCACTTTGTTGACAAGCTTCGGTCCTTCCTGGGCCAGGTGCAGGCTGAGTCATCAGTCGCTCCCCAGGAGGGCGGAGCCAGCATTGTGGAGGCAGGGGCACAGCCTGATGCATCATTCAGGGGAAACTCCCACCACCCACTAAGGGGTCATCCTGCTAATCACTACCTGTCAACTCCAGCCCTGTCACTCACACACACCAGACAGTCAGGTCCACATCCAAGCAGAGGCGGGCTGAAATGGTTAGGCAAGCAAATGCTAACTTTCTAAAAGTAGCATTTGCAAACACAGGATATTAAAATAAACTTTACTAAAAGAAGTATTTTATTATTCTGAGTTCAGGCATACTAAACATTAATTTCTACCATGTTCCCTGAGCCTGCTGGGATTATAGAGTGTAATAATTCCAGCAGCCCATCTGGCCTAGAAGGGAACTGGTAGCCTTACAATAGTGAAAAACGAATTTGGCAGTAATTCACTATTAGAACATGCCACACACATCAGGGCATGTTCTACCTTACACTTACAATGCACCCTGCCCTCAGGCCTACCATAGGGGTGACTAATATGAAGTTAAGGGAAGGTTCAGGGGCTGGCAAGTGTGTGCAGTTGCCCAGCCAGCATGACAGTACCAGACTGCATGTAGGTTCTGCAATGACAGACCCTTAGACACATTTTAAGGCTGCTTCTGTGGGTGGCGCAACCAGCGCTGCGGGCCCACTAGCAGTGTTGGCATTCACAAGCCCTGGCACCCCTGGTGCACTTTACTAGGGACTAACAGTAAATCCAATGAACCAATCATGGACATCAATCACATGTACACTTTACAGTAGGGAGCACTTGCACTGCGGCACGGGTTGGCCGTGGCGCAGGGCCCTGAGTAGCAGACACCAGCAAAACATTTGAGGCACAACAGCAAAAAGTGGAAGGGAAACTCACGCCAAGGTGCCAGGTCTAACACGTGTCCCCTCCAGCTGAAATGTGGGGGGAACTACCCTTCCCCAGGGAGTTCCTCATCACTAAGGCGGAAAAATCTGGACAGACCATCAGCGTTGGCGTGATCTGTGCCAGGGCGGTGTTCCACCGTGAAGTCCATACCCTGTAGGGAGATGGACCACCTCAACAGTTTTGGGTTCTCACCCCTCATTTGCATCAACCATCTGAGGGGCCTGTGGTCTGTCTGAACCCGGAAGTGAGACCCAAACAAGTAGGGTCTTAGCTTCTTCAGCGCCCAGACCACAGCAAATGCTTCTCGCTCTATTGCACTCCACCTACTTTCCCGTGGAAGTAACCTCCTACTGATGAAGGCTACGGGTTGGTCCCAGCCCTCCTCAGTCATCTGTGAGAGAACAGCCCCTACACCATGCTCTGAAGCGTCTGTTTGCACTATGAATTCCTTGGAGAAATCAGGAGCCAGGAGCACGGGCGCCATGCACATGGCAGTCTTCAGGGTGTCAAAAGCCTTCTGACAGGTGTCAGTCCAAATCACATTCCTGGGCTGCTTCTTAGAAGTCAGCTCTGTCAAGGGGGTCACAATAGTGCCATAGCCCTTGACAAACCTCCTGTAATACCCAGTGAGCCCCAGGAAGGCTCTCACTGCAGTCTGGGTCTTGGGGGGTTCCCAAGCCAGGATGGTCTCAATTTTGGGTTGCAAGGGTGCCACCTTGCCACTCCCCACTTGGTGTCCCAAGTACACCACTGAACCCTGCCCAATCTGGCACTTGCTTGCCTTGATTGTGAGGCCTGCCTTGCGCAGCGCCATCAACACTTCCCAGAGGTGCCGCAGGTGTTCTGGCCAGGTGCCACTGAACACTGCGATGTCATCCAGGTAGGCGGCACTGAACTCATCCAGCCCGACCAACACCTGGTTGACCAACCTCTGAAAGGTGGCAGGGGCATTCTTCATCCCAAATGGCATAACCCGGAACTGGAAATGCCCATCTGGTGTGGAGAATGCGGACCTCTCCTTTGCCCCATCGGTCAAGGCGATCTGCCAGTACCCAGACGTTAAATCAAACGTGCTGAGGAACCGAGCAGCCCCTAGCCGATCAATGAGCTCATCAGCTCTGGGGATAGGGTGCGCGTCAGTCTTGGTGACTGAATTGAGTCCTCTGTAGTCCACACAGAACCGGAGTTCAGGTGTGGCTCCCGGCGCAGCAGCCCTTGGGACCAAGACCACGGGGCTGGACCAAGGACTGCTGGAAGACTCAAGCACCCTAAGAGCAAGCATCTTGGAGACCTCCTCCTTGATGCAGGCCCTGACCCTGTCAGTCACTCTGTAAGCCTTATGCTTCACAGGTAAGCTGTCTCCTGTGTCCACATCATGGACGCACCAATCTGTGACACTAGGAACCAGGGAGAACAGATCTGGAAACTGCCCCAGCAATTGGCGGCAGTCTTCCTGTTGCTCCGGGGTCAGGGTGGGTGAGAGGTTAACTCCATCCACTGACCCATCTTTCTCACAGGCCACTAAGAGGTCAGGAAGAGGCTCTGACTCCTCTTCCATTCCATCATCAGTGGCCAACAGCATGCCCACTTCGGACCTTTTCAAGTGGGGCTTGAGGCGGTTGACATGTAAGACCCTTAAAGGATTCCTGGGCGTCTTCATGTCCACCAAGTATGTCACTGAGCTCTTGCGCTCCACAACCTCAAATGGGCCTGTCCACTTATCCTGAAGTGCACAGGGTTCCACTGGGGCCAAGACATACACCTCTTGACCAGGCTGAAGCTCTACCAGAGTGGCATTCTGGTCGTACCACCGCTTCATCTCCTCCTGGCTAGCTTCCAGATTTGCCTCAGCAAGTTGTCTGAAGCGCCTGGTTTGGTTTCTGAAGGCCAGCATGTAGCTATATACATTCTGGGGAGGTTTCCTGGGAGATTGCTCCCAGCCTTCCTTTACCAAACTCAGTGGTCCTCTCACGGGGTGACCATACAGCAGCTCAAAGGGGCTGAACCCTAGAGACTTCTGTGGCACCTCGCGGTATGCAAAGAGCAGGCATGGTAAGAGGACGTCCCACTTACGCCTCATTGGACCTTCCAGGCCCATGATCATGCCCTTCAGGGTTCGGTTGAATCTTTCAACCAACCCATTCCCTTGGGGATGGTAAGGTGTGGTGAACTTGTAGGTTACACCACACTCTTGCCAAAGGGACTTCATATACTTGGATATGAAGTTGGTCCCCCTGTCACTCACCACCTCTAGAGGGAATCCCACTCTGGAGAAAATTCCCATCAGTGCACGCCCCACCACGGGGGCCGTCACTGTCCTCAGAGGGATGGCTTCAGGGTACCGGGTGGCATGATCCACCAAGACCAGGATGAACCTGTTGCCCATGGCTGTCTTGGGGTCCAGAGGCCCAACAATGTCAATACCCACTCGTTGGAATGGAGTACTGACCACAGGGAAGGGTTGGAGGGGAGCCTTGATCTTCCCTCCGCTCTTCCCACTTGCCTGGCAAGTTGGACAGGTCCTACAATGAGCATCTGAGCTCTTGTGCATTTGGGGCCAGTAGAAGTGGGTGACAAGCCGGTCATAGGTCTTGTCCATCCCCAAATGTCCTGCTAAAGGCACATCATGAGCCAGTCCCAGTAGGAAGGCTCTGAACTTCTGGGGTACCACCAGCACACGGGCTGACCCAGGTTCAGCAGCCTTAGGCTCTGAATACAGGAGGTCATTCTCCCAGTACACATAATGTGTTTTGGCCTGAACACCATTGGCCTGGTCTGCAGCCTGCTGTCGCATACCCACGAGAGAAGGGCATTCTTTCTGCTCCCTGCAGAATTCCTCCCTGGAGGGGCCTCCTTCTTGCTGCCAATGGGTCAGCTCAGGCAGGTCCCCCAGTTCGGCAATCTGTTCCCCAGTAGGCTCCAGGGCATCCCCCTCAAGGTCTGCTTCCTCCTGGACCGTGGGAACTTCAGGGGCCGGTTTCCCGCGCACCCTGCGCCTTCTCCCTAAGGCCGGTTCCTGGGCCTCTCCTTCAGGCCCCAGGACCTCTTGATCACCCCTACTGGCTGCCATTGACCGAGTGGTCACGCACGCCCAGTCAGGTAGACCCACCATCTTCAGGTGAGTCGTTTTCTCCACCTTTTCCCAAGGGGAGTCCTCCAAGTCATTCCCTAGCAAACAGTCAACAGGCATGGCTTTCCTCACACAGACCTGCAGAGTACCAGAGACCCCCCCCCCCACTCGAAGGGAACTTGAGCCATCGGACACTGACTCTCTGAATTGTCAGCGTTGACAACCCTACAGTAGGCATGGGGTACAACCTGCTCTTGAGACACCAGGTGATGCCTCACTGCAGTCACACTGGCTCCTGTGTCTCTAAGAGCCTCAGCTTTCTTACCATTGATGGTAACCACCTGCCCATATTTTTTAGTGTTAGAGGGCAGGTAGTTTGTAGGGACCATCTCACTGTCTCCTAGTGAGACTAGGGTAATCTGAACAGGATCTCCACCCCCCGGGACCATCACTTCTTCTCCTAAGTGAACACTGGTCACTTGTCGGGGCGGAGCACCAGTGGGTGCTGGTTTTCCAAACAGGCGACACTTGGGGTCACTGGCTATGTGCCCCGGGTCACCACATTTGTAACAATTGAAGGGCCCCTTTGGAACAGGCCTACCTGTCGGACCCCATTCTGCTTTGGGGGTGGGGGAGGCTGAGAACCTTTCTGCTGGTCCCCTTGGGGATTACTTTGGGGGCCTTTTTGGAACCCTTTCTGTTTTCCCTTGTCCCCCCCACTCCTCTGCTGGGGACCCTGCCCACCCTTGGCGGAGTCTCCCACTGGACCCTTGTGGACCCTGGTGCTGAGCCAGCGGTCCGCCTCCTCAGCAAGTTTCCTCGGGTTGGACAACTTGCTATCAATCAGGTGCTGGCGTAACTCAGGAAAACATTGATCAGACAAGTGCTCCCATGCAATTAAATCAAAGAGACCTTGAAAATCATTCACTTTGTTACCCTTCACCCAACCATCCAGTGCTCTGCAAAAAAAAGTCACAAACTCCACATACGTATTCCCAGGCCGCTTATTACACCCCCTAAACTTCTGCCTATACATTTCAGGGGTAAGCCCATACCTGGTCATTAAAGCTTCTTTCATATGGGGATAGGATCTCTGGTCTTCAGTGGGCAAATCTAGCAGGGTGTCCCGCCCTTCGCTAAGGAACCTTCCCCATAACCCCGCTCCCCAATCCTTCTCAGGGACCCGGTGGGAAAACATGGCTACCTCATATGCCCTAAACCACTGTCCTATGTCATCCCCCTTAAAGAACTCTTTAACTACATCTTTGGGGATGTGCACTCTTGACTCTACCTGCACCGGCATTGCGCTGCCACCAGAGGGAGGATGATCCAAGGTTTTCTCTTTTAGACTCATCTCCCTCATCTTCACATCATACTCCAATTGGAGTTTTCGCTCTTCCAGAGCCATCCTTTTGCTTTCAAGCTCCATTTGGCCCTTTAAATTCAATTCTGCCAGCTTTATCTCATGATCCCTGGTTGCCTGTCTGTCTGCCAGCTCCTCTGGCGACAGGCCTCTGCCAAAGCTAATGACGCTGTCTGGTTTTTCCAGACCCACAGGATCCACAGGTGCACCCTGATCCTCAGGTGCCTTCCTAGATTCCATCCAGGCCTTCAGGGCTTTGTAGAACTCAGGTTTGTTTTTGCACCCTGCGTGTGGAACTTTGAGTTTCCTGCAAAAAAAACTCAGTTGCTTCTTTGTGTAGTCATCCAGCTTTGATGCATCCCATTCTAGCTCCTGCGCACCAGAGGCTATGGACTCTCCTCCATCAATGCTGTTTGTGCCAGGCATGTTTGCAACACTAGGGATCTTCTACTTTAGCAAAATTAAAAACCAAAAAAGTCTGTGGCTAAGTTACTGGACTGTAATCACTATGCAATGGTCAGTAGCTAAGGTAAAACACTGCAAATGTAAATTCGTGAATCCCACCGCTGCCACCAATGTAGGAAGGGGGAGTCTCTAGTTGGCGCAGTGCAGCACTGGCGACAAGCAGGGACTCTCTCTTCCCCGTCAGGGCTGAGGGTTACCTTCAAGACAACCTCTGCTTACCCTCTAGGTAGTGTGGCTTAAGCAGTCTTTGGCTAATCTCTGGGGCACATAGGGTTAAACATTTGCAATATTACACCGTCACAACCAACCCACCACACAATGACACCAAACTGTATTTGTAAAAATATATTCTCTTTATATAAATTTCAAGCAGGCTTGTAAATACAGTCTTGGTTACTTCAAATGCAGGTTCCAGTTACTCTTTAGGTTAAGTTGCCACAGTTCTTTCTTAGCAGTAAGCAATCTTTGTTTAGTGTTATTCCCAAACAGTTCTTTAAGTTCCTTTTACACAAAAAGGGGGGGTCAGGCTCTTCAATGTATCGTGGTGGTTCTGCAGGCGCTGTTTCTTGTCAGCCAGGGTCACCCCGGGCTGTCCGTGGACCTCTCTGCGCCCCTCGGCTCCTCCGCGCTGGAAAAGCGGGCCCGGTCTACCCACCCTCACGCTTCTGGCGGGGGCGGTGGCCGGGGAATCACAGTCCGCCTCTCTCTGCGAGCCGCGCGGCTGTGCGCGGCTGGCGGGGGAGAGAGCGGGGGCCCTGGGAGCGCTCAGCACGCGGCTCCTGGGGCGAGGCGAGGCAGCGGGCGGTGCGAGCGAAGCAAGACAGATGCTCGCACCGCGGGGCAGGACACAGTACCTTTTCTTGTTGAAGCAGCCTGGGCACAGTTCAGCGCGGTGATCCGCGTCGCGGTGTCTTCCTTCCGACGTTGGAGCGAGCGGCGGCTCGGCTCTGGCTCGGGGGTTGGCGTTGCGGCGCGGGCCGGGCTGAGGAAGCGCCTCAAGATTTTCCTGGCACAGGGGGCACACGAAAAAGGGGTAGCGATCGGCAAAGCACGCCTCTCTCGATCCAGGCGACGTTCAGGCACCCCACGCAACAGCTGTTTCTCGGACAGCGGCGGCGCGTTCAGGGGCACCAGACACGGCGGGTGCAAGCAGGCAACGGGCACCACCTCCTCTTTGCGTTGCGAGCTGCGGCTCGGGGTCAGTCATGATGTTTGGGTCAGCTGGGCTGACCTTCACGGTGCTTCTGGGCCAGGCAGGCAGCAGTCACGGTGCTCGGAGAGATAGCAACACCCAGAGCGTTGCTGAAGAGCGCGATGGTCACAGCGCGCTCCGCTTTTCCTGGTGAGGCGGGCAGAGGGAAAGCAACTCCCCACAGCGGTTCCTCTGTCAGGGGGTAGCGCTCACTGTTCCTGGAGCGCTGGTCAGGGGGCAAGTTCAATAGCAAGCCCTTGGAGATCTTTCAGCAGAGTTTGGCACAAAGTTCAAAATAAAAGCAAAAGTCTCTTGTAGTCTTTTCTCTTCCTCTCCTTTGGCAGCAAGGCACCAGACACAGGCCAGAGTCAGCACTCCTCCTTGTAGTCCTTCCAGGTCCTTCTCTTCGGGCAGAGTTTCTCTTGTAGCACAAACAGGATCTAATTTACAAGGAGCAGGGCTCCTTCTTTTATACCCAGTTTCTTTTGTTCTAGCAAGCCAGGGGGGCCTCTGCATAACTGCTCCAGTCTCTGAGCACTTGTTGTGGGTACTTCTGGCTTCTGCATACAGTGTGAGGGCAGGCACATCAGCCGCTCCCCAGGGGGGCGGAGCCGGCATTGTGAGGACAGGAGTGGCCTGAGCACTTTGTTGACAAGCTTCGGTCCTTCCTGGGCCAGGTGCAGGCTGAGTCATCAGTCGCTCCCCAGGAGGGCGGAGCCAGCATTGTGGAGGCAGGGGCACAGCCTGATGCATCATTCAGGGGAAACTCCCACCACCCACTAAGGGGTCATCCTGCTAATCACTACCTGTCAACTCCAGCCCTGTCACTCACACACACCAGACAGTCAGGTCCACATCCAAGCAGAGGCGGGCTGAAATGGTTAGGCAAGCAAATGCTAACTTTCTAAAAGTAGCATTTGCAAACACAGGATATTAAAATAAACTTTACTAAAAGAAGTATTTTATTATTCTGAGTTCAGGCATACTAAACATTAATTTCTACCATGTTCCCTGAGCCTGCTGGGATTATAGAGTGTAATAATTCCAGCAGCCCATCTGGCCTAGAAGGGAACTGGAAGCCTTACAATAGTGAAAAACGAATTTGGCAGTAATTCACTATTAGAACATGCCACACACATCAGGGCATGTTCTACCTTACACTTACAATGCACCCTGCCCTCAGGCCTACCATAGGGGTGACTAATATGAAGTTAAGGGAAGGTTCAGGGGCTGGCAAGTGTGTGCACTTGCCCAGCCAGCATGACAGTACCAGACTGCACGTAGGTTCTGCAATGACAGACCCTTAGACACATTTTAAGGCTGCTTCTGTGGGTGGCGCAACCAGCGCTGCAGGCCCACTAGCAGTGTTGGCATTCACAAGCCCTGGCACCCCTGGTGCACTTTACTAGGGACTAACAGTAAATCCAATGAACCAATCATGGACATCAATCACATGTACACTTTACAGTAGGGAGCACTTGCACTGCGGCACGGGTTGGCCGTGGCGCAGGGCCCTGAGTAGCAGACACCAGCAAAACATTTGAGGCACAACAGCAAAAAGTGGAAGGGAAACTCACGCCAAGGTGCCAGGTCTAACACTGATCAAGATTAAGGATCAGAGCACAGGACATCATAAAGTTTTACTGCACACAAACATGCCTTATCCTACTTCTATCTGTTTCTGTTCCTTCTTTTATGGTCTGTTCATGATATGGGTTGTGGTCCTTTTATTATGGGTTTGTCCGGCTTGTGTAAGAAGGAATGTTAGGTATTTTGCATGCTTGCAAAAGCTAGGACTGCCCCTTACTTGTATGCTGAAGTTTGTAACCCTAAGCATATAAAAGGCCTCTGTTTTCTGTATTCTTCAGACTGCCTCATTCAGTTGCTACGGCTCCTGTGTGACGTAGTTTCACTTAATAAAGATGTCTTTTCATATTGCAGCTTCTGTGCCAAGTTCTTCTTTCTATTAGTAAGTATTCCCTGAGAATGAAGATTACATTTCTTCAAATGGCGCCCAACATTGGGCTTCATCAGAGAAGTGACTTTCTGTGGGAGTGATCTTGTCAGAAGACTGAAATCTACTGAGGAGGACAGGACGGGACTCTACTACTCTGTGCACAGGAATTCTGGAGATTCTCTGTTTCTGCATCCCAGTATATTTCTGCTCTTCCTGATTTTGATCCTCCACATGATGTCACTCATGACTGAGAACCTTTTTGGCATGAGTATTCTAAAAAAGACCATTAGGTCATGTAGAACTTGACAGTTAGAATTTGGATAACCTTTTGATTAGTAAAAATAAGAAGTACAAGTGGGTCGCTCCCACGACTTTGTTTGGTTTCTTGGTTTTGATTTGGATATTGCAATTACCAAAGCCGAGGGGTTGGTTTCTTGGTTTTGATTTGGTTATTGCAATTACCAAAGCCGAGGGGCTCGTATATTTGCGAGTATATCGTTTTTGATAACCCCTTGAAGTTTGAAGCTAGATTAGTGAGCTATAAGATGCCTGGTCTTAGCAAATTTAGGACTGTAACTTTGGAACTTTGGAATTTGTGTTGGCCAACTTTTGGATTTGTATAGGTTTGTATATGCGAATTGCAATTTGTGTAGAACAGGTAATGAGGAGAATTTTCTCTATTTGGTTTAGTTGAACGGTGCACGTACGAAAAGTACCTTAAGCACTACTTTGATTATAATATTGTATATTCTGCAATATTTTTGGCATGCCTGTTTCAAAGCTCACATAAGAATGTGTTGCTTTATTTGAAAGGTACCATAGTGTGATGTGAAGTAAATTAGCCGGCTTCCCTAGAGGGAATATCTAAATAGGTTTAGATTTACCAACATATTTCTTCCTTGGTGATTTTGTATCCCCAGGGAATTAAAATATGACATAATACATATAAGGATCCTTTGTTCTGCGCAATGTTATGAAGGAAGATATGCAGAGCGATTTTTTGGTGTTCTGCTAGCCAAAGTTAGTGAATTGAGTGTATTTTCGCTTCTTGGACATACATCAGTCTGTTGGGCTGTTTTTTACAGTCTTTTAAAACACAATTGAGAAGCGTTTCTTGTAAATATGACTTACAACTAGTATTTACAAATGGTTTGGTTTAAGTATAGTCTGTGGGCTGTCCTTTGTTTTTGTTCTGAGTATTGGTTTGTGGGTTAAATGTGTGTTTAAATGTCTATGTGGTTTTCCCATTAGTGCAATTTCTGTAAGTGAATAGCGTTGGCGCTATTTATGAAATGCATGGCTAAAGCGCGCCGTATTGTGTGTCCTGAGTGTTTCACCCCTTTCTGTTTATGTCTGAAATAAGGGATGCAGCTTGCTTTTATATGTGGTATTATCAAAAATGATTGGGTTTATTAAAAATAATTATTAAATTATGAAAAATAATTATTAAAAATAAGTGCTACAAAATTCGTTTTTTACTATTCATGAAGCTTAATGCTCATACTGTGACCTCCTAGCATTATAATTTAATTTGAGTTGTGTTGCACTGCATAATGAGGACATTAGCATATGACATCTCACTTAGCGCAGGCGTAAAAAACTCATGTTTCTAAGGATTTACATGAGATATGTCTAATGTCTAATATCTGTAATGTGTAAAGAACATTCTGAGGCTGATTAATATGTAACATACTTATAGGATATTTATTTTTAAGTGCCCCAAATATCAAAGTCGAATTTGGGTATTTTTGCCATTTATAATAGTTTTAAAGTGCTTTTAAGCTTCAGTGAATGCATACATTTAGGTATAATACAAATTTGCAGGCTGTCCCCATTTGGGGTTTGCTTTTAAATGACCCAGTGAGATCCATTTAAGGTTGATGAAATAAGTACCTTTGCAACAAGCATTTGTTCTAAAAACTGGTATGTGTGTTATTAGGTTCTGTGAATTATTCACAGTAAATGTTGTTTAATAATCTGGAAACAGAGATAATATTTTTAGCGCCTAAAAAGGAGACATTATTTTTCAAAATAGAGTGAATTATTGCAGGTTAGGAGGAATTAGAAAGGCCTTTTGCCTTTGTCAGCCTCAGAATGAGCAGAGGGTGGGGGCTAGTAGAGCTGCAGAGGCTTGCTCAAGTCCCGCTGAGGTGTTATCTTTAGTTTCCCTGTAAACAATGGAAGAAGGCTGTCATGTTGACATTTGTGACCTTTTAAATTAGGGCCTTGTCTCTGTGAAATGCAGAATTACCTTGCTAAACAGGCCTCTAAAAGGAAGGGTTTCTGGTTTCTCCACAAAATTAAAGAACTTAATTCCAAAGGGAAAATATGAAAAAGGTTTCTTTGAAAGTCCCAACACATGCTAAATGCTTTGCAGAAATGATATATTTGTATCTCTGCCTCTAAAAAAATAATGTCTGCTAGTTGCTTTTATTTGACCGAAAATGAAGCATTGCATTAAGTCTTAGACAGAAAATAAGACGAAGCTTTTTATTGAAATTTTGAAGGCTACATGCCTTAGTCAGAACGATTTTCCAATTAAGAATTATTTTTACAGTGGAAATTGTGGCCCAAAGATAACATGGAGCGTCAGTGAAAGAATTTTACTTTTGGAAAGTTAAAATGGCTTAATGTTGCAAGCTGACTGACAAGATGGTAACAGGTAAGTAATGGAAATTTATTTTTGTGTCTGTTCATGTGTATTATGTTTTGTCTTCTGATTAAAAGTTATAATTGATGTCTGTTTGTTATGAGAAATGTCTCTCTTTTGTGTGTTGTGTATTTTTTTTTTTTGCTTCAGCCCACAGATCATTCATGGATTGTTCTGGGTGATTTTAAGGCTGACAAGACACGTGAGTTTGGTTGGTTAAAAAGGGATGTGTTTTTGCGTAACCTTTGGGAAGAAATGTTCATGTGTTTTTTTTTTTAATGTTTGTGTATTTGGTCCTATCATGAATTGTTCCTGCGGGTCCTGTGTGTCAGAAGAGACATAGTGGGTTGTATTTGACAGCCAAATGTCCACTAAATGGTGATTTGCTGTCAAAAGGAGGGTGAGGATTTTAAACCTGACAAATTAAGCAAGCCCAAATATTGAGTTTTGGGATGCTGGTTCACAGTGCATAAAGTAAAGCACTTGAAGTGTGTGCGTCGCCGCTCATTTACATATGCTATTGTCTTGTCTATGTTTTTTTTGTGCTTGATATACAGCAAGTATATCTGATGGCTTGACATGTCCGTTTTGTGAGTTTTCTTTTGCATGTTTTTTGTTTTATGTTGTTGTTTTTGATACTATTACAAGTTTACCTGTGTTTTGAAGGGATATACATGACGATGTGTATCCTGCAAACAGTTGGGTAGATTTGCTTTGACACTAAATTTCACAGAAAGACAGACAACACTTCATCAGTGTATGTCAAATTTGGCTTTAATGGTATTTGAAGGAAAATAAAAAAGAGATATACAGAATCAAAGTGTGTCACATGCTGTTAGTCACGTACTGCCCCTCCCCCTAAGGAACAGGCAGCCCTACATTTATGTATCCTGATTGGACGTAAGGATAAAATTATAGATTTGTGACTCTTGTACATGGTGACCTAATTTCTATATTACATTAGTCAGTTTTGTTCGGTTTCCTAAGTAGTGTATGGCTTTGTACCATAAAGGAAACAAGGTTTAATTTTTCCCGGAAGAAAGGAACTGGAACATTAGCTGAGATTACCGTATATGGTTTAGCGGCCAGCGGTAGAGCTAACATTTCTGAACTATTTTTGATTTTTTGTTCACTCAAGTAATTTCTTGTTCTTCCTATAGATTTTTCTTTTTCTTCCCTGACCGATGTCACATCGTGCCTAGCGTTTGGGGATTTTAACTGTGACCTAGTCCCATTTCTCTTTTCCATATTCCTTTCACTAGTCAGCCTTTATTATTGTAGGTATATTGTTCAGGTTCACACTTCCAGATTGCAGTAATGTACTAGGAACCCCCTATATTATGTATAATTCCCTTTTATATGACCAGACTGTTTTTTAAGAATTTTCTTTAGGCCTACCTTGATGTTTTCCAGTCTGACCGCCATGGTAATGATGGACTGGTTAACTGACTCAATGCTATTATAAGACATGTTTCCACATTTTGATCATTAGCCTGTGTATTGCATAGTGCACTTGATGCACAGTTATTAAAAGGGAGGTATCTACATGTCCCTGATAATCTGT
This sequence comes from Lissotriton helveticus, assembly GCF_964261635.1. Classification (NCBI taxonomy): domain Eukaryota; kingdom Metazoa; phylum Chordata; class Amphibia; order Caudata; family Salamandridae; genus Lissotriton; species Lissotriton helveticus. The sequence goes on from NC_136057.1 coordinate 1,458,719,375, forward strand.
ATCATGTGATTTCTTTTTTGAGATGTTCTAGATAAGGAATTTAGGAACACCTAGACTTAATCATTGAGAGAAAAAATGTGTTTACCCCATTAGACGATGTCACTATGTGTGAGGACATCCATTTAGATAAAATTCTCATATAGTTATCTACCCTTAGATGGTAGAGGATATGCTCTCATATGGAAACCCAATTGAAGAAATTAGAGGCACTGTTTTGCTTATTGCATTTGTCTTTGTATTCTATGAGAATGACAGTGTGTTCTAGACCAGAATTGTCTCATGGCGTATGGCCACTCCCTCGCAGATTTCAGGCCACCTGCTTGCAATCCTCTTGTTAAAAACAAACTGTTTTTGTACTAAATTGAAGGAAAATAACAAATGTGTCCCATTTCCTAGGTCACTAGGTTCTGCGGGATTAAGTCATAATAACCTGCGGACCTTTGATGAAAAGCTAATTCCCATCAGTGACAGTCTCAGCACCCAGAAAAGCAGCAAGGCTGGACAGTGATCGCCAGAGCGCCATCCATGGTATCTCCAAAGAATCGTACTTGCTCCATCAGACGGCATTGGACATCACAGAACCAGTGTCAGTGCAAAAGAGCGAAAGAGAAGGATTCCAGTTATTTTAAGGTTTTAGTTTTTCACCTGTCATGTGCTGGTAACCTCTGACAGTAGGCAGTCCATTGAGCCTCTTGTCCTGAGTTTTGGCCACACACCCCTTTTCTTTGCTCCAACAGAAAGGCAGTGCACCGGAGGATCCATGACCGGCAAAAGGCACTACATTGTGGTACCTATGATTAAATGAAAGAGCAGCCCGAGCATCCTCTGACACTGTAAAGCGAGTGTTGGAGTCTGAAAGTGTTGCTGAGTATGAAGCCTGTTGCTCTTTCCTGATTAATAGTACTTGGGTCTGCATGAGATGATCTGTGCCCATGATCAATGGAGAAACAACAATTGATGGACAGAATGCAGAACAATGTCATACATTCGCCCCAGTACAGAGATCTGGGCCTAAATCCATCGTTTTTTTGCACTCCACACCAACCCAGGTCAGACAAGGCCATATGCAAATCAGCCTTGACCCTGTGCCTCATGGGAACAGTCCAGCCCGAACTGCCAAGCCATGTCTTTCCTGGACTGGAATCAAGCATCCAAGGACCGGTTTCTGGCTATCAGCCTTCATCAGCCTGGATAGCTTGACTCCAGTGGTGTGGAGAGCATGGGACTCACGTCTGAGCATACCCATCCCACTCGGGGTGACAAATGCAAAAACAACAATTGATGGACAGAATGCAGAACAATGTCATACATTCGCCCCAGTACAGAGATCTGGGCCTAAATCCATCGTTTTTTTGCACTCCACACCACCCCAGGTCAGACAAGGCCATATGCAAATCAGCCTTGACCCTGTGCCTCATGGGAACAGTCCAGCCCGAACTGCCAAGCCATGTCTTTCCTGGACCGGAATCAAGCATCCAAGGACCGGTTTCTGGCTATCAGCCTTCATCAGCCTGGATAGCTTGACTCCAGTGGTGTGGAGAGCATGGGACTCACGTCTGAGCATACCCATCCCACTCGGGGTGGCAAATGCAAAAACAACAATTGATGGACAGAATGCAGAATAATGTCATACATTCGCCCCAGTACAGAGATCTGGGCCTAAATCCATTGTTTTTTTGCACTCCACACCACCCCAGGTCAGACAAGGCCATATGCAAATCAGCCTTGACCCTGTGCCTCATGGGAACAGTCCAGCCCGAACTGCCAAGCCATGTCTTTCCTGGACCGGAATCAAGCATCCAAGGACCGGTTTCTGGCTATCAGCCTTCATCAGCCTGGATAGCTTGACTCCAGTGGTGTGGAGAGCATGGGACTCACGTCTGAGCATACCCATCCCACTCGGGGTGACAAATGCAAAAACAACAATTGATGGACAGAATGCAGAACAATGTCATACATTCGCCCCAGTACAGAGATCTGGGCCTAAATCCGTCGTTTTTTTGCACTCCACACCACCCCAGGTCAGACAAGGCCATGTGCAAATCAGCCTTGACCCTGTGCCTCATGGGAACAGTCCAGCCCGAACTGCCAAGCCATGTCTTTCCTGGACCGGAATCAAGCATCCAAGGAGGCACAGGGTCAGACTGATTTGCATATAGCCATGTCTGAACTGGGGTGGCGGAGTGGGCTAAAGAACGGTGATGGATCAAACCCAGATCTTTTGACTGGGTGTGAGTGTTTGATTGGTTCAGATGCTCCGTCCATCACCACCCCCTTTTGTACCGCTTTTGGCCACCATAAGTGTGGCAGGGTATGCTCAGACGTGAGTCCCTTGCTCACTTTGCCACTGGATTCAAGCAAGCCGGGCTGAAGACGGCTGGAATGCCAGAAACCGGTCCTCTGAAGCTTGTTTCCGGTCCAGGGAAGGCATGGCTTGACAGTTCGGGCTGGACTGTTCCCATGAGGCACAGGGTCAGACTGATTTGCATGTAGCCATGTCTGAACTGGGGTGGCGGAGTGGGCTAAAGAACGGTGATGGATCAAACCCAGATCTTTTGACTGGGTGTGAGTGTTTGATTGGCTCAGATGCTCCGTCCATCACCACCCCCTTTTGTACCGCTTTTGGCCGCCATAAGTGTGGCAGGGTATGCTCAGACGTGAGTCCCTTGCTCACGTTGCCACTGGATTCAAGCAAGCCGGGCTGAAGACGGCTAGAATGCCAGAAACCGGTCCTCGGAAGCTTGTTTACGGTCCAGGGAAGGCATGGCTTGGCAGTTCGGGCTGGACTGTTCCCATGAGGCACAGGGTCAGACTGATTTGCATATAGCCATGTCTGAACTGGGGTGGCGGAGTGGGCTAAAGAACGGTGATGGATCAAACCCAGATCTTTTGACTGGGTGTGAGTGTTTGATTGGTTCAGATGCTCCGTCCATCACCACCCCCTTTTGTACCGCTTTTGGCCGCCATAAGTGTGGCAGGGTATGCTCAGACGTGAGTCCCTTGCTCACGTTGCCACTGGATTCAAGCAAGCCGGGCTGAAGACGGCTGGAATGCCAGAAACCGGTCCTCGGAAGCTTGTTTACGGTCCAGGGAAGGCATGGCTTGGCAGTTCGGGCTGGACTGTTCCCATGAGGCACAGGGTCAGACTGATTTGCATATAGCCATGTCTGAACTGGGGTGGCAGAGTGGGCTAAAGAACGGTGATGGATTAAACCCAGATCAGTTGACTGGGTGTGAGTGTTTGATTGGTTCAGATGCTCCGTCCATCACCACCCCCTTTTGTACCATGATCAATGGAGAGCACACTATCTGTAGTGCCTGCCGCAGAGGAGAGATATTGGTGCACTGCCTTGAGACATTGAGACTTTCAAATAAGCTGCGAGTGTTTGCCAGGAGGGCACTCCAACGGATACTGAGAAGGACCATTTTCATGAAAGGCCTGAATGAAGAGGCCCATGCGGAAGAAAACAACAGAAGAGGATTTGATGAACAATAGAAGCCTGCCGGAGAGACTTGGACGGACTCTGGGTATTTCCCGTGCGATTGCATAAAATGGGTGTTAGGAGACAGATTTTTGCTGTTTTGCTGGCATTGTTTTAAAGTAGTGTTCTGTTTAGTAAAAGCAGAATAAAGTCAATTCCCTTTTCACCTCAGAGCATTGATGAGGATCACCACTGTTTCACCTGAACATATAATAAGTTACTGAAATGCATAGGAGCCATAAAAATGTTACTAGATAACTTTAGGAGTTGCTTTCTGCTTAGAGTTGTGAAAAATGATAATTTTGTTTGTAGTAGTGGTCATTACTTTCTCCTGTTGTCTATATGTTCTTAATAACGTGTTTTCTAGTATTTTTAAGCATGATGTTGTCTTTTGTGGGTTGGATTATTTTTGCTACCCAATTGACATCTGTACCCACCTCCCAACCTATGTCTCTTCCTACTACTACTTCTTTGCATTCTTTCCATACTTTACCTGAACATGAACTGGTTAGGAGGTCAGAGTTTACTAATAATTCCTTTGTACAGTTTCAGCATCAACACCAGTTAGTAATGAACACCACTAATTGTTGGGTGTGTGGTCTTATGACACATACTACAGATAGAGGTATTCCCTATTTGGTTCTGCCATTTAGTTGCAATGGGACTGTATTGGCATATCAGACGATGTTTATTTATGCCAACGAAGTCTATCCCTTGCGTTCCATGAAACTTGAGTAATAATGCCTTAGTGAAGGGAATAACGGATAATATTGATATCGATTCAGATACAGACTGAGTGATTGCCTATGTAAGGGCAAAAGGAGGGTCTGAGGTTCTGTGAATTCTGAACCCGTGGGTTCCATTTTGTGTATGGCAGCCATTTTGTGGTTGCCCTCACATAGGCCGATGATTGTGGCTGAACTAGTCTTTTAAGGACATGTACACCTTAGCTCGAGTTCGTGCTGACTCCTGTTTGACCTGAGTGAACTGACCCTGTTGCCTGAAGCTGACCTTGTTAAACCAGTTCCTGCCCTTTAGCTGATCAAGATTAAGGATCAGAGCACAGGACATCATAAAGTTTTACTGCACACAAACATGCCTTATCCTACTTCTATCTGTTTCTGTTCCTTCTTTTATGGTCTGTTCATGATATGGGTTGTGGTCCTTTTATTATGGGTTTGTCCGGCTTGTGTAAGAAGGAATGTTAGGTATTTTGCATGCTTGCAAAAGCTAGGACTTGTATGCTGAAGTTTGTAACCCTAAGCATATAAAAGGCCTCTGTTTTCTGTATTCTTCAGAATTCCTCATTCAGTTGCTACGGCTCCTGTGTGACGTAGTTTCACTTAATACAGATGTCTTTTCATATTGCAGCTTCTGTGCCAAGTTCTGCTTTCTATTAGTAAGTATTCCCTGAGAATGAAGATTACATTTCTTCAGAGTAGTGAAAATGGGTGCTGGTGTATTTGTTACATGCAATGGATTTGGTTGTATAGTATTGTTTGTGAGAGGAGGTTGTAAGGTAGAGGGGGTGGTGATGTGTTCATGAGTAGAGTGTGTGTTGTGTGTAGGAGGGAATGAAGTGGAGGTAAGTGTGTTTGTCTTAGACTGGTTTGCTGTAAGAGTTAAAAAGTGTGGTGGTGTGCAATGTGTGTGTTGTGTGTTAGTGTTATTATGGTAGTAGGGAGAGGAGGGTGTTGGTTGGACAAATGATTATATATTTATATATATATATATATATATATATATATATATAACAAAACAAAGGTGGCTCCGAGCTCCGGACCCATGGCGCTTCTCCTTCCGGTGCGGGATTCTCGGCAGAGCCCTGCCGAATTAATATGCACAAACACCCTCTTACTCGAAAAGGGTAATGAATCACGCACTCGCAGGGTTTCAAAGTATCCCCAAGTCTTCTTTATTGCTTATTTCACGGCAGTGAGCAAGTTATCAGGGGATAACGAAACGCGTCGGTGCTTCGCTTATGACCTGGGATTTACTTTTTTGATGAAATAAGCAACAAAGAATGGCCATATGCAAATCAGTCTGACCCTATGCCTCATGGGAACAGTCCAGCCCGAACTGCCAAGCCATGCCTTCCCTGCACCGGAAACAAGCTTCCTAGGACTGGTTTCTGGCATTTCAGCCGTCTTCAGCCAGGCTTGCTTGAATCCAGTGGCAAATTGAGCAAGGGACTCATGTCTGAGCATACCCTGCCAACTTATGGCGAACAAAGCGGTACAAAAGTGGGTGGTGATGGACGGAGCATCTGACCCAATCAAACACACACACCCAGTCAAAAGATCTGGGTTTAATCCATCACCGTTCTTTAGCCCACTCTGCCACCCCAGTTCAAATCAGTCTGACCCTGTACCTCATGGGAACAGTCCCGCTGAACTGCTAAGCTCATAGACCACATACAAGGAATGGAAGCCAGCTATCACTTCCTCAAAAAAAGAGAAATAGGCTTTCAGGAACACACGGCCATGTTAATTCAAATGATGAAACTATGTTTAAAAAATAACATTTTCATGTTTGATGGAGAAATTTATAAACAGACCCGTGGGGCAGCTATGGGTTCGGCCTTCGCGCCTAGCTTCGCGAACCTTTTTGTAGGCAAGTGGGAAGAGGAATTGAGAAGTGATGTGACACTGACAGAAGACTTTGCTAAGGTACAAACGTGGATCAGGTACATTGATGATCTGTTTATAGTATGGTGTGGCACTAAAGATGAAGCAATCAAATTCATTGAGAAATTGAACAGAAACGTGTATAACATACAGCTGACCCATACTATAAGCAGATCTCATGTCGAATTTCTGGATACAGAGATAAGAATAGTGGAGGGAAGACTTGTCTCTGTATTACATAGAAAGGAGACGTCGGGAAACAGTCTCCTGCATGCTCTGAGTGCACACCCTGAACCGTTGAAATGGAGTATCCCTTACGGGGAACTACTCAGGGCCAAGAGGAATTGTAGTGACAATGAGGGGTTTCTTGTAGAACAAGAATGCATGCTATCCCGATTCCGTGAACGAGGCTATCCGGAATGGGTACTTACAAAAGCAGTGAGAAAAGTGGCAGAGGTAGAAAGAGGAGAAACCCTCACCCCTAAATTGGATAAAGAAGATGGTACTGAATCAACCAGAATTATAACAACTTTTCATGAAAGATCTGAACAAGTCCGCAAAATTATTGTAGACAATTGGAATATTCTCCAGTCTGACAACATCATAGGACCTGAATTATCGGATAGACCCCAAATCACTTATAGAAGGGGGAGAAACTTAAGGGATATTCTGGTGAGAGGAGACATATCTGATACACAAAAACAACACATACAGGGCCTCAAAGGATTCTATCCATGCGGACACTGTGTTGCCTGCAAATCCAGTTACATGGTGAAAGAAGTTAACATTCCAGGACATAGAGAACCATATAAAATCAAACAATTTCTTACGTGTAATACAAGTTTTGTTGTATACGTACTGGAATGTCCATGTGATATGAAATATGTGGGCAGCACAACCTGTATGGCAAAAAAACGCATACAAGAACACCTAAGAGCAATAACCAATGTCGATGCACGCTACCCTGTCGCTAGACATTTTCAACAATTCCATCAATCGAATACCTCGCTACTCAGATATTTTGTAGTAGAACAAGTCAATGTGGGCAAAAGAGGAGGTAACCGGGTTCTAGCACTTAGAAAAAAGGAATCCAAATGGGTCATGGAGTTAGAAAGCATATATCCCGGGGGCCACAACCTAGACGAGGAACTTGCAACCCATTTGTATGATGAATAAGTCTAAACTGTGGATTTTTGATTTATGTTCTGAACTGCATATATAAGATGATTGCTTATATTAATTTTGTATTAATTTTAATGCATATTTTAAATGTTTTTTCTAGGAGAAAAGGAAGGGAGACATCGAAAATATAACTTTTTCAAAGCACTGCACATCTTCCCTACCCTTTTCTTTGGCGAATGAATTAGCACCTCACTTGATCAAGATAAGAATATTCACTTTTCACTGGTTTATTTTGGACATTACTCAGGTCTTTCATTTAGTAATTCTGGTGGGAGGCCTGTTGCTTGCGTAGAACTAACATACATGGGGGAAGTGGCAAAAACAGATGTATAATTGTATAAAGAGAAGAAGCATAATAGATTCATGAGTTATTTGTTTAAGGTACCAATTAATGAAAATTATAGGCACTAGACCTTATGAAATGTGGAATTAGGTATACTTTACAAATCCAATGTTGATTGTAATCTCTGGGTTATGGCACTAGACCGTGTAAATATGATGCTTGTAATAACCAATAATAATTTACTAAGCAGACAACTGAGCACAGAAGAAACCACTGTTTATTAATGTCTGCCTTCCCTGTCCTGTGGTACACTGCATTTTTAAGTGTAATAAGGAAATGATATGACATTGCTTTTTGACAGCTTAAGTAACTTAAGTTTAGTTTTAGATGGTTGCTTAATGAAATGCTAGACATCGTTTAAAACACTAGTCCAAAATGGCGGATTCAGTAACATCCAGCAAAAGTAATGCTTGAGGAAGTGTACTTTCTTTATGTTTATTGCACTTTTCCCTTATTTGTGTCTGTTAATTTAAGCAAGCATAATGTCAGGTTTGGTAACGTGTGACCAAGACACACTTTGGTGTCGAAACGCGTAGCGTTATTTGAGAAATAAAAGAAACCTGAGCAGCGTTATTGCTGAGTGCGCGTGTTGCTTTGAAGCACCCTGTGAAAATAGAATTAAGCTTTTCGTCTGGGTTCGCCGAATTACGCGCCACCTTACTACGGGAGTACGGATCTCGGAAGGACCCTGCTGTTTATTGATTTATATATATATTTTTTTTTTCCAAGCAGACTATGATTTAAACATTACTATGGTCTGAAGAAGTGTTGTTGGTCTTCAGGGTATCTCAATCAATGCAGCTCTGCTCGTCATGCCACTTTCTTCTGCAGCCTCTAGGTTAAACACTTACATCCTTTTTCTCCTGAGACACATCTTTTAGACACCATTCAATCGTGCATTTCACTCCTCATCTCCCTACTCTTCAGCACTCCCTTTTTTACTCTCTCCTGCACATACTTCCTTGCACCTCGCCCCCCCCCCAAGGACAACACTCCACTCTCCTGTAAAAACTGCCGGTTCCTTAACTTTTGCCATGTTCATATTTTTTACAGCTGTGTATCTCCTTTACACACTTTCTCATAGAATCCCAGTTACAAAGGACACATCTGACCACTCTTCTATGCACCCTGCAGAGAGGCCAAGCCCTGGAGGAGCATTTATTCTGAACCCCTGTATGACCCCCTGACAGGCACTGTGAGAAATGCACTCTTCCTTTGGCCTGAACGTTACAGTTCTCAATCGTGGACCATTCTAAACACCCACCTGTCGTGTCCTGGCTCAAAGAAGACAGACACGATTCTGTAATTCTTAAGGATCTTTATTTCTTACATCCTTCTTCGTCCATGTCCCTACTCTATCTGCCCCTTTCCTGCCTGCGCTCCTCCTCTTCCCTTGGTCCCCATCTAACTCCGCCCACCCAACTGCTAGACTGCTGACTACATAACATCTCCCCCTTTCTTAACAAAATAACAAGACAATAAACTGGTTCAGATCTCTTCAATGAGTCTCTTTGGTCGGTGAATATCTCGGCGAGGCCGCATGGACATGGTTCCACTTTCAGCCATCGCGTCCACTGAGGAGTCTCTTATTTGGTTCTCGCTCTCTTGATCAGATTGATCATGTCCTTCAGGGGCGGACGCTCCAGTCATTTTTGTCAAGGCTTCTCTCATGTCTGGAGGGCATTTCTTAAAGTGCGATGCGTTTCTCGTGATCCGCCGCTGGTCAGACTCCGCTGTTATCGTGGTGCCCTTCTGCTGGGTTACTAGCAGAGGTTCAGCTCGAAAGCGACAGTCAGTCTTTCTTTGTTGTTCTTGTTTGACGATGACACAATCTCCCTCACGCAGGGACGGTGATTTCGCTCTCCTTTTTGCGTCTGCGTATGATTTCATTTTGTCCTTGTTGTGGCTGTCGGTCACCATTACCTCGTGATGACTGCGGAGGGGCGACACCGCTCGCAGTGCTCCTTCCCAAGTCGGAATGCGATTCTTCATAGGACGCCCTAGCATCAATGTTGCAGGACACTTCCCAGTGGTCGCATGAGGGGTTGTTCTGTATGCTCTAATGACTTCATTTAGAGCTACCTGTAGATCCCTTTTCTCAGCAGTAGCTTGTTGAAACGTCTTTTTAAGTGTAGCCATAAACCTTTCAATGGTGCCATTCGCCTGCGGCCACAGTGGTGTAACTCTCCTATGTTTGAAGTCTAAATGCTTTGCAAAAGCACTGAACTCGTGGCCGTTGAAAGGAGGTCCATTGTCTGTTTTTAACTCATTGGGAACACCCCATGCTGCAAACACTTCATCCAACACTTTGAGAGTGCTGGAGACACTTGTGGATGGTACAAACTGCGCAATGGGGAATAGTGAGTACTCGTCAATGATGGCTACAACATATTTTCCTGATTGTAACCGTCCGTAGAAATCCATGGCGAGCTCTTGCCACACTCCACCGGGTAGAGTAGTCATTTGCAATGGGGCAGGAGGATCCCCTCGGTTGACCAGCTGACACTGATGGCAGTCCTTTAGAGTTGACTCCACCATCTGATCAAGAAGAGGAAACCACACCCTTTCCCGGAGAGCTCGTTTCGTTGACACTACTCCTCTGTGGCCTTCATGGGCAAGGTTGATGATACCTTGTCGTAAAAGTCTGGGGACAACAATCCGCTGACCTCGCAGTATCAACCCATCCGTGGTGACAGACAGTTCATCACAGACGTGGCGGAATGCTTGCATCTCCTGCTTGACGATCGGATCACTGGCGTCGTTCTCACATTCGTGTCTCCACCGGTTAGTCCGAATCCGACATAGCACCTTCTATAGGATGACATCTTGCGCGGTGGCATCTCGGATGGCCTCCATGGGAATAGCAGGTGGCAGCGTTTGATCAGCCACGAAGTGGATGTACTCCTCTGCAATGGAGGGCTTGGATTCAGACGATGTGAGCGGGTGTCGTGACATGTAGTCTGCCGGGTTCTCAGACTTCCCGGGTTTGTGGACAATCGTGAAAGTATATTCTTGGAGTCTCAGACCCCATCTCTCAATCCTTGGTGGCATCTTGGATCGTGGGTTGCCGTAAATGGTGACCAGTGCCTGGTGATCTGTGATCAGGGTAAAGTGCTTGCCATAAATAAAGACACGAAAATGTTCACACGCCCACACCACAGCAAGACTCTCCTTCTCAGGTTGTGAATATGCTCTTTCATGATCAGAGAGACTGCGACTGGCATAGGCAACGATGCGTCTCTGATCAGAGTCATTGTCATATTGCGCCAGAATTGCCCCCAACCCCACAGGGCTGGCATCCACCGTAATTTCTGTTTTCCGGCGAGGACTAAAATATGACAGGTTGTCGGCCGTCTCCACCGCCAGCTTGATCTCCCTAAACGCCTGTTCACACTGGGAGGACCAGGTAAACGGTTGACCTTGTTTTGTGAGAGCTCGGAGTGGGTGGCTGATGGTAGCATAGTCCTTGATGTAGCGAGCACAGTAGCTGGCCATGCCCAGAAATGACCTCAATTCGCCAACATCCTGAGGGCTCTTGGTTTCATTCAGCATGACTACCTTCTCCGGATCGGGCTTCATCCCGGCATCCGAGAAAATATGACCGAAAAATTTCAAAGTGGACTGGTGAAACTCACACTTGTCTTTGTTCAGTGTCAAATTAGCTTCCAACAGGGCATGGCAAACACGGTCAAGAGCCTTGTCATACTCACGAACGTCTGATCCGTATACAAGGATATTGTCACTATAATTCAAAGTGTTAGGGACGTGATGAATGACCTGCCTAATTGCCTCCTGAAAGATTTCTGCAGCTGAGGAGACACCAAAGCTCAAACGCTTGTACCTGAAAAGTCCAAGGTGGGTTGCAAATGTCGTGATGTAGCGAAATTTGATATCTAACTCCAACTGGTGGTAACCTTTGTTTAAATCCAACTTCGAAAACACTCTCGCTCCATTTAGTGCGGTAATGATGTCGCTGAGATGTGGCCCAGGGTGGCGTTCCCTTTCTATAGCTGTGTTGGGTAATCGCATGTCAACACACAGTCTCACCTTGCCAGGTGTACCCTTCTTTGGTACGACGACTACCGGGGACACCCATGGAGTCGGACCATCCGTCCTTTCGATGATGTCAGCTGATAGGAGTTCCTGAAGCTCATCCTCCACAGCTTGTTGGAGATGGAATGGTACGCGTCGAGGATGTTGCGCAACTGGCCTGATTTGTTCATTAATGTGAAGACGGATCTGGCAACCCTTCATTTTCCCTAGTCCCTGAAACAGTCTGGGAAACTTGCTGATGATGTCCGGGTCATCACTGACTTTGAAAAGAAGCTCGACAAGCCGGAGGCACTCCGCAGTCGGTAGACTGAGCAGGCAGTCAGCCTCCGGGCCTTTGATGACATGTATGAACGCTGGAATGGTCACAGTTTTATGTCTGAGTGTTGTTGGAAATTTTCCTAAGCACGGGAGTGGCTTCTTGGACATCCAAGTGAAGACTCGGACGTGTGCAGGAGACAGTGGTGGCTGAGGTTTCATTCGCTCATATTCCGTGACTGGAATGTAGTTTAGCGACGCTCTGCTGTCCAGCACAAATTTGGTATTGTGGTTCCCCACACTTATGTCCAAGCGCGGGTATTTCTTGAGCTGGTCGGGGTCCGCAATCATATTCACATATTCCACCGTGTATTCAGAATCTCTGGATGATGACCTAGAGTCTCGGGATGGTGACCTCTGCTCACATTGCGACCTTCGTGACTCTCGGCTGGAGTGTGACGAGCCGGACGACACCATCGATCTGTCTTGGACTGCTCTTATGTGATGCTTTCTGGTGTCAGAGCGAGAGGACCTCGACATTCCGCTCCGTCTCTCCTTGTGATAGTCTCCACACATTGCCTCAAAAAGGTTCGACCGCCCACATTTTCTGCACTGCTTGCCCTGGGCGGGGCAGGTATCAACGTGTGGACAGTCATATCCGCACCTGTAGCATCTTTTTGTCCTCTCTGGCCTCCTATCCCTTCGACCAGGGTCTCGCCTCCTGTGTTCCGTGTGTCGTTGGCGGGATGATGGCCTAGGCCTCCATTGTTTTTCCTCTGATTGTCGACGGCTGCTGCTACTGGCTTGCACTTGACACGCTTGTTCACGGCTCACCGTGCGTCCAGATTCGATGGTAGTAGCATGTTCCTCCGCCTGGTCGTAGACGCGAGTCATTTCCTCAATGTCGTCTAATTCATGAGATTTCCTCAACAGCCGTCTTCGAAGGGTTTCCGAGTGGCATCCATCTATGATTTGAGATTTGATGGCAACATCTGTCGAGAAAGTGTCGAATTCACAGTATCTCGATAATCGCTGCAGCCTGGTGATGAAAGTACCCATGGCTTCATCTTTTCCTTGACGCGCTTGATGGAACGCATGCCTTTCATAGTCCACATTCCGTTTGTGAAGGAACTTTTTGTTTAGGGCCTCACGCACCTTGTCATAAGTTCCTACATCTGCAGGAGGAAAGTCCTTGATTATCTTACTGATTTCTCGACCCGCCAGATTGCGGAGGGCAATCAATTTTTCTTGATCGACTGTTACCTTGGACCCCTTAATGTAGTCTTCGAAATCCTCAAGCCACTCTTGCTATCTGGGGCCCATGCTCCCTCCTGTAGTCAGTGTTAAGGGTTCCGGGGGCCGGAGATGCGACACCCCAGTGACGATTGGTTTGACTTCATTTCTTTGTGGTGAGGTATTTGGGGTCACCATTGTGATAGCTCGTCCACTTTGCCTTTCGTAGACTCTGATTGACTTATTGTTTCTTCTTTGTAAGTGTTCGGGTTAATGGATTGCGTCTTATTTGTCTTGGCTTGCGTTTGTCTATTCTGTTACATTTGCTTGTGCTTGTTTAATATCAGTGTCTTGCATTAGCTCGTGCTTGTTTTGGTATTTTCAGCGATCTGTGCTTGTTTAATATCAGTGTCTTGCATTAACTCGTGCTTGTTTTGTGACTTTCAGCAGTCTCTATCTGTCACCGCTTGTTGGTCCAATGATACGCCTGACTCTAACATGGCCGCTCCTGACTTGCACAGGGATGTCCCATTAGTCTGCCTGACTCCAAGATGGCCGCTCTCTTGTAACTCACATCCACCACGAGGTTTGGGGCTGCACTTGATCTCCAGTCTCACAGACTCACGCGGCACTCACCGGCAGTTTCCTGGCAGGCAACACGTCTCCTCCAGTCTCTCTGGTGCCTTATAACTACTTGCGTTCTCAGGTAGGCTCGGGGACAGCTCCCGATCTCGTTTAAGCGTCAGTATGCCGTTCCCCACGCATCGGGGGTGATCTCCGACTTTCGGCGGTCTCGGCACGGAGCTTCCCAGCTTATCCGCTGTTCTCCTCACCTCTCCAGACGGTCACAGTCTTCAGGGCTCTTGCGCAAGTCTGGGGTGAGCTCCCAGTGTCTTCATCAGCCTCGCACGGCTCCCTGGCCCGCTTTCACTTTTGGGCGCGAAACAGCGCCGGGCTTAAAATTTCACTTAGCGCTCGACCGCGCTCCTCACACACGGCTCCACGCGATCACTGTATCGCGGAGCTGGGACACTGGGGCGCTAGCCTCTTCTTCTGGGCAGCGATTTCTTCGGGGCACGCACGTCGCGACCGCGACTATTTTTCACGCGATGCCTCCGGGGACAGGACGCCGTTTCTGGGGTTGCTGAGAGAGCAAGCTGCTCATCCCACCCTCGACGCCAGTTGTCGTGTCCTGGCTCAAAGAAGATAGACACGATTCTGTAATTCTTAAGGATCTTTATTTCTTACATCCTTCTTCGTCCATGTCCCTACTCTATCTGCCCCTTTCCTGCCTGCGCTCCTCCTCTTCCCTTGGTCCCTGTTGGAAACCAGCTATTTCTGGTAGGCTAAGGCTTATGCCAAAGCCAGGCAGAAACCACCATTCCAGTCAGGGCAAGGAAGTCACACGCCAAGATAACCCCTGCTCGCCCTCTAGGTAGCATGGCGCGGGCAGTCTAGGCTAAACTCGGAGGCGATGTGTAAAGCATTTGCGTCAGCGCACAACAGCAACAACATACTAGGTACACCACAAAAGAGACTCCACACAAGGTTATATTAAAATAACTTTTGTATTGTCAAAACATATCAGATAGAAATTACACATGTACATTGTGCCAACTGGCACGGCAATATTCACAAGGGATTATTTACAAGACAGGGCCACATGGGCCACTGTCTGAATCAACACTTTGCAGATATAGAAATACTTGTCAGAAATTAGAATAAAAGTATATAAACTTCACTGTAACACAAAGTAACAGTTATAGATCACATCCAGTAACTACTGGGAACAGGTAAGTACCACCTACGCAACCCTAAACTCCTTGGGAGACTGTCACGCAGGGGACCAGGACCTTACTAGGACCACCTGTACTAAGAAAGAAGAACCACCTAAGTATCACACAGCATTTAGGGGTCTAAGAAAGAATACATTACTCATGATGCAATAAACCTACATTCAGAGGAGTAGAAAAGACAACCACCTAAGAATAAACACATTTAGGGGTATAAACCAGAACACCTTACCCATGATGCATGAACACATTCAGAGGAGTAATAAAGAGAAACACATGAGGCCTAAAGCATTCAGAGGTGTTAAGAATAAAGCACATGATGCAGTAAAATACATTCAGGGGTGCAGCGCAAGAAGACACAGGATGACTAAACATTCAGAGGTGCAGCGCCTGGAAAGAAAGACACATAATGCATAAACATTCAGAGGTGCCATAACATAAGTCCATAGCGCAAAAACACACAGTAGGCAATTACTATTAAAAGCATAGAAATCGCATTGCGCCAACACTACATAAGCCACTACCTGTGGCAGTCCCTAGGCCAACTGGCCTTGTGGGGCAAAGATGCCCTGAGTCCAAAGTCAGGGTGCGCTGCCATGCAGCGCCAGTCTCAAAGTACAAAAAGCCTAAACGTGGCAGCTGCCCACAAAGTGCTGGACAGCTGGAAAACAACAAAACTGCGCCAAGGCCCTCACTGGCCCTTAGGCGCCAACTGCGCCACTGCTGGAGCCACACAGGCTCTGGGCACATCGCACATGCCCCAGGCGTTGGAGCCACACAGGCTCTGCTACTGTAAATAGCCAAACGTTGGAGCTCTCAGGCTCAGCAGACAATGCCCCCTCGAGCCTTCCTGGACTCTCCAAGCGTTGGGGCGACCCACTGCCAACCGGGGCCGCCCTTGAAGCCCTCGTGGCTTTAGACACAACTGGGCCCCTTGGGGACGGGCAACGACAATCTGCCCCGATATGCCCCGAGCCCTCTTGCTCTCCAACAACAATGCGGCCGACTCGGGAGCCTCTCAATCGATAATGGCCCCCGGGCCTCTCTGGGCTTTACTACGTTGGGGCGACCCGCTGCCAACCGGGGCCGCCCTTCCCGCACTACTCTTCGCCACGTCGGAGCAGTCCACTGTCACACGGGACCGCTCTTGCCCTGGTGCCTCTACCGGCACCGCCAGCCACATCACGGAGCCCCCCCCAGCCCTCTTGACTCACCGGGCTGTACTCGGCGGGGGCTCCTCTTCGCTCGCGGTGGGGGCAGGCACCGACAATGTGCCTCGCGCCCCCGCCGCAAGTCTCCGCCTGCCGCTCCTCTCCTCACTCGGCGCGCCTCCTCCTCAGATGCCACCGGGCTCCCTCAGCTCACGGGAGCCCGGCCGACCTGCCGCCATGCGTCCTCTTCTCTCCCTTCCTTCCCCGGGCTCGCGGTCGCCATTCCTCGGCACCCGGGCTGCGGGGCGGGACTTCCGGCCGGCCGCGCTGGGATTGGCCGGCCGGCCAGGTACTTCCGGGTTGCCGCGGGCAGCGCGGCGGCCCGATCCTTAGGCAGGCAGGCGGGGGCGGATTCCTTTCTACAGGCCAGATACCGGGGGCACTGGCCGCAGGAATAGAGCGCTTCTAAGCGCTAGGGATGAGGAGCAGAGCGCTACCAGCGCTATAATCGAAATGACGCGTTCCTCAGCGCTAGGAAAAGTCCAGACAAAGCGCTCTCAAGCGCTTGGGGAAAATGAAGCGCTCCAAAGCGCTAGACAACAGGCAGAGCGCTTCCAGGCGCTAGGAGTACAGCTCCAGCGCTCCTCCCCAGGAAAATGCAGCTCCTCCATGCTGCCAAAGCCCCAGAGCTTCCCAGGGGGGCAAAGCTAAGTCTCCCCATCAGCCCAGGCAGGGCAGAGGGGTCCCCTCCAGGAGTCTAGGCATCCAGGGGCTGGGCAGCGCCCACCCCTGATAGATTCTAGTCCAGCAAACAAGAACAAGACAAGAACGTTTTGGAAGGGGCAGAGCCCCTTCTTATCCACAGAAAAAGCTTTGAAGTCTTTAGAAGTCTTTGTGTAGGCGAGCCCTAAGCTCTGGGAGTATCTGGTTTCCCTCTCCTGTCAGCCTCAGGTCAGAGGTGACAGGGGGCCATCGGGAGGGAGAGTCATCCAGGGTGGGCCGACAGACACAGCCTGGCACCACCAGAGCTCTTTCCACTCCCCCCTAACAGCAGATGGGGGGCCTTTCATCTACGGCTTGACTCAGACCCCCTCCTCCAGACAGTCCATCTACCAACAGGCCCAGGCATGCCTGGGCCAGGCCCATCAGCCAATCACGTGCTAGCAGACTCACTACACAATTATGCCAACTTCTAAAAGTGGGGCTTCTGGACTAGATACAGCCATGCCGCATACACCATTCTGCAGCATTCATTCTCACGAGTTCATACATATCAAACTCGCCCCTGCACTCCCCACGCATCAGGAATCTACCATGGGCATACATATTTCCCATTCATTCCTATGGGAGGGCAGGGCACTCACCATCCATACACAGAAAGCACACGCACTTTACACTGTACCACAGTGAAAAAGTGTGCAGAGGCCTAAAATCACCAACCCAGGTTCCAAAAACAGGCTAGGAAAAAGCAAAAAGTCACGGGGTGAACCTGCCCAAAGGACCGGGTCCAACACATCCCCCTTCCAGCCAAAACGCAGGGTAGACCAATCACTACACTGATGGTCTTCAATGCTTTGGGCGACAAAACCACGGAGTCGGGCCTGCAGGGCAGGGCCACCTTACAGTTTTTCGCCACTCTGAACCCACAGGGATTTCCCTCAACAAAAGCTCTCTGATACAACTAGGATACCCCACTGGTACACACTAGTCATCCACAGCCAGGACCAGGCCCTAGGCCATCCAAAGATCACGGGTCCTAACCAATCCACAGAGTGGGGGCAGAAGCCCCTGGCACACAATAGCCAATCTCCACTCTCTCTCTCAGTGTAGCTACACTACCACTGATCCTACAACCTAGGGACCACACCCTCAGGCTGACTAGAGGTCACGGGCAAGCATGCCCCAACCTACCTCTATTCCACCAATGTTAGAACTGGGGGTCTCTAGTTGGCAGAGGTAAGTACCTTAGACCAAGTAGGGACCCTTGCTTCCAGTCAGGGTGAAGGTGTGGTATATAAATAAATAATACCGGATCTAGGTTTTACTGGACATAGTAATAACAGATAGCTCAATAAATAAGAGTCAAGATTCGAGGTAGTAGGAGTTTGCAGGTTTAATACAGCATAAAGGACAGGAACAGGACAACCTGCACAGGAATGGGATGGCAGCGCTGCCGGGGGCAGGATCAGGATCGGCGTAACATTTAATAACAGTACACAAGCATATATATATTAAAACAGTTGCATTACAATGAATACAGTAGGCGGAGCAGTGGGTGTGGTCAATAGCAGTCGCGAAAGATAAGGGTGAAAGTAGGTGTAACAGGAGGCGTGTACATAGACATGTGATGTAAACGTAACAGAATATGTCATAAATGGGGCGGAAACATGGAGGGGGCTACCTAAGGAGCCGGGACCTCTAACCTAATGGTGCGCGCAAACTGACAATGACGTGTTACTAGGAGAAGCTGGGGGCTATGAACTCTGTGCTAGGAGTAGAGACTGAAGTCTGGAGAGTCAGGGCGACATGTACCTAAACCCTATCTAGTATCTGATGTTTAGAGGACATGTTGATATAAACTAAGAGTCAGGAGGGGAGAGGCTAATAGACTCTAAGACTGGAGCATGCATTATTCTACATGTAGTGCGTGCTGAGGAATATTAAATGACCATTAATACAGTATTTCTCTTACATGGAGACGTAAAGGCTAGACAATGACGGAAACTATTGATGCGATTCAGTAGCTTAGGAATGCAGAGAAGGAGGGCTGGACTGATAACTAGAATCATAACATACTCTTGGCAGACTAACAGGCAGAGCCAGGCTGAACCGGGCACTGTGAGGCAGGAAGTAAGTGAAGGGTCGAGGATACAGGTGGGGGCTGTATCGCTCCTCAGCGAGGGTTCAGGAGACAGGAGCTGAATCTGGTGTCCAGGCCCTTTTGAGGCCTAGAAACGGGGACTTTTCAATGAAATAACGTGCACACTGAGAAACGTGGCAACGTAACTTTACATAGGCCTAATACTCGTAGCTTTCACGAGAACTGGAAACTGGCATACTAGAGATGGACACAACTATAATTGCGTCTTTAATCAAACATGGGGAATACATGTGCATATTAATCATGCACACATAACATAAGATGGAGGACACGTAGGGACACAGAACATGGCAAAATTTACTTTTCCACATTCCCTCCTTGTCACTACGTTTCCATCAGGAAACATCAATATTCATGATACCATCTATCATTTCATACAGTATCATTTGCTCGTCTCGAATTCTCTTGGAACGGGATTTAGAACGGGACTTGGGACTAGGAATACAAGAGGTAGCACAAATGCCGCAAATCGCAGGGCCACATTGTAAACAGAGGCAGCAACTGAATATGATCGCTACTGCAATACCCAGAAATGACAATACTTTCCATCCCCAGGTGGAAATCATATTCCAGAACCAACCGGACCATGTCCAGGTGCCTGGATCTTGGCGTAACATATGGGCAATTTTATGGAGTCTGGTAATAGCTGAATAAACAGACGGCGCGTTATTAGGAATGAAAATGCAGCAACTAGATCCGATGACTCTACAGGCCCCGCCCCTATCGGCCAGTATGACGTCAAGGACGAGACGATTCTGGAGCACGACAATTCTCATAAAGGATTGCTCCTCGGTTAAGTTACCTAGAGCAGAAGTAGTCTCAATCACTACTGCTTCAAGGGTTCTGGTTAATCTACGTATCAGTTTACTATTTACAACAGTACCTAAATAAGGGAAGACACCTTTATTGATATCTATGTATTGTTCTAGAGCAGTTTCAGTATAATCGACAATCGGGAGATTTCTCTTGTGTCTAGTATGTACTAGGTGGGAATTCCTATGGTAGTCAGATGGGGCTAGAAAAACTGGTGGCAGTAGGAAGGCAATGTAACAGGTTCCCTCCCAATCGAGGGGCAGACGAACATATGCGGTCTGACCACAAACAAAATAAGAATGACGTGAAGCTTTGAAAATAGATTTCCTACTGTCACTATACTTGACAATAGTAGTACAATCACTATGGCCTACATGTACGGAACCATTCTTTCGGACACATAATTCGCCTTTAACTGGTAGTACTGACATAGCAGGTAAGTCTGGAGTAGAATCAGACTGAACATTCAGGACCATAAAATTCGAAGAATAATTACCTAAATTATAAACTTCATTTTCTAGATCTAACCCTGTTCTGTGGGGAAGACCTTGCTTGTCTGGAAAACATGTACTGTTAAGAAAAGACATATCTGTTGAGGATGACGTTAACGTGGACCATGCTCCACACGAACCATTATGTGAAAATGGATAAGGAAAGAGTGGCAGAACTCCCTTCGGTGTCTGGAAAGGGGGGAGTCGACCACACACCCAACAATTAGTGGCATTGCTGGTCTGGTGTGAATAATGTAACATGCGGATAAAAGAATTATTTCGCATAGCGAGACGATAAGAGAGTTCATGAGGAGGCAGATCACTAAACGTGTGCTCTACTGTAGCATTAGAAGACTTATTTACATGAGAAACTGGAAAACACAAATAAAAAGCATAACTGGTGCAGGTAATCATGAGGCTGAAAAACAATATGAAACTTAGAAAAACGATACATCGGATTGAGTTTTGACTAACTCTCTCACTATGGGGGTCTATTATATACATGTCAGAAACCGGTCTAACCGTTTCACCTAGGGGAGGACTTAGACAATCAAACTGGCTGACTTATTTTACTAGACCTTAATTTGAGCTTATACTCCTGTTGCGGAGTTTTCTCTAACGGGGAGGGTTCAATATCATTATCTTTTGCGGGACAGTCCTTAAGAATAGTACTTTGGCAGTCTTTAAGATCCTCGGAAATGTTCTTTGAAACAGGCTTCAATCCAAAAAATCTTTTCACATGTGACAGGTGGACCCAGCCCTTCCTGCCTTCCAGCTTGACGGCAGTACGGGTGGCCAGGAGGACCTGTCGGGGTTCCTTCCAGCGGGGCTCCAGCGGACTTGAACGATCAAAGTTCCGGACAAGAACCATGCATCCGGGAACGATGTCATGCGGTGCCACCTCGGTATTGTCTGGAAATGCGGCAGCAACCTGTGAACGACAAGAGTTGAGGGCAGACATCAAGGAAGCTAGGTAATCTGTCAGCATATTACTTGAAACATCGGTAATACTTCGGGGTCTAGGTGTACCCCACATGTTAGGGAAGCGGCCGAATACGACCTCGTACGGGGACAGACCTGATCTGGAATGTGCGACCATGCGCATATAAAATAGGGCAACTGGCAGAGCTACTAGCCAGTCCACACCTTTCTCTTTACATACTTTTGCAATTCGGATTTTCAGGGTCTGATTATGTCTCTCTACGAGACCGGCTGCTTCTGGATGGCGTACACAATGGAACTTCCACTGGTACCCTAACAACAGGGAAATATGTTTCATAAGCTCGGATGAGAATGGCTGGCCGTTGTCAGAATATACGACTCTAGGGAGTCCATAACGGGGGAAGAACTCACGAACCAACTGCTTGGCAGTGGTCGCGGCTGTGTAATCTGGGACTGGATATGCTTCTGTCCACCTGGACAAAGCGCATACAACTACAAGGACATACTTGAAACCTCGACATCGCTCCATCTGAATATAATCCATCTGGAGGACTTCAAAAGGGTGGTCAGGGGGCTGGAATCCACCTTGTTCCACCGGGACACTTTTACCTGGATTGAACTGGCAACATATCATACAGGTACGGACTTTCTGCTTGGCTGCAGCTCGTAAATGCTTGTTGAACCAAATGTTCTGGATACTGTCTAACATAGCTTTTTCTCCTAAATGTGCTGGACTATGTGCGGTATTGATAATGACTTGAACCATAGAATCGGGGAGAAACCATGTGGCTTTACCCTTCGTTACCCATCCCTGATCTGTCTGGACCCCTCCTTGTTCGGACCATTTCTTGATTTCCTCGGGAGTAGCATGTAACTGGATATCTATGACATCTTGAGTAGGGTCCTTAACTGTCATACATGTAGTCTGTTCTAGAGTGGATGTCGGTGTCTTGTTAACTGGAATGTCCTGTGTCTGTGCTGTAAGCTTGGCTGTGCGATCTGCTAGATCATTACCTTGGGAAATAGTGTCAGTAACTTTCGTATGTGCTTTACATTTCATGATAGCAATGGATGTCGGTAAGTGTATGGCATCTAACAGAGCTTGAATAAGGAGACGATGCTGAATCTTGGTTCCATGAGAAGTCATGAAACCTCTCTCCTGCCAGAGCACTCCAAAGTCGTGTACAACTCCAAATGCGTAGCGTGAATCTGTGTAAACATTAACTTTCAGGTTCTTAGCGTGTATGCAGGCTTGTGTCAGAGCAACTAGCTCTGCTGCTTGAGCAGACAGGGTGTCAATACGGTGTGTTTCAATAACTTCAGTGTCAGTAGTCACTGCATACGCGGCTACTAGTTCTCCTGTACTTGTTCTCATACATGAACCATCCACATAAAGTGTCAGGTCGGGATCTGGTAATGGAATATCTGTCAGATCTTGTCTTGGCTTAGTCATAATGTTAACTACTTCCACACAGTCGTGTGTGGCAGGATTTGAATTAACTGACGGTAACAGTGTTGCAGGATTTAGAACGTTGCAGCGTCTGATTTCTATGTGTGGCTGGAACAGTGTCAATTCATAACCTGTTAAACGTGCAATTGTCAAGTGCTGAGTCTGGGTTCGGTTTAAAAGAACTTCCACGGAGTGTGGAACTTGTACTGTCAAGGAATGTCCTAATACTATGGAATCACTTTGTCTGATAGCTAGTGCTGTGGCTGCAACTGACTTGAGGCACGCAGGCAGAGCCTGGGCTACAGGATCTAATGTGCTCGAAAAATAAGCACAGGGCTTGTATTGTCCTGCTTGATCTTGTGTGAGAACAGATAATGCTGTACCTTCACGTTCAGTGACGAAAAGTGTAAAAGGCTTACTGTAGTTCGGTGTTGCTAGAACTGGAGCTTGGCATAGAGCTTTCTTTAACTCATTAAAACTAAGTGTATGTTCAGATGTCCAAGGGAGGACAGTCGATACGGCTGCCTCCTGTGTCGTTAACTGTATCAGTGGTTTAGCTAGAAATGCATACTGAGGAATCCATTGTCTGCAATAAGAAGTAAGGCCGATAAAAGCACGTACCTCCTTCTGGGTCTTGGGCTGAGGAAGACTCGCTATTAACTGGATACGGTCAGGTGTCAACTGCCTACCCCTCTTGGACAGTAAGTGGCCTAAGTAGATCACTTGCTGGACACAGAATTGAAGCTTAGAAGGGGACACCTTGTGCCCCATCTCGGCAAGGAAATACAAGACTGTAAGGGATGCTCGCTCGCAAGCACGTTCAGAACGGGCCGTGATCAGTAGATCATCGACATACTGGAGCAGGGCAGTGTTAGTTGGCATGTGAATGTTGTCTAGTTGTCTCTTAAGTGCTTGACTGTAAATGCTAGGACTTTCTGTGAAACCTTGAGGAGCTCGTGTGAACATATAGCTCCTTCCATTTAAACAAAATCCGAAAAGAAACTGGCTGTCTGGATGAATGGGGACACTGAAAAATGCGTTCTTGAGGTCTATGACTGAAAAAAATGAGGCTTCAGAATCAATGGCTGTCAATAGGGAAGAGATATCTGGGACAACTGGGTACTGGGGAATAATACATTTATTAAGTTCTCGTAGGTCAATCACTAATCGATATACTGGGGGTGCATTTGGATCAGTACGTTTCATGACTGGAATGATCGGAGAATTACATACATTGGAGTCAGTTTCTACAACTACTCCTTGAGCGATGAGCTCGTCAATAATTTTGGATAAGGCTGCTACAGCCTCAGGTGGCAGTCTGTACTGTCTGATTCGTGGTAACACTACACCTGGTTTGAGAGTCACACGATGGGGTGTGATTTGCATATAACCTACATCAGTTGGACCTTGCGCCCATAGATGCTGCGGAACATTAGACAATCTCGGATCAAAATCTCGTAATACATAGTGACCCTTGAAGTCACGTAGAAACAGGCGTATTCCTTCTGGGGAGCAGCAAATAACTGCACCTAATTCTTTCAGTGTTTTAATGCCTAACAGATTTTCTGGACATGACTTCGTAAGTAACAGATCAGTAGTGCGGGACAATGGACCTACTTCTAGAGTAACTGGCTTAGATATCTCGTTTACAATAGGCTTTCCTGAAAATCCAAGGGAAACATTTCTAGAGCCTGAGAGCGGAGCCCCTGGAACTTCGGCGTGACTAATGGTCGTCCTACTTGCCCCTGTATCAATCAAAAACTTTCTGTCTTTCCCTAATACTTGACTATGAACATAGGGACCCTCTTGATCTACAGGTATCTCGATGAGAGGCAAGCCTACCTCCCTCTCTAGGCTGTTTCATGAATATGGCTGATACTCTGGATACTCGGATTGTGCATACTGGTACATCTGCTGTGTAACATGCTGTGTTGCAGCAATAGGCTGCGGTGCTGTAACTGTCTGTTGTGCATTCTGTGGCTGAGAAATCTGTGAAACTTGTTCTTGTCTAGGCGGACGTGGTCTTTCTTTAGTCTTACCAGTAGCTATATTGTGTTTCAGAACTGCACACTCGTTTATAAAATGACCTGGCTGTTTACAATAATTGCATGTCCCTTTAACGGGAGCTGTAGGATGACTGGCTTGATTCGGACCCCTCTTCTGACTGTCTTGAGGAACAGATTGTGCAACTAGTACTTTCATTTTCGTGTCTTTCATACGTTTTCTTTCATGATCTTGTTTTTCTCTGATTCTATTCTGGTGGTACTGGAGCATCTGTAACATCTGGGACGGGGTATTAGCTTGCCATGTACTTTCGACTTTCAGAACTCGATTCTTAACTTGTGGACTCGAATTCTCGACTAATTTAGTAACAAAAAGATGAGGGTATGACTCGCTACTTGTCTTGAGGCCACTGTTTATAATAAAACACTTTTCAAATCTAGAATAAAAATCACTAGTGTCTTCATCTTGTTTCTGTTTACAGGCTGAGATTGTATCCCAGTCTTCCTTTTTAGTTGCTAATAATCTGGGCAAAACTTGTATTAACAGTTCTGGTAATTCTTTACATTTCTCTCCAAGACCGGTACCTGGTACTCGTATCTTATCTTCAGCTTCTAGAACTGCCCAATCGATCTTTTTCTCTCCCACCTCCCATTCTTTTTCCTTGAGTTTTTCATATACCCCTGCGGGCAACAGGACTTTTAGCATTTTAATTATATCTGGATACGTGTATTCTCCCATACGGAGCATGTCTTTTAATTCTCGGTGGAACCCTGCTGGATCTTTGTCATGACAGGGAATTAATTTCTTCATCTCTAAGAGTTCCATCTTGGTAATCGGAGTGTAAACAAACACTCGTTGCATTTCACCATCTGTTGTCCTGACTGGGTGTACTTCTCGTAACGGATTCTGTCTATCTATGTAAAAGGGTTTACTTTCTGGGGGTGAGACATGAACAAAATGCGGGTTCAGAAACGTTCTATATTTGTGGCGCTGTTCTAGAATAACACTAATTAAATCGGTACCTAAACCTTTCCATCTATACTGGAGTAACTCGTTCAGGACATCATGTAACGGACCTGGATCAGAATGTTGACCCTCATACAGAGTAATGAGGTGTTGGATCATATACATACCCACCAGTCGTTGCTCGGCTGGGGGCAGTTTCAGAAACATTTGTGCCACTATTTCGTCTGGAAAAGTGGTAGAATCAGTAATCCATCGGACTGCTGATCGGACTAGTTCTTGTTCATGCATAGTACTTAATTCACTGTAACCGATTCGTGATTTCAGAATGTGATCGGTAGCTTGAAATACTTGTTCTAGAGAACCTTGTTCTGGTGCCGGATGATGAAAAACTGTCTTGTGTTCTAGGCATAAATGGCGATCTGGAAATCTAGATTTTCCTACATGCGCTATTCTGACGGGATTCTCGTCCTCTACCTCTTCTGTAGAAGAGTCATTCTCTTTCTCGCTTACTTGTGCTGCTTTACGTTGTTCATGTAACTTTATTATTTCTTTACGAATTCTCTTGTACATACTCTCTATACTACTGATAGTCTTGTGCTTACCCTCGGCTATATTATCACTCCACCTTGTCAGGATTCTCATTTCGGCCGGATCTTTGGTCGGGTAGTCTTGTTCTCTTATTAGACAATTAATCAGAAACTTTAATATCATGAGCTGGATCTCAGCTTTCCTTTGGGACATGGCTTCACCAATACTTTCTGGATCATCCCCTGTACGGATGAAACGATATATTCTGTCTAGATCTCCTTTCATATCTGGTAGGGTGTCTAAATACCCGGTCACCCATCTTACACGGATGGAATATATTACTGTACTATCATCACCTGCAACCGGATCATAGCGGCATTCAGTAAGAGCTCGTCGGATATCTGCAACGGACTTAAATTTGGGCGTACGTTGTAACGCACATTCATGTAACTCGGCCAACGTTCTACGTTGGTGTGGTGGCGGGGTACCAGGAGGACCTCCTCCTGCGGCCCCTATGCTGGAATCGTCAACTGATACTCTTCGTGCTGGCAGAGTGGGAAATTGTAATGTGGGCTGAACCGGGGGTACCGTAGCAGGTACTCCGGTGTCTGGAGGAGCAGGATTTACATTATTTACAGGGACTGGCGGAACAGGATTTGCATATTCCGGAACCGTGTCGTCCAAGTAGGACGAAATAAAAATATCAGCTGCGGTCGGTTTGTGACGTAGCTTGGTCGGAACTAATGGTGGTGGAAAATTACTGGATGCCTCCGGGGTCGCTTTTGGCAAGCCCTCGGCAAGAAGAGGATACATACCCTTAATGAGGGCATGCCTCTGTCTATCTGACTGTTCAGTTTTGACTCGTTCACCTATCTCGATTAGTTCCCTTTCTTGAGCTCGTTCTAAGGATTCCCTACTTAATTCTGACCTTCTGATTTCTTTTTCGGTTCTTTTATGAGATTCTTTGCGCCATAACTCAATGGCATCTTTCTGTGACTGTCTGGCTTTCTTTTTCCATAATGCTTCTTCTACTCGCATGATGCACTCGGCATCCCATGTACCCGATACGGGCCATCTATACTTTTCTTCTAACTGTTTGGTATACTCTACCCATAAATCTAGATATAATATGGCACTTATGCCATGCTTCTGATACATAAAATGACCTGGACTGTCCCTAGGCGGGACAGGAACTGCTTCTTCTAACAGACCTTTCCTAGTTCTTAACTGACGTAGTCTGGAAAATAACGGCATGACTGAACTGTAATCTAGTCACAATACAATACACAATGAACACGATAATTACTCCACATTCATACCACGACATTAAAATACATGAAGAACATTTAAAATATCAGTTCGAACAGAATACTACCTGGAATACTGAAAACAGAATACATGAATTTCTCGAGAACAGAACTGACTAGAACAGAAACTAGATGTACTGCTAAAACAGTACGAAACTTACCGGTCTCATAAAGAGACACGTCAGGACCCGCATCCACCGAAGTGGACACTTCGTTTTTGGGTCTGTGTACCACCAACCCACGGACCAGAGTCAATTTAGATTGACCCTGTCTAGATACTACCCCAGCAATGGTACTCACCGGGCAGCAAGAACGGAAGGCCTCGGACTGGACTGGACTGCTTCGACGCCGGACAGACGAACTTCGGACTTCAGTTACGGGTGGGCCTCCGGATACCTCGGACCTTGGACTCTCGGCTTGGGCTCTGGTCGGGACTCGCCGCATTCCTCCACCGCCTCGTCTGGATGCTGGACCGCCACCTCCGTCTCCTCCGTGGGCCTGAGGGATACTTGAAGCAGAAATATCTGCACGTGCACGGTATGGTTCCGTCACGGCTGCAGAGGGTCAGGGGGCCGGCGTGGCTTCACCGGCGCGTGGGGAAAGGGCAAATCCCTATTCGGGCGCCATTATGTGGTATATAAATAAATAATACCGGATCTAGGTTTTACTGGACATAGTAATAACAGATAGCTCAATAAATAAGAGTCAAGATTCGAGGTAGTAGGAGTTTGCAGGTTTAATACAGCATAAAGGACAGGAACAGGACAACCTGCACAGGAATGGGATGGCAGCGCTGCCGGGGGCAGGATCAGGATCGGCGTAACATTTAATAACAGTACACAAGCATATATATATTAAAACAGTTGCATTACAATGAATACAGTAGGCGGAGCAGTGGGTGTGGTCAATAGCAGTCGCGAAAGATAAGGGTGAAAGTAGGTGTAACAGGAGGCGTGTACATAGACATGTGATGTAAACGTAACAGAATATGTCATAAATGGGGCGGAAACATGGAGGGGGCTACCTAAGGAGCCGGGACCTCTAACCTAATGGTGCGCGCAAACTGACAATGACGTGTTACTAGGAGAAGCTGGGGGCTATGAACTCTGTGCTAGGAGTAGAGACTGAAGTCTGGAGAGTCAGGGCGACATGTACCTAAACCCTATCTAGTATCTGATGTTTAGAGGACATGTTGATATAAACTAAGAGTCAGGAGGGGAGAGGCTAATAGACTCTAAGACTGGAGCATGCATTATTCTACATGTAGTGCGTGCTGAGGAATATTAAATGACCATTAATACAGTATTTCTCTTACATGGAGACGTAAAGGCTAGACAATGACGGAAACTATTGATGCGATTCAGTAGCTTAGGAATGCAGAGAAGGAGGGCTGGACTGATAACTAGAATCATAACATACTCTTGGCAGACTAACAGGCAGAGCCAGGCTGAACCGGGCACTGTGAGGCAGGAAGTAAGTGAAGGGTCGAGGATACAGGTGGGGGCTGTATCGCTCCTCAGCGAGGGTTCAGGAGACAGGAGCTGAATCTGGTGTCCAGGCCCTTTTGAGGCCTAGAAACGGGGACTTTTCAATGAAATAACGTGCACACTGAGAAACGTGGCAACGTAACTTTACATAGGCCTAATACTCGTAGCTTTCACGAGAACTGGAAACTGGCATACTAGAGATGGACACAACTATAATTGCGTCTTTAATCAAACATGGGGAATACATGTGCATATTAATCATGCACACATAACATAAGATGGAGGACACGTAGGGACACAGAACATGGCAAAATGTACTTTTCCACAAAGGAATAACCCTCACAGCGAAGCACTCACCAGAACACAACTCTCCTACCAGATCAGGACCTCACTCCGTCACTGGTCTACCACCTGGAAACGATTCCACTTCTGAGGTACAAAGCACACAGCACAGTCCCTCTTCAAGCAGGTGGGGGGACACAGCACACAGCAAAGTCCCCTTTCCTCTACCTTAGTGGAAACAACAAACTGCAGGTGGGCCCCAGAACACACAGCAAGGGCCGCCTCCTCAGTCTCTTCAGTTGATCCACCTTAGTAGAGACTCATCTTGACCTAGAAGTTTCCTAATCTCCCAACCTAGGATTTACACCCTTAAGTTGCACCGGGGTCAGAAGTACACCGTCCTTCTGCACCCCCTTCCAGTTCCACTATCACAGGCACAGTATGTCTCAGGCTAGACAGAGCACACACCAGCGGCGTAGCAGCGACACACTCTCCTCCCACCGGGGTCAGAAGTAAGGACACCCTCCCTCTGCACCCCCCTCCAGAGTTCTGCACCCTCCCACCTTGGAGCGGTACCCCTGGAAGCCAACAACCGGTCAGGACACTGACTACAGATGCCCTTCCTTCCAGGTCAGGCTGAACCTGAACCTGGCCTCCCCCCTCCTCGGGGAATGACCTCCAGAGGCCCCAAAAATGGTCGAGCACTCTAGGTGGTCAAATGCCCAGCGAACCAGGACTTCTGCACCCTCCACTTAGGAGCGGTACTGCCCAACACTAGGACCGCCGGAGTTCTGGTTACAGAAACTCCCCGTCCTCTTGACACAGGAAGATCCTCCTTAAATGACTTATAAGTACAGCCTAGGCCCCTGACCTGGCGCTCCCTTAGGGAACCCTCCAGGCCCTGAGACAAGGTTTCGGGCTAACGTGGGACACACCGTCCCACACTCACTCCGCCTCCACTGAGACAGGACGTGAGCCCCTACACCCCTATCATCCTAATGGGACATAGCTGGGCTACACATGAACCTCTTCACCTACACAGGATCATCAGATACACAAGCCACTACTTTTAGAATCACTTTCTAATGTCTCTGCACGACATCCAGCACACCGCCAGACATCCACCTTCTTGTCCAATGCCTCTGCAGGATCTCCTGCACACCACCAGAGGTACACCTCACGTGCAAGCTCCTTAAAAAAAACCTCACACCAACTCCTCCAGTTCAAGACACCACTCATCCACACACTCCCCCTCCAGACTGGTGAGACAGTTCCTCACTGCCTCTGACTCTCAACCTGTCACTCTCTTACTGAGCACCAGGCACCATACTCTGGGAACTGGGAATGGGAATTCACGCACTGGACACATTTAAGCTGCCACCACTGGATCCTACCATACTGGGGAATCCAGACACACACACTACACTCAGGGAATAACCACCCTCCTGAGCAAGCAATTTCTCCTCCACCCTCCCTCTCTTCCATCTACCCACACAGGGACAGGAATAGGGATTGGACACTGGACCCAGCAAGGGATTCCTAACCTATGGGAACCTCCCCTATCTACTGGCGTCCCGCCCTGTCATTTTCTCTCATCTGCCACTAAACATAAAGCGCAGGAACACCATCTGAAAATGACACTTTTGAGGAAAAACAAAATCAGACACAATAATCCCAAATATGTGACTATCTGAAAAACGCAGAGTTTTTGTAATGTAGCCAGTTGTCGCTATGGCACTGGGCAAACGCAAGTCCAAATCCGCACCGCTGACCCACCAATGTTGGAAACCGGCTATTTCTGGTAGGCTAAGGCTTATGCCAAAGCCAGGCAGAAACCACCATTCCAGTCAGGGCAAGGAAGTCACACGCCAAGATAACCCCTGCTCACCCTCTAGGTAGCATGGCGCGGGCAGTCTAGGCTAAACTCGGAGGCGATGTGTAAAGCATTTGCGTCAGCGCACAACAGCAACAACATACTAGGTACACCACAAAAGAGACTCCACACAAGGTTATATTAAAATAACTTTTGTATTGTCAAAACATATCAGATAGAAATTACACATGTACATTGTGCCAACTGGCACGGCAATATTCACAAGGGATTATTTACAAGACAGGGCCACATGGGCCACTGTCTGAATCAACACTTTGCAGATATAGAAATACTTGTCAGAAATTAGAATAAAAGTATATAAACTTCACTGTAACACAAAGTAACAGTTATAGATCACATCCAGTAACTACTGGGAACAGGTAAGTACCACCTACGCAACCCTAAACTCCTTGGGAGACTGTCACGCAGGGGACCAGGACCTTACTAGGACCACCTGTACTAAGAAAGAAGAACCACCTAAGTATCACACAGCATTTAGGGGTCTAAGAAAGAATACATTACTCATGATGCAATAAACCTACATTCAGAGGAGTAGAAGAGACAACCACCTAAGAATAAACACATTTAGGGTTATAAACCAGAACACCTTACCCATGATGCATGAACACATTCAGAGGAGTAATAAAGAGAAACACATGAGGCCTAAAGCATTCAGAGGTGTTAAGAATAAAGCACATGATGCAGTAAAATACATTCAGGGGTGCAGCGCAAGAAGACACAGGATGACTAAACATTCAGAGGTGCAGCGCCTGGAAAGAAAGACACATAATGCATAAACATTCAGAGGTGCCATAACATAAGTCCATAGCGCAAAAACACACAGTAGGCAATTACTATTAAAAGCATAGAAATCGCATTGCGCCAACACTACATAAGCCACTACCTGTGGCAGTCCCTAGGCCAACTGGCCTTGTGGGGCAAAGATGCCCTGAGTCCAAAGTCAGGGTGCGCTGCCATGCAGCGCCAGTCTCAAAGTACAAAAAGCCTAAACGTGGCAGCTGCCCACAAAGTGCTGGACAGCTGGAAAACAACAAAACTGCGCCAAGGCCCTCACTGGCCCTTAGGCGCCAACTGCGCCACTGCTGGAGCCACACAGGCTCTGGGCACATCGCACATGCCCCAGGCGTTGGAGCCACACAGGCTCTGCTACTTAAATAGCCAAACGTTGGAGCTCTCAGGCTCAGCAGACAATGCCCCCTCGAGCCTTCCTGGACTCTCCAAGCGTTGGGGCGACCCACTGCCAACCGGGGCCGCCCTTGAAGCCCTCGTGGCTTTAGACACAACTGGGCCCCTTGGGGACGGGCAACGACAATCTGCCCCGATATGCCCCGAGCCCTCTTGCTCTCCAACAACAATGCGGCCGACTCGGGAGCCTCTCAATCGATAATGGCCCCCGGGCCTCTCTGGGCTTTACTACGTTGGGGCGACCCGCTGCCAACCGGGGCCGCCCTTCCCGCACTACTCTTCGCCACGTCGGAGCAGTCCACTGTCACACGGGACCGCTCTTGCCCTGGTGCCTCTACCGGCACCGCCAGCCACATCACGGAGCCCCCCCCAGCCCTCTTGACTCACCGGACTGTACTCGGCGGGGGCTCCTCTTCGCTCGCGGTGGGGGCAGGCACCGACAATGTGCCTCGCGCCCCCGCCGCAAGTCTCCGCCTGCCGCTCCTCTCCTCACTCGGCGCGCCTCCTCCTCAGATGCCACCGGGCTCCCTCAGCTCACGGGAGCCCGGCCGACCTGCCGCCATGCGTCCTCTTCTCTCCCTTCCTTCCCCGGGCTCGCGGTCGCCATTCCTCGGCACCCGGGCTGCGGGGCGGGACTTCCGGCCGGCCGCGCTGGGATTGGCCGGCCGGCCAGGTACTTCCGGGTCGCCGCGGGCAGCGCGGCGGCCCGATCCTTAGGCAGGCAGGCGGGGGCGGATTCCTTTCTACAGGCCAGATACCGGGGGCACTGGCCGCAGGAATAGAGCGCTTCTAAGCGCTAGGGATGAGGAGCAGAGCGCTACCAGCGCTATAATCGAAATGACGCGTTCCTCAGCGCTAGGAAAAGTCCAGACAAAGCGCTCTCAAGCGCTTGGGGAAAATGAAGCGCTCCAAAGCGCTAGACAACAGGCAGAGCGCTTCCAGGCGCTAGGAGTACAGCTCCAGCGCTCCTCCCCAGGAAAATGCAGCTCCTCCATGCTGCCAAAGCCCCAGAGCTTCCCAGGGGGCAAAGCTAAGTCTCCCCATCAGCCCAGGCAGGGCAGAGGGGTCCCCTCCAGGAGTCTAGGCATCCAGGGGCTGGGCAGCGCCCACCCCTGATAGATTCTAGTCCAGCAAACAAGAACAAGACAAGAACGTTTTGGAAGGGGCAGAGCCCCTTCTTATCCACAGAAAAAGCTTTGAAGTCTTTAGAAGTCTTTGTGTAGGCGAGCCCTAAGCTCTGGGAGTATCTGGTTTCCCTCTCCTGTCAGCCTCAGGTCAGAGGTGACAGGGGGCCATCGGGAGGGAGAGTCATCCAGGGTGGGCCGACAGACACAGCCTGGCACCACCAGAGCTCTTTCCACTCCCCCCTAACAGCAGATGGGGGGCCTTTCATCTACGGCTTGACTCAGACCCCCTCCTCCAGACAGTCCATCTACCAACAGGCCCAGGCATGCCTGGGCCAGGCCCATCAGCCAATCACGTGCTAGCAGACTCACTACACAATTATGCCAACTTCTAAAAGTGGGGCTTCTGGACTAGATACAGCCATGCCGCATACACCATTCTGCAGCATTCATTCTCACGAGTTCATACATATCAAACTCGCCCCTGCACTCCCCACGCATCAGGAATCTACCATGGGCATACATATTTCCCATTCATTCCTATGGGAGGGCAGGGCGCTCACCATCCATACACAGAAAGCACACGCACTTTACACTGTACCACAGTGAAAAAGTGCGCAGAGGCCTAAAATCACCAACCCAGGTTCCAAAAACAGGCTAGGAAAAAGCAAAAAGTCACGGGGTGAACCTGCCCAAAGGACCGGGTCCAACAGTCCCCAACTAACTCCGCCCACCCAACTGCTAGACTGCTGACTACATAACACCACCTACAACCAGAAATCACACAAACAGATAGAGACACCTCTTTTCACAGTCTGCACGATACATGAGTAATATGTGGCATAAAAAAAAAAACACTGAAACACGTCATAGAAAAATCAAATACTCTTAACGACGTCAAGTGTAAGTAAAACGTGAAATGCAAACAGGCGCAACCTCGCTCGTCACAGGTTGCGAGGCCAGTGTTTGCTGTTGCTGGCTGCAGCCGTCGCCCGGTGTTAGGGCACAAGGGGGATTCAGGATAATTCCAGATGGGGCACTGGTGCCACCAGGCCCTCCACCACTGCCCCTCGCTGTTTCTACTGACCCCAAGGCAAGGCTACGACAGAGTGAAATAAAGGGACAGTGAGTATCTGGCATTGGATGAAACAGACATAAGCTACACAGGCTATTAAAAAAAAAACTTTTGATAACCACAGCCACGGGCTTCTGAGCAAGACTTTGGGCCTCAGCGCATATTCTTTTACAAATGAAGTACTACTTCACCTGCTAGTGAACCAATGATATCTGCTGCTGCAGCTTTACACTTGGCTCAGCATTAACATCCTCGCCTCCTCTGTGTCAACGAAGCCAGGACAGATAAAGGCTGCACTGATAGGGAAAAAGCACACACTTCTAAGTATAGCACATGGACATGAGGATTGTTAGCTGGCCCTGATCCACAGGGGAGGCAATACATCCAGGGGTACAATGGGAAAAACTTGAGGCAACACTCTAAGACTCAGAATGTCCTAATGTGTCTTCTGGTGTGTGCCTATGTATTCATCTCGGTGACTGTTTGATGCTATGTATAATAGGTGTCTCTATAACAACACCTCATGTGTCTGTTTACCTATGTGACTATACAGCTACTGAAATATATCTACAGTGTGTGCGTGTGTGTGTATTAATTGAAAAAATACATAGGTTAAAGTCCGGGGCGGATTGGCACTGCGGGCACTCGGGCATGGGCCGAAGGGCCGGTGTCTCAGTGCACTCTGTGGGCCGGTTTTTCCCCCTTTATCAGTCCGCAGAGAGCACTGAAAGGGAGAGGAAAGCAGCTTCGCGGGTGCTCCGTCGTTTTAATCTCCCCATCGGGATGATCTGCCCCTTCCCATAAGCCCCGTAGGGGGAGACCAAACCGATGGGGAAGAGCATCTAGTTAGCGTACAGCTGTATATGTAAGCTCCCCTCTGAGTAGGGGGAGATCAAACCATGGGGGAGATCATCTAGTTAGAATGCAGGATAGTTCAATGATGATCAGCTGTGGCCTCTCCTTCACCCCCTGCCCTGCCAAGCAATCATGCTGATGGTGGGCTGGGGAGGGGTGATTGTGTGCCAGAATCAGCCTCCCAGGGGGCCAGGTGTTGCTTAGGCCTATGAGCCATTTTCACCTAGGCCCCCTGGGGCCCACACAGCCAAGAAACAGTGTTTGCTTTAACACCTCACAGCCCTTCATTCAGGGCATAGTGGGGAGGAAGAATGGGTCTCACTATGGGGGCCAGGTGATGTGGGGAACTGCACCATCTTCACCTTAGCCCTCCCTCCTCCAGCCCCATGGATGGCCCAGAAGCTATGTTTTTGCATTAGCCCCTCTCCTGCAATGCCATTGCCCTGAGGCAGTGGAGGGCCGGGGAGGGCTGAGTAGGTTAGTCATAGCAGGGGCCTCACTGTTTTTCAGGTGCTCCTGTGCTGGAGGGCTGGGAATAATTTTGTAATAGAAAGGGGCCTCGCTGTTTTCAGATGCTCCTGCGCTGGAGGGGCTGGGAATAATTTGGTAATAGAAAGGGGCCTGTCTGATTTTCAGGTGCTCAGCTTGTAGCACATTGTCACCTTGGCCCTGTGTCCTTCCCAAGAACAATATCCTCTCACTTACATTCCTTGGTTGTTTTATGAAAGGGCATGGCCGCAAATGTGGGCCACACCCGTGAATGTTGGCCATGCCCTGTGAATGTGGGCCACGCCCCGCAAATGTGCGCAACTTTTTTCGTCAGTGCCCGGGCCAAATTGTGATCCCAATCCGACCCTGGACTTAAAGTGATATAGTTAGGTGAGGTAATAAGATTTTAGCTTACAATTATTTTTTAATCTAGAAATTCACAGAAAAAATGTGATCAATGATGTCATTAATGATCTAATTTAAAATGTCATCAGTGAGCTCATCAGTGGTGTTATTTATTATGTCATGAGTGATGTGAGGTTATAAGCAGGGCATAGCGGGGGAGCAAGTTATAGCTAGCATAGTAAACTGTAACTGGTGAATTTGAGTGTTTTTTTAGGTTTTAAAATGTTAGTTTTTATATTTTTTCAACCCGTAAAAAAAGTAGCACTTTAACCTTTGTTTTTTTCAGTGAATTGCTAAGGCTTTTTCAACAAAACATAAGATTTTGTTACCATACCCAACCATAATGTCACTTTAAACTTTTGTTTTTTCAGTTAATTTCTTTTTTTTCCATATTCCCCCAACTTCCTCATTGGGAATAGATTTTGAACATGCGCAGTCAGGGCAGGACGCGGGCCTGTCTGCAAGTGGTCAGCCACAAGCTTCAAACAGCTGATGGCCAGGGCCTGCTCCTGTGGTACCGCTATACAAGCAATATTTAATATACTCTGGGACAATGCAGGCTTAACTTTTTAACAATTGCATGGTCTCGGGGTACTCCTGCAGGACTACATGGCAGGGCTGGCCTGGGACCTTGCAGGGATGCCTTGCTGGGCCCCATGGGAGTACAGTGGTGCACGGAGCACAAACTTTTTATTTATTTTGGTCCTGTAGTGGATCCCTCTGACACATAACTGTAAGGGTCAGGAGGTCAAGATACCCCTACTGTGCCCTCTTGTATATAATTTTTTTAAGAATCTTATAACACAGGGACTGCATTCCCAAGACCTGAAATGGCGGTCCCAACATTTCTGTTGATGTTTCAGCCAGCCAATTGTATTGCCCTGTAGAGCAGTATGGCAAAAAAACTTCTCAGCCAATCGAAGTCGATTAATTTTTTAACTTGTGATACCACACCATCATGAGATATGACTATGTTTTGACCTTTCATTTCTCAAAAAATGTCACAAAAAGCACGCTTTCTGAGTATAGATCTAGCTTTCTGCCAAATTGTGTATTTTTTTTGTTCAGCAGTGTTTTCTATATCACTTCTCAAAATCCAGGAGAAAATGCATGGCAAGAATGTGTTTTAGGACCGCCCCCTTTTTCTCAGCCCTCGTTTTAAAGAGCACCCCAAAACTATAGGAAGGAGCCGAGATGGGTGAACTTTTTTTTGGAGGAAAGTTTTGTGATGACGCATTGCATGACGCCAAACTTATTAGCAAAACAAAAAACAATCTTCCTAAGGAAGCTCTGACCTAACTAAAACTACACAGTGGCAAATTGGACGTGGTTCACAATAATGCAGAGGACAATGCTTAATTAGTGAAAAAAAGGGAAAGGGGACCAATTGTTTTCTTAGGAGCCCACAATCAGTATTGCCATATGCAGAGTTTGAGAAATACCAACTCTATCTAATCTTGATTCCACCTCATGCCTTCTTTTTCATTCACCATTCTACACTTACTCTCTCTTTATTCTTTTTATACCTGCTTTCTCCGTTTGTCATTCTGTTCCTATCTTTTCTTTTTTACTCTCTCTTCTCTCTCCCTCTCTCTCTCTCTCTCTCTCTCTCTCTCTCATTGTGGTTTTCTCCTAGACTCTGATGTAGGGGGGAATGTCATCCTTCTGTCTTGAATGCCCTGGTACCCTGGAGAAGGGGGAGATTGCTTGTAGCTGCAGGCACTTTGCAGAATCTCTGGATGTGGTCAACCTTGATTCTCAGAGATCTGCATCAGAAAACGCCAGGACAACAGAGCACCCATCCCGGTGGTGTGTATTTGTCCAATGTGGACACTGCTTGTAAAGCACATTGCAGTAACAAGTATGAGCGATACAAAATTCCCTTCTTTCTAGTAGTTACTGGCCAAAAAATGGAACGCCTATGTACAGAAGTGCACCCATAAATGGCTGGGGCTCATGAAGCTGTCTACACTCAAGAATAGAGTGGGTCAAGTGTTGAAGGCCTGAGCATGGGCTAGTATGATACTTTAGATTTCCTTTTTAAATAAAATATGTATACCAGTCCCTCTTGCATTCCCTTTGCTACAAAGTTATGCCTGAGATCGCCTCTTGTTTCTTCAGAGAGTCTGGAATGGGTATGCTTTTCTCTGAACAAGCACCATGTCTTGATACTTTAGTGAGTTGCAGGCAGAAGTGCAGTCCATGGATCCTGGAAACTGGCTTCCAAAAGGGCATTCAAGAAGTGCCACAAGAAGCCTTCACTGACTGAAACAGCTACATTTACATTGGCACCTATAGACCGGATATGCAGAGCTACGAAAAACAAAAGGTTTTGGAGTATTCCACCTTCTTCTGGGCCAGGACTATCTACGCCACCACCACTAACCTGAACGTGTGTAAATTGGAGATGCATCTAATCCACCTTTCTTAACTAAAAAGAAGAGGGTAGAGATAAAGGCACTGGTCTATTATGCAGGCACAGCCCGATTCACAAACCTTCCTGAGCGCAACGTATAACTTAGATGTACATAAAAATCAACAGCAATTGTAAATTCTGCAGCTCGATTCGGAGAATCAAGATTTTTGCAACTTCAAGATTGGAAAGTTGATTTCAGATGATGGAATGTACATTAGGAGGGTTAATGTTCCCCTTTCGTGAATTTATTGTTAGAGCTGCATTTGTTGTGTTTCAGGTGGGCTGCTGCGCAGAAGCAATTTTTTCAGCCAACATCAATTCTGGTATGTCGGATTTGATTACAGACCAACAGTTCAACCATAATAATCAGACACCAGTAATATCTAAGAAGACCACAAATAAATTCTGAGGTTATGGCATTTCATAGATCTCAGCTAACAATGAGTCCAAAACTGATCCACATAAAGAGATATTCCATTGGTCATTCAGATTACGACTCAATTTCCCACCCTTTTGGGCACCAAAATCACAAACCACAAATAATTTGACAACAATGAGTCATTTACAGTGATTAAAATCACTGCAAAAAAGAATGTTATTCATTAGAAATAGAGGCGACTGTAACCCTATTGACATTTTGTGGATTCACACCCAAAGGGTAAGGACTGCTTGATATATTTTTCTTGAGCAGATTTAATCTCCAAGAAGAACCCAAAGGGCCTGATTACGATGACGGTGGTGGCGGTCCCACTGCCATCGTCCCGATAATTCCCGTACGCCTCATTAGGATGGCGGGCGGATGGGTGCCGGTCGGAGAGACAGAGCGCCACGGATCCGACGGACCGCCAGAGGGATCTTGAATCCCTACAATGGTGGCGGTGCCTGCCAGGCACCGCAGTAGGGAATTATGATGAACCTCCCCACCGACTGAAGTCCGACCGCCATCCTAATCAGGCCCATAGTTCTTACCAGCTCATTGGAAATATAATTGCTCTGTACATGTCCTTCTTCTTCTAGGATTTTGCGAGACTGTATATGTGCAATGATGGTCCAGGAAATATTTAACCACAACCTGTAAAGAGATTGATCAGACATTTGACTTAGCTGGGAAAGTTCTCTATATCTTCTGTCCCTTACAAAAACACAGAACTTCGACCCTGAACAGACTTTAGAGTATTTAACACCACCAAAATAAAAATAATGATCTACTCTCTTTGAGTGCAATTATTTGTGACTTTAGGCTTGACCACATTCCTTTTACAGTTGGGTGGGGTTTGTTCTGTTATTTATCTATGTATGAAACAATAAAAATATTTCAAACACTCTCTTGAGTTCAGCGTTTTTGAGAAGGCTCACACAGTTTACATTTTCACCATGATCAAAATTAGGGGTGTATTAATCTGCTGAAATACAGCAATGAGGATAAATAGAAGACAGTTGTCAACACGTGACAATGGTATAATGGCTACTTTGCTATGCCCTTTGGACTCTGCAACATGCAGGCTGCACAGGAGCGTTTAATAAAGTATCCAGTGATTTGTTTGAAGCATGTGTGGCATACATTTAGGGGAAATGTTTTACTTTACGTGCTTGCTGTGGCAGCACAAACGTTTTTAGTAAGAGTAAATCTAACAGTCACTTCATTGTTTAAGCAAATT
This sequence comes from Lissotriton helveticus, assembly GCF_964261635.1. Lineage (NCBI taxonomy): Eukaryota > Metazoa > Chordata > Amphibia > Caudata > Salamandridae > Lissotriton > Lissotriton helveticus. The sequence goes on from NC_136057.1 coordinate 1,458,759,746, forward strand.
TGAGAAGTATGACTTTGAAATGGAACATAATTTTTTTTTACAGTTTATGATATTATCAGAGGGCGTTCATCTGAGACAGAAGAAGATGAAGGAAAGGAGTAATCGAACTCCCCACAATACAGAAATGTTAGGATGTTCAATGTGTATAGATGTCCTGTCTATCGAGTGTGTCTTGTATGTGACCACACGTTTGGCTTCCTTATCTCAGAAGGGAAGTGGATCTGCACTGATGTCAGGAGCAAGGATGGCTTTTAATAACCCTGCACCGCTGCATATGCCCTCAGGCACCTGAATGTGAGGTCTGCTTTCATTGGGGAAGCTGCCTCGCGGATACTCTGAGTCCTGTGGCATTTTTGTGTACAAAAGGTAGTACCAAAGGTACACGCGTTTCCAGAATTCTTGCTTCAGCAGAAATAAACGAAGGTATCTTCAGGAAAGAGATGGTGAATTTTAGGGGGGCGTCTCCAGTGACAACACTGTATCAAACAAGCTGGCCTGACTTATATGTGCTGATGGATCACCGCAGGTGTACACTTAAGATAGTGCGCGCTCCTGAGATCCAGTCTGATCTGGGGATTTGAATCCTGGCAAGAACAGCCATCCATGCCTTTCTGGGCTTGCTAAAAAAGTTACACTTTCCATTGGCTGATAATTGTATAGAAAGTGTGCATAATTGTATATAAACAGTTCTTTGTTAAGCACTTTGAGAAATCACTCTGGTACTTCTTCAATTTACTACTGATATTATTGCCCTTATTATTCTTACTGTCATTTTGACTGAGAACCGTGAAATGTTTCATTCAATGAAACTTTTTTTTTTTTATTACATGATTATCATTGACCCGGTTAACCAGAATTGCTAATCTGGTGCTCTCTTCAGCTTCCTGTGCTGCAGGAGATAGTGCTCCAGAAGTAACATTTACAACTGGCCAGATTATGTAATACTGGGAGTAGCTGGTCTTTATATGCCCTTACTGGAACCGTTAAAACAAAGATAACAATCCCTCTTTTACGAGCAGTGACTTTTGGAGAAAAAAACCGACAAAAGACGTAAATGATAGTACGTCATGCTTAGCAATAATCTGTAGTTTGTGCTTATGAAAAATGTGGAACAACCAGTTTTGCAGCCATGACACATTTGGTCATTGTGCATTGTGCTTTATTACGGGCCTCTGGAATTATGCAGCAGGAGAGGGCCAAATGATGCAGCAGAGTTGAGTAAATTATGCAGCAAGAACAGGCAACTTATGCGGTGTAATGCACCGCATTTTGCAATAGTATTACTTCATTATTTTGTCGTTTTTACACTTGTTAACCTTTTCTGCGCTTGATTAGTACCAGTTTTACATCCAAATATAGCAATAGTGAACAGAAGGGTCACCAGTCAACCTTTGCAAAGGGCCGTGAACAGTTTGAGATAGAAACACATTTATTTTTGGTTAAAATCGGCAGGTTATGCAGCAGACAATGAATTATGTCACAAATGTGGCATTTCTATAATTCTGCAAAAATCTCCGCCGTCGAACAATCGCATAACTCAAGTAGCCTTAGCTATAATATGTTGTTTTTGCATAGTGCAGGGTTCACCACCAAGCTGCCCTCTTGTTGCTGTTAGAAGTCTCGGTGGCAGCTATCATTTGCAAGAAATGTGTCACGTCTGTAACCTCTTGTATATGAGTTTGTTTTAAAACACAAAAAACGTTTTTTTAGAGGTGTAACCCACATGTTGTTGAATCCATAAATGTGAGTGTTGCACTTGTAACGGGATTTACTCACCCAAACACTTGTATGCGTAAACCTAGGGTTGAAATGCCCTGTGATTTTCTGTGCATTCAGAAATATACAAGTTTCCTCTCTGACCCCTTCCAGCCGTGCAAAGGGATTCGGAACATCCTGAACATTGGTGGCTGGGTAGTGCAAGGTGTTTTCTGTGATAAAAAATAGTTTCGCTCGTGGAGAAAACAAATCGCATTTGCATTCACACTTGCCCGGCAGATGAGGAAATATGCACATGTAAACACATGTAGAAAATGGAATTCACAAATATGAGGCCATTGTTTTCCCGGAGTACACGTGCAAAGATTCAACTGCCACAGGTTTGCAGGGGCACTTTTGGAAACTTTTTAACATCCCTAAAAATTTTGACATTTGCACCAATGTGAAGGATCAGATCTACCATTTAACTTGAGAACTGGACCCTGGATGACCTGGAAAAACTACAACAATGAAAACGACCTGGGTTGCTCCTGCAGCTTCTACCACCAGCACAACCATGGAATGTATTGGAATCTACCTGACCATGGCAAAACTGATTCTCGGGTTCATAAACCCATTATCAAACTCTGGGAATGCTCGGCTCTATGAAAGAACCAGTAGGTCAGGATTTGCTAGTAAACGATCACAGAGTTTGCTTCGTCCCCCTCTGCAATGGGATTCTTATTTCTCCTGGTCAGTAAAAAGTGTCGTGTCATGTCCTGCTGCATCTCCCTTACTTTTGTACAATGTGCCTGCCCCTTCTGAGCCGTTTTCAATATCCCCTTGTAACCCCTTTCCTCTCTTGCTTGGATCTAAAACAACTGAAGCAAACACGCTTAAGAAACTGACTACAAGTCCCAGAATGCAATGAAAAGGATCGCATTGGATGACCTGCCCAGGCACTGAGTTGGGGAAACCTAAGAGCTCTGATACCGGCTTAAGCCAGCATGACAAGAGGTATTTAATGGTCCACAACGGACCTCTTGAAGGAATGTCCCCTATCAGAGTGAAAGGACACCCGGGGCCCCATCTTAAATGATTCGCATCACTCGCTCTCTGCATCTTCCTGTCCCCATGGTCCATTTGCAGCCTCTTGGTTGGGCTGAGAGTTGGTGGTTTGTTAACTCTCCATAGCCTATTGTTCTCCCTTTCTGCCCTGGAAATGACCTCGATAATTAGGCCCAGCAGCCAGACCGGCCTGTATCCTATTGTCATGCCTCTCTGACAGTTTGAATAATTAAAACAAACGAATCAGTGGAATGCCGTGAGGGTTGTGAGTTCCCGGGGCCTACGGCGGGAAGCAGGGATACGGTGGGAGTGTCGCACCGGAGTTGGATGCAGTCACTTTCGGTGTAGTGAACCCGTCTTTCAAAGCTGCTCTGCCCGTCTGTTTTTATTCCACAAGTCCTGACTGTTGGAAGCCAAGACTACGAGTACCAGAATGCATTAGGCTACTAACTAAAAGTCTAGACGGGAGGCTTGTGAGAACCATTTGGCAGCTCTATAATTAAAGTCATTAAGAGTTAACTGTTAAACCATTTAATAAGGGCACCGTAACGAAGCGTTCTTCGGTGTTTGAAGGCGCTATGCCAGCACTGGGGGTGGATTTCCTTATAACATTGGATATTACATAAATTGGGAATATGTTACTCGTACATTTTTTTTTCTCCTTGGTATTAACATGGAATTTCAAGTGTACTTTGTGGGAGATGAGATTATCACAGCCTTGCAGGAGCACTCACGCCTGGAACATTTATGTGTTCAGAAATGTAGCAATAGAACATTTCCGAAAGCTTAAATGCTATGAATGCATCATTGTGTTAGCACAGGATATATTTACATTTCGCCAACGGGGAAATATTTTCCTTCTAGAGAAGCCTCTTCTCCTGCACCTTACCAATTCAGAGATTTACTTCTACCCTCGACAGATGTAAAACCGCAACTGTTTTCGAGTGGGCAAACGCCTACAAAGTGTTGGTAAGTGCCTGCACGCTCACACTTTTGTATATGCATCAGGGGTGCAACTAGGTCTTAATTTCGGGGGGGGGGGGGCTAACATGGCAAATGAAGGGGCGCGGCTAATGTTCATCAATGGGGCGGGGCTAAAATGGCAGATAATCGGGATCGATTAATGCTCAGGTCAAGCGGAGAAAACGTGATGAATTCTGCATTTAAAACTGGACAATTAGAGCACACATTTTTGTTAATTTGATGCATTTATGTCCTATTGTCTTATGAAAAAGGAACAGAATGTACTGAATTAAAAGGCCAATTTAATATATTTTACTACAAAGCACTTTAGGAACACAATATAACCAATATTCACAATGCCATTTCAAGGCGACAACCCTTTTTCGCCAGTTCATCAACAATTGCTTTTATAGGAGGACAATGTGCTCGTGAAATGTTTATCATTGCAAGTCCAAAACCCATACCCACCCTGAACCCTAATATTACCCCTGGTACCCCAAAACCCATACCCACCCTGAACCCCAAAGTTACCCCCTGGCACACCAAAACCCATACCCGCCCTGAACCCTACAATTACCCCAGGTACCCCAAAACCCATACCCACCCTGAACGCTAAAATTACCCCTGGCACCCCATAACCCATACTCACGCTAAACCCGCATATTACCCCTTGCCCCCCAAAATCCATTACCACCCGAACCTCCAAATTACACCCCTGGCACCCCAAAACCCATAACCACCGAACCCTAAAACTACCGCCTCGCACCCCAAAACCCATTACCACCCTGAACCCTGAAATCATCCCCCTAGAACCCCAACCCCCATACCCGCGCTGATCCCTAAAATTACACCCTTGCCCCCCAAAACCATACCCACCCTGAACCCTAAAATTACCTCTGGCACCCTAAAACCAATACCCGTACTGATCCCTAAAATTACACCCTTGCCCCCTCAAATCCATTACCACCCTGAACCACAAAATTACCCCCTGACACCCGAAAACCCACACCCACCCTGAACCCTAAAATTAACCCTCACATCCTGAACCCTAAAATTAACCCCATAGCACCCCAAAACCCTTAACCGCCCTAAAATTACCCCTGGCACACCAAAACCCATACCCACGCTGAACCCTAAAATTACTCCCTGACACCCGAAAACCACACCCACCCTAAGCCCTCAAATTTCCACCCCCTCACACCCTAAACCCCATACCCGCCCTGAGCCCTAACATTAACCCCATGGCACCCCAAAACCCATTACCACCCTAAACCCTAAAATTACCCCCTGGCACCTCAAATCCCATACCCACCCTGCACCCTAAAATTACCCCTGGGACCCCAAAACCCATGCCCTCCCTGAACCCTAAAATTACACCTGGCACCCCAAAGCCCATTACCACTCTGATCCCGAAAATTACCCCCTGAACCCTAAAATTACACACTTGCCCCCAAAACCCATACCCACCCTGAACCCTAAAATTACCCCTAGCACCCCAAAACCCATACCCACGCTGAACCCTAATAGTACCCCTGGCACCACAAAACCCATACCCACCCTGAACCCTAAAATTACCCCTGGCTCCCCAAAACCCATACCCACCCTGAAGCCTAAAATTACCCCTGGCACCCCAAAACCCACACCCACCCTGAACCCCTAAATTACCCTTCTGGCCCCCAAAGCCCATACCCGTCCTGAACCCTAAAATTACCCCCTGGCTAACCAAATCCCATTACTACCCTGAACCCTAAAATTACCCCTGGCACCCTAAAACCCATACCCACTCAGAACCCTAAAATTACCCCCTGGCACCCCAATCCGTAACCCACCCTGAACCCTAAAATTACTCGCTGGCACCCTAAAACCCACACCCACCCTGAACCCTAAAGTTACCCACATAGCACCCCAAAAAATGAACACTACAAACTTACACTACATGTGCATATTTGGAGGGGACTCTCCTCTGACGTTTCCATGTATGTAAGTCAAAAATAACATTCCCTTAGAGTAACCTAGATATGCAGGCAGTAGGTAATGCTGTGCTGAAGAATTCATTAAAGTTACTGAAACTTACATAAAACACGGCTGCCTGCTCTTCTGATACTATTCAGTTGAGTTGGGCTGATCAGCAGCACTGCGTCCTGGCATCCAGCCCCTCCCGAAGATCTCACAGTGTAGATAGGTGTGTGTCAAATGTTTCCTGCTTTCTCCTTGCCAGGGCCTCCTCTGCTTCTGTGTCGTTGGTGCCCATGGATGCAAAAAGAGAAAGATCCATGGCCCTGTTCACCATTTAACTGGTGAGCAGGGCCTTGGATGTGAATGCCATACAAGTGCACAGACAGCAGGGACAAAGGGATGGCAGTGCAGGTGATGCTTTTACTTTGTAAATTAATTCCTGCTGGCGTCATAGCCCAGGGTTTGCTGTCTGTGCACTTGTATGGAATACACATCCATGCAAGTGCACAGACAGCAAACCCTGGGGTTTGACGCCAGCAGGAATTCCTATACAAAGGAAAAGCGTCACCTGCACTGGCCAGCCCTTTCCCCCTGCTGTGTGCATCTTCCCACTCCCACCCCATGCTGAACACATCAAGTGCTTAGGTGAAATCCCTGCCTTCAGGCAATGATATCACCTCGGGGCCAGTAAAGGAAAACAAAAGGTTAACTGAAACTGTTCAGAGGCTGGCTGGCTCGGACTGCTGGGCCTCAGAAAGCATCATAAAAATCACATTCTCGGCTCCGATGCGCAGCCTTCTTTTATCCTTTCAGTGCGCGTCAAAGTAGCCCGGGCTGGAGAATACGACGGGGGGGGGGGGGCTGAAGCCCGGTGAGCCCAATGGGTGTTGCGCGCCTGATATGCATTCACCAATCAAAATGTGTGCTTTGTGCACACGTACAATTGTACAATGCTGGTGTAATTTTAGTTAAATCTAACAAATCGATGGAGGGGGGCATGGCTAGGCACAAGGCGAATATGGCAGCTCAAGTGCTCAACCCTATGCTCCGCAGAGCCTCAGGCGTGCCTGCAGCTGGGCCGGATGAATGAATAGGTGTAGAAACCAATATGAACACGTACTTGCATCTAATGATCATGGGGGAGTGACTGCTGACCCTCATACTACGCCAATACCGTTTTTTTTTTAGACCAAACTTCTCCGCAACGGGTCAACCCAAGATGGTGCCGCCCACCCGATTCTATTACAGGACCGGAGGCTTCGGATTATGCTTCTCTTTCTTATATTTGCTACTCACAGCAGCCAATGAAAAACGTTTTGTATGCAAATAAAACTACATTTCCCATGATGCTTGTACATACATCACATCCTGTATAGCCCCATAAGAGCTTCTGTACCCTGTGTCTCCTCCTCTTTCTTTGCTGCTCACGCAGACAGTTAAGTGCTCACAACATTATGCTATGATTAATGTCTTAGTTGACTGTTGGATTCTCTTTGATGTTAATTACCAGTATGTTTGCGCTCATATCGGGCTATATTAAATGCTTTGCGCTTATATCGCGCTATGCTAAAATGCTTTGCGCTTATATCACGCTATGTTTAATGCGTGTGGCAAGAAGGTGTTTTTGGTACTAGGAGTATGTATTTGTCGACTTAAGCAGAATTGCCATACTTTTCTTGAGTCAGTGCTCGCGGGCGCCATTGGTTGTTTTTCTGGTTACTGAGGGCGGAGCGGCTCCCGCTTGGAGCGGCGTACTTCGTGGACGCTTTTGCTTACTTAACGGTTCGGCCTCTCCGGCCAGGTTTTACATCCCAAGATGGCCTGCGGGCATGGCAGTGTTTTCTCGCGGGGAGCGGCGTACGGTGTTGCGCCTCCTCCCGCAGCAGAGTTTGTGGATTGCTCTGTTGGCCCGTTCGGGCGCGGCTTCAGTCCCTGTTGGCCGCTGAACACCGCACAGCTTCATGGCTCACTTATATAAAAGGCAGGCGCGCGTCGCCTCGTTGTCACATCCTGGGACTGTGGGTACGGCGGTGTATCCTCTACGCGGGTGGCCTTATCAGGCTCTCTGTACTCCAGCTGATCCTCAAATGCCGCGCTTCCCTGCCGGGGTCTTCAGGCCTCATCAGCTTCGCGATTATTGGTTTACACATGGCCTCGGGGCAAGGCTGTTGCCGCTTATCTCCATGGTGCAGGGTTCGATCCCAGGTGCCCCGAGTCATGTTTTTCCGATTATCAAATGATGTTTACTGTTTATAAGTTATATTTTCGTATTTTTCCTACAATTTAAGTTTAATATTCTCCTGGTGTATGTTTTCATTATTTACACTGGACGGCAGTAGTGCGCTTGGTAGCGTTTTTTGTTTCACCCACCAATACAACTTACAGATCGCTCCTGCGGGAGTGGAGAGGTCGCTCTGCTTATGCCGGCGACATTGATCCTCATGGGGGGCCTGGGCTCGGCCGCAAACTGAATCAAACGCTCCCTCTAGAGCTGAAATGCGGCGCTAGCGTTGCGCCATGATGAAATGGGTAACTGTGGTTTGTGTCTAGAATTTTGCTCCTAGATTAGGTTCCAACGATGCTGTTTCCAAATTGCAAAAGATTTTCCTCTCACTTCCATAGGGTTGTTTGAATTATTGCGCGGCCTCGCGCTTTCTCCGCCAAAGGCTTTCCCTAGTAGCCGAGTGCGGTTATGGAGTCATACCGCTCCGGTGTGCGTAACCCACTTGGGCTTAATTTTGGGCGATTTGGCCTACGCACGTCGCACGCGTCCCCTGTTTGTTTTGTTTCGAGGTCTCAGTGCCTCCTGCTTTACCTGAGCAGATTTCCTGGTAGCCTCCAGGCTTTAACAATAGGCTGGCCCTCGGAGTGCGCACACGCTCCTTGTATTTTACAATGACACCGACGCCCTTTGGGCTGGTATAATGACTACAGCTTTGCTGAGGAGCCGATACATTATTCATTTCTCTGTTTTAGTGTGCACAGGGTTGGCTCCCCCTCTACTCCTCCATTGCGCTGTGCTTTGCACTACTATATATATATTGAATACGGATATCCCTTGAGGGTGATGGTGGGATATATATATATATATATATATATATATATATATATATATATATATATTGGAGGATGACAGCTAACCGATAGGAGCGCAAGAGCCTCCTGAACTAATTATGTTGACACCCAGGTTCTCCACGTTCTTGTGTGGTCAACAGGGCCTCGAGTATGACTTTCCCTAACTCAGGGTTACAGGGCTTGATTGACGCCCATTATCGTTCTGCTACCACAAATCCTTGAGCGTGATTTTGTTTTTATTTATTTATTATTTTTTATTTATAATTTTTATTTAATATTTTTATTTCGTATTTCCTTTTCGCCAATACGTAAGGCAGCCGCGCGCGTGTGACGGGATTTAGCCTAGGGCGTTGCGACCCCCCTTTTTGGGTATAGCTGAGGAATTGCCCGACGGCGTCGCCAGGCTTCTTTTTTCTAGTCGTCTTAGAAAGGTATTCCCAGACTTAACAGGCTGCAAATCAATGTCGTAGTCAGCCACGATCGGCGATAGGCGTCGGTATGACGCCATTTGCGCCAGATCGTCCGAGAGGCGCAAAGCCTTTCACAAGGTTGGGCACCAGGACACCCGATCCAGGTAGGCCTTTTGCGACAAGCCCCTCTGGGACAGATTTGTTATTCGTTGCGTATATAAAGGGTAGACGTATTTTGCTTGTGGTCACATTCCTACTAGTTGATCAGTTCTTTTCCCATCATATTCCACTGCTTCTTGCATATGTTTTCCATCTTTTTCTGCAGCTTCTGGCATATAGCGTTCAGGAGAGAGTCTGGTGGTCTCCTCCTTCCCTACATTGGCAGTTGTTCCGGTGGCGGTTCTAATGGTTGATGCTAGGTATAGGTTATCCCAAGCTCTCAGCTCTCTAGTACCCTCCGAGTACCGAGTTATTTTACCTTTCAAGTTAGTGGGATATATATGGATGGATAGGTCTATCTTAACAGGCCTTGGCCTCACACTTCCAGACATCGGATTATGATGTACTGGAATAGCCCGGTTATAACCTTCATACATTTGTGGCTCTTAGATTAGGTTTCAAGGTTTATCTCAATCCTAGGGGACTCAGTTGTTGTACGACCCAATCTACGGTGCAAGGAAGACTTTCCGATGGTATCAGTGCAAGAGTTTCCATTCGGGTGAGTGCCACAGTAGCGGTGCGTTGGGCACCGTCATTCAAACAGTTTTTCCGATCTTTCAGGTATTTGAGCTCTTTATCGTGCACGCCTCTGGAGGCTTACTGTTCAGCATGCGCAATATCTCGACTGCGAGAACGATCAGCGGGTATGGGCATATAGGGCATCTTCTTAGTGGAGTTGTTCCAGGACTCAGGCCATTCTGCCAAAATTCTCCTATTTAGGTTGTTGCGGAATACCTCCTTAGCGTACAGGACAGTAAAGGATTGTTCCATCCGGTTTCCTTGTATTTCCGGCGACTGGGTCGCAACTTTCGCGCATGGAGGACTCCATTTTGAAATTTCAATGCTCCTTGGGTCGGCGGAGGCCGTCTCGGTTTCCTGCCCTACCTTACAATTTTCCCTTTTTCTCATGAAGTAGCACTCATGTAGATCAAGGCAGATGCCTTTATGGTTCACCAGGGAGCTACGGCTCGCAGGTCCATCGTTGCCGTTTAATAAGCACGGGTCTGGGTTTGACACATGGCAATGTGGTAAGTACGGTTTTCCCCAGGTGGTATGTATTCTGACTTTGCTTTATTTACAATCAAGTTTCTGGTATCTACAATACTTCCAGGTTTTTCGAACGCGCTGAGGGCATTCATTTCGTATTTCTGGGTCCTTCCACTCCCGCCATACGTTTCGGCGATAGAGGGTCGCTTTGTTGATATGTACGCCATGTGAGGCCTGATTTCTCTACTTGTGAAATATTTACCAAATAATGTACGGGGACTTCAGTAACGTTCACCTTATAGCGTCCATTTTGGCCGTTTTTCTGCGGCTCATTCTCGGTTCAGCCAGGTTGCTGAACTTGCGTCGGGTTTTTCTTTCGAATTCTTTTTGGTGGCGTAATATCCCGAACCGGAATAATTCTCGTGATTTCCTTTTTATTATTAGACATATAATAGTATGTCGACTGGACATTAAATATTGTCAGGCTGCGTTACAAAGCATTCCACCTTTAGGTGTTCCTATGGCGAGGCAAGCCCGCGTTTTACAGGTACAGTATATACTCTAAGAAGTTGCTCTGTAAGCAATGTCTGAACTGCATGTGGTCAGGGCCTGGTCACACGAATTCGAGATAATGCACTTTATGGGTGTTTCTTCCCATTCCTTATGGCTTACAACGATGATTCTCGGATATACTATCTGAGGTTTTCGCGTATAATTGTTCATATGATTGTTGATGATTATTGACATTTTATATGTGAGTACGAGGCTATTATAGCCGATGGTTGAGGGCTTTTTGCCAGAATGGGTGTTTAGAACCAATTGTGAGACGCAGTTTGTTCAAAGAACAATACTTATCATTCTTGTTTTGATAATTCCCATTGTTGAGCAAGTTTTAATTTTTCTGATGGAGTTTCTCAGACTCTATTTAAACAGTATATTATGTACCGATGGGAGATTTAAGACTGTAGTTGTGTTGATAAGCGTTAAACTAGCATAATCCGAAGCCTCCGGTCCTGTAATAGAATCAAAAATTAGCTAGCATTCGCGCCAAGAAATTTCAATTCTATTAAGGACACGGAGGCGAGGATTATTCCACCCGGTTTATCACAGTATTGGTAATAATTACCCACCGGCATGTACTTGATATTCTGTATCAGCAGAAGTTACGGGTTTTTCCTGTCTCGTTCCTTTCAGCTTCGAGTAAAGAAGAAGGAGCAGGTGTGCTTCTGACTTAGAAGACGTAATCTTTCCAGTTTGAAGATGGTTCTCCATGTTGAAGGATGTTTATTGGGACTCATACTCCGTGGAATGGACTGGATTTATTAATGTGTGGACTATATAAGTTCGAGCAAAGAAAGAGGTGGAGACACAGGGTACAGCAGCTCTTATGGGGCTATACAGGATGTGATGTATGTACAAGCATCATGGGAAATGTAGTTTTATTTGCATACAAAACGTTTTTCATTGGCTGCTGTGAGTAGCAAATATAAGAAAGAGAAGCATAATCCTCGCCTCCGTGTCCTTAATAGAATTGAAAATTCTTGGCGCGAATGCTAGCTAATTTTTGATCCTTCAGTGCTCCCATACCCCACGACCTTCCTGCGGCAATTAAGGTGCGCCGAAACAGGGCCGGATTGGGAATCCAGCCATACCCTGATTGCCTTCCGGAAGTGTGCAGGATTTCGACGAGAGCGGAGGCCGGAAGGACCCAGCGCCAACACCCAACCTCTCCACATACCCGATGCGCGCTCCATCGCCCTGAACTCTCACCCGACCCAGTGCTGTACTCCACTCAAACTGATGCTGCATTCTACCTTTGTTGTGTGTAGTGTACTGCGTAACCTGAGACCCGTGACCCGTGGGGTACGCGAGAACGCTAGTCGAGAGACGCCGAATTCAGGAACCCGGAAGAGGTGCCGTTTCAGACACCAAACCCTCCGAAACGCCGAATCCGGGCCGTATTCGGGCAGACGCGAAGGTTAGGGCGTCTGCAGTAATTGGTAAACCGGCACCACTTTACCGGTATCATCCGTCTCCCTGCGAGGCGAGGCTTAGGGTCGTAGAAGGGCGTGGTGAGTACAAAAGACGAGGAGGAGGACGTCTATTCTCTCTTCAAGGGCGGTGAATAAAAACAAAACAGCACGGAAATGCTGTGCATGCCCCCCAAGGGGTACAATACTTAATGAGTACAAGCCATTGATAATCTCGCTAAAGCGATAAAGCGAGTTTGGCAGGAAGAAGAAATCAGCCTTCCAGAAGGGTCCCCCAAGTGCAAGAGGGGAAGGGCACGGATACAAGTATACGCATAAAGCACAACAGAGGTAAGTGAAAAAGTTTTTCTTTCTTTCAATAGCATAATTTGGTGGCCACCCATGTCCAAGGACTGAGTTTGGAAACAGAGGGGGCTGCGCCAGGTGGGGCACAGGAATTTGGTCCCAGGGAAGTTGTTATATATAATTTGAAGAGCCTAAAGATGGCTCCCAGGAAGAAGAAAAGCACACTGGTACATATACAGAAGCAAAAAGAGCCCCTTACAGATCAAAACGTTTCAGGAGAAAGCTTAGTGTGCCCAGGGACAAAACCAAAACCAAAGCGAGTACAGTAGAAAAAAGAGAAAATATCTAAGGAGTCATCGCAAGTGGGACGAAGGGGGGTACAGCATCAAACTCCCTGAAAGACTTTGTGGGGAAGAATTTCAAAAGGGTCTTTTCACCTGCAAAGTCTCCAGCTGCCAAAGTAGAACTAGTAGGGGAGGAATCATGGAAAGGGGATTCCTCCTTAATTTTTGATGAACACACAATGGATTCCGTAAATCTGGTTAACCAATCCCTACAGTCCTTAACAGGTTATAAGGGACTAATAATGCCACCTTGACGATCCTCATCTCCGAGGCTGTCACTACAGTGTGTCTCCCAGGCCACCCAGGAAACAAATAGCGGGGACTTAAGGCAAGATGAGGAAGAAGTCCCAGCCTTTGATGCAAGATCAAAGGGAACAGAAAGACAAGAACTGTATGGCGACCAGAATCCAGTGTCCATGGGCAGTAATGGCTGTAATCAATTTTCAGAGCCTAATTTAGAATCCTCAGTAACACCAGCCTCTTCAATGTTGGAACTGATGATAATGTTGCAAAAATCGCTTCAGGGGCTCTTGGAAGTCACAATGTTAAACCATGATATTTTAAAAACACAGAAATTGCATCTCTCTAAGATTGAGGGGGAGCTAAAAAGGTATCAGGGGCCAAATGCCATCAATGTTAAGACCTGTCCCTGACCCCCAGCCTCTTGCCCCAGTTGTGGTGGGGGAAGAGGTTGGGAATGCAGAACCCCCAATTGCCAACCACAAAGTTTATATTTCGAGATGGCCGATGTTGGTAAAAAAAAGAGGTGATTATACTAGACATGGCTTATTAAAACGGGAGAGACCCGTAGGAAAAGGTGATCCAAGAAAGGTTAATGGTAGAGTTGTGGGGAAAAAAGGAGGGAGATGGGGGAACTATCAGGATTAGCCGAACAAGAGTTAAAAGCAAAACCCTTTAAAACCCTTAGAGAAAGAGAGAGAAAAGTAAGAACTGAGAGATCTGAGAACCCAGCAAAAAAGGGGATTCGTAGTAGTAAACAACATTACCAGGAGAAGTCAATAAAGTATATAAAGCATATAGCACCCAACACAGCTAGAGCACCTGGTATTACTACATCCCTCAAAGAGAGGCCATATCTGGGTAAGAAATTAGAGGAAGGGGTTAGAAATAATACCCAACAGCCACTCATGGCGCCCATATTGGTAGGAATGGAGGACAATGGGAACAGGTGGCTGTATTTGGAACAGGTGAAAATAGGAAGGGGTGGAAAAAAACGAAGAAGAGGTCGTATTTAAATAGGTCCCATCTCCTTAACTCATTCGCCCATTGTCCCAACTTGAAAGGAATAGGATCAAAAGACCTCCGACAGGTGAGTTTTCAATCAACCCTTGATGGAAAAGAGCTTACCAGGGTACAAGTTTATTCCGAGCTGGTAAAAATTGCCATAGAGAAGGCAGAGAGAGAGATATTAACAGAAGGGATTCGGCTAGTATCCAAGAAGAAGTAGAGACAGAACATAATGTTCTGCAAAAGAAAGCCTTCCTAAAGCATCATGCAGGACTAGGATAGAGACAAATGAGATTACTAGAAAGAGAAGTAGGATTAGGCGTGGGAAACCTTAATATAGTAATAAATAATTCAGATATAGAGGAATCCTGGAAGAATCGGAGCTATAGTACAAGCCCCGCAGGGCCTTCCCAGCGATATTTAGAGGAAATTGATGAAAAAGGGTACCTTAGTGACGTAGAATAGGTAACGGGGTTGCCACATGGCATAAAACTGGCCTCTTGGAATATAAATGGACTAGGAAATCAAATAAAGCAAGAACTTATAAAAGACCTGGCAAAAAACAACAAGATCATTTGTAGACAAAAGAGACCTGGCTATGTGGTAATACCCCTGTAGTTGATGGCTTCCGCCAACTCTAACGCCCGGCAATGAAACCAAGGTCCGGTCGTCCAGCAGGTGGCCTAATGGCATTATTATCCACAAAACTAGTGAAGAATGTACTTCAGCTTACTGTAACATTTAAATGGTTGCTTGGATGTAGGATAGCCCTAATGGTCACTGATAAAAATTATGAACATTTGTTGATTTTAAATGCATATATGCAATGGGGCACCCAGGAGGAATATGGTGTTGAAATGGGACATTTTGAGAATGATATGTATTCGTTGTGTGAAAAGTATGGTTCGGATATATTGTTGTTGATGGGAGATTTTAATCACAAACTAAACCCAAAGCAGCTAGACATCTGGTATATGGAAATTTTGGAGTCTCATGATATAAATCAAGCAAAGTTTCCTGAAAGACTCTGTTCAATCCATGATGTAAAGTTGGCAAATTACCTAGCGACAAAAAGCCCCTTTTGCTCAAACGGTAGGTCAGCCCAAGATTGTCCGGAAAAGAAAACTTTTAAACAGGGGGCACAAAATTGCCCCATAGATTATGCTTTTATGCCAGCATGGAATTTTGTATTAGTAAAGGGATCAGGATCAGCCCTTTAGATGGCAGTGACCACAATATTATGGAACTAGAGCTGGCAAAGGCGTATGACAACACGGTTAATAGAAGAATATATAGAGAGGTTAACCAGGCTGCAACAAAATATTGATCTAGGATGTATGAGTGGCCTAAACTTGGCTTGTTATGTTGAGAAAATAAATCAAGTGGTACAAAGCCTTTGTGTAGAATTTAGAACTGATGCAAGGGTTACTAAGAGTAAACAAAACACTCTGGCTAGACAAGGGAAATGGTTCAATACAGACTGCCTAAATAAGAAAATAGAATTAAGGAGAGAAGAGCGAAGCCTGCGTAAACATTTTGACCAGACCAGGGCCAAAAACCTCGTCAAGCTAAAGAGAGATTACACCATGCTAATTCGTAGTACTAAAAGAGCCCATAAGGAAACCTGTTGGGGAAAATTGTTGGAGGCTATCGAATCTAAGAACATACAACAGTTCTGGAAGCTGGTACAATCAGCAACAGAACCTTCGGTTGCCTCAATGAACTGCGTGGTGGAAGAGGGCGCTTGGGAGGAATATTTGCAGGAACTATACACCCTGGGGAGAGAAATTGAAGAGGAGGTATCATGGGACTGGAGCGGCCGGGTAGAAGATCTAAAACCAGATTTTTCAGTAGCAAACATGTCTAAAGATCTTGAATCTAACAAGAGCAGCAGGCTCAGATAACCTACCAGCCCTGATAATAAAATCAAAGTTGTACTGGTGGGCAGAATTCTTCTCGCTTATGTTTTTAGTAATCTTAGAATCTGGGATGATCCCAATAAACTGGAAGGGAGCGATAATCAGGCCAATTCATAAGAAAGGGGATGTTTATGCCCCAAAGAATTATAGGTAAATTAACTTACTTGATATTGGTGAAAAGATCTTTTCTAAAATAATATTAGGTAAGTTAAAAGATTGGGCAGAACAGGGATCAATTGTTCCAGTTGAATAGGGGGATTCAAAGAAGGACATTCCACTATAGATGTTTGCTTTGCCCTATGGGCATTGGCCCGGAAATTGATAGAGCAAAATGGGACGCTGTATTGTTGCTTTGTCGACTTTCGGGCAGCTTTTGACTCTGTGGATCGTAATTGCCTCTGGGAGACATGAACAAATATGGAATCCCTGATGGCATATTGATGAATCTAAAAGAGCTACATAGATGGAATTGGGCCCAGGTGATTAGAGACACACAAGGGTCATTGACTCATAAGATAACTGTAGGGAATGGCCTTAGACAGGGGTGAGTTTTGCCCCCCTTGTTATTTGCAATCTTCTTGGCGGATCTCCCTGCAGTATTAGAAGTAGAAAGAAGTGCAAGCCCTAGAATGAGCGAAAACAAAGTGCCCTGCCTTCTATACGCAAATGATCTTGTGATCCTTGATCAAACAGAGCTAGGACTACAAAGGAAATTAAATGTTTTTAAGAACTACTGTGATAGAAAGTTTTTACCTGTACAAATGGAAAAAACAAAGGTTTATGCTTTGGGATGAGAGGCAAGAATTTTAATTGGTTATTAGGTCAAGACAAAGTGGACATAGTTAAAGAATATAGATACTTGGGCCCCTGGTTTGATAGTGCGCTAAAATGGTGTACTCACCTGGAAGCCCAAAAAGCGAAAGCCTTCTCGTCAGGCTGTGGGCTGAAAAAATGTAATAAAGAATATGGTGATATGTCACATAGACCTATGTTAAAAGAATTTGAAGCAATGATCCCCCCGCAAGTACTGTGCGGGGCAGAAGTTCTTTACCTGAGTACGTTCCTGGAAACGCCAGGACCCTGGTGGTGTACAGAAGGTCTCACAATCGGGCAGAGAGGAGATTCAATCTAGTAGCCTTAGTTGGGCAAAGGACGTAAGAAGAAATCTCCAGAAAATAGAAGTGCGCCTTAAGATGAGACTTTCGCAGCAATCCCTGGAAGTAGATTTTACAAAGAGAATGCTTAGAGACCAAGGGCAGATATTTTCAAGATCATTGGACCTAGATTATATGAGAGTGAAAAAATCAGTCCAGTGGCTAAAAAGCTCATGGGCACACGAAGCTTGGTTCCCGTACTTGGATATCTTGCCTAATCAAGGGTTAAGACATGAAATTCTAAGGGTCCGAGTTGGTATTAATCCTTGAAAAACAGAGGAAAAAATAAAGGCAGCATTGATTCAAACAGATGGTATTTGTAAGCGAGGCTAGGAATAAGAAATTACATTTTGCACATATTGCTTGATTGTACATTGGTTTTAGCTATACAGAAATAGTTTTTACGCTCCATATTTTTTTAAAACAAGGTAAGCTCTAGTGCCCAAGCAGTTTGTCTACTTACGGAAATGCCATCTCTAGACATTGCAATGGGAACATTTCTGAAAGCAACAAAAGACTTCGTAAGGGAGAAATTAAAGGAGGGGCATTGATTTTAAATGTATTTTAGTGCTCTCCCATTAATGAGAGTTTTATGGATTTAGATGTTCTTATAAACTGTGTTTAATGAATTATGATTGTTTGAAGGTGCTATTTTTTTCTTAAATGTATTTTAATGGTAATGTATTTGTTATAGAATTGATATTGTCACCATTACTTGGATCCCTATTGTGATTTGTGTATTGTTTAAAGACTATGGTCTAAACAAACAAAGTTTTCTCTCTTCTCTCTCAGTGCTGTACTCAATGTCCATAATGCCATCTGAATGCATCAGAGCCAAACACCAGTCAGAAGGGTGAGGCCCTCCACTATAACTGTTGTCATTATCACTAGGCCTCAGATCCCTCTTGATTCAGTGACAGTAGCAACGCAAGCGCTTATATTGACTCCACAAAATGGCAGCAAATGCCTGATCCTGACATCACTGATATAATCCAGTGCCATAAGATCTACACCTCAGAGGCTTTTATTCAGGGGCGGATTAGCGAGGTTTAGGCCCCTGCTAAGAGCTGTGTAGTATGCAACTGATCATCCTTGCTGACCACCTGATACCACCTTAGAAAACCAGTGACACTATGTCAGTGCCTCTCTCTCCTGGCCCAGCGGATCACTCCAGCCTCAGCAGCCCCATAACATTGTAGCACACTATATCCACACAAGGAATTGAGCGAGATCATCTCACACAGTGGCGGTGGTTTGACAGTTAATACTCAACTAAATATCAGTAGTGGGCTGTGTTTGTGGGACCACTGTATACCAGCACCATAAACCATTAACATATACCAGCTATTCTCTTCTCTTCTCCTCTTAGGGCCTGGAACATCAGACGTGCTTGTGCTGGGGGTTGTGACTCAACAAAATGGATGCTGCTGTATAGACCGCTGTGGCCTCTCCCCACAGCCTGTTCTTGCTCGTACCTAACTGCACTCACACCACAGCTCATCAACCCCTGGCTAACAATCAGCGTTAGACTGTATATAGCCCTCCCTGCGCCATGACACCCAATCGTGTGAGCACCTTCCGAAGGCTGGGTACAACTACAGGGCCTAGTCCACTGTAGCACAACTCCACAAATTGGACTGTCATCATATAGACACAATATGTCAGACAACAGAGATGGCAAAATGAAGGAACAAGATGCAAAGGGAAATCTAAAACACTCCAAACAATCCCCCCCCTATTCGGGATTCACCAGTAAAAGGAAATCCTAAGTTGTCCTCTACTTTAGAGGCCATACTACACAAACTAAATACAGTACACAATATAGCTCAGAGTACTAAAATAAAAGTGAACCAGCTCTAGGTCAAAGTGGACGGGATCCCCATAGACTTAATAATAAGAATCTCTAACACTGAATAAAAAAGAATAAGCACTCTGTAAGACTACATGAATGCTCAAGCAAAACACCTACAAAACCTCAAATGCTCAGGATCCTCCTGAAGAGAGAACTTACAGAACAGGAAGACTGCAACCGAAGGAGCAACCTTCGCATCTTTAGATTGCCTGAATGAATTGAAAACTCAGCCTGCTCAGTGGCTGATTTCTTAATTACATGGATCCCAGAAGTCCTGCAAATATCCTTCAACAAAAACTTTGCGATTGAAAGAGCCCACAGGATTCTGACTCTTAGACCGAAAAGCATGCCCTCTCCAAGACCTCTGATCTTTAAACCACTACACCATCAACACATGGAGCAAATCCTGGCACATGAGGAAGATTTGAATGATCAAGTGGCAGGAGCACAAAATCTCCATCTCGCAGGACTATGCTAGAGAAACTGTCATTCGTTGGAAAGGCATTCTGGCCCTGCGTAAAAGGCTCATCGATATGGAGATTCTCATTCTCTGGCCCCTCAAAGTTCTGAATCATGTTTAAAGGCCAGGTAAGAATTTTCTCAGACTCTTCAGAGCTAGCAGCTTTCCTAGATAACAAATCAGAATCCCAGATGGACTCTGACCCCTTTTCCTGGAATCACAGCGAGTCAGTGCTCCGCTTGATATCCCCAAAGATGCAACAGCTCTAGTATCGACATCACCTACATATCCTTTTGTTGATAGTTGGAACGATGTTGTTATAAGAATACTGGCAGATGTTGGTATAGCAGTATTTTATGTCTGTCACTGAGTCTCTTAAGGCTCCTGGCACCGGCTTCTAATTCCATGGCTACTATAGGGACTGCTCTCTGTTAACACAATTTAACTATGCTTGTATGGTCCACTCGACAGTGGTGATGCCTGTCTTACAATTAAATGTTCTATGCTCACATTGTGGAAAGTTAAGAACTTATACTGAATTCGAGACACACTGGATGTATTCAACTCAATTCTCAGGGGACAGTTTCAATCGCGCATTCAGGACACTAGGTCAGTCTCTAATCTACCATGATTCTGGCATGCTGTCCACAGTGATGGCTATTCAGACAGCCAGCACACCTAGAAACAGTCTTTTTTGATTTGCTAACTACAGGTTCTACTTGATCAACCCACTAATGAGCAACCTCAACATGGGTCTAAAGAGCCTCTTAAAGAGGGTTTACCCTCCACAGTAGGGCACAAGGGCACTACCACCTCATGGTGGCCTACCAAGACTATTGCAAAAACCACAGTTGATGGACAGAATGTAGAACACTGTCTTACATTCACCCCAGTACAAAGATCTGGGCCTAAATCCATCGTTTTTTTGCACTCCACACCACCCCAGGTCAGACAATGGCTATATGCAAATCAGCTCTGACCCTGTGCCTCATGGGAACAGTCCAGCCCTAACTACCAAGCCATGTCATTCCCATGGGCGTCCGCAGGGGGGGGCAAGGAGGGGCGCTTGTCCCCCCCTGGAGCACCCCTCCTTGCCCCCCTGCCAGGGCCGGCTCTAGGGTGGTGTGACCAGTGCCATCGCACTGTGCTGGTTTCCTGGGGGCGCCGTGTTTACAACTTAAGTATGATTTTAAAAGCACCTTCTGCACGTTCCTTTCCTCCTGCAATTACGGGGCCTCACAAAAATGTCAAGATAACTGCTGTGATTAATGTTCTTCCTGGCCAGAGATCAGAGTTTGGTGTAGTTACGTTTTTTGACGTATGTGAAGGTAGTACAGAGGGTTAATATGCCTGCTGCAAAGGGAATTGGGAATTATTATTATTTATTTATTATGTTTTGGCTCTCGAAGAGGGCCACATAAAAACATGTACAAACAAAGCAACAGAAATCATCACAAGTGCAAGAGTAATAAAAACATGATATTCGAACCGTAACATCAACACTACAGACCCTCAGTCCCACGAGGCCGGGTCGGCACAATCTTCCAGAAACATTAATAAATAGCTAAAAATCCTTTAAAAAAGTTAAAAACATGAGCACAAAACATTTCATTCGGTGGGCAATAAAGTGCATTCAGGAAATCTTGTAAAGTGACAATGCTGAGGCGTAGGCAAATTACTTTAAGCCATCGATTGCGCAAGCTACGTAACATAGGACAAATCAGTAGTACATGCATACAGTCCTGGTTATTCAATTTACATAAATTGCACAACGGTGAAGTACCATGCCATTTGGATAGCAGCACATTAAGGGGGATTAAGTCGTACCGTAACAAAAACCAAAACCTACGAATCCCGTGTGGTAAATTCCACAGGGCATACGGTTGAGGCTGTTTCAATCTATAGGAAGAGATGAGTGGCACCACATTCCTTTTATCTCCGATTGTTTTTTTATCAGATAAAAAACAATACTCCCACGAAGCCTCCTTAAGGACCTGCTTTAACAGCATGGGAGAGTAGGAGAAGAGCGCACTTTCATCCAGTCTAAGGATTTTGACAGCCCTTCTAAAATCGGAGCACTCGCGGTGTCGGTTTTAGGTGCTAGCGGCGTCCTATCCTCCTGGTACAAATCGTAACGGGAAACTAAACCAAACACGGAGTGACTCATGGAGCATTGAATTAAAAGCTCCGAGTTTTTTCGACAATTAAAGAAGAAACTTTTTTGCTTGGAGGCTCATTTGGTCTCTCCAATTGTGACTTACGAGGATAGGGTGCGCCTTAGCGTGCGTATACCGTCCCGTAAGCATATCAAGGTCCTGACGAAAACCTGTTAAATAAGACACATAGGTAGAAACATGTAGACCATTTTATCTTGCACTATCATTAGTTTTTTTGTCACCGATAGCCCTCCTAATTGGGCAACTGGTGCCCTCTTTTTTAATCTATATCCGCAAACACCCCAGAATAAATTACGTAAGTGGGCAGTTTCGGATAATTTTAATAACACGTAGTTCTCCTCTCCTTTTCACATATAAAAACTCAAACCCGCTCCACTGGAATCAGGTGTCGCAGCACACCTGGATGGCATTCGGCTGTCCGGGTGGGACCCCGATGATGAAGCATGTCACCAACCAGGTTGGTGAGTGAGGGGTCTTCTACAGGACAAAGGATGTCCTCACTTAGGATTGTGGTTAACACACAAACTCGCCTGCAGTAAGGCTGAGCGCACCCTCGCAGGTGTAACTCCCTTTTTTTGTTGTTTACTGATATCTCTAAGGGGACAGGGAGTTCCTCTCCTGCCTCACAGGCAAAACCCTTTCTCTCCTATTGGTTACCCATTATATGCAAATCAGCCTTGACCCTGTGCCTCATGGGAACATTCCAGCCCGAACTACCAAGCCATGTCTTTCCTAGACCGGAATCAAGCATCCAAGGACCGGTTTCTGGCTATCAGCCTTCTTCAGCCTGGATAGCTTGACTCCAGTGGTGTGGAGAGCCTGGGACTCACGTCTGAGCATACCCAGCCCACCAAGACTAGCCTGGAATGGCTGACCCACACCTCTAGTGGTACTTTGAAATATAGGCAGTGCATTGGGCCACCCATGTAGCTCTCTCACTTTGTTACCTGTTTTCAGTGATATATCCTAAGAAATTCTGCCTAATCCTAGCATGTCACTGTTCATGCAATATGCGTGGAGAGCCTGTTTAAGCCCTAGAGCCAAGCACAAGGCACACCCTGAATTTCTTACAGGAATCTGTTCACCCCGAATAAGGTTCTTCTTTATGCAATTGTGCGTTAAGATGTTTGGGTCACTTCTGCCAAGCTCAGTGTTGTTTTACTCACCCACACATGAAGTGCTAGGCTAGTTATTTGGCCTCGGTGGCTCCTTTAACATTTGATCATACCATGAGCAGCAATCACACTGTGGGTGTAAAGGGACTGTCAATGACGGCTTAAGCAACCACAAAGATGACCTAGGAAATGAGTATGTAACGAACATTACACAGATCAACCTGCTGACTTTGTGTGGGTAAGCGTATAAGTGTACATGGATTCTGGGCCGAGATCACTCCCCATTAGGAGGACTCAGGGCCACCTACCTCATGATGCCCCATTAAGACTAGCCCATTAGAGTGCACAAGGTCTAGTTTATAAAGCTGATACCTCAAGGGTTAAATCAGACACAGGCCATTAACTGGGCTCCCAACGCATCCTATCTCAACTGTGACATCTGCCACATTGCTGCTTCAAAGGATAATCTGTACAATTCAACTCACGTACCTTTTCAGGCATGCATGAATATGTGTCGTTGATGTATATACCTTGGACTTCTACCTGTACTCAGCGCATACTGAATTCTATGTCAGGACCGGAGGCTTCAGATTATGCTTTTCCTTCTTCGCTGTTTATTACCATACAAACTCACAAAAGCCCAGAAAAGCACCAAAACAAATGCTTACATATCCCGAAAACAAAAGGAAAAGCATTAACAAGAAAAAATTGCATGTACTCTGTATAAACAACTACATATCCCATCAGTCCATGAGGGCAACACAACATTAGTCGTTTCACAATGTCCATAACATGAAGATAGGGCGTCCATCTTGTGCCATCTTCCTCTTTCTTCGCTGCTTCGCAGCCAGTTAAGTGCTATTTCTCATCTCTCTGACTTTGTAGTGTTTAACGAGGTTTTTATACCATTGTCTGCTTGTTATTTGGCTTATTGGATGCCTTTAATGTCTTTGGTGGGGCTCTGTGGTGTCTGACATTACTTTGTATGCATTTTTCTTTTCACAGAGTCCCGTTGATCGCGGGGACGCTCGCCGTCACTCACGCGATCCTCCAGTTGGTGCTGCGGTGCGCTTTCGCCCGATAGAGGGAGCCATTGCGTCTCGTTCTCCTCAGTGCGGTTTCTCTCAGAGACGGGAGCCGCGCTGAGGAGAGATTCGTGCCGGAGCCTAACCCTCCGCCTCACCTTGAACGACCTGATTTGGGGTCGGTATTTGGCCCCCTTTTGTTTGAACGCCCGTGTAGGTCCGTACAGTGGTGATACCGCGCAGACATGAATTAATGTACAATAAGCGGTTTTAACCGAGTGTTGGTTTGACAGCCTGCAGAGGCACTTGCTTGCAGCGTGTAGCAGTACGCAGGGAGGCGGACAAGACCCGGTCTACTAGAGAGGGTCAGCGCGCTGTGAGGCTAGTGCTGCCTCAATTTTTCCTGGTTTTTCCAGCCCCAAAGCTTTTGCTGGCCTAAGCCCATATTTAGTGCTGTGTTTATCTGCGCTGCCCTAAACCTACTTTGGGGTTACTTACCTGTTAGGAGTCCCCAGGCTTCAATGCGGTGGACAGCTTAATCTACCGCTGTGTTACAGAGATAGTGGGCCCCATTGAAGATAGCCTGTCCACCCGCATAGTAGAGGAGTACGCAAAGTTGTCGCAACCGCATTTAGGGGCGCCAGTGAATAACCTGTCCCCCTTAGTAGGGGCCAACCTGCCCCTAAGAAGCCTTGCAGGGATGGGGAACCCGTGGGGACGCAGGGTGTGGACAGGGATGCCTTTGAGCGCCTATGCAACGCTTTTCTAGCTAAGGCGACCAATCCCACCCCTGTGCCACTACCAGCCCCGGAACCTTCGGTGTCAATGGGGATGGCTCCTTTCTCCCCGGGGGGATATCTCCAGCAGACACAGACGAAGACGAGGAGTCGGTGCGTTCTTGGCATCCGTCCAGCTCTGCCACCGAGTTACCGCAGGATCCATCCGCGGTCGGCTGCCTGGACGCCTCGGGACAAGGTGGCAAAGTTTGTGGGGGGACGCCTCCGCAAGCCCTTAGAAAAGGAGGCGAGAAGAAGTCTGCGAGGGGGGGGAGTGTCCACCTCCCACTCTGGAAGGGAAGGTCGCCTTGACACCGGAGTTAGATGGGAAAATGGCCACTTTCATGGCTAAATTCGTAAAAGATCCCTGCAAGGGCATTAACCGTTCCTGGCGTTCATGTCAGGACAAGTTGCTGGATGCGATAGGCCCCATCACAAAGATCCTACACATGGTGGAGGAAGTGAAGGTATCAGGTTCTGCCATCTCCCCCGACGAACTGGGCGCAGAGGGTGGTCATCTTTTTAGGGAACGCCAATTGCGCCCTCTCAACTGAGCGTCGACGTTCACTCTTGATAAAATTTGACCCTAATTAGGTGATTTGGCCTCTTCTAAGGCAGGAGCAGTGGCTCAAGGGGGTCTTTTTGGGGACCCTTTCATTAAGGAGTTAGGGAAATTCGTCTCGACTTTCACTTCCCTGGATAAGGCCCAATCCAGTATAAAGAGGGTGTTCCAACAGCGTTTTTCCCGAGTGGCTGGTCGTGGCAGGGGCCACGCGACCAGCCATGGGGGTCAAAATGTTGCTAACAAAGGACAAGACTCCGGGAGAGGCCAGTACAACACCTCTGCCAACTACTCAAACTTCTATCCTACCAGAATCCAGCGCTTCAGAGGGCGAGGCGGCTTCAAGA
The DNA here is from genome assembly GCF_964261635.1 of Lissotriton helveticus. Lineage (NCBI taxonomy): Eukaryota > Metazoa > Chordata > Amphibia > Caudata > Salamandridae > Lissotriton > Lissotriton helveticus. Next base: position 1,458,785,374 of record NC_136057.1, read on the forward strand.
ACAACGCTGGCAACAATAGTTTCAACGGTAAGTGTGATTTCTGCAGACCAGGTTCAGATTGGCGGCCAGCTAGCGGCCTTTCCAGAGGCTTGGGCAGCAATTATGACAGATGCATGGGTCCTTCAGGCTGTACGCGGGTTCCATATAGAGTTCTACGACCGGCCCAGCCAGGTAAGGGCAGCCGCGCCCTATAATGTTTTCCCTGGCCGATGCGAAGTTGATCGACGAAGAGGTCTCAGCGCTTCTCCGCAAAGGGGCCGTTTGTCGGTCAACTCGGCACCCCTCCGGGCTCCTCAGCAACCTCTTCCTTGTGGAGAAAACTGATGGAGGCAAGCGCCCCATGATCAATCCCAAAGAATTCAACGGGTGGTTGGTCTACCATCATTTCAAGATGGAGGGAATCCATCTTCTTCGGGATGTTCTGCTTCCGAACGATTGGATGGGTCATTTGGACCTCAAAGACGCGTCCCTGGTGGTACCCATTCATCCTCTTCACCAGAGTTTTCTTCAATTTCTCTGGAAAGACCAGGTTTTCGAGTTCACTGCCCTTCCGTTCGAACTTTCCTCGGCTCCCTGGTGCTTCACCAAGCTGCTGCATCCGGCGGTGGAAGTTCTGCGGAGCCAGGGTATTCGGATGATTGTTTATCTGGACGACATCCTCTTGATGGCCCAGTGCCCCAAGAAGTTGATCCTGCAACTTCAGCAGACAGTCTCCTTGTTACAAGGTCTGGGTTTCATCATCAACAAGGACAAATCTGTCTTCTCTCCGTCTCAAAAAGTGGTATTCCTGGGGTTTGTCGTGGATTCTCTACAAGCCTCCCTAAGTCTTCCGTCCCGGGAGATGGCCAAAATTCGGCATGTGCTGAGACAGACAATTTCCAGATCACACACCTGCCTGCTCCAGATTGCCAGAGTGGTGGGACTCCTCTCCTCCTCCATTCAGGCAATCTTCCCGGGGCCCCTCCATTATCGAGCCCTTCCGCACCTCACAGCGCATCACCTCAGGAGGGGTATGACGTACGACCAGCTAGTTCCCCTCTCGGAGGAGGTGAAAGAAGAAATGTCCTGGTGGCTTACCCATATGGAGGCCTGGAATGGCCGGGCAATCTTCGGGTCGACTCCGGACCTAGTAATAGAATCCGACGCCAGCTGGTCGGCTGGGGCGCCCGCTGCGGAGACTTCTCCACAGGTGGCGCTTGGTCGTCAGAGGAACAGGAGTTACACATAAACTGTTTAGAGCTTCTGGTGGGGTCTTTAGCAGTCCACTGTTGGACTAGAGAATCAGCAAGGTCTTGCCTTCTTCTCAGTCCTCGCGGGGACCCGCATCATCTCATAATGCAGGATTCCCTCTGCCTCATGGCATGGCGGCTTTCCAGCGACGTTGGTCGCTCCCAAGCATTTCAAAGTCAGCTGAGGACCTTTTGTCGAAGGCTTGGGCGGTCAGTACCGCAAAGAGATATCGATCCGCTTGGACCAGGTGGGTACGTTGGTGTCTTCGACGGGAACTAGATCCCCTGGTCGCAGGCGTCGTTCACATTCTGAATTTTTTAGTGGCGTTGGCGTCAGACGGCCTGGCGTACCGTACCATTAACGCAATGCGTTCCGCGATTTCGGAGGCACACCAGCCGATAGAGGGAGTCCCGGTTGGGGAGCATCCTTTTTATGTGTAAATTACTAAGAGGCATTCGGCTTTCATTGCCCCCAGAACCGCGCTATTCAGTCCTGTGGGATGTCAACGTCGTTCTGAACCTTTTTCTTTCATGGCAACCCAACAAATATCTTTCTTTGAAAGAACTGTCTGCCAAATTAGCTATGCTTTTGTGTTTGGTGTCTTGCCGTAGGGTTTCGGATGTGCGAGCCTTAGACATTTCGGCGAGAATTTTTTCCCCGGAAGGGGTTACCTTTACAGTGGGACGCTGCACGAAGTCCGCGTCAAGAACATTCTCTTATCCAGCGTTTGTAGACATTCCCAAGATCTGTGTTCAATGCCTAAAGACATACGAGAATGTGACTACAGAGCTTCATCCTCCAAGCGAAAGACAATTTCTCATAGCCTTACGAAAACCACACAAAGCAGTATCCTCCCCCACCATCGCCAGGTGGGTGCGGTGGATCTTGCAGGGGGCATGCATTGATACTAAGCTGTTTGGTGCTCACTCAGCTAGAGGAGCCATAACCTTGAAAGCTTTTTCTTTAGGGGCTCGTTTGGAGGACTTGATGCGTGCGGCAGATTGTTCCTCGGATTCCACCTTTAAGAGGTTTTATTTCAAACCGGTAGTGGTTATTGCACATTTGGTGGTAAGTAAGCTTTGAACTAGCATAATCTGAGGCCTCCGGTCCTGTCATAGAATCGAAATTTGCCTAGCTTGGTAACGGTAAGTTTCAATTCTATTAAGGACACAGAGGCGAGGATTATCCCTCCCAGGTCTCTGGGTTGAGATCCCGCCCGTATTGCAGTAAGTAATCAGGTTTTGGTTTCAAATGGGACTATGCTTTGTTCAAATGGTACTGCAATTTACTGTGGAGTTGATTTTAAAGTGTAGGTTTTGTCTTACGATGCTTACGCTGTTGTGTCTCTTCCGCTAGGCAATGAGGGTTCGAAACAGGACCAGTAAGATGTCGGCGTGACTCGCGCGAAGAAAGAGGAAGATGGGACAAGATGGACGCCTTATCTTCATATTATGGACATTGTGAAAGGGCTAATATTGTCTTGCTCTCATGGACTGATGGGATATGTAGTTGTTTATACAGAGTATATGGAATTTTTTCTTGTTAATGCCTTTTCCCCTTGTTTTCGGGATATGTAAGCATTGGTTTTGGTGCTTTTCTGGGCTGCTGTGAGTTTGTATGGTAATAAACAGCGAAGAAGGAAAAGCATGATCCTCGCCTCCGTGTCCTTAATAGAATTGAAACTTACCGTTACCAAGCAAGGCAAATTTCGATTCTGATTGTACTTAAGCTCCTGTTGTCAAGCACAATTTATACCTTGCTGGCCTACCAGAAACCATGCTACATTTTTTCTTTATGTAGTTGCATGGTTAAGGTGTTCAAGCCAAGAGTGCCAAGCACAATGTCACTGCACCCTCCACTACACATACATATACCCATCCTCGCATGATTCCTTTCCCTGGCAAGCCCTGCCCTTCTTGTCGGGCATAGCTGCTACATCTGCGCTCCACTATGACTCCCCCCATGCACCACGTCTCTTACAGGCATCCCCTGGTGGGAAGGGGCTTTAGCCCGGTTTTGGGCTCGCCCAGAGCCTGCGAGGGCTCCCAAAGTTGTTTGGTAATAACCCAAAAGCTCTCCCTTTCCTAAACCTCTTAGTTCCCCCTTCCAGTGGGATAATTGGACATACACAGATCTGCCTAATACCCCTTAAGGCCTCACTTAGGCCCCCTAAACCAGGAAACCTACCAGTGATTCAGAGCAATGACCAATGCCCTCACTAAAGGTTATCTCCCTGAACACCAAGAGGTTGAACCACCCAGTTAAAAGAAACAAAATCATAGACTATTGTAAAGAGCTAACAGGCGAAATAGTACTCCTATAAGAAACAAAAATAGGTTTTAAAGAAGCCCTGTTAATGAAGAAGGGCTGGGTGTCAGACGAGAGTTGTTCTGAAGCTTATTGTATTGTATTGATGATTTGTAAAGCGCGTTGGCTACCCAGGGGCGTCCCAGCACTATAGAAAAGAGTGAGTTGGGCTGGAGAGGCTGGAGTAAGAGAAGCTGAGTGAAAAGTTAGATTGGAATTTTGCTGAAGAGCCAAGTTTTTAATAGTTTACGGAAGGTGAGAAGGTTAGGTTCTGATCTGATAGGGAGGGGAAGGGAGTTCCAGATCCTAGCCAGGTTGTAAGAAAGCGAGCGGCCTCCACATCTGGCCTTCCTAATGCGTGGTACTGAGGCGAGGTGGGAGGTTGTAGACCTGAGTGGGCGGGAGGGTAGATAGGCTTTCATCAGGGGGGAGTTAATAGAGGGGCCTGTACCCCAGTAGGATCGGTGTGCGATGCACATGCTCTTAAATTCAATTCTGGATCTCACCGGGAGCCAGTGAAGATCCTTCAGTCTGGCTCTGACTGAAGTTCGGCGGGGGATATCCAGGAGGATTCTTGCCGCACAGTTTTGAATGACCTGGAGTCTGTTAAGTGTAGATTGTGGGGCCCCCAGATATAGGGCGTTTCCACAATCGAGACGGGAGAGGATCAGGCCTTGAACCATAATCCGTCTTGAATGGAACGGAAGGAGGGGGAGGATTTTGCGGAGAAGTCTCATCAGCCCGAAGCAGGTGGCAGCAAGCTTGGTGGCTTGGTAGTTGAAGGTTAGAGTGTGGTCGAGCCAGATGCCTAAGCTCTTGATTTGCTCCTTGGGTTGCGGGGGGCTTCCTAAGCAGAGAGGCCAGATGGGATTGATGGATTTCGAGATGTTATTTCCAAGGAGCATTATCTCTGTTTTGTCCCCGTTAAGTTTGAGACAAGAGCTAGACATCCAAGCAGCGACGGCTTCAAGGCAGATATGTAATCTGTGATGAGAGTTCAGGGGGGGGTCCAGTGCTACCACTAGCTGCGTGTCGTCCGCGTAGGTGACAATTTTCACCCCGAATGGGCTTACAGGATAAAAATGCAGGACTCGCCCTACTTTCCCAAAAATCTGGCCTAACAGTAATCACATCAGAACACAACACTAATGGCAGATGGCTACTTACCAAACTGAACAACGGCAAACATGACCTTTATGTCATGAACATATATGCTCCCTACGTAGCTGACCCAATATTTTGGCGCAAACTCAATAAGAAATTAGCAGACATTCAATGAGACTCAAAAATTATACTGGGAGGCGATTTTAATCTCCCAATGAATCCCATTCTATATCGCCACTCAGCCTTTAAATTTAAAACCCCAGGGCGCACAAACAAATGTTCAACTTATGCCCCTTACACGTTTGGAGACTACACAACCCAGAGAGTAAGGACTATACAATTCTTCTCCCCTCCTTACTCAAGCTTCTCCTAGTAGAGGCTTCACTTCTAAGGGCCACTTCCAAAGCAAAATACATCCCATCCTCGTCTCAGACCACGGTGCAATCTCAATGTCCATTCTCAACCTTCCCAATAAAGGGGAACCCCAAATCTGGCAGTTAAATACTGAGATCATAGAAAACAAACCAGATATTGAAGACCTTAAGAAGGAAATTAAACAATTCTTCATTGAAAACCAACACTCTTTCACATCCCCTGTGATTATAAGGAATGCGTTCAAATGTGCCATTAGATGACATCATTAAACAAATGTCCCCAAAAAATCGCAAAATTAAAGAACCCTACAAACTCTAGGCACTGAAATCAAAAATAAGGAGGAAGCATTTAGACACTCTAATACAAGTCCCACTAAAGGATATCAAAGAACTAATATACACCTATAAGCGCATTGTCAGTAAACTGGCATATCTATGTGTACATGCCCCAAAATCAACACAACTTCTCTTTTGCAATAGAGCGGGCAAAGCGCTTGCCACCACCCTCAATTTCAAACATTTTAATACCCAAATCACACATATTACGGCCCAAGATGGTACTCAGAAATTTAAAACCAAAGAGATACTTCAAGAGTTTAAAGATTTTTAAGGAAAACTTTACACCCCACAAACTGCTTCAAAACAAAGTGCCTGGCATTTCCAAACTCACTCCCTAGTGCTTCAGTCTATGACTCAGACAGAATGTGCTGAAACAAGCCAATAGAAACAGAAGAGATTGTCAAGGCGATAACATCAATTTGTTCCGGGGTGGCAGCAAGCCCTAATGGCTTCCCTACCATCTTCTATAAAATATTCACAAATTCTGTCATCAGGCATCTTAAAAATCCTATTGATGACTTTGCTCTCCAAGGCAAGGTGTCTAGAACACCCTCCAATACCACGATTGTCGTAATTTCCAAAGAGAGCAAAGACCATTCTGACCCCAAACATTTCCGCCCCATCTCACTATTAAATATGGAAGCCAAAATATTTGCCAAAATACTAGCCTAAATATTAGAGACATGCATCCCAACACTTATCCACAATTCCCAAACAGGCTTTGCCAAAGTATGACTTGCCAGAGACAACACACGCACATTCTGCCACACAAAAGAAACGGCCCGCCCGCCTTTCCTCAGTCCCGACAGTGGTGATCGCACTTGAAGCAGAGAAGGTCTTCGATAATGTCTCCTGGCCTTTCCTCCATGCAGTCCTCGAGGCTCATACCCTCAGAAATTAATTTATTAATATGGTTATGGCCCTTTTGCTAACCCCAAAGTGAACATCAGAATAAACAGCGCCACCTCTGCTTCCTTTGACCTACACCAGGGTACAAGACAGGGCTGCCCTCTCTCCCTCTGCTCTTTCTCCTCGATATTGAACCTTTACTTAAACTATTCAACGCCTACCCTGAAATTAAGGGACTTCAGCTCGGTTCTAAATTATACAAAACTGCAGCATACACGATGACATCCTCATTTTCTGATAGAACATTGAAAATGTATTCCTGCGTATCACCAATATCATCCATGAGTATTCAGGAGTCTCTGGACACACCTTAAACAATGACAAAACCAAGGGGCATATTACCTAGAAGTGCGTTAATAAACGCACATTGCACATCTTCATATCGCCAGATTTTTTCGCCGTGATAGCGCGCAATTATCAATGCGCATCACGTAGGCGAAATGAAATCCGGCGATAGTCGGCGATATGGCCCATTAGCGCATGAAAACAAACGTTGTTTTCATGCGCTAATGTGTGCATTGATAATATGGGGGGGTGGATTCAGCTTTATTATCCACACCGCCATGTTATCAATGCCTAACACCTGGTCAGAGCAGGCGTTGGGAGACCTGCGATAAACGAGTTTATCGCAGGTCTGCCTCTCCCAACGCCTGCCTTGGTAATAGGGTGTTCCCACCTCCAACCACATTTTACATGTGGTTGGACGTGGGAACGCTCACTTTGCATGTCATTACGATGTTTGTCGCCGACCTGCAAAGTGGGCTTGAGCCAGGCGTTAAAATGCCCTTGTGGATAGGGCTCAATTTGCCGAAAAAGCGGCGATACTTCCCCTTGCTAATATGCCCCCAAGTTTTTTCCTCTGAACCCAGTATGCTTTACCTCACAGCTCCCTGAAGATCTAAGTAAGGCGGTCCAAGCTCCACCATACTAAATATTCGATCCTATCTGCCCGGCTTGCTGGATGGCACTATTCAGGTCAGATTGCCTCAAGAATCTACAAAACCTTATCTGACCCCACCCCCCACAAAAATCCATACTACACTCAAAATGGGCCAAATATTTCGATACCGACGTGTTTGACTACATCGCTGCACAAAACGGTCAAAATATCAGCATACACTCCCTATGCAACAAAATCGCCCCCTCTCTCCTACAATCCAAAGTCTTTCAATGAACCTCCTGCACTGCACCCCATCCAGGCTACATGAGTTAAACTAGCGAGGGAATGATGATACCTACTGGAATTGCAACCTAGAGCTAGGCTCACATCAACACATTTTCTTTAACTGCCAGCTCCTAAACTCATATTGGTCCCCGATCCAGAGCCATCTGTCAGCTATATTTAGCATACCCATAACATTGAACTTCCCCATGGTAGCACTAGGGTCCTGGGCCTCCGGGACCTCTTTGAGCCCAAATACTATTGACATTTGACCTCTGCAGTGAAAGTTATCCTCTCAGAATGGAAATCATTTAACCATCTTTCCCATCAGACCTGGTGGGCATGGGTCTCATATATTAGGGGAGCACATAGCCCCCAGTCTAAACTCCAGTCAGACCCCCAAAGCGCGAGTGTGGTATGGCTTCCTTAGATAAGTACTTAGAAATAGGTACCAACAAGTTCACAGCGTAGCCACAGATAGGTACCTGACCCTGAATACTTACTCATACTCGGGTCTCAGTCAGATATCCCACTGCCCCCCCCAGTTCTCTCTTCTAGAATACTTGAGGAGTACCATACCTTCAAAGCTTTGGGCATCAATGTCACTCCTCATCAGAACTCAGGGTATCCAGTGCCTCTTCTAATTCCCAGCCCAAGTCTCTGTACTCAGAGGGTCATTGGGGCATTCTCCGCAATTAAGGGCTCGCACTCTGCACGCTTTCCCCTGGCAGAAACAGCTCCCCGATGCAGTCATCCAAATCTAGAGCTGATTACAAGAAATATAACTACCTTTCCAGAAACCCATTGACAAAACTGGCAAATAAATGGAGGCATCAGTGCAAAAAAACAGGAGGTCCGCCTCTGTTCATGGAACGTCAATGACTTGGCAACAAAAATCTCAGATCCGGAATTCCTGCAATACCCCAATTTGTTCTATATAATCCTGCTGCAGGAAACATGGCTTATAGAGCCTCTAATATTACAAGGGTTCCTATGCTTTGCCACACCAGCCACAAAGGGCGGGAAATATGGGCATCCCTCAGGTGGGCTGGCAACCTATATATCTACAACTAACATAGGGTCAGCAGCAACAGTTGGACCTGCCACAGAGGGTGCCTCAGCAGTTAAATTTACTCTCTGTCTGCCAGGGGCACAAGACGATGCAGGGATTATTAATCCATCCATCCATCCAAAACATAAAGCAACCGATTCTGCGATGCTAATTGGTCAAACAACAACTTATTTAAGTAGTGTTGAAATGCCCAACCTCATGCTGTCAGGGGACTTGAACCAATATCTCTTGGGCATGTCAGAGGGCAACAAAGCGAGCCTCCAACCCTCAAACTGTAACATACCAACTCAATGTGCCTCTATCCATGGAAAGCACAACAAAAAAACACCAGACGCCTTCTAGAGAACCTAGAACATCTTAACCTCAGTGCCTTAAATGGAAGATTTGCCGATGACTCCCCCCTGTACCGAGTCATTATACCGCATCAATCTGCTCGATTTTGAACTACATCTTTGTCAGTCTCTCTCTGTTTCTTTTCATACTTGGCTTTAGAATGGGAGACAGGGGGACAGTGATCATCGCCAACAAGAAACCTCCATAGCTGCAATTGTACCTACTTGCATTAAGCCAGCACCACTCCGGGGCTGAGTCCCTGTCAGGATCAGCAATAATTCTCCACTCTCACAACTGTCAACAAAGAGTCATATATAAAATTGGGAAAGTTTTACAGTCATATTTTTCATGCCTCGCAAATTAAAATGAACCGTCCTCTGGCACCCAAGCAGGAAAAAAGGCTAACAACAGCCTAATGGGCCCAAATAAAGAGCCTCAAAAGAACTTTAAATGGCTCAATGAGATCCCTGCGACATGACCCAGGGAACACAAGTCTCCTCTCTTCTTTGCGACAACTGAGAACAAAGCTAAAGAAACTGAAATGGGACATCAACAAAAATTACGAAGATGACATTTGGGCAAAGCTCCTCCACAACATAAACCATAACGCTAGCGCCCGCTTTTGGAAAATGGTAAATACAATTACGCACATCGACATAGAGCAACTTCCGGAGGAGGAGACAAATGCTGCAGAGGTGCTCCTGATTAGGCAGCAGATTGCAAAGAGTATAAAAGATGGGTCCCCAGGTCCGAACAGAATTCCACCGGCCCTGTTCAAACAGAGGGCGGCAGAGTGGGCAAGCATTTTTCAACACCTATTCTCAGAAGTGAGATCACTGGATATAATACCAGGCTCTTGGAAAGGATTCACAATTGTCCTGATCCATAAAAGCGGTGGCAAGGCCTTGACTGGTAATTACCGACTGATGGCACTAATTGACAACGAGGCCAAATACTTTGCGGGAACCGTGTTGGAAGAACTCACAGCCTGGGCTAATGCCAACAACATAATACCATTAAACCAGACAGGCTTCTGCAACAAAACAGGTACAACAACTAGCATCCTGTCAATCTCTCTTCTTATTGATGTAGCATTATCCAAGAAAATGCTACAGCATCTTTGTTTTATTGACTTCAGTGCCACTTTCGATAATGTTGACAGGGCAAGACTGTGGGGGAAGCTAGCCCACTGTGGCATTCCACAAGCCCTCTTAAAATGTTACCATTACTTCATACAGACACCTGGGTACAGGTGAAACTGGGAACAGGGACCCACCTTTCGAGAAGAGTAACAACAACCAATGGCCTGAAACAGGGCTGTGTGCTAATGCCTACCTTACTCAATTTATTTATGGCAGATCTCCCACAAACACCCAATTCAAACCATTCTCACACACCCAGGCTTGGGGGCACAACTTTTTCCAATCTCCTGAACTCTGACAACATAATTCTGCTTAGCATGCAACACCTTCTTAATGAAATGCAGGACTACACCAGAGGAAACAAACTGACAATTAATCTTAACAAACACAAAGACAATGACCATTAATAACAAGAGGAAACGAGCAAGGTTCTGGCACCTGGGAGGCACACAAATAGAACCAGTGGTGGATTACAAGTACCTAGGCGTTTACCTAGATAAGGAAGGATCCTTCGCACAACATCAAGAAGAGATTAAAAGAAAAGGGCTGGTGCTAGCACTAACATTAAAAAATCTAATATCAAAACTAACCAGTCCACCTCTAAGCCTCCTCCTGAAAGTAGCACAGACAAAAATTCTACCCACTATAACCTATGGCAGCGAAATAATGTGAGACAGAGGTCCCTTAAATGGTGTACTCTTCCGAAATTAAGAGGAGGTCTGGGGGTCCCGAATTTCCGTTTATATTATTGGGCAATTACTCTTAGACTAATGGGCATTCTATTACTCCAAGATTTCAATTTAGATATAGCCACGTCACCATCAATTTATGAAATGCTTCTGGGAAAAGAAGCCCGACAATGTCTTGTTAGATTTTCAGAACCAAGCTACTACAAAAGAACTAAATTTAAAATTATGATTTCAGCACAACAGGTATGGAAACAAATCAATAAGAAATGTCATTTGTTATCCACATTTAATTTTTATACACCTCTTTTGAAGAATCCACTTTTGCCCAAAATTTTTAACGACTCCGTGATGATCAGATGGAATAACCTTGGGATCAGCTCTCTCGGGTCGATGTATCAGGATGATCAATTTTTATCATTCGCTGAGCTTCAGAAAAAGTACAGTATTAACAAAGCCGACTTTTTCAAATTCTTACAGATAGGTAGCTTCCTGGAGTGAAAAAACGTATTATTCACCGAATCTATGAATAAAATAGATGTTTTCGAAAGCCTTAAGAAAAAAGTACGAATTGGGATACTGTACCATATGATGCTAGACAAAATTCCGGATGACCTTGAAGCTTTTACAGATAAATGGCAAAGAAGTCTAGGGATCAACAGAATCGATATATCAAGATCTCTAGAGGTTGGTTTCAAGGTGTTATTTAACGGATCACTTAAGAGCCAGCACTATATGTCTATCTTTGATTTGTACTATACACCTTCTAAATTGTTGAAATGGAAAGCTTTGAAGGGTACTAACTGTAATCGTTGTGGTTTTCTGGCTGCTAACTTAACCCATATGCTTTTTTCCTGTCCTAAGTTAACTCAATTTGTCACTAAAGTACAAGAATTTTTAAATATTATTTTGGAATCGGCTGTTGTTCTATCACCTGATTTGGTAATATTTGGAATTCAAACTGATCAAATATAAAGGATGATTGAAGAAGAAGGTTTTATCTTTATTGCTATGTCTGCATTTCGTTTCTGTATAACATCACGATGGCTAGATGCTGACCCACCAATGTTTCATGACTGGCAATCCAACTTATTAAGTGTTTATCGACTAGAAAATGCAGTTTATAAACTTAAGGGTCGGAAAAAAAAGATTTTTGGTCAAAAATGACGGTTACCTATAACAAACTGGATATAATCAGGTTGCTTAGACATTAATTATAATTATTGTTATCTTTCTCTTTTATTTGTGATTCATCAGTGAATTGTTGATGTGCAATATACGTAATATTTTTGGTTTGTATCTTTCACTATGCAACTTCCCTCTGCCATAAAATCAATAAAAAATAAATAAATAAATAAATAAATAATGTGAGACAAAGATGCCAAGTTACTGGACAAAACTCTTGTCAAAGCATACAGAACCATGTTCAGCCTCCCAAACTACACCTCCCCGGTGTAACTTAGGCTGGAGTTTGGCCTATTGAAACAATCATGGGCCTGATATGGCGCATCCATCATCTGCAGGAATAAGATCAGATTATCGACCCCAAACACTCTAAACCAGCTCTTACGGAAAGACCTCCAACAGAGGGAGAATTCCCTTGCAAGAAGCTACCTTCCAGAAGCTCTGGCCAGCACTGGGCTCTCCATCCTCTGGAACACTCAGATCCGTCACCTAGCCTTTAAAAAGCTGGTCTGGAAATCCCTAAAACAACTGTCATTGGTGGAGGAGAAAGCCAACTTTTCGGCCAGATCTCATGCATGGATGACTTTAGGTAACTATAAGATCTTAGCCCCTCAAAAATACATCAACATGGGATATCCAAAATCAGGGAAAACAAAATTCTTAAAATTTCACCTTGGCATGCTCCTGTGCACTCAGAACCTTCTGCTGTGGCTGCCGGCATCATCCCCAACTTCTTTCAGCCTGTGCAAAAATGGCCAGGGAGATAGCATCCATCTACTATGCTCCTTTGCGGAGATAGGGCAGGAACGGAGACAGCTGCTAGAAATCCCCTTCAACCACAGGGGAATTCGCTGAAGGAGGCAAGCCATTCTTGCACGCTTTGATCCAAGAACACCACAACTAAATTGCAGACTAGTAAGATTTCATGCATTAGTCAAGCAAAAAATGTCACCATAAGATCATGCCTTATTTGGGATTCAGAGCAACCCTACCAGTAATCAGTCTACGTAGGGCTAGGCATTAAGAATTGCTGGCAGCTTTATACACTGGCGATCCTAGCACCATCTACCCAACTAAAGACCAGAGGCTGCATTAACTAAGGGAGAATAGGGAAGCCCCCCATTGTGGTTACCAGCTTAGAAACACCGTAAAGTACCTTTTTGCACTGATTGCAGCGGTTGATGTAGCAACAAACGCTGCACTAACCGCAATCCTTACACCAGCAACAATCTGCAATAGCACCAAAGTGCTTTTTTTAACTGTTAGTAATCCAACTCATTTAAAGTTTCTAGTGCTTATGGATACTATAAATGTGTCCCTTATATTTTATCATGTTCTTACGGTTTTAATTGAAGCTTCTATATTGCAATGGTTTTTAGTAATTATGGAAATGAAATACATTTTATGCAATTCAGTTCAATCTTCTTTTTCTTGACCTTTAAGGTGATACAAGCATATGGTATAAATCACGTGGGCACTATACACTCGATTCTTTCTAAACATACACTTTACCATTGGCTCTGTACCCAATTATATGTGTAGTCTCCTCTGCCCCTACTCAGGGGATGACTGTGTGACTGTATTCATAGTCACAGCATGTTCAAGAATGTAACTTGTATACATATGCTATGTACTGTTGCTTTGTTTGCTCATCATATATATTTATAGCAATGGCCCCTCAGTACTTGTTTGCCTGTGTGGTCTATTATAAAACGAATACCATATTTGGAACATAAAAAATCTATTAAATAGATGTATGGATTCACATTTTACGACTGACGAGAAGTTGTAGTAGAACCCTGTGACTTGTGTCGTGAGCGAGAGACGCGTCAGTACATGTAGTATCTCGCGCCAAGGCTTTCTTCTTGACAGCAGCTCCCTCTGCTGACCATCTTGGCTCACTGCAGGCCGTCACGTCTCCCAGCTGTTTCCGTCCCAGGCCTGGAATGCCCTGGTCCAGAAACAATGCCATGTGCATGGGTGGCTCGGCGACAGCTGCTTTTAATTTTGGGGAGGTATGAATGCATCAGTGTTCGCCCTCTGAGCAGCCTGGGGCGAATAAAAGGCAGCATGTCACTGCGGCTGGCAGCTGCCCCAGCCGCAGGCCCAATCACTGGTCGCATTTCAAAGTTCTTCTGTAAAATGACGCACTTGTGTTCCTTTTATTTGCCATAAACAAGGTTCTCTTGTGTTGTGCATAACTGCCAAGTATTGTAATTGCATTTATGTAGCCCGATGTCATGACAAGAGCACTTTGTATGCTGACTGAAAGTCTGAGCACAAGTTTATAATGTTAAAAATTTAACTACAAGTCCCAAAATACAATGTGCTGTTGATTCTTTAGTAGCTATAACGTTTGGCACACCAATGACAGTATACAGAATAATGAAGAAAGGGTGGTTAAAACCAGCGACTTGTCATTCTCAGCCTCTATAGAAAGCCCACCAGACTCTATTGTCCAATACAATAGACCCGTTCACAGCGCTTACAATGGAGCCTAAATTCAGGAGTACCAACGCCAACCACACAAAGGTGCGAAGTGTACCCACGCCGTGCTCCAACCCTTCTGTCACGCCGCACTCTTTGTCCAACAGCACGTTGCATTTTGGGACGAGTAGTTTTGTTTTTAACGTGGTTATGGACTCAGAGACCCAGCATGCAAGGTGTTGTTGGCTAAAACAAGGACTAACTAAAGGTGTCAGACAGACAGTGGGCTAAATAGAAAGGTGCCTCATACCATTAACTACCCCACTCCCACAGGACACGCCCTCTAGTGCCCGCAATGCACATACGCAAACACACATATTGGGATCCCGTAGTCACACTAATATCTCTCAAGAACCAGCTCCTTCTAAAACCAGAGACTGGTCGGTATGAAACCGAGAATCTAAACAGCCCCCCGTGGAACAGGGCCATACCCATGGTAGCTCGGCACCGTAGGAAAAGCAAATGACAGAACTGTGTATCCATTCATTGGCTTTCCACTTACAAAACATCGGAATTTGACACGTAAAACCATTGGATTGAAGAGGTGTGCAAGAATACTACAACTCCCACAATGCAGTTGGTTGTTAAACAAAAACCTAGGATTGCAAGCAAAACCTTCCCTTTTAACACAGAGTCTAATTATTAGTAGTTACTACAATTCTTCCTCTGTTCAGATTTTCTTACAGGTTTGACAGCTCCACTGTGAAAAGTGGGACTTTGTTTTAGTCCCACAAACATCTCACTATTTGAACCTGCCTGGAGGTACTGAAGATTAGATAAGAGGCCATCTTCTGTTAAAACGTTCACATCCACTTTTTATATTCATGTCTTGGTTTTGGAGTGAAAAAAGCCTTTTAAAATTTGTGAAGTGTGTTTAACTCGATTTTAATTACTGTGCACCTACCCTGAGCTCTTCTTGGGTACTCCCGCCAAGCAGCCACTCTGTCACACCCTACAAACAGCGGATCTTAGCGCTGTGTTGAGGGAAATATTCCACGGCCGCCATCGCTGCTGTCACGTTGGGACATGCCCACCCTTGAGGCCACGCCCACCCCAAGCCTATTTAAGCGCTGACTAATAGCGCAACATTAGGAAACTTTAGACCTCTGAGGCGGAAGCCGGAGGTGTTTTGCTCGATATTTTTAAAATTTGTGAAGTGTGTTTAACTCGATTTTAATTACTGTGCACCTACCCTGAGCTCTTCTTGGGTACTCCCGCCAAGCAGCCACTCTGTCACACCCTACAAACAGCGGATCTTAGCGCTGTGTTGAGGGAAATATTCCACGGCCGCCATCGCTGCTGTCACGCTGGGACACGCCCACCCGTGAGGCCACGCCCACCCTCCTCTCTACAAATGTGCTTTCCACGCAAGCGCAGCGGACGAGCGCAGCGGGAGCGCTGTTTGCACGCCTAAGGCAAGCCCGTCTGTGCCCGTCCGCGCCTGGCCCGTGCTTAGGGCCAGTCCCTCTGGCGAGTGGCCTGCTTCTGGTCGTACTTGCTGGACCAGATCCCAGCTCCTTCATTTAAAGCCTACAACTTGTCCGGCCACTTCGCGCTGCTGTCCCTGCCATCTGGAGGACGCCCCCTTCTACTGTCTACAATGTAATTTTACCCTCCCGCCATGGAGCCTACGCCCCTCTCCCTGCCTCAGCCTGCCCAAGCGCCTGATCCACCTTTTGACGCTGAAAGCAGGTCTGATTAACTGTCGTTCCCTTCCTCGTCATTCCAACGAGATCTGGGCGTCAATTGTATCGGACGCCTGGGATATTTTGTTTCTCACTGAGTCATGGCTCGGAGATACCTCTGACCCTGACATCCACCTAGCTACCCCGCCGGGTTATCTTTTAAAGGGTATCAATCGTGAAGGGGGCAAAATAGGAGGTGGTCTTGCCATTATCCTAAAATCCCATCTCAATTTGTCCATCACCAAACTGACGAATATCGGGATGATTGAAGCTATGTACTTCACTATTGCGGATACCGCGGCAGTAGTCCTGGCGGGTATTCTAGTCTACAACCCTCCTACCGCCTCGACTCTCTCTTTAACGGCATTAACCCACCTGATGGCTGATCTTTCCCTCAAGCACCAACATTTTATGGTGCTTGGAGATTTCAACCTCCACGTGGATAATTCTCTCTGCTCGAAAGCCACCTACTTGTTGGAAACGATGCAGAGTTTGAACCTGCCTCAATTAGTCAAGGGTCCAACACATACAGCTGGGCATACACTTGACCTTATCTTTGCCAATTTCTCGAATATTATAGTCCATCCTTCTCTCCCTCTTACCTGGTCAGATCACCATCTTGTCCCTTTTGACCTAGAGCTAAGTTCAAGACCCACACCTACTGTCCTTGGTAAAGAGCTGGGAAGAAAGTGGCATAAAGTTACCTGTACGACCTTAGATCCTTTATTTAACTATCAGCCGGACCCTTTGTCTAGTGACATTGATGAAAATGTGTTCAAACTTAATTCCGCGCTGCTCCTTGCCATTGATTCCATCGCCCCTCTCAAACCTATTACCTCCGCTAGAACACGCCCCTCTGCCCCTTGGTTCTCTCTGACCCTCCGTGAGGAAAAAAGCCGCTGCAAAATACTAGAACGCAAGTGGCGGCAGAATTATGACCCTGAATCCAAAGCAACTTACAAAACCGCTTTGAAAAAATTTCTTAAACAAAAAAAAGTTACCATGAGAGATTATTTCTCACTACAAATCTCTAACGCTAAGAACTCCTCCAAAACCCTTTTTAATATTGTCAAAGAATTTGTAAACCCTCCCGCCAGGGCCTCGCAGAACCCCTCTAGCCAGGCACTATGTGATGGACTGTCTGATTATTTTCTAGAGAAAATTGATAAAATTAGTACTTTGTTCCCTGCTGAGGAACCCTCCCCGGTCCCCCCTGTCATGGCCCCGGAATCTGCTTCTTTACAGTCTTTTAACGAGCTGTCTCTCGAGACCGCACTCAGGTTATTCACCCAGTGCAGATCTGGATCTCCTTCCGACCCTATCCCTGCCAAGGTCATGGGTGACCTGGCCCCTTCACTGGCTAGTCCCTTTCTTTCTATTTGGAATGCCTCCCTCCATCATGGCATATTTCCATCTGCTTGGAAGGAAGCTTTGTTGGTCCCCATTCTGAAAAAGCCTGATGCCGATCCTACAAAATTTAGCAATTATCGCCCCATCTCCCTCCTCCCCAAACCAGCAAAAATTCTGGAAAAGGCCGTGCAGCTGCAACTGACAGAATATCTAGAAAACAACTCTTTACTACACGACTCTCAATCCGGCTTTAGAGCGGGCTTCAGCACCGAGACTGCTCTCTTGGAAGTAGCTGAGACCATCCGTGAGTGTGTGGATAGGGGCGAGGAGGCCATGTTGGTCCTCCTCGACCTATCCGCTGCTTTTGATACGGTTTCACATAAAATCCTACTAAACCGTCTAAAGCAGGTTGGAATTGGTGGCTCTGCATAAGCCTGGGTTGAGTCATTCCTTACTGGCAGAACTCAGAAGGTGGCGCTCAGACCTTTTAAATCAGAGGGTAAACCCCTGCTGTGTGGTGTTCCGCAGGGCTCTGCCCTGAGCCCTCTGTTTTTTAATGTCTATCTCGCACCCTTGGCTACAGTGGTGGAGTCCTGTGGGGTCAGAGTGGTCTCTTACGCTGACGATACTCAGCTGATATTCTCTTTTAGAGACCACTCTGACTCCACCTTTGCCAACTTCCGCCAATGTTTGGACAACATCTGTGCCTGGATGACCATCAACCACCTTAGGCTTAATACTGATAAGACAGAGGTATTATTTTTTAACCAGAAAACTCCAATATCCCCCAGCCTGTGGTGGCCCACAGTGCTTAATCCCTCGCCCTCCCCTGTTCAATCAGCACGTAACCTTGGTTTTCAGTTTGATGATTCACTCTCTTGTAAAGCGCAAATTAACAAGGTCACCTCAGCTTGCTTCGCGAAACTTCGCATGATTAAAAAGATCTTTCCTTACCTCCCCTTAGACGCCCGTAGAACTATCACTCAGGCCCTCATCACATCTCATTTAGACTACGCCAACAGCTTATACGCCGGTGCCCCTCAATACTTGATCGATCGTCTTCAGATCGTGCAGAATGCGGCAGCTAGACTGATTGGAAATATCCCCTACCGTCAGTCGGTTGCTTTTTATTGCAAAGAGCTACACTGGCTCCCCATTGCAAGCCGCATTCAATTCAAGATTCTCACCCTCGCCTTTCGTGCTATCAACGGCCTTGGGCCAGGATACCTGAAAAAGCGAGTGGTAATATCTCAATCAGTCAGAACATTGAGATCTAATAATTTACGTCTCTTGATTGTACCACGCTTTCGACGATCCAGAATGGGCGGCAGAGGGTTTAGCGTGATGACTGCTAAACTATGGAACTGCCTCCCACTTGACCTCAGGTTCTGCCCGTCTGAATCCCTCTTCCGTAGTAAATTAAAAACGTGGCTGTTCTCCAGATCATGATTCTAGTCCTACTCCTCCTCTTTATTCTTGAGTTTCTGTTTTAGCGCCGGGACACCCCTCCTGGGGTAGCTGTGTGCTGTATAAGCTACTTAAATAAATAAATACAAAGGGTTAACGACTGACACATTTTCTTGGTCCGCTTATTACAGAGGGTATATTTTTCCAAATGTTTCCTGTCTGTAAACATGTTTCATGGGTCCCTTGCGTCATCAAAGGGGACTGGTCAATAACGTCAAACTCCAGTCAGTGCTTTAATTTATAATAAGAACAGTTCTTAAAGTAAAAAGGTAGATAAATAGAACCGTGAAGACTAAGGTAAACAGAAAATCTAGAAAATGCCAGCATCCCCAGGGATGTAGTTATTACCCAAAACGCCGCTGTTTCTCCTTCCTACTAGGCACCCAAGCTTTATACTATATGGGCCACTTGTCCAAAGTTATCCTTCAGGAAGCACCAGCAAATTTTCCTATCACAGATTTCCAAATGTGCAATAGGCCTACTCTATAGCCTGGTGCCAGGCATCATGAATGCAAAGGGTCCGAGTTACAAGGTCAGTACACTTGTGCAAGGTGTAGGTCAGTGTCCGTCAAATAGTATTGCTCTGCCACCCCAATCACCACATAGCCAGGGCAACTAGAATCATTCGATTCCACAGTCAAAAAAAATTCCGCATAATTATGAATTTGCCTTATTTGTCACATAATTCATCAACTCCTGCATAACCTGCAGATTTTTTAAAAACAGTTTTTAGCTAAAACAGATCAAAGTTACTAAAGACGTGGGTTTATGTGCAGTTGAAGCCCCTTTGCAAAGGTTAAGTAGTCATCTTTCAGTTGCCTTTTCCTCTATTTGGTTGTTAAACTAGTACTAATGATGTGAAATATTTGTCCAGACAGTATTATCATGTGTAAAAATGTCAAAATATTTAAGTAATAGTGTCAAAAAGAATTCCAGTTTATGCCTCATAAATTGGCTTTTCTTGCCGCATAATTTAATCAACCCGGCCGCATAATTTAGTATTCCTCGGCCTGATAATTCCAGTGGCCCTGCTACAGCCATGGTTGAGAGGGCAGTTTACAATCTCACTTACAGTGGTTATACAATCTGGTGTTCCTCTGGCATCGCGACCCACAACAACAGTTAAACACTGGAAACACCTCAGGTGCGCTAGCATGATTGCCAGGCTCACTCACTGGGGATAACATACAGGGCTGTCCAGAAACCATGTAGGGATAGGGAAGTAGCCCTCGGACCTCGTAATATTGAAAGTCTTTACTAGGCGCCACTGCTCAACGGGTAGCTCTCACAAAAGGGAACAAGACAGCATGTGAAATTGAGTGGCTAACAGCTAGAGCGGTCGGCCTCGAAGCTGTGGAACCGGGTTCGAGTTTCAGCAGGGACGCTCGAGGTTCTGGGCAAACTCTCTGTGCCCTATACAAATGAATGTGTCCGTCTGTCACGCGACTGGAGAGCTCATGTAAAGCGCTCCGATACTATCCGGTCGAGCTCGCGCTTTAAAAGTGAGGAGCTTGTTGTCCACCCACCTTTTGAGAGAAGTTTGTCCTCGGCTACCTAAAATAGTAATTGAAAACGGTCTGGAGTTTATCAGCCTAATGTTCTGGGAGCTGTAAACTCTGCTTACGAGCAGTGGGTAAAACCTTCGTTGCAATGGCTTTCAAAATGAAATTCCAAGATGGTGGACATGGTATGAGGCAGTGACGGCATGGTGTGCTGTCGGTAGGGGGCGTCAGGGTTGCGTAGACAGGATGGTTCTAGTTTCTGGCAGCACAGAGGTGGTGCTGTGGATCCCAGAGGATGAGGGTGATTGAATGAGACACCTCCTGCTATAATATTGTTATGGGATTTGGCTAATCCCTGGTGCGGTGACGGGAGAGATGGTTACCAGGCAGGGTGCAGGGAGGTTAGACGATGCAGTGGGTGGGATGAGAGCATTTTAAGTGAACACTAAGGGCTAGTCCGTGAGATTACCTCCAGCTAACTCCTGCCGCTGCCACCTCCAACCAAGATCACAGGGGATTACACAAGGGTTTATGGCGGGGGCGCTAAACCCAACCTGGAAGTATTGGGAAGAAACAAAATGGTGGAGCTTCTTATTCTGGGTTTGTGCAAACCAGCTAAATCACAGCCAAAACGTCCATAGGGCAAGGGGGCTGGGGGAATAACGGTACAAACTAAATACAATGACCATTAACTTGCAGTTCACCGCTTCAAAACGCACTCGGGTTAGTTTGCAGCCTTTGTTCAGTGCCCTCGTCTGTTAGTATGGCACTGTAGTATATCTTGTAGTAAATAAGTGTATAGATGACACTTATTAATATTAGGTAAAACATATTTATTGTGATAAAAATAAGAGAGTAAAGAAAATAGCGTGCAGCTCAATAAAGTACAAATGGAAGAATGAATCATAACATTATCTAACAGTAGAAATGGAATACATCCATTACATGTACAACAATCTATAATTAAATGGTTACTATTCTTTCACACTATTCATTAAAGACATATGCCATTACTACACATCCCCCTTCTTAATAAACCTAAAATATACAAGGATACAGAGAAACAATAAATAAAATAAAATACTATTAAAAACGAACAAAATCCTCAAACTTCTTTGGAGTAACAATTTGTCTCCCATGTCTCGTATGTTTAACACAACACTGTCTTCCATGTGTACTTCTTCCTGCACATTTGAATCTCCCATCGGTTGTTGATCACGAGAATCAAGATGTTGCAACTCATTCTCCCCGTGATTGTCAGCACCTTCTTCACTAACAGGAGACTCAACACACTCACTCAATTGTGTGCTGTGAAACTCCAAAGAACCTGGATTTTGTATCTGGAGTTCTCCAGACCCATCCCCATTCTCAAAATGAGGTAACACATCTAACCACCAATAATCTTTTTCCAAGACATGAGTACTTTTTTCCCTACAGTGGTATTCCCACCTAAAGCAATACGACTCATATGGTGAATAGTGCCATCATCCAGTTCAACTGTATTACTCATTACCTTGGTGATTACTCTGGGATCAGAGAATCTAGACTGCAATTTTCCAGCTTTCCTTGCTGATTTTACCCTAACATATTGCCCTACTTTGACATACCACTCTTTGGTACCATGCTTAACGTCAAAACACATCTTATTCTTACATTGGGACTTAATGATGGATTGTCTAACTGTTTCAGACTCCCAGTCACACTTCCTACTTCTACCAATCCACCCTGGATTGATCTTGCAGTGAGGAAATCTTCCCCGCATTAAGCAAAAAGGACTCTCACCTACTGTATCATGATCAGTAATCCTATTTGACCAAACCAATTTGCAAAGTTCATCATCCCAATTTCTGTAACTTTTTTTTGCTAATTGCAAAACACCTTTAAGAACTCTATTCACTCTCTCCACCACAGAATTCCCTCTGGGATGATATAGTGCTGTAAATCTCTGTTCAATACCGGTATTGATCATACATTTTTTCATCAAATCAGATTTAAACTGGACCCCATTACCCGTTAAAATGGAGGCTGGAAAACCTTCTCTCAAAAACACTTATCCAAAAAATTAATGACACTCTACCTTAGTCACCACTTCCACTTCAAGCCACCTGGAAAATAAGTCAACAAGGACTAAAATGTACGTAGAAACACCATCCTGCCAAACTACAGGGCCCATTATGTCAAAGCAATACTTTCCCATGGTAAACTAGGATAATCCAAAGATGACATTGGTGGGTGAAGTGTTTTCTGTGCTTTATCAGAACTTTCGCAATGGATGCACATACAAACATGTCTTTCAATATCCAAATAAATTTTAGGCCACCATTATAACATTTTATTATTCCTCTTTGTCCGAGATACTCCCGGGTGTCCTTCATGGCCTATGACAGGAATTCTTTCTCTCATGCCTGAAGGAGGTATAATTTTTCCAGCTCTACAAAGTCTACATCCACACTCAACTCGTCCCGGACCTCCCAAAAAGCACTTCATTTGGGATCAAGTTTGCTATCCTTATACCAACCATGAATGATTCTGTCTTTAACTGATTGTAAAATATCATCCTTTTTGTACTCCTCTTCCCACACACTTTTAGATAAACCGGGAGTGTCGCTGAACACAGCAGCTACACAAAAATCATTCCAAGGATCCGGTTCAATTTCCTTAAGATGTAATGAAAGTCTACTAAGAAAGTCAGCGATAACATTCTTTGCCCCAGGAAAATATTGCACCTCGTACACAAAATCCGGAATCTTCATAGACATTCTGGCAATTCTAACTGAGGCTCTGTAAAGACCTTCAGTAGTGAGCAATTTAGTCAATGGTTTGTGATCAGACCTCAATAGAAATTTCTTTCCCCATATGAATTTCCTGAAATGTTCCATGGCCCATACACACGCTAACGTCTCGCGCTCTAGAATATTTCTCTTCTGCTGGAGAAAGAGAGCGAGACGCAAACGCTATGACAACCTCATTGCCATCTTTAGTAGTTTGAGACAGAACACTTCCTAAACCTGTGCCACTGGCATCTGTTGTGACAATGGAATCAGCAAGCGGATCAAACCCCTGTATTGCAGGTGCATGTGCAATGGTTTTTTAATGCTCTCAAACGATTTCTGACACTTGTCACTCCACCCAAAAGGAACTTTATTTTTCATCAACAGACGCATCTCATATGTTTTCTGTGAAAAATTATTGACAAATTTCGAATAGAATTCTGCCAATCCTAAGAAGGATCTCAATTCGTCCTTTGACTTAGGAGAGGGAGCATTCAAAATGGCTTCCACTAATGAGCTTTTGGGCTTAATGCCACAACTTCCCATTTCATGGCCTAAATATGTAACAGACCTTTCAGAAAATTTGCAGGCAGGCAGGTAGGCCCCGCCTACCTGCCTGCCTGTTGTAAATACCTCTTGCCGCCCCCGCTCCGCGGGTGCGACTCGCGGCTTGAGGTGGGTCGGGACTTTGACCCTAGGAGATCCGAGGAGCCGTTCTTCCCCCTGGGGACTGCTTGCTGCTGTCTGCCCCTGTTTTCTTCCTGCCTACGGGGATTCGGCGGGTGCGGCGGCCGGGGACTGCGAGTACCAGCATTCCCTGACCACCCACAGCTGGTACTCTTCCCCTGCCGGCCCCGCCTACCTGCCTAATACATACACTCCCTGTTTCCGTCCCGCGGGACGCACGTGGGACGAAGCGCGGGGCTAAGCCCGGGCAAAGGGCGGGCCCTCTGTGGCCCTCAGAGGCACGAGGAGGCCGGGACGGGCTACCCCATTTGGCTGTTACGAACTTGGAGGTACTGTATTTGTTTATACCGATTCTGACATTTCATTGTTCTCATATCATGTCCATCTGGGAGGAGTTGAACGCCCTGTGTGGCACGAACTACGCCCAGAATGTATCTACTCCCCTTATAATGGACAGAGATACCGATGAGGCAAATGACATTGATATTCTGAACACTGACAAAATGTGCACTAGTCCTTCACCACAACCCTCCGATTTACCATTAATAATTTTCCCAACTGAGGCGATGAACAAAACACCTGACCCAGTCTCACCACCTCAATTGACCCTACTGGCACAGATTGAACTTTTGTTAACAACCGCACTATCACCTTTGATTACTAAAATCAATGAGCTGGGAGACAGGCTGACTAGTATTGAAAATAAATTATCCAGAAATCCTATCGCCGCTGAAACAACTGCTGCACCCATTCACTCTATTCTCCCCTGCAATAAAGAAAACTTCAAACCCACGATACCTATGGAAGCTCAAATCCCTGAACCCCTCATCTCTCCACCCAATCCAAGAGGCCGGAACACTATTTCTAACTCCGTATCTGCACCACATAGACTACCCAGGTTTGCACATGAGCGCAGGAATTGGATCAATTTACCTCCAGAAGCTGCCCCTTACGTGACTGTTCTTTCTGGGGTCCCTGCACCTATTAAGGGCAAATTTGAATCCCATCAGGATTTGTTAAATAAAACCATCTCCTGGCTAAAACAACACAGACCATTGCCACCTGTTTTAGATGGCGGAATTTTGAGGGTCAGGAGGGTGGGGTGGCTTGGTACATCGACCAAAGACATCCCTGGTGACCTTATTTTAATTAAATTCAAAGCTACGAATATTGTCCCCTATTTGCGATCCTCCCAAACCAAAGAGGGAGATGGTCCCATTCGCATATGGGACTTGCACGATTTTTATCCCGCTCCCCGACCTTACCCGTCCCTAAGGCAAGCGGCATGGAACTATAATTATTGGTAAAAGGGGATGCCATGAACTGTGTGCTACCAACAATTACCCTTTCCCCCATTTCTGATAGCTTTTTGTGACTAGAAATAGATACTGAATCCTGATGGAAATTAGTTTTAAAAATTGTGTAAACATGTACTGTGGTTTTATGGCGGATTAATTGCAATGTCTTTTAATATTTTGTATGTACACTTTTATGATTTCAATTTGAAGTCGAAATAAAGTTATTACTTGACTACTTTCCGCAATCAAACCATTGATCCTGAGAATGGACAAAACCTCTCTCAAAACTGCATTATGTTGAGCTTTGTCTTTGCCCATCCTCAAAATATCGTCTTGAAAAAATACGACCTCAGAAATGTGGCTAAACAGGTTTGACATCAGCCTCTGAAATACTGCAGCGGCTGATGCCAACCCAAACGGCATGCGTTTAAATCTGTAACATCCAAAAGGGGTACAGAAAGATGTAATATGCCTGCTGTTCTTGTCTAACATCACTTGATGGTACACAGCCGACAGATCCAAAGTAGAGAACCACTTAGCATTGCGCGTCAAAGAAAGCATTTCGTCAATTCTGGGGAGAGGAAATTGGTCAACCACGATGTTGCTGTTAAGGTACCTTAAATTCACACACAAACAAGCCTTCCCATTGGATTTAAGGGCTACGACCAATGGAGAAACCCATTTGGCTGCTTCAATAGGTTCAATGACTTTATTAGCCAACATTTTACCCAACTCCCCTTTGACCTCATCCCTGATAATAAAAGGAATATTCCTAGCTTTATGGATCTTGGGCACTGCTCCTTCCTTTAAGCGAATTTGATGGGTGAAACGCTTTCATTTCCCCATTCGACTTTCAAATACTTCTGGAAACTCCTGCATTACCCACTTCTTAGTGTCTTCCCTGTCACATGAGATCAAGACCTGTTCTTTACTGTTCGGGTTCAGGATGATATCCAATAACTTCTGGTCTTTCCATCCTAAAACCGATGGACCCTCCTTGGTTATATACAATTTCCCTACAGACTGTCTCTCCTTAAAGCAGAAAATGAAAGTCCTAAATCCCAACATTTCATTTTTTTCACAAGTGAAGCTTTCAGCAGCGACATCATTGGTTCTAACCATTCTCCAATTTTGTTAACAAATTGATTCTTCCAAACCTCTTGTGACACAATAGTAAAAGGGGAACCCGAATCTGCTGCTAATTGGACTGTGATTCCACCCAATGAGACTTGACACAAAGGTTTAGAAGATGAATCACCAGTGATGTTTAGTACAACCTTTTTCTTTTGTATTAAATTCACTTGAATGTCATTCTCACTTGAAGACGATGAACAACTATCATCACCATCTTGTACGCATGTAACCTTTCCCTTTGATTTTTTCTTATTCTTTCTATTGCTTACTCTCGAAAAATATCCCACCAAACCACATTCCATGCATTTTGCAGATTTAGCAGGGCAGCTTTCATACGTCGCAGCATGTAAATAACTGCCACACCTGTAACAAATAACGTTACTAAATTTCTTCTGTTCATTACCATCAGACTTTCTCCTTTCAGGAATATTTGCTTTCCTTTTATCATACTTGGCATTTTTATAATTTTTATAACCAACTTTCTTTTCCGCCACCTTCCCCACAATTTCCTCTCGACTCTTCTTGTCTTGAGAAAGAGTAACTTTGGCACATCGTTCTGACAGTTCAGCCTTCTTTTCCATGGCAATAATGTCCTTAAGACACTTATCACCTTCAACCCATAGTTTATCCTGTAAACTATTGTTTTAGTGTACATGACTACCTGGTCTCGAATGAGATCGCCATGCAACTGAGCAAAACTCACACTTACTCGCTAATTTCTTCAATGCTGATACATATTCCTCTATCGATTCATGTTTCTCCTGGTTTCTGTGGAAAAAAGAATGTCTAGTGACTGCAATACACACTGAAGGGGAAAAATGGTCATCGAGGTTTAACAACGCTGTCTTAAAACATCTAAATTCCCCCTCAGATCTTTTATGCGTATACAATTCATTAAAGATACGTAACCCTTCTGGACCTAAGGAATATAAAAGCATTCTTTTTTTTCTCTCAGGGGAAAATGCACCATTAACATCCTCTAAATTCGCTATATAATTAAGAAAATATGCTTTCCAATCCAACCAAGCAACAACAGGTTCTCCTGGAACCGACAGAAACTCCTTGGGAAAGTTGATTTGTAGATTTGGTACATTAGTATCCCCTGAGGCATTTGTTCTCGACGTGCTAGCTTCAACCAACATGTTCTTGAACAAAAGTTAGTTTATATGCGATTCCAAATTCTTGAATAAAAGTCAGCAATAGTTAGTGTCGAAGCACAGTTGAAAATAGTGAAACAAAAATGAAGAATTGATTTTGAAAAGTCTCAGAAATCGAAAACAGTGTTAGTTTTGCAACTCCGAGAATTGTGAAAAGAACTTCAAGAAATTGATGCTGCATGCATTACTCATCAAGAACACATCGTTATAAATCAATTAAATACCGTGAATCCACTGTGAGCGTAGAAGAGGCAAAAACGATTCATCGGAGGAATGTTGTCATGGAAACTGCCTTAAAACAAAATCGCTCAAAATGGCCGCTGTACGTGACCTTCTGCGTGATGACGTCGGGGAACTGACGTCACACGCGTTGCCAGTGCTGGAGAAGGATATAGCGTCACTCGCGTCCTCTTCGTGCCAAGACAATCATCAAGCGTGTCTTCATGCTGAGACAGAGAACGTTCCGATGCGGGATTCAAAGGTAATCACCATACACCCGTTCACCAACGTACTCCTGCATGCACCAACGTACTTGTCGACTATGCCAGAACACCATACAGCGCCAATGTTAAAGGCAGTAAACAACAGTCCAAGCCGCTCAAAAACATACACGGACGGAAACGTTGATATTACACAACTGCGGGTCTCCACTTCCACGAAGCTCGCGGCAGGGTAATTTCGACTAACTCCACTTCGCTTGGTACTCTGCAAACATAAAGTTCGGTACAAGTACTCACGGAGAGTGTTCATAGACACAATTGTCTTCCTCGTTGGTCTTCGTCGTCCACGTTGTGGATTACTTTACAACTTCATGACAAAAAATATATATTCTGCCCATCCTCGTCACCAAAAATTGTAGTATATCTTGTAGTAAATAAGTGTATAGATGACACTTATTAATATTAGGTAAAATATATTTATTGTGATAAGAGAGTAAAGAAAATAGCATGCAGCTCAATAAAGTACAAATGGAAGAATGAATCATAACATTCTCTAACAGTAGAAATGGAATACATCCCTTACATGTACAACATTCTATAATTACATGGTTACTATTCTTTCACACTATTCCTTAAAGACATATGCCATTACTACAGGCACCCTAGAGCTTTCTAACCCTCGTCGCAATTGTCTATGGTTCTGAGATTAAAGGAAGGGGTTGTGTATGGTTAATAGACAGTTGTTGAATGTCTAGTTTAGTTTGTGTTGGTTGATAAAATATGGCTAAATCCACATAAAGGTCTTCGTCATGTGTCTCTGATCATTATGTGTTACTTGTGTAAGATATTTCTTTCGGATTACTTTATTAAAAATAATTGCACGTTCAGCGGAGTCTGGCTGCCACACTCCTGTATTTCAAAACTAAACTAAAATCCTTAAAGTCTTTCCTCACTCTTCAGCCCCTTTCTACTGTTTAGTGAGTCAAATGTTATGCTTCTTTGCCTGCTCTCTGGTTTTGACCGAGAACCTTTTTAAGTCTTGCCTGCGTGGGCTGCGCATGCGCAGTCTCGTTGGTGAGATTTTATGTTTTTTGGTCAGCTTCAGTATCGAGCTTTAAGCCCCGCCCCTCTTTCACATTGGCTGGCATCATCGTTTATGCTAAACGGTGGCCAGCCATTGGGAAAGAGCATTCTGTGACGTAGGCTTTTCTCTTTTTAAGACGGCCCACTTGGACGGGCTCGTCTGACTTCCTTTTGGCGTAAAAGGTTTCTTATCTTTATGGGGCCATGTTGACCCCATAAAGATAAGAAACCTTTTACGCCAAAAGGAAGTCAGACACGCCCAACCAAGTGGGTCATCTCAAAAAGAGTAAAGTCTCTGTCACAGAATAGAAATGGTCTGGGTACTATGCGCCACCCGCTGTGGTGTTTAACAACACACGCGCCTCTGCCTGCTTTGGATTTTCTTGGCGCTTTACGCACTGGAGCACGCAAGGCCATTTCAGGCGCTGGCGATAATCTCGTTTGAACCTGCCACCTGTTCTCTCAGTCTGCCTGATCTGATGTCATTAGGAAGCCGCTCTTTCCATCATCGCGAGGCTGGCTTGCCTGCCGAGGTGTGCTTTGCATTCCGTCGCAGGCCGTAAGTCCTTTATTACGGTAATTGCTCATCGCGTAGGTGCTGTAAACAGTCTTCACCTGTCTCAGAGGCGGGCTTTATTTTAGCAGCAATTGTGCTGCCATCTGTGCCTTTCTGTGGCGCAGATGTTTGTGTGGCAGGCTGTGTGATGGCACGACAGGGCACGATTAGACTGATGTGCTGCAGTGTGTGAAAAAGCTCCGGGGCCCCGATGGCACGCCAGAGGTCGCATATACCGCTCTAATGTCAGACCTGAGCCCTTCATCCAGTCCGGTTTATGGTCTTTACGACATTCTATGACTCTTATCATAACTGTCAACTGACCCGACGTCAGAGGTGACGTCCACACATTCCTGTTTTTTCAGCCAATAATGGTAAGCATGCTGGTATTTGTAGGCACATGCTTATGTGAAAAGTGACTGACAGTTTCTAGCAGTCCAATTTCTTTTGGATGAAAAATTAAGACTGACTAAAATTCACTACCATGACACGGGCCCCTGCCTTGACAGGAAAAAACGTAACTGCAATTATGACAGAAAAGATAAAACTGTAAATAAGATAATGCAGAGAATTCTGCTGTTCTTAGAACTGCAGGAGCCCGGAATTACTACCAACTCAGTTCATTGCCAAATACATCCGCTTTGGACTTCGACGTCCACTAGATAGGGAGGGCAAATAGTGAACAAGTGCTCTAGGAGAGTGTGGGGTAAAGCGTCTAGTTCATCCAGCAAATGTTTCCCTCGCAATAAATACACTTTCCAAGCAATGTTCTTCTTGAAAAAGAGAGAAGGCATTATTTACATTATGGAAATATCAATCAATCATAGAGTTCTTGTAAAGCGCGAATTTTCACCCAGGGCGGTCTCCAGGCACTAGGTCCTTACGTCCTTGGTCGAAGAGCCATGATCTTGAGCTCTATAGAGGGTCATTTCAGGAGCTCCTGTGGCATAAATCACTATACTTGTGATTGCTCCTTTTTATTCTGTAAGTGTGCATATATCTCCCTGGACGTGCACACATTCACTGCAAGGATCGAACTGACAAGAGTTACTCTACCTACTGTAGCCACCGGGCGGCGCTAGATTACTGCAGGCACAGCCATAGGGTCCGGTGTCAACCTAGGTTTGGGGAATGAGTGCTCGTGGCTTTTGCAGTCCACCTGGGGAGGGGATCTGGCTGCCTGTGCACTGTCTCTGTCGGGAGGAGACAAGCAAAAAAATTAAGAGATCCAAGGGTATGGCAGGGCCCATGCATGGTCCTAACCCTGAAACTGTTAGGGACGTAAACTGTGCAACAAACGCCATATACAAATAGGATAAAGTCTCAAATTCCCCCAAAATTATTTCTTTAACATACAGAATCGTTTCAACTTAGTGCATCAAATCATATCACTCCACTCAGACATTTATTAAAGATGACCATTTTTAGCCACAAACTTAAAAATATTCCTGTCTGTGCATCCCCCTTCCTGGCAACAAATGAAATCATATTTATTTAACTGTATTTACCCGGTGGGTGATAATAGAGTTTATGAACACTGGGGTTCTCACGGCATGCTGTGGAATTGTAAAACAAGCAAATAATGGTGTTTCCTTTTTCAGTTGTTGCATGCTATCTCAGAAAGCCCCCACAATATTCTGAAAAGCCCTGCGTGAAATACCGACCTTGACTTAAAACTTCCCACTGTCGACTCTGCCCTATTCTTCAAATGACTCTCTTCACCCTTTCCATCCTCTGCTTGCCCCTTCTCTATGAGCACAGCCTACTCTAAGTCACATGCATGTTAGCCCTCATCCCTGTTATTGTCCCTCTGCGGATTGCCCACACCTTACTTCAAAGATTACGACCTTTTTAACACCTTCGCTGCTCATGACGGCTCCCGGACATCAGAGTCACAGTGGGAGTGTGGCTCATGACGGCCGGGAGCCGTCAGAACATTGCCACTCTGCCCACGCCTGTGCAAGCAAATTAATCAGTGGGCAGAGTTCTGACGGCTCCCCGCCATCATGAGCACATGCCCATCATGATTTATGACAGCCGGGAGCCGTCATGAGCACTGCGGCGCCACGCCCACCCTTAGTCCCGCCCGCACCGCGGCGAAATTAACACCACAGCGAAGGGGTTGAAACGTCATACCGGAGCACCCTAACAATATCTAATCACCTGTAGCTCGTTTATTAATATCACCAACCATTCATGAAATTCCCCTACCCCCCTCTCCACTAAATACCACACCTAAATTCCTACTGATATAATCTACCATATAGAAACTGGAGTAAAGGCATGGGATGGCTAAATCGAGCACACGACTAATCCCAATAACCAACGATAACTACAAAAACACTCTCCCTGGGACCTGGAGCAGTGTGCTGCCCAGGGTGAAGCACAACAATGCCTCGTCAGTGGTAGTAAGTGCTATATTTTTAGGGCTCCCAGTTTTATGGTATTTTTTTAATTACATTTCCGTCTGTATTTATCCATATTTATTTTTTGTCAACTTTATCTGTATTTATCCATATCTATAATGGGTTTTGTGAAAGAAATAAAGCTAAAACTGATATATTTCTACATTTATTTAACCAATAAATCTGCAGTCACTCTTGAATGCCTGTCAGGTTTCAGTGATATGAACACCTGCAGAAAATAAATCAATGCACTTATATGAAAATATGCACATTTCAGTATCTACTGCTGTTTAAGCCTCTTTACTAAAATTCCTTTCTTTTTTACCCTCCTTACCTATCAATCCACACAGTTATTGGCCTGGCAGTCATGGCAAAATGTATTTAGAATCACTCAAAAAGCACCTAATTTCCGTTTTTATCCACTTTTAAAAATAAATACAGACAAGAAAATAAATGTTTTTCTGTCTTTATCTGTAAGAATCAGTAAAAACAGAAAACAGGGAGCCTTATAAAAAATGCAATCACAATATAATGTATACCCCACACTAAAAATATAACACTCAACAGTCACAGTCAATTGTAGTCCATGCAGACTGCCTAATAATTCAATTTACTGCATGACTGTCTAACACTTCCATAAAACAACACTGCTAAGTGTCATACCCATCACCAGTAGTGTACTAGTCCACAGCAATAAGCCTCCCATGAGCTTCTGACCGGGCGTGGAATAACTGAAGAGATCTGTCACACACCGCTGACCAAAGGAGGATATTAATTTAGTCCACCACTGCAGGTCCCGTCTGGCTATATTCTACTACCACTTCTTGGTATTTCACAATGACCATCAGATTTGGGATGGTATCAACAAAGTCCAACACAGCAGATTTCTCCACCATTCTCCCTCTAATCTATGCCTGCTCAGGACCATAAACTTTAAACAAAATATCGCTGAATGGACAAGCCAGTGCAGTAACCAGCTAAGTGGACGAGGAACTTAACAAATACCATATAGTCACAGCAGAGCTGCTCAAAATTGCCAGCTTACAGAAAACCATAAACTGTGCGACTGTCTTTCACACTTCATCATCCTTCACACTGCTAAGCGCTGCGTCCCATAACAAAACAACCACACCATGGTGGTCCTCAAGAATAACATGGAAACACTTCCCACAAAGGAACAAAACAAAGACAGCATCCTTCCATCCACAAATCCTCCACGTTGCAGCAAGCTACCCACGTAGGCAAGCGTATCAGTGCCCCATATAGGGAAAATAAGTGCTATATAAATATTGCAATACAATACAACACCAGTAGTAAATTAAGAGGCAAGTCAGATGTCATGTTCACCCTGTCTGTTGCCTAGATTCTTACACAGAGCAAAGTTATACGCTGTGAAATCAAACTTAAGAGGTGCCTGAATAGCACACACCATGAACTCACATATTTCAAAGTGCTCTCAAACACAATAGGAATGCAATAGGTCTCGCATTCATTAAAGTTTGAGCGATCGGCATTGTAAATGACAATGCCTTTTATTTATGCGTTGAAAACCTGCAAGCTGTGCCTAAACAAGCACTTTGTACTTATAGTCCTTGCTTATGAGAAGCAAGACTGGCAGTCTCCTTTACTGCAAGCCTTGCTTTTCGTAAGAAAGGACTATACATACAAAGTGCGTGTTTATGCACCACTTGCAGGTTTTCAAAACAAATGCATAAAAGGCATTATCATTTTCAATGCCAATAGCTCCAACTCTCGCAAATGCGAGACCTATTGCATTGCAAATGCTTGTTTTATCTCTCCTGCTATGCGCCCAGAAACAAAATTCTACGTGCTTATCAGCCCAGGTTCCAGGAATTTTCATCTGGATGGGCAAAGGGTACGTTTAGGTCAGCCACTGTGTGCCCAATTTTTGTCAATTCTGGAGGTAGCCTACAAGTCCAAGATTACATCATATCTTTTTCTAAACAGGAATACAGTGCATATAGAGACTTATTTGAGAGTAAGAACTGATGTCTATACCCAACAGCCCAACAGGCCTGGCATCAAAAGATTCTCTAATGGCACTGTCAACAGTGTGAGGTCGGGCAGAAATGATTCAAAGCTTCTGTCTAAAAACTATCACTTTTAATAAGTACTTCTCAGTGCAGCGCTGTATTGTGACATATTAATGTCAAAGTTTCCATGTGTTAAAGAAATACACTTTTTTTAATTTTTGAAGAGACGGTATCATATTTTATGTGATGTTTGTTGTATGTTTTAAACAGCAAACAGTTTCAGGGCTCAGCTTGTGCATGGGCTCTAAGAGCCACGCCAGAGCCTTAGCTCGGATCTTAAGATCTCCATGTTAATTTGTTGGCTCGCCCACTTCTACTCCCAAAACACACCACCTAATTTCAGTTTTAAAGACTGTGAAAAAATATTACAATGTTCCGACGTTGAGACGGAGGAAGAAGACGCACAAAGGTACCTTCTCAATGGCCTTGCCTGCCCTGACTGGGTTGGCCTGGCCCAGCCGACCCCCCTGCTAGAACCGGGCCTGGTGCTTAGCAGGACAGAACCTCTCCCCAGTTTTAATGAGGCATGCCAATAAACTTCCCAAGAGTTGAAAATGCTCCTCTCCAAACAACACGATTGCTTCATAGGCCCCCACTGACAATCTCTCTTGAATACACCCTTCCCTCTCGGGTTCCCTTCCTTGATTCTCACCCGCTAGGCCTAGCCAGCATTTCCAACCTTCCCCACTGGCCTTGTCTTTGCCCATCATAATTCAATCCATGTATACATACATACATACATACATACATAAAATATCCAGGGTGCGGCAACCCGCACCAATCAGCACGTAACTACTGTGCTTCTCGGAGCTATCTGTATATTATGGTATACACCTGTTACAATGCATTTTTTACTCCGCACTACCATTACAACGCGACCATTACTCCGCATACCATTACAACGCATTGCGCTGGGGGGCGCTCTAGGATAGGTAATAAGTATAATTTACTATCCAACACCTTCCCTAGGGTCCACGGGGACTGGAGTTAGAATAGTAAATTATACTTACCACTATCCAGCGCCCCAAGGCGCTATGCGTTGTAACGGTATGCGGTGTAAAAGTCGCGTTGTAATGGTCTGCGGAGTAAAAGTATGCGTTGTAACGTCATACATCCGTATATTATGTAAACAACTCAATACAATAAATAAGCAACCATGACCAAGATAGCTACCTTCAAGGGGCACGCAAAACCTTGGCACATAGATCTGCCTATCTATGTAAATGCAATGCTCGTGACCTCGTCAGTGATGTGAGAAATGTAATTACAAAAGTCATGAATTATCTTAAATGTCATATTACACGTTAAATTACCAATAACACTGTCCATGTGGACGACTGTGAACTCAAAATGAATCAAGGGCTCTCGTTGGAAGGAATCAGAATTAACCATGAAATAGGTTTTCTTAAACCACAGCATTTTGTACAATAAAAGCACCCAAACATATATTTACATCTTCTCTTAGAACTGCTAGTTGAAGGGATATTACGTGTACAGTTGTAAATTCACCAGTTGTGGCTAATAACGATGGATTAAACCCAGATCTGTGACTGGGGTTGAATATTTTGCCATTGTGCAACATTCCGTCCATCATCTTGTGTGTTTTGCTAATAATTCAACCACAACTCACCATCAGTGCCCTGCTCGTGTCCTCACACGTGATGTCACATAGCACCTTACCACAACATTGTGACACCTCCCCTAAAGTCAACCCTTGTGCCCCTCCCCAGTGCGGGTAGAAATGACCCAGACCCTCTAGCTGTGCACTAGGGGCGAGATCGGGGCCTAGCCTTCAGCTAGGCCCATGCCCAGTGACAAAAATAGGTTTTTATGTGCATCACCCCCTCCCCACCCAACTGCAACTTGAAGGGACGACCTTCAAGGTGAATAAACAAAAAAGATTTCTAGTTCCACAGCAGTGTCACCTTTGCTGCACGTTGTGTTTTGTACCAAATCTTATTTGTTGGTACACGGATGGTTGTCTTTAGTGATGTAATTAATGACGTCTGTAGGAGGTGATATGTGATGTCACCACTGATGTTAGAGATAACACCACCTGTGAACACATGCACGGGAGGCAAGTTTTCATAACTGTAACTGGTACATTTCAGTGAATTTATAGTAAAATCGTCACCGCAACGGTCCTTGACCAGAAATTATTTACGTCAAATTATACTATTTTACGCTGATTTTTTTGAGCTTAAGTGCTTATCCGCAGCTCTCCTTTAACCACGACCTAGAGTGTTTTTTACATGTATGATATTCTGCAAGAAGTCACAGCCCACCCTAACCTGCTGCGCACGGCGTGATCTCTGAGGGCAGAGTCTGAGCCTGCCAATGCCGCCAGGAAATGACATCTGTTCTTTTACCTTTGCCATGCTTTGACAGAGCTGCAAACCGAGATTTACGAGTAAACCATGTTAAAGTAATGCGCAAATCCAAAAACATCTTTTCAGCTCTTGTCATAAGATTTGCATATTTATATTTGTGAAATAGCCATTTCATACATTTTAACAACAGGCATTTTCGATGCCTTGTGGGAGTAGGGTCTGCCCTTTCTACATTGGAACTCCACTCCTCTAAAATGTTATTTCCATTCTGCTAAATTTCTAAATCAAAGATGGCAAGGGAAAAATACATTGAAGCTTTTTTATCAACCAACTTTACCTCTGAAAAAAGATCAAATCTGACTGCTAATATGCGTGAATTTAATTATCAAGATATCTGTGCAATTTACCCTTTGAAATCCGCATAACTTTCAGTTACACAAATATCTCGAAAACTATTGAAGAGATTTGCAGTAGAACAATCTATTCTTAGTACGGTTATTAGTTCATGAAATGTTTCTTACAATAGTTTTCAGGATTAGTGGGTTCAGTGAAGAGCACAGATTGCACTGGGATCCAAAATGGAATATACACTTTTACGCACCTGTTGCCCCACTAACGTTTTCCATTCTGGATGGGCCCGCACAAAACCTGCCATATCAAAAGGTATCTAAATGTGCTGTCTGACAAATTCCATGCAAATATATCAAATAGCACCATAATTATAAGCAAAGCAAAAAGTACATGTTCAGGAGTAAATTAAACTTAACCATAACTGGAGACGCCATTGCAAGTGTTTTGTATGTGCAAATAATAGATGGAAGATGGAAGCCTTCAACAACTGAATATATATACCTGTATCTACTTTTCATAATACAGGCCAGTTGTGACATCTCTGGTCAAATGAAGTAAAAAGGAAAATGTTATTCACCCTGTCAACATCTGCTCATAGCATGTAGTGCAGTAGATTCACTCAATTTGCATACTCCTGCCATCCAGTGTCGGGCTCGGACATTTCAAGTTGTTTTTCTGAAGCTTCGAGTCCCTGGATGTTGTGATTTCTCCCTTTGGTCCACAATGAGTTTGGGCACAGACTCGGCATTACATTGTTTCTTGCTCAGCACGTGAAAGGTGAGAGTACAGTGTAGAGTGAGGATAAGTGTATGTGCCCTGTGAATTATTTGATAATTAATGTGTACTCAGTAGTTAAAAAAAAAAGTAAAAATATGCCATCATTGCCGGATTCAAGGGTGGGGAGGGGCAGGTGATATGAATCTATAGCACTGCAGGCTACGAACAGATGCTTACAGAACAACTCTTTCTGTTTGTGAAACACATGATTTGCAATGAGAGTAGAGCAGTTTCCTCCCAGTGGTGGCTCGTGGGTAGATGCAGATCTTTGAAACAAAGTCCATAATACAGCTTGTCCAAACATAGCTTGTTGACAAGCTAGTATGTCCACACATGTGGTGGAACTCCAGAGTCGGGGCTTACACCAGAGGGGTCCCCTGGGGCGCAGATGAGGAGCACAATGCTGGATGGGGATGAAACTTCACTTCCTGGCCCTCATTGCAACTGAACTAGGCGATGCCCCCTGGAAAGGGCATGGGGGTCTGGCTGCAGTGAGGCGACGACTGGTGGAGGGAGTCTTTTATGCTTTGTGGTGGGGGCCCTCACCTTTCTCATTTCTCCTGTGAGGCACTGAGTTGGATGGAATAGTATCGAGCCTGGAGCGTTTGGAGCCAGTGTGGGCTTCCCCTTTACACATACTCTAGTGGGGCCTGCTAGACCAGGGTTCTCTCACCACCTGGCTTGGAGGGCCTCCCCTCTGAGCTCCCTCCCTTCCACATCAGTCTTCTTTGCCTGCCAACTATTGACAACTGGGGAGGGCTGGGCTTGAGTTGGGGATCTGAACCCCTGCAGTACAGCGACACCCTTCATAGGTGTATGCTGGATCTCTCCTCATGGCCTCCTGGCATCTGACGCACCAGGGGAGAGGACCACTCACATCCTGGCTGCTTGTGCTGCAGTGGAGGAGGCAAGCGGGCCCGGTACCTGTTGCAGTAATGTTACTCAGCCCGAGTTAATCATGGGGGAAAGACAGAGCCACCTACCCCCATCCATCTCAGACACACATCGAGCAGTTTACTACCACGGCTGGAGTGACCGTGAGGGATGCCCTGGATAAAACAGCCCCAACTGACAGAAATTTGGACAAAAATCTACATACCATTAAGGCCTCACAGGAAGCAGTCGGAAAAAAAGATCGGAGAGGTGCGGGTAGATGTGGTACTTCTTCACCAGGATCTAAGTAATGCTACCAGCCGCATCATGGAAGTGGAAGAAAGCCCCTCTACGGTTGAAGGTGAAGTCACTGATCTTAAAAACAAGGTTGCTTGCCTCCTCCCTCGTACAAACGAGCTCCAGTACCCAAGACGCAGAAAATGGCTAAAAAAAAACAATAAGCATTTTGTAGGTTTTCCCGCAGACTCAGAACATAATCGTCCAGCTGAATTCTTGGAGGAATGGCTCAAGTCATGGATGTCAGCCGATAAACTGTTGTCTTGGTTCTCATTGGAAAGCGCCCACAGAGCTCTGGCTCCGAAGCCCCCTCATGGAGCCTTGCGCCGGCCTCTGATTGCACGATTTTTCAACTTTAAGGACAGAGACGCTATTCTGCGTGAGGCTCAAGCACTAGCGGATATCCATTATCAGAATTCAAAAATCCGAATCTTTCCTGACTACACACGAGAGGTCCAGACCAAGTGCAAGTCTTGTGAGTCTGTCAAGCAGAAGCTCCGGACTCTACTTCTGTTCAATGTGCTTTGGTTCCCGGCACGCCTCAAAGACATTTATGCAGATAAGACTTACTTGTTCAAAACTCCTGAATCAGCATGGGAATGGCTGACGGAAGAGAGACAACTGCACCGTACAACCTACTCTCCCCCCACCACCGACTAGCCAGGCGTCCAGGGTTGGTGCAGAGATGACTGGGCGCCGGAAGCGTGATCATACCAGGCCTCGTCGCAGGAGGCGCAAAGAGCAGACTGCTTCTCTTTTGCCAGGTTCTGGTTCCTCAGCACCACCACCGCAATCCAATCCTCCCTTGACGATCTTCACGCGTCATCCTGCAATAAAGAGCGATTGAGCCCAATACCCTCTCCCATTCAAGGGAGCCACGAGCAGGGCCGTGTGTTCCCGGGTCTGCCCTGATTTGGGCGGGACCCTACAACATAGCACCTGACAGCTGGTGCAGTGGCAGATGTTGAACTAATCTAATCAGTTAGGAAGCATGGGGTGAGGGGAGTTAGGGGGAGCTGGAGTTCTTAAGTGTTCTTTTAGTGCCGAGACGCCCACGGGCATGCGTTGCGCTTTATAAATCTTAAAAATAAATAAATAAACATAATGTTTTATGGTTTTGTGTTTTTGCATGTCTTCTTGGTTTCTTTCCTCTCCAGGTTGTCACGGCGTCCCATCATAATCCAGTCACTTAAGCCAATTGCTAATCTAACCATGCAAACACCATGTTCTGCGCTTATTCCTTCTCACATGGTAAGAGCGCCCCTAACTAGCACGCAACTTCTATTCACGGTCCTACCATGCCCCTTAAAGTGTATTGTCTTCAAACATAAACGGTCTTTTGGACCGGATTCAATGATCAGCTGTGCTGCACAACAATGGTTCGACAGAGTCTATCGTTCATATTATGTGTTGGGATCTCGGGGTGGTGGTCTTGTGGTGTTGCTCCTTCCCGATGGTGGTGGCCAGTTCCTTGATGGATCCCCAGGGTTGGTATCTGGCACTTGCGGGCACGACCAACGGTAGCCCTTTCAATATCCTCTACCTCTACCCCCCACTGCAGCTTTGGACCCCTTCCTAGCCACACTTCTTAAGGTCATTGCACGATTGCCCCCAGATCCCACTATTATAGGCAGGGGACTTTAATGCAGTCTAGGTCCAGGGCTTTATTCTACTGGTCCGCCTTCAGATGTCCACCGACAAACAGCTTACTCCTTTGACAAGTGGGTGACCATTCTGGGTTTCCGTGATGTGTGGCGCATGTGGAATCCTAGACAGAGGCAATACACACATACATCAGCAGCACGCCACACTCATGCACCCATTGATATGCTTTTGACGCCGGCTACAGATGTCTTATCAGTTTCACAGGTTCAGATACTCTCTCGGGAAATCTCCAATCATGCCCCTGCACTTCTGTGCATCGGAACACGGGATCCCTCTAGACGGCCTGTCGGGCGATTTAATGTGTGGCATCTTCAAGACACAACAAATACTCAGGATGTGAGGAGCGAAACACTAGCATAATTCCAAAAAAACTAAGAGTCGGTCCAATTAATGGGTGCACCCATCATCCCTCTTCTGTGCCGACTACCGGCCTATTTCCCTTATTAATGGAGAGGTTAAAATCTTGCTACCGTGTTGGCCAATTGCTTATAACACGTTCTCCGGTCTCTAATCCATCCAGACCAATGTGGCTTCATGACGGCTAGGAGTATGCTTGAGGTGATGTCGCGTGGCAATGGCTCATCATCATAGGCTTTCATCTCCACTGGCCTACTTTCTGATACATTTTGAGCAGGCCAGTGGATTGTGACCAGTGCTGTAAATGGGCCGGTACGGAGTACCGGCACTTCTCTACTACCGAGGAGAGTACCGGTACTCATGAAAAGGTAGGCTCATTGGCTGTGCTGGTGAGCAGGAGTGGAACGTTCTCTGGCAGCCAAGGCACCGTTTCTGTAGCCCCGAATTGAGCTCCAGCTCAGCTATTCAGCAGGGCTCATTTGTCTGTGTGCTCATCATCACGCTGTGTTTGACACAGCAAGGTCCGTTCAGGCCCTGTGCTGTCAATCACATGCACACTATCCTGTGCATTTGTGACAACACAGGAATCATGGCAGTCCCCTGGCAGTGGCAATCATGCTACGGCCAGTCCGGCCATGGGGGCAATTAAAAAAGCCATGGTAGTAGAAGAGTGTAACATGGCTTTAATTGTACCTGAGTATTTTGTGTGTCTGCTATGTTTGTGTGTTTGCCTGCATTTGTAGGCCTGTTTTTGTAAGAAAAAAAGTGAGAGAAAGAGAGAGAGAACTAGGACACTCTCAGGAGGTATTTTAAAGAAAATGGGCGGCACTCTGTGTGCACATTTCTGTTCGGCGACAGTGATTCATAAATAACGTAAAAGGGAGGGTTGGTGGGTGGGTGAGTGAGTGGATGGATGAGTAAGCAAGGGTGGATGTATAGATGGATGGATGGATGAATACAATAGATGGATGGATGAGTGAAAGCATGATGGATGGATGAAAGAGGGTAGATGATAGGATAAAAGGGCATGATTTCATGGATGAATGAAGGGTAGGGAGGATGGATGAAAGGGTGGATGATGGATGAGTGAAAGGAGGGATTTAGTGAAAGGGTGGAAGGAATAAAGGAATGAAAAGGTTGATGGATGGATGAGCGAAAGGATTGGTGGATGAGAGAAAGGGTGGATAAAGAGATGGATGAGGGAAAGGATGAATGGATAGGTTTGGAAATGGATGGATAGGTTTAGATATGAAGGGTGGACAGACGAAATGGTGAAAAACTGAATGATGGATGAAAGACTGAATAGATGACAGAATGTAAAGGTGAAATGGTGGACATCATCAGGTAAATGATAGGATGAAAGGATGAATGGATAGATCAATGGAAGAGACAAGAGATATCTTCTGGGGAGGGTCATGATATTTGCTTCATTTGTGTGAGAAGTTGGCCTGATGTATGATGTTCACTATTCATGTTCACTATTCTTGTGAGCACCTTGTATCAGTCCAAACAACCCTTATGGTGGTAGTTGTAAGTCAACCTTATAGACAAGCTATCCTAGGGGTAGCATAGGCCTAAGCAGTCTTAGGCTTAACTCAAGAGGGCATGTGAAGCCAGCTGTGTTGTGATGTATTCCTATAGGTTCTGTATAGATCCTCCTATTCCTGACCCTATTCTGGTTAACAAATTAACTAGCAGCCATCCCATGATGCAGAAACCGTTACCTGATTAAGCCAGACCACGGCACAGGAGCGCGTTATCTGATTAGGTCATAACGCTTGCCATCTAATTAGGCAAGCAATATTCCTCCAGCCCCTGATAAGGCATACGGAGTTCTCAAAACAAATCAAACCTATGACAACCTGGGAAAATCCCTGCGGCCATTGTTTTGATTTCTCAAAGAACTTCAGTAAAAGAATATGCTAACGACCAGCTCGTATGACATCCTTATTGACGTATCTATGTCCATCCTTACGTCAATCTCGGCACCTTACAGGTATAAATATTACCGACATTGCCTTAAGCAAACACACGCGGTGGTGACGAGATCGGAGCAGCGAGACTTGCCGAAGCCCAGCAGAGAGCGAAGCCCACTGGCGCTGCCCCGCCTTCCTGACGCGCTGAGAACGAGACGCTGCCTTTCTCCTGCCGAGAAATCCAGCTCCGGCGCTTCCGAGCAGCCCTTGCAGGCAGCTTGGAATATCGAGACCACAGACGAGAGATACCATCCCTCAACCATCCTAGATCTCAGGTACAGAACTGAATAACCCCTTGCAGAGAATTCTTGAGACAGTCACTTGGCAAAACAAACTTAACTCAAACTGCTACTTTCTACTCCAGCCCACGTATTAGGCTTAGGTCAGGTACACCGGGGTAGGCGTGGTTAGAAGCACCAGTTGAGTACGATTAGTCAAATGTATATGTGTATGTATATATTCTATCCATTTTAAATAGCATATGGCTTAGAAACCATATCAATGCTTTTACAGTATTATTTCATAATTCTGCTTTTATTGTATGCACTTTACTTAACCATAAGTATTGCAATAATATCGATTCATTTCTCTTGTACGAGAAAAGAGACTGATCAATAAATAACATCTTTTATTGAACACGCCCGTCTCTTCCTTTTCTCTACAATCTGGTGAAACTAAGAATGCACGTACTGACTGAGTAAAATAAGTTGTCTTTTGTTTTCACACGACTCTAGAGATACACTCTTGATTAGGGGAGAGTAAAGTTGTCATGTTCTATGGTTGTCAGAAACTAAATCCCTTCTTGTCTATCCAGGGAGGTTCAACTCCTCCTTGCCTATTCGAGAAAGTTTCTAGTGAACTCTGAGCTAGCTGGCAAACCCAAAACTTTAAGTCTAATATCGACAGTAGAAGACCTAGTTAACGTCTGGTCTAGGCCTATACTATTGGAGGTATTATTCCAATGCGCAGAGCCTATTGGGATAATAGGAACTACACTACATGGCGCCCAACGTTTGGAAAGGCGATAAAACTAACGCAAGACTTTAGAGTAACTCAGTCGTGCTCTTTCACTCAGACCCTTTTTTTCCCATAATACTCCAAAGACGTCTGGAGTGGGTGAGAGGTAAAATCCGCCAAACCTCGCAGGAGGGAACTCCTATGTAAGGTTCTTGGTTCAATCAACGTTGAAGGATACACTGTTCCAAAATATTGTGCATCTAATCTTTGTTTCCATAAGGAACCTGATCTGCAAACAAACAGAATAACCTTCCTGACAGTAAAATGTCAGAAAGTGATGATGAAAGAGAGAGAGTTAGATTAGCAGCTGAACTAGTAGAAGCTGATAATACTATGCAAGAAGCAGACCCGGATACAAAACTCATCCCGGTCAACATAAGAAGATCTATAACGTTAAAACTTATAGAGAATGGACTGACAC
The DNA here is from genome assembly GCF_964261635.1 of Lissotriton helveticus. Taxonomy (NCBI): domain Eukaryota; kingdom Metazoa; phylum Chordata; class Amphibia; order Caudata; family Salamandridae; genus Lissotriton; species Lissotriton helveticus. Next base: position 1,458,829,357 of record NC_136057.1, read on the forward strand.
CAAGAGGTGGTACAGTCATATTCGTAATTGAGGCACACGAATATCGGCAGACAGAGGTATTCTATTCATGGATAAACTTTCCAGCAGCAAATGCTGTAACAAAGGACTTCCACTATTATAAAATAGAGGAACCTCCTAATGAGTACACTCCTTTCGAGGAAGTGGAAGTACCACTCAAATTCCAAGAGCACCTGCTCTTGTTTAATGGCGCCCTAAAACATAATAATCACATCACCAGGCTCGGTCCACTAGGTAGACCAGGAGCAACGTGGCCGGTCCTAGCCGGATACACACCACATCCAGACATCGAAAGAATGTCTGCAGCAGATCTTTTAGTACAACTAAAACAATTAATTAAAATATATAGACAATTAGTCCAATATGTAATGCGGACTTCAACTGTCCAACCAGTAATTAAAATTCCACAGCTGACCCCTCATCAGGGGAACACAAATAAAATTACACCACAGAACATACAGTCCTGCCTAGGTAAAGTACCAGCTAAACGGGAACAAATACCATTCTGGTTAGCACAAAAAATCACCCAAATAGAGGCGGTATTTCCAGATACCACCCCGGTAGAAAAACACAGGATTCTGACTATCTGTCTTCCAATGGAAATCGCACCACACGTGGAGGACTGTGACACTTGGGGTACAGTCTTTGCTTCCATTTACACAAAAACACATGGAGTTCCATCCATGTCAGTAATACCAGATGTGCTAAAACAAATTCAAGACGAATACGGTCCAGAACCCGCTTTAACTCTCGGTATGAAATTACTAAAAGACTTCAAGCAGGTCTCGGCAATATTACTAGCCAACATAAAAGGAGAAGCAGCGAATGTGGCGATCCGCCAGAGGTTAAAAGAGACAGATATAGCAGACCAACCAGCTGAAATTGCCAGAATTATAGAAAAATCCTATGAAGAACTAGGTAGAGATAGTTTGGGTGGAATACCAGTGAAGCCCCAACTAATTGAAAGTCCTGAAAAAATATTTATTAAAAATAATCTAAACAGTCAAAAGAAGAACTGGGATGGAAACAAACAATCCAATCCAAAAGAAAAGAGATTCCAGTCCAGAGGAAGGTCTCCTCGGCGGAGAGAAAGATCTCCGGACCAAGGACCCAAGTCTCCCCAAAGGGAGCCCTCTGTGAAAAGATACAACCTTAGAAATAGGGATAACATAAAGAAACCTGATAGATATCAAGATTTTGATACACGTCCCTCTCAATCTTTTCAGACTTCCTCGCAGAAATCGGAAAGAAGAGGACGATCGGAACCCAGGGAAGGGCACGTCAAGTCCAAAGACAAGGAACCTGCTCATCCAAATAAAAAATTACAGTTTCCAAAGAAGAAGGTAGCCAGTATTAAAGTATTCAACAATGCCGAGAATACTGAGGACACAGCTGAAAAACGGAGAGTGGGCTCAGACAATGCTAGACAGCGCAGCAGAAGTGAGCATAGCACGCAAAGTCCTTATGAATCATCTGGAGACAGTGGACACGAATGAATACATTCAAGTGGAAACTGCAGACACCAGAGTTAGCAAACCTCACAAAATATATGAAATAACTTTACGTATAGAAGGGGATAAGACTAGAAAAATAAGGGGCCTTTTTTGGGATAATCTCTCCAAGGGCTATGACATCCTTCTAGCTGAAAAATATTGGCCACCAGAGTTTGTCAGGGAGTGCCCACATGGCGAAGAAATAATTATGCCTGCCTTCTCAAATCATATTCCAATTCATAAAAAATATACACTTGCAAGAAAGTGGGCAGTAGCCCAAGCTCCTGCTTTATATAAAAATCATGTGGGATGGGATGAGGAATCTCCTCCACACAAAATCCAGTTAAAATCACAACCTACTGCACAAAGGCAGTATCCAATCAAGCAAGAAGCTAAAAAACAGGTAAAAGAAATTCTAGATCAACTAGAATACCAGGGGGTGATTGAAACTTGCACCTCACAAATGAACAACCCTTTGTTTCCTGTCTCCAAACCAGACAATTCATATCGTCTAGTTTTGGATTACAGACACCTTAACTCATGTTGCAAAACTTTTGCAGTACAAAACTCGCATAGTGCTGCACTAATGAATAACATAGTGCGCAAAAAATATAAAACAACATTAGACATCTCTAATGGATTCTTTTGTCAAAATATAGCAGCAGAGAGCAGATACTTGTCAGCATTCTCAATAAATGGCGCTCAAAAAGAATTCTGTCGGTTACCCCAGGGGTACAAGAACAGCCCAGGATTATTCTCAGCGAGAGTAACAGAGTTACTACAAACATATGATGACGAAGCATTATCTTATGTCGATGACATATACCTAACAGATGATGACTTGGATACTCACTTGAAGAGAGTGAACACCATAATACTTGGGTTCGCAGCAGAGGGTTACAAATTCAACTTTAAAAAATCTAGAATTGCCCATCTAACAGTCCTGTTCTTAGGATATGAATTATCAAGTGAAGGCAAAAGCCTGGCTGACAATTTCCTAGAGAAATGTGCCGTACTCCAAGCACCTAGAACACTTAAAAACCTACAGTCAATTCTAGGCTTCCTAAATTTCGGAAGAACATACATTGCAAATTACGCAGAAAGGGTCAAACCCCTTTATGATCTAATAAAACCAGATTTTAAAAAACCAATTGGACTCAAATACACACAGAAATTCCGAGATCCTTACAAACAGATATGTTAATTAAAACAAAATTAGAAACACGTGATAACACACGCAACCTTGTGATTCGAGTCATCCCAGGAAGATGCGGATTCACATACCTGACCTCTAACGAGGGAGAAAAGGTACCAATTGCATTCAAATCACACTTGTACACTAAAGCTGAAATGAAATTTAGCCCAACGGAAAAAATTCTTACTGCAACACAGACAGCTATAGCAAAAGAACGAGCCCTGTCACAAGGTAAACGAATAATAATCGTTACACCGATACCAGCCCTAGAGGCTGTAACAAAAGCAAGCATACCGAATGCTAAAGCGCTCCATCCGAGATGGATACAATGGGCTAATTCTCTTGCTGCAACAGACGTGGCATACGAATTTGATCCTAACTTAAAAACACAAGAGTTTCTCCAATACGAATTCGAATGTCCGCCGCCGACCGAAATTCTGCCTCTAGAACATTACGGCTGTATAATATATACAGACGGATCAGCACAACCCGCAGTAGGGGGTAAACAAGCTTACAGTGCTGCGTGTGCGATTGTAAAAGGTCGCTGGCACGATGGGAAATTCAAACCAGCGGTCACTAAAACACAATCTCTAGGAGATTGTACAGCTCAGCGAGCAGAACTACTGGCATTCAAGATGGCGCTTGAAAATACCGATCGGGAATTCCCCACACTCATAGTGTGTGATTCGTATTATTGCGTTCAGTCTTACAATGAATACTTACAGATCTGGCTTCAGAATGGTTTTAAGGATGCAAAAGGAGGCACAATCAAGCATAAAATGCTTTGGAACAAGTAGTTCTTTTACAAAAGGAACTACCAAAGACTCACGTGATACATACACTGAGTCATCAACGTGATGGCGTTCACGTTGCAGGGAATTCATTGGCTGATGAGGCCGCAAAGGCAGCTGTGCAAACGGCTTCCGTAGCTGCCATCACCCGGTCAAAAACAAAAATAGACAGCGATATATTACAAGCTGTCAGCGCTACAGTAAAAGATGCGATAGAAACACTCCCGAAAGGCTTTACAGTAAAGTACTCATACATAACTGATGCGAATAATGTTCCATTTGCTCGAATCCCTGGAGTGGGGGATAGAGTAATTCCAAACATGGAACATAGGTTAGGACTCATCATAGCGGCACACGAAGGACTTGCTTCTGTACATGCTGGCGTCTCAGCCACAGTATCGTTATTAAAACAGAGATACTGGTGGCCACAAATGAGAAGACAAACCAGGAACTATGTTCTAGAATGTGAAATATGTCAAAAAATGAAAGTATCAACAGTGAGACGACCAGCACAGACGCCCCTTCTAATCTCGGATAAACCATTAGCCTGTGTTTACCTGGACCACTGTGGTCCCTTACAAAGGGATGATAACTATAAATATATCTTGGTCGCAGTGGATTCATGCACGAGATTCATATGGATGTGGCCCCAGCGATCGGCTGACGGCAGAACTGTTATAAAAGATTTGCGAGTCTTTATCGGCACATACGCAATTGGCATGCTGCATTCTGACCAGGGTCCTGCTTTTAGCTCTAGAGCTTATAAGGAGGCCATGACCAGCATGGGCATTGCATTGCGGTATTCTTGTCCATTTCATCCCGAGGGAAACGGAATTGTTGAAAGAAAAAACCGTGACATAAAGCAATCTATAACAGCAAAGGTATTAGGTTCGGGAGCTGGGTGGGTCAAACATCTAATAAGTGTCCAACGTAGTCTAAACAACCTGCCAAGAAATTCTCTGAAGGGATTCAGTCCGTACGAATTATTGTTTGGGACTAGGATGTTAGTCTTAGATCTTGACAGTCAGACTTCAGTGGTGAAAGAAAAAAGCTTTGATATCAAAGATCGTTTGGCTATTTTGCAGGACTTAAACGAAACAAGAAAAGACCTGAGCAACATAAAGTTGAAACAACAGCCAACAACCACTGAAGAAACACCGCCTGTCCCAGCAAGACCTGTCTGGATTCCAAAAATCGGGGATCTAGTCAGAGAAAAGATTGCGGTAAAGAAGGAATTTGGGCCTTCTTACAGAAAAGCAGTTCCTGTCTTGTCCATCAACGGGACAAGATCAGTTGCACTACCGCCGCTTGCTGGTAAAAAGGAGAACCGAGTTGTATCCATCGACCTGGTAAAACCACAATCATGTGGCCGATAACAAACAGTAGGCCAAGTGGACTCGCGATAAGTAGTAGAACACCGAGGTTTGCTACAAATACAGAGGTGCTAAATAAAAGGCTAATCACATTCGAAACGCCTACAGAACAACAACAAGGACTATGCAACAATGCAATGGAACTCACACCTCTGAAAACCCAAATAAAAACGTTTAGTAGAGACACACCAACCTACAATGAAGTAACAAATGAATATGCAAGAAACAGTAATCCTGAAACAATTGGAACAATTGATAGAACAGCATCCGGCTACTTCATAAACTTCAATGATTCCTCTGAAGACCTCAGTGAATCAAAGACACAGCCATCAACAAAAACCCTTAAAGACAAAGCTAAGGAACTTTTGAAACAACTGAAAGAAACCTATCTGATTTCTCCATGGATTGAATTTTGGGTGTCCTTTGGTGTATTTATCCTCATAGTTTGGCTCATCATGGTACTATGCTTGGGACGCTTCATTGAGGGAAAATATGCAAAAATGGACACAGCAAGCCAGAAAATCAACTTGATCCTCAAACCACACACGTCTTCACACGTCGAGAAAAGAGAACTTTCTTCAGTCAACTTCACAGCCAATCCAATACCGGGTGGGGTAGCATGGGACAATACTGACTATGAAATTTATGGTCCGGTTGAAATCCTCAAATATCCACACCAAATCAAGATCTCGTTGAGTGACTTTGTAAAACCAAACTCATTTGCTGATGATTGGGACTTTGAAAGTATTAATGACATGATGTCTGACCTAGTGATGTCTGCTAAATTTACCAAACATGATTATTTGCAGGGTTCGTCTAATTATGATAGTATGTACTGCTACAACCACTATGGTAACCATTTTCTACATAAATCTGCACAACCTAGAAATATTTTAAATTATAATCAATGGGAACATTGTGCAACTCCTCCAAAAGGAAGCTCAAGAACCGTTTATGACAAATATTCATATTTTTCAGGGTTCAATACAAGTAAAGCTGAAACATTTTATTTTAAATTGTCAAATAAGACAGGAACAAAAACCATGCTTACAAACACAAAATTGATATATTCCGACTCATTTTTTGAACAAATGAATACATTTGGTTTTGATTATTGGGACAAAAATGTGGAAGTTAAAAGTGTTTGGGGTACAAGAGAATGGCAAGTTCAGGGTATAGAATCATTGTTTAGAGCCTGCATGATCCCAGAACAAATTATATTCTTGAATGACACTATTCAACAAACTACCTGTCTTGGATTAGCCAAAATCAAAGACTTAAATAAACCGTCTATTCCAAAACCAACAATGAACAGCAATAACTCTGCAGATGAAGAGATAGACGTAAACTATGTATTAAACCAAAACAGAACAAATCCTGAATGGAAACAATGGTTAATCCGGCCCACAGATACTAATAACTGTCAAGACAGATTCCTGAACAAAACACAGGGGTTCACATTGACCAGGCCAGACCCTAGATATTCCCAAAGACAACACCCAGGGATAATCACCACCTACAGTGTGGGCAAACTCTGCCTTCAATGGCTACAAACTTCCACACTGACAGAAATTAAGCAACACCTAACTTTACTTACTGATGGTGCTGACTTGCGTGATTTCATTATGGGACCGCGCAAACAGCGTCAAAAACGCTTCATAGCAGCCTCTATATATGCAGCTTACAACGAGGCCTGGAAGATAACTCAAATTGAGACAGCAGAAAGTATACGGGAAATTGACCGTATTAATTTGGAAAAATCGCTTTCTGTAGTGGACAATGGGTTAATGACTCTGTCCTCCAGAATTTTTTCATTGGACAGCATTGTGTCTTCAGCAATCGACATAATATCGCAAGACTTACTGTTGTTACAACACGGTCAGTCGCAATTGCGTTCTATTATACAGCTTGGATGGACGTTACAAAATCTGCGTTCAGGCTATGTGCCTTGACGTTTAATCAACACAACGTCACTATTCAATATCTTTAACCTTACTGATAAACAAATCAGTGTGGCACAAAAGGGTGCTGATTATACAATCCTGAGCATTGAGAAACTCGAGAGATTACCATTGACAATGTCAGAACGACCTGTCATTGAATGGATAATACATGGGATAATTAATATTCCGATAACTACTTTCAGGTTTCAATACTGCCAAAAATATATACAGGCTGGCATGTACGAAAAATTGGGAAAAGGGTACATTAAATCAACATGGAACTTGCCCTATTCACATGAATGTGTCAGTAATAAAGGACAGAAAGTGTTCCTTAGTGGCAATAATTGTGCAATGTCACTAAGCGGTACACTTCTGTGTAATGGAATTAGTTTGCATGGAGCCTGTGAAGGGAACTCAAATAACCTTTCATGTCACCAGCTAGGCACACCTGCAACACAGATAGAACCATTCTTTAAAAGACTCTATAACGGGAGTTACATCCTAATTGTGGATCGCAGATGTTGTAGTCTACTGCCCGGGGTTCCTTATTTCATAAGTACGACTGCGAAGGTCATGTGCTGTGGACGGTTATTGTTCCCCAGCTCCTTTCCAGACAGGGAGGCAAGGACATGGCCTAACTTGAAAATTACTTCTATTCGAATTGATACTTTAAGCAGAATGAAAACAGTGCTTCTTCAGACGCCGACCAGGCTCACGTCATCAAAAGAAACGTATGATCTCCTAGTCGCAAGGACGACTGCAGAGATTCACTCATTGTTATCAACTAATTCCCCCATACATTTCGCAGAAATCCTGAATTAAATCTTAAATATTTCTGATACCAGTGGAGTCTCAAATGTATTTAAGACATTGTTTTCAGGGGCATTAACACCATTCAAAGCCATACTGGGTATTTTTCCAGACCTCGTCCATTCGATTTTTGGAGGAGTTCCCCTCATTTTGGGACTAATTGCAGGAATCCTATTCTTGGTCCTTATATTTCGTTATGGCAAACCATGTCACAGACAAAACACCTGCGACAAGGGAAGAAACAATCCGAGCCATTGGATACCGGGACCGGATATCAAAAATCCTGGGACTAACCCGGCTTAGAGACCTGAACATGACTTGGTTTCTTTCATTTCGGCCGATATGGCAAAGATGTGTTTTACCTGTATTAAGGTGCATGCTGTGCGGAGAAGAATGCGTGTTGGACACCTGTCTGATGCTACAATCGGATGCGCCAATGGATGCAGAAACATTGTTGGGTCCGGTAACGGCTCATGCATTGTGCTGCCCTCAACGGCTGCCAATCCTGATGACGGCATTCGTGTAAACTTCACCACTACGATTGAGGGGTAGTGAAGATCAAGATGAAAGCAGCATCGATCAGGTACGACCTTCTGTCAGCAATACTACTCAAAACGTCAATGGAGACAATCATGCACATGAATGCATGGTTACATCTTATTCCGAGTTAGTGGAACTCTCACAGGAAGCTGTTGACAGCTTTTTCAGCAGTCTCAATGATATGATGTTCTCACCAGAGCAGAAATAACGACTCTTGAGCAAGCTAGCACACGGCGTTCCCGACACCTTGAATTTGGCCTTCAACTTTAATAATAAAGTAGCAAGAACAATTTTTCCTCCAGTTCACGGACAGCAATTTTTTTAGCAGCCCCAAAATATTTTTATAATTTTTTCGGGACACTTATCTTCTGCTTAAAGTAAGAACTATTCTTAGAGAACTAATTTCTGTTTTTAGAAACTTCATAGACATTAGCTGCCCGCTGGTATATTCATAAATATTTTTGAACTGTGATGAAGTGGTCTCGAACTTTTCTTCTGTATTAAGAGCCATTTCATGTGTAATTCTCATATTCGATTACTAATAATGTATACATATGCGTGATTAATTTAGCATTATTCTACTGCTTGAGTGCATATAGTACATGTGACTATTTTTTTCCCGTATATTACATAATTTCAAAATGCATTATGTGTATTTTGGGGTGGTAAGGTATACACGATACTCTACAGTATGTTTTACTATGCCTAGATTCGTAAATATGGCCATAGTTAGCGTGGAGTGGGTGTGATGTATTCCTATAGGTTCTGTATAGATCCCCCTATTCCTGACCCTATTCTGGTTAACAAATTAACTAGCAGCCATCCCATGATGCAGAAACCGTTATCTGATTAAGCCAGACCACGGCACAGGAGCGCGTTATCTGATTAGGTCATAACGCTTGCCATCTAATTAGGCAAGCAATATTCCTCCAGCCCCTGATAAGGCATACGGAGTTCTCAAAACAAATCAAACCTATGACAACCTGGGAAAATCCCTGCGGCCATTGTTTTGATTTCTCAAAGAACTTCAGTAAAAGAATGTGCTAACGACCAGCTCGTATGACATCCTTATTGACGTATCTATGTCCATCCTTACGTCAATCTCGGCACCTTACAGGTATAAATATTACCGACATTGCCTTAAGCAAACACACGCGGTGGTGACGAGATCGGAGCAGCGAGACTTGCCGAAGCCCAGCAGAGAGCGAAGCCCACTGGCGCTGCCCCGCCTTCCTGACGCGCTGAGAACGAGACGCTGCCTTTCTCCTGCCGAGAAATCCAGCTCCGGCGCTTCCGAGCAGCCCTTGCAGGCAGCTTGGAATATCGAGACCACAGACGAGAGATACCATCCCTCAACCATCCTAGATCTCAGGTACAGAACTGAATAACCCCTTGCAGAGAATTCTTGAGACAGTCACTTGGCAAAACAAACTTAACTCAAACTGCTACTTTCTACTCCAGCCCACGTATTAGGCTTAGGTCAGGTACACCGGGGTAGGCGTGGTTAGAAGCACCAGTTGAGTATGATTAGTCAAATGTATATGTGTATGTATATATTCTATCCATTTTAAATAGCATATGGCTTAGAAACCATATCAATGCTTTTACAGTATTATTTCATAATTCTGCTTTTATTGTATGCACTTTACTTAACCATAAGTATTGCAATAATATCGATTCATTTCTCTTGTACGAGAAAAGAGACTGATCAATAAATAACATCTTTTATTGAACACGCCCGTCTCTTCCTTTTCTCTACAATCTGGTGAAACTAAGAATGCACGTACTGACTGAGTAAAATAATTTGTGTTTTGTTTTCACACAACTCTAGAGATACACTCTTGATTAGGGGAGAGCAAAGTTGTCATGTTCTATGGTTGTCAGAAACTAAATCCCTTCTTGTCTATCCAGGGAGGTTCAACTCCTCCTTGCCTATTCGAGAAAGTTTCTAGTGAACTCTGAGCTAGCTGGCAAACCCAAAACTTTAAGTCTAATATCGACAGTAGAAGACCTAGTTAACGTCTGGTCTAGGCCTATACTATTGGAGGTATTATTCCAATGCGCAGAGCCTATTGGGATAATAGGAACTACACTACAGTGTTACCATATGCAATCCAGTAATACCAAATAAAAGGACACCACACAAGTTATATATTATACAAATATATGTATTTATTACTAGGATAATCCTCTGTACTATTTATGAGGGCAGAGGCACAAGTGTTTAAACAAAAGCACAGTTAAACATACAAAAGTTGCACAATTATGGATAGGGCCGGTGGCCACTCAAACCATATACTAAAATAGTGGTATAAGTACCACTTCTCGGACAATGGCAAGGCCCAGGGCCTTGGGAATCGCTGGGGCTACACTGGTCTAACAATAGTTAGGACGGGAGAGGCCCGCGGGATTCGGGTGCAGCGCTTAAAGCACACGCATGCACCAATGCAAAGTCAATGGTGCGTAAAAGTTATAAAGTTACTGTTTTGGAAGTCTTCCGACTGGACTAGAACTTAGCCACTTTAAACTAGGACACTAGAGGTGTAAACCACTACAGGAGCACTGGTGTCTGATCGTTACCTCATCCACAGGAAGCGGGTGCATAGGTGCCAAAGTGTGTCGGGTTTCGTCGTGGAGTTCTATGGAGCCTGGAGATGAAGATGCTGCAGGCGGCCAGGAGAGAAGAGTCCAGTTGGATCCAAGGGTAGATCGAAGATGTAGAGTACCTGAAAGCAGAGGGGACAGAGTCTGGGTCACTAGCGAGTGACCAGGATGGAACCAGGAAGGAACCAGGCGATGTCGGGCGCAATCAGGTAGTTGTCGAGAAGCTTGTCTCCGCTGCCACGTGGACTCGGGGGCATCGACGATGACCAGGAGTGGAACACGGACTGTCCCATAAAGGCTCTCGCTGTCGGCGGTATCGGCTTCCGGATCGGAGTCAACAGGCCTTGGCAAATGCAACCCACGCAGGATTTGAAGATCGCTTCTTACTCGGACCAGCAAGGTCAGGGGAGCGAGGGCCAGTCGGGAGCAACCAGACCAGCAGAGTAGATTCAAAGATTTGTCGTTGTAGAGGCCACTAGCCAATGGGCAAGTGATCGGTCAGACGCGTCGAGGAGGAAAATGCAAAAGGGCCCCACGCAGCACTCGGTGAGTGTGGAGGGGTGAACCTCGGTGCAAACGCTGCTCGGGGCTGGGGCTTCTCAAACCCCCATGCACAGCTTCGAGGGTGCCTCGGGAGATGCACAGTCAGCACTTCGCTGTCTTTTCAAGATGGCCGGTCCCATGTCTCACGTCGCCTCCACGGGTCTCAGCTTTGCTGTGGCTGTGGATCGGGCTATTGGATGTCTAGGAATCCGGGATCTTGACGATCTCTGTCGCTCGAGCTCCGGCGGGAGCTGCAACAAAGCAAACCGTTGGGCGCTGGATGGTGCCTGTTTGCACAGGGTGGTCACTCCTTGACCACAAGGGAGATTCTTCAGTCTTCCACGTCAAGTGGGATGTTGAAGGGTCCAGAGTTTTGTTTCAAAGTTTCAGTCAGGATTATCTAAAGTCTATGGACGCAGCTCTTATCTTTATTCCAAATCAAGGGGCTGGATTACCTGCTAGATCCCTCCTATGGGTGGGACCCAGGAAGGGGGTGGTTACACCCCTTTCCCTTTGTCCAGTTTTGCGCCAGAGCTGGGGCTGGAGTGCCCCAGCACCGGTTTGAACTGGGCTATGCATGGGGAGCCTTGTGCGCCCCAGGCAGTGTCTAGTTTCACTCGCCCTGCCTGCCTCAAACCACTATCTCCTGTCTGGGGTGGTGTAACACCTCCCTGTGACAGGATACCATTTGTCCAGGCCTCCCCTGCCGGAGTTTTGGTCAGCAGCAGGAGTCCAGACTCGTGTCTGTGGCAGCAGCATCCATTTTGTGATGCTGAGGGTCTGGTTAGTTTTAACCGCATTTACTGTTACCCACATGTCTTACCCCTCTAGAAGGGTGGAATGCTACCCCCCGTCGCCAGAAAAGGCGAGTGGGTAGTATTCCAAAGCGTATGACACCTTACACGACATGTTTTGATAAAGCCAAACCAAAGTTAGCAATAACCGCGAGGATTATAATGCACTTAAGAGTATATGGTATGGCAATATCCCAGAACAGCTATAAGGACATTGTTCCAAAAGCTGCAGACAGGCTCAGCTCATGCTAGAGCACCATCTCACATAAAACCCAGCACCATGCCTCCAGGATTGTTAAGGCCTGCCATAGGAGTGACTTATAGGTGTATATTTGTCCAGATATAGGTTTAGATATAGGTATACTATATCTAAGCAAGGGGTGATTACACGACCTTGCCCCAGCTGAGTGATCAGCCAGTTGTGTCAGTTTGGATGGCCAGCCAGAGGTGGCAAAAGATATGCTGCAGCCCCTGGTAGGGCTGTGATGCACCTATGCCCTGGGTACCTATAGTACACTGTACATGGGCTCATAAGGTGATCCAATACCCAATTGGTGATGTACCTAAAGTACATGTATGTGAATTTAGAGAGAGAACAGCAGGCTGTGGGTCTGATTAGCAGGCCCACAGCCACATTAAGTCGAAAACCAGTGAAGCAAAAAGCAAAAATTGGGGTGACCATAGGAAAGCAGACCCTACTCTCCTACAATTTGCTTTGTGCCCTAAGAGATGTGGTTCGAAGTGGGGGTATTTTCAGTTTCTTCCTACTCACGTGCTCAAAAATATATAGTATTGTGCGAAACAATAGCAATTAACAGAATGGCATTAAGAAGGTGCAACTATTGCAAAGAAAAGGAAATGTTGACATATTATCGCATTTCTCTTTCATTTTGTGTAATGAGTTAACCTGCTTTGTTTATATAAAAACATTTCTCATGTGTTTTGGTCTGTGCTGCAACTAATATAGAAGTCATTAAGTCTCATCATGTCTTGCCCTTAGCCCCGCCCCCTCACTACACCTCTAGCTCATTTTAATGAGTACCTACACTTATTTTTTCCCATTTAAAGTACAGATTGGGACTACCTGACTTGCGTACTGAAAACAGTGGGATTTGGGTCCCTTTTCGGGGACTAGTACAGATCTTCTATTCGAACCCGACAGCCCGAGTACAAATCTATCAGGTGATCTCTGATGCCTTCCCCATCAGGCAGGGGACCAGACAGGGCTGCCCCCTGCACCCACTCATTTTTGCATTGGCCATCGAGCAATTGGCCTGACTTATACGGCGTGACTTGCAGATTGGGGGATGGATGTGGGACACGAAGATCGTATAGGGCTCTATGCAGCTGACATGTTGCTGTATCTCTGGAACCCACAGGATAGTGGCCCACGATGTCTTCGCAGCTTACAGCTGTTTGCAGAGGTTTCAGGTTCAACAGTCAACCCACCAAATCGATTCTCATGCTACCCGCCCCCTCTAGGGATTGTATAGACTGGCAAACATCTATTCCCATACATGGACTTTGCTTTTGGTATCTGGGTATTTTAGTGGCCCTCAACCGGGCGTTGATCTGGTCCCTTAACATTACCTCTCTTACCTGCAAGGTCAAAGCAGACCTTAAAAAATGGCAGAGTTTACCATTAAATGTCATCGGAAGAATTGCACGGTATTACCCCGGTTCCTCTATCTTCTCCAAAATTTCTCCCATAGTATCCCTTACCATTGGTTCAGAGATATGGATTCTTTGGCCATTTCCTTTTTGTGGCAGAATTCTAGACCTCGCTTAGCCTTGTCCACTTGTCACCTTGCTACCTATTAAAGTGGGCCTTGGAATGGCTAATTTATATTTATACTATTTGGCATCTCACTTATTGATCATTAACGATTGGCTTAATGGAGGGTGGTCAGAAGCACAAGTTACTTACCTTCGGTAACGATATATCTGTAAGAAACAGTAGTTAGTATTAGATTCCTTACCTTAGAATATCCCCAGGCGTCAGACTGGATCCGGAAACGATTGCGTAGCAGTACCCTTGCGCGTTGGTAGGCGTCGTCTGCGGCTCTGCCGCCGTCGTCGGCGCCGGGATGATATCGCCGGAGTACTTAGCTGCCGCCTTCGCTCGCTGACGTCAGTTCTTATACACAGCTTTTCCGCGCCAGAAACGCAGAGCCATGATAAAAACCATCACTGGTGCCATGAAACTAGGGCCCTGAAAGGGGATGACCTTAACCCTAGAAAAAGGTTCGCAGAATGGGGAGGATCAGTGGGGCAGTAAGGAATCTAATACTAACTACTGTTTCTTACAGATATATCGTTACCGAAGGTAAGTAACTTGTGCATCTGAAAGAAACAGGTTAGTATTAGATTCCTTACCTTAGAATAGATACCCCAGCAATACCAACCCCGGTGGTGGGTCTGCGAACCAATGATCACACCAGAAAGTCCTGGAGGACGGAATGGCCAAAGAAGCCATCCCTCCGGACTTGGCTGTCCAGGCAGTAGTGTCTTGTGAACGTGTGCAGCGAGGCCCACGTAACTGCCTGACAGATGTCCTGCAAGGGGACTCCCCGGCCCAGGGCAGTAGTAGCCGCCGTGGCCCGAGTGGAATGGGCCCTCAGCCCAACAGGAGGCTCCTTCTTAGCCAAAGAGTAGCATGCCTTGATGCACAACACAACCCACTGAGAGATGGTCCGTTTGTGCACCGCCCGCCCCTTCTTAGCGCCCACATAACCAACATAGAGTTGGTCATCCACACAGAACTGGCGTGTGGGATCCAGATAGTATGACAGCGCATGTTTTGGGTCCAGACGGTGGAGTCGCTCTTCCTCTTTAGAGGGATGCGGAGGCGGTAAGAAGGTGGGCAAGGTGATGGACTGCCCGATGTGGAAGGCTGTGACTACCTTGGGCAGGAAAGAGGGTCTTGTCCGCAACACAACCTTGTCCGGATGGACAGAAAGGAAAGGAGGTTTAGAGGAAAGAGCCTGGAGCTCACTCACTCTCCTGGCAGAGGTGATGGCAACCAGGAAAGCAGTCTTAAGTGTAAGAAGACGAAAAGGACAGTTATGAAGCGGCTCAAAAGGAGCGCACATCAGGTAAGTTAGAACCAGGTTCAAGTCCCACTGGGGCATCACAAAAGGAACAGGGGGGAACATATGAGTGATGCCCTTCAAGAATCTGATAAGAATCGGGAACTTGAACAAAGAAGGCTGATCAGGTAGCCTCATGAAGGCGGAAAGTGCAGAAAGGTAGCCCTTGATAGTGCCCAGAGCACAGCCCTGCTGGGCAAGAGAAAGAAGGAAGAGGAGAACCTCAGAAAGGGGGGCAGAGAGTGGATCCACAGCCTATGCTGTGCACCATGCCACAAATATGTTCCACCTGCAGGCGTATACCGACTTTGTGGAGGGACGCCTGGCTGCCAGAATCACATTACAAACTTCAGGGGGCAAGTCAAATGGCCTCAACTGCCGCCGCTCAATCTCCAAGCATGGAGGTGGAGACTGGACAGGTTCGGGTGGAGGACCGTCCCCTGCTGCTGCCACAGAAGGTCCTCCTGAAGAGGCAGATGAATCGGGGGATCGACAGACATGCTGAGTAGCTCTGGATACCAATATCTTTGTGCCCAGTCCGGAGCCACAAGAATAACTTGGGCCCGGTCGTGCCTGATCTTCTTCAGCACTCTGGGCAGAAGTGGTATAGGCGGAAAGGAGTACAACAAACCGCAGCTCCACTCGCGACGAAAAGCGTCTCCGAGCGAGTGCCGCCTTGGAAATTCCAACGCGCAGAACTGATGACATTGTGTGTTCTCTTCTGTGGCGAATAGATCTAACTAAGGCTCTCCCCACTGCTGAAAGAGGCCTTGCGCCACGTCCGAGTTCAGACGCCATTCGTGATCCATCATGCACCGACGGCTGAGTTCGTACGCCCTGGCGTTCAGGGACCCTGCCAGGTGTTGAACCACCAGGGTCACGCCCTGATGTTCCAGCCACTGCCAGAGGCGCATAACCTCCTGGCATTAGGTCCACGACCCCACCCCGCCCTGTTTGTTGCAGTACCACATGGTGGTGGTGTTGTCCATGAACACCTGCACTACATTTTCCCCCGGACAGAGGGGAGGAATGCCTTCAGTGCAAGCCGGATCGCCCGCAGCTCCAGAAGGTTGATATGGAGCTGGGACTCCGCCGGAGACCAGAGGCCTTTGATCTCTGCCTCTCCCATGTGGCCTCCCCAGCCCTGGAGGGACGCGTCCGTCACAACTACGTGCTCCGGTTGGGGTAGGGAGAGGGATCTGCCGCTGACCCAATCGCGGTCCGTGAGCCACCACTGCAACTGTCTTGCAGTGCCCTCCGAGATCAAGACATGGTCGGACAAGTTGCCCTGATGCTGGGCCCACTGAAACTTCAAGTCCCACTGCAGAGCCCGCATCCGCCACCGGGCGTGATGCACCAGAACACCAGAAGGATGCAGGAGGCCATCAGCCCCAGAAGCCGCAGCGTCAACCTGACCGAGACTCGGGATAACGGCTGAAAGATCGGAATCAGAGCCTGAATATCCCAAACCCGCTGTTTGGGAGGATAAACCCGAAACTGCGCCGAGTCTAGAACCGCTCCGATGAAGAGGAGCTTCTGAGAGGGACACAGGTGTGACTTCGGCACATTGATGGAGAACCCCAGTAGGTGCAGGAGGTCGGCCGTAGTCTGGAGGTGGCTGATGACTGTCTGGGGCGAGCCCGCCTTCAACAACCAGTCGTCGAGGTAGGGGAAGACTGGAACCCCTAACCTACGCAGATGAGCGGCGACCACCGCCATCACTTTCGTGAACACCCGTGGGGCGCTGGTAAGGCCGAAGGGGAGCACGGTAAACTGAAAGAGCTCGTGGCCTACTGTGAACCACAGGTAACGCCGGTAGGCCGGCAGGACGGGGATGTGAAAATAAACGTCCTGCAAGTCCAACGCTAACATCCAGTCTCCAGGGTCCACGGCAGCTAAGACCTGAGCCAGTGTCAGCATCTTGAACTTCTCCTTCCGAAGGAAGCCGTTGACGTTCCGTAGGTCCAAGATAGGGCGTAGGCCCCCTTTGCCCTTCTTGGGTACCAGAAAGTAATGGCAGTAACAACCACACTCTCCTTCTGGCCCAGGAACGCGCTCGATGGCCCCCTTGGCCAAGAGGGCCATAACTTCCTCTTGTAGAAGTTTCAAGTGATCCCCCGACACGCGGTGGTACTGAGGTGGCATGGCTGGAGGGGACGCCTCGAAGGGGAGGGAGTAGCCCCTTTGGACGATTTGCAGCACCCACCTGTCCGATGTGACAGTGTGCCAGTGGTGGTGGTGATGGCGGACCCTGCCCCCCACTGGCGTCACATGGGCCTGAAAGCACAGACTAGGAGGGTTTTGAGGCGGAGGCTACAGGGGCAGGTGTAGACTGGCCTCGCCGTTGTCCCCGACCACCGCCACGGCGGTTTCCACGTCCGCCACCGCGCCGGATGGTAGTCTGCAGCCCGTGGCTGTCAGGACGTGTGGGGGCGGCCCTTCCTTGGCCACAAAGGGGCGAAAGGCAGCCGTTTGTTGTCGCGGGGCCGAGAGGCCCAAGGACTTGGCCGTAGCCATGGAGTCCTTAAAGCGCTCAAGCGCATGGTCTGCCTTGTCGCGAAAGAGGCGACGGCCATCAAACGGCATGTCCATAAGGGTGTTTTGGACATCAGCCGAAAAGTTGGCGGACCTCAACCAGGCGTGGCGATGAATCACCACCGTCATTGCCATCACTCTGCCCAGTGAGTCCGTGGTAGCCAGCCCACACTGGATGGAATACCGTGCTGCATCTCGTCCCTCCGCAAGGGCTTGGGTGAGTTTAGTCCGGACCTCCTCCAGACATTGTGGCAGCACGTCCTCGACCGTGTCCCACAGAGAGTGGGTGTAACGGCCCAAGAGGCATGCAGTGTTGACTGACCGCAATCCCAAACTCAGGGAGGAGAATACCTTCTTCCCGTATTGCTCACACCTCTTGGATGCCCGATCGGGGGGAGCCGACAGGAATGCGGTCTGGATGACCAGGCTCTCGGGGGTGGGGTGGGGTGGGTGGACAGGAAGCAAGGGTCGCCCGGAGCCGGGCGGTGGCACCTGGCCATGTTCCCATCTACAGGCAAACCTGTAGCGGGCTTGGACCAAGTGCCCAGAAGAACGTCTGACAAGGCCTCATTAAAAGGCAGCAGAGGCTCGGCCGAGCTTGTCTTCGGTTTAAGGACCTCGGTGAGGAGGTTAGTCCTCAAGACCGCGACGGGGAGCTCAAGGCCCAAGGCCTTGGCAGCCCGCGTCAGCACCACACTATAGGCAGCCCCCTCCTCGGTAGGAGGGGAGACAAAACCAGTGTCGGGCAAAGTGTCCAGACCACTGGCCTCCCCAAGCTCACCTGTCCAGTCCTGAAAAGACTGACACTCACGTGTCAGAGGGTCCTCGGACCCCTCCCAATCCCCCTCGTCACCCGTCGCCTGGTACTCAGGCTCAAAGGACGGGGCCGGGTCGTAAAGGTAAAATTCTCCCATCGGCGTAGAGAGCGGCGCCGCTCCGGCGCCGGACCCGAATCGAGGGTAGGACCGGGGATGGTGTCGTCCTGGGACGGCGCCGGGGGCGACACCCTGGGGGCCAGCGCCGGCGAGGTCATGAGGTCGACCGGCAGTGACCCGGATCCGGCGGGGCCCTGCAGCGTCGGGACTGAAGTCGCCGACGGCGTTTGGCCGAAGCACCTGACGGCGGCGGGGCCGAAGCACCCGGCCCGCTGGGGGACCCAGTCGGAACGCTTGGCCTGAAGGCCCCGCGGAACCCGACGGAGGAGTGAGCGACCTCATGGCCATGAGGAAGGCCTCGATCTCCTCCGGCGTCACGTGCTGCCCAGGGACCGGCGGGTATGGAGCAGGCTGCGATGCCTGAGGCTCCGGCGGAGCCGCGGGAGCGGTGTCGCCTGAACCCCCGGCCGCGTCGTGCGAGCGTCGGGGGGAGTCAGAAGAGCGATGTCGCCTCTTCGACTTCTTGTGCCACTTCGAGCCCGAAGACCGATGACGACTCCCGGAAGTGTGGTGACTTCGGCCCCGCGACCGGTCCCTCGACCTCCTTTCAGACCAGGACCTCGAGCGGCGCGGGGCTGACTGCCGGAGCTCGAGTCGCTTGCGGGACCGCTCCCGTCTAGCTTTGGACGTCAGAGCCCGGCAGTCGGAGCAGGACTTGTCGTCGTGGTCTGGACCCAGAGAGTGAAGACACCGGCGATGGGTCTGGTTTTAATGGAGTTGAAGAGACAAACAAACAAATGGGGCTATTAAGAAATAGTTAATTCCTTGCCCTGGGTACATCCAGCTCCAATACCTGAACTAGTTAGTTCATCAGTTCAATTCACACACAACAGATCTATACGACCCTGGTATGTTAGCTGTTTCCAACGAGTGATACATACATATGTTTTCTGTCTTAATGTAATTTCCATTGTTGCATTGACAGGTGAAGACCATATTTGTGGACACTACCACCATCATTAAGATTATAGTGAACCACTGTACATTCATTTAAATTGTGGCTTTGTAAATTTTCATTGCCATGAATAACCTTGTGCTTCAAATCACATATTCTGTATCGTGTATATTTGTCAAACAGTTTGTTATATTTTATTGAAAGCACTCAAACGCGATATTTTGATGCTAAAATGTATTAACTCGTTATTGTTCATCCGAAAGTTTAATTGCAACAGAGTAACACGTCACACAGTCTCTCAAGTGTAATGCAAGTACAACTTCGTTGCAAGCACTTGTTTATGAAGCATAGTGTTTCTTTAACAACTATGAAGCGCATAGTCTTTTTTCCATCAGCTACACCGACGGCTGCTGGTTGTAGCTAGTCACATCCTCGTGCACGTTAGCTACGCACGTACTTTGAACGTATGGTTACAGATGTAAGCAAGCATTTTGAGCGGCCTCTTTCACAACCTCCGGTCACCTGCAAGCGCTGATTAAGGTAAATTCACTGGCTGGGCATCACGGAAGATTCGTCCTTCCTTTTCCATTTACAATCTGTAACTCTAGACTGCGGTCATCTTTGCTTTAATTCATTGCCTTCGCTGGCGGTCCATGAATGATCACTGGTAAAGCAGCGCCTCACATTAAGGATTAGAGGCAGCGAGCATTCTGCAATGTCTTTCAGGGCATTACAGATTTGTTTTTCAAGCTCCAGGATTTAAGGTATGTCCGTTTCCTTGTCAACTGGGGCCGGACTATTCATTCTCAAGCCTATTGCCAGAATGAACTCATTTTTTAGGTCTCGCCTATTCCATTTCGCAAGGAATGAATATGCGAGTCTAATGTAGCTAAACCACTACTTAAACCAAAGGCTCACCAAAGGCTCTTCCAAGGCTCTCAAAAGACTCTCAAGCGGATTTTCAACAGTTCACGCGAATCACGTGACCACACAAGCACGCGCATTTCCCCTACAGGCTTCCCCAGCATGCTTAATTGCATCAGACCCATTTGCTCCTGGACTTCCCCGCCCACTGCGGTCGTGACTCGCATTTGTGCCTTTCTTCTTGGCCAGCCCCCCCTTCACTGCCCACTGCTTCACATTCACGGCCGACAGGCCGTGACTCGCATTCGCGGCTGACAGGCCGTGACTCGCATTAACCCCAGCCTGTCCGTGCCAGGCCCTGACTCCCATTTCTGCCTTCCTTGCATTTCTGCCTTTCTTCGTGCACAGCCCCCCCTTCACTGCCCACTGCTTCACATTCACGGCCGACAGGCCGTGCCTCGCATTAACCCCAGCCTGTCCGTGCCAGGCCCTGACTCCCATTTCTGCCTTCCTTGCATTTCTGCCTTTCTTCATGCACAGCCCCCCTCCCAGCGCTGGCTTGAAGGCTTTCCCAACCCTTCATCCGTACCTCCAAAAAGCACTACATAACACACCCGCCTTTTGTTTCCTGCTCCAATCCTTCACCCTGCTTTGGCCTGTCTTTCGTTCTTGTTTTTTTTTGCTGCTTTATTTTTCTTATGCTCTGTTCCTAGTTCAGAATTTACTCGTTTGCTCTGCCCGATCTCTTCTTTTGTCCCTGCCCCTGTGCCCTTACACTGCCCACTTTTGTTTCTAGTAATGTGATGTTTACCAGTTACTCCAACTAAAATGTGGCTGGGAAGCTTTCCCTTCCCTCCGCACCACCCCACCCCACCCCATCCTGCCTCCTGCATGCGATATCAGCTGGAGCCGTGCCACCCTCGAGCACCCGGCAGCCTGGGGAGTTTGTCATGCTTGTTGTTGAATGTTATGGGGGTGACAAGTCCTCTTTAACATGCCCACGGGCATGTTTGAGTAATGAGATTATCTGCCACTGCCTGGGTTTCATCTTTTGTGCTTATGCTATGGCTGTTAGCAAAATCCAGCATCACAGCATGTGGCACCGAAGTAGCCCCGAAGGGTATGCATGGAGGGGAGCTCTTTTGAGTGGAGGGGGCCTTCAAGGGCGTGCGCTCGGCCACCTTTAATTACCCCAACATTCCTCACGTCACAAACCACGAGACTTCAAAGATGCCGCTCCCTGCCCCCCCCCTCAGCACGCCTGTCACCATATGAAGTGATCCAGGACAAGCCATTTCATCTCGACTACCCTTCATCCTTACCTCCGAAAAGCGCTACTTAACACACTCTGCTTTTGTTTCATGCTCCAATCCTTCACCCTGCTTTGGCCTGTCTTTCGTTCTTGTTTATATTGCTGCACAGCACATAAGTGCACACAATTTCACATCTGCCAGTCTACCATCCACTATTTATTTATTTTACTAATTTATAAAGTGCGGACTAGATCCGATGGGTGTCAGAAGGCTTTATATAAAAATAATTAAAGTACATAAAAACAATTAAAGTACATAAGCAACATTGTTGCTACAGACAACTTTGAAGACACAAGTTTAAAGTTCCAAACAAGCAAGAAGTGCATTTTTAAAAAAAAGTAAGTTTGAGTGCCAATGGAGGATGGTCGTGTGAAAAATATGGCAAAGGAAACGTGCAAAAAAGAGAAGTCAATGTGACATTTAATTAAAGTATTTTAAATCTTTATGTCTATATTTCATATTGTAGTATTTTTTATTTGTGTGCAGATACGTGATTATTGATTAATGTTTGCTTAGCATTTGTAATGCAATAGGTCTTGCATTTATGCAAGTTTAAGCTATTGGCATTGTAAATGACAATGCCTTTTATTTATGTTTAAAAAAAGGCCTTTTAATTTACGATGCCAATAGCTCAAACTTGCGTAAATGTTGTATGTGCAGCTTGGCTCCTTCAATGATTGACCCTGGGCTTCATTTTATCGTCTATCGCTAGGCGGAATGCATTGTCTTTATTTCTTTTTATACCGCATCTCACATACTAAAGCAACCTAGCATTGTTAACACAGTCACATTTGTGTCTGCGGATAACTGATTGACTGCAGTGTAATCACACTTCAAAGGCTCCGCTCCCCGCCCCACACCGCCCCCCAACTCGCTCGCACATCAAAGGCTGGTGCTAGTTGGGGCACGCTACCAGGTGCTTAGGAACTGATCATTCTAACGGCTTCCACAACCCCATTGCTCTTAATCTCGGTATATTGTGCAAAAACCCATGTTTGTAATTTACTAGTTCTAAATTAAAAGACCGCACAAGACAAAATGTTTACGCCAGACCGCTTGATGCATTTATTTCTGTTTTTCGTTCTTGCGTCGAGCTTTTTTTCATCAAAATCCCATGTGTGCCTGCTATCTTTTTTTCAACACAGTGCATTCGCCATTGTTCTCTTGGAGGCATGCATTGTGATATTTCCCTACGGTCAGGTGTAGATTCTGTGCCTTCTTTTTATCCAACATATTCTCTGCGGTAGAAGCAGCAAGTGGAGCATATTGGCTGCTTTCTCTGCTGGAGAAGATCATCCTACAGTAGATTCAGATTCTGGCAGATTAAATGAGAATTCGAGTTCATGCTTTATTGCTGCAGATTCTAACTCTTCTGCAATATACCCCGGTGTCAGATGGGGAACTGGAAATCTTTTCATATCCAGATTAGGTGCTGAATGCTTCCAGGCATGAACAGTGGAGCAGCTGGCATTGCTTAAAGCGAGACAGTGCTCCGAATGCACCTCATAAACTAGTCTTTGAGTTTTGCAACTAGTTTAGTCAACTTATTATATGTTTTCTAGTATTGCTCATCCACGAGTATTCATTCTAGAGCTATGGGTACTATGGTTGGCTTGTATTCCTGATTGAGCTCCAAAATTAATTAATAATAGTGAGCATGACTCATTCATTACACTTTGAACCACTCAACGCCACAGCACCGCTCAATGCCACAGCACCACTCAACGCCACAGCATCAATCAACGTCACATCATTACTCAACGTCACATCATTACTCAACGCCACAGCATCACTCAGCACCACTGAACGCCACAGCATCACTCAGCACCACTGAACGCCACACCATCACTCAGCACCACTGAATGCCACAGCATCACTCAGCACCACTGAATGCCACAGCATCACCCAGCACCACTGAATGCCACAGCATCACTCATGACCACTGAAGGCCACAGCATCACTCATGACCTCTGAAGGCCACAGCATCACTCAGCACCACTGAAGGCCATAGCATCACTCAGCACCACTGAACGCAACAGCATCACTCTGTGCAACCATTCAACAACAACTGGTTCTAATATGTTCTCTCAATGTTTCAAACTTTATTACAAATGTCACAAAAAGATGTTAATATTTCACTTCAGTTCTTGGATTTTCATCACAATAAAATACACTGAACATAATCTTCCCAAAAGTTATTTACAAAAGTTAAAGCTATTGCCATTATAAATTACAATAACTTTTATTTAAGTATTAATTATTTTAAAAAAATAAAACCCATTGTTATTTGTAATATTAATACATCTAAGTCATGTAAATACAAGACATATTGCATTACAAATGCTATAGGTGTCAAGTTTGCAAAAGTTAAAACTATTGGCATTGTAAATGACAAAGCTATTCATTTAGCTATTTTCAAAAACACATAAATAAAAAATGTGTCATATACAATACTAATACCTCAAACTTTCCTAATGTGAGACCTATTGCATTGCAAATGCTTGTCCTGATTTTTGGCAACAGTTAAATTTAAATATTCCGAGAATCAACTGCGTTTTGAATACACAATCACATACAGAACAGAGAGGAGTCCCTGCTCGACTCCATTCATACACTACATCAATGGCGGTTGTTTCCACCTTACCCGTACCGGGATTCATCCTAAGCCAGGTATGTTGTTCACAGTAGCCGTTCATTGTTTTATGTAGGTCTTGGGGGAGAATGGCATAATAATCAGGCCTTTTCGCCTCCTTAGGGCTATTTGACAGTGACTCAAACTCCCTTGGACACCGATCATAGTTACAGATTTGGTGAGTCCTTTCAGCAATTCAAGGCTGGTTTTTTCTATCAAAAGCGCTCTGAACAAATTAATTTTTTTAATCCTTTCCTTTCAGGCTGTCTGTTCCTTTTTTTGTCCTGAAGAAGACCCGTACTGACCATCACTCATCAATGCTCCAGATAGGGTCAAAACATCGACGGTTTGAACTGTCCAATGTTCTGTAGGTCTTCCAGCCCCCAAATGATTGTGAATAAACTCTTTAGCTGGAGATACTTAGGCTATTCTTTGAAATTGGACTTTGTCAAAAGTTGGTATACATAAATATCTGTTTATTATGTAGGATTATCACTTCCTTGTACAATAAAATAATCTTGTCACTTTTGCACTTTGTTCACACTATCACTATAAATAAGTATCACTGGCGCTGTTATATTGATTGAATTTTCAGACAGCTTTTACTGATGAATTCGATCGTGTTTTTTTTGTACTGAATAAAATATTGTATGTTAAAATTTACTAAAACTGAATAAGAAGTTAATTGTTTTTGATTATGCTTGATTCTACAGTTTTGTGTATTTGTGTTCTAGCGCATATCTGAGATTTGTACAGTTCAAAGAAAAAGTCGGTCCAGAGATCCTGGTATTGGATATGAAATCCTATGGGACTTTGGAGGAAGGTAGCTCCAGACTCTGGACCTTTCAGACTCCTATTGACAAGTGGTAGTAGGGGTATAAGCACTGTTCCTCCCTTCAATCGGTCTGTTTTTTCATTAGGTTCATTCCTTTATTTTGTGACACAACACAGTATTCCAGTTAGAGTTCAGTGCAGGACGATATTTTATTTCCTTTTATCCATTCCACTCTTTTTTTGAGCATGTTTAATGGTAGGATGTTTAAGAAGAGGGGACAGCCGACGCGTGTTTCGCCCTATATGGCAAAATTGAGCCAGGGCTTTCTCAAGGCTAGTTTGTAATATTCAGATGTCATACAGTCTATTGGTAGTATATTACATTCCAGGTTCCTTCCTTGTAGTATAAAATAATATTCACAATTCGAGGTGACGAGGTTTTAGTCCCTGGATTAATGCATCTTACGCGGTGTTGCTGTGAAGGGTCTTTGTATGTCGTCCTCCATCTGGAGTTGCATCTCCCATAGGCAATGCAGAAAACTCACCTGAATATAATCACTCGGCGCTACTGTCGCCAAATAATCCATCAGGTTCCTCTAACTATTGTGACCTCTGCTGCGCTGTCCAGCATGGTCAGAGTCCACTCCCTGTTCAGAAGCAGTGTCCTCAACATGCGTGGTATGCTTCATCTTAAGCCCAGATACCTTCTTTGTGAATTGAGGTTAAGATGTTTTAGGTTTATCTTCCTGTTTAATTATGTAGTCACATGCATTTGAACACGGAATTGCATGTGTATTTATAATCACAGTATCCAGGCTTCCGTGTCAAGGCTTCAGCCAGTCTGACATTGTTTATTCTCTTGTGATAGCTATATGGACGAATAACAAACAACATTTTCACAATGTGTGTATAGGCCTTGTACTAAATGTTCAAGGTGTTGTGATCGTGTTCTTAGAAAGTGGAATTGTAAGCAATATAGTTTCAGAGAAACGTATCCTGCACGGTCACGCGAGCAAATGTGTGTCAAAAGTCATTGTGTAGAAAAGAAGGCAACTTAAGAAACGTGTGCATGTAAACAGGGCAGTGTTTCTTTCCGGGCTTACCCTAGCTATGAAGGAGCGCATGAACAACTTTTTGTAAGAGAGCATTGTGATGCTGAGTGAAGGTGCTTTGGCACGGTGGCATGTTGGGCGAGGTGGCATTCTGGCATTTTCTACCACCAGGGGAACTGGGAAAAGGCTTGTACTTCTCCACATATGGTCGGACAACTCTGGTCCCGAACGCATCTCTAAAATTCTTAGGGGCAAACATGAGCTTAAGCAAGAATTGCACACTGAATTCCATTTTAGATTCTCCACTAGAAAGTCATCTTCATCCTCTACGGCGCACATAGTGACTTTATGGTGGCGAATCATTCTCTAAATGACAGCATGGTATGCCAAAGTATCATCCAGTGGAGATGTTGTGGTCAGGTAGGCTCATTTCTTGATCGTCGAGGTGGGGAGCCACACTGTAGTCATTCCATGAGTTATTCCTACCCTCTGAACCAGTGGGCTGGTAGTATCAGTCTCCCTGCCATTCAGGTGCCTAAACCAGAAAGAGAATGCACAGACCCTTCTGAGGAGTCATATGGAAACAGTGGCAAGACTTGACTGTGGTGGTGGTGCGTGCTTGGTTGTAGAGGAAGCAGGCGCGGCCCGTGCAAGTAAGAGCGGTCGGGATTCGACATATGTTAGGGATTATTATTTTTTTATTACTCTAATTTCCCTAGTTGTCAAATGTCGAATTCCACTCACCCCACTCCTCCTCTCTTACCTGCACGGGCCGCTCCAAAAAGGAAGGCATATTGCTAAGTCCTTGCGCTTTTTGAGCACTTGATGTGAAAATGCCTTGAGGCAAACTTTCACCTCAAAATGTATGGAGTAGTTTCTTGCCTGTAACTCCAGTTCTCTAGTAGGGGTATCTATGTTATAGTCATAATCTAGTGAATAGTCCCGCTCATGTGCGGGGACCCCGGAGCAATCAAAAATAATCTCTTAAACTGTCTTCTGTGCAGTCCTGCATAGACACTTACGAGAGAATTAAAGACAAATAATGCAGCATATACATGCAAGGCTACACTGTCCAGTACTTCAACTAGAAATGCAAAAGATATTCCACAAATCTCATATTCAGCACAGTCTGCCAGGTTTCACCCATAGAGAAACTTCCCCCTTCACCAAATCCTTGGAATGATAGAGAGGAAGGGATGGACAGACAAGCCCCCCATAGGCTGCCATTATGTGGCTTAAAAAGGGATACGATGCCTTTAAGGAAACTTTCCAGAACTCTCGGTATCCCAGAATGCACAGCAACTCCCTCCACTTTCAGTTCTTTTTGGAGGTGTATAAAGCTAGACCTGTAGCATTCAGTATTTCATCCTTTTCTCCACCGGGGAGGAGGGCGGGCGCTTATGTCTATAACAGAGATACCCCTACTATAGAACTGGAGTTACAGGCAAGAAACTACTCCTTCTGTAGTAGGGGATCTCTGTGTATAGTCATAATCTAGTGAATAGAATGGCAAGCCCATCCCCACAACCAAACCGGCGGTGGAGGAAAAAGACAACACCACTACTGAGCAAACAGATTTCGTAACGAAGCCTGCCCAACCTGAGTATCTGCTCTGGCATCAGAGTCCAGACAGTAATGCTTGGCAAAGGTATGGACCGACTTCCACGTGGCAGCCCTGCAGATCTCTGCAATGGGAACATTACGTAGCAAAGCCGTTGTAGCCGCTTTGCCCCTGGTGGAATGAGCCTTAGGCTTACCTCCTGAGGTCTTATTAGCCTTTTAATAACACAACTGGATGCAGGACACGATCCACCTTGAGATGGACTGCTTAGAGGTAGCAAGACCAGTCCTGACCGACCCATAGTTGACAAACAGTTGGTCTGACCTACGAATATCCTTGGTCTTATCCAGGTAGAATTTCAAAACCTTTCTGACATCCAGGGAATGAAGAGACCTTTCCGCTCGAGTGGAAGGATTCTGAAAAAACGTAGGCAACGTTATAGTCTGATTAACATGAAAATCAGAAATCACCTTAGGAAGGAACTTAGGATGTACGCATCACAACCTTAGCAGCATGAAATACAGTATTCCTGGCAACACAATGCCTGAATTTCACTCACCCTGCGGGCCGATGTAATGGCCACGAGGAACGCCGCATTCCAGGACAGGTGCTGCAGCGAAGCCTTATGAAGAGGTTCAAAAGGCTCCTTCATCAACCTGGCCATCACCACATTCAGTTCCCACGAAGGCGAAGGAAGCCGAACAGGAGGAAACACTTTCTTCAAGCCTTCCAAAAAATCCTTTATCAAAGGAATCTGGAAGAAGGATGTCTGTGAAGGGCATTTCCCTTTAGGCAGTCAGCGCTGCGAGATGAACCTTAAAAGAATGGAAATTAAGGCCTGACTGCGCCAAATGCAAGAGGTATGGAAGGATGACATCTTCCTTGCATGTCGTCGGATCATAGTTCTTGGACGTGCACCAGATACAGAACCTCTCCCACTTGTAAGCATAGGAAGTCCTAGTGGAAGGACGCTTATCCTCTTTCAGTATGTCCATACAAACTTCAGGAAGATTCAATTGGCCATATTGCACTATCTCAGGAGCCATGCCGCCAAACTCAAGGACGAGAGGTTGGGGTGCACCATCTGCCCCCCGAACTTCGTGAGAAGGTCCGGCCGGCACGGCAGCCGCATGTGAGGAAGGAGAGACCGGTGAAGCAGGTCCGTGAACCACCACTGTCTGGGCCATTCCGGAGCTATGAGGATCATCCGCGCCCTGGACTGGGACAGCTTGATGAGCACCGCCGGAATCAGGGGAATGGGCGGAAAAGCGTACAGAAAGCTGTTCGACAAGTTGATCCATAACGCATTCCCCAGAGTCCCCTGCTGGTACTACCTGGATGCGAAGTCTCGGCATTTGCTGTTGTCGGTGGTGGCGAACTGATCCACGTCTGGAGTGCCCCACCTGGCGAAGACGTCTCCGAGCACTTCGTTGTTTATGACCCACTCGTGGTTTTCCTGGATCAGTCTGCTGAGTGCGTCCGCCTGAGCTTTCTGCACACCTGGGTAGATGGGTAGCCGTTATCGTCAGTCCTCTGGCTAGCAGCCAGTGCCAGATCGCCTGCGCTTCCTGTGACAGTGTGAGCGATCTCGAGCCCCCCGGCTTGTTGAGGTAATACACCGTGGTCGTATTGTCCGTCTGTACAAGCAGAGAGTTGGTCTGGAAGGACAGATGAAAGGCCTTCAGTGCCAAGTGAACAGCTCTGAGTTCCAGGAAATTGATGTGGTACGTGGACTCCGTCGGGGACCACGTCCCTTGGATCTGTAACTGTCCGGAATGCGCTCCCCAGCCCTGGAGAGAAGCATCCGTCACGATAGTTTGAGTGGGAATGTCCTTGTGGAACGGAACCCCCTTGAGGAGGTTTTCTGCTGAACACCACCATCTCAGGTACTGCTGAGCGTGCAGAGAAAGTCGTATCCTATCGTCCCAGTTCCCTCGCCTCTGGTCCCACTGATCCTCCAGACATTCCTGCAGCGGCCGCATGTGTAGGCGTGCATGTGGAGTGAGGAAGATACAAGAGGCCATCGACCCCAGTAGAGAAGACACCGTCCTCCCTGTCGTAGATGGAACAGCCATGAGAGCCTGAGCCTTCCGAAGGATCGATATGCGTCTCTCCTCCGAAGGAGACACGCTTGCTGACAGCGTATTGATGGAGGCTCCCAAGTACTGTAGGCACTGGACCGGAGTCAGGACAGACTTGGACATGTTTATGTGCAACCCCAGCTGGGTCTACAGAACGGCCGTCCTGTTGAAGTGCAATTGCGCTTCCTGGAAGGTGGAGGCACCTTGTTCTTTCTCAGGTGTGCCGCCACCACTGCCATGCACTTTGAAAAAGTCCTGGGCGCAGACTTCAGTCCAAACGGGAGAAAGGTGTATTGATAGTGATTGGTGCCGACTTGGAAGCGCAGGAACTTCTGGTGTTTCCGCGCAATGGGCACATGGAAGTACGCATCCTGCAGATCTATCGCACAAAGCCAGTCTCCCCTTTGCAGCTGAGGGTAAATCTGGTGCAAGACAGCATGCAAAACTTTTCCCTTCTTCTTCTATCGCCCTTTTTCGTAACAGGGTATCTGCCTCTGCCTGGAGCTCGCACAGTCGGAACTGCAAGCAAACCGGTGGAATCGCTGGAGGCGGGCTGAGAAAATGAAGACTATATCCATTGCAAACAATATTCAGCACCCACTTGTCCAAGTAATTTTGTATGCTTCCCCCCACCGGAGCGGGTAACGGAAGAGGGGAAAGTAGCACCTCAAGGCTTAGACCCGGCCGGGCCCTTGTTCGCGGAGGAGGACTGCTGACCACCTCTGGCGCTTTTGGAATGGCCGCCGCTGGTACTGCTGCTGCTGCTGTTGCTGCTGTCCAGCCTGCCGACCTTGCTCTCTGCCCTGCGCACCGAAATGCCTTTGGAACGGGCGGAAGGTCTTCCTCTGTTCCTTCGGCTTCTCCAACCCGACAGCCGTCAGGGTTTCAGCCTCCGACTTCATGCGGGCCATCTCCACATCCGCATGTTTGCCGAACGGGGTCGCTCCTGAAAACGGTAGGTTGGCGACCCTCTGCTGCGCCGCTGGCTTCAGTGACGTTAGACGCAGCCAGGCATGGCGTCGCAGGTTGATCCCATGGCAGTACCCGTAGGCTGCCAAGAGCGAGGAATCCACAGCCGAGCTTATTACCTGGTTGGAGACCATCATCCCCTCATTAATGATCTCTTGGAAATCCTCCCTTCTGTCCTTGGGAAGGTGTTCCAGGAACTGCTGCAGGGACTCCCATAAGGCCCGGTTGTAATAGCCCAACAGAGCCGAGGCACTCGCGGCCTTCATAGAAGTAGAGGCCGTACCGCAGACTTTCCTGCCGGCCGAGTCCATGAAGCGGCTCTCCTTGTCAGGAGGAACCGTAGACGACGGGGCGGTGGAGTGCTGTTTTCTCGCCGCCGTCACTATCACTATCACAGGGCCCGAGCAAAGGAACGCCGGATCTGAGTCCGGGGCCTTGCATTTCTTTTGCAGCCTGGAAGGTGCTGATTTTGGTGAGGAAGAGCTCCATGGCAGGTTCTTCCAGCCCTGGCACCAAGGGGCGAGACAGCTGTTTCTTATGCAGGGTCTCCAAGATGACTGAAGTCAATGGCGTGGGCACCGTGAGTGTAATGCCCAGTTTCGCCGCCCCACGTAACAACACCTCTTGGAAGGAGACTATGTCATCTACTGGAGACACCCACGTCCGAGGGGAGTCCTACAATGTAGGCAAATAGTCCCGGGCACTGGACGAGTCCGTGTGGCGGGACCTAGGCCTGTCCCTCCTGTGGCGCCGTCTGGACCGTGTGGAAGAACGACGGTCACTTCTGGATCTGTCCCGCCGTCTGGAGCGAGATCTCGACCTCCTTGGCCTTGGTTTGTCCACTGGCCGTAAAGGAGGGAGCGTAGGACGTGGAAGCCCCGTAGGTGGTGTCAGGAGATGAGGCAAAGAGAGAGACCTTGGTGGAGAAGGTGGCGGAGGAGGTTTACGCGGAGGGGGAGGAGGCAGTGGAGGCATAGGATTACGCGGAGGAGGGTCCTTGGGCAACGGGGGAGGGGTAGGCGTCCTGGGCTGTGAGGGCGAAAAGGTCTGGGAGTACTCCGAGCCCGGAGACTCTACCACTCTCCTTCTTTTCTGCGCCGGCCTTGATGGGGGTGACCTAGAGACCGACCTCGTGGACGAGCGATGGCGCCGCCGCGACCATGGGCTCGTGGAAGCTGAGGAAAGGCTGACTACAGAGCCCTGGGACTCTGTCCTGGTCTTAGAACGCTCCCTAGACGTCGATTTTCTCCTTCTCGACGCTGACCTCCTCTTCGACGTCGATCGTCTTCTCGACGTCGAAGATCTTCGTCTCGACGTCAATGATCTTCGTCTCGACGACGAACGTCGAGTAGACGCCGAACGGCGGTGTCGCCTCAACTGCGAGCGCGGTGCCTTCCAGACCCTTCATGACGTCGATGGCGTCTCGACGACGAAGCGGTCCTCGACGTCGACCTCGTCCAAGGTCTCGACGTCGAACTGCGACGTCACTTCGACCCAGAGCCCTGGGGAGACGGGGAGCAGACGGTGGTCATCCCTCTCGACGCCGACGTCGATGGAGACCTGGGTAGTTTTCTGGCCTTCTCTTTCCTGGGGAGCCCCCCAGAGGCCGAAGTACGGGGAGAGGAAGAGGCCTCTCCATGCCCAGACCCACCATGATCTTGCTGTCTTCTTTGCTCCAGTCCTCTGAGCCGAGTCTTCTCCCTGTCCTTCAGGGTCCTGTTGGAGAACTGCTGGCAGATCTCACAATCCACAGGGCCATAAGAAGAAGGGAGACAGAGGATACACACCCTGTGTGGATCAGATTTGGCCTTTTTCCTGGCACACTCAGGGCATTTGTCAAATAAGGAAGGCATATCTGACAAAAGAGTGGCCAAACTCACCAGAAAACCCCAGCAAAGGGAAGAAGGAACAAAAACACGTCGAGTGAAACACTCTAAACACTTGAAAAGTGTAAAAAATTAGACAAAACACACAAAAAGGGAGAGCTCAATGCAGGAGCCGGAAAAAAGAACTGAAATTGGAGGGAGTTGCTGTGCATTCTGGGATACCGAGAGTTCTGGAAAGTTTCCTTAAAGGCACGGTATCCCTTTTTAAGCCACATAATGGCAGCCTATGGGGGATTTGTCTGACCATCCCTTCCTCTCTATCATTCTAAGGATTTGGTGAAGGGGGAAGTTTCTCTATGGGTGAAACCTGGCAGACTGTGCTGAATATGAGATTTGTGGAATATCTTTTGCATTTCTAGTTGAAGTACTGGACAGTGTAGCCTTGCATGTATAGGCTGCATTATTTGTCTTTAATTCTCTCGTAAGTGTCTATGCAGGACTGCACAGAAGACAGCTTAAGATATTATTTGTGATTGCTCCGGGGTCCCCGCACATGAGCGGGACTATTCACTAGATTATGTCTATACACAGAGATCCCCTACTACAGAATCTTTGTGTTTCTTGGGAATCACAGACAATGTGCACAGGTGGGTTGGCAGAAATGTTGCTTATTTTGAAGTGAAAGAGGAGACACTGTCTCTAGTTCTTTGGCAAGTCTTTTGAAGATAGAAGCCTCAGAGGTCAGAGTCCTGGGCTTGGACTAGGTGTCGTGTTTAGGTGGACCTCAGTGCCAATTTCAGGCCTAAGGGTGGAGTTCAGTACCATTTGGGTGAAAGGGTGTTGTGCAGGGGCATGGCTTGAAGCTCTTACGTGGATGAGTGCTCAGCTCCAAAGCTTTGCCTCAATGTCCACAGGAACCCAAGCGTCGCAGTGGACCAGAGGCTGAGGCATTTGTCTTGAGCAGCTATGGGCTCAATGCCAGACTCCTGCAGGAGCGGTGCTCTGCCTCATTGTAGGGGTGTTGGGCAGAACATTGCCCAGTGGCTCAGGTGCTACGTACAACCCTCAGGGTCTTCTTGGATCGTGGTCCAATCAACATTGATACTGAAGCGTATAACTCTTCTCCCTGGGTGGCTATCGAAGATAAGTCTTATGCTCAGTATGGAATGAGCTGCCAGGCTTCCGGAACGCCCGCTTACTTGGAATTGCACTGTGGCCAGAACTGGAAAAGTGAGCATTCCATTTGCCAACATTCTCTGAGACAAAGGCCTCTGTGATTGCAGCGAGAAGAGGCCATCGAAGACAAGAGTGCCCGCTAACTGGCATCGAGTCAATCAGTAGCGGTCAAGAGTAAAATGACTGTTCCCGGTCACCGGAGTCGAAGCGTTGTACCTGGGCTCGAAATCACAATCAGTGCATCAGTCTCGGAGAGATAACTAGGCGCATACGAACCTGATGGTGAGGTGTGGGGGAAACAATCTACGGTGGTGTCAGCACCCATGTTCTTTGTGCACTAAACGGAGTCACACACCTCCTGGGGATCAAAGCTTCTTTAAAGAAAAACTTTTAATGTACGAACCCAACACTGATGGCAGGAGTGAGCAAAGAATGTCTATCTACAGCCACACATGCTATAATTACTAATTCTACTCTATTAAGTTATTACAGATCAACTCTGATGTCACAATGACTACTGCTGGAGTAATGGAAAAGGTGGGTCATTACACTGAATTACAACTGCTATGTAAAAAAAGGAAGAAAAAACTTTTCTTACCTGACAGAAGCCTTTATAGTAATGATTTTTTATTGTTGCAATCTATTATGACAATCTACCTGCTGGGGACCCTATATTCGAACCCATACCTGACTAAGTGACTTTGGGTGGGCACCTAAAGGTGGGCAGAACCTATTGTAAAGGCTTGCCTCATTTAGAGATCAGGGATGAAAGTTTTGCCAACAACAGAGCCACTACTGGCTTCGTCATTGGGCAAACCTTTCAGGACCATCCATTTTAGATTGTTACTAACTGTACTAATCCACTGAAGAATTGCTTGGTGACACTTAAGGTACTTTCATCATATTATTTGGTATGGTCTCAAGAGACAGTTCCAGGATACTTTACATTCTAGAATACAGGAACACGTTACTTACCTTTGGTAACACACTTTCTGGTGGATACTCCATCTAATCACAGATTCCTTACCTTGTGGCTATCCCAGGCAGTATACTGGAACGAGAAACTCGAAAAGCAGTGCACCTGCACACCAGGAGGTAGCACCGTGCGGTTCCGCACCAACATCATTCAGCATCAGAAGTGACAAACACCGCCACATATAAGCGTCTACTGTGCACATTGATGGCAGTTTCTTTCATATGCTTGTCTGCACTCTCAGAAACGAAGCTCAACAGTAGACTGGAAAGACCAATGTGCAGATAACTAAATTGAAACCTTTTTAAAAGGAAAAGCGGATTACTCCATAGAAAAGGGAGGCGGTAGGGCAATGATGAATCTGCATTTAAAAGAGTACACACCAGAAAGCGTTACCGAAGTTAAGAATTTGTTCTTCTGATGAATACTTCTAACCGCAGATTTCTCACCTTGTCAATAGATACCAAAGAAGTATTTTCCAAGGTGATAGGTATGTAGAATGGCTCAGATAAAAAAAAGTACTTCTGGACTGAATGGGCGAAATACACTTCCTGTCAGACCGGTTTGTCAAGATAGTAGTGCTGTTGCATGTGTGCTCTAATGCCCACGTAGCAGCCTCGCTTACATATACAGGACAGGCACTCCTGCGTACCAATGCAGGGGTAACAGCATTAATTCTGGTGGAATCAATCAATCAATCAATCATAGCATTTATATAGCGCGCTACTCACCCGGAGGGGTCTCAAGGCGCTGAATGAACCCTCAGACCTTCTGGAGGCTGCTTCTTAGCAAATAAGTAGCAGACCTAAATACAGAGAGCTATCCACCGGGAGATGGCCCATTTCGGCACAGCCTTGCCCTTCTTTGCACAAGATAACACCACAATGAGTCGATTATCCACCTTAAGCAGTTTGCGCAGACCTGGGTGCAAGACTCTGCTCTGCTGCTGCGACATGAAATCCTTCCGAAGAGATCACAGAACATAAGATCAGGCCCAGAAGTCCCAAATATCACACTCTCCTGGCCTAATCCGGAACCACTTGGATGACTTTGGCCTGGTTGCTACTGATCTTTAGAACTCGAGGAAGGAGAGGTAGCAGGTGCCGGGCGTACAAGAGTTCCATGCTCCACTACATGCAGAATGAGTCTCAGAGAGCCATCTTGGGAACTCCAGCACACAAAAGGTGTTAACAATGTACATTTTCAGCAGTGACGATATCGAGCCAGAGGATCTCCCCATTGCTGGAAGACACCATGTGCCAACCTCCAGGTGTACTCTCTTTTTGTGATGCACTAGGAGTCGGCTGCTGAGCTTGTCTGCCCTGGCGTTTAAACATCCTGCCTAGTGGTGTGCCACTGGGCAAATGACCAGTTACAGAGGAACCGAGCCTCCTGGCACGGGACCCAAGCCCACCCTACTTGTTGCAGTACTACATGGTGGTGGTGTTGCCTGTGAGAACCTGAACCAGCCTGCCCTTGACTGTCAACAGAAAGGCCTTCAAACCCAAGAGAATTGCCCGCAGCTCCCACAGATTTATGTAGTATTGTAACTCTGCCAGAGACCAAAGCCCTCTGCTCTCCACCTCTCCCAGATGGCCTCCTCATTTCAGTAGTGAAGCATCCATCCCCACCGTCAATTCTGGGCGGGAGAGGGGTCTGCTGCTGATTCATTTGCAAGTTGAGCATTGAGCAACCACAACTGCAGATCTTTCAGTGTCTCCTCCAACATCTAGACAGAATATGAAAGGTTTTTCCCTGCACAGGGCCCACTCAGACTTCAATCCCACTACAGAGGCAGCATATGCAGTTGGGCATGTCGGCCTGCAGGATGCAAGCATACCTGAAGCCTCACAGCAATCCTCACTGAAATCAAAGACAGAGGCTAAAACATTGAGATCATAGTCAGAAGGTCCTGGGCTCTATCTGGAGGAAAGGCCCAAAAAAATGTTGCATCTAAGAGGGCTCAAAGGTCAGGGAACCTCGGCAAAGGAGTCTGGTGTGACTTCAACAGGTTGATGGAGAACCTAAAGGATGTCAAGAGGCTTGCAACTGTCTGGTGAGCCAGCATTCAACAGCCAGTTGCCAAGGTAAGGGAAGACTGGTACCCCCAACCAACGACGATGGTCCGAAACCACCACCATCGCCTTTGTGAACACCAGAGATGCACTGGTGAGCCTGACGGGAGTACCTGAACCATAGTTATTACCTTCAGTCCTGCAGAGCGTTTATGTGAAAACAGGTGTCCTGCAGGACCAGCGTCCTCATCCAGTCTCCTGGATCCAGTGCAGAAAGAACCTGCACCAGCATGCAGAAAGGCATTTAGAGAGTGAAGATTTAAAGTAGGAGGAATACCTCAGTTCCCCCTTCGGCACTAAGAAGTAGCAGGAATAACATTCAATCCCTAATTCTAAGGACCACAGCCTCTCTATGGCTCCTTTGGTCAAATTAATCTGTACTTCCCAAAGCAAAACAGAAAGATAATGCTGGGAGAGCTGGGCTGACGTAGGTGGGAGATGCTGTGGGTCAAGAAGGAATGGTAGTGTGTAGCCCTGTTGGACAATCTGAAGTACCAACCTGTTGTATGCAATGCTGTCACCCCAGAAATAAATGGCCGACCCTACTTCCTACAGGATGACTGTGTGCAACTAAGGGCGCACTAACAAGGTGTTGTGCTAGTTGAGAAAAGGTGGGGGGTTGGGACCTACACTGTCCCTAATGGCATGATTGTTGTCTGTTGGGTCCACAGTCCCTATATCAAAAGTACGGGGAGGCCTATTTTGCAAGCAGCGGGCCTGATGTTGCAGATATACCAAGCCCCTAGCAAATTCCAGAAAAGAGCGAAACTGAGAGGGAAATCGCCAAACTGGAGCCGAATGGCCCAAGGAGTGAGCAGTCTCTTAGCTCTCCTTAAAACGCTCCAGGGCCAAGTCCGCCTCTTAACCAATTGGGATGGTACTATGGAAGGGCACGTACATTAAGGAAGCCTGGATGATACCTGAAAAGCCTGTGGATCTCATCCATGCGGTGTCCCAATAGCCCTTCCTAGACAATCTGTGGTGTCCAGGCCCAAGTGGATAACAAATATGGTAGCATTCGTTATGTTATGTTATGTTAATAACACTTCTATAGCGCACAGCTGCCCCAGCCAAGGGGCGTCCCGGCGCTTCAGAGAGAGTACCCAACACAACACAGCAGAGCAAAGACAGCAGCGCACAGATCCAAGAACTAAGATGAATGAGGGAACAAGTACGTTTTGATAGCCCTCCTAAACTTCAGAAGCTCATCGAGTTCACGAATGTGGGACGGAAGAGAGTTCCACAGTTTAGCAGCCAAAACCCGAAAGGATCGACCTCCAGCCCTGCACAGTCTGAACCGAGGGACCACCACCAGGTTTTGACCCAAAGATCTTAAAGAGCGCGTAGGCACATAAGGCACCATAATGTTATCAAGGATCTGGGGAGAGGCCAGCTTGAGGGTCTTGAAAGCTAGGCACAGGGTCTTAAAATGGATCCTCTGTGCCATAGGCAGCCAGTGCAGAGAGCGGATGGTATTTTCCGCAGAGCAGAACCTCGGTAAGCCTACCAATGCTCTAGCTGCGGCGTTCTGGACACGTTGCATCCGGGCGATTTCAGCCTGGTTGGCCCCCAACAGGAGCGAACTGGCGTAATCGAGCCGAGATAGTATGGATGCCTGTATAACCAGCTGCCTAGTAGTGGCATCAAAGAACCTCAGAATAGGTCTCAATCCTCGTAAGATGCTGAAACAGGTGGCCGCCACTTTCTTAGTATGGGCACAAAAACTGAGTGCAGGATCTAGCCAAACCCCCATGTTTTTTACCTCTGAGACTGGGATAGGAGTTGCGCCCAGTTCAGGGGGCCACCATGTATCACCCCAGAGATCAGTCCTCTTGCCCAGAATCATGACCTCAGTTTTTTTAGCATTAAGCTGGAGGCAGTTGACATTCATCCAGCTAGCCACCGCCAGGAGTCCATCCCGGAATCTGGGGGCGTCAAGGTCGGAGTTCCCACTCAGGACGACCGCCAGCTGCGTGTCATCAGCATAGGAGACCATAGTCATGCCCCACTGCTTGACGACAGCCGCCAGCGGTCTCACATAAAGATTGAATAGTGTGGGACTCAGCGACGAACCCTGAGGCACACCCAGCTACAGAGGATAAGACTTGGACTCACAAGGTGGGGTGGCTACTTTGAAGGTCCGATCAGCAAGAAAGGAACTGAACCAATTGAGTGCAGTGCCTGAAACACCCGCCTCTCCAAGACGTTGGAGTAAGATCCTGTGCGAAACCGTATCAAACGCGGCACTAAGATCGAGTAGTACCAGTGCCGCAGTCTGACCAGAGTCAAGCACAGAACGAAGATGTTCAGTCATTGAGAGCAAGGCTGTCTCGGTGCTGTGACCAGCACGGAAGCCATTCTGGGAGGAGTCTAGAATCCCTGCCCTCACAAAGTGTTCTGACAATACCCCATTCACATAGGCCTCAGTAATTTTAGCGGCCCAAGGGAGGAGAGAAATCGAGCGATAATTCTCAAGTTTGAGGGGGTCCATAGAAGCCTTTTTCAGTATGGGTGTCACAACAGCCTGTTTCCATTTAATTGGAACAACACCCGAGGCAAGCGAAAGATTAATGAGATGGCACACTGGAGGAAGACAAATAGCAGCAGAGTTTCTAAACTGAGCTGGTCTCAAAGGATCCGCTGGTGAGCCAGATTTTATCTTGGAGGCCAGCGTAAGAAAAGTCTCCATCGACAGACTAGGAAGTGAGATTAAGGTCTCACAAGTGGCCAGTGTAGAACTAGTGGGCTCCGCTACCGGCTCAGTGATGGAAAATGCACGATAGATAGCTTGAACTTTTTCAATAAAAAAAGCAGCCAGATCTTCGCAGTGAGCCCCTGAACATATTTCCGCTGCAGGAGTTCTTTTGGCCGTCAGGTCCTTAAGGACCTTAAAAATTAACTTGGACGGATTGAGGCTGTTTCTAAATTCCTGAGAATAGTAGGATGCACGGGCTCTGCAAACAGCTCTATGGTATGTTTTAATTTTAGAGAAGTACAGAATTTTTTTCCCAGCCTCATAAGATTTCCGCCAGTCCCTTTCTGCCTGTTTACACGCTTTAATTAACGGCACCAGGGAACTGTCGCACCATGGGCTGGGTTCTCTACTGCGAACTTTAGTCCAAGCAGCAGGAATCAGTGCATCCAAGGCCCGAGAGACCCAGTCAAGGCCCGAGAGACCCAGTCACTTTTTAGATAGTTTGGGCCAATGAAGCCCATATATCTCCTGGGTCTGCTGGTAAAGATCTCTCCAACCAGGTCTAAAAGTGCCTGGGTGAAGTGTCCAAAAAGGCAGCCAGAGTACACTGATTTCAAAGCAAGGTTGACGGAGGAGACCATTCTCTTCTCAAAAGCTTCCATGCTTTGGGATTCACGGTCTGTAGGAGTCTTTAGAAAGGCGTTAGGATTAACTTTGCTTGCGGACGCCTGCATCACCAAACTCTCAGGTGCTGGATATTAAGTTAAAAAGTCGGGACAACTGAGCTGGTCTACGGCGACAGGCAACCCTGTCCATTAACCAGCGGGCCAGATCACAGCTTTGGCCAAGTGCTCAATGGGATGTCCATGAGGGTCTCGTTGTGGGACAGAAGTCGTTTGGTCAGTGCCTGGCTAGGCTGAAAGACCTCTGTGAGGACATTTGTTTTTGCCTCTATTGTGGGGAGGTGGAAGTCCAGGACTTAAGCAGCTCTCCAAATCACACTGTCAAAGTAGGTACTTTCATCCAGGAGGGGGCCGGGACACCAACCCAGTATCAGTTGAATTGTCTACCCCACTTTCATCCTGTAGATCCATGTACCATTTGTCTTCATCATAAGACGTAGGTTGGGGGTGAGAGGGGCAGCACATTTTTCTCCATTGCCTTCATTTTAGTCTCCATATAGCTGGCTCTGACCGGACTCAGAGACAAAAAGCTGGTGTATGGTCTGTGCGCAGTACAGGAACAATGCCAGAGTCCGAGGGATTGAGTTTTGGCTGTGCCACATCGGGATCTGAAAATGGCCTTGATCGAGATGATTTTGGCTTGGAGTCAGAGGCCATAATGGATTGTGGCTCCTACTCAGATGGAGCTGGTGTCCATCAGCGCAGACCTCAGTGCTGAACCCAAATTAGCACAGATGTAGGTGCAAACCCCAAAATGGGTTGAAGGGGCACACAAGGTGCAGAGGGTAGAAAACTCCTGCTGATTCTTGGGGCCCAAACGCATGCAAGAGGGACCCTGAACCGAGCCAAAGATTAGCAGCATGGCCTCTAGAAAGTCTTTGGCCTGCTGCAATGTCGTTGACCCAGAAACTCTAGATGCACAGGGACCAGACATTGCCTCGGATCCTCAGTGGAGTGGGAGAGACACCTAGAGGCATGGTGACAACCTTGTGTCTTTTTTTGGAGAACAAGAGTGGTGAAGAGGGCGATGTCCTACTGGACTTCTTAGGTTTCTTCTTGGGCTTATCCTAAACTTCGACTGCAAAGATGATAACTGAGGAATTACTTCAGGAGCAGGTCCGCACTCGGAATTTCCTACCTGGCAAATGTAAAACAAACCATTGACCTGACCTTAATAGATTCTGTTAGCTTGATCTACAACATGAACCAATCGGTTTGTACTGAGACGTCAGTCATTATTGACTAATGGGACTCACAGTCCTCACTGCATTAGCTCTTCACTCTGATCATGCACTATACAACAAATGCAAAGGCGTCGGAGGAGGCATTTTCATAATCAATCACTCATACATCCTCTTTTGAATAGCAATTCACGTCAGCCATTACCCATCTTTAGAGCCAACATTGTTACTCACTATCATCCATCAGCTAATATTGGTTAATTCTTCAATTATCTCTATAATGTCATTGAATAATTTAAACCCAAGACTCATCATTCATGGGCACTGTAGCCTAAATCCCATTGTTCAACTT
Organism: Lissotriton helveticus; assembly: GCF_964261635.1. Taxonomy (NCBI): domain Eukaryota; kingdom Metazoa; phylum Chordata; class Amphibia; order Caudata; family Salamandridae; genus Lissotriton; species Lissotriton helveticus. The sequence goes on from NC_136057.1 coordinate 1,458,871,122, forward strand.
GACAACATATTGTGTTCTCAGCTGCTATGCTATAAAAACATCTACTCCCTAACAGACACTCTATCAGAACCCCCACCCTATATTTAGTATTGATATCCAGCAAACTAAAAGATTGTTAACTTATTGCTGATCCATCTCCTTCTGACCATGCTACTGCACAGATTCTAGTCAAATATCCCCTCTTACAACCTCATCGCCTCCTGTCAGATCTTAAAAAGGATACTCTTGGTAGCTGCACGGGAACAGAGATGCTGGCTTCCGAATCCACTTAAGGCAATAACTTAGAACTCAATATATACAAGACTCCAACCTATTACCTCTGGGGGAAGGGGAAATTGGATAAAATAACAAACAACAAGAAGAGATCCTCTTGGATGGCTCCGCTCGTCAGTCCGACCTGCAGACCTTCACTGGCTTGGAAAACCTGTGGGAAAATATTACAGTAAATCTTAACTATGTAACTCTGGCTCTCTCTCTACTCTTTCCTATTACTCTTCCTAGTTCTCACCTACCATTTCTGCCAAGAGTCTTGCCCTCTCTTCTGTCTGATTAAGGCTCCGGATCCGGCTGAACTTTTCTTTATGATTTCGTCCTGTAATTCACAATGACACTATGTGTTAACCTGTCCTCTTCTCTGTCCTGCCTCTATCTTGATTCTTACTCCCGCTACTCACTTTCTATCTGTTCTCCTGCTCAGCTATCCTGGGTGCCTTTTCCTGTCTTCTTGTAATTCTTTCTGTTAACTGTAAATACATTTAATGTAAATGTTAAACTGAAATGTCTCCACCTCTTAGTGCTACTCTGTAAATATTTAATATGAGGTTTCCTGACTTACTTAATTTTTGACTTATTCTCTCTGTGAACCTTCTCCTGTCTTTTAAACTAATTCAGCTCTTCATGTATTTCCTCCTAGGGTTTTCACTACTTGCTGTTCCTGTTTCTAGCGTATGCAGCTGTGCGGGTTTATCTTCCACATTAAACAAGGTAATATTAACTTCAGACTCTAATTCGTTTTTGCTTAAACCGAGTTCATGAACGTTATAATCACTTATCTCCGTCTTCTTCTTTCTCCTGACAGACGTTCTGACGTGAAGCAGCTATCGCGGGTAAGTACGCCACCGAGCTCCTCTTCATACAGCCGGGATGCGCTGTTAACCTTCAAGCTTTTCTCCACAGAATTCTCTCCGATATTATTTATGTTAATTCTCGCGCCTCTGAGCTAGCTCGAATCGCACGTATTTAAGAAACGGACTCGGGGGCCTTAATGTTACCGTTTCTCATATAACTATGCTTCTCTAAACCAAAATTCCTCCAAGACTCTGAATGCTCTTCCTCTTCGGGACACGCCGTCGGTGAAGTGCGTGGTTCCTAGTTATCACGCGCTTCACCTGGACTCGGCTGTTTGAGGCACTAAACACTGGACTGCTGACCGCGGCGAAACCGTGGCCATCTTGAGGTTCCATTTCCTCAACATCTCGGACCAGGAACTTGTCTTTGACTCCAGCCGTGCCCGGTGATTCTGTGCCTAGGTAGTTGTCTCGGCTTGTAAATTAGGGGTTCTGACAGTACCCCCCAACAAGGTAGAATCTTTCCCCCTTGGTTTAGTGGGGAAGCATTGATGAAATGATTTAACCAATCTGGAAGCATGAACATCCTCTTCGCGTTCCCAAGATCGCTCTTCAGGACCGTACCCCTTCCAATCTATGAGATAGAACAATTTCCCTTTCAAATTCTTTGAGTCCAAGATTTCCTTGACTTCGTACTCGGTTCCTGTCTCTAGATTGATGGGTTTTGGTGGTAGTTTCTTCCGCAAATTGTTTGGGGCCTTCTTCAACAATGAAACATGGAAAACTGGATGAATCTTAAGTCTCAACGGTAAGGTTAGCCTATAAGATACTTGATTTATCTGTTTCTCCACTGGGTAAGGACCAATAAATCGAGGCTGGAACTTTCGGTTTCCTTTCAACCTTAAATTCTTGGTACTTAGCCACACATTATCTCCTTTCTCTAGTTTTGGACCCTCACACCTCTTCTTATCTGCATAACCTTTATATTTCTCCTTTGCTCTTTGGAGACTTTCTATGGCCTCTTGGTGTATCTGTTCTAGATGGGACACCATATCCTGAACTGCTGGGACTGATAAATCTACCTGTCTAAGGGTTGAATTCGGATGTCTTCCATAGTTCATATTGAGGTAACGGGTTTTTAGGAACCCGCTGGTGCCAGGGGATAACACCCGAAGACCTCTGAGTTCTCCCTTGTTCCGGACCACAGAAACACGGAGTCTTCTAGTCACAGTCAGAGATCAAGTTTTATTGGCAGCTACCAAGTAACATGTGTCCTAGAAGCACGACAAACGCGGATCGTGTGTTCTCAGGAGACTGTTCGTTTTTACAGAACCAGCCGTCTCCTTATATACAAAAATAATAGCTGCAAGCAAGAATTCCTGAGTTTATGATATGGCTATACACATATTTCTACAATAATACAAAAGAGCGAAGTCATGTAGGCAAGCCCCTATTTTAGACGTCCAGTTTGTGATAGATTACCCGGCCAGGCCCGGAACTCCCATCAGATATCGACGAAACCCCAATAAAGAAAGGCACCTCCTAGTCATAAAACTGGCCATAAACAGGGTGCGGGGACAGGTGTGTGTGTGTGTAAAAACATGATCTGGATGTAGTGAATGGTTTGTGGTATGTCGTGCATTGATGCTATCGTATTCGGCCACTGGGTGAGAAGCTGCCCAAACAGGTTTGGCTGGAGGCAATGGAGTCAGTTGGGACAGGTCAGGGGGAAGTCAAGGAAAGGTGGACGTGTCCTTTTAGATCAGACTCGGCCTTACTTAATTGACTTATCATGAGGGCAAGACACAAGATGGATGCCATTCACAAAATGGAGTCTAAGGGTTCGGAACGGAAACTATGATTTAAGGGTGTTGGCATCCCCCAATCATGACGCAAATGCATAGGGATGATGTCCTAATCATTATCGGTCTGTTGACACCAAATTCGTCATGGTACGTTGATATTTTGTGGCACGGGTATTGGATCTCGATATCGTGATAACAGTAGGGTCCAGAATTTCAGAACCACATATAGAAGGGAGAAAAACCTGTGGACACATTTTTAGCATTATTGTGGGCGAACTCTGCTGTCCACTAGTAATCTACCCAGTCCCCCTCCTGTTTCAGAAGAAACAGTCGTAAGTACTGTTCCAATTCTTGGTTCACTCGTTCTGTTTGGCCATCGGTCTCGGGATGGTAGCTAGTGGAGTATCTTACTTCGGTTCCTAAGCTCACCATAAAGCACAGCTTTCCAAACTTTTCATGTTGGTGACACACCTTTTTGTGAAAAAAATTTCAGGGACACGGTAACGCGAGCGAGCGCAACGAGCTAGCCCGAACCACCCACAACCCCACACACAACCCCACACACACACAACCCCACACGCACAAACCTCACACAACCCCACACACACAAACCTCACACACACAACACCCCACACACAACCCCACACACACATCCCCACACACACACACACACCTCCCTCACACACACACACACAACCCCAGACACAACCCCATACACAACCCCAGACACAACCACACACACACCACACACACAACCCCCACACACACAACCCTCACACACACAACCCCCACACACACAACCCCACACCCACCCACCCACACACACACACAAACACCCCACACACAACCCCACACACACATCCCCACACACACATCCCCACACACACACCTCCCTCCATCACACACAACCCGACACAACCCCACACCTCCCTCACACACACACAACCACACACACACAACCCCCACACACACAACCCCCACACACAACCCCACACACACAACCCCACACACAACCCCACACACACACCCACACACACACCCACACCCACAAACAACCACACACACACAACCCACACACACATAACCCCACACCCCCCCACCCCCAGATAATGTACGTATGTTTTGTATGGATCTGAAGACAACCCACATGGTTCGTAACAGAGCATGAACAGGAGATTTGCACATTTGTGATATTACATATTATATATTTACAATCAAGATACATTCCACACATATTTACAATTTTATGCACAGTGAGGTCAACTAATTTGCCCAGAATCACACATTTTAAAGTCAGGTGCCAGAGCTGGAATTAAAACCAAAAGTTTCAGATCACCTGATTTCTCCAGTTTATTGGTAACATTTGCAGAGGTGGCTAAGGTTGTCCAGGACAACACTAATGCCAGGAAAAGTCCAGGAGGAGTGGGACTGACTTGTTAAAATACTGTGAAGCAGTCCAATTTAGAACCGTACCCGAATGGTCCAAAAGTGCCCTGATGAAAAACGGGGCTTCGTGGCTCAATGAATTGATGGAAAAAAAGCTGTCTGATCAAACTTGGATGAAAAAGTGAAAAAAGTCCAGATAAAATATAATCTGTACATCTACTTCGTAACAAAATGCATAATGGATGTTTGGGACATATAGCCACAAGGGCTTGACTGTGTTCCTGTTCCAATACACAAGAATATGTGACAAGAGAGGTCATAGGTCAGGGGTAGAATGAGGACGTAGGACGATCTCAGATGGTAGAATGCTATGTCTTAAATCCTACTGATAATATAAAACAGGAAGCAAGAGAGGATGAGATTCACATGTGATCTCACAGCAGATATATGGTTTCCCTTTAGCCACTGTTTCTCACCATGTCCCAGTAGCCCGACCAAACAGTCACATAAAAAAATATATAGCAGACTAAAACTATTGGACTTCTGACGTCTGGGTCATGTATAACTGGGCTTACTCACTTTAAAGTTGGGCAGCCAGGGAACGAAATTAGACATTTAAATATTACTTCATTTGGAAAAAGGCAGATACTACTTAAAACTGATCTCATTTGCCTTCAGTTCAGAATGTTTCTTTTTACGTAAAAGTTCTATTCTTAACAAAAATGAAAAAGCAAGCTGTAACTAAAGCTAAGTGCTGCCTGCCGTCTGGTGCCGGGATCACTTCTCACCAATCCGTTAAATGTCAAGCATCCCAGCTCAAGATAAGAAAAGCTCGGCAATAAACATGCAAATAGTATGAGAAACAAAAACTTGCTCATGCCAAACCGTGACAAATACATTTAGATTTGTAATACCGAAGGCCAAGGCATTATTTTTGTGAAGAGGAAATCTTTGCGATGACCAGCCTGGTTTAAGCTCCTCTTCTGTTTGTCCTGTCCAGGGCTCAAACAAGACAGATCGCCAGTGTTGCAGCAGACAGCGCCTTGCCACCCTCTCGGCTAAGTGAAATGCTTGTCTGCGAGATTACAGTAATTACCACCGCAGCGTGAACTCCAAACACGCGCTAAAGGAAACATCATCAGCACGTCAATGGGCCGATAAACAGCCATTCATGCTTTCAGACAACCCCCTCTTCCCTGCAGCCCTAACAAGCGCGACACACCTACGCAAGGTGCGCGACACACTAACGTGTCGCGCCACACAGTTTGGAAAGCTGTGCCATAAAGGATCTCCAAAAATGGGAAATTAATTGTGTCCCCCTATCAGAGATCACAATCTTGGGTATGCCATGTATTTTTACAATGTCTGTACTAAAATGTGAAGCTAACTGTTTGGCAGATGGAATCCCCTTCAGGGCTGTGAAATGTGCCATTTTGAGAAAGAGTCTACCACTACCAATATAGTGTCATAGCCCTTACTAAGTGGTAACTCAGTGATGAGGTCCAATGTTACAGTGTGCCAGGGGTAAGGTGGTGTAGGCAGGGGTTGTAGTAAACCTTTAGGGGCTTGCCGTTCAGATTTTCCCTGCGCACAAACCTTGCAAGTCTTGACGTAGTTCTCTTTATCTTTGTTCATCTCTGGCCACCAGTAATGCCGCTTAATTAGTTCCTTGGTTTTTGCCTCTCCCTTATGTCCAGCCAATTTCGCATCGTGATTTTCTTGCATGACCTGTAACTACAGCTCTTTCGTAGGGATATACAGACTTTCATGAAAGTAAGGGAGTTGACCAACAACCTTTCTTCCTTCTTCCTCTCTTGCCCATGCTTCCATCGCATCTGGCGTCATTATCTCCGAAATACTGGTTTCCAAACCTATTGAAGTGGCGGCACCAATAATCTTCTCTCTTGGTATGATGGATTGATTCTCCACGGGTGTTTTCTGATTCTCTGTGCCAATTCTGGACAAGGCATCCGCCTTTCCGTTTTGTGCTCCTGGTCGGAATGTAATTATGAAATCATAGTCAGCGAAATACAGCGACCACCTCAACTACCGAGGAGTCAATGTCTGAGCAGTCTTCAGGAATTTTAAATTGTGATGGTCAGTAAAGACTGTCACTTGATGTTGGGCCCCCATGAGGTGATGTCTCCACTCCTTAAAGGCGTCCTTAATCGCCAACTCCTTTTCTGTGATGGTATAGTTACACTCAGCCAGAGATAATTTCCTTGACCTGTAGGCCACCGGGTGCAATTGTCCAGACACCTTATTACGCTGAGATAGGACTCCTCCTACCGCTTGGTCTGAAGCATCAGTTTCTACGTAAAAAGGTTCGTTGGGATCAGCATGCTGAAGAATTGGGGCCGTAGTGAAGTCCTGCTTCAAGGAATTGAACGCCTCCTCAGCTTCTTGGGTCCAATTGAATTGAATACCTTTTCTTAGCAACTTGGTAAGTGGCAAGATTTTGTGAGAAAATTCGCTGACGAATCTGCTGTAAAAGTTAGCGAATCCAATGAAACTTTGGACCTCCTTAACACTTTCTGGAGACTTCCACTTAACCACCGCTTCGATCTTTCGTTGGTCCATAATTATTCCTGTTGGCGAAATAACGAAACCCAAAAATTCCACTTGAGTCACGTTAAAAGCGCATTTTTCCAATTTTACAAATAATCTGTTTTCTTTCAACTTTCTCAAAACACCCCTGACCTGCCCCTTGTGTCTTTCTTGGTCTGCAGAATAAATCTAAATGTCGTCAATGTACACGATGGCGCATTGGTCTATGAATTCTTTCAGCACATCGTTAATGAAATGTTGAAATGCCGCCGGGGCATTACAGAGCCCATAGGGCATGACCTGGTTTTCAAACAATCCGAAACGGGTCCGGAAGGCCGTCTTCCACTCGTCGCCCTCTCTCCTCCTGACCAAGTGGTAGGCTCCCCTCAGGTCGAGCTTCGTATATACTTGAGCTCTTTTCACTTGATCTAATAACACCGATATTAGGGGTAGTGGATACCTGTTTTTCTTGGTGATTCTATTAATAGCTCTATAGTCAATACAGGTTCTCAAGTCTCCCTCTTTCTTCGGCACAAAGAATAAGGGCGACGATACCGGAGATTGGGAAGGCCGAATGAATCCGTTAGCTAGATATTTGTCTAGATACTCCTTGAGGTGACGATGTTCCTTCTCAGTCAAGGCATACACCCGACTACAGGGCAAGTTGGATCCGGGTTCAATCTCTATCTTGCAGTCATAGTCTCTGTGTGGGGGCAATTGTTCAGCCTCAACTTCGTTGAACACCTCATGGAACTCTGATTACGCATATCGATCCTTCCAGTTGACATAGGGAATGAGACGGGCTGACTTCGATCTCTAATCCTCTTTCCTCATGTCCAAAACAGTTTTCCAGACAGTATTTTGAATCCATCTTAATTGTTCGGTTACTCCAATCAATTGTGGGGTTGTGCTCAGTGAGCCAAGGAAGGCCTAGGATTAATTCAAACTGGGGAGCATCTATCAAGTTGAACTGGATCCTTTCTTCATGGCCACTATCGGAGGCAAGATGGATTACTTCAGTGTGGCTAATTATGGGACCAGATGACAGATTAGTTCCATCCACGGCTCTTACAGGTTCACTTTTATTCTTCATAATCGCCTGTATTCCCACCTTACGAGCAAATCTCAATTCACAAAAGTTCCCAGTGGTGCCAGAGTCTATCTTTACCGACACCCATGTAAAGTTATGTGTCTAAATTTCACTTCCATCGATAGATTTAGATGAGGAACTGCCGACTGTAGTGTATTGGCCACTCGATGTTCTTCTGGAGTCTTTTCTAGAATCGCACCCACCTGTTCGACTCCTCTAACAGGTAGTGCAACTAGTTTTCCTTCGGCTTGTAGTTAGCCTTGGGTTTCTTTGGGCAATTCCTGACAAAGTGGCCCCCTGCTCCGCAGTACATGCATAAATTACCCGTCCTTCTCTTCTCCTTCTCTTCCCTGGACAGAGGTCCACGGATAGTTCCGATTTGCATTGTTTCGACCCCTGAGGAACCTTCGTTACTTCGACTAGTTTCTGATCGCGCCCGATCAAATCTTGGAACCGTCGGTCGGAATTCTCTCCTTTTTTCACCCTTTCTTTCCCCTTGCCGGAAGTCTATCTCTAGTACAAGGTCCACCAACGCAGATATCTCGGTGGGTCTATTTGGAATTCCGGCCAAGGCGTCTTTGAGTTAGTCTTTTAAGCCGCGGTAGAACACTGCTGCTCGCTTACTCTCGGGCCAGTTTGTCTCTACCACTAGCTTGTTGAATTGGGCCAGGTAACCCACCAGATCTCGGTTCCCTTGTTTCAAATCGAGCAGCTAGTTGTCAACGACTTGAGATATTCTTCTCCTGTCGAATATTCGTAAAAACTCATCCTTAAATTCCTCATAATTTCTTAAGATTGGATCGTTTCTGGTGATGAGTGGCATGGACCAGGCTGCCGCGTCCCCGCTCAGATAAGATAATGCGAATGCGACCTTGGATTGTGCGTCAGGGAAAATTGAAGGGCGGCACATGTAATGTAGGGAACACTGAGTTATAAATATTTGCGCCTTTTGTGGATCCCCACAAAATCGCTCTGGGGCTGCTAGGGGTATTACTGGGGACAAGGAATGGATCACTTGGGTGGTCATTTTATTTGTACTATCTGACCAGGGGTTCTGAGTTTCCTGTCCTGTACTAAGGGGCTGTCTAAGTCTGTGTGCTAGTTCCGCTGTTTCTTTTCTGGTATTCACCATCTCCAATCTTAGATTTTGGTTCTCCTCTCTAACTGCACTTAACTTCTTCTGTATCATGTCTAAGATCACTCCTAAACCCTGCAGGTTTATCCCCTCTGCCATCTCTGTTCAGGTGCAAGGTGCAACTTGGGCACTTCACTCTGTCAGATCTTAAAAAGGATACTCTTGGTAGCTGCACGGGAACAGAGATGCTGGCTTCCGAATCCACTTAAGGCAATAACTTAGAGCTCAATATATACAAGACTCCAATACCTCTGGGGAAGGGGAAATTGGATAAAATAACAAACAACAAGAAGAGATCCTCTTGGATGGCTCCGCTCGTCAGTCCAACCTGCAGACCTTCACTGGCTTGGAAAACCTGTGGGAAAATATTACAGTAAATCTTAACTATGTAACTCTGGCTCTCTCTCTACTCTTTCCTATTCCTCTTCCTAGTTCTCACCTACCATTTCTGCCAAGAGTCTTGCCCTCTCTTCTGTCTGATTAAGGCTCCGGATCCGGCTGAACTTTTCTTTATGATTTCGTCCTGTAATTACAATGACACTATGTGTTAACCTGTCCTCTTCTCTCTCCTGCCTCTATCTTGATTCTTACTCCCGCTACTCACTCACTATCGGTTCTCCTGCTCAGCTATCCTGGGTGCCTTTTCCTGTCTTCTTGTAATTCTTTCTGTTAACTGTAAATACATTTAATGTAAATGTTAAACTGAAATGTCTCCACCTCTTAGTGCTACTCTGTAAATATTTAATATGAGGTTTCCTGACTTACTTAATTTTTGACTTATTCTCTCTGTGAACCTTCTCCTGTCTTTTAAACTAATTCAGCTCTTCATGTATTTCCTCCTAGGGTTTTCACTACTTGCTGTTCCTGTTTCTAGCGTATGCAGCTGTGCGGGTTTATCTTCCACATTAAACAAGGTAAGATTAACTTCAGACTCTAATTCGTTTTTGCTTAAATTGAGTTCATGAACGTTATAATCACTTATCTCTGTCTTCTTCTTTCTCCTGACAGACGTTCCGACGTGAAGCAGCTATCGCGGGTAAGTACGCCACCGAGCTCCTCTTCATACAGCCGGGATGCGCTGTTAAACTTCAAGCTTTTCTCCACAGAATTCTCTCCGATATTATTTATGTTAATTCTCGCGCCTCTGAGCTAGCTCGAATCGCACGTATTTAAGAAATGGACTCGGGGGGCTTAATGTTACCATTTCTCATATAACTACGCTTCTCTAAACCAAAATTCCTCCAAGACTCTGAATGCTCTTCCTCTTCGGGACACGCCGTCGGTGAAGTGCGTAGTTCCTAGTTATCTCGCGCTTCACCTGGACTCGGCTGTTTGAGGCACTAAACACTGGACTGCTGACTGCGGCGAAACCCAGCGGCCATCTTGAGGTTCCATTTCCTCAACATCTCGGACCAGGAACTTGTCTTTGGCTCCAGCCTTGCCCGGTGATTCTGTGCATAGGTGGTTGTCGCGGCTTGTAAATTAGGGGTCCTGACACCTCCACCCGAAATCCAAAATGAAACCTTTTTCAGATTACGTCTTACTATGCCTGAGCAAAAGCCATAATTTGAACAATTTAACAAGGCCTTTAAACATACTTTTGAACAGCAAAATTCTCTGCACATTCTTCCCTGCTGCTTCACTCCAAGAATCTTGGATCTAGACCGATATTTGCTCCAAGAAAACCAAAATATGAGTTCTCTTTTGCCAACCTAGATGCTTATAAACAAACATTGGTCCTACTGTTTTCTTCCCTAGATGAATCCAAATCAGCATACTTTCAAAACCTCATCATTTCATTTCGACCCCACCAAGCACTACTTGCATGCACAATCAACAACTGAACTCTCCACTCCAGCCGCAAATATCACCCAACCTTCACTCTCAGATTAAGATTTTGCAACTTTCACCTCTTCAACAATTTTTCCAATGTTAGAAATACCATTGCTATCCCACTCACAGCTGCACCTCCACCCTCATATCACCCTAAATCCAGTTAAGCCCTTAGACTTAATCACCACTTTACCCACAGATTTTATTCCCTACACTCAAATCTTCCAATCCATCAGGCGTTCAATCAGAACTGGTCATCTCAAAAGCTCCTCTCTAAAGTTGCCATCTTCCAAACCTTTGTATTCAATCACTTCACATCCAGTAGCTATTCTCTGCATTTTAGTTATGCAGTTGTACTACCACTACGAAAACAAATCTCCTACTGCAGACCACTTAAATCACACAATCCCAGCGTTTATTTCTAAAAATATATTTTTTAAAGTGTTCTTAACTGCCTACCTTTGCATTGCTCCTGTAACATTCTCTTCTATCCGGGTATTCCTGGTCTTCACTCAACAGGAATGGCATTCTCACATGTATCCAACCGCATCATGTTGGCCCATCACCCATCATCATAATCTATCATCTCTCTGCTGCCTTTCCGTGATTTCCATCCCCTCAAAGCACTCTAGGTATCAACTGTTTAGCTAACAAATATTCTCCACTAATGTTTTTGATTGCTCTTTTTCTGTAACTTGGGAATCCATGTAATTCTCACCCTCTTCGTAACGAGTGGCTGCTCCTCAAGTTCATCCTGGATCTACTTCAGTTCCTCCGTACCCAATCTCATTTGATTTCTCTTACAATCTTTATGGAGACATCACTTAAATCATCTATTTTCCAACCTTCTCACTCCTCCTCCATACAAGTAAATCGGATTGTCTTATGGCTACTCAACGCTGGATGGCACTATGGTTCCTCATCCTGAGCACATCCAAGATGGAGGTTTTACTTTTTTTTCCTTAACTGCACCCATCTACATACCTAGGCTGTCAAGTTTTAGGTTTAAATCTATAATAAAGGATAAAACCCCACCGAGGGAAATAGCCCTCACCAATGTAAACATATAAACACTGAAAAAGCCCCTGCACAGCCACAAACTAAATGCCATTCAAAGAAAGGAAAAGGAGAAAGAATCATTTTTATTTCTTCCTGAATGGGCCAATACAATGTAATTTTGTTATATAAGGTAGCAGAAAGAAAGACTGGGCTTACATTATTCTGCTTGAGTTTTGTTTAGGGATGTCACTAAAATATTATTTCTTCATCCTTTTTACAGTTTTGTGGTCTTTGTTGTAAAGATACAGGGGTTAGAAGCATGTTTTAGGTGTTGTTTATTTATTTTATAAACTGTTGAGAATCAGGAAATATCTAAATCATATTTGATTTTTTGGCTACGTTTGAGTCTTTCACTGATAGGAAAATTAAAATGCTACTTACCAGTATGCATCTGTTCTTGGCATGTACAGCTGCAGAGTCACACGCTGTGCTTAGGTCGCCATCTGGTGGTGGGCCTGGATGATTACACTTTGTTGTTGTCCTGGAAGAAGTCTTTGTAGTCACAAGATAGGTGACTCCTCCTATGAACTATAGTGCGCATGGGCATTGACTCCATCTTCAGATTGTTTTTCGCCATGAAGGGAAATTATGGAGTTGTGTGAGAACAGAAAAAGATGTCCATGTATGGTGTATTTAAGTAAGACAATCCTGGAACAGATAAAGGTAGCCAGGGAGGTGGGTGGGCGTGTGTGACTCTGCAGCTCTACATGCCAAGAACAGATGCATACTGGTAAGTAGCATTTTCCGTTCAAGGCATTGAGCTGCAGATCACACACTGCATAGATTGCATAGCAGTTCTCTCCCTTTGCGGCGACCACCAGTATCTGTTGCAAGTGTCTGAAATAGTGTTTTGAGTACAGCCTGGCCCACACTAGCTTGTTGTTTTGCTTGCACATCTACACAATAATGTTTGGTGAATGTGTGCGGTGTGCACCATGTAGCAGCTTTGCAGATTTCATCTAATGGAATGTTTCCTAAAAATGTCATGGATGCCCCTATTTTATGGTTGGAATGAGCCCTAGGGGGAATGGATAAGGGAAATGCTACTTACCAGTATGCATCTGTTCTTGGCATGTAGAGTTGCAGAGTTGTACACTTAGCATTAGATCGCCACCTGGTGTTGGGCTCGGATGATTGCATGTTGTCATCTTGGAAGAAGTCTTTGTAGTCACGAGATAGGTGACTCCTCTCTTGGACGATAGTGCGCATGGGCATCGGCTCCATCCTTAGATTGTTTTTCACCATGATGGGAAATGATGGAGTTAGTGGAAGTAAAGAAAAAAAGATGTCCATGCGTGTGCATCTAAGTAAGATAAAACTGGATCAGATACAGGTCCCGGGGAGGCGGGAGGGCGTGTACAACTCTGCAGCTCTACATGCCAAGAACAGATGCATACTGGTAAGTAGCATTTTCCATTCGAGGCATATGAGCTGCAGATTGTACACTTAGCATCGATTGTGCAGCTGTGTCTCCCCTAGCGGTGGTCACCTGTATCTGTTGCAGTGGTTTCAAAGAGAGTTTTAAGGACATCTTGGCCTACTGCAGCTTGCTGCTTGCCTTGCACATCAACACAGTAGTGTTTAGTGAAGGTGTGTGTTGTAGACCATGTTCCTGCTTTGCATATGTCCTCTAGGGGGATGTTTCCTAAGAAAGCCATAGAGGCTCCTAGTTTGCGTGTTGAGTGTGCTCTAGGAGGAACTGTTAATGTGCACTTTGCTTTTTGATAGCATTTGTATACATTTTACAATCCACCTTGCAATCCCACTTAGATGGGGTTGCCTTTATGAGGTGGAGAGAAAGACACAAACAGTTGTTTTGTTTTTCTAAAAGACTTACTCCTATCTATATAGTAGAGAAGGGCTCTTTTAACATCTAATGTGTGTAGAGCCCTTTCTGCCACAGAGTCTGGGTTTTGAAAAACCACAGGCAACTCTACGGATTGGTTTAAATGAAAAGGAGTAATGACTTTTGGAAGGAATTTTGGATTAGTTCTTAAGACCACTTTGTTACGATGTAGTTGTAAAAATGGTTCTTGTATTGTAAATGCTTGTATTTCACTTACTCTTCTAAGAGAGGTAATGGCAATAAGGAAAGCTGTTTTCCACGTGAGGAATTGCAGTTCACATTTATGTAAAGGCTCAAAAGGGGGTCCCATAAGTCTTGTAAGAACAATGTTTAGGTTCCATACTGGAGAAGGTGGCAATCTGGGAGGGATAATTCTTTTTAATCCTTCCATAAATGCTTTAATTGCAGGCACTCTGAAAAGGGACAGATGTTGTCTATTTTGTAAATATGCTACAATGTGCAGATGTATGGATGAGTATGCCAAATCACACCTTTGTAAATGTAAGAGGTAACAAATGATATTCTGGGTGGAAGCATCCAGGGAATCAATTTGGTTATTGTCGCAATAAATGGCAAATCTTTTCCACTTAGCAGCATAACAAGCTCTGGTAGTAGGTCTCCTGGCCTCTTTAATAATGTTCATACAGTCTGGTGGTAGGTTAAGATACCCAAACTCTAATACCTCAGGAGCCAAATGGCCAAATTCAGTTGTTTTGGGCCTGGATGTTGGATGTTTCCATGGTCGTAGCTTTTGGTGTGGAACTAGAGATAGTTCTAGCAGTGTGGTGAACCACGGTTGACGTGCCCATGTGGGAGCTACTAGGGTTAGTTTGAGAGACTGTTGTCTGAGCTTGCCTACTACTAATGGTATCAGTGGTAGTGGCGGAAAAGCGTACACAAATCTGCCTGACCAGTTCCTCCATATCGCATTGCCCTTGGACAGCGGGTGTGGAAACCTGGCAGAGAAGGTTGGGCATTTTGCGTTTGTGTGTGGCGAACAGATCTATGTCTGGATAACCCCACTTGTGAAAGAATGGTTGAAGAACCTGCAGATGTAGTTCCTATTCGTGAATTTGTTGTGTCTGCCGACTCAACAGATCTGCTATCTGATTGTGAACTCCTGGAAGGTGCTCCGCCAACAGATATGTTTTGTGGAATGGCCCATCTCCAAATGTTCTGTGTTAGCTGGGACAGTTGTAGAGAGTGTGTCCCTCCCATGTTTTTGTATATAATAAATGGCTGTCATGTTGTCCGTCCGGATCAAGACAGCTTTGTTTTGTACTAGTACTTGGAAAGTTTTGAGTGCTAAGAATATTGCTAGCAGCTCTAGATGGTTGATATGGAACAATTTTTCACTGTTCCATTGTCCTTGAGTTGTAAGATGTAGGAGATGGGCTCCCCATCCTGTGAGAGATGAGTCTGCTGTGAGCACTATTTGTGGAACAGGTTCGAGGAACGGCTGCCCGTTTGTCAAGTTTTTGGTGTTCCACCACTGCAGAGAGCGATGTGTGCGGCTGACTACCAACACCAGGTCTGTTAGTTGACCTTGAGCCTGGTTCCACTGTTGTGCTAGACATTCCTGTAATGGACGCATCTGTAGTCTTGCATATGGTACTATGAAGATGCAAGATGCCATCATGCCTATTAGTCTCATGAACACTCTGGCTTGCAGAGCTTGTTGTTGTTGAAAGGTTGTGACTAAGGCTTGAATGCTCTGTATCCTTGCTGGCCTGGGATACGCTAGAGCCGTAGACGTGTTTATTGTAGCTCCTAGATACTGATGTATGTGAGAGGGTTGCAGGTGCGACTTGGTGTAGTTGATTGTGAACCCTAAGTTGTGCAGTGTTTGAATTATTTGATGTGTGTGTTGAACACATTGATTGGCTGACTTGGCTTTTATGAGCCAATCGTCCAGATACGGGAAGACCTGTATTTGTAGTCTCCTGAGATGTGCTGCTAGGTACTTTGTGAATACTCGCGGTGCTGTTGTCACCCCGAATGGAAGGACTTTGAACTGATAATGTTGTCCTTCTAGTACGAACCTTAGATACTTTCTGTGAGCAGGATGTATAGGAATGTGAAAATATGCGTCCTTTAGGTCTAGTGTTGTGAGGAAATCGCCTTGTTGCAGCAGTGGGAGCACTTGTTGTAAAGTGATCATATGAAAATGATCTGATTGTAAGTAATGATTGAGGGGCCTGAGGTCGAGAATTAGTCTTAGTGCCTATCCTTTTTGGGAATTAGAAGATACAGCTAATAAACCCCTGTTCCCTGTTCTTGTAAAGGAACTATTTGTATTGCGTCCTTTTGTAGAAGTGACAGAACCTCTTGTTTGAGCTTAGTAAGGTGTTCTGTAGACATTGGACGTTGCCTGGGTGGTATGTGTGGAGGGGTTGCTGTAAGTTCTAGGCAGTAGCCATACTGGATAATCTGTCTTACCCACTTGTCTGTTGTGATGGAGTTCCAGATAGGCAGGAATTGCGTTAATCTGCCCCCCACAGGAGTGGAATGCTGTTAAGGGAGCAGAGGGAAGTCACTGTTTTGTGGTGAGAGAGGTTCGATTACTGCGGTTACCCCGACGTCTTCCTTTGTTGTTATTCCCTCTACATCCTCCTCTAAAATATCCCTTGTTAGAGTATGTCTGTGTGTTGGATTTGAAGGACGTTGTATTGTCTGCACCAGTTTGTTTGGAGCCCCCTCTGTAGAAGGAGCGACGAAAGGAACCTCTAGTTTGTGTGGACTGTAAAGCTCCCATAGATTTGGCAGTGTCTGGATCCTTCTTCATTTTTTCAAGTGCTGTGTCTACTTCTAGTCCAAATAATTGGTTCTGATTAAATGGTTGGTTTAAAATGGTAGTTTGTACTTCCTGTTTAAACCCTGAAATGCGTAGCCACGCATGTCTTCGAAGTACGACACTAGTATTTACAGCTCTAGATGCAGTATCTGCTACATCTAGTGCGCACTTGATTGAGGCATTAGAAATAAGCTTGCCTTCTTGTATAAGATCATTTGCCTGTGTTTTATATTGGTCAGGTAGATGTTCTAGCAGTTTCTCTAACTGATCATAATGAGCCCTATCATATTGGGAAAGGAGGGCTTGTGTATTAGCTATGCAGCATATGTTGGTAGCTTGCACAGCTATTCTTTTGCCTGAGACATCTATGACCTTGGATTCTTTATCCGGTGCGGGTGCCTCGCCTGAAGTTTGTGAGTTTGCTCTCTTCCTAGCATTTGACACAACTAGTGAATCTAATGGTAGTTGTCCTTTAATGTAGGTTGGATCTGTAGGTGCAGGCCTATATTTTTTCTCAATTCTAGGGTTTAAAATCCTAGTACGTACAGGGTCTTTAAAAATTTCTGGAGCATGTTTAATGACCCCTTTGATCATAGGAAGAATTTGCACAGATCTTTGCGATTGTTCAAATGTGTTTAATAGAAAATCTTCCTCTGCCTCATCAGAATGCATAGTGACCCCGTGGTAAATGGCAGCTCTGTTCAGTAGGTGCCCAAAGCCAATGTTATCCTCTGGGGGCGAAGTTTTCATGGGTATGACTGTGGGGCAGGAACATCTGGTGTATCCTGTGGGTTTGGGTACTCCCAGTCTGTATCATCTATAGGGAATGGGAAAGGCTCCTGTGTGTCTATCCCTCTTCCTAAACTATACTCATCATCATTTTGAGGTGAGTGTGAGGATAAAGGAGGTGAATATGAAGGAGATATTTGTGGTGAATTGTTAAGAGGAGCAGGAGATGAAGGAGTAGGAAGTATAGGTGAAGAAGGGTGCATAGGGGATGTGGCAGAGTCCTTCTTGGCAGGAACCACAGGTGTGGGTGTTTCATCGGCCTTCCTTTTCTTGTGTGGTATAGTGGTCACATGACCTTTTTTTGGGTCAATGTAGATCTTATTTTGCAGAGGATCTGGCTGGAAAAGTTCTTCTTGTGGAACCTTTGTCGGCGCCGTTTTTTTCGGTACCAGACGAGGTTGCTGCTTGTCTTTAGCCTTAGGAGTTGTTACAGTGTCCTTTGGCGTAGCTTTTGGCACCGAAGGTGTAGTTTTCGGTGTCATAGGCTGTTTCGAGGGCGTTGGCGCGTCGGAATCAGACCTTTTTGGTTTCGGCACCGAAGACGGTGTCTTTGGAGTGGAAGCTGGTCTCGTCTGCTTCGAAGCATCGGACGCTGGCTTTGTACCCTTGTCTTTAGAAGTCGACGGTTTCGGAGCCGATGCTGATGGAGCTGGTGGGATCGGCACGTGCGGCTTGCTCGGTACCGGAAGGCTTAGTTATTTTCTTCGGAGCCGGGCTCGATGGCGGGGCTGTCGGAGGGGTTTTTCGGTCGCGACTGGGCCCCGGAGGCGGAGTGTTGACCTTTGCCTTCGGTGTGGGTGCTGTGTGTGGTGCAGGTGCAGTAGTACTCATGCGCTGACCCGATGGTATGGAGTCATCTGAGTCGTCTGCCTCTGATACGATTTGGAGATCATCGGAATCTTCTTCAGGAACGAGCGGAACCTCCTCGTCGAAGATATCCACCGGTTCCGGAGCTGATCTCTGCATGTCGTGTCGACGGGCCCTCCGATCTCTGTTGGTTTTCTTGGATAGAAAGGACGTGCAGGCTGTACAGCTGGATTCGTCGTGTTCAGGCGATAAACAGAGATTGCAGAGCTCGTGGTGATCACTGCGTGGAAACTTTGCTCCACACTTGGGGCATCTTTTGAATGGTGTCCTTTCCATGAGGTGTAGGCCTCACGGCGTGGATAGGCCCAACGGCCCACATCGATGACCGGAATCGAGTTGATGGAGTCAAGACGATGTTAGTCAGTATCGAAATTAGTTTGGAAAGTTTTAGGAAGTTTTTTGCGCTTCAAAGTGCTGGAAATGTGTCTTTCTAGCCGGAGCGGAAAACTTTCATCCGAACCCAGTGGTGGAAAAAAACAATCCAAGGATGGAGCCGATGCCCATGCGCACGATCGTCCAAGGGAGGAGTCACCTATCTTGTGACTACAAAGACTTCTTCCAAGACGACAACAACATGCAATCATCCGAGCCCAACACCAGGTGGCGATCTAATGCTAAGTGTACAATCTGCAGCTCTTATGCCTCGAACAGTATGTTTTGCTTTGTAGTAGCAAATTTGCATGCATTTTACAATCCACCGTGCAATACCTTTTTGAAACGGGATTGCTTTTGTGTGGTGGAGAGAAAGACACGAAAAGCTGTTTTGTTTTACGGAAGGACTGTCCTATCAATATAGTAAAGAAGAGCTCTTTTAAGGTCTAGTGTATGAAGAGCTCTTTCAGCCACTGTAGTAGGTTGGGAGAAGAATATTGCCAATTCAACAGATTGATTGAGGTGGAAAGGTGAAATGACTTTTAGTAGGAATTTTGGATTAGCTCTTAGAACCACTTTATTTCGATGTATTTGTAAGAATGGTTCCTCAATTGTTAGTGCCTGGAGCTCACTTACTCTTCTGAGTGATGTGATAGCCACTAGAAAAGCGACTTTCCATGCAAGAAATTGTAGCTCACATTTGTGTAGGGGGTCAAACGGAGGACCCATGAGTCTAGTGAGAACATTTTTTAAATTCCATACTGGTGAGGGTGGTACTGTGGGAGGAATTATTCTTTTGAGGCCTTCCATGAAGGTTTTGATGGCAGGAACTCTGAAAAGCGACAGATGTGGTCTGTTTTGAAGGTAAGCTGCTATAGCAGCTAGATGTAACCTGATGGATGTATATGCTAAATGACATATGTGTAGCTGTAGTAAATAGCATATAATATACTGGATGGAAACATCTAGCGGATTAATATTGTTGCAGTAGATAACAAATCTCTTCCATTTGGCTGCATAGCAGGCTATAGTAGTGGGACGTCTCGCTTCTTTGATGACGCCCATGCAATTAGGTGGGAGGTTTAGGTAGCCAACTTCTAGGACCTCAGGAGCCAAATAGCTACGATAAGCTGCATGGGGACGGATGCCTGATCTCTCCATGGTTCTGTGTTAAGAGGTGCGGAGAGAAGCGTCGTTTTTGATGTGGTACCACTGAGAGTTGTAGCAGGGTAGTATGCCACAGCTGTCTTGCACAAGTTGGTGCGAAGAATATGAGCGTCAGTGAGTGCTGCCGCATCTTGCATACCACTAATGGAATGAGTGGGAGAGGCGGAAAAGCGTATGCAAATATGCCTGACCAACTCATCCATATCGCATTGCCTTTGGACAATGGGTGTGGGTACCTGGCGGTGAAGCCTGGGCATTTTGAGTTCAAGTGTGTGGCGAACAGGTCTATGTCTGGATGTCCCCACTTTTGCAAGAAAGGCTGAAGAACTTGTGGATGCAGTTCCCACTCGTGGATTTGTTGTCTCTGACGACTCAACAGATCTGCAATTGGATTGTGAACTCCTGGTAGATGTTCTGCTAGGAGAAATATTATTTGAGGAATGGCCCATCTCCATATGCTCTGTGCTAGCTGTGAGTGCTGTAAGGAGTGCGTCCCCCCTGTTTTTGTAGATAATACATGGCTGTAATGTTGTCCGTCCGGACTAAGACAGCCTTGCCTGCGACGTGACTTTGGAAGGATTTCAGGGTTAGGAATATGGCTAGTAACTCCAGATGGTTGATGTGGAGTAGCTTTTGTTGAAGTGACCACCTGCCTTGTACTGTATGGTCTGATAAATGGGCTCCCCAGCCGGTGAACGATGTGCCTATGGTTAGCACTACTTGCGGAAGCAGGTCCAGGAACAGTCGACCTTTGTAAAGGTTTTTGGTGTTCCACCACTGCAGAGAGTGATGTGTTTGACGGTCTACCACCACCAGATCTGATAGCTGACCCTGGGCCTGGTTCCATTGGCGTGCTAAGTATTCCTGTAAATGGCGCCTCTGGAGTCTTGCATGTGGTACTACGAAGATGCAAAAGGCCATCATTCCTATGAGTTGCATGAACACTCGAGCTGGTAATGAGTATTGTGGTTGGAATCTTTGTATAAGAGCTTGCATGCTGTTTATCCTGACTGGATTGGGGGTTGCAAGTGCTTTGGAGGAGTCTATTGTGGCACCTAGGTACTGTTGACAACAGGACGGCTGGAGATGCGACTGTCTTGTTTATGGTGAACCAGAGTTTGTGTAAGAGCTAAATAGTTTGGTAAGTGAGCTGTATGCACTGGTGGTATGACTTGGCTTTTATTAGCCAGTCGTCCAGGTAGGGAAAAACATGAATGTTTTGCCTCCTTAAATGCGCCACTACTACTGCGAGGCATTTTGTAAAAACTCAGGGGGCTGTGGGAACTCCGGATGGGAGGACTTTGAACTGGTAATGCTGACCGTCCGCCACAAACCAAAGATACTTCATGTGAGCTTGGTGAATGGGAATGTGGAAGTAGGCGTCCTTGAGATCTAAAGTGGTAAGGAACCACCTGTTGTACCCTCAATAAACATATGAAATACTAAAGTGGTAAGTAAATCACCTTGTGTTAACAAAGGATGGGCTTGTTGCTGAGTGACCATATGGAAATGGTCTGATTGAATGTAGAGGTTCAGTGGTCTAGTATGGGCCTGAGAGAACCGTTCTTCTTTGGTATGAGGAAAAAGTGCGTAAACCCCTATATTTTGGTGATATAGTGGAACTAGTTCTATTGCATGCTTTTGTAGGAGAGCACTGACATCCTGTTTCAGTAGTTTTAGATGTTCTTGTGACATGGGGTGCTGTCTGGGTGGTATGTGTGGAGGAGTTGAAGTGAGCTCCAGACAATAACCTGAATTAATTATTTGTTTTACCCACCTGTCTGTTGTGATGGAGTTCCAGACAGGTAGGAACACTGATAAACTCCCCCCGACTGGAGTGGAATAGTTTGGGGGGAGGGGAGGGAAGTCACTGTTTGGAAGTAGAGGCAGTACGAGTGTTGGTACCTCTACCTCTACCTTTGGTATTATTGCCTCTTTAGCCTCCTCTGTAATATCCTCTGCTGGGTGAGAACCAGGGTGGGAGTTTTGAAAGAAGAGGAGGCGTTGTCCGTGTGGAAATGTTTGTCTGCGCCTCTGTACGAGGAGCGACAAAAGGACCCGCTAGCAGTTTGGGTTTGCAAGGCTCCCATTGATTTTGTGGTATCAGTGTCTTTATTCATCTTTTCTAAAGATGTATCGACACTGGGTCCAAACAAATGCTGTTCATCAAAAGGCTGATTTAAAATAGTGTTTTGCACCTCTGGTTTAAATCCAGAGATACGCAGCCATGCATGCCTGCGTAAGAGCACACTAGTATTTATTGCCCCCGAGGCTGCGTCTGCAACATCTAGAGCACAGCAAATGGAGGTGTTTGTGATGATTTTACCTTCTTGAATTAGGTTGTTAGCCCTGGTTTTATACTTATCAGGGAGATGTTCTAAAAAGGTCTCCAGCTCATCATAATGAGCCCTATTATATCTTACCAGTAAACCTGTGTGTTGGCAATCCTCCAAACATTAGCTGCTTGAGATGCCATCCACTTACCAGAGGCATCTAATAATTTAGATTCTTTATCAAGAGGTAAAGCATCCCCTGAGGTTTGTGAGTTGGCTCTCTTTCGGGCACTAGAAACCACTAATGAGTCTAAAGGGAGCTGGCCTTTAATATAAGCTGGGTCAGTAGGGGCAGGCTTATATTTTTTCTCAATCCTAGGATTGATAACTCTGGCTCTGACAGGGTCTTTAAAGACCTCTGGGGCATGTGTGATTACCCCTTTGAGCATTGGTAGTGTTATTGTGGACTTTTGCGAAGGTGTGATTGTGTCCATAAGGAAGTCATCATCAACGGGGTCAGTGTGCATATCTACCCCATGAAACTAAGCAGCCCTGTGTAGTAGCTGTGAAAATCCTAGTGTCGTCTGGAGGGGATGGTCTAGAGGGATAAATGTCCTCCTGAGGCACATCGGGTGCACCTGGTGCTTCATAGTCTTCCCAGGGGTCATGTGATGGTGAATTAGGATCCCTAGGGTCTTCAAATGGTTCTTCATTGTCTCTGTCCCCAAAATCTGCATCCTCATCTAAAGGTGGTGGTGTGTTTTGGGGTCATGGTGAGTTTATAGGAGAAATGTCAGGGTTAGGCACCAATGGAGGTGGTGAGATGTCCCTTATGGGAGAAGTCTGTGCATTTTTCTTCTGAGGAGCTGGAGGGTCCAATTTCCCCTTTTAAGGCTGCAGTATTTGACCTGTTTTGGGGTTTGGTAGAAGAGTCTTTTGGAATGGGTCGGGCTTAAAAAGCTCTTCATCAGCAGTGTCCTGTTTGGGAACGGACTTTTTCGGGTGCGAACGTTTGTGTGGTGTAGCTTTGGGAGGTCTTTTCAGTTCCTTTTGCTTTTGATCAGAACCTTTCTTTGGTTGGGGACCGGAATCTTTTTTTGGTTCGGAAGGTTTAGGTTTCGAAGATTTTTTCGATACCGTTGTTTAGGTTCTGGATGTTTTTTTCGGTTCTGGTTGTTTAGGATCCGGATGTTTTTTCGGTTACGGTTACTTCCGGTCCAAAAGGTTTTTCGGTTCCGGCTGCTTTGGTTCTGAGTGTTTCTTCGGTAGGGGTTGCTTGGGTTCCGAAGATTTTTTCGGTTACAGTTGGCTCAGTTCGGAAGCTTTCTTCGGTGGGAGTGGTTTCGGAACGTGGTCGGAGTGGAGGGAAGGTTGACTCGAGCTCGAGTCACCTGAAGGCTTTAGTTTCGCCTTCTTTGCCGGGCCAGAAAGCGGGCCGTGAGAAGAGTTAAAATAGCGTCCACCTAGGCCTGAGGGTGAAGGTGTTACCATAGCCATGACCGACATGGAGGGGTGAAGGGGTCAGTAGGGTCGACGTCTGTACTTATGACCCGTTGACCTGGTGGAATGCTGTCATCGTCTGCTTAGTCATCGGCCATCTTCGGAATCAGGGTCTTCAGCTTGGGAATCGATGACCAACTGTTCTTCGCTTTCTTCTAACTGCTGTTGATCAGGAGTCTCTGGGACGATGTTATCGACTGGAGGAGCCGAAGCTTGAGCCATGGCCCTTCGAGCCTGTCGATCCCTGATGGTTTTCTTCGACTTGAAGGAGGTGCAGGCCTGGCAGTGTCGACTTTCTTGTTGTGCCGACAAACATAGGATGCAGACTTGGTGCAGATCAGTGTGGGGGAATTTGTGTCCACACTGAGGGAACTTTTTGAAAGGTGTCCTTTCCATCGGCCAATGGCCTGATGGCGCAGGAGGGCCAGACGGCTCGCGTGGACAACCGGAACCGAAAGATAGAGGTTTTAAACGATGCACGTCGAAGAGGGATTGCGATCGAAAACAATACCGACGACAGGGTTATGGATTGCTCGTCGAAAGGTCGATCGGTAACGAATCCGACCCGGAGCACAACGAACACACCCGAGCCCGATGGCAGAAAAAAACTATCTGAAGATGGAGTCGATGCCCATGCTCACCATAGTCCATAGGAGGAGTCCCCTATCTCATGACTACAAAGACTTCTTCCAGGACAACAACAAAGTGTAATCATCCGGGCCCACCACCAGATGGCGTCCTATGCACAGTGTGCGATCTGCAGCTCATATTCCTGGAACATGTAGGTTTCATAAGAATCTTTCCCAATATGTACTATCACATTTACCCACAGAGAATGGGTAAAACCCTGTAATACTGGGCAGGGGACGGGAGGAAAAGAACTGGATAATGTTGAGTGGTGGCGTAGTGAACTGACGTCCTCCCCCTCTCTGCCTCATTATCAGCATGACTGGAACAGTGGAGAAGCCTGTTCCTGGGAACTAGCCGACGAATTGGAGGACGGCTCCTTTAATTGGAAGACACGTGAGTGCGCAGCTCCGCCCCCTGATGACGACGCGGGATTCCTAGTGGGTAAAAACGCGGAAGAAGATGTCCTGGCGTGTGACGTCACCGACCGAGGATTGAGAGTGGGAGAGCGGCCCGGAGGAGGAGAGGACAGAGCTTTTGGAGGTGAACCCGAGGACGACAGGAGTAAGCCAGGAGGCCACCGGATCCGTGAATCGCCGTGCCACACTCCCGATCGAGGAGTGTGGCTACAACAGGTACGGCAGCGTTTGGCGGGCTGGGTAGGAAGACGGGGTTCTTCTAAACCGTAGCCGAGTGTGTGCCCGAGAATCTGCCCAACCTTTCTTTGTCCCCACAGTGTAAATTTACCCCTCCTCACAAGTAATCCAGCCTCTGCACCCTCGCACGTGTAATAAAGTGTTTAGCACCTTAGCACTGGTGTCCCCTGCACTTACCCGGTTCCCTGTGGGAGAGTCCAGATAGAGTACATATCCTGACGATCAGTACCTGTTTCTTTTCTATGGCGGAGACCCATGAGGAGCTAGGAAGAACGGAACATCCCCTGAAGTCTGCCTCTTAGCCATCTGAAAACAAGACCATACCCAGATGCCATCACGGACCCCAGAGACTTTCAGAGAGACACCCTGACAACCCACCATAAAAAGACATTTTCCAAAATAAAACCTTACCTACCCCGACCTGGTCTTAGGTCTCGTCTTGATCCCACGCCACAAACCCATTGATACGTCAGCCCCCTTTTCTAGTGAGTCAGTATTGATAGTAGGTGAATTGCCAAACACTCTAGGCTTTAAACATTCAATGCAAGGTATAGTGACAGGTGTATGTGAAAAGAGTGCAGTCACAAAGCATTTGGGTTACTGGTGAAAACATGACACCAGACTTTTGAAAAACATGGAATAAAGTGTCACTTGGAATGCTGCTGAAAAAAGTTCTTATCAAGTTCAACAAAGATTGGAGTGATATCATTTGTATTTGTCATAATTCAGCTACGTATATGAAAAAGTTGAGTGATGACCTGTTAAAATCGATACCTGTGCTTAAGCGCTTCCCTGTAAGAAATCCTTGCCACTTGCTAGATGGTATGCTGAAATCATCTTTACAATCTTCAGAGTTAATAAAGAATGCTATTGACTTTTCAGTCCATTCTGGTGCACTTTTTTGTTATGCGTGGGAACTAAAACACAAATTTCTCATTTTGCGCTTTGTGTGCCATCAAAGGAAGAGTCATCCCAACTGTGTCACTTAGCTGGTGATTCCCAGTCCTAGAGCCCATGAATGCTACATTATCGAAGTGGCAACCGTTTACAAAACATTTGCTGAGTGATAATGCCAAAGGCAAGAAATGTGAGTATCTTCAGTCACATATTGAGAGTGATGTGAAAAAAGTACACTCTACTGCATTCTTTCATTTTTTCAGGAAAGTATGACTGCTGTAGTGGACATAATAAACAAGCATTTACAATGCAATAGGTCTCGCTATGACATTGTTTTCAGCTATTTGCATTGAAAATGTTATTGTTTCTTTTCCCCTTTGTGAAGCCTTAATCAAGTTATGTTGTTGTAAATGACAATGTCTTTTACCCCTTGTTGACCCCCCGCATAGACATACATAGAAACCGCCTACAAACGGGCACACATGCATGCACACACTGAGAAACACACGCACCCCGTGAGACAAGACACACATACATAGAGGCACACGGGTGCATGGAAGCACGTGATCACACATGCAGGCAATATAGTAATTAGTAATATACGACACAGGCAACTGGAACTGCATCTTAAGAGACAAATGCTCTCCTATAAAATCTGCAGATATTAGCACTGCATCTGTAGTTTAATAATTATTATATTCCCAGAATCCATTGTGCTGTAAAATGTCAGTCCTATCTGTGAGAGACACTAAAGACATGGGGTCAGAAGGCGGGTTTTTAAAATGTATTTTCTTTCATTTCAGTACTCCGTTCACTGTTACGCTGCACGTCCGCCTGCACCATGAGGCTCAGTCGCATCCGTATTGGGCATGCGTGCACCTTGGGGCACGCATGCAAAATGAGTGATACAAATTAGAGACTTGTGGGAAAGTGGTGTGACTAGGAATACTGAGCACCAATGATGAACCCACCCTGAATTTTAGAAAACGATTATCATTGGATGGAATCATGATTACATATAGCAAATGAGGTCAGAGCGCAGAAAGGAGGCACGTGTGCAAATGGGGGGCAAGCGTGCAAAAGAGACGCTACAAATGAGGGGACGCACGTCCAACTGAGAGGAATGTTTGCAAACGATAAGTCAGCGCCAAAGTGAAATGCAGGTTTACAAATGAAGGACGTTTGTGAGAACGAAGTACCATGTCTAAAATGAGAGACCTACGTCTGATGCGAGATGTGTACCTAAACGAGGGTGTGGCGTAGCTCAAAAGAGGCTCCTTTGGAGGGTTTCACTTGATTTCATAAATAGCCAATCCGTACTCCTCTCACTTTCTACTGTTTAAGGCCTCCTCCCCTGCTTTATGTATATTTTACACAGAGTGATTGATAGGAAATCTGAAGCGCACCCCCCACCACTCCCCTCATACTGACAAAGCTACGCCCCTGTGCACACGTGGGCATGTGTGTGAATGACAGAAATTTGAGCACGCAAGGCATGTGCAGGTAACTTGATATGGATAATCTGAGAGATGTGCGGAAATGTGGAGCAAGTGTGAAAAAGAAGGAAAGAGGATGTGGGGTAGTACCATCGTATGAGCACGAGAGGGCACGTTTGAAAATAAGGTGGTTTCTGTCCAATTCACCAACGTGTGCAAACAAGTAAAGTTAGCTCATCAGGACACGTGTATGTGCACATATCAGTGCATAAGTGTCACGGAAGGACGTGTGAAATAAAAGGCAGGCTTCCAAATTATGGGTATGTGTATCAGGATCAGCCCGTCGCGTGTGCCCCGGCTTGGCTCTGCCCAGCCTCCCCTCCGCCTCGTGCGCCAGAACATTAACTGCAGGAGCTGCTGATGTCTGGTCTGAGAGTAGTCGACAAACAGAGAGCGTGGCTGCTGCCGGAGGGGCTGACAAGTACACCAAAGTCAGTAAGCGAGGGGCTAGCAGCCGAGCCCAGCACAGCATAGTCATGAGCGAGTGCTGCACAGGTCCACTCGTTTAGCAAGCACTCACATAAAACAGCCGCGGAAAAAATATCTTACACCAAAGATTAGCCAAGGAATTTTTCAGCACCAACATTTATGCTAGAAAATTCACCCACCAAAGTGAGTTTTCCTGAGATTTCACTCCGCAAATCATGCCTTTGCAAAAACAAAACAAGAGAGAGAATAGCAGAATGAACCAGTGGTGCGCGCGCA
This sequence comes from Lissotriton helveticus, assembly GCF_964261635.1. Classification (NCBI taxonomy): domain Eukaryota; kingdom Metazoa; phylum Chordata; class Amphibia; order Caudata; family Salamandridae; genus Lissotriton; species Lissotriton helveticus. Next base: position 1,458,899,033 of record NC_136057.1, read on the forward strand.
CCACAACGGAACGGGGGCTAGGGAGCGCGGCAGCGAACGCACGCTGCTGCGCGTGCTGGTCACCGACGGCAATGGGCGGGACATGCGCCCGCCCTTGCCCAATTGCGTGCTCTGGCTTTTTTTTTTTAAAGCACGCGAAAGCCAATGGCAGCTTTCAGAACCCCATACAAAAGGTCTCTCGCTGCGCGAGCAATGCTGCGTACTGCAACGCAGGCGTGAGCCCTAAAAAACTAGAGTCTGAAAACACCCTTGTCTGCCAAGTGTTCAGCATAATTTGTGTAGATGTGAAACGTCTCCTTGAGAGTAAGCTGGTTGACACCTTTGGTGACTTTGGCACTGCAACATGTTCCATGTTGGAGTGCTTGCCACTTGGTAAGCAAAGTACTGTTGAGGAACAATTCAGGAACCCTTATTTTTTCAAAGCTTGAGAAATAGCCCTTCACCAACATTGGCATTTGAAGTCAATGTAGCCTCACTGTGGTAATCTGCACAAGCTTTAGATCCCTTCCATAAAGGGATGTTTTCTTCTGAGTTTCAAAAGTGCTGCCTCATTTTTGACTGCTTCAATAACTCTGAGGGCATACGTGCCCAGTTCAACGCATATGTTGCAGAACCTGTCGCAGAGAATCATAATCTTCAGGTGCACCAGTATTGGCATGGAAAGCTGTCAGTGGCCAGAGTTAGCAAATTGTGTAATGGCTGCTTTAGAGACATCTAGCCACAGATTCCTTAATTAGAATGGATACCAAAGCTATACCTCATCAGAGAAGGGTCTGCGACAACCCCAATAAGTTCCTAAAGAGAACTGATCCATCCATAAAGATTGACTAAACAGGTGGAGACAGCAAGTGAAAGCGCGGCTGACACTAGACCCCTAAAGCTCTGAAAAGGAGCATGAAAGAGGTAAGGCAATGGCATCACAGTCCGTCAGAGGACAGCACAAGACTCTCACCATCCAGAAGGGGACAAAGGGAAATGCCAGGAACCAGAATGGGCAGTGCATAGTGGAGGAAAATCCATAAGCTTCTGTAAGAAGGATTAGAAACAGAAAGGTGTGCAGTCCCAGAGGAAGGACAAAACAGCATAACAGAGTCCGAGCATACAAAATTAGCATGCACAACAGTGGATGCCAAGAGTGACAAGTGTAGAGACAGATATCAACCACGAGAGATACAAAACCATGACTACAAGGAGATACATGGATGTGGAGAATAGGGATACACATATGCAGACAGTGTAAACCGTGGGAGCCACACCGCACAAATGCAAAATCCATGAAATGGAGCAGCGACAGCTGAAAGACACAGAACGTATTACCTGGTAGTCATACTAACCAGCCATACACAAAGGTACATTGGTCAAAGGATACCAGCAGAAGCCAAAGAGAGAGAGGAGAGAGAAAGAGAGAGAGAGAGAGGAGAGAGAAAGAGAGAGAGAGAGGAGAGAGAAAGAGAGAGAAAGAGAGAGAAAGAGAGAGAGAAAGAGAGAGAAAGAGAGAGAAAGAGAGAGAAAGAGAGAGAGCGAGCGAGAGAAAGAGAGAAAATTGGGGGCAAGAAACCCAAGATACTCCAACAGGGAAAAACCATGAATGTGTAATCTTTCGCAGTTAGTATGCATATATGATATGTATACATATACATACATACAGACCCACATATATATATATATATATATATATATATATGTATGTTATTTAGTTTTTTTTGTTGTTGTTTTGTTTCGAAAGACAAGTGAAATTCGAAGGGCATGCCCAAGACACATACAGCAGCCTGCACAATAGGTACCTACAGCACCGATGTGAACCATAGCAGGACATAACATAGGTCAAAAAACAGTAAATTACATACATATACATTTAGAAACATGTATGTATATAGATATATATGATTTACCAAAGTTAAAAACACGCAGTGCTCGCCCAGATTGATGAAATTTAACGGTTTATTTTACAATAGGTTTTGTTGCACCGTGATCAAACCCAGCAGGGTGAAACGCGTAGGTAAAGGAGGAGGAATGGCTGCTATTGTAAAATAAACCATTACATTTCATCAATCTGGGAGAGTGCTGCGTGTTTTTAACTTTGGTGAATCATTGGATACGGGGCCTGTCCAGCCTTGTCACGCGCACCAGCTGTGAGAAGTGCGCCCTCCCTTTTGGACATGGTTGGTGATATATATAATATATATAATATATATATATGAGGTACGTAGTGCTCCCACGTCAAAATAGTCAGCAACAGCAGTCACTGTCGAGCAGGAAAACAGGAGCAGCGAGACCCAGAAATGGTGCAAATATTGTATTTTATTGAATGCTAGCCCAGCACCAGTCCGCCATGACGCGTTTCGGCTAGAGATAGCCTTGATCACATATATATATATATATATATATATATATATATATATATATATACACACACACACACACACACACACACACACACACACACACACACACACACACATACATGTTTATATCACTCTATGAAGACCAGTGAAAAAAACCTACATTATGAGGGCCACCCTTTCTGATCATCAGAGAATCAAAATGATCATACATTTTATGTTTATACTTTAATGACAGTATGAAAGTTATATCAGATTTTCAAAAAACAATTATGGGAATAGTTTTGAGACTTTCTGACATAACCCCCTTATGAGGACCGCACATGTCCCGTATCCAAGAGTTATGAAGACCATTTTTACACACTACATAAAGACAGCAAACAGCTTTACGAGGACCGGTGTGTGTTTTTTTACAAGTCTGTTTATGAGGACCAGATTATATTTTACATATAGTGTCTTCCTATTTGGCACAGTATATATTTGTCAAAAAAAACAGTCTTTATTCGGATCCCTTTCGTATGTGACTGACAATTTATTACAGAATACATATGCATTTAGCAAACACTGCTTTCTTATTTCATCCAGCGAATATTTAACTGACCATACTGGATTTAAAATAGTGTATTATTTAGACAATACCTTTAAAAAATAGTTCCTAACTGCTAAATATCCATCTTTTCACTGTGTTTCCCTTTGAATTTGTGTAGTTCTGCATCCTCAATTCAGTTGGTATTTTGAACATTTGCGAAGTGAAGAGCTGCTTTTCAGTTTCCAGCCACATGTGCTATTTTCTTAAAGTAGTAAAAAATGTAGGGCCCGGATTAAGCATTGTAGCACTTGTAAAACTGCAGACGGGATCTCCATCTCGTTTGTGAAGGTGTATTCCATTCGTCCAACTCTAATTATGGCATTTGACAATTTGTAAGTAAATTCTGTCCATAAATTGTGAAAATCTGGTTAAACGTCAACTTCAACATAAGAACTTGAGGTCGCTCAGATAAGACCTGGAAGGCAAGAGTAGAGCTGAACCTATTTTGATCTTTAAAATGAGGAAACATAGGTGTTTGTCTTTCAGTAGCTATGAGTTTTACACATGTTTAGGTGCCTGATATGTCTGTGCTTCTATTGCCATCATATGGATCATATCTTAGTGTGTGTCAAAAAAGTGTGATCTGTTATCCATCACAACAAGGACCATATGATATTGTGTGTTAAACATCTGACCCTATTCTCATAACAATTACCTCACCATTAGGTCTGATGCAAATTTGTGCTGTTATCAATGCTACTGCTATCAAGCATGAATTTCTTTTCTATTCAATAAGGACTATATCACTAGTATATTACAATTGCATGTGGCTGTACCATTCACACTGAGAAACAGATAATATGGCATGCTACAAGATTTTGTTCTTTGATACATCACATTGAGAGCCACATCAAGGTGTTTGTTAGTAATATGAGCGTGTGCCTATTCATCACAGAGGACATTTTCATACTGTCAGGGCTCGACAAATCCGAAAAATGGTACTAGTCCTGAAGGTCTGGTGCCATGGAAAATCCCCTCGACCTGACTGCAACCCACTTGACCTCCGTCTCTGAAAACGGAGCAAAAGTGACAAGATAACAAGATTTGAAGGCATCTTTATTGCTCAATCCCTTTGTGAGCAATAAAAATGCCTTCAAATCATGTTATCTTGTCACTTTTGCTCTGTTTTCAAAGACATAGGACAAAAGTTAGTTTGATTTCCTACTCGCCAGAAAGGGCGAGTAGGACCTAAAAATAGCTCGTCCTCATCCATTCTCACTCGCAAATGCGAGCGGGCGAGTGGATTTGTCGAGTCCTGTGTGTATTGCAGGGTTGTGCATGCTTTAAACATCACCAGGAGAAAAATATTATGGAGTGTGTTACAAGTCAATGCTTGTTAGACCAGTCAGCCTTAGGGTGATCATCCCCAAAGCTTATTGCCTTCACCCCCACTATATTTATGAATTTGCTTTTGTTGGCCTTAGGACTGCTAACCAGTGCTAAAGTGCTTGTTCCCATTCCCTAAAACATGATAAAATTGGGCTACAGACCCCATTGTCACATTTAATTTATTTGCAAGTACCTAGTAAAGTGATATTGCATGTACACCCACAGCCTGTAAATTAAATGCTATTAGTGTCCCTACAGCACTTTTTGAGCCACCCACTTAAGTAGACTTTTTTTAACCTGTCCCTGGTCTGCCACTGCAGCTTGTGGGTGCAATTGTAAACTGCCATTTCCACATGTCAAAATAAACCTTTTACCAAGCATAAACCAATCTGTTGAGTACATATAAGTCACCTAAAGGGTAGGCCCTCAAAAGCACATAGGGCAAGGTGCAGTTTACTTTAAAAAGTTGGACATGTAGTTTTTAATCTGACATGTCCTGGTAGTCACTATTGCAAGGCCTGCCTCTTTCATAGCATACCATTGGGTACCTTATTACATTTAATAAGTGTTAATTTTTGATTGGGAGCAGGTAGGAAAGTCATGAATGGTATCAGAGTAATTTAAAACCATCTTGAATGGTAAATTCATATTTCAATCCTCAATTTTAAAAATGCCACTTTTTAGAAAGTTGGAAACAAGAAAAAGGTTTGGACGTACATTTTGGAATAAATACATTCATAAATAACCACCTTAGATTCTCAAGTAGTTATATTGTTTTCATTACACTTGTTATTTGTTCATTTATTTGTGGAACAAACAAGATGGATATTTCTTTCATGTCTTAAAGAAGAACAATTAGTACAAACATATATCAACAACACAATGGTAACAGTACTTTGGACATATAACAAATACTTAGGAAATGGCCAAACATGACAAAACAATAGACCAGTCCTTATTTTAACATAAAGAACAATGGCGGTACAATTCAGTTATGTGTTTCACTACATACACCTGCCATAACCAGCGACGCAGTTAAACAGTTACACCAGGCCTAAATGTCCTGTTTGTACTCGGTATGGGTCGGTTGATTGGTGGTGATTATTGCTGGCTGGGTGGGGTCGACACATTTCAGAACCCTATTTGATTTCAGGGTTCTCCTCAGGACCAGGACCTGGTCATTCACATTTGAGGTGAGGGAATTCTCACGGGTGATGATGCCTTATGAACTCAAGGGGTGTGGTCCTTTTTCTCTTGTGTCCAGAAACGACCGCGGCGGTTGCTGGTGCTTCAATATGATATTCACGCTTCAAAATAATTAGATGATGACAGGGGGGACTTGTTCATGGCTTTCAAGCTGTAGCTTTGTGAATGGTTCTCATGGGGGCCTCACATGGTTCTTCTCCTCATGTACGATGTACATCCCATGTGAAGCATATGATTTCTGGCAGAACCCGTGATGCATTGACATTTTTGTGCAGTGTAATTCGGGCGGTGGGGAACACAAGTATTTCAAGGACTTCCGCATTGTTGGCATACCAGGGAGAGACGAGGCAGCAGAGGAGGACCTCGATCGGGAACTTATAATTGAAGGAGCTGAGCCCTTCATTGAAAGACTCGCGTTCCCCACCGCCGGCATTTCACTGCACAAAAATTTCATAAGGCTGCCTTAAGATGCTTGATAGAGGTAGGACTGTACCCGATTCTGAGTGCACTCCTGACAGAGATTGTTCCCCTTAGGTGCTGATAAGCAGGAGTTGTTTTTGATAGTTTAGTCCATTAAAATGATTATATCACATTTCATATTGCAACATTGTGCGCTATTAAATCCTTTATTGAAAAAGCATCATGAATCACAGCAGGGTCATGGTTGCGGGGCGGCGTGGCGGCTGCGCATGGTGTGCTGGGATGACAGGCATTGGATTTGTTATTTTCGGGTGGCGTTTCTCAATGTACCCGTGTCGAGTATGTGCTTTTCATTAATTATACAAGTTTAGAAACTTAGTAGAACTTAAATGTTTATCTGTTATTAAGATAAATATTTATATATATTTTTGATGACCCTATATATTGTGATCATGTGAAAGCATAAGGTAAATCATGCACTTGTGTTAATTTATTTACGTTGCCTAGACCTATTTATATCAGGCCTTCTTCCAAAGGTTCTGGGCATCGTACAAGGTCCAACAAAGTCTTTTCACTATGTTTACTCATATGTGAGCTTGGTGTTTATAGGTGATAGGGTATAATCACCACGTATGTATTGGCTTTGAGAAAGACCAGTTTGGTTGAAACGCGTCAGCCGAATAAAACTTTCTTTGGAAACCTTAAAAAAAAAAAGAACCTGCAGGGTCACAATCATAACCTTGCCAGTGGTTTGCTCCTGCCCTCTAAAATGACCATAGCTTTGAGTGTTACAGATGTGTTGGTATGTTATATATGTGAGCTACTATTATCATACTTTGGATCAAGTCATGTTGTGCATCACAGCAGTTTGATTTTATCCATCACAATGAGGACCGCATGATGTTGTGTGTTACACAACTGAGCTTTTTCCTATCACTGTGATGACCACACGACTAGGTCTGTTGCAAAATTGTGCTAGTACCTAAAGTACTGTTACCAAGAATTAACTTCTTTCCATAGCAAATAGGAATATATCTCATTGTATGTAACAAATTAATTTGTGTTTATCAAGTGCAATGAGCGCTAGATGCCATGACAGATTTCAAGATCCCTTGCTTTGATACATCACATTAAGGAGCACATCATGCTATCTGTTACAACATGAGAGATTGTCTATTTATCATAGAAGGCAATTTCATATAGTTTTACATGGATGTGCATGTTTTAAATATTACAAGGAGGGCAATATCATGCAGTGCACTACAACTGCATGTTGGTTTATTTCTTCATTTGTAATTAATCGCAGAGACTTTGTGATGTGCTGGCATACAATAACAAGGCTACCATAGGATTCTTAATAGAAATAGACCAATTCCTCATTACAACTGTATTCATGTGAGATTGGTCCCATCTGGTGTCAATAAATATGATTTGTTTAAGACTTTTAGTCCATCAAACTCATAACGAGATCACAGTGCATGTTTTAACTCTCTGTGATATTACACCACACTCTGATAAAAAAAAACTCTTGCGTGTTTTTATCCATCAAAATGAGGACTACATTGTGGTATGCAATTCAGATGACCACGTGTGTAAATTGTGAGGTTTTATACATTGCAAAAAGGAGCATAGCAAAGCACATGTTACAGTTTTCTTTTGTGTTTCTAACATGTAATAGACACTGCCGCAACTTTACATGTGTATCAAGCATATGAACCTTTCTTATGGACACAGAAAACCATTTCATATTTTGTGTATCACAAGAAGGTGCTCTTTTATGCTTTACAATTACTCCTATATAAAGGTGGCTTATGCTCCTATGTGCACTTATAGGTCAAACTGAGGACCATGTTAAATTGTGTGAGACAGGGTTGTGTACCTTTATCTGCCACAATTAATATTGTGGTACCTATTACAGAGGTTGGCGTTTTTATCTATCACAATGAAGACTGTATCAAGATGTGTGTCACAATTGTGTGTTTTTATCCAACACAATGAGGACCACACTTTGGTTCATTTTAGACATGTGTGCTTCTGCTAACACAGAGTCACATCATGTTGCATTGAACACGTTCATGTTAATGTAGCTTCATTAGAAGTACTACATTAATGCGATTTAGTTTTATTGCACATTCCATTAACAGTAAGCTTCTTTAACATTATGTTGGGTATTAGTAAAGCGTTTTTATCCATCACAATGAGGACTGTATCAAGATGTGTATAACAACTGTGTGTTTTTATCCAACACAATGAGGACACATTTTGGTGCAGTTTAGACAAGTGGGTTTCTTCTATCACACAGTCACATCATGTTGAATTGAACAAGTTCATGTTAATTTAGCCATCATTAAAAGTACGACATTAATGTGAATTAGTGTTATCACATATTCCTTTAACAGAAAGCTCCTATGACATTATGCTGTGTATTAGTAATGTGTATGATCTTAAGTAACTAAAAGAATCTATATTGTATTGTATCTTGGAAATGTGTGCACTCATCCATCGCAATGAGGGCTCTATACAGGCCTGGTCCCTAGGACATGCATCATCCAGCCAATCGACCATCATAAAAAAGCACAGGTGCTAATGTGCACAGGTATACATTTACACTTGCAAAGAGATGACTAGTGAATGTGAGTAAATACTTCTGTGTGTGGGGTTAGGGATTTTTCAGAGGGCTTTGTTGTTCTGCAAAGTATTTGTGTGCCTGCAAATGTGCTACTTTGTAACTGTCCACAAACATTTCTTCAGCCCATTCCAACCCAGGGAACAATCTGAGATTCACTTCTAACACGTGCCAGATTAAATCTGTTTACAGGGTTGGAAGTGGAAGCAATCAGACAAAAAATTGGAAATTGCATAGATGAAGGGATTATTCCATTGGGGAAAATGTTTTTAAAATGTTATTACTTCTACTTGCTTCAGAATATTTCCCAAAATCTAAGCATGCAAACTTGTTCAAGGGAAAATGGAATTCTCAAAAGAAAATGAAGACTACCCCTTGAAATACATCCTCTGTAGCTGTATGCTAACTGTCCCCAAGACAACCTTTGTGAATTAAAAAGCAGCTTGCTCATGTAATCCAAAATTATAATAAATGTAGCACTTGGTGTAGTGAATTGAGTAAATGTAAATGTAAATGTATAGTATTTAAATAGCGCACTTCTACCCAGAGGCCTCGTAGCTCTGTATTCATACCGCTGTGGAACCCATCCTGGATTTCCTGTGAAATGTCCACTCCTGGGCACCCCCAAGGTGAAGCCAGGCATCCAAGCGCTGCTGGGGCTGTTGTGGAGATTAAGCAAGCTATTGCCCAGAGTCACAGAGTCGGACCCATGATTAGACTAGGCACCGAGGCGAGAATTATCAGGTCCGGGGAAATTGAACCCTGGTCCCGGGCCAGACCTCTGCATCAGGGTCTGCCGCTCTAACCATTGAGCCACGCTTCTCCAGTAAATGATAAAGGGGTATAATGGTGTTTGTCTATATGAATCACAGCAGGGTCAAAATCACAATCTTTCCAGTGGTTTGCTCATACCCTGCACAATGACCATAGATTGGAGTGTTACAGGTGTTTTGGGGTGTTATATAAGTGAGCTACTATTATACTTTGAATCGAGTCTTGGTGTGCATCACAATTGTTTGTTTTTATCCATCACAACGAGGACCATATGATGTGTGTTATACATCTGAGCTTTTATATATCACTGTGAGGACCACCCCACTAGGTCTGTTGCACAGTTGTGCTATTATCTAAGCTATTGTTACCAAGAATGAACTTATTTCCATGACAAATAGAATTATACTACATTGTATGTTACAAATTAATTCGGGTTTATTAAGTGCAATGATCACTAGATGCCTTGAAGTGTTACACGATTGTTTGCCTTGATACATCACATTAAGCAGCACATCATGCTGTCTGTTAGTAATATGACACAATATCTATGTATAACAATAGACAATCTCATACAGTGTTTTACAAAGATGTGCATGCTTAACCATCACCAGTGGGGCAATATCATGCAGTGCACTAAAACTGCATGTTGATTTACCTCTTCATTTGTAAATCATTGCAGAGAATTTGTGATGTGCTTGCCTAGCATCATAAGGCTGTCTTAAGATACTTCATAGAAACAGACCTGTTCCTCATTAAGACTGTATTCCAGTGAGAGACTGGTCCTCCCTGGTGTCAATAAATATGAATTGTTTAAGAACTGTAGTCCATCAAACTCATTACAGCATCACACTGCATGTTTCAACTCGGTGTGCTATTATACTGCACTCTAAAACAAAAACACAACAGTGTTTTCATCGATCAGAACGACGACTACATTGTGGTAGGCAATTCATGTGACCATGTGTATAGCATGTAAGCTTTTATGTAATGCAAAAAAGGGCACATCATGGCGCGTGTTACAGAATTGTGTTGAGATTTTTAACATATTATAGATTCTGCCACAACTTTATAAGTGTATCAATCATATGAACATCTGTTCAGGACACTAAAAACAACTTCATATTGTGTGTCACAACATTGTGTTCATTTATGCTTTGCAATTGCTCCTATATATATGGGGCTTATGCTCCTATGTGCACTTTATAGGTTAAACTGAGAATCATTTTACATTGTGTGAGACAGGTTTGTGTGCATTTGTCTGCCAGAGGAAATATGCTGCCTATTGGAGAGGTTGGTGTTTTTATCCATCACAATGAGGACCATATCAAGATGTGTGTCACAATTGTATGTTTTTATACAACACAATGAGGACCATATTTTGGGGCATTTTAGACAAGTGTGTTTCTATCACAGAGAAATATCATGTTGCATTGAGCAAGTTCATGATAATGGAGCTATCATTAAAAATACCACATTAATGTGATTTATAGTTTTCGCATATTCCTTTAACAGAAAGCTCCTTTAACAGTAAGATGCTTTAACAATATGCTGTTTAGTTGTCATGTGTATGATCTTAGGTAACTCAGAAAACTATATTGTATTTTATCTTGGAAATGAATGCATTTTTCCATCACACTGACTGCTCTATGCAGGCCTGGTCCGTAGGAAAGCAATTTATCACCATCACAACAAAACCCAAGGGCTAATGTTGTGTGCCTTTATCTGCCACAGGAAATAATATGCTGCCTATTACAGAGGTTAGTGTTTTTATCCATCACAATGAGGACCGTATCAAGATGTCTGTCACAACTGTGTGTTTTTGTCCAACACAATGAGGACACATTTTGGTGCATTTTAGACAAGTGTGCTTCTTCTATCACAGAGTAACATAATATTGTATTGAAAAAGTTCATGTTAATTTAGCCATCATTAAAAGTACCACATTAATGTGAATTAGTGTTATCACTTATTCCTTTAACAGAAAGCATGTATAACATTATGCTGTGTATTAGTAAAATGTATGAGCTTGAGCAACAAAAAAAACTATATTGTATTGTACCTTGGAAATGCATGCACTTATACGACACAATGACGGTTCTATACAGCCTGGTCCATAGGACATGCATCATCAATCGAACGATCCATCACAAAAAAGCACAGAGGCTAATGTGAACAAGTACATATGTACTCTTGGAAAAAGATGACTATTGAATGTGAGCAAACATTTTTTGTGTGTGGATAGTGATCTTCACAGGGCTTTGTTGCTCTGTATAGTATTTGTGTGCCTCCAAATGTGTTACTTAGTAACTGTCCACAAACAATTCTTGAACCCATTCCCACCCAGGGAACAATCTGAGATTCACTTCTGACAAGTGCCGGATTAAATCTGTTTCCAGGATGGGAAGTGAAAGGAATCAGACTAAAAATTGAAGATGGCATAGGTGAAGGGATTACTTGACAGGTGAAAATGTTTTTCGATTGTTATTACTTCTACTTGCTTTGTAATATTTCCAGAAATGTAAGCATGTAAACGTGTTCAAAGGAAAATGGAATTCTCAAAAGAAAATGAAGGGTACTCCTTGAAATACATCCTCCTTAGCTATAAGCTAACAGTCCACAAGACAACCTTTGTGAATTAAAAAGCAGCTTGCTCTGTATCCCAAAATGATGATAATAAACGAAGCACTTGGTGTTGTGAATTGAGCCAATGATTAAAGGGTATGACACTGTTTGTCTACATGAATCGCAGCAGGGTCACAATCCCAATCTTTCCAGTGGATTGCTCATACCCTGCACAATGACCATAGCTTGGAATGTTACAGGTGTTTTGGGGTGTTATATAAGTGAGCTACTATTATACTTTGAATCAAGTGTTCGTGTGCATCACAATTGTTTGTTTTTATCCATCGCAACGAGGACCGTATGATATTGTGTGTTACATATCTGAGCTTTTTTCTAGCACTGCGAGGACGACACCACTAGGCCTGTTGCAGAGTTGTGCTATTTTCTAAACTACTGTTACCAAGAATGAACTTCTTTCCATCACATATAGGATTATATTACATTGTATATTACAAATTAATGTGCGTTTATTAATTACAATGTTCACTAGATGCCTTTAAGTGTTACAAGATTGTTTCCCTTGATACATCACATTACGTAGCACATCATGATGTCTGTTAGTAATATGAGACAGTAGCTATGTATAACAGAGGACAATCTCATGCACTGTTTTACAAAGATGTGCATGCTTTAACCATCACCAAGAGGGCAATATCATGCAGTGCACTAAAACTGCCTGATGGTTTACCTCTTCATTTCTAATTCATTGCAGAGAATTTGTGATGTACTTGCATACCATCATAAGGCTGCCTTAAGATACTTCATAGAAACAGACCTGTTCCTCATTAAGGCTGCATTCCAGTGAGAGACTGGTCCCCTCTGGTGTCAGTAAATATGAATTGTTTATGATTAGTAGTCCGTCAAACTCATAACAGCATCACACTGCATGTTTTAACTCTGTGTGCAATTACACTGCACTCTGAAAGAAAAAAAATCACATGCATGTTTTTATGCATCAGAATGAGGACTACATCGTGGGAGGCGAATATTCATGGGACCATGTGTATAGCATGTGAGCTTTTATGTATTGCAAAAAAGGGCACATCATGACGCATGTTACAGAATTGTGTTGAGATATTGAGATTATGCTCCTATGTGCACTTTAAGGGTTAAACCGAGGACCATATTAAATTGTGTGAGACAGGTTTGAGTGCCTTTATCTGCCAGAGGAAATATGCTGCCTATTAGAGAGGTTGGTGTTTTTATCCATCACAATGAGGACCTTATCAAGATGTGTGTCACAATTGTATGTTTTTATCCAATGCAATGAGGACCATATTTTGGGGCATTTTAGGCATGTGTGCTTCTATCACAGAGAAATATCATGTTGCATTGAGCAAGTTCATGATAATGTAGCTATCATTAAAAATACCACATTAATGTGATTTATAGTTTTTGCATATTCCTTTAACAGAAAGATGCTTTAACAATATGCTGTTTAGTTGTCATGTGTATGATCTTAGGTAACTCAGAAAACTATATTGTATTTTATCTTGGAAATGAATGCATTTTTCCATCACACTGACTGCTCTATGCAGGCCTGGTCCATAGGACATGAATTTATCACCATCACAAAAAATCCCAAGGGCTAATGTTGTGTGCCTTTATCTGCCACAGGAAATAATATGCTGCCTATTACAGAGGTTAGTGTTTTTATCCATCACAATGAGGACCGTATCAAGATGTGTGTCACAACTGTGTGTTTTTATCCAACACAATGAGGACACATTTTGGTGCATATTAGACAAGTGTGCTTCTTCTATCACAGAGTAACATAATATTGTATTGAAACAGTTCATGTTAATTTAGCCATCATTAAAAGTACCACATAAATGTGAATTAGTGTTATCACTTGTTCCTTTAACAGAAAGCATGTATAACATTATGCTGTGTATTAGTAAAATGTATGAGCTTGAGTAACAAAAAAAACTATATTGTATTGTACCTTGGAAATGCATGCACTTATACGTCACAATGACGGTTCTATACAGCCTGGTCCATAGAACATGCATCATCCATCGAACGATCCATCACAAAAAAGCACAGAGGCTAATGTGAACAAGTACATATGTACTCTTGGAAAAAGATGACTATTGAATGTGAGCAAACATTTTTTGTGTGTGGATAGTGATCTTCACAGGGCTTTGTTGCTCTGTATAGTATTTGTGTGCCTCCATATGTGTTACTTAGTAACTGTCCACAAACAATTCTTGAACCCATTCCCACCCAGGGAACAATCTGAGATTCACTTCTGACAAGTGCCGGATTAAATCTGTTTCCAGGATGGGAAGTGAAAGGAATCAGACTAAAAATTGAAGATGGCATAGGTGAAGGGATTACTTGACAGGGGAAAATGTTTTTCAAATGTTATTACTTCTACTTGCTTTGTAATATTTCCAGAAATGTAAGCATGTAAACGTGTTCAAAGGAAAATGGAATTCTCAAAAGAAAATGAAGGGTACTCCTTGAAATACATCCTCCTTAGCTATAAGCTAACAGTCCACAAGACAACCTTTGTGAATTAAAAAGCAGCTTGCTCTGTATCCCAAAATGATGATAATAAACGAAGCACTTGGTGTTGTGAATTGAGCCAATGATTAAAGGGTATGACGCTGTTTGTCTACATGAATCGCAGCAGGGCCACAATCACAATCTTTCCAGTGGATTGCTCATACCCTGCACAATGACCATAGCTTGGAATGTTACAGGTGTTTTGGGGTGTTATATAAGTGAGCTACTATTATACTTTGAATCAAGTGTTCGTGTGCATCACAATTGTTTGTTTTTATCCATCGCAACGAGGACCGTATGATATTGTGTGTTACATATCTGAGCTTTTTTCTAGCACTGCGAGGACGACACCACTACGCCTGTTGCAGAGTTGTGCTATTTTCTAAACTACTGTTACCAAGAATGAACTTCTTTCCATCACATATAGGATTATATTACATTGTATATTACAAATTAATGTGCGTTTATTAAGTACAATGTTCACTAGATGCCTTTAAGTGTTACAAGATTGTTTCCCTTGATACATCACATTACGTAGCACATCATGATGTCTGTTAGTAATATGAGACAGTAGCTATGTATAACAGAGGACAATCTCATGCACTGTTTTACAAAGATGTGCATGCTTTAACCATCACCAAGAGGGCAATATCATGCAGTGCACTAAAACTGCCTGATGGTTTACCTCTTCATTTCTAATTCATTGCAGAGAATTTGTGATGTACTTGCATACCATCATAAGGCTGCCTTAAGATGCTTCATAGAAACAGACCTGTTCCTCATTAAGACTGCATTCCAGTGAGAGACTGGTCCCCTCTGGTGTCAGTAAATATGAATTGTTTATGATTAGTAGTCCGTCAAACTCATAACAGCATCACACTGCATGTTTTAACTCTGTGTGCAATTACACTGCACTCTGAAAGAAAAAAAATCACATGCATGTTTTTATGCATCAGAATGAGGACTACATCGTGGGAGGCGAATATTCATGGGACCATGTGTATAGCATGTGAGCTTTTATGTATTGCAAAAAAGGGCACATCATGACGCATGTTACAGAATTGTGTTGAGATATTGAGATTATGCTCCTATGTGCACTTCAAGGGTTAAACCGAGGACCATATTAAATTGTGTGAGACAGGTTTGAGTGCCTTTATCTGCCAGAGGAAATATGCTGCCTATTAGAGAGGTTGGTGTTTTTATCCATCACAATGAGGACCTTATCAAGATGTGTGTCACAATTGTATGTTTTTGTCCAATGCAATGAGGACCATATTTTGGGGCATTTTAGGCATGTGTGCTTCTATCACAGAGAAATATCATGTTGCATTGAGCAAGTTCATGATAATGTAGCTATCATTAAAAATACCACATTAATGTGATTTATAGTTTTTGCATATTCCTTTAACAGAAAGATGCTTTAACAATATGCTGTTTAGTTGTCATGTGTATGATCTTAGGTAACTCAGAAAACTATATTGTATTTTATCTTGGAAATGAATGCATTTTTCCATCACACTGACTACTCTATGCAGGCCTGGTCCATAGGACATGAATTTATCACCATCACAAAAAATCCCAAGGGCTAATGTTGTGTGCCTTTATCTGCCACAGGAAATAATATGCTGCCTATTACAGAGGTTAGTGTTTTTATCCATCACAATGAGGACCGTATCAAGATGTGTGTCACAACTGTGTGTTTTTATCCAACACAATGAGGACACATTTTGGTGCATATTAGACAAGTGTGCTTCTACTATCACAGAGTAACATAATATTGTATTGAAACAGTTCATGTTAATTTAGCCATCATTAAAAGTACCACATAAATGTGAATTAGTGTTATCACTTGTTCCTTTAACAGAAAGCATGTATAACATTATGCTGTGTATTAGTAAAATGTATGAGCTTGAGTAACAAAAAAAACTATATTGTATTGTACCTTGGAAATGCATGCACTTATACGTCACAATGACGGTTCTATACAGCCTGGTCCATAGAACATGCATCATCCATCGAACGATCCATCACAAAAAAGCACAGAGGCTAATGTGAACAAGTACATATGTACTCTTGGAAAAAGATGACTATTGAATGTGAGCAAACATTTTTTGTGTGTGGATAGTGATCTTCACAGGGCTTTGTTGCTCTGTATAGTATTTGTGTGCCTCCAAATGTGTTACTTAGTAACTGTCCACAAACAATTCTTGAACCCATTCCCACCCAGGGAACAATCTGAGATTCACTTCTGACAAGTGCCGGATTAAATCTGTTTCCAGGATGGGAAGTGAAAGGAATCAGACTAAAAATTGAAGATGGCATAGGTGAAGGGATTACTTGACAGGGGAAAATGTTTTTCAAATGTTATTACTTCTACTTGCTTTGTAATATTTCCAGAAATGTAAGCATGTAAACGTGTTCAAAGGAAAATGGAATTCTCAAAAGAAAATGAAGGGTACTCCTTGAAATACATCCTCCTTAGCTATAAGCTAACAGTCCACAAGACAACCTTTGTGAATTAAAAAGCAGCTTGCTCTGTATCCCAAAATGATGATAATAAACGAAGCACATGGTGTTGTGAATTGAGCCAATGATTAAAGGGTATGACGCTGTTTGTCTACATGAATCGCAGCAGGGCCACAATCACAATCTTTCCAGTGGATTGCTCATACCCTGCACAATGACCATAGCTTGGAATGTTACAGGTGTTTTGGGGTGTTATATAAGTGAGCTACTATTATACTTTGAATCAAGTGTTTGTGTGCATCACAATTGTTTGTTTTTATCCATCGCAACGAGGACCGTATGATATTGTGTGTTACATATCTGAGCTTTTTTCTAGCACTGCGAGGACGACACCACTACGCCTGTTGCAGAGTTGTGCTATTTTCTAAACTACTGTTACCAAGAATGAACTTCTTTCCATCACATATAGGATTATATTACATTGTATATTACAAATTAATGTGCGTTTATTAAGTACAATGTTCACTAGATGCCTTTAAGTGTTACAAGATTGTTTCCCTTGATACATCACATTACGTAGCACATCATGATGTCTGTTAGTAATATGAGACAGTAGCTATGTATAACAGAGGACAATCTCATGCACTGTTTTACAAAGATGTGCATGCTTTAACCATCACCAAGAGGGCAATATCATGCAGTGCACTAAAACTGCCTGATGGTTTACCTCTTCATTTCTAATTCATTGCAGAGAATTTGTGATGTACTTGCATACCATCATAAGGCTGCCTTAAGATACTTCATAGAAACAGACCTGTTCCTCATTAAGACTGCATTCCAGTGAGAGACTGGTCCCCTCTGGTGTCAGTAAATATGAATTGTTTATGATTAGTAGTCCGTCAAACTCATAACAGCATCACACTGCATGTTTTAACTCTGTGTGCAATTACACTGCACTCTGAAAGAAAAAAATCACATGCATGTTTTTATGCATCAGAATGAGGACTACATCGTGGGAGGCGAATATTCATGGGACCATGTGTATAGCATGTGAGCTTTTATGTATTGCAAAAAAGGGCACATCATGACGCATGTTACAGAATTGTGTTGAGATATTGAGATTATGCTCCTATGTGCACTTTAAGGGTTAAACCGAGGACCATATTAAATTGTGTGAGACAGGTTTGAGTGCCTTTATCTGCCAGAGGAAATATGCTGCCTATTAGAGAGGTTTGTGTTTTTATCCATCACAATGAGGACCTTATCAAGATGTGTGTCACAATTGTATGTTTTTGTCCAATGCAATGAGGACCATATTTTGGGGCATTTTAGGCATGTGTGCTTCTATCACAGAGAAATATCATGTTGCATTGAGCAAGTTCATGATAATGTAGCTATCATTAAAAATACCACATTAATGTGATTTATAGTTTTTGCATATTCCTTTAACAGAAAGATGCTTTAACAATATGCTGTTTAGTTGTCATGTGTATGATCTTAGGTAACTCAGAAAACTATATTGTATTTTATCTTGGAAATGAATGCATTTTTCCATCACACTGACTGCTCTATGCAGGCCTGGTCCATAGGACATGAATTTATCACCATCACAAAAAATCCCAAGGGCTAATGTTGTGTGCCTTTATCTGCCACAGGAAATAATATGCTGCCTATTACAGAGGTTAGTGTTTTTATCCATCACAATGAGGACCGTATCAAGATGTGTGTCACAACTGTGTGTTTTTATCCAACACAATGAGGACACATTTTGGTGCATATTAGACAAGTGTGCTTCTTCTATCACAGAGTATCATAATATTGTATTGAAACAGTTCATGTTAATTTAGCCATCATTAAAAGTACCACATAAATGTGAATTAGTGTTATCACTTGTTCCTTTAACAGAAAGCATGTATAACATTATGCTGTGTATTAGTAAAATGTATGAGCTTGAGTAACAAAAAAAACTATATTGTATTGTACCTTGGAAATGCATGCACTTATACGTCACAATGACGGTTCTATACAGCCTGGTCCATAGAACATGCATCATCCATCGAACGATCCATCACAAAAAAGCACAGAGGCTAATGTGAACAAGTACATATGTACTCTTGGAAAAAGATGACTACTGAATGTGAGCAAACATTTTTTGTGTGTGGATAGTGATCTTCACAGGGCTTTGTTGCTCTGTATAGTATTTGTGTGCCTCCAAATGTGTTACTTAGTAACTATCCACAAACAATTCTTGAACCCATTCCCACCCAGGGAACAATCTGAGATTCACTTCTGACAAGTGCCGGATTAAATCTGTTTCCAGGATGGGAAGTGAAAGGAATCAGACTAAAAATTGAAGATGGCATAGGTGAAGGGATTACTTGACAGGGGAAAATGTTTTTCAAATGTTATTACTTCTACTTGCTTTGTAATATTTCCAGAAAAGTAAGCATGTAAACGTGTTCAAAGGAAAATGGAATTCTCAAAAGAAAATGAAGGGTACTCCTTGAAATACATCCTCCTTAGCTATAAGCTAACAGTCCACAAGACAACCTTTGTGAATTAAAAAGCAGCTTGCTCTGTATCCCAAAATGATGATAATAAACGAAGCACTTGGTGTTGTGAATTGAGCCAATGATTAAAGGGTATGAAGCTGTTTGTCTACATGAATCGCAGCAGGGTCACAATCACAATCTTTCCAGTGGATTGCTCATACCCTGCACAATGACCATAGCTTGGAATGTTACAGGTGTTTTGGGGTGTTATATAAGTGAGCTACTATTATACTTTGAATCAAGTGTTCGTGTGCATCACAATTGTTTGTTTTTATCCATCGCAACGAGGACCGTATGATATTGTGTGTTACATATCTGAGCTTTTTTCTAGCACTGCGAGGACGACACCACTACGCCTGTTGCAGAGTTGTGCTATTTTCTAAACTACTGTTACCAAGAATGAACTTCTTTCCATCACATATAGGATTATATTACATTGTATATTACAAATTAATGTGCGTTTATTAAGTACAATGTTCACTAGATGCCTTTAAGTGTTACAAGATTGTTTCCCTTGATACATCACATTACGTAGCACATCATGATGTCTGTTAGTAATATGAGACAGTAGCTATGTATAACAGAGGACAATCTCATGCACTGTTTTACAAAGATGTGCATGCTTTAACCATCACCAAGAGGGCAATATCATGCAGTGCACTAAAACTGCCTGATGGTTTACCTCTTCATTTCTAATTCATTGCAGAGAATTTGTGATGTACTTGCATACCATCATAAGGCTGCCTTAAGATACTTCATAGAAACAGACCTGTTCCTCATTAAGACTGCATTCCAGTGAGAGACTGGTCCCCTCTGGTGTCAGTAAATATGAATTGTTTATGATTAGTAGTCCGTCAAACTTATAACAGCATCACACTGCATGTTTTAACTCTGTGTGCTATTACACTGCACTCTGAAAGAAAAAAAATCACATGCATGTTTTTATGCATCAGATGAGGACTACATCGTGGGAGGCGAATATTCATGGGACCATGTGTATAGCATGTGAGCTTTTATGTATTGCAAAAAAGGGCACATCATGACGCATGTTACAGAATTGTGTTGAGATATTGAGATCATGCTCCTATGTGCACTTTAAGCGTTAAACCGAGGACCATATTAAATTGTGTGAGACAGGTTTGAGTGCCTTTATCTGCCAGAGGAAATATGCTGCCTATTAGAGAGGTTGGTGTTTTTATCCATCACAATGAGGACCTTATCAAGATGTGTGTCACAATTGTATGTTTTTATCCAATGCAATGAGGACCATATTTTGGGGCATTTTAGGCATGTGTGCTTCTATCACAGAGAAATATCATGTTGCATTGAGCAAGTTCATGATAATGTAGCTATCATTAAAAATACCACATTAATGTGATTTATAGTTTTTGCATATTCCTTTAACAGAAAGATGCTTTAACAATATGCTGTTTAGTTGTCATGTGTATGATCTTAGGTAACTCAGAAAACTATATTGTATTTTATCTTGGAAATGAATGCATTTTTCCATCACACTGACTGCTCTATGCAGGCCTGGTCCATAGGACATGAATTTATCACCATCACAAAAAATCCCAAGGGCTAATGTTGTGTGCCTTTATCTGCCACAGGAAATAATATGCTGCCTATTACAGAGGTTAGTGTTTTTATCCATCACAATGAGGACCGTATCAAGATGTGTGTCACAACTGTGTGTTTTTATCCAACACAATGAGGACACATTTTGGTGCATTTTAGACAAGTGTGCTTCTTCTATCACAGAGTAACATAATATTGTATTGAAACAGTTCATGTTAATTTAGCCATCATTACAAAGTACCACATAAATGTGAATTAGTGTTATCACTTATTCCTTTACCAGAAAGCATGTATAACATTATGCTGTATATTAGTAAAATGTATGAGCTTGAGTAACAAAAAAAACTATATTGTATTGTACCTTGGAAATGCATGCACTTATACGTCACAATGACGGTTCTATACAGCCTGGTCCATAGAACATGCATCATCCATCGAACGATCCATCACAAAAAAGCACAGAGGCTAATGTGAACAAGTATATATGTACACTTGGAAAAAGATGACTATTGAATGTGAGCAAACATTTTGTGTGTGTGGATAGTGATCTTCACAGGGCTTTGTTGCTCTGCAAAGTATTTGTGTGCCTCCAAATGTGTTACTTTGTAACTGTCCCCAAACAATTCTTCAGCCCATTCCCACCCAGGGAACAATCTGAGATTCACTTCAAACAAGTGCCGGATTAAATCTGTTTCATGGATGGAAAGTGAAAGGAATCAGACTAAAAATTGGAAATGGCATAGCTGAAGGGATTACGTGACAGGGGAAAATGTTTTTCAAATGTTATTACTTCTACTTGCTTTGTAATATTTTCAGAAATGTAAGCATGTAAACTTGTTCAAGGGAAAATGGAATTCTCAAAAGAAAATGAAGACTACTCCTTGAAATACATCCTCTGTAGCTATAAGCTAATAGTCCACAAGTCAACCTTTGTGAATTAAAAAGCAGCTTGCTCTGTAATCCAAAATGATGATACTAAACAAAGCACTTGGGGCCATATGTAGGTATAGAAATACCGGTCGGTAACGGCCGATTTCGGCCGTTACCGACCGGTATTTGGCTTTTGAGATGTAGGTGGGTCTGAATTTACAGAATCGGTATATTTACCGATTCGGTAAATTTACCACTTCGGTATTTTACCGAATCGGTAAATATACCGATTCTGTAAATTCATATGTAGGTGACACTCCAAAGAGTGCCACAGGCCCTTCAGAGTCGGTATTTTACCACCCTATCCTACTGGGTGGTAAAATACCGAATTCAGGTGTGCATGCACATCTGTGCATGCACACCTGTGCAATGTGACACACAGACATGCCCTTAGGGCATGTATGTGTGCCACATGTCACACATGCCTGTATTTGGGGTGCTAGAGGGTGTCAAAGTGACACCCCCTGCACCCTTGCAAGATTCGGTATTTACCGATTCTGTAAATACCGATTCGGTATTTCACATTGATTCCTATGGGCTTCAAGGCCCATAGGAATCAATGTGAAATACCGATTCGGTATTTACAGAATCGGTAAATACAGACTCTTACAGAATCGGTAATTTTTTACCTACATCTGCCTTCTTCCAATTTACCGTCTCTTAAATACCGATTCGGTATGAGTCGGTATTTAAGAGTCGTTAAATCGGAATTACCTACATCTGGCCCAAGGTGTTGTGAATTGAGCCAATGATGAAGGGGTATAAAGGTGTTTATTTACATGAATCACAGCAGGGTCACAATCACAATCTTTCCAGTGCTTTGCTCATACCCTGCACAATAACCATAGCTTGGAATGTTACAGGTGTTTTAGGGTGTTATATAAGTGAGCTACTATTTTACTTTGAATCAAGTCTTGGTGTGCATCACAATTGTTTGTTTTTATAGATCGCAACGAGGACCGTATGATATTGTGTGTTACATATCTGAGCTTTTTCCTAGCACTGTGAGGACGACACCACTAGGCCTGTTGCAGAGATGTGCTATTATCTAAACTACTGTTACCAAGAATGAACTTCTTTCCATCACATATAGGATTTTATTACATTGTATATTACAATTTATTGTGGGTTTATTAAGTACAATGATCACTAGATACCTTGAAGTTACAAGATTGTTTGCCTTGATACATCACATTAAGTAGCACATCATGCTGTCTGTTAGCAATATGAGACAGTATCTATGTATAACAGAGGACAATCTCATGCACTGTTTTACAAAGATGTGCCTGCTTTAACCATCACCAAGAGGGCAATATCATTCAGTGTACTAAAACTGCCTGATGGTTTACCTCTTCATTTGTAATTCATTGCAGAGAATTTGTGATGTGCTTGCATACCATCATAAGGCTGCCTTAAGATACTTCATAGAAACAGACCTGTTCCTCATTAAGACCGCATTCCAGTGAGAGACTGGTCCCCTCTGGTGTCAGTAAATATGAATTGTTTAGGAATTGTAGTACATCAAACTCATTACAGCATCACACTGCATGTTTTAACTCTGTGTGCTATTATACTGCACTCTGAAAGAAAAAAATCACATGCATGTTTTTATCCATCAGAATGAGGACTACATCGTGGTAGGCGAATATTCATGTGACCATGTGTATAGCATGTGAGCTTTTATGTATTGCAAAAAAGGGCACATTTTTATTTTTATTTTATTTTATTTTTAGAGTTTTCTATAGTGCGGAGCAGACCCAGCTAAGGTTATCAGAGCGCTTTACAATGGGGGCACAATACGAAATAGGACAGATTGCAAAACGAATAGCATACATAAGATCGACTTATTTTACAAAGTTCGTAATGTCGCAGGCTTAACAGTATTTCTAGCAACGAGTCGAGAGCAGCGAAGGTGTCTTTCGAGGGAAAGAGGGGGCAACTATACGGAGTACATCTGGAAAAGGTCCATGTGATAGTTTATGGGAGGAATTGAACACATAAGGAATGATTTTGCTTCTTTCTTTAACAGAAAAGTAGAGGAGATTTTTCTGATGTGGGGAGGAAGCGAGTACCATATTCTTGATGCTGCTCCGGAGAATGCTCTGTCAGGGTTTTTTTTCTTTCTGAAGCATGAGGGTTTCAGGATTAGATTGTTAGCACTCCTAGAACGTCTGAATCCTCCAGATAAGGTCAGTTTTTACGATAGGTACGGGGGAGTATTGTGGTGAAGTGCTTTGTGAGTGATGCATCCCATTTTTAGGTGGATTCTAGCTTCAAAGGGAAGCCAGTTGAGTGTTTTCAGGTGTGGTGATATGTGGTAAAATTTTCTGGATCCTGTTAGGAGTCTAGCTGCGGCGTTGATACAGGCTTTTAATGGGGCGGTTGAGATTTTGGGAAGTCCCACGAGGGTGGTGCATCCGTACTCCAGCCTTGATATGACTAAGGACTAAACAGCAGTTTTGAGGTACGGGTTCTCGATGAAAGGTTTCATTTTCCTGAGATAGTTGAGGTGAAAGCTTGCGTTTTTAGCTAACAGGTTGATGTGTGCTTGCATTTTAAGGTTCTTATCAAGTGTAATTCCAAGTGATTTGGTGGAGTCGACCAGAGTTGGCATGCAGTTAAGTGCAGTGATCAACTTGAACGATTCCTTTTTCTCCTGGGAATTATTAGGGGGGAGATTAGAAGAAATTCTGTTTTTTGTGAGTTTAGCTTGAGGAAGTTTGTTGTTAGCCAGTGGACGGTCTTTTTGAGTGCCATGTTCATTGATATTATGTCTTCAATGGAGGAGATCTTGATGTAGAGTTGAGTGTCATCCGCGTACATGTGGTAGGCTATGTTTGCCTGCTGTAGTAGTTTGGTTAGCGGTTCGACATATAGGTTGAATAGGGTGGGGGATAGGGTAGAGCCTTGTGGTACACCCAGAGGGTTCGGTGAGGAGCACGATAGATTTTAGTTCACCATGAAAGATTGTGTTCTGTTTTCCAGAAAGGATTTGAACCATTGAAGGACTGAGCCTATTTTCCAGTCTTTTTAGATTTTTTTCGTCGTCCACTATTTGTAAAATGGCTGTTTCTGTGCTATGGCCGGGTCTGAAACCCGATCGGTGGGTGTTCAGAAGGTTGAAGTCCGTGATGTGTTGGTTCAGTTGTTGTTGAACACATTTTTCCAGGACCTTGGCTAGCATGGGAATGTTGGTTATGGGCCGAATTTGTTTGGGGTCGGAAGAGTTAGCTGTTGGTTTCTTTAGTATAGGGGTGACCTGGCCTGTTTTTAGGCAGTCCTGTATGTGCCCTTGCACTAGCGAGGCGTTGATTATTTTGGTCCAGAGAGGGGAGATGACTTGGTAGATGTGGGGAAGGCAACTTGAGGGGACTGGGTCATTGAAATGGTTGTTGAGTTTGGTGGTTGCTAATGTTTTGGTGATGTCATTAGGATCGTAGAGTTTGAAAGTGGAGCAGTGAAGGGTGGAACTGAGGACCATATTAAATTGAGTGAGACAGGTTTGAGTGCCTTCATCTGCCAGAGGAAATATGCTGCCTATTATAAGTGAGCTACTATTATACTTTGAATCAAGTCTTGGTGTGCATCACAATTGTTTGTTTTTATCCATCGCAACGAGGACCGTATGATATTGTGTGTTACATATCTGAGCTTTTTCCTAGCACTGCGAGGACGATACCACTAGGCCTGTTGCAGAGTTGTGCTATTATCTAAACTACTGTTACCAAGAATGAACTTCTTTCCATCACATATAGGATTATATTACATAGTATATTACAATTTAATGTGGTTTATTAAGTACAATGATCACTAGATGCCTTGAAGTGTTACAAGATTGTTTGCCTTGATACATCACATTAAGTAGCACATCATGCTGTCTGTTAGTAATATGAGACAGTATCTATGTATAACAGAGGACAATCTCATGCACTGTTTTACAAAGATGCATGCTTTAACCATCACCAAGAGGGCAATATCATTCAGTGCACTAAAACTGCCTGATGGTTTACCTCTTCATTTGTAATTCATTGACGAGAATTTGTGATGTGCTTGCATACCATCATAAGGCTGCCTTAAGATACTTCATAGAAACAGACCTGTTCCTCATTAAGACTGCATTCCAGTGAGAGACTGGTTCCCTATGTTGTCGGTAAATATGAATTGTTTATGAATTGTAGTCCATCAAACTCATTACAGCATCACACTGCATGTTTTAACTCTGTGTGCTATTACACTGCACTCTGAAAGAAAAAAATCAAGTGCATGTTGTTATCCATCAGAATGAGGACTACATCATGGTAGGTGAATATTCATGTGACCATGTGTATAGCATGTGAGCTTTTATGTATTGCAGTAAAAGGGCACATCATGGCGCATGTTACAGAATTGTGTTGAGATTTTGAGATTATGCTCCTATGTTCACTTTTTCTTTTTGTTTTTTAAACTTTATTTCCAATTTTGTAAAATACAAAAGACAAAACCCCCCAACCCCCATGCAGGCATCATTAAAAACAGTTGTATACGGATCGACTGACTCATTATGGCACATCACGGAATAGGACAACATCTGAAAACAAGGAAGTACATGTAGCATATTGAGCAGCATATTACGAGACTCGTGAGGAATACAGGCCAGGTCTCATGTCATGCACCCCGCAGGCAACTCCTCAGTGGTATTCACCCCCCTCTCCCTCAGCCTATGTTCACTTTAAGGGTTAAACTGAGGACCATATTAAATTGTGTGAGACAGGTTTGAGTGCCTTTGTCTGCCAGAGGAAATATGCTGCCTATTACTATGGTTGTTTTTTTCTCCATCACAAGGAGGACCATATCAAGTTTTGTGTCACAATTGTGTGTTTTTATCCAACACAATGAGGACCACATTTTAGTGTATTTTAGGCTTGTGTGCTTCTTCTATCACAGAGTCATACCATGTTGCATTGATCAAGTTCATGTTAATGTAGCTATCATTAAAACACTACATTAATGTGATTTAGTGTTATTGCATATTCCTTTAACAGAAAGCTCCTTTAACAGTAAGCTGCTTTAACATTATGCTGTGTTTTTGTAGGGTGCATCATCTTGGGTAGCTCAAAAAAAACTACATTGTATTTTATCTTGGAAATGTGTGTACTTATCCACTTATCCATCACAATTATGGCTCTATACAGACCTGTTACATAGGACATGAATTTATCTCCATCACAAAAAGGCCCTAGGGCTAATGTTGTGTGCCTTTATCTGACACAGGAACTATTATGGAGCCTATTACAGTGGTAAGTGCTTTTATTCATCACAATGAGGACCGTATCAAGATGTGTGTCACAATTGTGTCTTTTATCAAACGCAGTGAGGACCACATTTTGGGCCATTCTAGACATGTGTGCTGCTTCTATCGCAGTAATATCATGTTGTACTGAACAGGTTCATGTTATTTTAGACATCGTAAAAAGTACCACATTAATGTGATTTAGTATTATCACTTATTACTTTAACAGAAAGCTCCTATAACATAATGCTGTATATTACCAATGTATATGATCTTATGGATCTTATGGAACTAAATAAAATTACATTGTATTGTATCATAGAAATGTGGACACTTATCCATCACAATGACGGCTATATATAGGCCTGGTCAATAGAAAAGCATTTATCTCCAGTACTGAATAGCCCAAGGGCTAATATGCACAAATATACATGTACAATTTGAAAAAGACGACTATTGTATGTGAGTAAATATTTGTGTGTGTGTGGATAGTGATCTTCATGGGCTTTAGTGCTCTGCAAAGTACTTGTGTGCCTGCAAATGTGTTACTTTGTAACTGTCCACAAACATTTCTTCAGCCCATTCCCACCCAGGGAACAATCTGAGATTCACTTCTAATAAGTGCCGGAATAATGGGGTTTCAGAGTGGGAAGCGGAAGGAATCAGAATAAAAATTGGAGATGGCATAGATGTAGGGATCACTCAACAGGCAAATATGCAGAAAGGAAATATTTAACTACTTCTACTTGATTCTGAATAGTTCACATTTTTTTTACATTTATGCTTATTCAAGGAAAAATTATGTTCTCAAAAGAAAATGAGAAATAATGAAATACTGCTACTGCAGAAGCATATTAAGAATAATCAAGAGAACCTTTGCAAATTAAAAAAACAGCATGCTCGTGTAATCCAAGCACACTAATAATCAATGACAATAAATATAGCACGTTCTATTGTGAATTGAAGAGGATCTAGAAGCCTTAAGGTATGTTGCTATTTGTATCACATCAGCGTCACAATCCCAATCATGCCAGTAGATTGCTCATATCCTGCATAATGACCTTAGTTTTGAGTGTTACAGTTTTTTTTTGTGTTATATAAGTGTGCTACTATTATTTTACTTGGGATCACATTGTAGTGTGTGTCACGAATGGTTTTTGCTATTCATCACAACGAGGACCGTGTAATGTTGTGTATTACATATCTTAGCTTTTTCCCATCACAGCAATGACCATGCCACTGGGTCTGTTGCAAAGTTGTGCTATTATCTAAACTACTGTTGCCAAGAATAAACTTCTTTCAATCACAAATAGGATTATATTACATTATATTTTTGTCACCGGGTCGTCAAGGAAGGGTTAAGCCCCGGTAGGAATCAACGTGCGACTTGGTTCTTTTATCCCTTTTATTAGGTATGGTTTGAATATGTTTTTATTTTTCACGTCCTAGTGCATCTGTTTACACAGCTAGTAGAGGTTAGGTATGAATACTGCTTCTGTTCTTCCTCTTATGAGGCCACCAGGTCAGTCATGGACTTGTATGTCCCTCGGTTAGAAAATAAGAAAACCACCGGTGAACGTCGGGACATCGACAATATGTAGAAGTGTAGAGGGCCAGTGCAGGGACTATCACCACACTCAAAGAAGCCACCACCACCAAGTGTAGTCCGGTTAACCCATCGGTTTAGCAGAGGTGTGCCCTCTACTTACTTTGCTGCCTTCCAGCCCAGTGCCCGTGAGCAGCCCGCAGCCGGACTGTATCTTGTTCAGTCACATTCCTCCTAGAGCGTGGCAGAGCGAAGCGTGAAACGGTTGGCCTCCTGGCGACTCCTCCTCTGCAGGGGTTACCTCCCCACTTGTTGCAGGCGATGAGGTCCCATTTCTCCTCCAAGCGCTCTGGTTCACCTGGCTCTCTCCGCGTTCTTCAGGTCTCACTTCTTCCTCAGCATCCGTTCCAACATCCATTTCCGCTTTCATCAGCGGGGCTCTCTCTTCCCATTGGTAAGGGGCAGAGACGTCATCCGGACTTGCTGACCGCCTTCTTCTTGGGTGTCAGAGTCTTGTTCCTTAAAGGGACAGACCGGAGAAAAAGCCTGCACACAGAGGAAGAGTGCCTCATTCACCCTAGTCAACGGGGAGTATGGAATCTCCTCCAATAAGTCATCCTCGACCCTGTGACACAGCTACAAATTCATTTGAGTTCATCATGTGCATCAAGCACTAGATGTCTTAAGATACCTAATAGAAACAAACCTGTTCCTCATTGCATGTGCATTCCTGTGAGAGACTGGTCCCCTCTGTTGTCAATGAATATGAATTACATCACAGTGCGTGTTTTAACTCTGCGCTATAACACCTCACTCTGAAAACAACATCTCACACATATTTTCATCCATCACAATGAAGACTGCATCGTGTTATGCAATTCATGTGACCATGTGTATAGCATGTGAGCTTTTATCCATTGCAAAAAGGAGCACATCATGACGCATGTTACAGTTTTGTGTTGATATTTTAAACGTGTAATACACACTGCCACGACTTTATATGTTTCAAGCATATGAACGTTTGTTCTGGACACTGAAAACGATTTCATACTGTGTGTCACAAGATTGTGCTCTTTGGTGCTTTACAATAGCTCCTATTTAAATGTGACCTATGGTCCGATAGGCAGTGGTGTAACTAAGAACCATATTAAATTCTGTACAACAGGTTTGTGTGCCTTTATCTATCACAAGAAATATTATGCTGCCTATTACAGAGATTGGTGTTTTTCCCATCACAATGAGGATTGTATAAAGATGTGTGTCACAATTGTGTGTTTTTATCCAACACAATGAGGACCACATTTTGGTGCATTTTGGACATGTGTGCTTCTTCTATCACAGAGTCACATCAATCAATCAATCAATCAATCATTTGTAATGTGTACTACATACCTGTGAGGGTCTGAAGGCGCTGGGGGGGCGCTACTGATCGAACAGCCAGGTCTTAAGTACCCTCCTGAAGGTCAGCAGGTCTTGGGTCTGTCGTAGGTTCGGTGGGAGGGTATTCCATGTCTTGGCGGCGAGGTGGGAGAAGGATCTCTCACCGGTGGTTGTTCTTTGGATGCGCGGGATGATGGCGAGTGAGAGGTCGGTTGAGCGGAGCTGGTGGTTAAGGTAGTAGAAGGAGAGCCGTCTGTTGAGGTAGGCTGGGCCGGTCTTGTGGAGTGCCTTGTGTGCGTGGATGAGGAGCTTGAAGGATATCCTCTTGTTGACGGGGAGCCAGTGCAGGTTTCTCAGGTGGGGAGTGATGTGACCGTTGCGTGGTACGTCAAGGATCAGTTGTGCCGAGGCATTTTGGATACGTTGTAGTCGTTTGATGAGCTTGGTCGGGGCTCCCATGTAGAGGGCGTTTCCGTAATCGAGTCTGCTGCTGACGAGGGCCTGGGTGACTGTCTTTCTTGCATCTGTCGGGATCCATCCGTAGATCTTGCGGAGCATGCAGAGGGTGTTGAAGCAGGAGGAGGAGCCGGCGTTGACTTGCTTGGTCATTGACAGCGTTGAGTGGTGGATGATTCCCAGCGTGCGTGCGTGGTCCGTGGGTGTCGGGGCTGCCCCCAGTGCCGTCAACCACCAGGAGTCGTCCCAGCTGAAGGGTTGGAGCTGAGGATGAGGACCTCCGTCTTGTCCGAGTTCAGCTTCAGACGGCTGGTCTTCATCCAGTCGGCGACGGCCTTCATTCCTTCGTGGAGGTTGGCTTTGGCGGTGATGGGGTCCTTGGTGAGGGAGAGGATCAGCTGAGTGTCGTCGGCGTAGGAGATTATGTTGAGGTCGTGCTGTCGGGCTACGTGTGCGAGCGGAACCATGTAAATGTTGAACAGCGTCGGGCTGAGGGAGGATCCCTGGGGTACACCGCAGATGATCTCGGAGGCTTTGGAATGGAATGGGGGGAGGCGGACGCTCTGGGTTCTGCAGGAGAGGAAGGAGGTGATCCAATCCAGAGCCTTGTCTCGGATCCCTGCGGTGTGGAGGCATGCGCGTAGTGTGCGATGGCAGACGGTGTCGAAGGCGGCAGAAAGGTCTAGGAGGATGAGTGCTGTGGTCTCGCCATTGTCCAGCAGGGTCCTGATGTCGTCGGTGGCGGCGATGAGGGCAGTCTCTGTGCTGTGGTTGCTGCGGAACCCTCACTGGGAAGGGTCCGGATTCTGTTTTCTTCGAGGTATCGGGTTAGCTGCCTGTTGACGGCTTTCTCGATGACCTTGGCTGGGAAGGGGAGCAGAGAGATGGGCCGGAAGTTCTTGAGGTCTCTTGGGTCTGCCTTAGGTTTTTAGGTCTCGCCTGCCAATGCGCTTGCGCATTGCTGGCGAGAATTATAGTAAGTGGAAAAGAAAAGTCTACCAAAACGGCTGCGGATCCCATACAGTTCATGTGAGACAGGCGCGTGCACGTCAGCCACATAACACACCACCATTTGTCTGTGCCTCGGCATCAGACATCAAAGGCTGCCGCTCCCCCTCCCACCCTCGTGCACATCGCGCACGACCATTTGTCTGTGCCTAGGCATCAGACTTCAGAGCATCAGAGCTTGTTATCTCATTCCCTTCCGCACATACTCTTAAATACGTTTCCACTTAAATCTTTGCCTACCCATATCAATTCAGCTCTTTAAGGCTCTCAACATCTGTCACAAGGCTTCCTCCTACACTCTCCATTAGGAATCACTACCTTCCTTTTATTTATTTATTTTATGCGTTTTTATATAGCGCGGACCCATTTGCTGCCATTAGTCAATGCCCTCCTCCTCCCCTTCACCTCTTAACTCGCCAGCCGCTGGGAGTTGGGATGGGAACAGCGGGCCAGCGCTTCTCTTTGTCGGCAAAGCCAACCGTTTACCTTTAATGTGCTATTATTGCATGCACTCATTATTTCTGCATGTTTGTCTGTATATGCGCTAGGACACGTAATGCCATACCTGCTTTTTTCTTATTAATAAGGCGGACGAAAGGTACGGACCGTGCAAATCAGCTCATACGAACGTAAAGTGTTTAAAACAAGCGCAAACAGCTTGAAAGGGACGAGCAGCATCCCTATTCATGCAGTAGTTACAAGCAGTGCAAATCTACTCGTACGCACATAACATGGAAAGCATCCAGCGTAACTCGCTTCAAATGATGGAGCAGGGAAGCCCAATGGCTCAAAATCTAGCTCAGCGCGTTAAGAGCTCACTACTGAAATCAG
The DNA here is from genome assembly GCF_964261635.1 of Lissotriton helveticus. Classification (NCBI taxonomy): domain Eukaryota; kingdom Metazoa; phylum Chordata; class Amphibia; order Caudata; family Salamandridae; genus Lissotriton; species Lissotriton helveticus. The sequence goes on from NC_136057.1 coordinate 1,458,931,468, forward strand.
TGTGCAACCTGCACGTCTTGGGTTCATATGTATCCTCCCTACTCTTGCTCTGCCTTTCATCTCCCTCAAGCCTATAAAAGAAGTACCATTATTTTGGGCAACAGTGACCGCTACTACTAGTAGTGTTATGAGAGCAAGCACTACACGTATTATTATTATTATTAATGATTAGGTGTGCAAACTGAACACGGGACGTATTACACACTTGTCAGTTTTCCTTATCTTGATTTAAATATAAATTGACGCCAGTGATACGTGCTATTTTTATCACTTTTATAAGGATGTCTGCTTCAATCCTTTGAATACCCCGCCCCCCCCCATGACCCACTGTTAGCAAACTTCTTAGTGTGTCATTGACCCCCAGGGCCCAATGTTAGCACCCTTCTTAGTGTCACATTGACCCACAGTATGAGATTTTTTCCCTTGTGTCTGCTCCATAACCTTTGAATGCCCCCTGACTCACTGTTATCACCCTTTTTAGTGTCAAATTGACACCCAGGGGCACAGCTCTCTACACCCCTCTCTCTACACCCCTCTGTCTACACCCTCTCTCTTTACACCCCTCTCTCTCTCTACACCCCCCTCTCTCTCTCTCTACACCCCTCTCTCTCTCTCTACACCCTCTCTCTCTACACCCCTCTCTCTCTACACCCCTCTCTCTCTCTACACCCCTCTCTCTCTCTACACCCCTCTCTCTCTACACCCCCTCTCTCTCTGCTCGCCTCTCTCTGCCCCCTCTCTCTACACCCCTTTCTCTCTACACCCCTTTCTCTCTACACCCCTTTCTCTCTTCCCCCCTCCCTCTCTACACCCCTCTCTCTCTACACCCCCCTATCTCTACACCACTCTCTCTCTATACCCTCTTTCTACACCCCTCTCTCTCTACACCCCTCTCTCTACACCCCCTCTCTACACCCCTCTCTCTCTGCACCCCTCTCTCTACACCCCTCTCTCTACACCCCTTTCTCTACAGCCCTCTCTCTGCACCCCACTCTCTCTGCACCACACTCTCTCTGCACCACACTCTCTCTGCACCACACTCTCTCTGCACCACACTCTCTCTGCACCACACTCTCTCTGCACCCACTCTCTCTGCACCCCACTCTCTCTGCACCCTACTCTCTCTGCACCCCACTCTCTCTACAGCCCTCTCTCTATACCCCACTCTCTCTACACCCCTCTCTCTCTACACCCCTCTCTCTCTCTACACCCCTATCTCTACACCCCTCTCTATCTCTACACCTCTCTCTCTACACACCCCTCTCTCTATCAACCTCACTCTATCTATCTATCTATCTATCTATCTATCTATCTATCTATCTATCTGCCTCACTCTATCGCCCTCACTCTATCTATCTATCTATCTCTCTCTCTCACTCTATCGCCCTCACTCTATCACCCTCACTCTATCTATCACCCTCACTCTATCTATTGCCCTCACTATCGATCTGTTGCCCTCACTCTATCTGTCTATCGCCTTCACTCTATCTATCTTTCGCCCTCACTCTATCTATCTATCGCCCTCACTCTATATATCGCCCTCACTCTATCTATCTATCTATCTATCTATCGCCCTCACTCTATCTATCTATCTATTTATCACCCTCACTCTCTCGCCCTCACTCTATCTATCTATCGCCCTATATCTATCTATCACCCTCACTCTATCTATCGACCTCACTCTATCTATCAACCTCACTCTATCCATTGTCCATTTCGCGCAATATAAAACTTTATAAATAAATAAAATATCTATCTATCGTCCTCCCTCTATCTATCTATCTATCGCCCTCCCTCTATCTATCTATCGCCCTCCCTCACTCTATCTATCGCCCTCCCTCTATCTATCTATCGCCCTCCCTCTATCTATCTATCTATCTATCGCCGTCCCACTATCACCCTCCCTGCTTCTATCTATTGCCCTCCCTCCTTTTATCTATTGCCCTCTCTCTATCTATCTATCGCACTCACTCTATCTATCGCATCACCACCGCATCACTCAGCACCCCCCTGATGCATCATCACTCAGGGATACCGCAACATCACTATGCGCTAACACAGCATCAATCTGTGCAACCATTCAACAACAACTGGTTCAAATATGTTCTCTCCATGTTTCAAGCTTTATTACAAATGTTACAAATGTCACAAACATTTTCTTCACAAGTTATTTACACAAGTTTAAGCTATTGCCATTATAAATTACAATAACTTTTATTTAAGTATTAATTATTTTTAAAAAAATGCCTTTGTTATTTGTAATTTCAATACATCTAAGTCACGTAAATACAGCACATATTGCATTACAAATGCTATAGGTGTCACATTTGCGAAAGCTAAAACTATTGGCATTGTAAATGACAAAGCTATTAATTTAGCTATTTTCAAAACCAACACATAAATACAAAATTTGTCATTTACAATACCAATAGCTCAAACTTTCCTAATGCGAGACCTATTGCATTGCAAATGCTTGTTTGATTAGGTCGTTGTTCTCGGCGTGCTTCCAGATCTCTGGGAAGGTAGCGGTCTCGAGGGAGAGATTGATGACGTTGCGCAGGTGGGGTGCGATGAAGCTGCTTGCTCTGTTGAAGGCGTGATGCGGGAATGGGTCTGACGGAGAGCCTGAGTGGATTGTGTGCATGGTCTTGATGGTGTCATCGATGCTCACGTCATGTTGTATTGAAAAAGTTCATGTTAATTTATCCATCATTAAGAGTACCATATTATCATTATTCCTTTAACACTAAGTGCCTTTCAGATTAAGCACTATATTACAAATGTGTGACTCAAAGAGAACTACATTGCATTTTATCTTGGAAATATGTGTACCTATCCATCACAAATATGGCTATGTAATGGCCTGGTCTATATGGCATACATTTATCTCAATTCCAAGAAATTACAAAGTGCTAATGCGCACAAAGTACATGTGTACACTTGGAAAAAGATTTAAAAACTTACAGATATCTATGTGAATAAATATTTTTATGTGGGTATGTAGAGAAATTTTAAGGGCTTTATTGCCTTACAAAGTTTACGTGTGCCTGCAAACTTGTGAGTTTGTAACTGTCCACAAACACTTTCTCTGCCGATCACCACTCGGGGAACAATTTAAGATACACTTCTAACAAGAGGTGGAATAAATTTTATTTCCAGAGTGGGAATAGGAAGGAATTTCGGAGATGGCATAGATGAGATTACTCAACAGTGAAACATGTTTTTCAAATGTTACTTCTTCCACTTGCTTCACAATATTTCCAAACATTTAAACATGTTCAAGGAAAAATGGGATTCTCAAAAGAAAATGAAGAGTAAGGAATCCCTAGTGCTACTGTGCATAAAGTATATGTGTAGACTTAGAAAGATTGACTAGCATGTAGATTTCTATGTGAGTACATTTACTGGACTTTAGAGCCCACGCTGCTTTGCCTGATTACCGCGCCAAGAGGCGCCGCCGCCATTCTCTCGCACCCGGAGGTGCATAAAGGTGCTCGCGGCTCCCGCTTCGCAGGAACCGCTTTACTGGACTTCAGAGCCCACACTGCTTTGCCTGATTACCCCGCCAGGAGGCGCCGCCGCCATTCTCTCGCGCCCGGAGGCGCATAAAGGTGCTTGCGGCTCCCTCTTAGCGGGCGCGGGCCAGGCCAAGGGCGGGCCTGTTTGAGCCCGTTAGAGACCGGATGAGGCCAGGCTCACTCACAAAAGCCAGTCATAATCAGAAGGTCATTTCAATTTGACATACGGTTGGTCTAGGGAAAAGTGTTATTAATTGGGAAGGTGGAATTTATTAAGTTGTTTTTTTGACCTCCCATCATTTCAGAAGCTTAGTGAGGATGAATTGGCGTGAGGGCAAGGGAAGATCTGCACAGCCCTCTGGCAGCGTGGTGGGGACTTTGGATCAGTTTTTAATTAGAGCCATCTCTGTCCTTGCTCAGGAGATAGCACTGACAGAGCGTCGTGAGTCTCTTGATCTACAAACAGCTAAACAATCCTCTCTGGGCGCCCTGGCTTGTGCTCGTACCCCTGATTGCTCCTTGGTTGCAGTTCCTGATTCTCCCGTCATTGTAAGTGACCCTGGATTGTCTCAAAATGAACCATCGGAAAAACAAGGCGGACAGGGAACACATAATATTACGCCATCTGTTGAACTGGTTGAGACGGTTACTGTAAATACCCGAAGCAGTCCACCCCCAAGTATTGCTACAAGATCTGGACCTCATGGTAAAACTAACTCCTCTGCCGTACCCTCAGACTCTTCACAAAAGAGGAAGCGGGGAGGGGGCCCACAGAGACAAACTGGCAAAAATTAAAAAGATTAATAAAAATGGAGAAACTGTAGCATCGCCATCTCTAACAACGGTGTTTTCACAGCCAAGTTTGCCACCGGACTCGACTTTAGATCTTCGAGGCGATTCCCCTGACAAAGTCAATGATGTTATGTGGTCCAAATTGGGTAATTTAATTGCATCATCTCTGTCTCCAATAATGCATAGGCTCTCTAAAATTGAGGAAGGATTAACCGATTTTGAACTGAAGGTTATGAATAACCTTTCTAACCTAGAGGGTTTTTTAGCCTCTAGAAATAGGTTAATGTCGTAGCGAGGCAAATACCCTCAACATCGTCGGTACCTGGGATGAATGAGGATGTTGTGGGTAATCATGATGTTGGTTTAGTGCATATGGGTGTTAAAAGGGTTGAGCAAGGGGTTAATCTTAGTGGCCCTACTCAGGCTAGCTTTTGTAGTCAGGAAGGGGAGGAAAGTGGTCCATGTGTGGGGACTGTGGGTGATGAAGCACCAAGTTTGATATCGGGGCCTCAGCGTCGAAAACCGCAGCAGACGTTTGAGGGTGTGGATAATAGTATAGCCTTGGAGGGCTCTCAGGTCTTGCATCTTCCTCCAGCTGCTGCCCCTTTGGCAGTGATCTTGCGGAATATCCCAGTTTCACAGGAAGGACAGTTAGAAACTACAGATCAGCTGATGGCCAAAACTATGTACTGGCTCACAACTAAATTGGAGCATGTCGGGGTTTGGGATTAGAACATCTGTAATCAGATGATCATGGCTAGATGTTATGCTTGGATAGGACATTCTAGGAAGGACTTGAGAGGGGACTGCATAGTTGCCAACTTTAATAACGAGCAGGTTGTGAGATTTCTGCTGGACCGTATAGGGAGTATTAATTTAGAGGATCATTTCAGTAAGATCTCTCTTTTGCCATTAGGGCTTTTTTATAGACGCCATTTTATTTGGAAAGGGTGGACAACCGGATTTACCGGAGAGCACTGTAGGGTCCTACCAAGAGACCACCCTTTCTAAATCTAGTTAACAGATTTGCCACATTGTCCGGTCTAGATGGTTGTGATTGACTACAACCTCTAAGTCCCCCACTGTTGGAGAACATCATCGATCGGTCTCCCTCTTCTCCTGCGATTAACTTGCCTACCCAGCTAGATACATTAAACTATGCAGGGAGGAGTATGAGTCAGATAACTAAAGCTAGGGAGGCTAGCACTGATAGTTGCAAGAAAGGGTCTGTCACAGAAGTTGAGACGGATCCTTCTAGCTATCCTCAGAACGAATGTCTCCATATAATGACATAGAATGTTGATGGGACTAGGCATAAACTGCAGGATGTAAATTGGCTTACAAGCATCCAACTCTGCGATGTGGTTTTATTACAAGAGACTTGGCTCACAGATAATTTCATCGTAAACGGGTTTAAGACGATTTCAACAAATGCTATCCCCTCAAAGGCAGGTAGGTCTATAAAAGGAGCGGACGTGAGGATAGGGGTAATATTTACACCTTTGAAGGAGTAAGATCATCCTCATGTATTGATCACTTTATCACCTCAATAAGCCTTCGGTCCCTAATAGCTGAATTTTTTGTCTCCCCAAGTTTATTGAATGATCTTCATCCTGTGCTGATAACCTTAAAATCTCCCTTTTTAAAACAACCGGAAGCAAGTACCCATGCTATGGATATAAAGACACAGGGCGAGAATGAGATCTCAATCAAATGGGCTGCCGTTGACCCAGAAGCTTTTACAAATAGGATCCTATTAAAAATTAATGATCATGTTTTAACCTGCCCTGATAATTCCTCAAATAGTATGGACATAGTTAAGGTTTTGTAAAGTATTTCTACTGCAATTTCTGATAATTTGCGAAAGAATCCTAAAACAGATGTTTCGCATTCCCCAAGATGGTTTGATAATCAATGCTCTAGATTAAATAGAGATTTAAAGTCTGCAATAAAAACATCTGGCGTAATATGGAGGAGGACAGTATCCTACGGAAGTCATATAAAGAAGCCCTTACCCGAAGAAACTCGGAGATTAGGGATAATGATTGGGAGAATCTGATCAAAGCTGCCGATCTTAAAGATTCGGCCCTTTTTTGGAAAACATTGGATCAACCTTTCTTTAAAGATGTCCAATCAGTAAAAATTGATATGGTAGTGACCCCAGCGGATTGGTTAATCCACTTTGAAGCAATTTTCTATGAAACTGATCAGGGTTTTTTAAATAAAGAGGATAAATCCGTCATAATCTTAAAAAACACCAAAATAGGGAGTATCAGTCAAGATGAAATTGTAACAGCCCTTCAGAATAGCGCTAGTGGCAAAGTGGCTGGCCCCGACGGAGTCCCAATTGATATATTTAAATCTAATATGGATTTTTGGGTACCCGTTGTGTACAAATTTTTTAATGCAACAATTGATGGGGTGGTACCTGCCACTTGGGCAGAGAGTCTGATAGTCCCCATTTTCAAAAAGTGGAATAGGAGTAGTGCCAATTGCTATTGCCCAATACCTTTGCTTGACTCTACTTCTAAAGTAATGGCAAGAATGCTGTTGACCAGCCTAGAGCAATGGGTAGAAGAAAAGAACATCTTATCTGTAGCTCAGTATGGCTTCAGACGAGGTGTTGGGGAGGTCGAACAGTTTCTGAACTTAGAACTAATAGGGGAACTTTACCTGTTGCTTGTACTTGCTCCTGAGGGCCGGGCATTGCTCTGCTTCATCATCTTGGCCGGGCTTGGCTGTGCCGAGCCCCGCATTCCTGTGGCAGCACCTGTGGGCCGGGCTTTGCTCCGCTTACTCCTCCGGCCGGGCTTGGCACCGCCGGGCCCCTTCCACTCCTGTGACTACATCTCCCAGCAGCCCCACTAGCGGCCAGGGCGCTGCAGACGTCACACGGAAGCGCCAGGAGGCACATAAAGGCTCACTTGGTGCTGAGTCCGGGGGGAACTTTACCTGCTGCTTGTACTCGCTCCTGAGGGCCTGGCATTGCTCTGCTTCATCATCTTGGCCGGGCTTGGCTCCGCCGAGCCCCGCATTCCTGTGGCAGCACCTGTGGGCCGGGCTTTGCTCCGCTCGCTCCTCCGGCCGGGCTTGGCTCCGCCGGGCCCCCTCCACTCCTGTGACTACACCTCCCAGCAGCCCCACTAGCGGCCAGGACACCGGGGACATCACACGGAAGCACCAGGAGGAGCATGAAGGCTCCCTTGGTGCCAAGTCCGGGGGGAACTTTACCTGATGCTTGTACTCACTCCTGAGGCCCGGGCATTGCTCTGCTTCATCATCTTGGCTGGGCTTGGCCCCGCCGAGCCCCGCATTCCTGTGGCAGCACTTGTGGGCCGGGCTTTGCTCCACTCGCTCCTCCGGCCGCGCTTGGCTCCGCCGGGCCCCTTCCACTCCTGTGACTACACCTCCCAGCAGCCCCACTAGCGGCCAGGACGCCGTGGACGTCACACGGAAGCGCCAGGACGCGCATAAAGACTCCCTTGGTGCTTAGTCCGGGGGAACCAGGAGGCGCATAAAGGATCCCTTGGAACCTCGTCCCGCGGGACGCGCACGGGAGCGCGCCGGGAGAAGACCGGGACAAGGGTGGGGCCGTCTGCAGCTGTCCTAGGCAGATCGAGGCAGGGCAGGGCCCCGCCCCTTACATGTGAGAACTTGAACCACCCATATAAAAAAAAAAGGTACTGTGCTCATTCGTCAAGTTGACTGTTCCCTGATACACAAGATGGTGTTGGGCCACCTTCGAGTTGTTGGATATTATCCCATTTACCAGGGAAAGTTGTAGCTAGCAATGGGTAAAAGGAAGGTAATGGAGGGGGGGGGGGAGCCCTTGCCATTACAACAAAAAAAAGGAAGAAGTCAAAAAGTCGCTACATGCTGCCCTAATGGTGTTATGTCAAGCATCAAATCTATTGTTGAAGATTGTGAGGACATTCTATTGACGGCTCCTACCTTAAGTAATGTGGAAAATCCTGATCCCCTGGTCGACGGTTTACTGCAGATAAAGAGCAAAGTGATCCTAGCTATTTTTTCTAAAAGATCAAAATCCAAGTGCTCAGTAGATGATATGCATTCTAACCCTGCTAGCCCCATTGAGGTAAATGTTACAGAGGCATTAAGAGGGGCAAACATGAGTGCTAATGCCGAACTTCCAGCTATATCAACTGGGAATATAGACAGGTCCTCGCAGGTGATTGCATGTGAAATGGGCATCACTTGTACTAATCGCTTTTCAGTGTTGGAATGGGAATCAAGGGAATTAAGTGAGGTCTTATCACAAGGGCTGGGGGGGACTGTGGAGGCTGTGAATAGTCCAGGTGAATGCTCCAGATGTTTGAATTTTAATAATTTAATCATGATGAAAATGGAAAGCCTGGTAAGGGATATATATCTATTATTAAGAAATTCATGATGGACTTTACAAAACGGGAGGAACTACACATAACAAACACTCTACACCCAGTGTTAGTGTCCAACCCGGTAAAAGGAAGCCCCTATCTTGCGATCGGCCCCACCAAACCAAACAGCAGGAGCGGCCCTATCTAAACCCAATACACAAACAGCCCCATTATGTGTCTCCAAAACTGTAGTAGAGTTACGACCCAAAATCCCAGCTCATAACCCCCTAGCTAAAATACCCGCCAGGCAAAACACCTCGGGCTCATATGCCGAAGTAGCAAAATTGAGGGGGTCAATATCACAATGCAGGGTCCTGCAGGGGGATAATAAATATTATAGTGACATGGCTGAAACAACTAATTGGAGTAACAAACAGATAAACACACCATACAGATCCCCTTGTGGTATTGTCTACATGACCGGGGTCACCAAGCTTGGAGCTGCTAACACTTATGAGAACAGTGAATTCATACGCAATAAAGCCATTGCGCAGATCAGTCATTATGGAGGATATGTTTAATGTTAAAAGAATTTCCTTGCCTAGTTCATCAACAGACTGTATTGAGATATAGTTTGGTAACACAGCAATTGCAGAGAACCTAGTAGCCCTACAGTATAGGACATGCCCCCCTAGGAATTGTAACATACAAATCAGACACGCACCTCTATGGTCTAAATCTAGGCCCGAGGACGCATCGGGTCTAAACAACATAGACTGACCATTAAAGGATAACTATCTGAATAGTGTAACACAAACACACAATATGTGGAAGCCCGAACGTCAGACCAATTTCACCACACGCCTTATAGATAGGCTATAAAGATTAATGATGAGGTTGTTCCTCGGGGGGAAGAAAGGTCTAATGAAGTGGTCAACGCTCAATATCCCCTAACAACAGCAGTTGGAAGACTAGCTTCAGAAGTAGTTCACACAGAGAGGGTTACAAACACAAACATGATTAAATTGCTTTCCTGGAACATAGCTGGGCGTCATAAAAATATGGCAAATCCAGAATGGAAAGAATTCATAGATACGTTTGACATCTGTATGTTCCAGGAAACATGGAGCATGTCTCCCCTATATAAATGCGGATATTCCACCCACTTTATTCCGGCAATTAGTTCAGGGAGAGGTCGCCCATCGGGAGGACTGCACGTATGGTTTAGTGTGGCTTTGAATTGGGCACTTACTGCGCATACTTTACAGTCGCAGGACATACTACATATCTCCACTAAGGGCTCCCATATTGGAAGCTCGATGGAGCTGTTTAATGTTTATGCTATAGGTTCCCCAGGAGGTCAAACTTCACCCACTATAGCCTTACTCGAGGTGGCGCTAGCAGGTATCCCCCCATTGCCTAGCATTATTGTAGGGGGAGATTTTAACTATACATATGAACCCTTAAGTAAAGAAGATCTCCTGGGACTTAACGAAGAGGATTCTAGACAGTCCATCCCGCCTCTAACCATAGCGCCAATCAGAAAATGGACGCCAAGAGCGATCCAAATAAATTCCCTAACACTAGAATATAACCTACGTACCCTGAACGGTAGGACAACCTCAGACACAAATGGTATGATGACCTATAACAGATTTAGTTGTCCATCCCGTATTGATTACATTCTGCTCGATACCGGTTCCTGGAACAGACTAGTTGACATGGAAGTCAGACAGTCACAGGATAGCAATCATAATCCACTTTGCATGGAAATAAGATGGGGTAATGAGAGGGAAGCATTAAATGGCCCACTTATGATCACAAAAGAAGTAGTTCCATCTAATTGCAAACGCAGATTAAAGTGGAACAGGGTGATGTGCCAAGAAGATATTTTGATCCGTATTAAAGAACTAGTAGAGGCAGAAACTAGGGAACTCCTATCCCATACCTCCGCCCAGTCAACCGAACAAAGTCGGAATTTTATAGACTCCTACAAGAGTCTAATAGAGAAAATTGGTTAATTCTTCACTATAAGAGATACTAGTGGACCAAGGAAGAAGAATCCACCAAAAAGTGGCACCCTATGGTATACAACAGGTTGTAGGGAAAAGAGAAGGGCTATAGCAAACGCCATTAGGAGAAAGGACGCTATAGCAGTTAGGACGGCTAGAAGGGAATATAGCGATTGCATTAAAAGTGCAAAGAAGGACTGGGAGGAAGAATATTGGCAACAACTTAAGATCGCTGCCAGTTCGAAGAACTCTACCCTGTTTTGGAACTTGATAAACAAACTTGACAGGAGGGGAGTAGAGCCCCTCCCTAACCATATAACTGAGCAACAATGGCATTCCCATTTTTCAAATCTGTATTGTGGCGAAGATGATTTAGTTCAATTATGGAGGGTACAAAATGACTTTATTAATGAGGAACTTACACCTGTAGAACAATTTGTAGACCGAGAAGTTTCTGATGCTATCAGGAGCATAACCCCCCTCTAAAGCGGCAGGCCCGGATGGGTTACCGGGCGATCTATACATACATGACCCTAAGCTGTGGTCTGATTTTATTGCTCCTCTAATGAATAGAATCCTTCATGGATCCTTCATGGTCCCTGACTCGTGGAGGGGCACTGAAGTTGTTACTATCCATAAGAAAGGCGATAGGGAGGACCCTGCCAACTACAGGCCGATTAGTTTAATCGACGCTGCTCAGAAAATAATTGGCAGGATCATTATAAATAGAGTAGGTATGTGGCTAGAGGAGGGGAATATACTGTCCCACTTCCAGGCGGGTTTCCGCCAGAATGTGGGTACTATGGACCAGGTTTTCAGGTTTTGGGCAATATACTAAAAAACAGTAACCATTATGAAGGGGAATTTATATCTGGCCTTCATAGACCTCAAAAGGGCCTTTCATTTGGTGCCTCGTGATAAACTCTGGAGGGTGCTGCTGGAAATGGGGTTCCCGCGTTACCTCCTGGAGTTTATAGTTAAACTTCACGTAGATAATTATGCTAGAATTAGATGGCGGAATCAGAGACAGCTAACAGGGAGGGTGCCTGTGGATAGGGGGGTACGCCAGGGCTGTGTGATGGCCCCGACATTGTTCTCCCTCTTTATCAATGGGGTGGTAGACCATTTGAGGGAGGACAATGCCGATGCCCATGTCCTGGCGGGGGAGAAAACACCAACCCTCCTCTTCGCAGATGACACCCTCCTGTTGTCCAAAACCCCTTCGGGGCTGCAGAAACTACTGGACAGATTCAGTCTATTTTGCGATGAACGCAGGCTGACCATTAATACATCCAAAACCAAGTTAATGGTGCTGCCCCCTTCAAAAAAAGCAAAGAAAATTAATATCACCCTTAATGGGTCGCCTCTTGAGGTGGTGGAGGATTTTGACTACCTGGGAATCAGGATTAACAATAGAATGAAATGGAACTCCCATGTTGCCAAGATGCTGCTAAACCTCAAGAGAGTCTCGGGAGCCAGTCTGAGGAGTCAGCGTATGTCAGTCAGCAGGCCTATAGCCCGGGCTCTAGCTGTATATGAAGGGAAGGTGCTGTCCTCCGCAGTCTATGGGTTGGAACTGTGGGGCTGCGAAAATGTCACCGTTCTGGCTAGAGCAGAGAATACGTTTATAAGGGACTTAGTTGCCGTTCCTATCTCAACCCCATTGAAGCCCCTTTTTCATGATATGGGCAAACGCTCGATTTTAGACATAGTACTCCTTCGCCCTGTGCTGTTCTGGGTGCGCCTGAGAAGGACCCCAGAACTAGCAAATTACGCCCTGGTGATGGACGAACTGATAGCCTTGAATAGTGCGAATAAGATCCAGTGGCTAAACAAATTGAGGCAAATGGTCATGAAGCTGGGATTGGCTGAATCCTGGACCTCACAGTCCCCTCCTCCAAAGCAAGTTGTTAAGAAAATCTACTGGGAGTGGGTACACACTGAGGAACAGAAGAGTACAAAATTGGAAGTTCTAACCACACAATTTTTGGAGCATAAGCCCACTAGGAGGTTTGAACCATTATTAGATTTCATCCAAATACCAAAAGACAGATCATTTTTTTTAAATGAGGTATGGGACACTACCCCTTAACAAATTTATTAGGGGATGGAAAGGAACACGTGTCTCAAATGGCACCTGTCCAAGCTCTCCATGTGAGACCGAATCCCTACCACACTTTCTGTTTGGTTGCAAAGCATACAAGAGGGCGAGATCGCGATGGTTGAAGCCAGTATGCAGGGAGTTGGGGGTTAGAGATTTTAGGGTCGCCCTCCGCATTCTCTTGACCGATACAACATCTTTATTTGTTGTATGCGGAGTTGCAAAGTACCTATCAAGTGCATGGCTCACTCGCACCAGATTGCTAAATACTAATAAAGTATAGATCCTGCATGTACAGAAAGCCCATATGTATATTACCGTTGTTGCACTTTAGTACCGCTATCAGAGTTGTTTTAAAAGTGTAAATAATATTTTTATTGGTTTTTATCTTATGAATTGTACATTTTTATCATGTATGCCATTAACTTGAATGTTTGTACTTTTATGATATGATTATATCGAATAAAGTATTACAACAATAATAGGAAAATACACCTTCGCTAGGGAAGGATACTTGCACCTTTGCTTTGTAGATTTGTCAAGTGCATTTTATGGGAGACGTTGGGAGGGATGGGAGCCCCGGAGGATATTATTAGTTTCTTATCTAAAATCTATGCTCGTCTGTCCGCAAAGATACGTTATGGAATACATGGGGAATGCAAAAAGCACTTTAATATTACACATGGAATAAGACAAGGCTGCACACTTGCACCTCTTCTGTTTTCACTTCATATAAATGGCGTTGATATTTTACTACAGAATTTGGGGGTAGATGTCCCAATGATCGGTAAGCGGGCAACACTCCTATTATTGTACGTCGATGATGCTGTCCTAATTTCAAGGACAGCGAACGGATTACAGTCCCTGATGGACAATTTTACTAGATTTATGACGGAAAACATTTAAAAATTAACCTGAGTAAGACTTTGGTTATGTCCTGCGGTAAAAGGAATATTAAAACAAAATCACATTATATTAACGCTACATTAATAGAGAGAACGTTTACATGTTCTTACTTAGGGATTCCTTTTAACAGTAAAGGTACTTGGAATACACATATAACTCTATGCAAGTTGAAATTTGTGAAATTGGGGGAGGCTATTTTTAGATTCTCCCAAAAAATTGGTAAAAAACCTGTACGGGAGATTCTCAAGCTATACGGAGCAAAGTGCATCACCGGGGAGCACTATGGGGCCAGACGGATACTTTGCCATTACAAATTCTTGCAAACAACTTTTTAAGACGTTTGTTAGCCGTACCGGCCTCTACCCCTTTCATTATCTTGCATAGAGAAACCGGAACACCATATATACACGATTTGATTACCATAGCCGCCTTAAATTTGTGGCACCATATCTGGACTAGGAAAGAAACTCGCTTTACGAGGGATATTATTTTAGACTGTTTGTCCCCAGACCGATGCAAGAAAATACCTTGGTTAAGTATATTAGTGGTCTCTTAGAAGAATGCAACTTGCCCCTGAATGGAAATCAACCTGAAGACATACAACACATCAGTAAGGTTGATTTGAAAAGGAGTCTCCTGAATGTTAGGACAGCCTTAAGAGATGAGGTTTCAGGTTCTAAGAAAATTGCTATATCTTATCTTAAGGGACCAATCGCCATGGGTCTGCAGCCATACCTCGTTTTTATAACTAATGTACTGCATAGATTCTACCTAACCAGATACGGATGAATACATTACACCATCTTTTTGCTTTTCCTAAAAGGGGCAAGTGGTGTGCTAATCTTCCAAACTGCCCGTGTGATGGTAGATCCAAACAAAGCACCCTTCACTTTTGACTCTTTTGTAATTTTACCGCGCTACCAGAAGGAGGGAACGGCTGCTGCTGCTTAAGGCAAGGATTGTCAACCAGCACCTAGCGGAACCCGCTTCGCGGGTCCCGCTTCGCTGTCCTCTGCCCATTCAAAGCTTGGCCCCTGCAGGGTGAGTGCGCGAGCGACAGGGCTGCGAGCGTGGGACCGGGACTCACTCTCCCAGGAGTCCCGGCAACCCAGAGGCCAAGTCACCTGGCCCGCTCTCCCTGACCGCCCCGCCCTGCATTTCTGCAGAAAAGGACTCCGCCTCTGCTGCTGTTTGGGACGCCATTACAGACTTTTACCGCGCTACCAGAAGGAGGGAACGGCTGCTGCTGCTTAAGGCAAGGATTGTCAACCAGCACCTCGCGGAACCCGCTTCGCGGGTCCCGCTTCGCTGTCCTCTGCCCATTCAAAGCTTGGCCCCTGCAGGGTGAGTGCGCGAGCGACAGGGCTGCGAGCGTGGGACCGGGACTCACTCTCCCAGGAGTCCCGGCAACCCAGAGGCCAAGTCACCTGGCCCGCTCTCCCTGACCGCCCCGCCCTGCAATACCATCATCTCCATTGACGCCAATAAAAAGCGACGAACACCGCTGCACGGGAGCGCGCGGGAGTGCCCGGGGCTAAGCCCGGGCAAAGGGCGGGCCCTCTGAGGCCCTCCGAGGCACGGAAAGGCCAGGCAAGGCTATCCCCCTGACAACATTCGTGTGGATACTAAGGTACTGTTTCCGGCCTGTCACTTGGCTTTAAACATATAATACATGACATTTACTTATTATTACTCTTCAGTTGTTCAAACCCTATACTATATCGTGTCATGGTCAGTCTTTAACTGGGGATAAGTTTAGCTCTGATTGTTTGACCCTTCAGAGTAATAGTCCAAAGCATGGGGAAAAAAATTGTACCTGCCCCTATCGAGCCCGTGAATACTCTGGACTCTTATCTTGTTCAAGTGGTCAGTAGTATCAACAATAAACAAAGGCAATCCTTGGGCCTAAGCCAATCACCTGTGTTGCCTGCAGACAGTCCAACTACTAGTGCTGTAAGCACAGCCTTGTCTGATTCTCTAACAGGAGACCCTCAGCTGAATATAGCTGATTCTGACTCTAACACTTTAGTCACTTGCACTGAGGTCACCGATGACTCTGATCCTGTTATGGATAGAATTGATCTCATCGATTTATCTGACAACGCCATTATTGATTCAAACAGTCAGTTAGCAGCTATGGACGAAGACCCGCAACCCCACCCGCCAACTACTCGTGCTGTTAGAGCATGTAGAAAACCAACAGTAAAACGAGGGGGGAAACAATTGGGCAGGAAGAAGCCCGCCACCCCTCCTCCTAGACGGATGGGTAAACACGTAGATTCCGAGGGCGACCTTGAGTCCAAACGTATGATTGATGATGATCTTTTCAACAGGATCCAAGACATGATAGATATTAAAATTAAGACCATCATTAAACCTCTGATCGGGAAAGTGGACAAATTAACTGCTGAAGTTAGGAAGCTGGGCGGGGTTCATAGTAATTTGACTAAAGAGGTAGAGAATCTATCCGCCCTCGTCACTGATTTAATATCTACGGATGAGGAGGCCCCCCCTACCGATAAAAATTTACAGCCCACTCGACAAGGGTTGTTACCCCTACCTTCACCATTATCACCAACTGCCCCGGTCCAGAACGTTGTAACTGGGGACCCTCACATCATTCCCACTGATGCAACAGTGGTAAGTCATCAAGAGGTTGGATCAGTTCAATTTATCGTGGAAGCCTCACCGGTAGTCTTGGTGCTGGCTAATGTCCCAGTTCTTTCAAAAGATAAAACAGAGTCTAATCAGGGTCTGAAAGATAAAGCCCTACATTGGCTTTCAAATAATATGCACATGGCCCAAGAAGGGTTTGACAAATTGGCAGGAGATATAGTTTCGACTAGGAGGGTACCCTGGATTGGCAATAAGCCGAAAAAGTTTATAGGCGACTGTGTCATTTTAAATTTCACTAACGCCGAGGTCCTTCCTGATATTTTGAGTAACGTCTTCCCACCCCAACGCCGCAGCGGCTCTATAGTCCCACTGACTCTCAGATTTTTCTACGACGAGCCTCAGTCCGCTACCTTACCTAACACTAATAGGCATAGTAAGCATAGTAACATCAGTAGTTGGGGAGGGGCCATGGGATCGCGATACGCAAACGACCGGTTTCAGCCTATCGCACAGCGAGAGTTAGGAAGGCCCATTTACTCGTATGATCAAAATATCCAGCCGGCTCTCCCGTATGAGACAAGAACAAACGGGTGGGGGCACGGCACACCGGGGTATGATCACAGTGCGCGGGGCATTAGGCCAATACGTTGGCAGGTAGCGGACCCTTTTTTGATCCGCCCAAACACCCCACATTTCTCGTGGAATTCAGTCCACAACGGACAGGCTCAGTTAGCTACCCCATCTGCTTGGGGCTTTACTACACGTAACAGGTTTGGTCCTCTATCTGACCTTAATACGTGTGACTGACTCGAACCAGGAGCTGATCATAAAAATGTGGATTGGCACAGTCCAAATTGTAGTAGTGATGGCTTTAGTATTGATGATCGCCCTAGCCTTTTTCCGCTTAACGTAGCGATTGAGTTCCAACCATCAAATTTTTTTGACCAGCAATTAATCCCATCTGGGACTGAGGCTGGGGCCATCCATGGACCTATAGAAGAGGTCACACAGCGCCGCTGTGATGCGAAAACCAGCGAGGCTCTATTATTGCAAGCAATAGCGGAAGTAGATTTAGAGGGGGGTAACGAGCCAAGGACTACCACGGAGTCATGTAAGATCATAAGCTGGAATGTGGCAGGTTTAAACACTAAATGCCAGGATCCTGTCTGGCGGAGCTTTATTTCCAAGCATCACATCATTGCCCTGCAAGAAACTTGGGATACATCCAGTAACATCTGGTGGGATGGGTATACCAGTTTTACTAGACCTGCTGTCCCTAGCAGAATGGGTAGGGCTAAAGGCGGTCTGGCGCTTTTCTTCGCCTTGGACCTAAAAGGAAGTTTCAGGCAGATTAGGTCCGAATCTGATAACATCTTAATTGTCGAAAGGGTCATCAATAAATCTAGTAGGACCTTATATGTTAACTTCTATAACTCTGGGAACAGTGTCTATGACGGTTGTAACATTGCCAGTTTGGATAGTATTTTAAATACAGTCTTACAGAATATCGCATTCGCTTCTGAGTCTATTCTATTAGGTGATTTTAACATTCATTTATGCAAATTAGCCTGTAAGGGAAGAGGAGTTAGTGAAGATGATGACGCTGCCCCAGTAGTGCCTCATTTCGAACACTCAGTGGAGGGCCAGGAGCTCGAAGATTTACTTGCAAATTATAATCTATATGAACCCAATTTCGGTCTGAGAACGCCAACCTTCACTGGCGGCCACCACGGGACTGTGATAGATTATATCTTTGTTTCTCTTGGCATTTTAACTCGGACTGCCGCCTATCATACGGTAGTAACCCACTTCAGCGACCATAACCCAGTATTACTTGAAGTGGCATGGGGCGGCCAGATGGGTGATTCACCATCAATCGTAATACCAGCCCATCCTTTGAGGACTACTGATCAAGACAGAAGAGTTAAATGGGCGAATGTGATCCCGGAAAACTTCTACATAAAATGCTTCCCTAAAATCAAGGACCAGGTTGAGCTTTGTTTGAAGCCTGACACTCAAGGGAAACACCTGGTTTCTGCCTATGAGGAAATATGTGTCCAGGTCTCTAACGAACTTCTAGCTAAACCCTTTCAGGGAGTCCAGGGACACAAGCGATGGTTTGACTCTGCATGCTCGAAGGCCCACAGAGATTTGTTGGTGGCTTTAAAAATCGTTCCGAGAGCGAAAGAGGAAATCGTGAGGCTAAGGAAAATTTACAAGTCAGCCGTAAAGAGCCGCAAAGAATCCATTAAACGTGAAACATGGGATAATCTCCTTTCGGCGGCGGTGCTGAAGGACAGCAGGAGATTCTGGGAGATTATTAAGCAGCCCCTTTTTTCAGAGGATAGCAATGTACCCATGGATTGTGTGATTACTGAGGAAAAATGGTTGTCTTTCTTTAAAAACGTATATGGGGGTGACGTAGCTGAGGAGGGCAATAACAGGGGTTTACTGCCTAGTGGGGTTGCACTTCCTATTGTCTTTAATCCCCAAGAAGTTGAAAAGGCACTTGCAGAAACCACTAAACATAAGGCACCTGGCCCAGATGGTGGCCCGGCCGACTTCTTCATGTATTCGCCTAAAATGTGGTCGAGGGTGTTGTGCAATGTGTTCAATGCAGTTAATGGCAATCCAGCTCCCGCATCTTGGGCTATATCTACTATCGTCCCCATTTATAAAAACAAAGGTCAGCGGGACGACCCAGCGTTTTATAGGCCCATATCCCTGCTGGACTCAACCATAAAAATTCTGGGGAGAGTCCTTTTATCTAGATTGAGGGAGAATGTTGAGGGATGTGGTGGGCTGTGTGAACTGCAACATGGCTTCAGAGAGAGAAAAGGTACAATCGAGCAATGTATCAATTTGTATCTACTCATATCTAAGTACACGGTGGCTAAGGAGGGTTCAGTGTATCTCGCATTTATGGATCTCTCCTCGGCCTTCGACCTCGTTAATAGGTCCAAACTATGGTCGACCCTGTTGGATTTGGGCATTGATGAATCCCTGGTCATGTTTATGGCCACTTTGCACCAGGAGCTTTTTGCAGCCGTTCGAGTGTCTAACAACGGCAGGTGTACCCCTTTATTTAAATCCTTGAAAGGGGTACGGCAAGGTTGCATATTGGCCCCCACGCTTTTTACCATCTATATTAATGGCCTAGGGGCGTACCTGCGAGGCCAGGGTTCGGACGTTCCACGCGCAGGAGATGCCCAAATTCCGGCACTCCTGTACGCGGACGATGCCGTGTTGATCGCCCGCACGGTTGTTGGACTCCAGGTTCTTCTTAATTCTTTTGGTTCCTTTATGGAAAATCTGGACCTTAAGGTTAATGTGTCCAAATCCCACACGATGGTTATGGGGCGCGAGTGTACGAAGAGAAGACACAAATCATTCTTCTGTAGTGGGGTCCCTGTTTCTGAGGTAACTACATTCCCCTATTTGGGAGTTTTGTTCGATCAAAAAGGTACTTGGGGTCCACAAATAAATGCAAAGAGGTTGGCGGTTGCTAGATCTGCTTCTGCACTCTTGGGCTTTGCTGGCAAGCTGGGTGCCAGGCCCATGGAAGCATTGCTTAAGATCTATAAGTGTAAACCTGTTGCCATTGCTTCTTATGGATCCCCTTTGTGGGGGTATGTTAATCTCGACCCCATTCAGAGAGCAGAAAACAGATTTATAAGATCTCTCCTCTCTGTGCCCCAGTCAACCCCAACCTATTCCATACATAAGGAGGTGGGTTTGCCATATCTGTCGGATACACTAAGCGTAGCACCCTTGATCCTGTGGTTGAAAATGTGGCTAAATGATGACCTTCCACTGAATCATACAATCATGAGGGACGTCCAATCATTGGATAATTATAGTAAAATCCCATGGTTGGCCTACCTAAATAAATCATTCATAGAATTGGGTCGCCCGGAACTCTTCCTCTGCCCAGAAAAAATTAGGGCTCAGGATATAGTCTACACAAAAAAGGTTTTTAAAGAAAGGAAGGAAGCATGCCGTGAGGCAGCCGAGCTGCAGAAACCAGTAGTTAGGGCTCACTACTTATTGGTCAGCGTACCCTATTTGGCACCCTATCTCCGCTTTGTAACAATCCCTTATCACAGGGTTTTATTAACCAAATTTAGGTTTAATCTTATTCATTTTCACCTAGGTTCTTTTAAGGGTTGGCAGAAGCCAGAATTAGCCGCCCCATGCAGTTGCGACCATTTCTCTGTGCAGGACACCATGCACTTTGTCATGTTTTGTAGTCTGTACCATGAGCAGAGGAAAAAATATTTGCTCCCCATACTTAAAGAAGCAGGGTTCACACAGGTGCGCCCTGAGCTGCTCTACCAACAGCTCCTGACCAATCCACGAACAGCTTTTAGTCTTGCAAACTTTTTAGTCGCCGCTGTAAGGGCGAAAGCTGTTGGCCAATCTCCGTCTTAAAAAATTGATTTCCTGTAATGAGATCATATGTATCTTTTAACATATAAATGTATTATTTTTGTAAATAGTATTTATTATGAACATCAAGTATGATGCTTTTTAGGTATTAGGAAATTCAAGTATGCTTCTTATGTCATGTTTTATTGTTATTGTTTCTTTGTATGACTTTGAATAAGTCGAATAAAGATATTCTGACTGACTGAGAAAAATGTATCTCCGTCCAATTTTTAAAGATAATTGCCTGTAATCCTATAAAACTTCTTTTAATTATTTACAGAATTTGGAAAGAATACCAGTCTGCAATGCAGTAATTTGTTAAATAATGTCAGCAAAAAAACAAAGGAATGACCTTGTTCACTTAGAAAAATTGAACTAAGAATTACTATAGGTATACATGTATAATGATTGTGCTTATTTTAATTATGTTAAGATAATGTTTCTTTTGCATAGTCTTGGTTATAAATGGATTTTATTGTATTTCATAGAATGCTTTTATGGACATTTTGTATGATCCGAATAAAGCTTGATTTGATTGATTGATTGAGTACATAATTCTGTGTGGGTGGATAGAGAAATTTCCAGGGCGTATTTGCTCTACTTGCAGATTCGTCACCTTTTGAATAAATTCCCCCAATAGTCACGAGACAAGGTGTGGGTGCATGGCTGTTTTTACCAAGAACTTCTCAAGGAACCAGCGAGCAAAGTGACTTTCCATTCTCCCTTCTGAGTTCAAATGGTAATGCTACGCAAAAGTGTAGAGGGACACCCAACTCACCACTTTGCAGATGTGTGCTATCGGAACTCCTGTTGCCATTGCAGAAGTACAAAACTTGCTCTGGTGGAATGAGCTTGAATACTTTCTGATGGCTCTTTGTTAGCCAGAGCACTGCACATTGTAATTCATAGGGTTATCCATCTTGATAATGTCCTCTTATGCACTTTTTTGCCTTTCACCTTCTCCATATAGCCCACAAACAGCTGATCATCTAGCCTTAACTCGCATGTTCTGTCCACATAGAAGCTAACTGCTCTCTTATGATCAAGACGATGCAGTCTCTGTTCTTACTTGGTTGCCTGTGGATGAGTGAAGAAGGTTGGGAGTCTGTTTGGCAGGAAGGCAGCCTTGGTTTTAACACCAATCTGTTAGGACTGAAAGAAATGAATATATGTTTGACACTAAACGCTTGCAACTTGCTAACACATCTAGCTGGTGTGTTAGTGATCAGGAAGACTGCCTTAAATGTGAGTAACGTAAAGGACAACTATGTAATAGTTCAAAAGGGGAAAATAAAAGAAACACGAGAACCAAGTTGTAGCCCCATTGAGGCATCCTAAAAGGGATTGGTGGAAACTTGTTAATTGTCCCTTTAGGAACCTCATAACTATGGATGGTTTGAAAAGGGACAGCCGGTCAGGTAAACAAAGAAAAGCCGAAAAGTCTGATAAGTGAGCTTTAGCAGTACCCACTGCGCCCCACTGCTGAGCTAGTGAAAGGACAATCCTAAGATGTTAGACAGATGAACCTGAAGAGGGTCTACTAAGCTGTCTACATATCAATTGGTAAATGAATTCCATCTGCCTCAGTACACTATCTTGGGGACATGACTGTGGGCACACAAATTAATATCCACACCTTCAGAAGGTAAAGAAAGAGATCTCATGTTGCCCGTTAAATCTCTAGAAATACAGGTGGAGGCTTTAGCAGTTGGGATGAAGAACCCGCCATGTGACTGCAACAAGAGGTCTACTCTGTGAGGGAGACAGAGCGGAGGGCACAGGGAGAAGCGAATAAGGTCTACATTTTACACCCTTTGTGGCAAATCTGGGGGCAATGAGGATTACTTGGGCCTGATCAAGAAAACTTTTCCTTAGAATTCGAGCATTCAAGGGAATGGAAGGAAACACATAATGAAAAGTTCAACTTCAACTGAAACACATCCCCCAATGCTCCCTGCATCGGAAACTAGAGGTCACAGAATTTCAGGAATTGAGCGTTCTCGTGAGTGGCACACAGGTCAATATCAGGAGTCCTCCAGAGCTGGAATATGTCCTGGATTACTTCCGATTCCAGATGCCACTTGTGGTTGGCAAGATGAATCTTACTGAAACTATCCACTAGCACATTGAGCATACCTGCAAGGTGATGTGCCACCCGGCAAATCTAATGTTCCTGAACCCAAGACTAGAGTCTCAGAGCTTCTTGGTAGAGAAGTATGACCCTACTCACCCCTGCTTGATGATATACTACATAGTTTATTGTCCATCAAGATCTGAAAACACTGATCACTGAGGGAAGTGAGGAAGACCTTGAGTGCCAAAATTATGACCTGTAATTCCTAGAGGTTAATGAGCAATCTCCGTTCATCTAGGGACCAGGGGCTTCTGATCTCACATTCTTCCAGATATATGACCCACTCTAGAGTGGAGGCATCAGTGATACCTGTTGCCACCGGAGGGATAGAGTGAAATGGACTTACTTGGGATAGATTGCTGTCCATCCTCTACCACTGTAAGGCCACTAAAGTGTTATAAAATGTGCTTGAACCACTGCCTGCAAAGACATCATTGGAGTGCCCTCATGTGTCAGCATGCATAGGTGACCAGAAGGATGAAGGAGGATTGCAGATCGAAGAGGCATAAGACCATCAGGACTGGAACAATCACTCCATTTTGAAACATCACAATCATAGCCTGGATGTTGTGAACCTTCTGAGAAGAAGGGAAGGCTCATTTTGCAATGGTATGCCATCCCGTCCCTTCTAATTTATCATGTCTTCAAGCAAAGCATTGCTGCAAGATACCTTGCTGCGCTGCACAAAAGGGAGAGAGCAGGAATGTGCCATATTTAACATTATTTGGCATATTCCTGTCCTCTGTTTGTGATGGCGCAACATGTACTGCTTGCACCAGAGCAGGCACCCTTGCACAGGGGTGCAGTATTGTTTTTGTGCAGGAAGGGTCATCTTCCTGCACAAACACAACGCTGAAAGACACTTCCCTCAACTAAGTGTGTTGCAGAATGCCGAACACTTAGAAAGCGGAAACAATGAAAATATATAGACACATTTCTCCTCGCTGTACCTCCCCTGGGAAGGTGTAGAATGTTGACACATTCCCAGATTTATTCGGGGAATGCACCAAAATCAATGGATGGATGCATAGAAAATCCATGCTTCACCTATGGAACGCCTTGTCAGGGCAGAGTAGCGCAAGGCAATGACTTGTGCAGCCTTTTGTTAATCCAGCCAGGCTTGGTAAATCTCATTCTAGGTTTTGTGTAGCCCTGCACTGCCTTGCGCGGGTAAAGGGCAATGCAAAACATTGATAAATATGCCTCTGGATGCACTGTAATGTAACTAGGGGAGACGTAGAATTGTTGATGGAAAAGTTCATATTGACCGACAACTTGTCAGTTGTGTGCAAATGGTAGGACACATCCCTGGTGAGTTGGCTTTTAGGAGCCAGTTATCCCGGTAAAGGAATTCTGGAATTAATTGTCATCTGTGATGGTCTGAATCTACCACCACCACCTTTGTGAAGACTGGAGGAGCAAAGTGAGGTCAAATGGGAGAACAGCAAACTAATAGTGTTCGGATCGGACCGTGAAGCCTAGAAAATTCCTGTGTATCTGCAGGATAGGAAGGTGGAAGTAGATATCTTGCAGGTCAACAGACACAATCTAGACTTCCATTTCCAGTGCTAGAAGAACCAGAGCTAGGGACAGGATCACTAGCCCCTCTCCTGCTCTGGAACACACTCCAGAGTACCCATTACTAGTAAGGTCAGAACCTCTTGCTGAAGGACAGTCAGATGGTCTGGCAGGAGTACTGGTAACTGGAAGAGATGGTTGAGGGTTCTGCTGGAAGGGTAGGGCATACCCCTTCCCACAATCTACAAGACCCAAAGGTCTGGAATCCTCAAAACTTGTGAAAGGTCTGAAGTCCTCCAAACGTGTGAAAATGGGATGTCTGTCCCCAAAATGACTGTGTGTGTTCGGACAAGGGTAACTATGGCTGTTTCCCTGTAGTGGTTGGGGAAGAAGAGGAGGAAGGAGAAAGGGGTAGAGCATCTGCTCTTCCCTTGCTTTGTCCTCTGTACTATTTGTAGAGGGAAGATCCCCTGTTGTTGGGGCTGCTGTTGGGTGTATTGCTGATGGTCCCAAAAGTAAATCCCCTGCAGAAACCTCAGATTATGTTGTGGGAAAGGCACCAGGTGTTAGCTTGGGTAGAGATACAAAATATCGAAATAAAAATATTGAGATACAATAATATTGATGTTTTAATTTCGATGGTACAGAATATCGAAGTGCAAAATATCGACAGACAGAATATCGTTTTTAAGGTATGTATGTTACTAATATCGAAATTTACTAATATCGAAATTTTATTTAGTGTTATGTATTTTATTATGTTGTTTATATGTTTGTTAAATATGTTTTTTAATGTATGTTTTGAAATTAGTAATTTTGTTTACATTTTGCGTTTTAGTATCAGAGCGGGTTATGGGTTTATAGGGGAATAGGGTGGGAAGTAATTTAATAATAATGAATGAATTAATAATTAAAAAAAAAATTGTAATTAATAATTAATTGGTAATTAATTATTATTAATTAGTTAATTGAATTAATTACAGTTAATATTGTAGTATATACCATTGTTTGTTATTGTTAATTAATAATTAATTGTTAATTAATTAGTATTAATTAGTTAATTTAATTAATTAGAGTTAATGTGCTAATATATTTATTTTTTGTTATTGTTAATTAATAATTAATTGTTAATTAGTTATTATTAATTAGTTAATTTATTTAATTAGAGTTAATGTGCTGATATATTTAATTTTGTGTTATTGTTAATTAATAATTAATTGTTAATTAATTATTATTAATTAGTTAATTAAATTAATTATAGTTAATGTTCTAATATAAATAATGTTTTGTTATTGTTAATTAATAATTATTTGGTAATTAATTATTATTAAGTGATTAAATGATGTGATTTATTTATGTGTAGTGGGTTGTGTGTTTATAGGGGAATAGGGTGTTATATAATTAAATTTAACTAATTAAAGAGATTGTATTTATTTATTTGTATTTATTGTTAATAAAATGGCAATTAATATGTGTTAATTAGGTCATTTATAATTGCATCAATTTAATAATATTAATTGTTATTAATTGATTAATTGATATTTATATTAATTGTGTTTTTGTATGTGTAGTGTGTTGTGTGTTAAAGGGGGAGTAGTGTGGGAAGTAATTTTTACCCCCATGCTATCCAACGCTGTCTCTACTGTTGCACCCTCTGGAGTGGGAATAGTAATTTTTTACCCTACGCTATCCAACGCTTTCCCTACTGTTGCACCCTCTGGAGTGGGAATAGTAATTTTTACCCCTACGCTATCTAACGCTTTCCCTACTGTTCCACCCTCTGGAGTGGGAATAGTAATTTTTACCCCTACGCTATCCAACGCTTTCCCTACTGTTCCACCCTCTGGAGTGTGAATAGTAATTTTTACCCCTACGCTATCCAACGCTTTCCCTACTGTTGCACCCTCTGGAGTGGAAATAGTAATTTTTATCCCTACGCTATCCAACGCTTTTCCTACTGTTGCAATATGTGGTGTAAGTATATATATTCATTTATATGTAGAGTTTTTAATTTATTTTAAACGTATATGTATTAGTTATTATTTTTTAAATATGTTTTAATGTTTTTATTTAATATTTGAAAAATTATATGTATTTTTAAAAAATGTTTACATTATTATTAATACATTTAAAAAAACGATATTTTTAATTTCGATATTTCTGTACTAAGATATTTTTTTTCAATATTTTTGTACTTACCTTTATGAAGATATAACTCCAATATTTGTGATGTCGATATTTTTGTGTCGATATTTTTGTCTGTTGATATTTTGTCTGTCGATATTATGTCAGATTCGCGACATTGAATGTGGCAAAGTCAGGGTTGTGGAGACTTACTTCTTGAAGTATGTCGGAGAGACTCATGCCTCTTCTATAATTTTTTCTTTTTTCTTTGGTGACTTTGATGAAGATGGCTACTGCAACTTCAATCACTGTCTCGATTTTGACGTCCCCAATGCTTGTCTTGTGCTAGGCCATAAACATCTTGGCCTCTTGTTCTTTAATCACCTTTGTATGCATACACTGACATGATTTGCAGGCCTGCGGGTCGTGGTCAAATCCCAGGCACCAAAGGCACATGTTGCAGGATTTCTGATGGAGATTTGGCCATTACAATCTCTGTATGGTTTAAAGCCATACCGCTCGGCTGGTATCATCGTGAGGTAACTGTAACCAAACTTTTTATATTTTTTAAGAAATCGCCCATGACATCAAGACTCCTGAGAAGAGTTTGTAGTGCTCCAGAATGTGCAGGTGTAGCACAAAGAAGGAAACTGATGTCAGCACTCCTAAAGGTGAATTTTATGGCTCTAATGACTTCGCAGTGATGCCATGTATGGCAATGAAGTGGAGCCAGCACATTATATTTGCATAGGAGAGCTATTGAAGAGTTTCCCGATCCTGATTGGCACTGGGGATATTCAAAAAGATGAGGAATTTGCAGGTAGAAGTATCCATCAGAAAGTAAAGATCTGTGAGATGTTGTCAGAGTTAAGAGCATGAGAGAGACAGAGGAGTAAGTTGAGTGAGTAGAGAAGATAATGAGGAAGAATGAGTGAAGAAATGTATAAACTAACAAGGATTAAATGAGGTGAGTGAGGAAAGTGACATAATGAGCAATCAGTTAGTTATAGTTAGTGAATAACTGTGTAAGTGAGGAGTACGTTACAAAATGGCCCCAGGTTATTTGTCACTGACAAACAGCTCTATTTTGTAACCAGCAGCACTTTGAAGTTTGAGTGACGTCAACAACCATACAAGTATCAGAATCCAGACAAAATGGACTCATGCTATACATATTAGGCCTTTGGCTCTAATCCGTCCCCAAATGGCCATTATAATACCACTTTCAATAGTTTCTGGTGCACTCAATATAGGCAATAATTTATGACCGAAAGGATTTTAGCTCTGGGAATGGTCAATGTAGATTAGAAGCATAAAAAGATAGAGGTATTCACAGATCTTCAATAGCACTGGATATCAGATTATCAGCAACAGAGCAGCACAGGGGAAACAGCATTCTTGCTCCTCTGAGGAAGAGCAACCCAAACATACTTTTCATTGCTTTTTTTTTTTTTTTATTTATTTATTTTTTTTATTTTTTTTTATTGAGAGTTCAATTATAGCAATACAATACAATAGAAATCCAATTAACACAGTACGCGGAGGAAAAAAGCTGAAACACATTCATACAAATTGTCATTTTAACCTTTTAAGTTATAAAGTGCACATTTGTGTAAGAGCAGACAATTAATAAACTGGTTCAAATAGCCAAAAGATTTTGTTTAGAATTGAAAGAATACATAACATACATATACAGTAAATGTTCTCATGTTTTCATGTTTTCACATTTAATATTCCAAAGCTAAGTTCAAAAGTGCAGTGTGCGGAGATAGAACCATCAAACTAGACTAATAAATATTTTCGATAGAGCATAAATAAGGTTAAGTAATGAGCAACCCAAACATACTTTTCATTGCTGATGAAAAAACAACATGAAATGTATAAGGGGTGAAGAATTTGATTAAATGCTCATAAGACAGCACATGCCATACTTAAATTCAAGGTTTAAAGACCTAAAGGATCAATATCTGATAAGGTACTTTAGAGGGCGGATTTGGGTGCTAGGTAGGAAGCTATTTGTAGAAAAGCTAATTTGGGGCTTTCACTCTACCATTTTTGATTATTTCTCATAAAGCAAGCCCACCATTGTTTTCAGTGTAAACAATATTCTGGAGACAACCACAGACCTATAATTACCAGCATCTTGAATTGCAATAATCAGTACTCACTTCTTAGTGCTCCCAGGGGAAGTGTAAAAATCACCTTATGATTATTATTTAGACATTTCACAACTTGTGGCAGGCAAAGAAAACATTCTCCCCTGGAAAAAATATACCTGAGAGAAAAAGTTAGCTCTTTCGCTCTGATTGCTATATTTCTTTTAAGTCAAAACAGTTTATGATCTGTGATGAGATAGTGGCACGAAGGAGATGTGATCTTGGTGTGATGAACACCTAGTCAAACTGTTTGAATTTATATCAGGAAAAAACTTGTGTTGGCAACTATTAAGTACAAATTACCTAGAAATAAAGGGTGTATTAAGTGACTGCAGCAACCTGATAACTGAATGCCCTCATTATAGGTGATTATGAAAGTATGTAGTAAATGGACAAATTGCTAAGAAGTATAAAAAAAAGAAAGCTGCAGGGGGCACTATGTGATGCTCAGGATTTAAGTTAATATGAGTATTAGTACTATTAAAAATTTCACACCCTAAAGAAGGGGTTATAGTAACACATAACAATAAAGATGTGTTGGGTTTAGTTTTTAAATCATTAAGCACTTAGGAAAGATGAATGTATCGTGAACATAATTTTTTGTAAATTGACTGGGAACTAATCTAAAAGTTGTGTTAGTAAATGTGATACAGAAAAAATTCCCTGAGTAACACACAAGAAACTAAATTAAAAATTAGATGTTACTACTATAACTTTCATATAAATACAATGTTGAAAATATTCATTTAATAACAATAGTGTTATGGTTATTTATACTCCCCTTCAGAATTATGCATTTCAAGTTTTGGATCCTATTATGAAAAAACCCTCTGTTAATCAGTCAACATCCCATTTGAAAAATTGGTGAGATTTTAATCATTTGTGGCCACAATTACTATCACACGTGATTGATTCATAACAATCAGTCAATCAGAAATATAAGGCTTCAAAGGGAAGGACCATCTGCTCTCAGATGTTTGTATTTAAATGAAACCTTTACGCAGACATTATCAGATCTTCCCCAAGTTAGGATGATGTGTTCATTTGTTTGATATCTACATCAACCTCAAGACACAGGCCGTAGGCATCAGGTGTAGTGGTTGTTCTAGGCGTCAGGTTTCTTTGTCCTCAGCAGGCTCTGAGTATTTCTTTAGTGATTCTTTTGAACAGAGCTGCTGGAGATCCGGTCTTCGTTGAAGGGAGTCAGTCCTTACAGGAGTTCAGGAGATTACTGGCTGCAGGACAAGGCCCTCTTTGGCGCAGAATCTCAGGAAACTGCAGGCGGGCCAGTAGGGCTGGGGCCAAGCCAGTTCTTCTCTGCATTCTCCTCTGCTGGCCATCTTCTTTCATCCTTCTTCTTTGTAGGTATTATGAATCTGCCTCCTGGGTTCAGGGCTGCCCCCTAAATACTGCATTTAGGGGGCATTTTATGGGTCTCTGCTTCAGGTACCAATAAAATTCTGACCTTAGGGTGACTACACCCTTGGTGTGCTCACCCTATGTGGGAGAGGGGGCACAATCCCTAACACTGATTGGAGAGTGCCTGCCATCTGCAAGATGGTGGGCACTGAAGGGTGAGCTTCACCTCGCCTCTCCCACCTGAGGGGTGGGGTTGGCATAGGTGGGCACACCTTTTGGGTTGTTCTAATTTTTCCTGCCTGTCCTCCCACCGAAAAGGGGGAGAGACAGGAAGAGGGCCAGCTCCTGATAGCAGGAGAGGCTCGGGTCATGTTACAAAGGCGGCAAGGCCTTTGAAGCTCCCCTACCACAGATAACCTGGGGGGGCTGTGACCACCTCTGCCCAGGAAAGGCTTAGTTTTTGGGCTGAGGAAGCAAAGGCTCCCATCCCATTGGTCCAGAAACATGTCTTGTGATGGCAGGCTGGTGGTTACCAGTTGGGGAACCCACCAGAGGCTGTTCTCTTTTTCAGGGTGTATCTCTAAGATTCCCTGAGTGCATGGTATAATAAATCCCAACACTGCCATCAGTGTGGGTTTATTATGCTGAGAAGTTTGATACCTAACTTCCCAGAATTCAGTAAAGCCATTATGGTGCGGTGGAGTTCGTAATGAAAAACTCCCAGACTATATAATCTATATGGCTTCACTGCACTTAAAATGTCTAAGAATGGACTTAAACACTGTAGGGGTACAGTGCTCATGCAACTGTACTCTCACCAGTGGTATAGTGTACCCAGCTAGAGGGGTGGCTGACCTGTACCATAGGCAGTGGGATGCAGGCATGGCACACAGGTATGTGTGCCATGTCGACTCTTCACTTTTCTCTGCACCAAAACACACAGCCTGCAATGGCAGTGTGTGTGTGTTAAGGTACAGGGCCTTTAAGGGTGGCTCAATATGTGCTGCAGACCATAGAGGGCTTCCCTGGGCACAGTGTCCTTGGTACCCATTGTACTTTTTCTAAGGGACTTACATGTGGCCAGAGAGGTGACAATTGGGGGCAAAAGGGTACCATTTTGGGAGAGAGTATAGTGCCCTGGAAACCTGATTGGCAGGGACACAGGGTACATCAAGTCAAAGTGCATCAGAAACCTGGCAAATAGTGTGTAGGTGGGTTACTGCAACCAGAAACCCACTTTTCTACAAGAGAGTGTTCCTAATAGCCTGGAGTGAAGTGGGCACTGTTTCTCACACTATTTACCTCTGCTTACCGCAACATACTGCTGTGCACACAGTGATAAAAAGGTGCATACAAATATTGCGATCCAACATACAGAGGAAAACTAGCACAGGAAACATTGCTTATGAGTGTCTCTATACTTGAGGGAGCGAGCCATGAATAAGAAGTGAGGACAGATGAGTGAACAGCGAATAATGAAAGGCAAGTGAGCAAATTAATGACATAGGTATCTATTGGTGCCACCTGACCACTTTTATAGCAGCATTCTAAAGAGGATTGGTGGTAGTGTTTCCCCATCAAAGGAGAAAACGTCCGCACATAATGTCAATACATATCTCAAAAGATCATTTAACGTGAAGTATTTTAGACAAATTTGTGTTCATATCATTCAAAGTGGTGCTATTATCGCCCGAAATACATCCACCACCTAAGATGTTAAAATGCACAAAATGTGCCAATATCAAGAAAAAAGAAATAGGATCATACAGCACTCCCAAATGCTTGTTACGTTACATCTATTGTTGTAAAATATCTTAAACTAGTTTCTTGGATTTGTCAATCAATGATATTGTATTTTGAATTTTTTCCTTATTCATTAGTATATAACAATTTATCACAACAGACTCCAAATTATGGATCCAGACCCGATATTAGACTTCCAAATCTTTATTTTCATAGATATAAAAACTTTCCAGCTCACACCGCCGACACGCGTTTCGTCTCAAGGAGACTTTTTCAAGGCAAAACGTATAGTTAAGAATCTTGATCAATTGACCCGTGTCGCACAAAAAAGGGGTAAGAGTATGGCAATACTGGTGACGTCTGCCACCTGGGTGCAATCAAAAGAATAATGGGTCAAGACGTAGTATTAGGAATCTTGATCAAAATGACCCGTATCGCTGAAAAAAAGGGAAAACATGGTAAGGATGGTCCCGTCTACCACCTGGGTGTAATCCCACAAGTATCTGGGCAAGACGGACTTGTATTCGGCTACCACAAATCACCTACTAGATATGAACTTGACACTTTGTAATCAAGGTCAAAATTCTCAGTTTTTATAAGTGAATCACTATTACTGCGTGGAGGTTGCTCTGCTGTATTGCGAAGAAAATCAGAGACCCTGATAAGTCTCTTTTAATCGGCCGACCGTCTATGGACCTCCACTGCTTGTAGCCCTTTTATAGCAGCATGACAGGTACAAAAGTATGAAAAAATCACCTAAAGACTGTATTTATTCCCTCTTTCAATACATACTTAAAACAATAAATGTAGGATGAAAACAATTTAAATGTGTTCTATTGCTGCCCTTGAGGCCTTCCCTGGTCACAGTGCCCTTGGTACCCATGGTACCTTTTGCAAGGGACTTACATGTTGCCAGAGAGGTGCCAATTGGGGGTACAAAGGTAACGTTTGGGAAAAGAACACACACAGGCCCTGGGAACCTGATTGGGCGGGACCCAGGGCACATCAAGAAGTCTGGCAAAGAGTGGGGGAGGGGAGGGGTACTGCAACAGAAACCCATTTTCCTACACAAGAACCCCCCCCACCTTCCAAAGCTCCAAAGGCCAGGAGACTCAGTCAAACCTGGGATAGTCTTCCTAGTCTTTGAGGCGAGGAAGTGTAGTGGAAGTGGTTTGCAAGTTACAGGGCCTACTCTGCCTCGCATCCTTTTTCCCAAATCAGTCCCTTTGGGGAGCTGGCCTACCTCAACAGTTTCGGGACCTACTTCCCAATGCTCCATTCCTAGCTCTTTAGTTTCTTTACCCCATCTTTTTATCTTGGGCTCACAGGTGCCTACCTCTGCAAAAGTCTAACATAGCTAGGGCAAGGCCCAGCTTACCCAAAGAGGTTACCCACAGCTTGAGTAACCCCACCATGACCAATAGGGTCAGGGTACCTAACTTGCTATTTGGCAGGGGGTTAGACCACCAGGCCGAGGACAGTGCTGCCATGAAGGTTAACACACAGCAGAGGCCACTGACAGCTGCCAGCACCCAGAACCACACCTTTAGCTCTGAAGGGGCTTACGTACAGACATCTTTGAGTTCTGGTTGTCTGTCTGCTGTTTTAGGGTAGGGGGTCACTTCACTATGTAGTGAACACCCTTCTTCCACCCTCTGTTGTTCCATCTGAGGAGCCACCAACTCAGGCTGGACAGTTGCCTGACTAGTCAGGTCTTTTTGTGAGCTAAGGAGGACTACACCAGTTCCAAGTTGGAGGTCTACCTTACTAGGATAGAATCTCCCTGACCCACTGGAACTGTGGCTAACAGTTGTCCACCTTCTGTACACTGTCTTCTTTTTCTTTTGGGGCTTCTATGCACTAGCTGTACGTTCAGCCCCTCCCCCCCCAGTCCTTGCATGAGGTCTGGCACTGGACCAGTACCTCACTGTGGCTACGACCAACCTCTGAGTGGTCACTCCCAAGGAGACAATCAAGGGGAGGGTGTTTGTTAACTACCACCTTTCTCGAAATAAAAGACCCATCCATTTCTAGGGGTACTATAGCCACAGCCACAGTGGCCTCCCCTGAGGGAGCCCTTACTCTTTTTGTTTTTCCTGGGACATACTGGTTGGCGAGCACCAACCTGTCATGCACCACTGTGTGACTGGCACATGTATCTCTCAGGACACGGGCTGGGATTCCATTCACCAGTAGGTAGTGGAAGTTTCAACTCCCCTCTGGAATCTCCAACTACCCTTTTGTGCCCATTTTCCAGTTGAAGGCTAGAAGGACTTCCTCATCTGAGAAACCACCCTCAGAGACTACACTGGCAACCTCTGGAGCTGCACTAGGGGGCTCTGCTTTGAGGACAGCTAGGGTCCTTGGTGTGGTGACCTGTCTTTTGACAGTTGTGACACCATACCTGTTGGAATCCCAACTCTTACCTTAGTACCCAGTTTTAGGTTGTGAGGTGTCTATCAATCAATCAATCAAGCCATTTGTATAGCGCGCTACTCACCCGGAAGGGTCTCAAGGCGCTGGGGTAGGGGATACTTTACTGCACGAACAGCCAGGTCTTGAGTTGCTTCCTGAAGGAAAGGTGGTCCTGGGTCAGCCGAAGGTGGATGGGGAGGGAGTTCCACGTCTTGGCTGCCAGGTAGGAGAAGCATCTTCCTCCGGCGGTGGCTCTGCGGATGCGTGGTATGGCGGCGAGGGCAAGGCTGGACGATCATAGCTGGCGGGTGGGCGTGTAGAAGGTCAGGCGGTCTTTGAGGTACTTGGGGCCTAGGTCGTGGAGAGCCTTGTGTGCGTGGGTGAGGAGCCTGAACGTGATCCTCTTGCTGACGGGGAGCCAGTGCAGGTTTCTCAGGTGGCCGGAGATGTGGCTGTGACGGGGGATGTCCAGAACGAGTCGTGCGTAGGCATTCTGGATGCGTTGGAGTCTTTTCTGCAGTTTGGCTATGGTTCCGGCGTAGAGGGTGTTCCCGTAGTCCAGTCGGCTGGTGACGAGTGCCTGGGTGACCGTCTTCATGGTCTCGGTGGGGATCCAGCGGAAGATCTTACGGAGCATACGCAGGGTGCTGAAGCACGATGAGGAGACGGCGTTGACTTGTCTGGTCATCGAGAGGGAGGAGTCCAGGATGAAGCCCAGGTTGCGTGCGTGGTCCGTTGGCTTGGGAGTGGAGCCCAGGGCAGGGGGCCACCAGGAATTGTCCCAGGCGGAGTGCGATGATCCCAGAATGAGGACTTCTGTCTTGTCTGAGTTCAGTTTCAGGCGGCTGTTCTTCATCCACTCGGCGACGTCTTTCATCCCTTTGTGTAGGCTAGCTCTGGCGGTGGCGGGGTCGTTGGTGAGGGAGAGGATCAGCAGGGTGTCGTCGGCGTAGGAGATGATGTTGAGGTTGTGTTGTCGTGCGATAGCGGCAAGGGGGCTCATGTAGACGTTGAAGAGGGTTGGGCTGAGTGATGATACTTGTGGTACGCCGCAGATTACTTTGGTGGCCTCAGATCTGAACGGGGGGAGGCGGACTCTCTGGGTTCTTCCGGCGAGGAACGAGATGATCCACTCCAGGGCCTTCTCTTGGATTCCGATGTTGCTGAGGCGCTGTATTAGGGTGCAGTGGCAAACAGTATCGAACGCTGCGGAGAGGTCCAGGAGGATGAGGGCTGCTGTTTCCCCGTTGTCGAGCAGGCATCTGATGTCATATGTGACTGCGATGAGGGCGGTCTCGGTGCTGTGGTTGGCTCTGAAGCCGGACTGCGAAGGGGCAAGGATCCATTTGTCTCGAGGAAGACTGCGAGCTGTCTGTTGACGGTCTTCTTAATGACTTTGGCAGGAAAAGGGAGGAGCGAGATGGGGCGGAAGTTCTTGAGGTCGGTGGGGTCCGCTGTGGGTTTCTTCAGGAGGGCGTTGAGCTCGGCGTACTTCCAGCTCTCCGGGAAGGTGGCGGTGTGGAAGGAGGCATTGATGATGTCCCGCAGATGGGGTGCGATGATGGAGTCGGCCTTGTTTAAGACGTGGTGGGGGCAAGGGTCGGTTGGACATCCGGAGTGGATGGTGTTCATCGTGCGGATGGTGTCTTCGGTGCTGATCGGGGTCCAGTTGCAGAGGGTGGTGATAGGGGGTGCTGGTTCGGTGGGCCGACCCTCCTGGACAGGTTTTTTAGGGGGCTACCTGGGACTCCTTACTTTTATCTTTAGGAGGCTCACTGTCTTTCCTCTGGGGAGGTTTTTTAACCACTTTCTTTTGGTCACCCCCAGTGGACGTCCTGGTCACCCTTGTCTAACCAGTGGTCCGCATTCTTTCCCAATGCTTAGAGAGAAATTGGACCTATGCCTACCAGATACTGATGCAACTTTTCCTTAATATGTGTTGTTTCATAAACAAATTATAAAGACCATCATAATATTGCACTTTACTTCCAGTCAACCAGTCACCTAGTGTCTTCATTGAGCAGTCTACAATTTCCACGCAGGGCTTACTCTGGGTTTTATGAGACCCCCTGAATCTAATTCTATTCTCCTCAAAAGGGAGGCCAAATCCCTCAATCAGGGTGACCTTTATGAGTTCATAGGACTCTGCTTCTGCCCCATTGAGGGAACTTACCAGAGAAAAGTTCCCAAAGCAGTGCTCACCACTGAGTTTTCTTCCCTTTTCTGGCTACACAATCCCTCTTTTAGGCTGTGCACCACCTGGCGAGATCATCACCATCCTCAAATATAGGGATTTGGGGCTATTTATTAAGTTGCTGTCACCATTGATGGGAGCTAGTCTCATCTCTGCTCTTTCCTTTTCTAGAGCCAGGAGTCTGGTCTCTAGGTCCAATCTTTTGGCCAACGTCACTAAGAGGTTGCTCTCCTCATTGAGGCAGTCCTTAATGGACTCAGAAGCACCAGACCCACCTGTGTGGGATCTAGGTGCCTTGAGTTGTATTTTTGGAGTCAGGGGCACAGGGGCCTTCTCCTCCATAGGAAGTAAGGGGGGTTAGAAGTTATCCTCATCCCCTATATCTTCTTCCCCATCTGAGAGGTCTTCACCTTGCCAACAGCTCCTGCAGCTTTTGTTTGGAGGGTTGGGACCCCGTGACAATGTTTTTCAGTTTGCATAGAGACCTTAACTCCCTAAATACTAGATGGAGGTAAGGGGTGAGGTCGAGCTCCTCAACCATGTTCGCTATGCCATTTGGTAGGTTTTCACTAACAGTTGAGGTCTTGTTAAGAGACATTCTGAAACAAAACTAAACCCTCTTACCCCTAAATATGGTAAGTTTTTATTTTTCTAAAACATTCTAAAGGAGTTAACCAAGGCCCTAACAAGACTTTGTAGTTTTGAAAAAAATTGCCAATTTAAAAAAAAAACAGAATTCTAAAGTAATTTTAGGAATTCCGTCATGTGGTCAGATGTTGACCAAGTCAGTTAAACAAATGCAAAGTTCTGACTCTGTATATACTATACCAAATGAAGGTATAGTGTGAGTCCAGTGGATCCAGCAAAGGCTTACAGAGGTTAAAGTAAATAGCAACTTACTCTCTATTTGTGGTAGTGTGGGCGAGCAGTAAGGCTTAATCAGAGGGTAGTTTAAAGGATGTATTGTACACACTAAGGCAACAAATGATTTCATACACTGAAAGACTGAACTCCGCCCAATTGTTTTGTATAAAAAAAATTCTTTATTGTATTTTATTTTTAGGACCAAGCCAGACTTGGTGCAGGTATGTAAAATTAGTACCTTTCTAATAATACAGTTGAATGCAGTTGAACATAGATACAGGTAGGCCAAATGTTCAGGAACAATTGAAATTACTTTTAGATTACTTTGCAATTACTTTTTAGATTACTTTTCAGATTACCTTTTCTACTCCGTGTGATATGCCTAGATATCACACTGGCACATTTCCTAACTCAAAGGTAAGTAAGTCAGTTTTTGTAAATACACAGTTTCTAGGTTCTCATACAATTTCCAACTCCGCATAACTTTTTTCACAGAAAAGCAGTCAATGCGTTCCTATAGGAGGAAATGAATAAATGTAAGTACTTGGTTGGTAGAGTTGTGTTTCTGGGTTAGAATCAGGGTTCCCCCAGGGTCAAGGATGCACTCAGAGAACACCCTCAGCGGCACTAGGGCGGCCGGGTACAGAGAGCTGAGTCCCAATGTTATCCATTGGGGATTGGGGGCCTTCTGTTGGTGGCTGCTCATGGGCAGGCCACAAGGTTGTGGGAGCCAGGCTCCTAAGGTTCAGCTCAGGGCAAAGGATTAGATTTCGTGAACAAGGTGCACCCACAGCAGCACAGGGGCGGCCGGGTGCAGTGTGCTGGCTTGGCGTTGGTTGACTCGTTGTTTTCAATGGATGTTGCCGGTTTTGGGCTTTGACTGCATGCTCGGTCCAGGAAGTCTTCCAGGAGGAAACAACAGCTAAGCAGGTAAGTTGGGGAGGGCTCGGGGACATAGGTGCACCTCAGGTCCTCTTCTACAGGGTGCAGGGCGGCCGGACAGAGGGGGCCGTTTTGAGGTCAGTTTCCACCGAATCGGGTTACTCACGGTTAGGAGTTCTCCGTGCAGAGGCTGCAGGCAACGTCGGGGAGTCTTGGAGGGGTCAACCCACAGTGGTCTCGGACTCTGGAGCACTGGTGGACCTCGCTGGAACCGGTGGGAAACTTGGACTCGGGCCATAGGCGTTGGGTGCAGTGGTGGTTCCAGGCATGGAGTTTCTTTTGCCTCTTTAGACTCAGAGTCTGTCTTTGGAGTTTCTTTTGAACAGAGCTGCTGTTCACAGGAGATCCGGTCTTTGTTCAAGGCTGTCAGTCCTCCCGGGGTTCTGGAGGTAGCTGGCTGCAAGACAAGGCCATTTTTGGCGCATCATTTCCAGAAACTACAGACGGGCCGGTAGGGCTGGGGCGAAGTCAGTTCTTCTCTGCAGTCTTTTCTGCTGGGCATCTTCTTTTCTACCAAACGTCCCAGAATTCAGTAAAGCCATTATGGTGCTGTGATGTTTGTAATGACAGACTCCCAGACCATATACTCTTTGTGGCTTTACTGCTCTTACAATGTCTCAGAATGTCTCACCTGTACTCTCATCAATGGTATAGTGCACCCAGTTAGAGGGGTGATTTATCTATGCAATAGGCAATGGGTTGCAGGCATGGCGCACGGGTATGTGTGTCATGTTGACTTTTCACTTTTCTCTGCACCAAAACACGCAGCCTGCAATGGCAGTGTGTATCTCTTAAAGGTACAGGACCTATAAGGGTGGCCCAATATGTGCTGCAGCCCTTAGAGGCCTTCCCTGGTCACAGAGCCTTTGGTACTTATGGTACCTTTTACAGGGTACTTGCATGTGGCCAGAGAGGTGCCAATTGGGGGTACAAAGGTACAGTTTTGGGAGAGAATACAGGCCCTGGGAACCTGATTGGCAGTGCCCCAGGGCACATCATGTCAAAGTGCATCAGAATTCTAGCAAAAGGTGGGGGGGGGGTTACTGCAACAATAACCCACTTTTCTACAAGAGTAGAACATTGCAATCCACATACAGAGGAAAACTAGCACAGGAAACAATGCTTGTAATTGTGTTAATACATGGGGGAGCGAGCAATGAATAAGAAGTGAGGACAGATGAGAGAACATGGAATTCGTAGTGAAAAGCAAGTGAGCAAATTAAATACTAGGTATCTTTTCGTGCCACCTGGCCACTTTTATAGCAGCATGACAGGTAAAATCACCTAAAGAATGTATTTATTCCCCCTCGCACTACATATTTGAAAGAGTAAATGTAGGAAGAAAACACTTTAAATGTGTTCTATAGCTGCCCTAATAACCCCTGACAGGTAACTAAAGTAAAAAAAGTCAGAAAGGCAATGTTAAAAAAGAATAGATATTTTCATTTTAAGATCTACTTAAGAAACATGTCCAGGCCATTGCAGAATGTTGAAAATGAAGAGATACCCAGTATGTTTCTCTCAGAAAGGTGGGAACAATACCTGGTGTTTGTAATGAATATGAAGTGAGTGAAGTGTGGGACAGGGACAACCTGGAGAGTGTTGGGTAAGGTTGTTGTAAGGTTCAATCATTTGGCCAAAGCAAGAGTGACATGAGCCAGAACCGATCTCTGTATCTACAGCTTCTGTCACTTTTCATGTTCCTCTCTGAGAAGGGTGCTTGAAGCGGGGGCTGGGCAGGGAAGCTTTAGAATGTTGGCACAGAATACTGACACAGGGCATTCTTCTCTCAGAATGTTCATGCCAGCCTCTGCCCTGGTGGCAGAAGAGGTCAAAAGTTCAATTCAGCTGATAGAGATACCACTCAAAGTGTGTGCCCTCTTTCAGCCAGACTGCTGGATAAACTGCATATTACCTTTTGGCAATAACTGGGGCCTCCTAACAAGCAAAATACTTCTACAGTCTTCAACTAGTTCAGCCGGGAAACAACCTTTACATAGCAGTCATTACAACGCACTACCTACACAGCGCAGTCATTACAATGCAGCTGCCCTTACATCACATACCAGCACAACGCATGCCAATACAACGCATGTCACTACAACGCATGCCATTACAATGAATATCATTACAATGCATGCCATTATAACGCATTATGAGGTAAGTAATGGGGATTTTTTTGTTTTAGGGTGGGTATGGGTTCTGGGGTAAATGGGGATAGTATTTTTATCCCTACACTATCCAACACTTACCCAACTGTTGCACTCACTACAGTGGGAATAGAAATGTTTACCCCTACACTATCCCACACTTACCGTACTGTTGCACTCACTGGAGTGGGAATAGTAGTTTTTACCCCTACACTATCCAACACTTACACTACTCTTGCCCTAAAAGTATTGTGCGTTGTAATGGCATGCGTTGTAATGGTATGTGTTGTAATGGAATGCGTTGTAAATGTAGTTTCTAAAAATGCGTTGTGATGGCATGCGTTGTAAAATCATGCATTGTAATGGATGCTGCGATGTAAAAACCGCGTTGTAAAGGCATGCGTTGTAATTGTTTGCGTTTTAACATCATATATTCAGTTCAGCCTCATTCAGACATGTCAACATTTTAAAAGTAGATATTTTGAAAACAAATTAGGGGGAATGTATTTTGCTAATTGAAATACAATAAAGAAGTAGCAATTTCAGGTCAGAATTCTGCAGTCTTCAACTAGTTCAGCTGGGAAACAACCTTTACATAGCAGTCATTACAACGCACTACCTTCACAACGCAGTCATTACAACGCAGCTGCCCTTACATCACATACCATTACAATGCATGCCATTACAACGCATGTCACTACAACGCATGCCACTACAATGAATATCATTACAACGCATGCCATTACAACGCATTATAAGGTAAGTAATGGGGATCTTTTAGTTTTAGGGTGGGTATGGGTTCTGGGGTACATGGGGATAGTATTTGTATCCCTACACTATCCAACACTATCCAACTTACCCCACTGTTGCACTCACAGGAGTGGGAATAGACATGTTTACCCCTACACTATCCAACACTTACCCTACTGTTGCACTCACTGGAGTGGGAATAGCAATTTTTACCCCTACGCTATCCAACACTTACACTACTCTTGCCCTAAAAGTATTGCGTGTTGTAATGGCATGCGTTGTAAAGTATGCGTTGTAGTGGAATGCGTTGTAAATGTAGTTTCTAAAAATGCGTTGTGATGGCATGCGTTGTAAAATCATGCGTTGTAATGGATGCTGCGATGTAAAAACCGCGTTGTAAAGGCATGCGTTGTAATTGTTTGTGTTGTAGCATCATATATTCAGTTCAGCCTCATTCAGACATGTCAACATTTTAAAAGTAGATATTTTGAAAACTAATTAGGGGAATGTATTTTGCCAATTGAAATACATTAAAGAAGAAGCAATTTCAGGTCAGAAACAGAAAAAGCCATTTTGGCTTAAACATTGGTAGTCTCAAGCTTGAATCAGGTGTGTTGTCATATATGCTCATTGAAGAGATTTTCAGTGTTCACATTTATAGGTGGGCACCTATTGTCACAAAAGCATTTTACCCTACTCCCCTGAACCATAATAAAGCCAAAAGTGGACTCCCATTGTCTCAATACAGGATAGACAAATAATAGCTGTATGTTGTATGAATTCTTTTTCTAAATAGGAAAGGCTAAGTAAAGCAAAGCTGGCCAGGTGATCAATGCAACAGTGCAGTACAGTGAGAAAACCACAGTCCAATAAAGTGTATCTAATATAACCAAAGGAATAAATTTTTTCTGACTGGATTTGTAAATGAAAAGAATGTTTACAACTATACATTTAGTTTTTTGCGTGTGTGAGAACCACAAAAACTGCCTGCTATGCTGAGGATAAAAGGTGTGATGCCACAGCAATACCTAAAAGAATATGAATGAAAATTAATGTTTTTATGAAAATTATGTTATGTATTTGATGGCAACAAACAGGTTGTTAAAAAAGCAAATGTTTAGTGAGGGAAATGTGAATCAGCTGTGCTATCATTTGTGAAAGATAAAAGTGTGTTTTCACTGAAAACACTATTCTTTGTTTACGATTCTTTAGCCTAAAATTAAAGAATTGAAGCTCACAACTGTTTGTAAATTTGGAAATGGGTGCACTGAAGAACAACCTCCATTTTGTGTGAACTGAGACTTAATGCAGGCAGAGGCAGTCCAAGATGGCCGCCGTGTTGAGGGAAATCTCACAGAGGCGACTCTCTTTCTCTCACGGAGAACCAGCATAGGAAATAAATGTGCAAGGCAAATGAATGCAACAAGGGGGTGTGGATAGTAAACAATTTAGGAATGAATAGGAAAGGGAACAATACCGGGTGTATGTAATGAATATGACGTGAGTGAAGTGAGGGACAGGGATAACCTGGAGAGTGTTGGGTAAGGTTGTTGTAAGGTTCAATCATTTGGCCAAAGCAAGAGTGACATGAGCCAGAACCGATCTCTGTATCTAAAGCTTCTGTCACTTTTCATGTTCCTCTCTGAGAAGGGTGCTTGAAGCGGGGGCTGGGCAGGGAAGCTTTAGAATGTTGGCACAGAATACTGACACAGGGCATTCTTCTCTCAGAATGTCCATGCCAGCCTCTGCCCTGGTGGCAGAAGAGGTCAAAAGTTCAACTCAGGTGATAGAGATACCACTCAAAGTGTGTGCCCTCTTTCAGCCAGACTGCTGGATAAACTGCATATTACTTTTTGGCAATAACTGGGCCCTCCTAACAAGCAAAATACTTCTACAGTCTTCAACTAGTTCAGCCGGGAAACAACCTTTACATAGCAATCATTACATTGCACTACCTACACAACGCAGTCATTACAACGCAGCTGCCCTTACATCACATACCATTACAACGCATGCCATTACAACGCATGTCACTACAACGCATGCCATTACAATGAATATCATTACAACGCATGCCATTACAACGCATTATAAGGTAAGTAATGGGGATTTTTTGTTTTAGGGTGGGTATGGGTTCTGGGCTTCATGGGGATAGTATTTTTATCCCTACACTATCCAACACTTACCCCACTGTTTCACTCACTAGAGTGGGAATAGAAATGTGTACCCCTACACTATCCAACACTTACCCTACTGTTGCACTCACTAGAGTGGGAATAGAAATGTGTACCCCTAGACTATCCAACACTTACCCTACTGTTGCACTCACTGGAGTGGGAATAGTAATTTTTACGCCTACGCTATCCAACACTTACACTACTCTTGCCCTAAAAGTATTGCCTGTTGTAATGGCATGCGTTGTAATTGTATGCGTTGTAATGGAATGCATTGTATATGTAGTTTCTAAAAAATGCGTTGTGATGGCATGCGTTGTAAAATCATGCATTGTAATGGATGCTGCGATGTAAAAACCGCGTTGTAAAGGCATGCATTGAACTTGTTTGCGTTGTAACATCATATAT
Source organism: Lissotriton helveticus (assembly GCF_964261635.1). Lineage (NCBI taxonomy): Eukaryota > Metazoa > Chordata > Amphibia > Caudata > Salamandridae > Lissotriton > Lissotriton helveticus. Next base: position 1,458,975,109 of record NC_136057.1, read on the forward strand.
TCAGTTCAGCCTCATTCAGACATGTCAACATTTTAAAAGTAGATATTTTGAAAGCAAATCAGGGGGAATGTATTTTGCCAATTGAAATACATTAAAGAAGAAGCAATTTCAGGTCAGAATTCTACAGTCTTCAACTAGTTCAGCTAGGAATCAATCTTTACATAGCAGTCATTACAACGCACTACCTTCACAAAGCAGTCATTACAACGCAGCTGCCCTTACATCACATACCATTACAACGCATGCCAATCAAACGCATGTCACTACAACGCATGCCATTACAATGAATATCATTACAACGCATGCCATTAAAACGCATTATAAGGTAAGTAATGGGGATTTTTTAGCTTTAGGGTGGGTATGGGTTCTGGGGTACATGGGGATAGTATTTTTATCCCTACACTATCCAACACTATCCAACTTAGCCTGCTGTTGCACTCACAGGAGTGGGAATAGACATTTTTACCCCTGCACTATCCAACACTTACCCTACTGTTGCACTCACTAAAGTGTGAATAGCAATTTTTACTCCTACGCTATCCAACACTTACACTACTCTTGCCCTAAAAGTATTGCGAGTTGTAATGGCATGCGTTGTAAAGTATGCATTGTAGTGGAATGCGTTGTAAATGTAGTTTCTAAAAATGCTTTGTGATGGCATGCGTTGTAAAATCATGCGTTGTAATGGATGCTGCGATGTAAAAACCACGTTGTAAAGGCATGCGTTGTAACTGTTTGCGTTGTAACATCATATATTCAGTTCAGCCTCATTCAGACATGTCAACATTTTAAAAGTAGATATTTTGAAAACTAATTAGGGGGAATGTATTTTGCCAATTGAAATACATTAAAGAAGAAGCAATTTCAGGTCAGAAACAGAAAAAGTCATTTTGGCTTAAACATTGGTAGTCTCAAGCTTGAATCAGGTATGTTGGCATGTATGCTCATTGAAGAGAGTTTCAGTGTTCACATTTATAGGTGGGCACCTTTTGTCACAAAAGCCTTTTACCCTACTCCCCTGAACCATACTAAAGCCAAAAGTGGACTCCCATTGTCTCAATACAGGGTAGACAAACAATAACTGTATGTTGTATGAAGTCATTTATTAAATAGGAAAGGTCAAGTAAAACAAAGCTGGCCAGGTGATCAATGCAACAGTGCAGTACAGTGAGAAAACCACAGTCCAATAAAGTGTATCTAATATAACCAAAGGAACACATTTTATCTGACTGGATTTGTCAATGAAAAGAATGTTTACAACTATACATTTTTTTTTTGCCTGTGTGAGAACCACAAAAACTGCCTGCTATGCTGAGGATAAAAGGTGTGATGCCACAGCAATACCTAAAAGAACATGAATGAAAATTAATGTTTTTATGAAAATCATGTTATGTATTTGATGGCAACCAACATATTGTTAAAAAAGCAAATGTTTAGTGAGGGAAATGTGAATCAGCTGTGCTATCATTTGTGAAAGATAAAAGTGTGTTTTCACTGAAAACACAAATTTTTTGTTTACGATTCTTTAGCCTAAAATTAAAGAATTGAATCTCACAACTGTTTGTAAATTCGTATATGGGTGCACTGAAGAACAACCTCCATTTTGTGTGAACTGAGACTTAATGCAGTCAGAGGCAGTCCAAGATGGCCGCCGTGTTGAGGGAAATCTCACCGAGGCCACTCTCTTACTCTCACAGAGAACCAGCGTAGGAAATAAATGTGCAAGGCAAATGAATGCAACAAGGGGTGTGGATAGTAAATCATTTAGGAATGAATAGAAAAGGGAACAATACCGGGTGTATGTAATGAATATGAAGTGAGTGAAGTGAGGGACAGGGATAACCTGGAGAGTGTTGGGTAAGGTTGTTGTAAGGTTCAATCATTTTGCCAAAGCAAGAGTGACATGAGCCAGAACCGATCTCTGTATCTAAAGCTTCTGTCACTTTTCATGTTCCTCTCTGAGAAGGGTGCTTGAAGTGGGGGCTGGGCAGGGAAGCTTTAGATTGTTGGCACAGAATACTGACACAGGGCATTCTTCTCTCAGAATGTCCATGCCAGCCTCTGCCCTGGTGGCAGAAGAGGTCAAAAGTTCAACTCAGCTGATAGAGATACCACTCAAAGTGTGTGCCCACTTTCAGCCAGACTGCTGGATAAACTGCATATTACTTTTTGGCAATAACTGGGCCCTCCTAACAAGCAAAATATTTCTACAGTCTTCAACTAGTACAGCCGGGAATCAAACTTTACATAGCAGTCATTACATTGCACTACCTACACAACGCAGTTATTACAACGCAGCTGCCCTTACATCACATACCATTACAACGCATGCCATTACAACGCATGTCACTACAATGCATGCCATTACAATGAATATCATTACAACACATGCCATTACAACACATTATAAGGTAAGTAATGGGGATTTTTTTGTTTTAGGGTGGGTATGGGTTCTGGGGTACATGGGGATAGTATTTGTATCCCTACACTATCCAACCCTTACCCTACTGTTGCACTCACTGGAGTGGGAATAGACATTTTTACACCTACACTATCCAACACATACCCTACTGTTGCACTCACTGGAGTGGGAATAGCAATTTTTACCCCTAGGCTATCCAACACTTACACTACTCTTGCCCTAAAAGTATTGCGTGTTGTAATGGCATGCGTTGTAAAGGTATGCGATGTACTGGAATGTGTTGTAAATGTAGTTTCTAAAAATGCGTTGTGATGTCATGCATTGTAAAACCATGCATTGTAATGGATGCTGCGATGTAAAAACCGCGTTGTAAAGGCATGCGTTGTAATTGTTTGCGTTGTAACATCATATATTCAGTTCAGCCTCATTCAGACATGTCAACATTTTAAAAGTAGATATTTTGAAAGCAAATTAGGGGGAATATATTTTGCCAATTGAAATACATTAAAGAAGAAACAATTTCAGGTCAGAATTCTACAGTCTTCAACTAGCTCAGCTGGGAAACAACCTTTACATAGCAGTCATTACAACGCACTACTTTCACAACGAAGTCATTACAACGCAGCTGCCCTTACAACACATACCATTATAACGCATGCCATTACAACGTATGTCACTGCAACGCATGCCATTACAATGAATATCATTACAACGCATGCCATTACAACGCATTATAAGGCAAGTAGTGGGGATTTTTTAGTTTTAGGGTGGGTATGGGTTTTGGGGTTCATGGGGATAGTATTCTTATCCCTACACTATCCAATACTTACCCTCCTGTTGCACTCACTGGAGTAGGAATAGTAATTATTACCCCTACGCTATCTAACACTTACACTACTCGTGCCCTAAAAGTATTGTGCATTGCAATGGCATGCGTTATAATGGTATGCGTTGTAATGAAATGCGTTGTAAATGTAGTTTCTAAAAATGCGTTGTGAGGGCATGCGTTGTAAAATCATGCGTTGTAATGGATGCTGCAATGTAAAAGGCACGTTCTAAAGGCATGCGTTGTAACTGTTTGCGTTGTAACATCAGATATTCGGTTCAGCCTCATTCAGACATGTCAACATTTTAAAAGTAGATATTTTGGAAACAAATTAGGGGGAATGCATTTTGCTAATTGATATACATTAAAGAAGAAGCAATTTCAAGTCGGAAACAGATAAAGCCATTTTGGCTTAAACATTAGTAGTCTCAAGCTTGAACCAGGTATGTTGGCATGTATGCTCTTTGAAGAGACTTTAAGTGTTCGCATTTATAGGATGGCACCTATCGTCACAAAAGCCTTTTACCCTTCTCCCCTGAACCACAATAAAGCCAAAAGTGGACTCCCATTGTCTCAATACAGGGTAGGCAAACAAAAGCTGTATCTTGTATGAAATCACTTATTAAATAGGAAAGGCCAAGAAAAACAAATCTGGCTAGGTGATAAATGCAACAGTGCTGAACAGTGAGAAAACCACAGTCCAATAATTTGTATCTAATATAACCAAAGGAACACGTTTTTTCTGACTGGATTTGTAAATGAAAAGCATGTTTACAACTATACATTTTGGTTTTCGCCTGTGTGAGAACCACAAAAACTGCCTGCTATGCTGAGGATAAAAGGTGTGATGCCACAGCAATACCTAAAAGAATATGAATGAAAATTAACGTTTTTATGAAAATCATGTCATGTATTTGATGGCAACAAAAACATTGTTAAAAAAGCAAATGTTTAGTGAGGGAAATGTGAATTAGCTGTGCTATTATTTGTGAAAGATAAAAGTGTGTTTTCACTGAAAACACTAACCTTTGTTTACGATTCTTTAGCCTAAAATTAAAGAATTGTAGCTCACAACTGTTTGTAAATTCATATATGGGTGCACTGAAGAACAACCTCCATTTTGTGTGAACTGAGACTTAATGCAGTCAGAGGCAGTCCAAGATGGCCGCCGTGTTGAGGGAAATCTCACAGAGACCACTCTCTTTCTCTCACAGAGAACCAGCATAGGAAATAAATGAGCAAGGCAAATGAATGCAACAAGGGGGGGTGGATAGTAAATAATTTAGGAATTAATAGAAAAGGGAACATTACCGGGTGTATGTAATGAATATGAAGTGAGTGAAGTGAGGGACAGGCATAACCTGGAGAGTGTTAGGTAAGGTTGTTGTAAGGTTCAATCATTTGGCCAAAGCAAGAGTGACATGAGCCAGAACCGATCTCTGTATCTAAAGCTTCTGCCACTTTTCATGTTCCTCTCTGAGAAGGGTGCTTGAAGCGGGGGCTGGGCAGGGAAGCTTTAGAATGTTGGCACAGAATACTGACACAGGGCATTCTTCTCTCAGAATGTCCATGCCAGCCTCTGCCCTGGTGGCAGAAGAGGTCAAAAGTTCAACTCGGCTGATAGAGATACCACTCAAAGTGTGTGCCCACTTTCAGCCAGACTGCTGGATAAACTGCATATTACTTTTTGGCAATAGCCGGGCCCTCCTAACAAGCAAAATACTTCTACAGTCTTCAACTAGTTCAGCCGGGAAACAACCTTTACATAGCAGTCATTACATTGCACCACCTACACAACGCAGTCATTACAGTGCAGCTGCCCTTACATCACATACCATTAAAACGCATGCCATTACAACGCATGTCACTACAACGCATGCCATTACAATGAATATCATTACAACGCATGCCATTACAACGCATTATAAGGTAAGTAATGGGGATTTTTTTGTTTTAGGGTGGGTATGGGTTCTGGGGTACATGGGGATAGTATTTTTATCCCTACACTATCCAACACTTACCCCACTGTTGCACTCACTAGAGTGGGAATAGAAATGTGTACCCCTACACTATCCAACACTTACCGTACTGTTGCACTCACTGGAGTGGGAATAGAAATGTGTACCCCTACACTATCCAACACTTACCCTACTGTTGCACTCACTGGAGTGGGAATAGTAATTTTTACCCCTACGCTATCCAACACTTACACTACTCTTGCCCTAAAAGTATTGCGCGTTGTAATGGCATGCGTTGTAATGGTATGCGTTGTAATGGAATGCATTGTATATGTAGTTTCTAAAAAATGCGTTGTGATGGCATGCGTTGTAAAATCATGCATTGTAATGGATGCTGCGATGTAAAAACCGCGTTGTAAAGGCATGCATTGAACTTGTTTGCGTTGTAACATCATATATTCAGTTCAGCCTCATTCAGACATGTCAACATTTTAAAAGTAGATATTTTGAAAGCAAATCAGGGGGAATGTATTTTGCCAATTGAAATACATTAAAGAAGAAGCAATTTCAGGTCAGAATTCTACAGTCTTCAACTAGTTCAGCCAGGAAACAACCTTTACATAGCAGTCATTACAACGCACTACCTACACAAATCAGTCATTACAACGCAGCTGCCCTTACATCACATACCATTACAACGCATGCCATTACAACGCATGTCACTACAATGCATGCCATTACAATGAATATCATTACAACGCCTGCCATTACAACGCATTATAGGGTAAGTAATGGGGATTTTTTAGTTTTAGGGTGGGTATGGGTTCTGGGGTACATGGGGATAGTATTTGTATCCCTACACTATCCAACACTATCCAACTTACCCTACAGTTGCACTCACTGGAGTGGGAATAGAAATTTTTACCCCTACACTATCCAACACTTACCCTACTGTTGCACTCACTAGAGTGGGAATAGACATTTTTACCCCTACACTATCCAACACTTACCCTACTGTTGCACTCACTGGAGTGGGAATAGCAATTTTTACCCCTACGCTATCCAACACTTACACTACTCTTGCCCTAAAAGTATTGCGTGTTGTAATGGCATGCGTTGTAAAGGTATGCGTTGTAATGGAATGCGTTGTAAATGTAGTTTCTGAAAATGCGTTGTGATGGCATGCGTTGTAAAATCATGCATTGTAATGGATGCTGCGATGTAAAAACCGTGTTGTAAAGGCATGCGTTGTAATTGTTTGCGTTGTAACATCATATATTCAGTTCAGCCTCATTCAGTCATGTCAACATTTTAAAAGTAGATATTGTGAAAGCAAATTAGGGGGAATGTATTTTGCCAATTGAAATACATTAAAGAAGAAGCAATTTCAGGTCAGAATTCTACAGTCTTCAACTAGTTCAGCCGGGAAACAACCTTTACATAGCAGTCATTACAACGCACTACCTTCACAACGCAGTCATTACAACGCAGCTGCCCTTACATCACATACCATTACAACGCATGCCATTACAACGTATGTCACTACAACGCAAGCCATTACAATGAATATCATTACAACGCATGCCATTACAACGCATTATATGGTAAGTAGTGGGGATTTTTTAGTTTTAGGGTGGGTATGGGTTTTGGGGTTCATGGGGATAGTATTCTTATCCCTACACTATCTAATACTTACCCTCCTGTTGCACTCACTGGAGTGGGAATAGAAATGTATACCCCTACACTACCCAACACTTACCCTACTGTTGCACTCACTGGAGTGGGAATAGTAATTTTTACCCCTACGCTATCTAACACTTACCCTACTCTTGCCCTAAAAGTATTGTGCGTTGTAATGGCATGCGTTGTAATGGTATGCGTTGTAAATTTAGTTTCTAAAAATGCGTTGTGAGGGCATGCGTTGTAAAATCATGCGTTGTAATGGATGCTGCGATGTAAAAGGCACGTTCTAAAGGAATGCATTGAAACTGTTTGCGTTGTAACATCATATATTCAGTTCAGCCTCATTCAGACATGTCAACATTTTAAAAGTAGATATTTTGAAAGCAAATTAGGGGGAATGTATTTTGCCAATTGAAATACATTAAAGAAGAAGTCATTTCAGGTCAGAATTCTACAGTCTTCAACTAGTTCAGCCGGGAAACAACCTTTACATAGCAGTCATTACAACGCACTACCTACACAACGCAGTCATTACAACGAAGCTGCCCTTACTATACATACCATTACAACGCATGCCATTACAACGCATGTCACTACAACGCATGCCATTACAATGAATATCATTACAACGCATGCCATTACAACGCATTATAAGGTAAGTAATGGGGATTTTTTTAGTTTTAGGGTGGGTATGGGTTCTGGGGTACATGAAGATAGTATTTTTATCCCTACACTATCCAACACTATCCAACTTACCCTACAGTTGCACTCACTGGAGTGGTAATAGAAATTTTTACCCCTACTCTATCCAACACTTACCCTACTGTTGCACTCACTAGAGTGGGAATAGACATTTTTACCCCTACACTATCCAACACTTACCCTACTGTTGCACTCACTGGAGTGGGTATAGCAATTTTTACCCCTAAGCTATCCAACACTTACACTACTCTTGCCCTAAAAGTATTGCGTGTTGTAATGGCATGCGTTGTAAAGGTATGCGTTGTAATGGAATGCATTGTAAATGTAGTTTCTAAAAATGCGTTGTGATGGCATGCGTTGTAAAATCATGCATTGTAATGGATGCTGCGATGTAAAAACCGCGTTGTAAAGGCATGCATTGTAATTGTTTGCGTTGTAACATCATATATTCAGTTCAGCCTCATTCAGACATGTCAATATTTTAAAAGTAGATATTGTGAAAGCAAATTAGGGGGAATGTATTTTGCCAATTGAAATACATTAAAGAAGAAGCAATTTCAGGTCAGAATTCTACAGTCTTCAACTAGTTCAGCCGGGAAACAACCTTTACATAGCAGTCATTACAACGCACTACCTTCACAACGCAGTCATTACAACGCAGCTGCCCTTACATCACATACCATTACAACGCATGCCATTACAATGCATGTCACTACAACGCATGCCATTACAATGAATATCATTACAACGCATGCCATTACAACGCATTATAAGGTAAGTAATGGGGATTTTTTTGTATTAGGGTGGGTATGGGTTCTGGGGTACATGGGGATAGTATTTTAAAACCCTACACTATCCAATACTATCCAACTTACCCTACTGTTGCACTCACTGGAGTGGGAATAGAAATTTTGACCCCTACACTATCCAACACTTACCCTACTGTTGCACTCACTGGAGTGGGAATAGCAATTTTTACCCCTACGCTATCCAACACTTACACTACTCTTGCCCTAAAAGTATTGCGTGTTGTAATGGCATGCGTTGTAAAGCTATGCGTTGTAATGGAATGCATTGTAAATGTATTTTCTAAAAATGCGTTGTGATGGCATGCGTTGTAAAATCATGCATTTTAATGATGCTGCGATGTAAAAACTGCGTTGTAAAGGCATGCGTAGTAATTGTTTGCGTTGTAACATCATATATTCAGTTCAGCCTCATTCAGACATGTCAACATTTTAAAAGTAGATATTTTGAAAACGAATTAGGGGGAATGTATTTTGCCAATTGAAATACATTAAAGAAGAAGCAATTTCAGGTCAGAATCAGAAAAAGCCATTTTGGATTAAACATTGGTAGTCTCAAGCTTGAATCCGGTATGTTGGCATGTATGCTCATTGAAGAGAGTTTCAGTGTACACATTTATAGGTGGGCACCTATTGTCACAAAAGCCTTTTACCCTACTCCCCTGAATCATAATAAAGCCAAAAGTGGATTCCCATTGTCTCAATACAGGGTAGACAAACAATAACTGTATGTTGTATGAAGTCATTTATTAAATAGGAAAGGCCAATTAAAACAAAGCTGGCCAGGTGATCAATGAAACAGTGCAGTACAGTGAGAAAACCACAGTCCAATAAAGTGTATCTAATATAACCAAAGGAACACATTTTTTCTGACTGGATTTGTAAACGAAAAGAATGTTTACAACTATACATTTCCTTTTTTGCCTGTGTGAGAACCACAAAAACTGCCTGCTATGCTGAGGATAAAAGGTGTGATGCCACAGCAATACCTAAAAGAATATGAATGAAAATTAATGTTTTTATGAAAATCGTGTTATGTATTTGATGGCAACAAACATATTGTTAAAAAAACAAATGTTTAGTGAGGGAAATGTGAATCAGCTGTGCTATCATTTGTGAAAGATAAAAGTGTGTTTTCACTGAAAACACTATTCTTTGTTTACTATTCTTTAGCCTAAAATTAATGAATTGAATCTCACAACTGTTTGTAAATTTAGATATGGGTGCACTGAAGAACAACTCCATTTTGTGTGAACTGAGACTTAATGCAGTCAGAGGCAGTCCAAGATGGCTGCCGTGCTGAGGGAAATCTCACTGAGGCCACTCTATTTCTCTCACAGAGAACCAGCATAGGAAATAAATGTGCAAGGCAAATGAATGTAACAAGGGATGTGGATAGTAAATCATTTAGGAATGAATAGAAAAGGGAACAATACCGGGTGTATGTAATGAATATGAAGTGAGTGAAGTGTGGGACAGGGACAACCTGGAGAGTGTTGGGTAAGGTTGTTGTAAGGTTCAATCATTTTGCCAAAGCAAGAGTGACATGAGCCAGAACCGATCTCTGTATCTACAGCTTCTGTCACTTTTCATGTTCCTCTCTGAGAAGGGTGCTTGAAGCGGGGGCTGGGCAGGGAAGCTTTAGAATGTTGGCACAGAATACTGACACAGGGCATTCTTCTCTCAGAATGTTCATGCCAGCCTCTGCCCTGGTGGCAGAAGAGGTCAAAAGTTCAACTCAGCTGATAGAGATACCACTCAAAGTGTGTGCCCTCTTTCAGCCAGACTGCTGGATAAACTGCATATTACTTTTTGGCAATAACTGGGCCCTCCTAACAAGCAAAATACTTCAACAGTCTTCAACTGGTTCAGCCGGGAAACAACCTTTACATAGCAGTCATTACATTGCACTAACTACACAACGCAGTCATTACAACGCAGCTGCCCTTACATCAAATACCATTACAACGCATGCCATTACAACGCATGTCACTACAACGCATGCCATTACAATGAATATCATTACAACACATGCCATTACAACGCATTATAATGTAAGTAATGGGGATTTTTTTGTTTTAGGGTGGGTATGGGTTCTGGGGTACATGGGGATAGTATTTTTATCCCTACACTATCCAACACTTACCCCATTGTTGCACTCACTAGAGTGGGAATAGAAATGTGTACCCCTACACTATCCCACACTTACCGTACTGTTGCACTCACTAGAGTGGGAATAGAAATGTGTACCGCTACACTATCCAACACTTACACTACTGTTGCACTCACTGGAGTGGGAATAGTAATTTTTACCCCTACACTATCCAACACTTACACTACTCTTGCCCTAAAAGTATTGCGCGTTGTAATGGCATGCGTTGTAATGGTATGCGTTGTAATGGAATGCATTGTAAATGTAGTTTCTAAAAATGTGTTGTGATGGCATGTGTTGTAAAATCATGCATTGTAATGGATGCTGCGATGTAAAAACCACGTTGTAAAGGCATGCATTGTAATTGTTTGCGTTGTAACATCATATATTCAGTTCAGCTTCATTCAGACATGTCAACATTTTAAAAGTAGATATTTTGAAAGCAAATTAGGGGGAATGTATTTTGCCAATTGAAATACATTAAAGAAGAAGCAATTTCAGGTCAGAATTCTACAGTCTTCAACTAGTTCAGCCGGGAAACAACCTTTACATAGCAGTCATTACAACGCACTACCTTCACAGCGCAGTCATTACAACGCAGCTGCCCTTACAGCACATACCATTACAACGCATGCCATTACAACGCATGTCACTACAACGCATGTCATTACAATGAATATCATTACAACGCATGCCATTACAACGCATTATAAGGTAAGTAATGGGGATTTTTTTGTTTTAGGGTGGGTATGGGTTCTGGGGTACATGGGGATAGTATTTTTATCCCTACACTATCCTACACTATCCAACTTACCCTACAGTTGCACTTACTGGAGTGGGAATATAAATGTTTAGCCCTACACTATCCAACACTTACCCTACTGTTGCCCTCACTGGAGTGAGAATAGACATTTTTACACCTACACTATCCAACACTTACCCTACTGTTGCACTCACTGGAGTGGGAATAGCAATTTTTACCCCTACGCTATCCAACACTTACGCTACTCTTGTCCTAAAAGTATTGCGTGTTGTAATGGTATGCGTTGTAAAGGTATGCGTTGTAATGGAATGCATTGTAAATGTAGTTTCTAAAAATGCGTTGTGATGGCATGTTTTGTAAAATCATGCATTGTAATGGATGCTGCGATGTAAAAAACCTTGTTGTAAAGGCATGCGTTGTAATTGTTTGCGTTGTAACATCATATATTCAGTTCAGCCTGATTCAGTCATGTCAACATTTTAAAAGTAGATATTGTGAAAGCAAATTAGGGGGAATGTATTTTGCCAATTGAAATACATTAAAGAAGAAGCAATTTCAGGTCAGAATTCTACAGTCTTCAACTAGTTCAGCCGGGAAACAACCTTTACATAGCAGTCATTACAACGCACTACCTTCACAACGCAGTCATTACAACGCAGCTGCGCTTACAACACATACCATTATAACGCATGCCATTACAACGTATGTCACTACAACGCATGCCATTACAATGAATATCATTACAACGCATGCAATTACAACGCATTATAAGGTAAGTCGTGGGGATTTTTCAGTTTTAGGGTGGGTATGGGTTTTGGGGTTCATGGAGATAGTATTCTTATCCCTACACTATCCAATACTTACCCTCCTGTTGCACTCACTGGAGTGGGAATAGAAATGTATACCCCTACACTACCCAAAACTTACCCTACTGTTGCACTCACTGGAGTGGGAATAGTAATTTTTACCCCTACGCTATCTAACACTTACCCTACTCTTGCCCTAAAAGTATTGTGCGTTGTAATGGCATGCATTGTAATGGTATGCGTTGTAATGGAATGCGTTGTAAATTTAGTTTCTAAAAATGTGTTTTCAGGGCATGCGTTGTAAAATCATGCGTTGTAATGGATGCTGCGATGTAAAAGGCACGTTCTAAAGGCATGCGTTGTAACTGTTTGCGTTGTAACATCAGATATTTGGTTCAGCCTCATTCAGACATGTCAACATTTTAAAAGTAGATATTTTGGAAACAAATTAGGGGAATGCATTTTGCCAATTGATAAAAATTAAAGAAGAAGCAATGTCAGGTCGGAAACAGATAAAGCCATTTTGGCTTAAACATTAGTAGTCTCAAGCTTGAACCAGGTATGTTGGCATGTAGGCTCATTGAAGAGAGTTTAAGTGTTCGCATTTATAGGACGGCACCTATCATCACAAAAGCCTTTTACCCTACTCCCCTGAACCACAATAAAGCCAAAAGTGGACTCCCATTGTCTCAATACAGGGTAGGCAAACAAAAGCTGTATCTTGTATGAAGTCATTTATTAAATAGGAATGGCCAAGTAAAACAAATCTGGCTAGGTGATCAATGCAACATTGCAGAACAGTGAGAAAACCACAGTCCAATATTTTGTATCTAATATAACCAAAGGAAAACGTTTTTTCTGACTGGATTTGTAAATGAAAAGCATGTTTACAACCATACATTTTGGTTTTTTGCCTGTGTGAGAACCACAAAAACTGTCTGCTATGCTGAGGATAAAAGGTGTGATGCCACAGCAATACCTAAAAGAACATGAATGAAAATTAATGTTTTTATGAAAAGCATGTTATGTATTTGATGGCAACAAACATATTGTTAAAAAAGCAAATGTTTAGTGAGGGAAATGTGAATCAGCTGTGCTATCATTTGTGAAAGATAAAAGTGTGTTTTCACTGAAAACACTATTCTTTGTTTACGATTCTTTAGCCTAAAATTAAAGAATTGAAGCTCACAACTGTTTGTAAATTTGGAAATGGGTGCATTAAAGAACAACCTCCATTTTGTGTGAACTGAGACTTAATGCAGGCAGAGGCAGTCCAAGATGGCCGCCGTGTTGAGGGAAATCTCACTGAGGCCACTCTCTTTCTCTCACAGAGAACCAGCATAGGAAATAAATGTGCAAGGCAAATGAATGCAACAAGGGGTGTGGATAGTAAATCATTTAGGAATGAATAGAAAAGGGAACAATACCGGGTGTATGTAATGAATATGACGTGAGTGAAGTGAGGGACAGGGATAACCTGGAGAGTGTTGGGTAAGGTTGTTGTAAGGTTCAATCATTTGGCCAAAGCAAGAGTGACATGAGCCAGAACCGATCTCTGTATCTAAAGCTTCTGTCACTTTTCATGTTCCTCTTTGAGAAGGGTGCTTGAAGCGGGGGCTGGGCAGGGAAGCTTTAGAATGTTGGCACAGAATACTGACACAGGGCATTCTTCTCTCAGAATGTTCATGCCAGCCTCTGTCCTGGTGGCAGAAGAGGTCAAAAGTTCAACTCAGCTGATAGAGATACCACTCAAAGTGTGTGCCCTCTTTCAGCCAGACTGCTGGATAAACTGCATATTACTTTTTGGCAATAACTGGGCCCTCCTAACAAGCAAAATACTTCTACAGTCTTCAACTAGTTCAGCCGGGAAACAACCTTTACATAGCAGTCATTACATTGCACTACCTACACAACGCAGTCATTACAACGCAGCTGCCCTTACATCACATACCATTACAACGCATGCCATTACAACGCATGTCACTACAACGCATGCCATTACAATGAATATCATTACAACGCATGTCATTACAACGCATTATAAGGTAAGTAATGGAGATTTTTTTGTTTTAGGGTGGGTATGGGTTCTGGGGTACATGGGGATAGTATTTTTATCCCTACACTATCCAACACTTACCCCACTGTTGCACTCAGTAGAGTGGGAATAGAAATGTGTACCCCTACACTATCCAACACTTACCCTACTGTTGCACTCACTAGAGTGGAAATAGAAATGTGTACCCCTACACTATCCAACACTTACCCTACTGTTGCACTCACTGGAGTGGGAATAGTAATTTTTACCCCTACGCTATCCAACACTTACACTACTCTTGCCCTAAAAGTATTGCGCGTTGTAATGGCATGCGTTGTAATGGTATGCGTTGTAATGGAATGCGTTGTAAATGTAGTTTCTAAAAATGCGTTGTGATGGCATGTGTTGTAAAATCATGCATTGTAATGGATGCTGCGATGTAAAAACCACGTTGTAAAGGCATGCGTTGTAATTGTTTGCGTTGTAACATCATATATTCAGTTCAGCCTCATTCAGACATGTCAACATTTTAAAAGTAGATATTTTGAAAGCAAATTAGGGGGAATGTATTTTGCCAATTGAAATATATTAAAGAAGAAGCAATTTCAGGTCAGAATTCTACAGTCTTCAACTAGTTCAGCCGGGAAACAACCTTTACATAGCAGTCATTACAACGCACTACCTTCACAGCGCAGTCATTACAACGCAGCTGCCGTAACATCACATACCATTACAACGCATGCCATTACAACGCATGTCACTACAACGCATGCCATTACAATGAATATCATTACAACGCATGCCATTACAACGCATTATAAGGTAAGTAATGGGGATTTTTTTGTTTTAGGGTGGGTATGGGTTCTGGGGTACATGGGGATAGTATTTTTATCCCTACACTATCCTACACTATCCAACTTACCCTACAGTTGCACTTACTGGAGTGGGAATATACATTTTTAGCCCTACACTATCCAACACTTACCCTACTGTTGCACTCACTGGAGTGGGAATAGACATTTTTACACCTACACTATCCAAAACTTACCCTACTGTTGCACTCACTGGAGTGGGAATAGCAATTTTTACCCCTACGCTATCCAACACTTACGCTACTCTTGCCCTAAAAGTATTGAGTGTTGTAATGGCATGCGTTGTAAAGGTATGCGTTGTAATGGAATCCATTGTAAATGTAGTTTCTAAAAATGCGTTGTGATGGCATGTTTTGTAAAATCATGCATTGTAATGGATGCTGCGATGTAAAAACCGCGTTGTAAAGGCATGCGTTGTAATTGTTTGCGTTGTAACATTATATATTCAGTTCAGCCTCATTCAGTCATGTCAACATTTTAAAAGTAGATATTGTGAAAGCAAATTAGGGGGAATGTATTTTGCCAATTGAAATACATTAAAGAAGAAGCAATTTTAGGTCAGAATTCTACAGTCTTCAACTAGTTCAGCCGGGAAACAACCTCTACATAGCAGTCATTACAACGCACTACCTTCACAACGCAGTCATTACAACGCAGCTGCCCTTACATCACATACCATTACAACGCATGCAATTACAATGCATGTCACTACAACGCATGCCATTACAATGAATATCATTACAACGCATGCCATTACAACGCATTATAAGGTAAGTAATGGGGATTTTTTTGTTTTAGGGTGGGTATGGGTTCTGGGGTACATGGGGCTAGTATTTTAAAACCCTACACTATCCAACACTATCCAACTTACCCTACTGTTGCACTCACTGGAGTGGGAATATACATTTTTACCCCTACACTATCCACCACTTACCCTACTGTTGCACTCACTGGAGTGGGAATAATAATTTTTACCCCTACGCTATCTAACACTTACACTACTCTTGCCCTAAAAGTATTGTGCATTGTAATGGTATGCGTTGTAATGGAATGCGTTGCAAATGTAGTTTCTAAAAATGCGTTGTGATGGCATGTGTTGTAAAATCATGCATTGTAATGGATGCTGCGATGTAAAAACCACGTTGTAAAGGCATGCGTTGTAATTGTTTGCGTTGTAACATCATATATTCAGTTCAGCCTCATTCAGACATGTCATTATTTTAAAAGTAGATATTTTGAAAGCAAATTAGGGGGAATGTATTTTGCCAATTGAAATACATTAAAGAAGAAGCAATTTCAGGTCAGAATTCTACAGTCTTCAACTAGTTCAGCCGGGAAACAACCTTTACATAGCAGTCATTACAACGCACTACCTTCACAGCGCAGTCATTACAACGCAGCTGCCGTAACATCACATACCATTACAACGCATGCCATTACAACGCATGTCACTACAACGCATGCCATTACAATGAATATCATTACAACGCATGCCATTACAACGCATTATAAGGTAAGTAATGGGGATTTTTTTGTTTTAGGGTGGGTATGGGTTCTGGGGTACATGGGGATAGTATTTTTATCCCTACACTATCCTACACTATCCAACTTACCCTACAGTTGCACTTACTGGAGTGGGAATATAAATTTTTAGCCCTACACTATCCAACACTTACCCTACTGTTGCACTCACTGGAGTGGGAATAGACATTTTTACACCTACACTATCCAACACTTACCCTACTGTTGCACTCACTGGAGTGGGAATAGCAATTTTTACCCCTACGCTATCCAACACTTACGCTACTCTTGCCCTAAAAGTATTGCGTGTTGTAATGGCATGCGTTGTAAAGGTATGCGTTGTAATGGAATCCATTGTAAATGTAGTTTCTAAAAATGCGTTGTGATGGCATGTTTTGTAAAATCATGCATTGTAATGGATGCTGCGATGTAAAAACCGCGTTGTAAAGGCATGCGTTGTAATTGTTTGCGTTGTAACATTATATATTCAGTTCAGCCTCATTCAGTCATGTCAACATTTTAAAAGTAGATATTGTGAAAGCAAATTAGGGGGAATGTATTTTGCCAATTGAAATACATTAAAGAAGAAGCAATTTCAGGTCAGAATTCTACAGTCTTCAACTAGTTCAGCCGGGAAACAACCTCTACATAGCAGTCATTACAACGCACTACCTTCACAACGCAGTCATTACAACGCAGCTGCCCTTACATCACATACCATTACAACGCATGCAATTACAATGCATGTCACTACAACGCATGCCATTACAATGAATATCATTACAACGCATGCCATTACAACGCATTATAAGGTAAGTAATGGGGATTTTTTTGTTTTAGGGTGGGTATGGGTTCTGGGGTACATGGGGCTAGTATTTTAAAACCCTACACTATCCAACACTATCCAACTTACCCTACTGTTGCACTCACTGGAGTGGGAATATACATTTTTACCCCTACACTATCCACCACTTACCCTACTGTTGCACTCACTGGAGTGGGAATAATAATTTTTACCCCTACGCTATCTAACACTTACACTACTCTTGCCCTAAAAGTATTGTGCATTGTAATGGTATGCGTTGTAATGGAATGCGTTGCAAATGTAGTTTCTAAAAATGCGTTGTGATGGCATGCGTTCTAAAATCATGTGTTGTAATGGATGCTGCGATGTAAAAGCCACGTTGTAAAGGCATGCGTTGTAACTGTTTGCATTGTAACATCATATATTCGGTTCAGCCTCATTCAGACATGTCAACATTTTAAAAGTAGATATTTTGGAAACAAACTAGGGGGAATGTATTTTGCCAATTGATATACATTAAAGAAGGAGCAATTTCAGGTCGGAAACAGATAAAGCCATTTAGGCTTAAACATTGGTAGTCTCAAGCTTGAACCAGGTATGTTGGCATGTATGCTCATTGAAGAGAGTTTAAGTGTTCGCATTTATAGGATGGCACCTCTCGTCACAAAATCCTTTTACCCTACTCCCCTGAACCACAATAAAGCCAAAAGTGGACTCCCATTGTCTCAATACAGGGTAGGCAAACAAAAGCTGTATCTTGTATGAAGTCATTTATTAAATAGGAAAGGCCAAGAACAACAAATCTGGCCAGGTGATCAATGCAACAGTGCAGAACAGTGAGAAAACCACAGTCCAATAATTTGTATCTAATATAACCAAAGGAACACGTTTTTTCTGACTGGATGTGTAAATGAAAAGCATGTTTACAACTATACATTTTGGTTTTCGCCTGTGTGAGAACCACAATAACTGCCTCCTATGCTGAGGATAAAAGGTGTGATGCCACAGCAATACCTAAAAGAATATGAATGAAAATTAATGTTTTTATGAAAATCATGTTATGTATTTGATGGCAACAAAAACATTGTTAAAAAAGCAAATGTTTAGTGAGGGAAATGTGAATCAGCTGTGCTATCATTTGTGAAAGATGAAAGTGTGTTTTCACTGAAAACACTAACCTTTGTTTACGATTCTTTAGCTAAAATTAAAGAATTGAAGCTCACAGCTGTTTGTAAATTTGTATATGGGTGCACTGAAGACCAACCTCCATTTTGTGTGAACTGAGACTTAATGCAGTCAGAGGCAGTCCAAGATGGCCGCCGTGCTGAGGGAAATCTCACTGAGGCCACTCTCTTTCTCTCACAGAGAACCAGCATAGGAAATAAATGGGCAAGGCAAATGAATGCAACAAGGGGGTGTGAATAGTAAACCATTTAGGAATGAATAGAAAAGGGAACAAAAAGAGGCTTAATAGAAGGATGGGCAGTTAATAGGTGAGATTATCAAAAGGAGAGGATGAGAGAATTGATAAATATGTAAGCAAATGGACAACAACTGAGTCAGTATGATGCAATATGAAACTTGGCAATTAAGAGAAATATATCCAGACACCAAACTGAGCAAAAAAGGCCATGGAATAGAATCAGTACCTGACACAACACTTTTAAATGTGCTGCATATGAAGAACATTGCACCACTATGTGCAGTGCAGACCTTAACGGGTAGATGACTACAACTGAGACAAAGAAAGGGCATGAACAAAACAATAAAATGTGTGCATTGCCAGACAATGACTAAATGGTACAACAGAAAACATTCAAAATTGAAACAAAGTGAAGAGATTTCCATGGAGATGTCCAGTCTAAACCTGAAACAAGAATGACAACAAAATGAACAGTTTCTGTAAGTCTTAATGCCAGGGACCAGTGAAGAGACCAGACTTTTAGGGGTTAAGACACCAACTTTGCTTTTATCTACCACCGTTACTCAAGGAAAACACTTCTAAGAAGGGGAACACATGTGACAGTGGCATTCACAACTCAAAATTAGCACGAGCACAGACACCAATGGCCACAACTGTAAATAGGATTATGGATCTGGTAAACAACATATTATTTAGCAACAATAGTGTATCACTGACAAATTTGCTTTGGAAAGCTGCTGTAAGGAAATTGCCTTAGCCTGTCTTGCATCTACACTGACCTGCAGCAACAACATTCCCTTAACCAAACTACTTATTACAATATCCAGGGAAAATCCTTTTGGGGTTGTAAACGTGCAAGGTACACTCGCACACAAGTCAACTGGTATTTTACATTTCTCATTATGAGTGGTTAAGTTGGTGTTAATGGTGTGCCTGCTTGTGCCTGAAGCTTATGCTGAATAGACATGAGCTGTCTTGCACAAGGTGGGAATCCACAGTGACACTTGGAGTTCATTTACCAAAAAGTAGAGCTTATCTGTGTGATAGAGACAATAATCAATATTTGTCTATGTATTGATAATCATTACTGAACAGTGCATAACAGGGGCCTAGTTAGACCCTCTTGTATGACCTGTAACGGGATGCTTTGCTAGGTCACGATATTGGCTTCAATGCACTGCCTTTAGATCTACTCCTGCAGCAACTATGATTGAAGGACAACTAGACTGATGCCAGCTTGTAGAGGCCAACCAGTTGTGCCTATGTTACATGTAGTCAGCGGCAAACTGAGTTCTAAAGTTGTATTTGGGTATCTGGCTCTGTATGGTTATACAAAGTGCCTCTCTAACTCTGTCTTCTGAGTCACTGTGATTTTAGACAAGCCCATTGTAAGCGTGAGCACGATGTTCATGGGTCAGATCAAGCCAAGGAATCACAAGCATGAGTGTAGCTGTATCACAAGGTGGACAAGAGCCACCTCAACTCGATTGTGAAGCTTGAAGGAGGACGTCTGAAGCAGGGCCCCTAGCTCAGAAGGGGAAATCCTCACAGATCCACGGGGTAGGAGGGGATAATGTGTAATGCTGCTTACTGCTTACAGGCTCTGTTAAAAAATCAAGCCTTGACCCTTCAGACCTGGGAAACTATCGCCCTATCTTGTTGCTCCCTGGAGTTAGTAAAATTACTGAAAAATATATATTTTTAATTTAATACTATGAAAAAAAGGTACAGTGTGGGGGACCAGCAAGGTCCAAGTGACTTGCCACAAGAAGAAAAGTCAGAGTAGGCCCATTCAAACAGGGGAGCCCACTGGAATGAAAGAAGACCCTCAAGAGGACCCGCAGGCTGGGAGGCACTGGAGTCGTAAGAGGACCTCAAGCAGCTCACCAAAGATGCAGGCCCACGGTGCAAGAGATGCGGTGAGGACAAAGATCTTAGTCACAGCCGATGCTTGTGGTTGATGACTACTTGGAGCCTGAAGATCTCTGAGGAAGAGAGCTAACAAGCCTTTGCAACGACAAGTCAACCCGGTGCACAGGGGTTTGGTTCCTGCAGTTCCGACGAGGGGTACTGGCCTCAAACTCGTGGAGAAGACAGGGCAGGCCTCAAGGGAGTTGTAGAACCACCACCTGCTGAGTCTTCTGGAGTCCTTGGGAGCCCAGGAGCAGCAGACCGGTTAGATTAGTTGTGGTGCTTGCAGATGCAGGGAAGTGACTCTTTCACTTCAAGGGATAATCCTTCAGGTGTATTGGATGTCCACAGGCCTTGGAAGGTTCCTGTATGGAGCACAGGCACAGACGTTACAGTGGATGAGCAGGACAACGAGACCAGCAGCAGCAGAAGTCTTCCCAGCTGCAGTCTCGATGTCCAGAGCAAACGTCCATCGAAGTACAGAGTGCCCAGACGGTTAAAGATGAAGTGGTGTCTGATCTGAATCTTGTCCCACAATGAATCTAGGGGCCCACCCATAGGTAAGCCCTTACGTACCCTAAGGAAAGGGTTGGGACGATTCAGGGGTCCCTCCCATAGGAGGGGCTGCACAATGGGGAGGATACTCCCATATCCTTTGTCCAGTTTTGCACCAGAGTGGCAGCCAACGGCTCCCTGAACTGGTTTGAAGTGGACTATGCAAAGAGGGCACCAAGTGTGCCCTTCAAGTAGTCTTAGTGGCACAGGCAAGCGCCCCTACCCTGTCCCAATATACTAAGCCCTGTCTGGGAGGAGGTCACACCCCCCTGTGACAAGATATCTATTGTTCTGCCTTCCCCTGCTCGAGCTTGGCTCAGCAGCATGAGGGCAGAAACATGTCTCTGGCCGGCAGCAGCCCTAGCATGCTGTCCGGTTCTGAAAGACTGGTACAGGGAGCACTGAGGGCCTCCCGGAGGAGATTCACAGTACATGGAGTCATATCTCTCACACAAACAGTGTGGGGGTATGATTCCAACATGTTTGATACCAAACACAGCATGGTTTCTTCTGGATAATTTGGAGATGGTCATTGTGTAATGACGCATGGCCACTCTATATATAATAATGGCTGATGTACTTACAACTCGGTGAATGGACTCAAAAGGTTGTAGGGGTGTCCTGCACATGCAGGGGTACCCTCACACTTAGAACCAAGCACCCTGCCTTCGGGATTGAAAGGCATGCCTAAGGGGGTGACTTATATGTTTCAAGTGCAGTGACCTCAGATATAGAGAAACACAGGCTGCAATGGCAGGTCTACAGTCACACTTTGAGTGTTCTCTCATGAGTGGCATAATACATGATTCAGCCCATGGGAGGCCCCTAGTGTGCCTATGCCTTGGGTACCTCAGTGCCATATATTTGGGACTTACAAGTGTACACCAGTAGCCAATCTGGGATGTACCCAAGTCCTCACCATATCCAATTCAGGGGAAAAAATCACAGAGACTGGGGTCTTGATTAGCAGATCCCAGTCAGACTTGGCAGAAACAGCATAACACCAAGCGAAAAGTGGGGGTAAGCATAAACCCAGATCCTACTTTCCTACAAGTATGAGTGGGAATAGCTGTGAATGAGTAAGAAGTTAGCAAAAGATGATATTATATGGAAGAAATAAGTGAGACAGAGGTGTGTGCTGTATGTGTGAAGAGCAAATACATTATCTGTGACTTTTGAGTGACTAAGGACTGATTCATGTGGCTTTGAGTATTAAGTAAGGATAAGTATAGATTGTCACTGTGGAGTGAGCTAATGGATATGTGAGGGACAGAATTACCAATAAGCGCAATGTTATCAGTTACCTAACGACACTTGAGTTGTTCTATACAATACCATTTTGATTTATAGTTCTGGTCCTATATATATCATAATTTGGGAAAGCAACAGCAAGGGTAGTAGAATCCAAACTCCTGGTAGGTAAAAAGGCAGGACTAGCCAGAAAAGAATGGCGATGTGGAGCTAATTGACAACTCTGGTGCAATGTGTGCATGTTAAAGGAGTGAGTAAGGAGAAATGAAATGAGTGAGTATTTATTGAAGCTTAAGAGATGGAGTTTATGTTAGTAAGCAGAGAAACTTGCGAGTATGTCAATACATGAGTAGACAAGCAAGGAATAAGAAATGAGAGCAGACAAGTGAACAGTGAGCTTATAGTGAAAAGCAAATGAGTGGGTGAATGACGTGGGCATGGGTTGGTGTATTGAACAAGGGGTGAGCTTGTATATAGTGCTTATATGAGGCACTACTCCCTTACTTCCGGGGAAGGGCAGAGCCAGCACAGAGCCACACGGTTCCACATAGCAGCCTGCAGGTGCACTGCTGAAAACATTTCTGGATGCAGTCTGGTGCTTTCAAAAGGGAGGAATCTACACTTGGAAGTATCCACATTTTTATTTTGTACTTCTTAACTCTCTCCTTGGTCATCATATCTGCCTCATAGGCCAGCCCCTCTCTCCATTAGGAAAAGGTTGATAAGGGTGCACATTATCCTCAGGGAAGGACCTCTAATTCTTACAAAAGTGTCTTTCCCAAGCTTAGAACTCTCTGCACACAGTAAAGGATATATTCAATGGTAAAATACTTCTGCATCTTATATCAAGCACTATCTCTTTCTATGGTTTCCTGCCCCTTGCATCAGAAACCAGCACCTACTTTCTCTACCCTACAAAAAGGTAAACTCTGCCTTTCATATTAAGATCTGCCCGTATAGGTTCCCTGTTAAGAGATCTCATCCCAGATTAAGCCCCTATTCATGTCACATCAGGATCTCACTGTGTGTTAGAGGTTTCTTTCCATTATTCTAGGTTCCGCCTTCAAGTTTGGTGGCCTATATATTAAGATCAGCTTCCAGGTTAGAGTTATCTGACTCACGTATCGTGATCTATTCTGATCTCCCTGTAGCACCTGTAGTCCTTGGTTCTGGTCCTCTCCCTATTATTTCAGGTTCTTTCTCAGGTTATAGCTCTCACTACCATTTATGTTATATACACTCTACTCCTAGGTGATGACTCTATGCATCTGGCATGAGTGTCTGACCTAAGGTTAGGTGTTTCCAGGAAACCCCAATATTCTCTACAGATTGGGGTTTTCTGTCCTTCATATTAGGATCAGCTAGTAGATGTTAGAGATCTCTGACTTTATATTAGAATCTGACTTTGTGCCCTTGGTCTTTACATCAAAATCTGCCTGCAGATTAGGGCTCTCTGGCCCTTATACAGGGTTATTTTACTACACTAGGGCAATCTGTTCTTAAACGAGATTTTGCCCTCAAGTTATACCTTTCAATAAAGGTTTACATAAATAACCTTATGATTAATGTTATAGTGGTAACCTCAACCTCTATTGCTGCAGAATAAGATGTGAAATACTGAAGGATGTGGTAGGAATCGGATACTAATATCTATAATCTAATGCACACACATGTAATCTCATTTGTGAGATGAAAAGTGTACAGCCCTATTCAAACCAAGGCCATTTGAATTATGTGAGTCAGAAGCTCCAGCGTCTTCTGCATAGTTATGGATTCAAAGCATTTGTACATAATCCATTATCTGGTGCATGTTTGCAGATTTTAACAAAAAATAATAGTGTGAAAACGCGTGCTTCTGCACATTGAAATGCAAGTTGCAAAGACTGGTCACCATTCAGTTGCTAACTGCTGATTCTAAGTATTAAATTGGTAGTTCTGAGATGAAAACGTCGGTAAGACACTTTTAAAATGTATTAAAAATTACAAAAGTCAAAATAAAATTGCCTTACAATGTGCCATACTATGCCACATAATTTGTATCTTCTTGCCACATAATTTAGCCAACCATGCCAGATAATTTGGCCCCTCCCTGCCACAGAATTTCAGTGCCCTGATGAAAAACATACCAGAGGTTGACAAATTACTCATTTTAGGCACTTTGTACTTTAATGGTCTTGATTATTCCTTTCATTATAGTTTTACCGCAAAGTTTAAATAATGACATCCAAATTATCTTTCTGTAAAGGGAGGTTTAGGTTCTATATATCATTTGACTGTGGGCTAAGGAATGGGTTATGTCAGTGACAGCTAAACAGTACTACCTAATGAGCATCAACACAGAATGTTCCATCTGCTGTGATTGGCTGAGGAACACAGCCAAGTCCTAGCGACAGAGCTCAGACAAACGCACAGAAGAGCACCATCCAAGCGACGGTGATCAATGCTGAGGTAAGAGTGCTCCCAGATTTCTAGCATGAAAGAGGAACAGGAAAGAAATACACAATTTAAATAAAACACACTTCTGACAAATTATGACTGATCTATTTTATGGTAGACATTTACTTATGCGCTTTGAGTTTTAGTTTACAAGTGTATTTTCACATGAATAAAAAGATAAGCCCACTAGCGGCAAAAATATGTTTTGTAAAAGCAGGTCAAGAACTTGGCAGCCCAGAGAATCTGGAATGATTCCTAAATT
This sequence comes from Lissotriton helveticus, assembly GCF_964261635.1. NCBI lineage: Eukaryota > Metazoa > Chordata > Amphibia > Caudata > Salamandridae > Lissotriton > Lissotriton helveticus. The sequence goes on from NC_136057.1 coordinate 1,459,000,298, forward strand.
ATTTCATTATTATTAACTTATTTTAAAAAGGTTGAGGCTTGTCGGGTTTGCATGGCATAATATGGAGGACTTTTGTAAAGTAACCTGCACAAAAGATGCAACCAGAGATTGCAATACAATTTACCTATCATATGTTTGAATCAAAATATCACTGCTTTGTAGTCACTTTGAGAAGAAATACTGCATGTCACTTTAGTTTGAGACATCTGCACCCATGGCTGAATTGTAACTTCCAAAATATTTGACTACTTTTAAAATGAATTACACTCGAGTTCTGCAACATGGTCCCTGCAACCATAAACTGCAACCATCAACTTGCACCTTGAAATCATGCTATGAGTGTGCCTCAACAGCTGTGCTGCAGTCTCTAAATTCCAGCACTTGCAATACAAATCAACACAACTGCTTCCTCAAAACTTAAAGCACAGGCTAGAATAACTACTGAAACCTGCACTCAAATCTGTACCCACAGCAAAATTCACAATCCTGCACTCTGTATCAAAAGCTAGGTATTCTTCAAACATATATATAAAGATTTCTATCTTTGAGGACAAATAAATAAAAAATGAAACATGCACTCACTGTACAATGGAGCTTAAATCCAGGTTGTGCCTCAACAGCAGTGCTGCAGTCTCTACATTCCTGCACTTGCAATACAAATCAATACAACTGTTTCCTCAAAACTTAAAGCACATGCTAGATTCACTTCTGAAACCTGCACTCAAATCTGAACCCACAGCAAAATTCACTATCCTGCACTCTGCATCAAAAACTCAGCTAGGTGTTCTAGGTGTTTTTTGACCTGAGTCTCCTGAGGCGGAAAGCCGGGAGTGAAACCTTGCTAAATCTGTGACATTGATTTTAAAAACTGTGATAACTTTGTATTTTAATCGCGTTGCGCACTCCCCCCCCAGCACTGACCTCATATCCCCCTAGACAGTCGATTTCAACACTGTCAGGACAGGATTCCACTCGCACGCCGCCATCACCGGCCGCGAGGAGCCACGGACACGCCCACCTCCCGTGGCCACGCCCACCCCTCACCAAGCAGATAAAAGCGCGCCCTGAATGATAGAGCCGCATTTGACCTGAGTCTCCTGAGGCAGAAAGCCTGGGTGAAACCTTGCTAAATCTGTGACATTGATTTTAAAAACTGTGATAACTTTGTATTTTAATCGCGTTGCGCACTCCCCCCCCCAGCACTGACCTCATATCCCCCTAGACAGTCGATTTCAACACTGTCAGGACAGGATTCCACTCGCACGCCGCCATCACCGGCCGCGAGGAGCCACGGACACGCCCACCTCTCGTGGCCACGCCCACCCCTCCAACGCTCATTCTCCTTCCATAAATTATGTGTCAGTTCAGGCAGCGCAGCGGACGGGCGCAGCGGGCGCGCCAAAGGCGCGCCAAAGGCAAGCCCGTCTGGGCCGGACCCAGGCCCAGAGACTCTGTCGGATGTCCCTCATGACCGCGTGGTGTATACTGGAGACATGCTCCGCGCACTTCAACCTAAGAAAATCCTGGCCTGCTACCATACGCACACTGAAGGTAAACCCTTCTCTAATTGTATGCGCTGCAATCCGACTCCCTTGGGCTCAGCAAAACCCGGACTGAAGATGGGACTTCTCAACTGCCGCTCCCTTCCCAAACATGCGCTCGAAACATACCTGTTAATCCATGATCATGATTTCGATCTGCTGTTTTTAACGGAAACGTGGCTATCAGACAATTCCGACTCGGACATCGTCACGGCCCTTCCCCCAGGGTACCTCTGTCAAGCCTTACACAGACCCAAAGGGAGGGGAGGGGGGGTGGCCATAATCTTCAGGGAACAATTCACCTGTAGAACTTCCAACGCCCATATCGAGGATTGCGAAAGCTGTCAATTCTCCATCCAAATCTCCCCAGCTCACTCCCTGTCAGGGCTATTGATCTACCGCCCCCCAGGTGCCCCTGGGAACTTCCTCAATGCCGTTACTGAATCTGCGTCACAATTAGCATCTTCTGCCTCCAACTTTCTTATTCTAGGCGACCTGAACCTTCATTTCATGGACCCTACTGACCGGATAGCCTCCGACCTCCTCCAAGACCTATTGTCACTCAATATCCGACTGGTCAATAATGAGCCTACCCATGAGAAGGGACACCTACTGGATCCCATGCTTACTAATGTGGCAACCATCACCACCAGGCCACCCTTGACCCTTCCATGGACGGACCATTCTCTGGTCCCTATCTCCTGGGAAACACCCACCATGATCCCTCAAACTACTAAAATTCAGGTCACCGATAGACGGTGGAAGAAACTCATACCCGGGGAATGGGCCACTGCCCTCGCAGACTCCATCCCTGAGCTATCCACCGATCCTGCCACGGCCGATAAGCAGTTCAATGAGTGGATCACCTCCTCTCTTGATACACTCCTCCCCAAAACTGCCTCCTTTAAACATCCCAAAAGAGTATCGTCCGCTTCATGGTACACTCCAGAGCTTAAAGCTCTGCGCCAAGAGTGCAAGAGAACGGAACGCTCTTGAAGAAAAAACAAATCGGAAACAAACAAAGATGCTTATTCTATTTCTCTCTCAATGTATAAAACTACGATTCGAAAAACTAAAAGTGCTTTCTTCCAGGAAAGAATAGAGAAAGCGGTATGCTCAAGTAAGGAATCCTACGCCATCCTAAAAGAACTTCTGAAAACCCCAGAACCTGGACCGAGACACCCCACAGACCCCAAAGCCGATCAGGAAAAATGCCAACAACTGGCCAATTTCTTTCATGAAAAAATTCAAAAAAATGTTGATTCAATTCCCACCGCGAATCCGTGCGAGGAAAACGATCTCCCGCACTCCCTAACACCCAGTTGTCTCTCCTCTTGGGGTCAAGTTACGATCGAAGAAGTAGGAAACACGTTAAAATCCATAAAAAGCGGATCCCCCAGGGACCCCGCCCCACTTCGGATCCTCAAGGAGGTAGCTCCCACGATTATTCCCCCCCTGACTCATCTGATCAACGCCTCATTCCAACAGGGAGTCGTACCCCCGAGCTGGAAGACGGCAGTCGTGAAAGCTCTATTAAAGAAACCTTCCCTCGACCCTGAAAATTTTGCTAATTACAGGCCCCTCTCCCTACTCCCAGGAATCAGCAAGATTGCTGAAAAACTGGTTAATAAAAAACTCTCCCAGTTCCTGGAGGTCAACAACAAGCTAAAAAGTTCCCAGACGGGCTTTCGCCCAGGGCAGGGCACTGACATCGCCCTCCTGGCAGCGGTAGAGGAGGCCAGAGCACTATTGGACGGAGGAGGATCAGTGGCAGTGATCCTCCTCGACCTAAGCGCGGCCTTTGATACCGTCAACCACCAACTTCTCATTAAAAGACTCAAGAGAGTTGGTGTGGAAGGCTTGGCCCTATCCTGGCTCTCATCCTTTCTGGCCCAACGGAACTATCAGATCTGGGAGAAGAACGCCCGCTCCTCCGAAACTCCCCTCCAATGTGGTGTGCCTCAGGGCTCCTCCCTGAGCCCCACATTATTTAATATCTACATGTCCACATTGGAGGAGGTCATCACCCCGTTCGGAGTGAGCGTCGTCAGCTATGCTGACGACACACAACTAGTGGTGTCACTATCTCACCCCAGACAACAATCAGCAGATTTATTTAACTGCCTTACGCAGGTCCACTGCTGGATGAACAGCTCAGCCTTAAAATTAAACGGGACAAAAACCGAGGTTCTGCTCCTTGGCCCGAAAGGACTTACACTCTCCCCGAACATCTGGCCAGCCTGTCTGGGCCCCCCCCTGACCCAAAAGAAGAAGTAAAAAGCCTTGGTGTGTGGCTCGACACAGACCTCTCGTTCACTGTACAGGCAAAGAAAGTAGCCGGGACCTGCTTCGGGCTCCTGAAATCGCTGAGGAAAGTCCTGCCCCTCTTGCCCTCCAACTCCCAAAAATTGCTAATTCAAGGCCTAATACTCTCAAAGCTTGATTACAGCAATGTGATCTACCTGGGCGCCCCCGAAGCGACGCTCAACAAGCTTCAGAGAATCCAGAACACTGCGGCTCGGATTCTCACAAATACCCCTGCCAGAGCCTCGGCTAAACCTGCCCTAAAACTCCTCCACTGGCTTCCGATAAGGGAGCGGGTCAAATTCAAGGCCCTGTGCCTAGCCCACAAACTGCTACAAAATCAAGGCCCCCTTGTTCTCAGGAAATTCATCATACCCTATAAATCCAAAAGACCCCTCCGCTCGGACACGGAAAACTTCATCACTATCCCCAGATTCAAGAAAGCCCGCTCAGGAGGAAGACGTTTTTCAGTCCATACTGCACGTCTCTGGAACTCACTCCCCCGCGACCTGCGACTTGAACTACAATACCTTCGCTTCAGGAAGCGGCTCAAGACTCACCTCTTTCCCCAATGAATCATGCTCGCCCGTAACCCTGATCGTCTGCCCCCTTCCCCCTTCGTTTCTCCCCTGTCCACCGAACTTAGGAGATAGGGTCTGCTAGCGCTGGGATACCTCATGGTGACTACGCGCTCTATAAAAAATAAATATTAATAATAAATAATAAATAAATAAAGATTTCTATCTTTGAGGACAAATAAATAAAAATGAAACATGCACTCACTGTACAATGGAGCTGTAACAACTGTAGAATCTCTCACAAGTCAGTACAACAACTGAATGTCTTCTGCTTCTGGAAAATTCTACAACATCAGTAAATACAGAAAGGACTACCAAATGGCTCCCATTGCTGGACAAAAGGGGCGGCCATCTTGAAATCAAGCACTAGATGTTTCCAAAAACCTAATGTGACAACAGAATAATATTTTGCCTTTGAATTTTCAGTCCCAATCCGTAAACGGTAAAGTGTTTTAACATAACATACGTAAGGCTACACGTTTATAGCTTTTTTTTTTTACAGCTAATGTTGTATTGCTTCTCTTAAAAAGGGGCAAAAGCATAATGAATCTTTGTTTTTTAGAGCACACCTACACACAAGATGGCTTAAAAGTGTGTATCTGCTTGGACTGGAAGTGTTTTATGTAGCCAAAAAGCAGTGAGGTACCGCCTGTGCAAGTGGCTAAGCTAAACTATTTTAAATGTGGCATTCATCTGAAAGGAAATGAAATGAAAATGCGTTTTGTAAAGCGTGAATAGCTGCCCGGAGGCGTCCAAGCGCTGTGACTAAAAAGGTGTTCTTACAGTTGGGCGGATGACACAGAGGTTGAAAGGGACCTATTTATTGAACAACAAAGTTTTCAAGTGTTTCCTGAAGGAAGTTAGATCTGGATTGGACCTTAAGTGGAGGGGTAAAGTGTTCCACAGCCTGGCAACATTCAGGGTGAAAGAACGGCCTCCCAATCTGGTCCGTTTAACCTTGGGCACGACAGCAAGAAACGCGTTGGCGGAACGTAGCTGTCTGCTGGGGAGGTAGGGGGTGATTAAAGGACGATTGATTGCTGGACCAGTTTCCCAGAATGACTGATGGGCAATACAGAGGGACTTGAAACTAATCCTGTCCCTGACAGGGAGCCAGTGCAGTGTTATTAGTCCAGGTTTGGCGGAGAGCCTACGGGGAATTTGAAGTAGGGTGCGGGCCGCACAGTTTTGAATAACTTGCAGTTTCCGCAGTGTGAAGTCAGGAGCTCCAAGATAGAGTGCATTTCCAAAATCCAGCCTAGAATGGATCAATCCCTGTACGACAGTTTGTTTGGCCTTGAATGGTAGCAGGGGGAGAATCCTCCTTAACATTCTGAGAAGGCCAAAACAGGTGGCAGATAGCTTGACAGCCTGATAGCCTAACGTTAGGGACCTATCCAGCCAGATGCCCAGGCTCTTAATGGCATTCTTGGGGGCTGGAGGGGGACCCAGACAGGCTTGCCAAATTGAGCCCACCGAGGATGGGGCCAAGCGGCCCAGCAGCATGGCCTCTGTCTTGTCCCCATTAAGTTTGAGACAAGACAGGGTCATCCAGCTGTTTACTTCGCTTAGGCAGCCCGCCAGATCTACCGTGGCCGCAGAGCCCTCTGTCCGAGTCAGAGAGACCACCAGCTGGGTACCGTCCGCATAGGTAACGATCTTAATACCATATGGACGGACGATCCCAGCCAGCGGCCTCATATAAACGTTAAACAACGTTGGGCTAAGCGAGGAGCCCTGCGGGACTCCACAGCCCAGAGGTCTGCTAGTGGAGGTGGTATTTCCCTCAAAGACCTGAACAGTTCTATCACTCAGGAATGACCTGAGCCACTTCAACCCTCCTCCCTGAATCCAGATGTCATAGAGACGCTGCAATAAGATTTCATGATTTACAGTGTCAAAACGGCACTCAGATCGAGGAGAATGACTGCCACCGATCCCCCCATGATCTAAGATACCTCTAGTTTCCTCCAGAACTGCCAGCAAGGCAGATTCCGTCCCATGTTTGGGGCGGAAACCCATTTGTGAAGGGTCAAGCAACTGATTATTTTCTAGAAAATTAGTCACAAGACTGTTGATGTATTTCTCCAATATCTTTCTGACCCAAGGGAGCAGGGAAATGGGACAGTAATTACTGAAGTTATTAATGTCCATGTTGGGTTTCTTCACGAGTGCCCTCATCCTAGCCTCTTTCCATGCTGGTGGGACCGTGTTAGTGGAGATTGAGGCATTAAGTACCTCCAACATGACAGGAAGGATAGTGTGGCCAACGGCCTTTAAAGAGCTCGGACGAGCAGGATCACAGGTGGAGCCTGATTTAACCTGCGCCATTAAAGTGGCCAGTAGGTCCGAGTGTAGCAAAGGGAACTCAGCCAGCACAGATGACAAGTTGCCTATTGTATCCTGCTTAGAATACGCCAAGATGTCTACTGAAGCGTTTGGAATGGTGGTTGAAAAGGATGAGTAGATGAGATCCACTTTGTTATAAAAAAAAGTCCGCTAGATCATTACAGCGAGCTTGTAAGTCTTCACTATTTACGGGGAGCTAGGGAAGTTTAGTGAGACTTTTTACAATCAGATAGATCTCCTTAGAGTTGAAGCTGGCTTCGGAAATCTTTTGTGTATAGTACAGGGCTTGTGCTTTCTTTATTTCCTTCTTGTAGTCCCTGATGGATTTTCTGTACAAGGTTTTATCTGGGTCAGTATAACCCAGGCGCCATTTCCTCTCTAACCTTTGGCACTTGCGTTTAATATCCCTGAACTCCTCAGAATACCAGGGGGCCGAGGTCCTAGATCTCTTTACCAAGGTTTTCTTAACTGGGAGTATGATATTCAGCGATTTGGTTATCCAGTTGTTGAATTCATCATTAGCTACTACGGGATCTACGTTAATAGATGGTGTTGTGGCTTGTAGCTCATCGGCCCACTTATCTAAAGTTCGGACCAGTTTCGTGCGTCCCGTAATCCTGGCATCAGAGCAGGGGGTTTATGAGTGTTCCAAAATCGAGGGACTAGCCAGTGGTCAGTCCACGGGAGCGCAGGGAACCTGCTTTGCATGTTTGCCCCATTTTTGATCAGTAATATAATAAGGTCCCAGAAGAAAAATATTGCTCTTTTATTTATGTTGCCAGATTCTAGTATGGCATGGAGCTGATAATTAAATATGATTTTCTGTTAATTTGTTAGCTTGGCAACACTGAGAGTGCGCTGGTAATAATTTAGGAATAGATAGCTCTAAAATTCTTTTGAAGTGTTTTCTTCATATATTTGTTTTTTGATATGTACAGTGAATTGGGAAAAATATCTGTTTTGTTGATTTTCTCATTATTCTCAACAACCTCAGCATAAAAAAAAGGCAGCTACATCAGTAATATGCTCGGAAGATGGAAACTGCATTTGTGCTTCCTTAAGTCTAGTATTTATTTTCCCAGTACTTTATAAGTAGGATGTCCTGGATTTGCCAGAACAGTCCCGATTTCTGCCCCATGTCACAGCAGATTTTAGTAAATTTAGCACATGCCCCAAATCGGGTCAACTGAAAATAAGGGAGTGAAGTTTTCACGCCATGCTTATCAGAAAGCAATTCAATTAACGCACATGGTACTGGATTTAAAAGTTGCATTTAATTTATTCCCTTAGGGGGACATGCATCAAGCCTGGCCGATTTGCAGAATTGGCCCGTTTGCGAATGGAAAAAGGCCTTTTCCAATGCTGGTACCTTTTGTCATTTGCTATTTTGGTAATCAGATTTATCTAAATTGCGAATGCATTTAGGGAATCGCAACTTGCGATTCCGTAATGCCAAGGCGTTTATGCCTTTCCTAAATACGAACTGTGCAATTAGGAAACGCTAATTACTATCAACTTCAAGTTGATGGCAATTTGTGCATGCTTCGAAAAATGCACAAAAATGCATTGTTCGAAGCATGCCATGTAGCGTACTTTGCTTCATATGCGCACACTTACTTTTTTGGGGGGGTGCTTCAGGGGGGCCTTAGGCCCCCGACACCCTTGGATTTCCATTTGCAATTTACGATTACCAATTTGGTAATTGCAGTTTGCAAATGCATTACCATTCATTCCTATGGGCCTGCAGGCCCATAGGAAAGAAAGGAGTCACATTAGCTAATAGCGATTCGCAACTTCCGAATCGCTATTAGCCAATGTTAAGGAATCACACATTTGATTCCAATTCCTACATGCATAGGCATTTGCACATGACCAGCATTAGGAGGACCAGGACAAAGGTGACCAGGAATATCACTATGGAGCCCAGGAGGAGCAGGCCCAGGAAGTCTCACACCAAGGCAAAGAAAACCAGATGACCAGGGGAATCAGAACAAAGAGGACATGAAAATCCGAGATCAGAAAAGCACAAAAGGTAATGAAAATAATGTTCTGTCTAATCACTTTTGCCCACAATGCCATCCCAGTTTGGACCCAGCCATTTGCAACCCAAGACCGGTTTCACCATGTTTGGGGCTCTTCAGTCATCTTTAGCTTGACTCCAGTGCGCCATGAGAGAGGACCCATGACTGAGCATACATATAGCCACTTGGACCATTACAACAAACTCACAAAAGGTGATGAGAGGATGCTTGCAATATATCTAACCACTGGCAATTGTTCTGGATAGCTTTCCAACCCATTGTTCTTTTGCCCACGATGCCACCTGCAAATCAATCGTGACCCTGCTTCAATAGGAACAGCACAATAGGTACTTATTGCTTCCTTACCTTTTCTAGTTATACACCCCAGAGAAGGTGTACAACATTTTTCGGCAACTATCACTAGTGAAAGAGTAGGTGATCCTGCCTATAATGACTGAATCTGTAATGTTACCTTAAATGTGCAAGATTTTAAAACCCAAGGGCAAGTTTGCACTGGCATGATATGATGATGCTTTCCTGCCTGCAAGATTGCTTATGGTGTCTGGTTTGCCAAATGACCATGGCCTATATTCTGAGTTGCCTAATTTCTGCTGTGCCATGATAAAAAAAAGCTTACTGAGTATTGCAGTCAGCCTATTTTATTGATGTTGTCATTGCACCAGTGTGAGACTCATATTGTAGGTTTCCTGGAGTCTGCTGACCAGGACAAGGGATATAAAAACAGCATACCATTTCAGAGTTCAAAGTAATGTCCTTTAATCCTGACGCGTTTCAGAGCACTATGGCTCCTTCATCAGAGGAAAATGGTGTTCAACAGCTTAAACGGCTTGAAAGTATTTATGCACATGCACTCATTTCATGGCTCACAGGTGTGCGGTTCTCCCGGCATGCTGGTACTTGTAGTCACTGATAGCAAGTCACGTATTTTCAATAGGCACCGTTGACAAACACCATCTGTTCAAAACATAACACTCATACCCATGTGGGCCTCCGGGCCGGAATGCTGCTTCTAATCAAGTCCTGTCCACTGTACCCTATTGCAAACACAAAACTTTTCATGTCAAAGCCCCCGCTCCTGCTGTGTCATCTTCCCTGCGGAAGGGCATACGTGACATACATATGCATTGCCCGCATGTGTGGGGGGTGCCGGGCGTGTAAGCGTCCGTAGAATACTGCTATGATACGATTAAATTTTTAAATGTGGATGTCTAACACGTTTCCATATGTACACGTTCGTGGTCTTTGGACCGTGATTTACAAGTTGTGTGGATATCTAGGTGTGTACATACATGTGCGTGTCTATGTACAAATACCAGATTACTTCACGTCTCTACGTGTGCTAGTTCCCTGTGCAGTGTTCATGCACGGTGTCTGTTTTAACATACGGACGCAGTTTGTACCCGTGTGCATACATTCACACAGTTCTGTACAAAGCTCTTCTGCACCTAAACAGAAGTAGGGAGCGCTATCCAATGTGACAGCAGCGTACATGCGGGCAGGGCACACTGTGCATGGATAGGTTTGTGTCTGTCTGTCAGTGCGTCTACTTTGTGTGCCTGCACAGAGAGTGCTGCGCTGCTGCTGTGGGTCCCTGCGAAGGGCGCCTGCGGTTCATTTGTAGTTTTGTAAGTGCAGCGACAATTTCAGATCGAGGAAGGCTAAAAAGCTGGCAAGTGTTGAATACCCCGTGCACACAACTCCTCAAAGTGTCTGCCTTCTCTGATGCGCAGTTTACCTCACCCGGGCACCCAGACATTAGAGGCCGAGTAGGCACAGAGATCTCAGAGGTCTGGGCAGGCAGAGTGCAAGCAGATGAGCAGGGTGGCTGAAGCAGGCAGCAGAGAGGGCAGATGAAGGAGCAGGCAGAGTGCTGAGCAGGCAGGGAGCCCACGCGGAAGAGTAGGGTTGATGGATCAGGCAGCAGGGAGGACAGAAGCCTGAACAGGCAGAGTCCAATTTCATGGTTTTATTTATTTTTTATAAAAACACCCTGTATGAACGTTGTAACATCATACTTTGTCAATTAGCCAGGATATAGAGTCATGCAGGGATGTTTATAGTATGAGCTGGGGTTTCGTTTCCTGGTATATAGGAATTTCAGTGCAAATAGTTTTTGTCCTAAGAGGTAGGAGGTTTCTCAATTTATGATTAAGCCAGTGGTGAACACATTTCAAGGGAGAATTTCTAAGCAAGAAAAACTGGTTGATGATATTAATGAATCTTATATTGCCTAGTGGCCCCAAGAAGCATGGACTGCCATTACCAATGATGGATGGTGTGTCTGTCATTACCAATAATGGGTAGTCTGTTTACCATTACCAATGGTTGATAGCGTGTCTTCCATTGTCACTGTTTGATAGTGTGTCTGCCATTGCCAGCGGTTGGTAGTGTGTCTGCCATTATCGTTGGTTGATAGTGTGTCTGCCATTACCATTAGTTGACAGCGTGTCTGCCATTACCTTTGGTTGATAGAGTGTTTGCCATTACCGTTGGTTGACAGCGTGTCTGCCATTACCGTTGGGTGACAGCGTGTCTGCCATTACCTTTGGTTGATAGCGTGTCTGCCATTACCGTTGGTTGACAGCGTGTCTGCCATTACCGTTGGTTGACAGCGTGTCTGCCATTACCGTTGGTTGACAGAGTGTCTGCCATTACCGTTGGTTGACAGCGTGTCTGCCATTACCGTTGGTTGACAGCGTGTCTGCCATTACCGTAGATTGACAGCGTGTCTGCCATTACCTTTGGTTGACAGAGTGTCTGCCATTACCGTTGGTTGACAGCGTGTCTGCCATTACCTTTGGTTGACAGAGTGTCTGCCATCACTGTTGGTTGACAGCGTGTCTGCCATTAACGTTGGTTGACAACGTGTCTGCCATTACCTTTGGTTGACAGCGTGTCTGCATTACCGTTGGTTGACAGCGTGTCTGCATTACCGTTGGTTGACAGCGTGTCTGCCATTACCTTTGGTTGACAGAGTGTCTGCCATTACCGTTGGTTGACAGCGTGTCTGCCATTACCGTTGGTTGACAGCGTGTCTGCCATTATCTTTGGTTAACAGCGTGTCTGCCATTACCTTTGGTCGACAGCATGTCTGCCATTACCGTTGGTTGACAGCGTGTCTGTCATTACCTTTGGTTGACAGAGTGTCTGCCATTATCGTTGGTTGACAGCGTGTCTGCCAATACCGTTGGTTGACAATGTGTCTGCCACTACCTTTGGTTGACAGCATGTCTGCCATTACCTTTGGTTGACAGCGTGTCTGCCAGTACCTTTGGTTGATAGAGTGTCTGCCATTTCAGTTGGTTGACAGCGTGTCTGCCATTACCGTTGGTTGACAGCGTGTCTGCCATTACCGTTGGTTGACAGCGTGTCTGCCATTACCTTTGGTTGATAGCATGTCTGCCATTACCGTTGGTTGATAGCGTGTCTGCCATTTCCAACAGTGGGCAGTGTGCCTGCTATAAGCAATGATTTCCAGTGTGTCTGCTGACTGTGTGGTGGAAGTCTGTTTACCACAATAGCGTTGGTTAACAGCTTGTCTGCCATTACCTTTGGTTGACAGCATGCCTGCCATTACCGTTGGTTGACAGAGTGTCTGCCATTACCGTTGGTTGACAGTGTGTCTGCCATTACCGTTGGTTGACAGCGTGTCTGCCATTACCGTTGGTTGACAGCGTGTCTGCCATTACCGTTGGTTGACAGCATGTCTGCCACTACCTTTGGTTGACAGCGTGTCTGCCATTACCTTTGGTCGATAGCGTGTCTGCCATTACCTTTGGTTGACAGTGTGTCTGCCATTACCCTTGGTTGACAGAGTGTCTGCCATTACCGTTGGTTGACAGCGTGTTTGCCATTACCGTTGGTTGACAGCGTGTCTGCCATTACCGTTGGTTGACAGTGTGTCTGCCATTACCTTTGGTCGATAGCGTGTCTGCCATTACCATTGGTTGATAGCGTGTCTGCCATTTCCAACAGTGGGCAGTGTGCCTGCTATAAGCAATGATTTCTAGTGTGTCTGCTGACAGTGTGGTGGAAGTCTATTTACCACAGTAGCAGGGAGACCCCGATTCCTAGGGTTGGAGCTGGGCCTGAAGACGAAGTTGCTGTCTGGAAGATTTCCAGCGACTGTCATGTTTGAGATTTCCGCTGGAAGGGAAGGTGTTTGATGATGCTGTCATGGGAAGCTCATTTGGATAAAGTGTTTTTTTTTTGTGAAAATCTTTTTATTGATTTTTAGAAAACAACCATAAACGTGGTACACATGTTGTCATATACATACAGCTATTTCAATGTGTCATAAACATACATTTAGTGTTCGTCTTGCAAATCAATTATTTCCTGTTACATTGTTCAACATTGTTATATCAGAGCAAACCAGTCAGATAAATTACACACCCATTACAAAAGAAATGAAACAATAGAAACCCAGGGACTAGAACAGGTCATATTGAGGAAAGGGTAGGTGGGCAAGGGGGCACCTCCACCACAACCCAACAGGTCAACCACTAGTGAGGCAGCTAGCACCCAAACCCTCCCTCAGGTCTAGTCCAGCTGGTGTAACCAACTCCTGATAGTCCACATTGACATTTAATAGTTCCTGCTCTCGAACAGGCTTACTCCGCCCCGGAAGGACTGCTCGGAGAGTGGGACAATAGATAACATTGCAGTGGTACCCAAATATCGTGGGGGCCTTGATGTAGGTGGCAGAAGTTCTGCATAGATCGTCTGCTGTTCCTGACAATATATTAGATCATGAAGCCACAGCTTAAACTTGGGTGCTCTCCCTCTTCCCCAGTGGCATGCCACTCCCCTTTTAGCTTGAAGCAACGCCAAGGCCACAAATTTACGATGTTCCGCCCTTAGCCGCTCCACTTACCCCCAATAAAGCCATCAGTGGGGACATGTCAATCCGGGCATTAATCATAGTGGACAGAGCCTGAAAAATCTGCGCCGAATACTTATATATCTCCGGACAGCCTCATGCCAAGTGCAGGAAGTCAGCGCCTTCAACATGACACCTATCACACAAGTCGGTATCCCTCAATTTGTATCTATACATTCTGGCTGGGCTGCCTATGAGGCAAAGAACATCTTTCAAAATGCTGTGCATCGCTCATAAAACTTTGCATAATACTGGTCCTTACATCCTGCGGAACAGAATCAAGCTCTATGCCCCAGTTCGGAACTTACGTTCACAAGCCACAGCTAAAGCAGTCACCACATGAATAAAATTATCCAGGATGGGTGGACGTGCCTTTTCGCACCTTGCCGCTAAGTGTTGGAATGACTTGCCTATCGTTACCTCACTTTCAGAAAAAAACTAAAAACTGCATTATTCCCTAAATAGAATGATAGTAGTCCCTGGAAATTTGCTTATGGTTTACTGTTCAATTTTAGCGCCGTGATATCCTTGTTGGATGAGTGTCGCGCTTTAGAAGTACATATAACAATAACAATAACAATAACAATAATACAGTCTTTGTAGGAATTTATAGTGGATAATCCTAAACCTACTGCTAGCTGAAATTCGCTCAGTCTGCAGCTAGCAGAATTCCCACTGTTTATCCGTCAGAGTTATACCCAGTTCGAGGTCCCACCTTTCCCTTGCCTTTGCAGGTTGCTCAATCTTCTGTGTGTGTACTGCTTTGTATAGTATTGACACCAGCCGTTTAGCCTTCTCGTTCCGAAGTGTCAGCTGTAGCGGTGTAAAAGTCGGTGGCTCTGAAGGGAAATCAGGAGTAATAGAGCGAATTCCCTGCCGCTGGCGAATGTATAGGAAGGTTTCTAGGGGTGTCTGTGTTATATTCTGGAACACGTGTGCCACTGTGCGGAATAACCCCTCTTGATACATGTCCCCCCAGTTGTGTATCCTAGTGCGATCTTTAAACTTGTGGAAAAGTGTCTCCTGAAGAAGAGGCATGGCGGGATGATATACCAGCGGTAACAATGGCGAGTAAAGCATAGGCGCATCCAACATCTTACTCACATGTGCCCAGGCCACCACCGTGCAACTCACTGTGGTCGGCGTCTTATCCCGCGTGGGGGTCGGAATGTACACCGCCGCCTCAATGGGGACGGGAAGAGTGAGCCAATGCTCCGCCGCCACCTGGGCCATATAACGTGGTTGATGAACCCAAAAATGGGCATAATGCGCATGTGCGCTGTAATAGTTTAATTCAAAATTAGGTACACCAAATCCACCCTGAGAATAGGGCCTCGTCAATACATCCCACCGTAATCTTGCGGTTTTACCCCCCCCACACTAATCGCGTCAGTTCTGACCGCAACTGTTTAAAAAAGAATGACCCCGGGTGAAAGGGTATATTAAGAAACATATACAATAGTTGAAATAATATAACCATCTTTACCAAAGACACACGCCTGCCATGGAGAGAGGAGGGTAATCCGTTTTGATATATTATCCGCAATTCGAACCATAGCGGTCCCGTAATTAAGACGCATCAATTCATCTCTATCCCTCGTCACACGGATGCCTAAATATTTCAGTTCATCCTCGCACCATGCCATCGGATAGTCCAAGGGAAAGCGACTCATTGCATCAGTAAGGGGAAAGATACTGGACTTACCCCAGTTTATCTGGACCCCTGAAAGCAATCCAAACACTATAAATTCTCGAAGGATAACATTTAAGTTCTGTTGGGGGTTTCGTATGTAGAGTGTAATGTCGTCCGCATAGAGGGAAACCAATATCTGCCTCATGTTGCATTGCAATGCTCTGTCACAGTGGTGCTGACGCAATTTAGCCACCAGTGGTTCCACCGCGATCGCGAACAACAGGGGAGACAGGGGGCAACCCTGCCTCGTACCTCTCGTTATTGAATAACCCTCAGAAGTTTTGCCATTAATCACTATTCTAGCTGTAGGTGAGCAATACAACAAACGTATCCAGGAAAGGAAAAGGGTGGGAATCCCATTCGGGACATCACACCAAATAAATAGTCCCACTCAATGGAGTCTAAAGCCTTTGTGGCATCCAGGAAAACTGCTGCCAAAGGTAACTCCGAAGAAACGTTATTCAATATTGTGAATAGGGTCCGCAAGTTATGGGATGTTGCATGCCCGGGCACAAATCCCGACTGGTCAGGCAGTATTAAATGTTCCATGAGTAGACTGAGACGATTAGCTATGAGCTTAGCTAATATTTTAACATCACAATTGAGCAGTGACAGGGGCCTATACGAATCACAGTGGTGCGGTGTTTTCCCTGGTTTTAATAGGGAGACGATGATCGCCTCTCTCATGGAAGGGGGAAGACGCCCTACCTCCAGTGCATCCTCATAGACCTCACACAGTATAGGTTTTATAAAACTCGACTGGGATACCATCCGACCCCGTGGGCTTACCCAACTGCTTATGCATGATGGCTTCCCTGACCTCGTCAAGCTCGAACGGGGCACACACAAATGTCCGCTGTGTATCGTTCAACCACCCCAGCGATATATCGTCCAAATATGCATCTAGGTTCAATTTTCCCATCCTAGTGGTTGTATACAATGCCGTGTAGTGCTCAGTGAAGGCATTAAGTATGGTCACAGTGTACATATATACAATGCCGTCCAACCCTTCCAATTCTAGGATTACATTAGAGCCTCACGACCTCCGAATCGTCCCTGCCAGTGCCTTCGCAGGCCTCTCCCCCTCGCCATAGCGGCGGGCCCTCCAATACTTCCCTCAAAATCTCGCCTCTCTGCGAGCCTCATACATGTAGGCTGTGAGTTTCGATCTAAACTGAGATTGTGTTATGCCATCCGGCCTAGTAACTAATCTGCTCTCCAATGACTTAAGCTCGGTCTCAAGTGTACGTAACGTGTTCAAAATATCTTTAAGCATCCCAGCACCCTTTGCTATGCAAAAGCCTTGTAACGGCGCTTTGAAAGCTTCCCAGATAATTTCTACGCTATCTACCGAATCCTTATTACGTATGAAAAAATCTTTGATCTCCACTCTGAGCTCCTCCTGAAACACAGTGTCTAGTAGTATGGTAGGTTGCAACCTCCAGCTGCTTCTGGGAGGACCATAATCTGTGGAGGACAATGTAAGCCATACCGGTGCATGATCCGAGTAAGTCCTGGCTAAGTGTTGCACTTATAAAATCGCCGGACACAGCCCGACACTCAAGAAAATATAGTCCAGTCTCGGCCATGTCGCCACCTGCGCAGTAAAGTGGGTACCCTCTAGGTCGTTAGGGTGCAAGTGTCTCCACGCATCTATCAGATTGTGGTCCGTGAGTGTGGAATGCAGCATGGCACAGGCTTTTGTGTAATGATGGGGAGCTGGTTGGGACCTATCAATATCCAGACTCCGCGCAATGTTAAAGTCACCTCCCCACACAATATGGTTGGACCCAATGTCCACAATCTATGCCCATAGTTCTGTAAAGTAGTGGGGGCCGTCCACATTAGGACCATAACAGCAGGCCAGGGTAACAGAATCAGACCCCAACCTCCCCCAAGTCAGGCAATATCTCCCCTGGGCAACCCACGTGGCTCCTGCTAGTGTGAACGGAGTGCCCCTCTTAACCAGAATCGCCACACCTCTCGCATAGGAAGAGAAAGAAGAAAAGATCCTGTGTGCCGCCCATTTACAAGCAAATGTGATGTTACGTCTTGGGTTGAAGTGTGTCTCCTGCAGCATTGCTACGTATACCTGGTGTCTGTCAAGATAGGATAGTATTTGGCATCTCTTACGCGGGTCACGCAGCCCCCGTACGTTCCATGTAATTATGTTTAGTTTAGTGCTATCAATGAGGGTCATGAGCTAGGCCTTGTACATCTCTACAGTGCTCCATCGGATAGCATTGCCGCTGTTCCAGATCAACCACCTTTAGTCGCTCAACAACTGCGGCTCCAGTACAACAAGGACATTTCAAAGTAATATTAATCTTTGTGAACGACCATACAGTAAATCCCTTAGATGTGCTTATTGACAACCACATGTACCAAATAACCCCCTCGAACAAACCCCCCACAGACCTACGTCTAATCAACAAGAACTGCAAATTCCCTCCCCCCACACACTGAAGCAACCCAATCTTGCCAGAATCCCACATCCACCCTCCCACCCTGCCTCCAAATTGGAACCCCACTTCCGTTACCCTCCCCTCATAGTTCAAAACTTGTACTTCCATGGGGTAATACCCATAGGGGGACCTTCTAGACAGCTACGCAGTCTCCTCGCTCCCCTTAAGTTCTCCTCCGACGGCGCTGCCGGCCCTATCATGAGGAGGGGGAGCATGCCTTGAACCACAAAAACATGTAAACAATTGAGCCATACTGGAAGGATCTCACCTCGCATCAGCTAGATTGTCCGACCCAGCCTACCAATCCGTAATAGTTCTCTTGGATGTGTGCAGATTACTTTGCTGGAGTCAGTCATTCCAGATCCTCATTTTCATTCATGTCACCATTCCGCTGCGAGGCCTCCAGTCACACTCCACCCCGGTTTGCTCGTTTCAATGTTCAGAGGAAGTCTTCGACTTGCTGGGGAGACGTGAAGAATCGCTGCTTCCCTTGGTGCGTCACTCTGAGTTTTGCTGGGTAGAGGAGTGCGTAATCAATTTGCTCCGATCGCAACTTCCGCTTGACTTCCACAAGCACTGCGGCGCTCTTCTTGCACGATAGGTGTGAAGTCTGGATATATGGAAAAGGTGTTACCATCATATGTCAACTTCTGCTTGTTTCTCGCAGCTCTGAGGGCTACATCCCGGTCTCTATACTTAAGTAATCGTGCAATTATAGGTCGTGGGGGGCTTCCCGGCACCGGATGTGGACCGAGGGTTCTGTGTGCCCTTTCCACTATGAACTGTGAGGAAAAGGCGTCTTTGCCTATGGACTCCAGCAGTAGTTTTTCTATATAGTCCTCCATTCTACCAGTATTTGTCGATTCTGGTATGCCTATGACGCGTATGTTGTTGCGCCGACTGCACGCTTCCAAGTCCTCGTTTTTTGTGGCTATGACGGGTAGCAGTTTATCTATTCTCGTAAGTTGCACTCTATGGGTTGCAGTGACGTCATCTGATTCTGATATGTGTCCTACCGCCTCCTTAATGCAGTCTTCGTGGCCATCTAGCTTATGTGCAATGGCATCCATCCTAGAGGACATCCGGTCCACCTTGTCCACCACTGTTGCAAATCCTTGCCGCATCTCTTGTAGTATATTGGCCATGTCCAAGGCCTGTGAATTGGCTCCCCCTCCAGCGCGCTCAGCCAAGTCCTGCTCCTGGTCGTCAGCAGTAGATTTGCTTCCCTTTTTGCAGCTTCGAAATTTAGTTTTGGTTGACGAGTGTCGGGCTTCCCCATATTTAAGCAGGAGTGCGACGCCTTCTGCGTATGTATCAGGAGTAATCAAGGCAACCACCAGTCTAGGGTGAAGTGTGAGGGCCAGCCCGAGTCACCACGTGGCCCTTTTGTCGTCAGCAGCTGATCCTGCCCCGTACTCTTGTCGCGTCAGCTTGCTCTGTCCAGTGTTTCTCAGCTGCTCTGACCTCACTGGGTCAGCTACTTGCCCAAGACTGTGTCCCGCTGAAGCATCACCTCATAATCGCCAGCTGCCTTCTCCACCAATGTATGGCGATTCACGGAGCTACTTGAGCCCCTTCCAAAGCCCTGTAGGGCACAACGGCAGCAGGTTGCTAAGTCCGTAAAACCGCAGCAGCGTGCGACATCCAGCACCCACAATATGGTGGGGGGAGTACAAGTGGCGGCCCGGCAGTCACAGTCCCCGTCAAACCACCGCCCAATGCTCTGCCGCTCCAAGGGGGTTTATCGCGCCTGTCGCAGGTCACTTCAGGTGCTCCGCACCGGCCAGTAAGGGTCTCACTCCTCTTGCACTCTCGTCTCAGCCGGCTATCCACGCACTGCCACTGCCCATCTCCCCTCTCGCCACGGGCATCACACAGACTGTTCCATACCGTAACCGAGGCGTGTAGGGGAAGAACACTGCTCAGTATCTTCGCGAAGCCTGTCTCCACACCTCAGAACGGCTCTCCTGCCAAAGGCGCTTTCCCCGCAGCCGCCGTGGGATGTCCGGCCTCCTCAGTATATTTATTATCCTGCCCCGGTGTTCACTAGATCTTCACAGTGGGGGGGGGGGACACGCGCCAATCCTCCACCGCTGCGCAATGTGGGCTCCCCACAAATTCAGCTACACAGTCCTCGCCGCCTCCGTCAGTATGTCCGCATCCATCAATCACATCGCAACACCATTATGGCTCACAGCGAAGTCTCTCGGGCAGTGGCCTCATGGAAACCTGCGCCGCCACCCCCAGCAGTACTATCTCCATAAATGCCTCCTTGGTGTCATGTTGCACGGGCAGTCCGCCTCTGCGCCGTGACTCGGTCGTTAGCGATAACACTAACTCACTGTGTTGTTGCCGGACGCGCGGCCTGGTTGCCTCGTGGTAATCCCCGACCTTTCCCAGCCACTGTAGCCGAGTCACTGCTCCATGCAGGTCAGGCGGGCGGCGCGGCTCAGATTTCAGGAGCCCGCTGCTCTGGTTGTCCGCCGCCGATCCTTCCGCACTTCACTCCACTTGTAGCCGCAGGGTAGCGCCACCGATCTCTCAACAATTTAGCCCAATTAGCGCCCAATTGTTCAGGATAAGTGGAGGATATCAGTTCCAGGAAGCAGGAGCCTCACATCAGTGTGGCCATGCTGCTTGCGCGCTCTCTAGCGCCCCCCTCATTGGGGTAAAGTGTGGATTTTTTTGTTAGGGCTCATTTGACCTTTGCTAAGAAAATGTAAGTGATGTCCAAGATGGTTGTTGTGGCCTCAGGATGCATTAATGGTGTATTTTCTACTGAGGCCATTGTCAATGGTGATTAACATCTGAAGGATGAAAGGCTTAGATGGCCATGCTGGGATTCCAGGTCGATCTGCTGATTCCAGCTATCAGCAGTGAGGGCTTAACTTATTTCCCTTTTTTTAAAATCATTGTTATCTGTAGCCTCTGCTTTGACTTAAAGAGCACGCTTTAGTGCCCTGACTTCAGAATCCGTTAGAGTCTTTGAACTACCAGCCACCAAGAACTCTTTTTGTATGCGTGTAGTTGACTTAGAAACCTGTGAAGGTGGGCAAAAAATAGTCACTACGAAACACTATTGTCAGGAAAGCACGGCCAACAGGGTGGCTACTGATGTGGCGCTTTCTGTACTGGATGGATGCAGTTGCTGCTTGTTCCAGCAGTCTCTCTCATCTCACCTGGTGGTACCACACGTCCTCCTCATATTTTGAAAGCCCTTGTGTAGCAAACACACCATGGACCATCTGTTTCTATTGGACAGAAACCATTGAGTGGTGATGCGCTAGCACCTTTTTGGTTGGTACTATCACTTCGTCTGCTTTATCTTCCTTGCAGTTTTCACAGTCATTAGGCTGGTGGACAGCCGGAAAACTGTCACTTTTGAAAAGTTCAATATTATGGAAATGTTCGTGTGTATGTTTGTTTAATTTCCAGCTGTTGTTTGGGATTGGTCTGTGTGGAATCCTTGTACACGCATTAGTCTGGTCCTCCTATGACTACTGCCTCCATAGTGTATGATCTTCAGCCTGTTTTTGGTTTCCGCGCCATTGTTCAATTAGGTAGACTAGTATTCTTGGAACATCCCATATTCACGAGAACATCAGAATACATCGGCTCTGCATGCAGCCATTGGACCTCGATGGAGCGAGTCTATGAGACGAGGTCCATGTGCCATCACGGGCTCAGCCTAGACTTGTCCAATTGAGATCCATGGTTCAGTGCGCAAACTGGGCTTTTGGCTTCTTCTTACATATTGACCCCACCAGTTGATCCAACTCACAGTAGGGCTGTGGTTCTCATGCACTGGATGATCGTCCTCCTCCAAGCCTCACAGACGCATTGCCTTTAATCCCACCTGTCTGCTCGCCATTTCACTACTGAAGCGTGAAGGAGAGCGCTGTCTAGATATGTGAATTTTACCTGTCTCCAGAAAAAAATTGATTTAGCAATTTTACCACTCTCTCCTTTTCTCATGAAGGCAGAATGTTCCAGGAGAGTTGCGGTCACTTCAGCAGGGTCTCTTATCTGGCAGTCGAGTGCTCGTAAAATTCCTTTGGCACATGATTGCAAAGTCCCTATCTCTATCTTCACGTCACTGGCTCAGATCTGGCAGGAGTCATCACTTTGCACGGGCCAATTTTTTTCTTCTTACTTTCATTTTTATGTTGAGCCTGCAGCAGCGCACATGCCCTGCACTTGCGAGACTTTTAGTAAGGGGCTTTGAAAAGCTCACCAGAGGCTCGTGCGTGTGTGGCCTATTGCTTGCCGTTACCCACACATGCGCCATATGTTTTGAATTATCGTGCCCAGACACAGGTGCGATAATTCAAAACATATGGTCTGGTGCTCGCTCTTGCGCGCGCGCCACTCACTCCATCATCATGGCTCATTAAGCGCATGGCTCGCGGGCACTCTTATAGCGCGCGCACATGGGCTGCGCGCCACTGCTCCTGCTAGTTTATAAGAATAAAGAGTGACCCGTTCAGTTTCTATGTGGTTGAACCGAAGTCTGTGCTCTTTACATGCTGTTTTAATTTAGCATCTCCTAACCTTCATGCTTCCGTCCTCCTCAATCATTTTCTGTCCACTCGCCATGTTGGGAGAGATGGCTCCATTTCATTTTTACCTCTGCCACTGCGACCTTCACATATGTTTTGGAATTGTTAATGAAGCAGCCTAAATATGCAAAGGGAACCCATGGTAATTAATTAATGTCTAAATAAAATAGTTTCCCTCGAATACAGCAGTCTTCAAGCACAACAAATCCATGTTCTATACTCGAACAATGGTGAAAGCTGCAGCGCTGGAAGACTTAATGGCCTGCTTTTCTTGTACGATTTAAGTGCAGAACTTTTCGTTTACATTTTGAGGATGGTATGGTGAGTGACTAGAATGCCTTGCCAAAACACCTGCATAGACACTGCTCATAAATGGATAAACATATTCAAGCAACAGTCTCCTCAAGTGTCCCTTCTGTCACTCTTCTCCATTGAGGAGCAGAACATGTGGTGCATTTGGACCAGTCAACGCATGTGTTGTGTTTTCTTACTTATTGCCTTTTTTAGAAACTTCTGAATGTGGGTTGAATGGGAGTATTTTTCTGTTTTTTCACTTATTTGTCCTACAGACACCACCCCAGACATTAGCTCAGAAATCTGAATAGCAAGTGTAGCATTTGGGATTTTCCTTTTTAAATATTCAGGTTTTTTTTAATCATATATTAAGGATGCATGCAAGGGCAAAAAAAAAGAAATAGCTCACCTAGCACATGTCAAACATAACTTTTGTTACAAGTCCACTATTCACAGATTAAAAGGGTACGATGGGGAGTGGTACATGCATCATAAGAACAAGCCTTCCTCTGCCATTTCTGATGTGAGATTCATCACCTTCATACTCTTCAGGCGCCAGACTGGATAATCTCTCTCTCTCTCTTTCTCTCTCTCTCTAAATCTCTCTCTCTAAATCTCTCTAAATCACTCTCTCTTTAAATCTATTTTTCTCTCTCTCTCTAAATCTCTGACTCTCTCTCTCTCTCTCTAAATCTCTCTCTAAATCAATCTCTAAATCTCTCTCTCTCTCTCTCTCTCTCTGAACCTCTGTAAAACTCTCTCTCTAAATCTATCTCTCTCTCTAAATCTCTCCCTAAATCTCTCTTGCTCTAAATCTCTATCTCTCTCTCGCTCTCTCTCTCTCTCTCTCTCTCTCTCTAAATCTCTCTCTCTCTCTCTAAATCTCTTATTCACTATAAATCTCTATCCCTAAATCTCTCTCTAAATCTCTCTCTCTCTATCTATCTCTCTCTCTATATATATATATATATATCTCTCTCTCTAAAGCTCTCGCTCTCTAAATCGCTCTCTCTCTCTCCCCCCCCCCTCAGCTCCCCCCTCTTCTCAATCTTTCCTCCCCCTGTCGGCATTTTCTCGCTTTCAAACTCATCCAGAATCTTACATTATTTTCCAACTAGCACTTTGAAACCAGCAAGTCCTCTCCCAATCTCTCTCTCTCTCTCTAAATCTCTCAATCTTTCTCAATCTCTCTCTCTAAATCTCTCTCTCTAAATCTCTTGCTCTCTCTCTCTAAATTGCTCTCTAAATCTCTCTCTCTCTAAATCTCTCTAAATCTCTTGCTCTCTCTCTAAATATCTCACTCTCTAAATGTCTCACTCTCTAAATCTCTCTCTCTCTAAATCTCTCTCCAGACTCTCCTTGGGCTACAGAAGTTTATGTTCAGTTTTGGCATAGAATGAATAGCCACATGTGTAATGAGTGTACAGTGGGGGTTTAGCTTCCCTTGGCATAGCCATTAGATCTCGCCTTTGGGACCTTATAAGTGTTTAGTTAACCAGCACAATATCCTTGGTGCAACAACATCAACTGTTGCATGGCTAAACACTTATAAGGTCCCAAAGACGAGACCTATTGGCTATGCCAATGCTTGTTTTCGCTTAGTTACAGCATTAATATGTGGGGAAAAAGCATAAGGACAATTTTCTCCCTGCGTCTAGGCCTCCTCAAAATCATTGCATATCCGGACTCTGCTTCTGTCTGAGTTTTTTGATTCTTGATTAAAATGTTTACTGAGACTTGGAATTAGCCTGATTTGTAATTGAAAGTAAAAGTTTGCAGGTCGAGCACTTTGGTGATAGAGATGAATTTGGAAAGAAAGATTTCAACTTGAAACACTCCCCTCACTGTTTATTGCGCCATTTACTGCTACCTGGCTCACTGTCATCAGTACTTAGTCCAGTTGATGATGATACACATAACTATTACAAATGGGTGATGGATGTGTAATGAGTGCAAAGTGATATCTGATACCCTAGGGCAAGTTTGCATTGAATGATATGATGATGCTTTCCTGCCTGCAAGATTGCTTATGGTATCTGGTTTGCCAAATAGCTATGGGTTATATATAAGCTGAGTTGCTTATTTTCTGCTGTGACATGATAAAAAACACCTTACTGAGGATTGCAGTCAGCCTATTTTATTGATGTTGTCATTGCACCATTGTGAGACTCATATTGTAAGTTTCCTGGACTCTGCTGACCAGGACAAAAGATATATATATTTGCAGTTTATGTCCCAAACGTACAGGTAGCATACAAGACTGGACTACCCCCGTACAAGTTATCACCAGATCCACTGGGGGGGGGGGGGGTGTTTGCTGGGGGTTATATTGCTTATGGTTTGGAATAATGGCTACACCTCAAATGTCAGCCTATTACAACATGGAGGTCTACTGTATGTCCATGGACTGAATGTCTATGTGGTGTGTGAGCCAGAGTCTCAGGTGCCACTTCTCAGCCACTTCTTACACTAATCATTGTCATAGACATCCTTCCTACTGTCTTCTGTGCTCCTCATCTATAAACTGTTATAATTCTGACAGCTCTCTTCTACCTCTGACAGATCATCCCAGTCTCTGACAGAACATCCCAGATCTATCCTCAATTCTAAGCACTTTCAGATCACGTCAAGCTCTAGTACTTTCCTCTCTTTCTACAGCTGCGCAGAGGTGAGCACCGCTATAGTAAGGAGATGAAAGAATGTGAGCACTGGCCGGACAGAATTCATCCTTGGAACTGAATAGCAAAACAGTGAAACCACTGAGACGTTTCCACATCACATTGTTGTGTGCAGAATCGAGCCTGTGCTTTTAATTTTCACATTTTTTGTTTTTGACACACCAAAACGTTTGGCAGGTGCTTTCCAGTGAGAAAATAGCACTTGAATTGAAATTCTGAAGCGTGTACACCTTCAGCTATCTCACTGTAGGAGGGACATTCCCAGTCCCAATTTTGAGAAGTTGAAATGACTATTTATAATACATATCTTTTTTTATGGTTGGCCCTATGTTAGTACTTTTCATAAAAAACACACATCATTGGAGTCTTCAAAACCCCTTCTTCTTCCGAGCCTATGTCACACAAAAAAATCCCCCTTTTTAAACTCTGGCTGTTAGGATTTATAATGTTTAGAGCTGGGTTTCCAGCTATAAAAATGTTTTTTTTTTGTTGCAAAAGTGATAAATTAAAATACACTTTCTGAAGGTTAGAAGGATATATTTAAACTCTCCTAGACTTCTACTGACAGTATGGGAACCTGCAACATCACACACACTTTAAGACTTCTATTGATATTATGAGGACCAGGAAGACACACCCCTGATCTGATTGGTTGCTTTCTGTCCTTAGCAACTGCACTGTCTGTGTGTGTAGAGAGAGAATATTTTTGTGTGTATAGGAGGGCATTCATCACACACACTGTCTGAAAAATAGGAATTATGAAGCCCTCTCCAAAATTTCACTCAGACAGCTGAGAGAGATCCCCTCAGTATGTAAGCACTGTAAACGTTATGAGGACCGGCTTTCCGGTCCTCATAGCGCACTGGTCCTCATAGCGTTGGTGTGCAAACATGTTCTGGTCCTCATAAATATAGATATACAAACACACACACACACACACACACACACACACACACACACACACACACACACACACACACACACACACACACACACACACACACACACACACACACACACACACACACACACACACACACACACACACACACACACACACACACACACACACACACACACACACACACACACACACACACACACACACACACACACACACACACACACACACACACACACACACACACACACACACACACACACACACACACACACACACACACACACACACACACACACACACACACACACACACACACACACACACACACACACACACACACACACACACACACACACACACACACACACACACACACACACACACACACACACACACACGTGTTACCATCCTTGTGGGGACTATGTGTGAATACCAGCATTGTGGGGACTAACCTTTCCCAATGTTTTTAAAATATAAAAATGACAGAAAAATGTTAAGAAAAAATTCATGATTCATGATCCTGCTTCAAATTTACAAATATATTGTTATTTAATCACGCGCACAGA
Organism: Lissotriton helveticus; assembly: GCF_964261635.1. Lineage (NCBI taxonomy): Eukaryota > Metazoa > Chordata > Amphibia > Caudata > Salamandridae > Lissotriton > Lissotriton helveticus. The sequence goes on from NC_136057.1 coordinate 1,459,027,153, forward strand.
ACTATCCTTGTGGGGACTTAAACATGTGCTACCATCCTTGTGGGGACCTGCTTCATAATCATAATTTATGATTTATTACAGTCAAAGGCGCATGCCTAAATGTTTCTTTTATCAGCAATACACATAAATAACATAATCTATTCATATTTGAATTGCTGTACATGTTTATGGGATACAGAAAAGAAGGACTATGCAAGTGGTCCTTAAAATGTTGACTTTTGTGGACCACCACTGAATGCTGGGGACCTCTATCTAAGAAATTTCTATGAATTGAAACTCAAAACAATAAAAATACAGATACAAGTTTATATCAGGAAAAATAAAAAAAATGAAATATTTTATTAAATTCATAAACAAAAACAGGCAAAAATAAAAACTGTAATTTTAACAGGAAGGTTGGAGAGTTCCAAGTTGCAATATTTTTCTAAAAGACAAAGCATATACTGGATGCTAGCATATTATTTTGTCTTTTTTGCTTCAAATGCATGCTATGTTTGTTGTTGGATACCAAAGCTTCATTTGAAAACATCAATCATCCATACTAGATTGCTTTTTCTGTACTTGCAGCACTCCCACAAACCAAAATAAGGATACTAACTTCAGTGTTAGCCCCCAGTTTCAAATTCCTTCTTTTTTTACAGAGTGTTTTGAATTTTATGCTTTTTATGTATATATATTTTGCTAATGTGATAATATTATTTAATTTTTGAAACAGTCGCAGACCTCCTGAGAGAGTATTGCAGACCGGGAGTCCCCAACCCACAGGTTAAGAATCACTAGATTATTCCAAAATAGGTCAGAAAATATCACATACCATACTTACTGAAGAGCACCTAAAACTGTGTTTAGTCCTGTGAGTCCAATATCACACTGAAATAGAATGTAAAGATAATGCTCAAGTCTCCACACACAGTGTGAAGATAAAGATGTTCAAGTCCGAACAGATAGTGTGTGATTTTAGTAATGTTCACCACAGAGATGGTGTGTAAAGGTAATTATATTCAATCCCCACAAAGATATTGTGTGATTATAGTAAAGTTCAAGTCCTCACAAGGATGGTGTGTGATGATAGTGATTTTCAAGTCCTCACAAGGATGGTGTGTGATCATAGCGATTTTCAAGTCCCCACAAGGATGGTGTGTGATCATAGTGATTTTTAAGTATCCACAAGGATAGTGTGTGATAATAGTGATGCCCAGGTCCCCACAAGGATGGTGTGTGATCTTAGTGGTTTTCAAGTCCCAACAAGGATGGTGTGTGATCTTAGTGGTTTTCAAGTCCCCACAAGGATGGTGTGTGATCATAGTGATTTTTAAGTCCCCACAAGGATAGTGGGTGATAATAGTGATGCCCAGGTCCCCACAAGGATGGTGTGTGATCTTAGTGGTGTTCAAGTCCCCACAAGGATGGTGTGTGATCTTAGTGGTTTTCAAGTCCCACAAGAATGGTGTGTGATCATAGTGATGTTGAAGTCCCCACAAGGATGGTGTGTGATCATAGTGATGTTGAAGTCCCCACAAGGATGGTGTGTGATCATAGTGATTTTCAAGTCCCTACAAGGATAGTGTGTGATAATAGTGATGCCCAGGTCCCCACAAGGATGGTGTGTGATCTTAGTGGTTTTCAAGTCCCACAAGGATGGTGTGTGATCATAGTGATGTTGAAGTCCCCACAAGGATGGTGGGTGATCATAGTGATTTTCAAGTCCCTACAAGGATAGTGTGTGATAATAGTGATGCCCAGGTCCCCACAAGGATGGTGTGTGAGCATAGTGAAGTTCAAGTCCACACAAGGATGGTGTATGATCATAGTGATTTTCAAGTTCCAACAGACAAAGGGGCCGATTAGGATGGCGGACGGACTTGCGTCCGTCCGCCACCCTTGAGGAGGAGGGAACGTCCGCAGGGGCTGCGGCGTTCCCTCCGTGCTGATTAGGATGTGACCGCCAGGGTGGCGGTCACATCCTCTATATTTAACATTGCGGCGGGTGCAGCTTCAAGCTGCACCCGCCGCAATGTTAAAAAAGCATGTTTTACATTTACATGCACAAAGCGGCCGGCACCGCACGGTGCCTGCTGCTTTGTGCACGCAAATGCAGGGGGGTACCATAGGTACCCCCCATGTGCACCCCCCACCCCCCATTCACCCAGGGGGCCCGCAACGGGCCCCCAAAGTGAATGTCCGTATGCTTTTCCATGGCGGAAAAGCCGCCGTGGAAAAGCATGTATTCACGAACATCCTAATATGGCGGACGGTGTCTCATAGACACCGCCTGCCATGTTATAGCTTTTCCGCCACGGTCGGAAGCCGACCGCGGCGGAAAAGCGGCGGACGGAATTCCAGACCCACCAGCCATCCTAATTTGGCGGTGGGTCTTTGGAGGCTCCGCAGCGGTTTTTCCGCATCCTCCAGGCCGGCGGACACTTCCGCCGGCCCGGAGGATGCGGAAAAACCGCCATCCTAATCGGCCCCAGAGTGTGTGATTATAGTGATGTTCAAATCCCCATAAAGATAGTGTGTAATCATAGCGATGTTAAAGTCCCCACAGGAATAGTGTGTGATTCTAGCAATGTTTAAATATTACAAAACACGATTTTTAATTATAGTGATGTTCAAGCTCCTACAAAGAAAGTGTGTGCTTAGAGTCATAGTCAAGACCCCACAGAGATAGAGTGCCATTATTGGGATTTTAACATCCTCATGCAGATAGCTTGTGTTTGTTTTGTTTGTATGTTTTCGAAATGTATAAAGCACAGCAATTACTCAAGGCATCAAGGTGCTATAAATCACAGTCCGGTAAAGGTCCACTAGTACACCAGCTTCAAAAGGAACTTTAAACAGAATAGCCAAGTTTTAAAGAGCCTTCCTGAAGGGCAGGAGCTGAAGGATGGCCTTATGTTTAGCAGAAGGGCGTCCAGAGTTTGCTTGCGGTCGTCGAAAATGCTCTTTCGCCCCTTTTCTTTTTTTTGGTTCTTGGTACCATGAGCAGCAAGTGAAGAGAGGAGCAGGGGGGTCTGCCTGTGGACTGCCAACTAAGCTAGGTTTTTAATCTTGTTGGACATGGAAGATGAAGCGTCTTATATACCATGCAGAGAGAATTAAAGCTAATGCGCGTATTTATGGGGAGCCAGTGAAGGGTTTCTAGTCCCTTCCAAATGAACTGCCTTCTGAGACTGTCCAAAACAAGTCTTGCCAATGCAGTCTGCACCATCTGGAGTTTATTCTGCGTATTCTTGTTCGAATCCAGGTACAGCGAGTTACAGTAGTCAAGTCTAGACATTACAAGGGCAAGAACTACCTGCTTACGTGCCGGCCACCAGATGTGTGGAAACATTTTGGCAACAATTATGTTCATATCCAGAGATAATCGGCCTGAGTTACAAATGTAATGTATACTTTTGAGTAAGTTTACACTTTTGAGTAAGTTTACTACTTTTCAGTATTTGCAAACTTCATATTTGCAGTAACTTACAACTTTGAAAAACGTACACTTTTATAGAAAGTCGAGCACTACACATGACCAATCACTGATACTGCAACACCCTCCTATAGAAAATATTGAAAGTAAGGGCATATTACAAAAGTGTACATTACTACAAAAGTGAAGTTTGTGAATAGCACAATGTAGTATGTTTTGTAGTACTATTGTATTACTACAAGACATACTACAAAGTGCAGTTTGTAAAGCATGCCCCTAGTTTTTGCATTGGCGTTTTCCACAAACATAGTGTCTGATTCTAGGGGTGCTCACGTCCCACAAAATAGATTGTGAAGGTAATCATGTCCACAAACCCAGAGTAATAGTGTGTAAAGTTAATGCTAGATTCCCCACACTTTACTTAAAGATAATGATGTCCAAATACAAACAGAGACAGTGTGTGATTGCAGCCATAATCAAGCCTCCACATAGAGAGTGATTGTTGTGGTGTTGTCAACAGATATACTTTGTGAATATAGGAATATTCAAGTCTTTCAAAGATTGTGTGTGAAGGTAATGCTCTTTAAATCTCCATAGAGATAGTGCTTGATTATAGGAATGTTTAGGTTCCCAAAGAGATGGTTTGTGAAGATATGTAAGTTCAAGTCTCCGCAAAGATAGTGTGTAATTATAGTGATGTTCAAGTCCCCTGAAGAAACCATCCACCCGGCAGGACGAAGAAGTACCGGCCCATCTCCCTGCTCCCCTTTCTACTGAATGATCGCAAAAAGGCAATCAAACAGCAACTCACCAAACACCTGGAACAAAAAACCTCCCTGGACCCCTCCTAATCATGGTTTCGAGCCAACCACAGTACAGAGACAGCCCTAATCGCAGTTACCAACGACATCATGATCCTTCTGGACTGCGGCGAAATGGCAGCCCTCTTCCTCCTGGGCCTGCCATCTTCGACACTGCCTCCCAACACATCTTGATCATCAGACTCCACCACAATGGATTACAGGAAGATGCTATCTAATGGATCGCTTCATAACTCACTGGAAGAACCCGGAGAATCTGTCTCCCACCGTTCACGTCAAAACCCAAGAAGACCATCTATGGTGTCCCCCAAGGATCGTTCCTCAGCCCCACCCTCCTAAACATGTACATGACCCCTTGGCTAACACCGTCATTTCACACAGACTCAACATCATCTCTTCCACCGATGACACCCAGCTCATCCTATAGCTCACAAAAGATTAATACAACATCAGAGCCAACTTCAACAGATGTATAATGAAAGTGGCTAACTGGATGGAGGACAACTGTCTCAACATGGACAAAACAGAAGGACTCATCTTTAAGAACAATGTCTCGCCAAGGAATGACGCATGGTGGCTTGCTGAACTCAGCACTTCCCTACCCCTTTAGACAATGCACACATCGGCATCATCTTGGACAGCAAGCTATCTATGAAGAAACAGGTAAAAACAGGTCCATCTGCCTGCTTCCACACCCTTCGCATGCTTCACAAGATCTTCAGGTAATTCTCAGTCAATAAATACACAACAAGGAAGTAGGACTATTAAAGCTAGATCGCTGTGAATTAACAAGGTCCCAGGGAGGATACCTGGGGTTTAGTGGGCAGCGGTCTAGATGACCTCCCCTGCCACGAAACGCCCGCCTATGGGGTCGTCTAACGTACATGTGCAGCCGTGCATAGCTTTGGGGAGACACAGTTCAAAACCTTTTCAGATCAGCATTGCCGGTGACCTGCACGGCGACGGGAGGGACCGATGGGGGCAAACAACTCACTTTGATGCAGTAAGTGCAGATCGGAGGGGGCAGACAGTAACAAGGTTGTCCCGGCCAGATGGGCAAACACTCATCCTGAAGTAGTAAGTGCAGACTCGAGGGGGTAGACAGTGACAAGATTGTCTCCGGCTTTTTATGGGCGTTCCATAACGCGCAGAATGGGTCTACCCGAGGTGCTCGGTTTATTGCTAAATTATTGTTACGATGTAATAACATTACGCTGAAATGAAGTATAGCCACAGTATAGGCACAGGCCCATCCTTAATATCGATGGGTGTGTGGTGTGTATACTCTGATCCAATTTAATGTGTCTTACGGAGTTTGACTACAGGGAGTTGTTCTCACTCCCCCACCATTTCTAGTGTTGAACTTCAATAAACTCTGTAAGAGCAAGTACTTGGTTATGTGTCTGACTTCTCTCCCGAGCAGTGATGGTTGGATCTCTTGAACTTGCCAAAGGGTACAGTGACCAAATAAGATGTTACATGGTGCAATGGCACCAAGTGGGACATGTATGGGACTTTGAATTACGCTGTGGGGCCAACTTGACAGGTTATGTCCGTAAGCGTTGTGATAATGCCCACTGCTTGATCGCTGTTTGATTTTAATGGTTCCGGGAGTATTACCGGAGGCTATTTGTTGTTACTATTTACACGAAAGTCAACACTTCATCACTTGACACTTGTTTTTACGGGTTCATTTTCAGGTTCCCCATGAAAATCATCCCTACAGATGAGTAGGTAGTATTCCTTAAGTACGGGTGTCTATTCCCTACTCCTGGACTGAGGGGATAGGGTTAGTTTTTGGGGGATATTTTCTTTTATGTGAAGTCCTGAAGAAAGCCGGGGTAATGATTAATTCAATCCTTTGATTCGGCTGAAACATGTCGACATTTGTTGGCAGAGTGGAGGGGTAGAGGATTCATCACAATTCACTTTACCTTCAACCACTGGTCATATTTTTGGCCCTTTTCTTTTAACTCTGAGAAAGGGAGTCCATAATTAAAGTTGGATTGAGGGCATCCTTTGATCCAGTTTCATATCACTATTTCTGCCCCTTTTTTCATATATTTTGATCTACTGTTCTGCATTTTCTTCGTGTTTTATTGTCTTCCCCTTCCATATTCCACCACCTCCAGCGTTGGCGAGCGGGGAGGTGTGTTAGCAGCCCTATGATGAAGCATGACACAGCTTGCTTTGTGTGAGGGCAGTTTAACACACCTGGCTATCCTCCATGGGTCCAAGTTAGTTCACAGCGATCTAGCTTTAATAGTCCTACTTCCTTGTTGTGTGTTTATTGCATTATAGGAGGTCGGAGTAGGACTTATATTCCTCCTACTCCTTCTTATCTGTTTGTATGGTTAATTCCCAGTCAATATCAGAAGGACCTTCATGCAGGCCATTGTCAGCAGCAGCCTGGACGACAGGAACACACTCTATGTAGCAATCACTGCACGTCTCCTGAAGAGACTACAGACAATACAAAACTCATTGGCAAGTCTCATCCTTGACCTCCCCAGACATTCCCACATCACACTGCACCTAAATAAGCTTCACTGTCTCCAGGTCCAGAAGATGTGCCAGTTCAAGATGTTGACCCACACATATGGCGCTGCACAACAAAGGACCAACATACATCAACAAACGAATGACCTTCCACCAGCCAACTAGACAACTACGATCTGCCTCCATCTTCCTTGAAGTTACCCCCCCTCATCCGCCAATGCCACAGCGAAGGATGCTCCAACTTACACCTGGCAGTCAAAGCTTGGAACAACCTTCCCCTACACCTCAGGACTGCCGCATTGCTCTGGGAATTCAGGAAAGGACTCACAACTTGTCGGTTAGAATGAGCAGATCAACTCGAAGCAGTCTGCAATTCTTGCGCCTGGAGAGCCTCACGGGTAATTGCCTATGCTTTATAAATCCTTGATTGATTGACACTGCACTGTTAGTGTCGAATCTATGACTCTTCTAGAGACTAGGGGCTTAATTTAGAGAGTGGGATAGAATGAATCCCTCAAAATAACTCAATGACTCACTGACTACACCATACACATTCTTTGCATCCCCAACGCCCACCTTATCCCTAGCCACCACAGAGCCCCACTCCCACCCTGCTGACAGTAGTATGGAACTTGGGCACACCACAGACCATACTTTGTGGTCCCTGGGAAACATTTTGCGAGTATCCATGAGCTAGAAGAATCTGAAGCCATTCCAGAGAATGTTCCAGAAAATGGTGAACAAAATGTGAATAACTACAACAATATCTACATTCCAACTGCAGAAGAGAAAAACATTTCTCCCAAACCTTTCCTTTATTCAGGTGAGCTGTAACCACAAACCCCACCATGGCGCTGCTATATCTTTTGCATTGGGATGGTTCCTAGCCATGTCAACGGCATAACATACTCAGCCTAAGTTCACCCAGAAAACACATATTGGTAAACAGGGAAGCAAATATACAACTATCTATGCAAATAGAAAAGTAAGCATGTCCCAATGTAATATAAAAAGGCAAATCCCCGTAGGCAAGTCGGCATTTGTACTGGACAAGGGGGACTTAAATGAGAATGTAACATGCACATACATAGTTAAACACACAACAATTCATATAGTTCATGGCCTTCAGATGGGAACCAAATCTGATCACTCACTGTACTTGTCAGACACCCCCTTGGCATCTAATTCCTAGCCCATCATCTCATTACAGTATCCAATCATACGCTCTCTGGCAGTAGATCCTCTTCCCTTGAGGTGTGCTCACGCATCTTCTGGCTCTCTGCTGGAGTCCTTAGAATTAGCATTCATTCTGTCATTTCCTTTGAATCCAGGAATCTCTCCAGATCCTTTGAATTATGGACTTTGCTATTCTTGTCATCTATTGTCATCTATCCTTGTGACCCGTTCTAGCAGTGCTTAATTTGAGCCAGTACTTTACGGTGCTCAGCACCGCCACCTAATTGGTTTCTAGTGTTCGGCACTGGCACTTAATTGTCAACACCATACTTAGAACAGTTTACCACATGGTGGCACTGCTCATCTAATTTAGAGATAAGCAGAACAACAGTTATTTAGGAATACAATATACTTTAAAATTGCTCATACCTACCTCCCTAGCCATTCCTTTTGGTTTGGGGTCTGGAATAATCTGAACTGTCGCATTTACATGCGATAGAGATGGTTAGTAGTTGTTTTGGAAGCAATGACAAGGGCGATGGGTGGTGCAAGCTGCAGTGGCCTCCTGGTCAGAGCCCTGGCACTTAATATTTTAAAATTAAGCAGTGCGTTCTAGTAATTAGTGCACAACGCCCACTTCTTATTTTGAGTGAGCATAGTCAGGAATCTGCTTATTTTTTGAGTTAGTATTTTGTGAAAAGTTTGCAGCTATGAAGATTCTTCCATTCTTGTTCAGAAAAGGGCGGGTATTCTTCTTTGCTAAGGATATTACATCCCTTCCATGTTGATGTGTAACAAACCATGCTATTATCAATGTTGGGGCACTTGCTTTAAGACTTATTTCTGTGCGTCTTTTCAATCTTTAGGGGTTGGGAAAAATAACTTTGGTATTGCTAACCAAAAGATATGATGTACCATAGAAAAACAGGGAAGAATATTCGGTACCACAACAAACACACACATCATGCAGTATACCTACCACGCATCCACAACAATGACTACATTTACGATGCTTACATGTAATGGGGCAGCCCTCTGTCCCTCAGAACCTGGGTATTTTAGATAAGTACTACAGTAGGTTCTGTTGGGTTTCACAATTGCTTTATAACGATAATAATTTGTTTGTGGTCTCATCAGACAAAATGAATCAAAGATACACCACACAGAAAACTTATTACAACATTTATATATTATATGAATATATTATCTTACATATGGCTGCTAAACAATCAAATTCATAACAAACAATATATGGAGAAAAGGTTTTTAGACAAATGAAAATTGCGACATAAATAATGACAGACATGTGCAACACAATTCACATTTCACAACAAAATAAAAAATACACAACATTCATGGTGTTCCGTGCTTTTAGATTCAGTGTAGTTCAACTCCCACCCTATATTGGTTTCACAATGATTTATATTGGGGGAGTGACTCAAGACATGAAATGGCTGTGCGTCAACGTTTCGACCCCTGATGTATTAGTAATTGTAAAAACATTACAGAGGGTCTTCTTCAGGACTGGCGGAAAATCATATAGACAGCCAATGAAGGTGGTGGACTAATCCGGGTCTTGGATAGAGCCCGAAGACAATTATTCAGATAAGGTCCATAGTCAATGCAAGCAATGTGCTTGTTCTCCATGTGTGATTCCATCTGGATGAATGATTCCAGTACAGAAGGCCTGAAGTTATTCCAGGAAACAGCAGCCCAAATGCTAAATGAATTGGCATGGATGTGGCTCTCTCGTGGTCTGATATTGACAGTGTAGAAGAACTGGCATCTTCAAAACCCTTTAAAACTTCAAAAACCCTTTAAAACTCATATTACCCTATTTCCTTACCCAACCCTGAACATGAAAAAACCCTTCTATATTTACTGTCCTGTACCTTATCCCACCCTGGGACCCTAAATGCCCCTTTAAGTCTCTTATCACCCTGAACACTTACCCATTCCATTACCCTTAACCCCCCTTTTTTAATAACATAATATTTGTGACATTTAAAAAAATACAGTATGTTAAACTACTGTATGGCAAAGGTCCCAAAAAAGGCTTGCGTGGTAGTTACCTGACTAAACAGGTCGTGTGGGGTAAAGACTGCATTACTCTCTCTAAAGCTGTGCAATCATACATCATTTACTTTAGGCAGAACATCATGAGTAAGCATGGGCGGATTTTGCGGATTGGCAATCCGCGAACTTGCGTATTTACGGATTCGCAATCCGCGAAGATCCGCGAACTCTAGCGGACTTGCGGATTTTTCCGTTTTTTGTGTTGGCGCGTGTTCGCGCCGATTTTGGGACAAGTTCGCAATTGCGAACTTACTTTTCGGCTTGCAACGGCCGCGACTATGTTGTTTCTACGTCTGGTTTATCATCACAGGTTCACAGCACCCTCTGTTTCACCACTGCCACCCTCTGGGACACCCATGCCACCCTCTAGTACATCCTCACAGGCACCTATTAGGTTTATTTATTACTGTAGATTATGGTGGTTGAAAAAAGCTAGCACACCTGCCCTTCTTCAACTGCCATCAATTAATTTGTGTTTCATTAATGTGTCAGTAATTTTGAAAGTTCCAGTCTGGCTGGCACCTGCTTCCTTCCTTATCTGTAATTTGCTATTTGTTGCAGTGATTTTTTTTTTTTACAGGACCTTTATGGTGCTATTCTATGAGCCTGCTGTTTGGGTCATAGCAGGGTCATAGAATTGTTGCAAACTCTGGAGGGGCCCATCAGGAAGCACTACCTTGAATGTTACTAATGTTAAGTTTGAACTTTTGCACCTGCTCATTGCTTTCATTTTAGCTAAAATCGTTTTTTTTGCAATTTCGCGCGTTATTTGGGGCGCGAATCCGTGCGAGATCGATTTCGGAAGCCGCGAATACGTGCGAATACAAAATTGTTTTTGTTGCGACGTGTATGTTCGCGTGATCTTGCGCGTGTTCGCGAGGCGCTTCTAGCTATTCGTTTGCCAAGTTACCCTATCGGTCGTACACGGGCGCGGCCATCTTGTTGGCGTGACGTAATTCCGTTTCCGCCCGCTATGTGTAATCTCGCAAAGTGTGCTGCTCGCGAGTACAAGTTCGCGCGTACTCGCAAGGAAAATCTCGCGCGAACTTACCCACGCGGTCGTGAACGGGCGCGGCCATCTTGTTTCTCATTCATTGCTATGGTTCTGGGCATGCTTTCTCTATCCTCTCTCAATCTCTGCCATCCTTTGCTTGTTTGAAGTTTTTTTGATCTAATTTTACTTATTATCTAACCCTCTATTTTTCTAGCTCTATATTTTTGTGTTTTCTGCAGCTTTTAGTTACTTTTAAACTACTTTTTTAAACTCTTTTATTTTCTTCTTCACTATTCTATTTCTTCTTTATCATTTAAGTTTATTTCTGCCCAGACCATGGTAAAGGGAGCCGGGAAGCACCCTGAGAAGGGGAAGGGTCCCGCACCCCGTGCCCGGCTCCCGTGCGGGCGTTTAAGGGGGGAGCAAGTGGTCCCGAGGGAGATCTTTAGCGCGGAGGAAGTGGCGGCACTGATCTTCCATGTCCAGCGCCGCCTCCCCAAGACGATCCTGGGAGGCGGCAAGATCGCGACCGGCTATGGCATCCGGGAGCGCCGCCAGCGGTGGGAGAAGGTGTGCCGGGCCATGTACAAGATCTCTGGGGTCCGGCGCACGTATAACCAGGCCACCCACCGCTGGACCGATGTCATGGACCGGGAGCGGGACTTGCTGGACGCGCTCGGCGTAGAGGTCCCCGGGCTTGGTGAGTAGTAGTAGTAGTACATTTACTACTCTGTTTTATCCGGCTCTGTTATTTGCAAATCTTTGTTCTTTACCAAGAGCAATAATGCTGCCGATTACATTGAGGTAAATTATATTTCAAAATCTTCTATGCATTTCATTTTCAGGTGCACTGCTCTCCTTCTCAGTAGCCTTGCTTGCTACTATGCTTCTTTGTTTTGTATGTTGTGTTCAGAAGCATTTCATTGGCCTGAGAAATTATGTATCAGTGTACTGTAAAGAAAAGAACTGCGTAATGCTAGACAGTAAGGGTCATATTTTCAATTACCGGCGCATCCCTGCAAAGTAGCAGGGATGCGGCAGTAATTGTGTGCCATGCCACCACCACCCATTGGCCCAAAACGTCACAGAAGCCTTACGCATCTGTGCCGTAAAGGCAGCGCATTGCTGGAGTTGCGTGCCAACGATGGCGCAGCTCCAGCAATGCTCTGGGGTACCCTATCTCCCCAATGCTGCATCAAGCCGTACGTCGGCTTCAAGCGCGCAGGGTTTGAGTCATGCATCATTGTCATAAAAATGACTGATTGACATCTTGTAGATTTCCCTCAGCCACTTTTAGGATTTGTTCCTGCGCAGGTACGCCCTCCCTTGCGCCGGAACGCCCCCTGATGGCGCAGGGCTTTACAACGTGATGCATCGCCCATATGCCCATATGTGTTTTTTTTTTAATATATACGCCGCACCAACACCATGGCGAGTCTTTTGTTCTGCCGCTGCGTCAGAAAAGGCACGCAACAATGGAGGAAAATCAGCCGCAACTTCCGCAAGGGACTTATAAATCAGCCCCAACAGACTGAAGTCCAGTGTCCTTCCTTTAGACAGTCACATGGCTATCAGAAGAAATAGTGGCGGTGGTGGCGGGTGGATTGATAGTTTGAGTATTCACTGATCTGCAAGCAGGATGGACTTTGTCTGTCACGTGTTGTGCACTACTGCCTGCAGTGCCAGGCCTAGGCAAACCTCTTTAGTAGTCTGTTTATTGAGTTACATAGGAACTTTCTAAGTCAACGTTCCGCAAATCAGGCAATACGAATAACGTAGTATACCACATGAGATAGATCCCGTGGAATAGTTGTCTATCTATTTGCTATTTTTCCAAAATATGTTGTTATTGTTCTTTTGAAATGTTTGATTTGGTTGAAAAATCTCATCCATGTTTTATGGTTTTTCTTTCTTTCATGTTGTACATCAGCTCCCCCCAAGGGCAAGAGGACACAGGAGGAGGGTGCTGAGGATGCAGGCCAGGATCGGGCAGGCGAGGGCTCCTTTGCTGGCCCCAGTAAGTTTACATTTTACTAAACAGTACCTATTTTTTCCTAGCGTTCCTCATTCGATTTTTTCTAAATCGTCTTTGATCTTCTTGTAGACTGAATATAAATTCTTATCCTGCCTCGAATATGATGACTCCCTGTGGTATTACTAGACTATTTTTATTAGTCTGTCTGTGTAGCTAACTAAGATTGGACATTTGGCAATTCCATTGGACTCCCATTATATTCAGCAATACCTCTATGCACTGTCTCCTTACTGACTAGATAGTGTGGCAGAGTCATTCAGCTCCCGAAGTCACCGATTATAGATCCCCAATGATCTCTAGATTATCGTACGCAGGACAAGAGAGTAGTACGGAGTCACAGCACAGTCAAGAAGTGTCAGAGGCACTCATGCTTGCAAAAATTCCAAAACCTTTAGCTCATCCACTCTAGTCTAGAGGAACAAAAACCACAGAGTCTATTTAAGTGTAAAAGCTTTATTAAAAGTAAACACATTTATTGAAATCTACTTTGTCATAAAACTATTTAACTGTAAACGGAAAAGTGGTTAGTGCTGACGATTAATTGGACACATTTCTTGTGGTCGAGCCGAACTCTCACCTACTTTGAACTTGATCCTGGTCGTGTTCTTAGGACTCAGGAGTCAAGCTTCTGTCTGTTAGGAGAAAAAGTGGTGCGTGTTAAAAATCAAAAGCAAGCATTCATCAGTTGTGCATAAAAGTGCAGCAAGACAACAGCCTTCCCTGGAAAATGGGACATTTTTACTATGGAGTAGACAGTCACAAATTATTACATTGTATTCTGTTTTTTTAACATTTCTCCTAGACCAAATATTATATAGTAGTGAGTGGTGTATTCTAACTTTCTTAAATGTACTTTGTAGGTGTAACATCTGGTGACGGGGCCAGCGCGGAGGTGGCTGATGTGTTGGACTTGGACTCGGAGGCCTCTGGGGAGGATGCGGCGGTAGAAGAGCTGGTGGCCGTTCCTGTGGGGGATCAAACGGTGGTGGCGGAAACAGGTAAGCTATATATTCCTTACTTATTGAGATTGAAGACTGCATAGTGTGCTTTCTGCACGGGTGTATTACAATTACAAATCAACCAGGTAGTAGCCTCCTCGAAATGTACTTCGACTTAGCTGTGAAGTTTTTGGTGAGAAGAATCCCAATAAGTTCTTAGACGAACGTGATGGATGGGATGAACGAAAAGCGAAAGAAGGGTGTAAGTAAGTGGGACGCGAACTTGTATGATGGCTGGCAAAGAAGAACGATATGTGTTTGCTTGGACCCAGAGGTGGCTGGGAAGGAAAGAATATGGTATGGTGCATGGCTGGGTCAATGATGAAGCAAGGATGGGTGGAAGGACAGCAGCCTGGGTGGGTGAAACAGAAACTGTATGTGTGCGTATACTTTGAATGAATGGATGCCTGGAGCATGGTATTCTCTGACTCTTACATAGCAAATGTGTATCTAGAGAGAGTAGATGGTCGCCAGGTGAAGTAAGTGTTACCTTGAAGAGCATGTACCACCGCACCCGCACGTCCGTCCCAGTGCAGGGAAGGCAAGGAAAAGAAATTGTAAATGTGTCCAATACTTCCATGAATAGTAGCAGTACTTTGTATTGCGTTTGCATTCACAGCATATATCTGGTTATTACGGTGGACACTCCGTACCTCTCTTAATAACTTTAGTTTACTTGTAGTACGTCATTCATGTGTGGGTGTATCACTGTGTTCACTCAATATTAAGCAAAGCACCTAAAGTCATCTCATCTGTCATTAAATACGTCCCATGTGAAGTGATAGATAATCAAATTAGTTAGCTTCTTCAGTTTCCTTTTCTAGTACTCATTTGCACTGTAGGGTGAAAGGTAAATTAATTAAGCAGTAGCCCTTGTAACAGAGTATTCTCAGTGCCACCCGTAATAGAAAAGTAATAGCTTCACCACCTGCATGTACTGGACCGGTACAGTAACGCAAGTCTGTCTCCATCATCATGGTGTGCAACTTTTTTTCTCGGGTGCAACTTCACTGTGCTGTGTCCATGTCATTCTGCCGGCTTGCATAAGATAACGTACCCATTTCCCTAAACAAGAGAGAAGAAGAAGAATAAGACTGGTGTACTGTCATAGTCGACTGTAATGGAAGTCCATAGTGGTCGTAGAATTAGTTCATTAAACTACCACTACTGTTAGAGCAAGGATGCAGAAGTGGGAGGGTTACATAGATACTGTCCTCAATAGTTATGTACTGTGCTTTCAATTTGCTACTTGTACTCTGTGACCCAACTTTCGGCTCAATCACTTTGTGTTATTAATAAGGAGCATTGGTTACAGACTATGTCTTTCTTTCTTCATATAGTTGCTCCTTCTTCCAAATCAACAACAAGGAGGGAGCAGGCTAGATTGGCCCGGCAACGGAGGCTGGAGGCCACAGTCGCCGAGTATCGGCGGCTGGTGGCCCTGGAGGAGGAGGAGGACACGCAGTCGAGCGGGGCAACATCTTCGACTGCATCCTCCTCCGTGACTAAACCAGCGGGACCGAGCCGGGCTAAGAAAGCCGACCGCCACCGCCAAGCACCGGAAACACCAGCTGCCCCCCACAGGAGCTGCAAGGAACGCCAACACCGCCTCCGAGTCCGCATGTCCAACCTGGAGCAGGAGGTCCTGAGGTATAAGACCTTGGTTAAGGGCCTCCGCTCCGAGCTTGCCACCCTCCGCAAGGAGTATGATGCCCATGCCGCATCATGCACCAGCACCAGCACCCTCCAGTAGTGGAGTGTCCCTTGCCCTTTTTTTATAGACTTTTGGGGGGTGGGATTTGGGAGTTGGGATCGTTTTGGGACGTTTCAGAGACAATCGTTGGGGTTAGGGTGGGTGAGGGAGATTATTTTGTTAGGGATAAATAAATATATTTTTCAACTACTTTATCTGACCATACCTGTTTTTTACTGCTTTTCAGTCTGGTGGGTGGGGGGCGGGGGTGTAACAGTAACTTTGTTTTCCTGAACAGTCGTAGGACTTTAGTAGTACAACCGTCAAACTCTTGTCTACTCCGAAATAATACTCCATTATACTACCTCCCACCAAACGCTTATCTTACCTGTAATTTGTGTTAGAAATTAGGGCTAGGCCCAGGGCTGGCTCCAGGTGAAATGGGGATTAACGTTGTCATTCCTGGGCGGGTGACATTTCCTCATTGCGGTGTTACTAGTGGTGTGACACAGTGGCAGTTGCATGCCTATGGAAAAAAAGAAAACGAAACCTTGTTTGTACTCCTTACTGTAGCATTACAACGGTTACGGTACGATCGAGAAAATAGCAGGTGACAGTACACTAGAACAGTGCCATAATGTAGCCTAACAAATGGTAAAGTATTGCAAGTATAACTAGTACTTGCGTTGAATTTATTTGACATTGGCTACTACTACTAGAAGATATAGTACTGAAGCTGAGTAAGTCTAGAAGATATCCTCGTATTCCTTCACCAGCCTGTTGCTGCTATCACCTTATCCTCCCCAGCAAGTGTGTGGAATTATTGATGTCATTTTAGTCAGACATCAAGCAAAACAACACAGCCCGGGGGAAGAGGGTTAGGGTTTGTAAAATGGATGGGAATGGGGGTTTCTTTTTGGGTAGGTTTTGTTGAGAGAAGAAAAAAAAAGCAGAGCATGGACAAACAATAATTGAAGATACAGAGTTTACAGACAATCTTTGGTTACAAAGTAAAGGTAAGCACATGCAGTCACACTCATAGAATAAAAGACAACAATGGATACTGTATCTGTATTGCGTATGTTGTTGGAGTTGTCCTGTTGAAATTGGTAAGTAAGTTGCATGCAGCAAACAATTCCTCTTATTGGCGGCACTCCTCCATTCCAGCTGACGCTTCGTCCATCAATGTGGTGGTGACCACTGACAGAAGAGACACCCTGTCCACTGCCTGCCTGGCGGATGTTGACTGAAACCCGGCCTGTAATTATTGAACGGAAAACAGGAAGTGCTATTACAATACCACTGATAAATAAATAAAAGGTATGTACGCTGTGTGGTTCAAAAAGTCACACTTTGATGATGCCTAGCAGAAAAATGGTTACAAAACGTACTTTGAAAGTAACAGTAGACCCAAATACAGACCGTGGATTGTATTCAAACCACTTGCCTGCAAGCAAAAGTATCCATAGCCAGCATCGCTCCAACAGTGCTCTACAACAACAGAACCGCGTTGCAATAGAACCCCCCTAAACACATGCAATCCTGCTGCTAGGGCTAACCCTAACGAACCCTAACTTACAAAGTGCCAAAACTGGTGTTTCCTTATGGATTTTGTCCAACTAACTTCTAGCCGGTATTAGACCTTCCCAGGAATGCCCCAGGCAAGACCCGCCAACCCACCCGCAAAAAAACACCCGACACAACACCACCAAACAGCGAAAAAGCTAAATCTCATACTTACAATGTCTCTCGGCCTTCGGTCCAAACGCGGCGCTGTGCAGCTAGGTCGTCATCATCATCAATCATCATAACTCCTGTTTTCCACCACGGATTTCCTGAAAAGCAAATGCAATCAAGATTAGACTGTCGCAGCAGTGCTTCGACAGAGACCCCGGCCGCAACCCACCCACGAACAGCAGGAAGCCCCCCAAAATGCTACATTGAGCAAGATGTCTGAAGAAATGGCAAAAAAAAGGCTGTTCCTTATGGATTTTGTCCAAAACACTTGTATCCGGTATTAGACCTTCCCAGGAAAGCCCCAGGCAAGACCCGCCGGCGCCAACCCACCCGCAAAAAAACACGCGACACAACACCACCAAACAGCGAAAAAGCTAAATCTCATACTTACAATGTCTCTCGGCCTTCGGTCCAAACGCGGCGCTGTGCAGCTAGGTCGTCATCATCATCAATCATCATAACTCCTGTTTTCCACCACGGATTTCCTGAAAAGCAAATGCAATCAAGATTAGACTGTCGCAGCAGTGCTTCGACAGAGACCCCGGCCGCAACCCACCCACGAACAGCAGGAAGCCCCCCAAAATGCTACATTGAGCAAGATGTCTGAAGAAATGGCAAAAAAAAGGCTGTTCCTTATGGATTTTGTCCAAAACACTTGTATCCGGTATTAGACCTTCCCAGGAATGCCCCAGGCAAGACCCGCCGGCGCCAACCCACCCGCAAAAAAACACCCGACAACACCCCCAAACAGCGAAAAAGCTAAATCTCATACTTACAATATCTCTCGGCCTTCGGTCCAAAGTAACGCGCTGTGCAGCTAGGTCATCATCAATCATCATAACTCCTGTTTTCCACCACGGATTTCCTGAAAAGCAAATGCAATCAAGATTAGACTGTCGCAGCAGTGCTTCGACAGACACCAAAAATTACACACAAACCCCCGGAACCCCGCCAAAGAGCACCTCAAAGGCAAGCAAGTCAGCAAAAACGGCAAGAAATTTTCACCTCATATTTGGTCCAAAACACTTTTGTCCATTATTAGAGCTTCACAGCAATGGGCCCAAAACCGTCAACTCACCCGCAAAGAAGTACAACACCCCCACAAGTGCTGAGTCTTTCTTCATTGTGCGTAATCCAGCACTCTGCTTGGAGGGAAATCGCAGTCTGGAGGAGGAGGATAGAGGAGCATGTTCTTCAGAACTTGTGAACCTGAGGAATGTAGACTGCGGCACCTTCAAATCAATAAGCAAACAAGTGAAGACAGTACTGATGATGGTCTTCTTTTTGGGATTAGGTGATTAAAGTTTGAATTAAATTAACTGTGCAAAACAAAGAAAGAGAGACACAAAGCACACAGGAATAAAAGTGAATAAGGACGAAAAAGAAAGTTCTTGATTGATTGTCTCATTTTCAGGGCTCGGTGTCAGGGAATAAGAACAAGATTTCGTCATCATACTCTGCGAATTCAGGCTGGATGAGGTCAGTGGCACCGAACAGAGAAAAAATCCCCTCATCTACGTTGCTGTCCTCATCGTCTTCATGTGGCGTGCTTTCTCGCACTTTGTAATCTGGTGGTATGAGGTGCTGATTCATCTTGATCATTGTCAGCCGCTCCACATTTTTGGGCGATAGGCGGCTCCGTTTGGCAGTTACAATGCCACCAGCAGCACTGAAAACACGTTCAGAAGACACACTTGCGAGTGGGCAAGACAAATAGTTTATAGCCAGGTTGTAGAGCTGTGGCCACAATTGTTTTTTGCCATGCCAATACTGCAATGGCTCCTCATTAAGAAAGACCACTGTTGAGTCATTCAGATAGTCCTGCACCATCGACTCAAGGTCATCAACTGTTCCTCCACTTTGCTTACTTTTTGCTGTGCCTGTGACATTTTTTAGAGAACCATACCCCATCAAACTTAGCCAATCCTCCTCCCCAGCCACTGTTAGTGTTGTCATTGTGTGTGGTGCAGATGATCCAGTTGCCGGTGTCTTTAACGGCTGAGAGGTCACTTGTGCCCCAGCCACAGGTGCAGAAGTGGATTCTTGTGACTGCGGATGGCCTGCTGATGCTGATGCTGATGTACTGGCTTCTCCTTCAATAACCTGCCGTTCTTTTTCAAACCTCTTGGCTGACCAGGCTAACCAATGTTTGTACTTTTGAACATCTGCATCAGCGAAAGGAAAGAATGCGTTGTCTGCCAGCGCCTTTTTGTAGCGTGGATCCAGAATAGTAGCACAAATGTAATGCTGATCTGAGTTGATGTTTTTAAGACGTTCATCACCACGTAGGCGATGTAATAATTTCTCAGACAAAATGAAATGGTTTTTTTTTTTTTCATCTTTTTCAAACTCAGAAGAAACCGCCATCAGTTGGTGCTCCAGTATGCACAACAATGGGATAGCTTTTCCCAAATTACAGTCCTCCTGGCTGACTGCACGCGTGAAGAACTCAAAAGGACGAAGCATGTCTGTCAGGCTTTTAACTATGGCCCATTGCGCCTTACTCATCCGCAGGTCCTCCTTCTGAGATGTAGCCTCTGTCAAGAAATAGTGATCGAGTACCGTATACTGCTCATGCAGACGCTCAAGCATGTAGAAGGTTGAGTTCCAACGTGTTGCCACCTCCTGGATGAGTGCTTTCACTGGCATTCCACGTTGAAGTAGCAGTCTCCGCAGATGCTTCCGGGCCTTAAAAGAATGGCTGAAATGGTTGCACATTTTGCGGCAGGTGGCCATTACCTCGAACGCTGGACTCTCTTTATCACTCAAGAATTTTTGAACTACCAGGTTGATACAGTGCGCCAAACACGGCACTCTAACATGGTGACCCTGTGACATGGCCTTAACTACATTGGCGCCATTATCCGTGGAAACATAACCAATCTTGCGTTTTAGGGGGGATAGCATTGACAACACCTTTTTGTCAAACTCTTCCAAAAGGTTTTCTGCTGTGTGACTTTTCTCCAAGGCAAACATGGCTAGTGTTGCATGTTTCCGAGCAGCTTTGAAAACTTGGTCCGGGTCAACACCTGCGTTTAGCTTTGCTATAACACCTGAAAAAGAGACCCAGTGTGCAGTGATGCACATGTAATCATCGCCTGGGCCACTGGTCCACATGTCTGTTGTCAGATGTATTGTGTGAACAGCACTCTTCTGCAAAGCTGCCCCAATCGCCTGCAGCACATCTTCATGTAGTGCTGGAACCGCAACTCTGGCAAAATAGAACCGGCTCGGAACCTTCCATTTAGGGCAGAGCGTTGCAACTAATTCAAGAAAACCTACCGCTTCTACAAAAGAAAAAGGTAGAAGGTCCACAGCTAGCATTTTAGCCAGCTTAGTGTTATACAGACGCGTCAGTGGGTGGTTGCGTTCATATGGCACGTCTGAAGTAAGCATTGTTCTAATGTTGCCCTGGACCAAGCATTTACGGGCTGATAATGACTTCGTTGACCCAATTTTGCTCGCTGGTGAACTTTTGTGCGTTGGTGTCTCACTCGCTCCAACACTCTTAGTGTGCCTCACATTGGGTGTGCTGCTGACAGGGGTACTGGGTGTAAGGGAAGTGTTTGACACGTCTTCTTCCTGCTCGTCATCATCAGATGAAACATCAACGTTTCCTTGAATTTGGCCTTTCTTGATCGCATCTAGGTGCGCAAACCATTTGACAGTGTGCTGTCTCCTAAGATGACCTCTCTGGCCTCCGGTACCATAGTTGGTACCTGGCTTACCACGACTAACTGCTTGCTTACAAATGGTACAAATGGCAAACTTTGGATTTTTTGGACAAACAGTAAAGAAGTCCCAAACGGGGGACTTGAAGTGTCTGTGGGACATGGAGGAGGCGGCGATACTGGTGGTGGTGGTCATGAAGCTAATGCCAGATGAAGTGGAGGATCTGGATTGCCCAACTTTTGTACGTTTTGCACTTTCACCGCCACTAATTAAGGTCGAGGTTGACGGAGGTCTCTTCTTGCCAGAAAGAAATATGGAAGCGGGACGAGTTGGTGTACTACTTAACTCCAATGATTGTGGTGTTTCCACTGCCTCCTCATCGACAACATCATCATCATCATCATCATCACGCTCAGCAGCTCTTCGGGCTAGGGTCAAAATGTCTGTTTGCTGCATGCCCGCTGGGGCTGCAGTGACCTTTATGATGACTGGGTCGTCGTTGGCAGAGTCTTCATCAGCAGCAGTATCCGCCACTTCTTGTTGAGCCTCATCACACTCCATAAGTCTGAGACTTTGGACGAGCTTCCTTTTACGCTTAAGTACCTTTGTTGGATCATGGTGTGCCTCACTCTCAGACGGCTGTGGTGCTGGTTCCCAAGTTTGATCCGTATCATCAGAAGGAGGTGTGCTTGAAGAGGATGTAGACACCACCCTTGATCTCTTCCTTGCTAGGGTTGTGGAAGACAATGAAGGATCATCAGGAGGAGTGGCTTCCTCAAATGATACCTCGCCTTGATTGTCGATTTCCTGATGTGCCCCTACTTCGGGAGGAACAACTATTGTGGGCACTTGTTGTGACCCTCCATGCACCTCTGCATGCGCATCTCCTTGCGCTGCCTCTCCTTCCACATGTACTTGGGCTTGTACTTGCACATGTGATTGTTGTTGCCGCTGTGGTTGTTCAACACTCGTCAGATGAGCTACAACAACCTGTGTTGATTGAGGGACATTGCTGCTGCTTTCTTGCGATGAGCCAACATCACTGGTCGATGGTGATTGAAGAAGTATACTGGCTGCCTCTGCAGCACTCAAGGGCTTGGACTTAAGTTGGCGTGGTGGTGGTGGTGGCACTGAGCCCAATGGAGCGGGGGTGCTGCTGCCAGCTTGGTCCCCAGCAGATCCCGCTGCAGCTGCTGCAGGCATACTTTTTTTTTTACTCACAAAAAAAGGGGCGGGCGGCACACCAGTGTCCTTGGTAACTTGCTTCTTCTGCTCCTTACTGGCACCTTTCTTGCTAGAGGAGCTACGGGTTACTTTTTTTGGGGCCATCTTCTTCAGAGCAGGTCAGCAGGCAGCAGTTGCACGAGTTGCAGAGGGTTCTGTGTCCAGACGTGACGTCGCGTGACGTTATGCTGCACACACCGCTGCAGGACTTCTTCCTGGCACTGGTGGTTCTATTGAGTCTTCTTGTGCACCTAAAAGCAATGGAAGACAGAGGAACATCAGTTCAGTTATACACCCCAAAAAATCGACAAAACACAGAAAAATGAGCACAATCCCATGCCATCCATGATGTTTACATTGAAGACACCCCACAGAAAGACTAGGGACATGCAAGTATGCAACACTCACTACCCCTGGGCATAAGGGATGAAAAGTAGGCAAAATAAGTGCAGGCCTCAGACACTGCCTCTCCTCAAAATGGCCCCCTTACACCCCAAGCACATGTTGCTGCCTGTACCAGCCAGCACTCAAGATGGCCACCACCACCACCCACATGGCCAGTCCACATCAACAGTACACCCCCAAAAAACAGAAAAACAGCCAGAAATCACCACAATCCAATGCCATCCATGATGTTTACATCAAAAAGAGTGAGACAACACCACAGGCACACTCAGTCCATGCACCACCACCACCCCTGGGCAAGCAAAAGGCCACACCAGCAGCCCCCCAAAAACGACAAAAAACAATAAAATAAGCACAATCCCAGCCCATCCATGGCCTCAATTATGTTTAAATTCAAGAAGACACCCCACAGAAAGACTAGGCCCATGCAACACTCACCACCCCTGGGCAAAGGGCCACACCAGCAGGCCCAAAAAAACGACAAAAAACAATAAAATCTGCACAATCCCAGCCCATCCATGGCCTCAATGGTGTTTAAATTCAAGAAGACACCCCTCAGAAACACTAGGCCCATGCAACACTCACTACCCCTGGGCATAAGGGATGAAAAGTAGGCAAAATAAGTGCAGGCCTCACACACTGCCTCTCCTCAAAATGGCCCCCTTACACCCCAAGCACATGTTGCTGCCTGTACCAGCCAGCACTCAAGATGGCCACCACCACCACCCACATGGCCAGTCCACATCAACAGTACACCCCCAAAAAACAGAAAAACAGCCAGAAATCACCACAATCCAATGCCATCCATGATGTTTACATCAAAAAGAGTGAGACAACACCACAGGCACACTCAGTCCATGCACCACCACCACCCCTGGGCAAGCAAAAGGCCACACCAGCAGCCCCCCAAAAACGACAAAAAACAATAAAATAAGCACAATCCCAGCCCATCCATGGCCTCAATTATGTTTAAATTCAAGAAGACACCCCACAGAAAGACTAGGCCCATGCAACACTCACCACCCCTGGGCAAAGGGCCACACCAGCAGGCCCAAAAAAACGACAAAAAACAATAAAATCTGCACAATCCCAGCCCATCCATGGCCTCAATGGTGTTTAAATTCAAGAAGACACCCCTCAGAAACACTAGGCCCATGCAACACTCACTACCCCTGGGCATAAGGGATGAAAAGTAGGCAAAATAAGTGCAGGCCTCAGACACTGCCTCTCCTCAAAATGGCCCCCTTACACCCCAAGCACATGTTGCTGCCTGTACCAGCCAGCACTCAAGATGGCCACCACCACCACCCACATGGCCAGTCCACATCAACAGTACACCCCCAAAAAACAGAAAAACAGCCAGAAATCACCACAATCCAATGCCATCCATGATGTTTACATCAAAAAGAGTGAGACAACACCACAGGCACACTCAGTCCATGCACCACCACCACCCCTGGGCAAGCAAAAGGCCACACCAGCAGCCCCCCAAAAACGACAAAAAACAATAAAATAAGCACAATCCCAGCCCATCCATGGCCTCAATTATGTTTAAATTCAAGAAGACACCCCACAGAAAGACTAGGCCCATGCAACACTCACCACCCCTGGGCAAAGGGCCACACCAGCAGGCCCAAAAAAACGACAAAAAACAATAAAATCTGCACAATCCCAGCCCATCCATGGCCTCAATGGTGTTTAAATTCAAGAAGACACCCCACAGAAAGACTAGGCCCATGCAACACTCACCACCCCTGGGCAAAGGGCCACACCAGCAGGCCCAAAAAAACGACAAAAAACAATAAAATCTGCACAATCCCAGCCCATCCATGGCCTCAATGGTGTTTAAATTCAAGAAGACACCCCTCAGAAACACTAGGCACATGCAACACTCACTACCCCTGGGCATAAGGGATGAAAAGTAGGCAAAATAAGTGCAGGCCTCAGACACTGCCTCTCCTCAAAATGGCCCCCTTACACCCCAAGCACATGTTGCTGCCTGTACCAGCCAGCACTCAAGATGGCCACCACCACCACCCACATGGCCAGACCACATCAACAGTACACCCCCAAAAAACAGAAAAACAGCCAGAAATCACCACAATCCAATGCCATCCATGATGTTTACATCAAAGAGAGTGAGACAACACCACAGGCACACTCAGTCCATGCACCACCACCACCCCTGGGCAAGCAAAAGGCCACACCAGCAGCCCCCCAAAAACGACAAAAAACAATAAAATAAGCACAATCCCAGCCCATCCATGGCCTCAATTATGTTTAAATTCAAGAAGACACCCCACAGAAAGACTAGGCCCATGCAACACTCACCACCCCTGGGCAAAGGGCCACACCAGCAGGCCCAAAAAAACGACAAAAAACAATAAAATCTGCACAATCCCAGCCCATCCATGGCCTCAATGGTGTTTAAATTCAAGAAGACACCCCTCAGAAACACTAGGCACATGCAACACTCACTACCCCTGGGCATAAGGGATGAAAAGTAGGCAAAATAAGTGCAGGCCTCAGACACTGCCTCTCCTCAAAATGGCCCCCTTACACCCCAAGCACATGTTGCTGCCTGTACCAGCCAGCACTCAAGATGGCCACCACCACCACCCACATGGCCAGACCACATCAACAGTACACCCCCAAAAAACAGAAAAACAGCCAGAAATCACCACAATCCAATGCCATCCATGATGTTTACATCAAAGAGAGTGAGACAACACCACAGGCACACTCAGTCCATGCACCACCACCACCCCTGGGCAAGCAAAAGGCCACACCAGCAGCCCCCCAAAAACGACAAAAAACAATAAAATAAGCACAATCCCAGCCCATCCATGGCCTCAATTATGTTTAAATTCAAGAAGACACCCCACAGAAAGACTAGGCCCATGCAACACTCACCACCCCTGGGCAAAGGGCCACACCAGCAGGCCCAAAAAAACGACAAAAAACAATAAAATCTGCACAATCCCAGCCCATCCATGGCCTCAATGGTGTTTAAATTCAACAAAACAGTTGTATCATGCACCCATAACCAACCCTGGTCCTACTGGATACTGTGGCTACCCACAATATAATTTATTTAATTTTCTGAAAAAGTTCCAAAATTGTACTTGCAGCAACTGTAATGCCCCAAACAAACTTACTTGTGAAAGTTGATTTCTAATCCAAAAGTGATCCAAAGACAGTCAAAAAGGCCTCAAATCCAAATATCCAGCAGCACCCACAAAAAGTAATCCTTCCAGCTCCAGATCCAAATGAAAGTGACCAGGAGATGGACAAAGCACTGGGAGGAGCCTGCTGGACAGGAACAGGAAGTTGGAGACTGTGGGGCACTTCCTTCCTCCCCCCCCCCCCAAAATGGACTCCTTGCAAAAAAAAAGGCCATGCAAATGTCAACCTGAGGAGTGATTCTGATAAAAATCATAATTTTCTGAAGGTTTATCCTGTTTGCTGGTGATTTTCTTGTGCGAAATTGCAAAATCTCTATTTCGCAAGTGCGAGATTGTTCCTTTCCGCCGCAACTACATGTTCGCAATTGCGAACTCTCGCGAGGTGTGCTGTGCAAGGTGGCAAGCCGCGAGTACGTATTCGCGGGCGACAAACTCCCGCGGGAACACGCAGCAAGATCTAAAATGGCGCGTCACTCGCAAAGAAAAACAACTCGGCAAACGCTAAAATGACGGAAAGTGAACGCCGTGCACCACGCCGCGCGCCGCAACCAAGCAAAAAATCCGCCGCGAGCGGATTCACGGATTTTCGACAAATTCGCGAGCGTTCGCGGATTGCGGATTTGCCGAAAATCCGAAAAATCCGCGAGCGGAGCGGATTTTACGCCCATGCTTAATCATGAGACTCTATTCTACACTATTCAACTCTACGCCACTTCACTCCAGCCACTCCAGGCCAATCCACTCTACACTACTCCACTTTACATTATTCCACGCTATGCTTCTCCACTTCACACCACTCCACTCTAAGCCACTCCTCTGCTCTCCACTCCACTCCATTCCACTCCACTATACCCTACTCATCTCGACAAAACTCCCCTCTACGCTACTCCATTCTAAGCCACTCCACTCTATGCCACCACCCTCTACGTCAATGCACTCTACACCACTCTGTGCACACCACTTCACTTCACTTTATCCCACTGTACTCTACTCATAGACACAGTACACCAGTTTACTAACTCACTCTACTCTACTGCACTCTACTGTATGCCACTCCAAACCACTATAGAAGAAGAAAAACAAGCATGGATTTACTTTGTGATATTTAACAAATATAAATAAATAAGGGCCAGATGTTGAAACCCAAATTGTGATCGCAAACACTGAAAATCGCAGAATTTCAGCGTTTGCGATCGCAATTTGGCTGTGAGCAATGTAGGTAGGCAAATACCCGTACACAAAATAAGGAATCTCAAAAATTGTGATTCCTCATTTTGCGCAAGCATTTAGAGAATCGCAATTTGAGATTCCCTAAATTCTAAGCTGGTAGGTATCGCAAATTGCGATTTTGCCTTAAAGAATCCCAAAATATCACCAACTTCGAGTTGGTGGTATTTTGCGATTTCATTTAAAAAAGCACTTTTTGGCTTTTTACAGAGTGCCATGTGGCACACATACATGCCCTTAGGGCATGTATTTGCGCCACGTGCACAATTGCGCATTTCAGAGGTGCAACAGGGTGTCCTTTTGGAACCCTTGCACCCTTGAAATTGCACCCGCAATTTGCGAGTGCTTCTTGGTTACTTGCAAATTGCGGGCACAAATCTATTAATTCCTATGGGCCTTTTGGCCCGTAGGAATGAATGGGGTGGGATTCCTTGATTGCAGATCTCAATTTGCGATTCACAATTAAGGAATATTAAGGAATCGCAAATATTTTTGCGATTCCTACCTACATTCACTTTTCCGAGTCCTTAATAGCGATTTGGTAAAAATCGCTATTAAGGACTAGCAAAATTGAATTCACCTACATCTGGCCCTAAATGAATAAAACAAATATGCTAATCCAATTAAAAAAACAAAGGTTAAATCTTATAGTTCGGAAAAGATGTTGTATTCTTTCTATAGAAACCAATCTGAAACTACAAAATTATTAGAAATTCTAAAGTTCGAATTATACATTCAATTTCTAATTTTGTGCACCATCCTTAAATTACTATAGCTCACACACCTCAACACATAGTGTTGTAAACTCACTAACCACACAGTAAATTATCTTTAGGTCGTCCTGCTGCCATGCACAGTGCTCTTATACAAGATATAATTGGAAATGTGATGAGTGTTATAAATTATGTAATTTAACAAAGTATACATGATGTAATATGAAAGCGTATAAGGTGTGCATGGAGAAGGCGCAAGTTATAGTTTATCTACTGTGTGGTTAGTGAGTTCACAACACTGTGTATGGAGGTGCGTGAATTATAGTAATTTGAAGTTGATGCATAAAAAGATTGGGGGTAGCCAATTCAACATACACTTTGCAAGGGGGTAGAACACTGGCATTGAGGACTGGTTAGCATGCCACCGGCAGTGCAATGGCTTCTACATATTTACAAGGCCATGTAAAGTCACTGTGAAGTTGCTTTCCATGGCCTAAATATGTTTCCCTTTCCCGCATAACTCTGCGTGAAAATGGCATTGCATGGGTGTTGCTGTGGGTGTTCCCACGCAACATCCAAGGAGCTTGACACATTCCCAGATTAAAATGTTGTAAATCCAATGGATCAGAGTCCTACACCTGCCCAGAGGGGGTGTAAGGAGGCGCAACGGGGAGAAATACTTTTATTTCTCCTTGTGTTTTCCTCTTTCTATGGGTGCTGCATTCTGCAACATGCATAGAAAGAGGAAAATGCCTTTAATCATTCAAAATCAATCATCTCCTTAGTGCAGGAAGCCTTGCAAAATGACACATTGAGCTCTGCGCTGGAGCACAGCTGCTGATTGTGCGCCGGCGCATGGGAGAAGGACAGGAAAGCACCATATCTTCTCTATATAGGGCATACCTGCCCTTTTTTTGACTCGCAGCAGTGCAACAGGAAGACACTGCATTGCTGTGCGTCAAACTATTGTAAATGGACCCTCTGAGTCAAAAACCAGCCGCATCAGTCCAAAGTTTTGGGGGTGATCATGCAAAATGTGGCATTTCCTTCCATTTAGAAATTGTACTACATTGCATTATATTGTGTGAGGGCATGATAAATGTCACAAGAGACAGCAGGAAGAGCTTGGTTTGAGCAGACAATGTTTCCCTTTAAGACATTTTCTGTTCAAAACTTTCTCCCACAAATAAACCATATCTTTAATTGTATAATATACATTTTTACAAATTTCGCATTACTTAAATATCCAGAATTTCACCAATATATCTTCAGTGTTGCCTAGGTCAAGTAAGATATTCAGTTTTACAAAACCGGGGTGAACCTCCTCTTTTGGCTGATAGGTCAATTTGTATGTATCAGCAAAAGGTGATTCAAATAGAGTAATGACATGTAGCCACCTCCCGTGCATTTAAAACTCATCTAAAATTATATAAATGATTTTGAAATGTTCTAGGAAAAATAAAATGTAGATTCCCAAAAATGTATTAATTGATTTTTTTTTTTTCATTATGAAATGTAGCAAATGATGCTTTTAAACTTTCTGCACTTGTACAGGTGAACTGGGTGTGCTGTTATGACAGATAAATATGCTATAGTACAGCGCTCCCATTAACCTCTGAGGATGCCTTGACATTGGTCACTCTTAACTTCACAATATTTATCAGTGTTAGAAATGAAAATGCTGCACTGCATGTGCTTCGCTTAAAATGGCACTATTACGTTTTTATTTTTATTGGGAGTGCGAAAAGCAGTCTTAAGTGCTCAACCGCATTGTCTGCTGCTGCTGAAGGTTCAGGTCTGGCAAAACTGCTGTTTGCTGGCGCTCTGTCTGCTCCCTGAGCCAAGGTGTGTGTATTCTGCTGCATCTGCGCCCAACCCCCAGTCTGTGACAGTCACTGTCTGGAGGTGTTTCCGCAGAGCAAGTTGCCCGGCCGGCCCTTTGTTATGCAGGAATGTGCATTTGCACATCTTTGGCTGACCTTGGGCAGTGCCGTGACTACCTTTCTTTCTCCCATTAAGAACACGGGGCAGAGTCTTTGAGATCATTTTAAGACGAAGCCTAAGAAACAGTTAATTGTAAACCGTAGTGAAATCTTAGAGATGAAATTGTAAATGTTTTTGAAAAAAGTACACAGAGCAATAAACAGACTGCCCAAGAAAATAAACTCTAAGGTCAGTTGTCGCTCAGATATACATGTGTAATTACATGTTGAAAGTTAAAATGAAGCACGCTTCAATTTAATTGTATTACTTTCATCTTAGGAGGTATTTGTGGCCTTTATTTTTTAATATAAAATTGATTATTTTGCTCAAGTTTTAGCTTTGCTAAGGACGGTTTGATATGAGGATTGGACTTTGCTGAATTGAACGGATAAAATAAACCGTTTACAATAGATATGTAATGCTTCCTATGAATGCTTGGCAGTTGAGTGAATTATCTGGTGTCACAAGTATCAGTGATTAAATTTTTTTATTTCTGTGTAATAGGAGAAAATCATGATTCCGTGTGTTGCAGTTTGTTTTCTGTAAAGGCTTTTAACTAATTCAAGGAAAGCGTTTCTATTGTTCAATTGTACCTCTTAAATATTTTGATCATTGTTTTTTTAAACCTTTATTACTTTAAACATGGTTTTGTACTAGTGTGCCTACAACAGCCATAGTTTCATTGTCACACGCAAAATCAAAAAGTGTTCGTTTTTCTTTAGGCTTATTTGTTAAATGCCAGGCGATCGCCTCTATCACTACAACTGTAAGTTTTTCAGTGCTTTATCAAGGGGTTTGTGCATCTTTTTATGCTGGCACTTCTTTTAAACAGGAACGTAAATACCTTTTTGTCTTGGTTTCTCTGTCTCTTTCTATCTCCCTGAGTATCACTTGGTTTCTTTTGGGAAGTGCTGAAAGAACATGAATAGGTAGGGGAAGAGAGGAGACCAATAGATTAAGGGGAAAGACGTTCTGAGGGAAAGTGTGAGGAAGGGCTATTTGGCAGAGGATAGGAGGGAAGGCTGACAGTAGAAGGGTGGAGAGGTGGGAAGAGATGGGGAGGGATCGATTAGGAAGAGTAAGTTCTGGGTAGGAATAGGGTTATGTAATTGTGGGATGGGCAGAAGTGCCATCTCTGTTCCCCCTCCATCCACACAGCCCTTCCTCTCACCTCATCCATCTTCATTTAACCTGCCTCCTTTGAGTATAGATGTAGACCCTGTTGTGTGTTTCCTTCTACAAAGATACAATGGTATCCATTGCTAGTCTTATTGAGAATTATTCTAATAAGTGTAGATGAGAGCACATGCTGTTGAGGTACCAACTCTTAGGCTTTGGTGTCTTGTGTGCTGATGTCAGGGAAAGTGTCTTATGTGTCCATTTGTTGTGGGGCAAGGTTTACAGGAAACAATGTGGATGTCGTGCTGAGGTGGCAATGCTTAGCAAACTGTGAATATGCTGTTGGGTTGTGTGAGTGATAATATTTACCTTCAAAAGAGAATCACAGACCCTAGACTTTACAAGTGAGGCAGGGCCGGACTGGGAACCAAAACCGGCCCTGGCAAAGTGCTCGGCCGGTCCCCCCTCCCCACTCGGGGGGGTTGGAGGTACCACTGAGCTCTTTGCCGGGGCCAGTTTTCTGCCGAATTTGTTGCAGGGCCGATTTTGCAGCTATGCTGCAAAAACGGCCCAGTAACAAAATCGGCCCCCAGGGGCCCAGAACCGGCCCCCACCCTTGCGGCGCACCGGGGGATTGCCCGGTGCCCGCTATGGCCAGTCCGGGCCTGAAGTGAGGTAATGTTACCGCCCAAGGAGATTACACATACTAGATTACAAGACTGTTCCTTTATAGCAAATTTGGCCAACAATACTAATGTAATAACCATAGTGTAAGATCTTAAAGAATACCCAGAAGCAATTGGATCTACCTCAAGCAAACTCTTTCATAGTTGGTACAAAATGCTTGGTTTCACTGTACTTTTATCATTCCACTCTAGTATAAAACTGACCTAGTTTTAAGATGCTTACTTTTTGCATGTAAAATTTATTGACCCATTATAGATCCAGATATGTACTTTGCAGTGCCTCTTGACAAAAAGGATGTCCCTTTTTTTACCAGCTGGGCAAACTATATCTCATTGACATTCTCTTTCTTCTCGTTCTCCCTTCTCTAGCACTCTCCCCTCTTAATTCTCTTTCTCTCTTCACCTGATCGGGTCTCTGTTCTGAGTCTCTTGTGCCTCCTTTTCTCACTATTGCGTTCCTTCTCTTTCAAGTCTGCCTTGCTAAAACTGTTTCCATATTACTGTTTTCCTTCATTTTGTCCTCCCCTTTAACTTCTGTTTTTTTTACTGCTTCTCACTGGCACTACCCCTTCTTTTCCTCTTTCATTTTCTCTTCACTTTCTGTCCCTCTTCCTCTAGGCTGCCATTTTCATCATTTTTCTCTTTTTACTCAACATTCTTACATGTAGCTCAGTATTTTTTCTTTTCTGCGCCCTTTCCTTCCCCGACTTTTTCTCTCTCCTTTTCCTCTCTCTTACACTTTATGTATGGTCTCGATTTTCCATTGTTCCTATAGCCCCACTTTCTTTCACATGCAATTTAGTTTTTTGCCTTTCTGTTCTTACCCTTGTTCACTCCTCTCTCCAACATATTCTGTTCTCACCTTGTGTGCTCTTTTCTGTATGCCATCCTTTTCTTATTTCTATCTCGCCTTATTTCTTCACATCCCATCATTTTCATAATTCTTTTTTCATCTTTCGCTCCCTCTTTCTATAATTTCTATGTATATTTAACACTTTCTTCTGTCACCCTCTTCTGTCTCCCTGCTTTTTCTTTCTCCTCTGTTCCCTGTCTCTCACCCTCTTTTCTTTCAATTGCCGATGATTTTGATTATACCTCATAGCAGTGCTCTCCGAAGCCCTCATTTTCAATGTTCACCAGAAAAGAATGACTTTACCATGCACAATTTTTTTAATGCACTTTGTCTGACATATTTAAATTCTGATGAAACATTATCTTTTTTTTTAGGTCCAGCATTAGACAACACCTTTTGATAAAATGTATATATATATATATATATTGCTTGTGGGGTCTTTCAGACATTTCTCTTCATCTATTGGTCTGTTGTTTCATTCTAATTTCTGCCGCTCACTATAACATAGAGCATGAACAATGTGTCAGCCCACTTTAGCCATTAGCTAACTTCACTGTGTGCATTGGCATTGTGCTCTTACGCAGATGTTCTATTCCATGCCAGGGATTGCTATGGCAATGTTCGGTTTTGAGATCCAAAAATATTATCTGTTAACCAATGAATTGAATATATATTGATGATTGTCAAGCAGCACCCCAAACAAAATATTTTACAAAAAAGTGACAAAACAAGCATTTACAAAGTCAAACTGCTGGTGGCCAACGCCAGAACTATTTGCTTTGCAGATGATTGTTATGTGTTGTACTTTGTTTCTTTTAAAACTTCCATAGAGACAAGTTTCTTGATTGCACAATCATGGTGATCTGTGCTTTATGTACCACTTGCTCCAGCAGATTTCTTCCATCTGTTCATTGATACACATTTTACAAATGTAAGAAGGATGAAATGCTGTGAATCCCCTGCTGAAATTAATAATTGTGCCATATAGGGTGGGCACAGATTTCTGCAAAAGTCACTAGTGGACCTTATACCCCCATTAGACTTTGGCACATTTTGTGTTACATAAATGTAAATTGATACTTGTATAGCGCACTACTCACCCGCAAGGGTCTCAAGGCGCTTGTACGAATACCGCTGTGGAACCCATCCTGGCTTTCCCTGTGAGGTGTCCACTCCTGGGCATCCCCAAGGTGGAGGCCAGGCATCCTTAGCGATGTGGGGGCCGTTGTGGAGATTAAGCAAGCTATTGCCCAGAGTTGCAGAGTGGGACTCCATGATTGGAATAGGCACCGAGGCGAGAATTATCAGGTCCGTGGAATTTTTGAGCCCAAGACCCGCCAAGGCGGGAAATCGAACCCTGGTCCCGGGCTAGACCTCTGCATCAGTGTCTGCCGCTCTAACCATTGAGCCACACTTCTCCTCCATCTCTTATGAAATTCACACATTTTCTGTTTACGTACATTATGCAAAATTTATTGGCATGTCATGAGTGCAAATGTGTTCTTATTAATGCCCAGAGGACACTAATATGATCATAAAATGCCTTACATGGAGTGCCACAATAGAGGTAAAATTTTCCCGAAACCGTTCTCCTGCTGGATTTTTGTTCTGCTCTTGTACACAAGGCATGCCCTCACGTACATTTTTAACTCAAGTTATGGGCTAGCTCTGTGCAAAGATTGCTTTGGGCCACTCCTAACCGATATGTAACATCATACTACGTGTACTATATACAATCCAAAGCTAGAATGTAAAATATATATGTACAGTTCAATTTGAAATAGTGCCACAAATTATGACTGTCCTGCATTACTAAAAAACACATACAGACTATTATTAAGATTTATTTTCTAGTGTGACAGGCTGTTTTCTTTGTGTTTGGAAAGTAATCCTCTTTTCAGAATATTTTCATCGCTGGCTTTGCCATAATTTCATACTGATAGTAGCTTCCCTTTTCTGCTTTGTTTTAATGAGAGCATGCAAGGCACGATACATAGGCAGACCCTGGATGGCTACACCAGCTGTTTTTTTTACATATCTGGTCTCTGCTATTTCAAACCTAGACACCTGGACAATCTATGTAGCCCAGATGAATGTTTATTATTTAGAAAGCGAAAGCACATGAAGTAAACTAAACTGAGACAAGTAAAAATATAAATGGTTCTCTGACTTCAAGCAGGATTAGAGTGACCTTTGGTCAATCTCTGTGGTCCATTTAATCCCTCTTACAGCAGCTGACATGGGCTAGAGCCCTTTCAGCCCTGTCATTCCTGGGGGTATTTGGGCCCTGGGGTGCGAGGTCTTTATCATGCCAACTCTTCCTGCTACATTTCTAGATGAAACGGTGGGAAGGGAGAAGAAACAAGCAGAAAAAGGCAACGCAGAGAGTAGAAAATGAGCGAGCAGAAAAGGCAAAATGGGGCAGAAAGACTAGCAGAAAAATGAGCAAGAAGAAAAGGCAAAACAGAGTAAAAGTGGGCAAAATGGAGCCCAGAAGAACGAGCAGAAATTTTAGCTGCAATAAGGCTAAACCTTTCTGCTAACAATGCGGTCTTAAAGTACCACTTAACTGTTCAAATTTTGCACTTTTGGAATGTTTTGTATGCTCAACATACACTTCATAGATCAATATAACGAGAGCTAACCTGCAGAGTCTTTTCCTTTCACCTTAAATCATATCTCTTTAAAACTGCATCTATAGGTGAAATTATACCATCACACTCCTTTCAAACTAATTGCGGGATGTACAGAGCCAATTCGTGTTTGTAAACCCTGCAATTTGCTAAATCTCATGGACGGCAAAATGTAAAGGCCTTATTATTAGTTTAGCAGTGTTGCAGCGGGCCGCCATGCCAGCGCCCCACTGCAACACCATCAAACCTGTAGTCAGACCGCCTGCTGGAGTCCTGCGGTGGCGGTTGTTTTTTAAGGATCATATGTGAGCCTTAAGGGCCCGATATTACAACTACGGCGATCCATAGGCGTGCCATAGTCATGGTGGTAGTCTGAGCAAAACCGCACGTAGATTGTCTCGTAACATAGTGAAACAAACAAAGTTGATGCGTTGCGTGAGAGGGAGAGATATGGCACTGTCCTGCTCTCTCCCCAGTGTTGACACACAATCAGTCTGACAGTGCCACACACACACCTTTGCACCTTAGTGTAACAGTGTATGCATGAGGTCTAGCTTACATTTTGTACCAGAAGAGATCCCTTCCATTACAAAATACTATGCTTTGTTGACTTAAACATTTCTTCCTTTGTATGTGTCCTGGACAATGGAGCACACATGAAAAGCCGGAAAAGATTGGAGTATTAAAAGCATTTGTCCTTGATGAGGCCAATGTCAAAACAGTATTATTTTTTTATGCAACACCCAATGCACTTTATTTAGTTCGTAAGTATGCATCAAAAACCAAGGATGGTTGCATGGGAAAGCCCATATACCAACCAAGGGATGTCCCCTTGGCACTGAGTAATGCAAAGCAGAGCTAGGCTGCGTTACTTTCTGGTGACTTCCAGCCGAAAACAAGTTTTTGTGCTGGAAAGTATATTTTAACTAAACATTTCATGCCAATTTGTGCCTTAAAACCTGGTGCAAAATGTTCGTAAATATACCCCAAGGAGTTTGGTGTCTATATATATATATACCTTTACCCTACAGATTGCAAGTTTCAGTCACAGTAACATATGCAGATCATAGTTTTCCATCCATATTTGCCCAGCTCGGATTTTCACTTATTTTGGCAAACAAAACAAGTACATTTGAGTATGGTAATAGCTTAATAAAAGTTGTTCCTCATATAGATGAGTGGTTATGATACCAAGCCTACTGCATTCTTTACAAATAAAGAACTGTGTCTGTCACGTTGAAACTAAATGCACATCTAATAATAAAAAGTGAAGGTAAAATCACAGAAATTGGCAAATTTACGTCTGAAAGTCAGGATGTCTTGCAATCTGAAACACTAAATATATAGCTCCAAGCATATTTCATACATCTGCCTTGAAAAATATAAAAATACAGGAGAGCTGGGTTTTACTGTGTTTAAACATTTATTCGACCTGTCCTGCAATAACAGAAAAGCCGTGAAATACTATTTGAGGCGGGGTTTCCATCATATAAAAACCTTTTGACTTTGTGTGCCCTTGAATGACAAAGCTTTAAAGTTTGACATCAGTAAGAAAATCCAATATCGGGATCGAATTACAGTGCAAAACCGGAAAATGTGGAATCAATCATAGCTTTCCGGCTTGCCAAAATGGTGTGATCTTAGACAAATACTTTATTTCACCAAGCCTCATTTTTGGTAATTATCACATAAATGAGCACCTTTAAAGATGAGAGTTTAAGATGTGTGCTGTACAATACAATTAAAAAATCAAACAAAATAAGAACTTACCTGCCACACCCTGCATTTCCGCACTTCTGCTCCTCTCTGCATCCACTGCAACACAGGCTCCCAGACTTCCCTACGGCCAATCCAGACACTACTCTCATGCTGTTGGCAGCATGAGAGCAGCATCGTGATTGGCCTGAGCACACTGGATTTGACTCTCAGAGAGACTGGGAGCCTGTGCCAGCAGTTTTCTGTGCCCTAACACAGCAGACCAAACCCACATGTGCACTAACAGCAGTGCCCACATTCCTCCTCTGTGACAGCCCCCGCAATGGCCCCACCCCCAAGACTCAGCGTTTAGAACTTCAAAAATAAAATGATACTAAAACTGTTTTATTATATAAGTTGTGCCACCTATTATAAGAATCTTGACCCAATAAAGCGTATATTTGACAACTGACTTACCTCTTAGTTCACAAACAGCATAGTCACCATATAGGAGTAAGTATGTTTCTCAGTGTGTGTTTACATTTTCAAAAACTTTGAAGATACTTCATCATATTCTAACATGATGTTTGTGGCATGATTTATATGCCAGCTATTTTCAGGGTTTAGTGCACTGGCTCTTAAAGCCAGAGCCCACCCTTGGCTCAGAGTTGGCTCGGCACTCCCTACATCATTTTCTGGCCCGCCCACCTCTAGTCACATCATGAACTTTCTCAAATAATTCATAAATCCTTGGTGTCTCGCTCCTTCATGTGAGAGTGTTAGTAAGTTTGCAAACAAAAAGAATACAAAACAGAATCTCTAGTGTGAAATTAAGCTCACAAAAAGGCTTTAGTCATTTTTTGCAATCGAGATATTAGTATCAGTGTAATGTATGTACATTTTAAAGAATGCTGTAGTTCTGAATCTGGAGAAACATACAGAGTGATTCTATCTTTCTATGTGAAAGGATCACATATTTACAAGACTATGACAAGCCACATAGCGTGGCTTTATGTTACCTTATAAATATGCCAGTGGCACATTGCACCACCGGAACATCAAACAAGTGACGTTCTTTTGGTGCAAAAGTGCTGGTAAGTCATCATCAATGAGGCCCATAGGGTTTAGGGTGGGTTTGGGTTTTGGGGTGATAAGGGTAATTTTAGGGTTCAGGGTTTGTATTGGTTTTGGTGTGGCAAGGGTAAATTTAGGGTTCATGGTAGATTTGGGTTTTTAAGAGGCAAGGGTAATTTTAGGGTTCAGGGTGGGTATGAGTTTTGGGGTGGCAATAGTAATTTTAGGGTTTAGGGTGAGAATGGGTTTTGGGGTGCAAAGGATAATTTTTGGGCTTGGGGGGTTGGGTTTCGGTGTGTCAAGGAACATTTTAGGGTACAGGTCGACATGGGTTTTGGGGAGGCAAGAGTAATTTTAGGGCTCAGGGTGGGTATTGGTTTTTGGGTTGGCAATGGTCATTTTAGGTTTTAGGGTGGGTAAGTGTTTTAGGATGGGAAGGGTAATTTTAGGGTGGGTATGTGCTAAGGGGTTGTAGGATTTTAAGGAAATGTGTGTGTGTGTGTATATATACGCGCCCCCCCAGCGAAGATGTTGCCGGCAGGTGAGCAGTTTTCGCGATGGGGAGAGAGGAGGTAGCATTGCGCTACCCGATAGGATAGAGACACAGGTGGTGACGGAACAACACTTTCCTGGCCGTACTGCTAGGATGTATGGAGCGGTGCTAAGGGAATGGGACATCTCGGATGTTTGGGACTCCGCTATTAAGCAGGGATACCACACCAAACTACATATCCCAGGATGCAGTCTGCCAGGAGCTACAAGCACACACACCTGCAGCGGGGAGGTGGAGCCGTGAGACCGCCCCAGAGGGAGGGGTCCCCCCAATGAGGTGCAGGACTGTCCTAAAAGGAGTGGTCAGCGGCCCTGAGCCCACACGAATTGCCAGCAGCCTGTGACAACGGCACTGAAGACGGCCATGACGGCCAGAAACGCGTCTGCCCACACAACATGAGCGCATCACGGACTGCAAGGGAAGGTGCTGTAGAGTTCAATAAAATTCCTACCTAATCTGAATCCGGAGCTGTGTCCCGCTTACTTTCAACGGAGGGTGAGCATTGGAGGTTATATATATATATATATATATATTACCTACTGGCGGTCGCCAGTAGGTATATATAGTTAGGATTTTTTCTCTATGGGATTTTTGAAAATTCTATGTCTAATAACTTTGGAGTTTGTGGACGGAATTGGCTGAAATTTTCAGGAAAATGGCACATTTTGTTTCCGAGCAGCCCTTGAAAATTTGGGGGGGGGTTCGTCAAGGGGGGGCCGAGAAAAAAGGGGGGTCCCAAAACGTGTTTTTAACATCGAGTTTTCCATAGGGCGGTTGGCCTCACTTTTAGCCCGAACGGCTGAATGGATTTGCACGAAACTTGGCAAAATTGTAGGGACTGGTAGCCCGATGTGCCTTTTGTAGGTCTCAATATATGTGCTACAGTGGATTTTGAGAAATTAACGTTTAAAAAAAGATATATATCTGTAACAGCGGACCGGGCAGCGCTCCAGGACGCGTACTTTTCGCGCAACGGAGCTTTGTGAAGCGAAGCTGATTGGTTCTCCGGCGTCTGTCAACATTCCAAACAGTCCGTAGCGGCCGCCATCTTGTCTCTCGGTAGGATCGAGAGACAAGAGGAGGCCAAAGCGAAGGGGCAAATGACCATAAGGGGGAATAGTAGATCCTCGCTGACCCCCTAGGTTTGATGTGGAGGTTTTAAAAGGGCCCCGCGGGGCAAAAAAAAAAAATAATAATAATAATCGAACGGCTGAATGGATTTTCACGAAACTTGGTAAAATATTAGGGACTGGTAGCCCGATGTGCCTTTGCTAGGTCTCAATATATGTGCTCTAGTGGATTTTGAGAAATTAACGTTCAAAAAAAGATATATATCTGTAACAGCGCTCCGCTTCGCGTAACGGAGGTTTGCGAAGCTGATTGGTCATTCTGTCACTGGGCTATAGTTGGGCTACATCTGGCTGATATTTGGGCTACATTTGTTTTTTTTGTCTCTGGCGGCCATCTTTGGGCTACATTGGGCTACATTGGGCTTCATTGGGCTACATTGGGCTACATTTGGGCTCCAACATATATATAGGCCAATGTAGCCCAATATATATTTTTCAAATTTTTTTTTCGTAAAAACCACTGGAGCATATATCTTGAGACATAGCAAAGGCACATCGGGCTACCAGTCCCTACAATTTTGCCAAGTTTCGTGGAAATCCATTCAGCCGTTCGAGCTAAAAGTGAGTCCAACCGCCCTATGGAAATGAAGGAAATGAATGGGTAATTTGTAATTAGCAAATAGCTAATCGCAAACTAGGAATGGTAAAGAATCGCTATTTATTCCTTAAAGTTCGCTATTTAGGAAATGCAAAAAACTTTGATGATACATATGGCGGTTCATCTCGAACAAGATAAGAAGCATAGGGATAGATTTATGATGACTGGCGCATCACCAGGGATGTGTTAGTCATTCTGTGCCGCTGTTCCGTCACCTATGGTGTGCTGCATTTACAATGCGGCGCATCATGGGGCAAAAACAGCACAGATGCGTGATGTAACTGTGCCGTAAAGGTGGCGCATTGCTGGAGTTGTATCGCAAGTGTGATGAAGCTCCAGGAAGGGTCGGGGGTGCCCCTGTTGCAGGGTTTCTGTTCTCACACAGAACTGTGGACAGAGGATTGGAACCTCGGCGAATTAGGGTGTCCCAAAACTCACCTTAGTAATCAAAACCCCTTAGCAAGCTAGGTACAGTGTCACATTGGATATAACAAACTCTCAATGTTTAGACAATCCAGAATATGAACTTATAGTACCTCAGGATACGTGGAACTCATGAACAGTCGGTCGTTATATATTTCTTAGAAACCAGAACATGGAGTTAAGAAGAACACATGTGTATTTGAAATGTTTATTTACTAATGCCGTCTTCTCAGGCGTAGTATCTTAGATAATACAAGTACACATATTATCAGTAGCAAAATTACCAGCATAGTTACTAGTACATAAAAAGCGAATGGTGACAGTATGTTAACATGCTGTAAATGAATAAGAGTTATCAACACTTATAAGCAGCCACGGGCCGTGGAGGGAGTTACAGTGGGGCAGGGAGGCGGGGAGGGGGAGGGGCAGGGTGGAGAGGGCTCCACCCTGCCCCTCCCCCTCCCCGCCTCCCTGCCCCATCGTAACTCCCTCCACGGCCCGCGGCTGCTTATATCTCACCCTCCCTAATACACATATTATATTATTTGCTAAGAAGGTCTCTTTGTGTTGGTTTAGGGCGTGCCCATACTTTAGTGTCTTAGATTTGAAGGAATCACATCAGCATACACCAGCTCTCTCTTCATGTGAACCGCATCAAGTGTTCTGTATGTGTGTTCGGCAAAGCAATATAAAACCCGCCTCATGCCCAGAATTGGCAGAAGCTGCACTTATGTTATGAGTATGAAGTCGTGGAGATCAGACCTCATAACAATTCTGTATCGTGTTGTTCTTGAAACTTCAGCAGTCGCTGTACAGATATAGTTTAACAAGTAAAGCAGATAGTAGAGCAATAACATATTATTCTCATGTAAATCACGATGAACTATTAGGTTGAAAGCTAAAGCAACAACTAAGTGTCGTGTGCAGAAGTTGCAAAAAAGGAAAAATGGCGTTTAAACCGGTAATGAGCCCATGCTAACTTAACACGGTGTAAAGATATCCAGGACCTAGATGACACCTCCCCATGATCCGGAAACGAACTGAATAAGATAATAGAAGTGCCATCTCATGAGAGCAGATTGCAACTTTATATGTGGACGGTCCGCAAGGTAAAATATTAAAAACTAGGAAAATTTAATGCTAAAGAAAAATAAAACAGCCAAGTACTTTATCGAGTCTTAAGCCAATAGGCAAGCTAAATAATAAAAACTTGACAAATAAGTCAATGAATTGTCAATGAAATGCTAGTACTCAGCATATCAAAAATGAAAAAGGTCTATGACATAACTGTGTATGCAAAATAAGCTGCAACAGCCTCCAATAGGAAGTCACCGTCTTCATCCGAAAAGAGTTCAGCCATCCAATTTAAAAGCGGAAAAGAACATACGTGCTCTCCCAGCACCGGATCCTCTATCACCATCAGAGGACAGCTCGGTGGGTTTTCAAGAAAGCTCTGTTCCAAGAAAGACTGTGTTGCCGCCAGTAAATTCCAGGGACCAATTAGTCCATGCATCAATGCCACAGCCATAATCCTTTCGCCAGGACAAACCAACTCATGAGTAATGATAGGAGTCATCAGCTGATTAAAGTCGACGTCAGGAGAAACCGGTCCGCAGAGACACAAATCAATGGCCCAATCGAAATCACAGGTCAGGCAGTGAAATACAGGCTGGACACAGGTGAAGTAGGAGAATCGAAAAGATAATCCATATGCCGTGCTTAATATCGCCAACGGCATTGTGCCATAATATTCTAGCATGCGATTGCGGAACAGTGTCAGCAGCTGCAGGGCGGGAGGTTGCATAGGAGGGACATCCATATTTAAAAATGTAAAAAAGCACAAGAGCGTCCGCTGGTAATGCAAGTAAAAATGGCAATCCACGAAGCAGAGTGGAAAAAATAGAATGAAAGAAAGCAGGGATGACTCCAAAGATTTTCTCAAATGAAGTCACGAGACCACTGGTAACAACTTTAAAAAAGTGCGCCAGGGCCTTTGTGGAGGATGCGTTAAAGATAGTCCGAACCATCTTGCTGAAATGGAAAGGCAAATCTGAATTGAAAAGGGTCTGCACCTCTGTACGGGTGTTCGCTATGTGAAGCACGAAAGTTTCACGGGCCGAACTCAAGGCCACCTCTCTCTGAGACAAAAGAGCTCTTATTCTTGCCATGCCGTTGAAATCTGCTCCCAAGGTTGGTATTTGTGGCGAGATTGAAATCTCCCTATGTTCATGTGTGGGAGGAAATAGAACATTTCTGCAGCAAATAACCCGTTCACTTACTGTTACGATAAAAGGAATACTTTTAATTAACCCAGAACAATCTTCATTATTGAGCATCAAATAACTACCATTTTCCAACAACTTGAACGTGGGGATGATAGCAGGAACTGGCGTGCCTTGCAACACGCAAGCCATATTTGGTCGGTGTTTGTTGCATGAACCGTGTAACTGTATGTGCCTACACATTAGTGAATGATCTGGCGTCTCAGTGCATTCCTCTCCATTCAGATAAACTTCTTGATCATCTTTGAAACATCTGTATGTGTATGGAAGCGACCAGACCTCATGAAGAAAAGCACTACCTAAAGGTTCATAACGACCTATTGGTATATATTTCATACAATTTGAAAACTTATATAAAGCAAAAGGCAGCGTTATTAAACCGTGGATAAGGCACGTTGCCAAAAAACCCGCAATCCTCTGCTGATGATGTCACTGAGCATGTCATGAATGATGTAATATGTGACATCATCAGCAGTGGATTACGGGTAATAGTATCTCTAGTTTACTCCCCTATAGCTGTCTTTCTTTTAACATAAGTGTCTGTTTCCTTCCCTTATACTTACTGTTTTTGGTTCGCTTCCGGTTCGCGTACCGGCGAGCGAACTAAGAGAAATAGAGGTTGGCACAGTTCCAAATATTGTACCAATTTTTTAATAACGGGGAGGTAGTTCTGAAAAGAACTTTTTTTTTTATTGTTTTTGTTGTTTTATATTTTTTTATTATTTTTCGGAACATTTTTTTACTTTTTTTGAATTTTTCTGAACAGTTTTATATTTTTTGGGGTTTTTCTTGGAGGGGGCAATGAAAACGATTCATTGTAAAGGGCTCAACAGGAGCAACAAAACAAAAAAAAAGTATTTATTATTTTGGGCGTTTCGTACAAACTTGCATATGATAGTCAATAGCTCTGTTGATCAGAGTGATGCTTCTTTCTCCGTAGCAAATGAATCCATCGCAATATACGCAGATGTGTTTTACTTCACCAAATCTCATTTGTATATTTGGCACCATCTCCCTGCCCTCTGGTCCCGTTACTTCCGGTACAACAGATCTTCTGGCCATAATAGGGAGATTATCTAGGTCGTTCCGAAACTGTGCAGCACTGTAGTTGTTAGGATGCCACCTAGTCATATGGCGATGCATTGTGTAGTTTCCGAAACTGTATTTTTTCTCGGTTCCTCTGGACAGTCTATCTTGACATATAAGGCAAGTTACGTATCTTGCATTTACTTTTTTCTGACCTTTGGGAATTTTAAAAAATTGCCAAATGAAGTTTTCTTTCCGGTGAGACGTCCTGGGCTCCTCAGGCAAAAACTGCCTCTCTTCGTGCTCGTCGTTCTGTTCCTCTTCTTCCTCTTCTTGTTGAATTATAACTTGAGCAGGTGGTCCACTCTTCCTTGGAGGTGGTGGAGATGGTGGGGAAGCACCAGCTGAAGCTACTAAAGAAGCCATTGCTCAGTGATCACAAAGGGTCTTTCTCTCACAATGATGAAAGTCAGAGTGAGGAAAGAAGGAGGGATTTTCATCATTTGGGAAAAACAAGAGTTCTCAACCAATGAAAAGTGTTCATTTTAGATTATATGACCTAGTCTTACATCATTAGGAAACCAAAAGTGAAATGAACCAATGAAAAGTGTTATTACCAAGTCACATGACCTGCTGTGTTTACGTTAAGCGCTTTGCAGGGCCTCCCGGTTTGCTTCCAGAAACCTGCGCTTTGCGACTCGCTTCGCGTACCAGTTCGCTAACGTAGCACGTCATATGACGTATCACGCGACAACGTGAAACGTCATGCGGACGGGAGGCGTCACGATGTTGTTTTCTAACGCGGCAGTTGCGGTAAAGAAACGTTTACCGGCTCGCGGTCTATTTCGCGGCATCAAGGTCAGCTAACGGGAAGCTTCCCGATTCGCGAAGCGGGAACGAAGAAAAAAAAATATTTAAAAAAAAAATTATTCATATAAAATATATTTTTGGATTTAAAGAAGAATACATTTTACAGCTACAGATATTAGCTGTTAAAAAACCAATGAAATTCACTGAAAAAACCATAGGTTATAGACCA
The DNA here is from genome assembly GCF_964261635.1 of Lissotriton helveticus. Taxonomy (NCBI): domain Eukaryota; kingdom Metazoa; phylum Chordata; class Amphibia; order Caudata; family Salamandridae; genus Lissotriton; species Lissotriton helveticus. The sequence continues at coordinate 1,459,072,120 of NC_136057.1, forward strand.
TATATAGTTAGGAATTAGCATTTACAAAACCTTGAAAATTCACTGAAAAAACCATAGGTTATAGACCATATATAGTTAGGAATTAGCATTTACAAAACCTTATTTTACTCACACAAAACCATTGAAATTCCATATATAGTTAGTTGCACTAACTATATATCGCGCACCCGCAATCCACTGCTGATGATGTCACATATTACATCATTCATGACATGGTCAGTGACATCACTGATGACATCACTGATGACATCTCAAATGACATCACTGATGACATCACTGATGACATCTGATTTGACATCAATGACCACATCACTGATGATATCATTCATGTGACAATACAATGCATCTCCTCACATTTTAATATAACCTCTGTTTCACCCAGTGTTAAATACAGAGTATAATTTTTGAAACCATTGACACACCAATACTAGTTACTACATACGCACTCACTGATTGCTATGTCTACACACACATTCACTCATTCACCCATACAATCATTCATACATACAATCACTCATCTTTACAACACTATCATATGCACTCATACACCTATACAGACACTCACAGTCTGCCACTCATCCATGGAGTTACTCACACACGTAGTCAGTCCTGTTAAAGAATCAATGACACTTCCATTTTCTTGTCTATACAGTTAAACATAGAGCACCTTACATTTTCAAACATATACTAACACATACGTACCTTCTTATAGAATCATTGATACAAGTACACATTGATCTGCACAGAGTCACACACCTCCCAGCCAGCCAGCCACACACACACTCAGTCTCCCATACAAATACTTGGACAATCAATCAGTAACCCATATAGTTAATCATATAGCTACTGATCAACACATGCAGCAGTTTACAGAACAACAGACATAATGATGCACAAATTAAGACAGTTTAGTCACTAACCCATGCACTCAGTGAGACACATTTAATCACTCACTCATACATTCAGTCATGCACCTACTAAATCCTTTGTCCAGACACTTATACTTCCACTCATTCTTCAATATGTAAGACACATTTTAACTTTACAGAAACACACAGTCACTGGATGATGTCATCAGTGATGTCATTTGAGATGTCATCAGTGATGTCATCAGTGATGTCATTTGAGATGTTATCAGTGATGTCATTTGAGATGTCGTCAGTGATGTCATCAGTGATGTCATTTGAGATGTCATCAGTGATGTCACTGACCATGTCATGAATGATGTAATATGTGACATCATCAGCAGTGGATTGCGGGTGCGCGATATATAGTTAGTGCAACTAACTATATATGAATTTCAATGGTTTTGTGTGAGTAAAATAAGGTTTTGTAAATGCTAATTCCTAACTATATATGGTCTATAACCTATGGTTTTTTCAGTGAATATATATATATATATGTGTGTGTGTGTATATGCTTTAGTAAAAAAAAGTATTTTACAGGGAAATAGGGGGAATATATATATATATATAAAAAAATATATAATATATTAGTGTTTATACTTACCTGTAAAATAGTTATATTTTTAAACATAACTTTAATCACGCATATGCCTTTACCAATCATGCTATTACAATGAAATTTGTTGCAAAGGCATGCATTGTAATACATATGCGTGGTAAATGTTTGCGTTGTTATGGTAATGCTGTGTAACAGCACTTGCGTTGTGATGGCATGTGTTGTCATATTTTCCCTTTTGATGAGCCCTCATTCTTCACATCCTACTTGTTCAGTATTACATCAATAACAACCCCCATTTAACCATAAAGTAAAAATTGGTGTGGCTGCATCTATAGTAAAAAAGTATAAATACTGATGTCTAAACATTGTGCATTGCCAAATGTATCCACCTTCTGAAGAATGAAAGGCTGAGCTGACCTTGCTTTGATTCTCACTTGCAACCTACTATTTTACGGAGAAAACAAAGTCATTGGGACATCCTGCGAACATCACACAATTGAAAAGATTGTGTTATGTCTCCAGTGACAGTTTTCACATTGGAGAGCACATCCACCCATGCAATGTTAGGATAAACGTCAGTCCGAATTAATAAACATTTGTGAAGGTCACACGCAAGGCTGCTGGAGTGGAATAGAAGACAATAAAATAAAATTATGTGGCACAATCTGTGACATTTGTACCTTTTGACAATACAACATATATTAACCCGAAAGGGTTGCAGTGCTTTAGAAAATGGGTATGTATCTTAAGATTTAGGTATATTCTCAGAAGGAGAATATATGTGACACATAATATTACACTTCAAACCCCTTTAAATATTTTAACATGCATCACGACCTCCAGAGCTTTAAATGGAAATATGAAAGTGCAGGTACTCACCAATTAGGAGAAGTGGGAGAGCTGTGGCGCAGGGCCAGAGCGGGCTGACTCTGGAGCGTGGGGCTCATGGTTTGAGCCCCAGCGCCAGTGGCAGATCAGCACAGCATCCTGTGACTCTGGGCAACACCTCACTTAATCTCTTAGATGGTCCCAGAGCCCTTTAGGGGTGACTAGTTCACGCTGTACAAAACACCGGCTTATTTTAACTACTGATTCTCTCCCATTAAATGTATATCAGCAGTGAAGAGAAGTGAAGGTACTCTCTCTTTCAAATTAAAGAAGCGCAGGTGCTCCGTACCGGACAGTACATGCCCGTTTATAGTTGCATAGTTAAGTGGTATGTGTTTAGCTCCCTGAGCGATGTTTGTCAAAAAGATACATTAGCAGTTATTTATTTTGTCTTGAATGGAATATCAGGAATACTGCTTTATTAATGCTGTCCTTTCCAAGTTCTCAGAGTAAAAAAGTTTGTGGAATAAACCTTGTACAATGATCCATACACTCAGCAGAAAAGAAACATACAAGGGCACAATTGAAATGAGGCGTGCCTCTTTTATTCCACTCACCCCAGTCATGCTTTGAAGCTCATCTTTAAAAGCATTTTTGCCCTTGCTCACTGTATTCAGAACCTCTGGAAACACGCTTTTCTACTAGAAAAACCCATGAAGCGCTGTATAGTACGTTACATTTATTAAGTACGTTTCCCTAAGGAGCAATAAAGCACACTTTAAAATGTAAATTATCAGACCGTAAAAAGTGATGCACGACCTTGAAAAATCTACTTCCTTGAGATCAGTGTCTTTGACATGACATACTCCCCATCCCTTCAAGGGGAATCCTACCTGATACCGAAAGAAACTCAAGGCAGTACTGCAGGATTAACAGTCAAAGAAGTGTGAATGCTTGTTTGTGCATTACAAAAGAGCCATTACCACGTCAAGATGCCAGTGTCCTGGGCTTGGAAACCACTATAGTCTTTGAATCTTCCTTACTGGGGGGATGGGTGTCTCCTCTAAAGGAAACACCTTTCAACAGAGCAGTATCACGTGCTTCACCTGACCGGAGGCACTGTCAGGAGGCAGAAAGGATCGAAAGCCTCTAAATAGAAGTTGTCTCCAAAAATAGACTTTCGCTCAGCGCACTTTAAGGCTTACAACAATAACTTTCAGGTGCACATGTAACTATAACGGACAAATGGCAGAGGTGATCATTTTATCATTTATCAAAGTATTCATGCTGCCGCTTCATCCAAAGATAGGGATGAGCAATACAAATCTGAACCTGTTTATTTCTAGCAGTTCCCAAACCGGACAGTTTATGGAAACATCCCACAACAATTCGTTTTCCCCTTGGATATGCTTTATTCAGATATTGACATGCAAAACTCTCTTGTTGCAAATGTCGCAAGAAACGTAGCTGCAGACAAACATCCTGCTGAGGGTGCTTTGCTACGAACTCAGCCTCCAAACTGTCAACAATGTCAGCGATTTTGGAGCACCCCAACAAGAGTGTTGCTTCATGCCATCCTTATCTATATTGCCCCATACAATCTATTGTTGAGATTCATTTCCGAGCCAAAGTTTTTGAGCCTGGCTGTCTGCTTGGCTTTTGCGGAGAGCTGCTGCTTATAAAAATATTACTAAAACAGTAAAAACCTCTGCTCTCTTTTTTCTCTTAAACGTGACTGCAAGTGTTAGGGACACTTAAATCTGTGAACCATTTAGGTTCATGGCCAGTACATTTATTTTGTATCGTGTTCCACAAATCTTTCCATTAGTCGAAATATTCATAATGCCAAATAAGAAAAAAGGAAATTAGGCAAAGAAGGCTACAAAACTGCTTCAGTTAATCCCAGTAATGCCGTTACTACAAGAGAGTTGGTTGCTTTAGAACTTCTCCAGCTAGGCCTCACAGGGTAAAAATTAGTTTATGTTGGTTCGCAGCGCAGTGGACACTCATTCTTTATTTGAAGTTAAAGATAAAATGGCAATAGTAAAGTATTCAGCGAGCCAAATCTGACCCTAGTTGCTTTTAGCAATATTTATAAAACTACTCACAAGTTTCAGCCACAAACAGTAATACAATGGCATATTGTAAATATATTTTTATTTTAATAAAAAGAGAAAAGATTAATTTACATTAAAAATATTTGAACAAGCACATATTTATGCTTCTTTTCCTTTGACATGTCTGTTCTGTGCTTCTATTCTGTGTTTCTGGTGAGCAAAGTGTGTTTAAAATGCAAAGTGTGTTTCAGCCTGCAGTACCGCCACCTGTCTACAGGGGCAGAGCGAGCAGAAATATAAACACACTTCATGAAACACAGGTCCCCACAAGGCAATTTTTTTAAAAGTTGTAAAAATTGATACAGATGTTCCTGACACCATTTTTTATCATTTAGAAGACATTGCCTTGTGGGGACCTGGGTTCAGGTCCCCACAGTGCAACCAAGTCCCCACAGCGTGAGTGTGTTATCACACCCAAGTCCCCACAAGGATAGTAACACAAACCCAAACCCAAACCCACACACACCCACACCCACACCCACACCCACACCCACCCCCCCACACACACACACACACACACACACACACACACACACCCACACACACACACACACACACACACACACACACACACACACACACACACACACACACACACACACACACACACACACACACACACACACACACACACACACACACACACACACACACACACACACACACACACACACACACACACACACACACACACACACACACACACACACACACACACACACACACACACACACACACACACACACACACACACACACACACACACACACACACACACACACACACACACACACACACACACACACACACACACACACACACACACACACACACACACACACACACACACACACACACACACACACACACACACACACACACACACACACACACACACACACACACACACACACACATGTTTATATCACTCTATGAAGACCAGTGAAAAAAACCTACATTATGAGGGCCACCCTTTCTGATCATCAGAGAATCAAAATGATCATACATTTTATGTTTATACTTTAATGACAGTATGAAAGTTATATCAGATTTTCAAAAAACGATTATGGGAATAGTTTTGAGACTTTCTGACATAACCCCCTTATGAGGACCGCACATGTCCCGTATCCAAGAGTTATGAAGACCATTTTTACACACTACATAAAGACAGCAAACAGCTTTACGAGGACCGGTGTGTGTTTTTTTACAAGTCTGTTTATGAGGACCAGATTATATTTTACATATAGTGTCTTCCTATTTGGCACAGTATATATTTGTAAAAAAAACCAGTCTTTATTTGGATCCCTTTCGTATGTGACTGACAATGTATTACAGAATACATATGCATTTAGCAAACACTGCTTTCTTATTTCATCCAGCGAATATTTAACTGACCATACTGGATTTAAAATAGTGTATTATTTAGACAATACCTTTAAAAAATAGTTCCTAACTGCTAAATATCCATCTTTTCACTGTGTTTCCCTTTGAATTTGTGTAGTTCTGCATCCTCAATTCAGTTGGTATTTTGAACATTTGCGAAGTGAAGAGCTGCTTTTCAGTTTCCAGCCACATGTGCTATTTTCTTAAAGTAGTAAAAAATGTAGGGCCCGGATTAAGCATTGTAGCACTTGTAAAACTGCAGACGGGATCTCCATCTCGTTTGTGAAGGTGTATTCCATTCGTCCAACTCTAATTATGGCATTTGACAATTTGTAAGTAAATTCTGTCCATAAATTGTGAAAATCTGGTTAAACGTCAACTTCAACATAAGAACTTGAGGTCGCTCAGATAAGACCTGGAAGGCAAGAGTAGAGCTGAACCTATTTTGATCTTTAAAATGGGGAAACATAGGCGTTTGTCTTTCAGTAGCTATGAGTTTTACACATGTTTAGGTGCATGATATGTCTGTGCTTCTATTGCCATCATATGGATCATATCTTAGTGTGTGTCAAAAAAGTGTGATCTGTTATCCATCACAACAAGGACCATATGATATTGTGTGTTAAACATCTGACCCTATTCTCATAACAATTACCTCACCATTAGGTCTGATGCAAATTTGTGCTGTTATCAATGCTACTGCTATCAAGCATGAATTTCTTTTCTATTCAATAAGGACTATATCACTAGTATATTACAATTGCATGTGGTTGTACCATTCACACTGAGAAACAGATAATATGGCATGCTACAAGATTTTGTTCTTTCATACATCACATTGAGGGCCACATCAAGGTGTTTGTTAGTAATATGAGCGTGTGCCTATTCATCACAGAGGACATTTTCATACTGTCAGGGCTCGACAAATCCGAAAAATGGTACTAGTCCTGAAGGTCTGGTGCCATGGAAAATCCCCTCGACCTGACTGCAACCCACTTGACCTCCGTCTCTGAAAACGGAGCAAAAGTGACAAGATGACAAGATTTAAAGGCATCTTTATTGCTCAATCCCTTTGTGAGCAATAAAAATGCCTTCAAATCGTGTTATCTTGTCACTTTTGCTCTGTTTTCAAAGACATAGGACAAAAGTTAGTTTGATTTCCTACTCGCCAGAAAGGGCGAGTAGGACCTAAAAATAGCTCGTCCTCATCCATTCTCACTCGCAAATGCGAGTGGGCGAGTGGATTTGTCGAGTCCTGTGTGTATTGCAGGGTTGTGCATGCTTTAAACATCACCAGGAGAAAAATATTATGGAGTGTGTTACAAGTCAATGCTTGTTAGACCAGTCAGCCTTAGGGTGATCATCCCCAAAGCTTATTGCCTTCACCCCCACTATATTTATGAATTTGCTTTTGTTGGCCTTAGGACTGCTAACCAGTGCTAAAGTGCTTGTTCCCATTCCCTAAAACATGATAAAATTGGGCTACAGACCCCATTGTCACATTTAATTTATTTGCAAGTACCTAGTAAAGTGATATTGCATGTACACCCACAGCCTGTAAATTAAATGCTATTAGTGTCCCTACAGCACTTTTTGAGCCACCCACTTAAGTAGACTTTTTTTAACCTGTCCCTGGTCTGCCACTGCAGCTTGTGGGTGCAATTGTAAACTGCCATTTCCACATGTCAAAATAAACTTTTTACCAAGCATAAACCAATCTGTTGAGTACATATAAGTCACCTAAAGGGTAGGCCCTCAAAAGCACATAGGGCAAGGTGCAGTTTACTTTAAAAAGTTGGACATGTAGTTTTTAATCTGACATGTCCTGGTAGTCACTATTGCAAGGCCTGCCTCTTTCATAGCATACCATTGGGTACCTTATTACATTTAATAAGTGTTAATTTTTGATTGGGAGCAGGTAGGAAAGTCATGAATGGTATCAGAGTAATTTAAAACCATCTTGAATGGTAAATTCATATTTCAATCCTCAATTTTAAAAATGCCACTTTTTAGAAAGTTGGAAACAAGAAAAAGGTCTGGACGTACATTTTGGAATAAATACATTCATAAATAACCACCTTAGATTCTCAAGTAGTTATATTGTTTTCATTACACTTGTTATTTGTTCATTTATTTGTGGAACAAACAAGATGGATATTTCTTTCATGTCTTAAAGAAGAACAATTAGTACAAACATATATCAACAACACAATGGTAACAGTACTTTGGACATATAACAAATACTTAGGAAATGGCCAAACATGACAAAACAATAGACCCGTCCTTATTTTAACATAAAGAACAATGGCGGTACAATTCAGTTATGTGTTTCACTACATACACCTGCCATAACCAGCGACGCAGTTAAACAGTTACACCAGGCCTAAATGTCCTGTTTGTACTCGGTATGGGTCGGTTGATTGGTGGTGATTATTGCTGGCTGGGTGGGGTCGACACATTTCAGAACCCTATTTGATTTCAGGGTTCTCCTCAGGACCAGGACCTGGTCATTCACATTTGAGGTGAGGGAATTCTCACGGGTGATGATGCCTTATGAACTCAAGGGGTGTGGTCCTTTTTCTCTTGTGTCCAGAAACGACCGCGGCGGTTGCTGGTGCTTCAATATGATATTCACACTTCAAAATAATTAGATGATGACAGGGGGGACTTGTTAATGGCTTTCAAGCTGTAGCTTTGTGAATGGTTCTCATGGGGGCCTCACATGGTTCTTCTCCTCATGTACGATGTACATCCCATGTGAAGCGTATGATTTCTGGCAGAACCCGTGATGCATTGACATTTTTGTGCAGTGTAATGCGGGCGGTGGGGAACACAAGTATTTCAAGGACTTCCGCATTGTTGGCATACCAGGGAGAGACGAGGCAGCAGAGGAGGACCTCGATCGGGAACTTATAATTGAAGGAGCTGAGCCCTTCATTGAAAGACTCGCGTTCCCCACCGCCGGCATTTCACTGCACAAAAATTTCATAAGGCTGCCTTAAGATGCTTGATAGAGGTAGGACTGTACCCGATTCTGAGTGCACTCCTGACAGAGATTGTTCCCCTTAGGTGCTGATAAGCAGGAGTTGTTTTTGATAGTTTAGTCCATTAAAATGATTATATCACATTTCATATTGCAACATTGTGCGCTATTAAATCCTTTATTGAAAAAGCATCATGAATCACAGCAGGGTCATGGTTGCGGGGCGGCGTGGCGGCTGCGCATGGTGTGCTGGGATGACAGGCATTGGATTTGTTATTTTCGGGTGGCGTTTCTCAATGTACCCGTGTCGAGTATGTGCTTTTCATTAATTATACAAGTTTAGAAACTTAGTAGAACTTAAATGTTTATCTGTTATTAAGATAAATATTTATATATATTTTTGATGACCCTATATATTGTGATCATGTGAAAGCATAAGGTAAATCATGCACTTGTGTTAATTTATTTACGTTGCCTAGACCTATTTATATCAGGCCTTCTTCCAAAGGTTCTGGGCATCGTACAAGGTCCAACAAAGTCTTTTCACTATGTTTACTCATATGTGAGCTTGGTGTTTATAGGTGATAGGGTATAATCACCACGTATGTATTGGCTTTGAGAAAGACCAGTTTGGTTGAAACGCGTCAGCCGAATAAAACTTTCTTTGGAAACCTTAAAAAAAAAAAGAACCAGCAGGGTCACAATCATAACCTTGCCAGTGGTTTGCTCCTGCCCTCTAAAATGACCATAGCTTTGAGTGTTACAGATGTGTTGGTATGTTATATATGTGAGCTACTATTATCATACTTTGGATCAAGTCATGTTGTGCATCACAGCAGTTTGATTTTATCCATCACAATGAGGACCGCATGATGTTGTGTGTTACACAACTGAGCTTTTTCCTATCACTGTGATGACCACACGACTAGGTCTGTTGCAAAATTGTGCTAGTACCTAAAGTACTGTTACCAAGAATTAACTTCTTTCCATAACAAATAGGAATATATCTCATTGTATGTAACAAATTAATTTGTGTTTATCAAGTGCAATGAGCGCTAGATGCCATGACAGATTTCAAGATCCCTTGCTTTGATACATCACATTAAGGAGCACATCATGCTATCTGTTACAACATGAGAGATTGTCTATTTATCATAGAAGGCAATTTCATATAGTTTTACATGGATGTGCATGTTTTAAATATTACAAGGAGGGCAATATCATGCAGTGCACTACAACTGCATGTTGGTTTATTTCTTCATTTGTAATTAATCGCAGAGACTTTGTGATGTGCTGGCATACAATAACAAGGCTACCATAGGATTCTTAATAGAAATAGACCAATTCCTCATTACAACTGTATTCATGTGAGATTGGTCCCATCTGGTGTCAATAAATATGATTTGTTTAAGACTTTTAGTCCATCAAACTCATAACGAGATCACAGTGCATGTTTTAACTCTCTGTGATATTACACCACACTCTGATTAAAAAAAAAAACTCTTGCGTGTTTTTATCCATCAAAATGAGGACTACATTGTGGTATGCAATTCAGATGACCATGTGTGTAAATTGTGAGGTTTTATACATTGCAAAAAGGAGCATAGCAAAGCACATGTTACAGTTTTCTTTTGTGTTTCTAACATGTAATAGACACTGCCGCAACTTTACATGTGTATCAAGCATATGAACCTTTCTTATGGACACAGAAAACCATTTCATATTTTGTGTATCACAAGAAGGTGCTCTTTTATGCGTTACAATTACTCCTATATAAAGGTGGCTTATGCTCCTATGTGCACTTATAGGTCAAACTGAGGACCATGTTAAATTGTGTGAGACAGGGTTGTGTACCTTTATCTGCCACAATTAATATTGTGGTACCTATTACAGAGGTTGGCGTTTTTATCTATCACAATGAAGACTGTATCAAGATGTGTGTCACAATTGTGTGTTTTTATCCAACACAATGAGGACCACACTTTGGTTCATTTTAGACATGTGTGCTTCTGCTAACACAGAGTCACATCATGTTGCATTGAACACGTTCATGTTAATGTAGCTTCATTAGAAGTACTACATTAATGCGATTTAGTTTTATTGCACATTCCATTAACAGTAAGCTTCTTTAACATTATGTTGGGTATTAGTAAAGCGTTTTTATCCATCACAATGAGGACTGTATCAAGATGTGTATAACAACTGTGTGTTTTTATCCAACACAATGAGGACACATTTTGGTGCAGTTTAGACAAGTGGGTTTCTTCTATCACACAGTCACATCATGTTGAATTGAACAAGTTCATGTTAATTTAGCCATCATTAAAAGTACGACATTAATGTGAATTAGTGTTATCACATATTCCTTTAACAGAAAGCTCCTATGACATTATGCTGTGTATTAGTAATGTGTATGATCTTAAGTAACTAAAAGAATCTATATTGTATTGTATCTTGGAAATGTGTGCACTCATCCATCGCAATGAGGGCTCTATACAGGCCTGGTCCCTAGGACATGCATCATCCAGCCAATCGACCATCATAAAAAAGCACAGGTGCTAATGTGCACAGGTATACATTTACACTTGCAAAGAGATGACTAGTGAATGTGAGTAAATACTTCTGTGTGTGGGGTTAGTGATTTTTCAGAGGGCTTTGTTGTTCTGCAAAGTATTTGTGTGCCTGCAAATGTGCTACTTTGTAACTGTCCACAAACATTTCTTCAGCCCATTCCAACCCAGGGAACAATCTGAGATTCACTTCTAACACGTGCCAGATTAAATCTGTTTACAGGGTTGGAAGTGGAAGCAATCAGACAAAAAATTGGAAATTGCATAGATGAAGGGATTATTCCATAGGGGAAAATGTTTTTAAAATGTTATTACTTCTACTTGCTTCAGAATATTTCCCAAAATCTAAGCATGCAAACTTGTTCAAGGGAAAATGGAATTCTCAAAAGAAAATGAAGACTACCCCTTGAAATACATCCTCTGTAGCTGTATGCTAACTGTCCCCAAGACAACCTTTGTGAATTAAAAAGCAGCTTGCTCATGTAATCCAAAATTATAATAAATGTAGCACTTGGTGTAGTGAATTGAGTAAATGTAAATGTAAATGTATAGTATTTAAATAGCGCACTTCTACCCAGAGGCCTCGTAGCTCTGTATTCATACCGCTGTGGAACCCATCCTGGCTTTCCTGTGAAATGTCCACTCCTGGGCACCCCCAAGGTGAAGCCAGGCATCCAAGCGCTGCTGGGGCTGTTGTGGAGATTAAGCAAGCTATTGCCCAGAGTCACAGAGTGGGACCCATGATTAGACTAGGCACCGAGGCGAGAATTATCAGGTCCGGGGAAATTGAACCCTGGTCCCGGGCCAGACCTCTGCATCAGGGTCTGCCGCTCTAACCATTGAGCCACGCTTCTCCAGTAAATGATAAAGGGGTATAATGGTGTTTGTCTATATGAATCACAGCAGGGTCACAATCACAATCTTTCCAGTGGTTTGCTCATACCCTGCACAATGACCATAGCTTGGAGTGTTACAGGTGTTTTGGGGTGTTATATAAGTGAGCTACTATTATACTTTGAATCGAGTCTTGGTGTGCATCACAATTGTTTGTTTTTATCCATCACAACGAGGACCATATGATGTGTGTTATACATCTGAGCTTTTGTATATCACTGTGAGGACCACCCCACTAGGTCTGTTGCACAGTTGTGCTATTATCTAAGCTATTGTTACCAAGAATGAACTTATTTCCATGACAAATAGAATTATACTACATTGTATGTTACAAATTAATTCGGGTTTATTAAGTGCAATGATCACTAGATGCCTTGAAGTGTTACACGATTGTTTGCCTTGATACATCACATTAAGAAGCACATCATGCTGTCTGTTAGTAATATGACACAATATCTATGTATAACAATAGACAATCTCATACAGTGTTTTACAAAGATGTGCATGCTTAACCATCACCAGTGGGGCAATATCATGCAGTGCACTAAAACTGCATGTTGATTTACCTCTTCATTTGTAAATCATTGCAGAGAATTTGTGATGTGCTTGCCTAGCATCATAAGGCTGTCTTAAGATACTTCATAGAAACAGACCTGTTCCTCATTAAGACTGTATTCCAGTGAGAGACTGGTCCTCCCTGGTGTCAATAAATATGAATTGTTTAAGAACTGTAGTCCATCAAACTCATTACAGCATCACACTGCATGTTTTAACTCGGTGTGCTATTATACTGCACTCTAAAACAAAAACACAACAGTGTTTTCATCGATCAGAACGACGACTACATTGTGGTAGGCAATTCATGTGACCATGTGTATAGCATGTAAGCTTTTATGTAATGAAAAAAAGGGCACATCATGGCGCGTGTTACAGAATTGTGTTGAGATTTTTAACATATTATAAATTCTGCCACAACTTTATAAGTGTATCAATCATATGAACATCTGTTCAGGACACTAAAAACAACTTCATATTGTGTGTCACAACATTGTGTTCATTTATGGTTTGCAATTGCTCCTATATATATGGGGCTTATGCTCCTATGTGCACTTTATAGGTTAAACTGAGAATCATTTTACATTGTGTGAGACAGGTTTGTGTGCATTTGTCTGCCAGAGGAAATATGCTGCCTATTGGAGAGGTTGGTGTTTTTATCCATCACAATGAGGACCATATCAAGATGTGTGTCACAATTGTATGTTTTTATACAACACAATGAGGACCATATTTTGGGGCATTTTAGACAAGTGTGTTTCTATCACAGAGAAATATCATGTTGCATTGAGCAAGTTCATGATAATGGAGCTATCATTAAAAATACCACATTAATGTGATTTATAGTTTTCGCATATTCCTTTAACAGAAAGCTCCTTTAACAGTAAGATGCTTTAACAATATGCTGTTTAGTTGTCATGTGTATGATCTTAGGTAACTCAGAAAACTATATTGTATTTTATCTTGGAAATGAATGCATTTTTCCATCACACTGACTGCTCTATGCAGGCCTGGTCCGTAGGAAAGCAATTTATCACCATCACAACAAAACCCAAGGGCTAATGTTGTGTGCCTTTATCTGCCACAGGAAATAATATGCTGCCTATTACAGAGGTTAGTGTTTTTATCCATCACAATGAGGACCGTATCAAGATGTCTGTCACAACTGTGTGTTTTTGTCCAACACAATGAGGACACATTTTGGTGCATTTTAGACAAGTGTGCTTCTTCTATCACAGAGTAACATAATATTGTATTGAAAAAGTTCATGTTAATTTAGCCATCATTAAAAGTACCACATTAATGTGAATTAGTGTTATCACTTATTCCTTTAACAGAAAGCATGTATAACATTATGCTGTGTATTAGTAAAATGTTTGAGCTTGAGTAACAAAAAAAACTATATTGTATTGTACCTTGGAAATGCATGCACTTATACGACACAATGACGGTTCTATACAGCCTGGTCCATAGGACATGCATCATCCATCGAACGATCCATCACAAAAAAGCACAGAGGCTAATGTGAACAAGTACATATGTACTCTTGGAAAAAGATGACTATTGAATGTGAGCAAACATTTTTTGTGTGTGGATAGTGATCTTCACAGGGCTTTGTTGCTCTGTATAGTATTTGTGTGCCTCCAAATGTGTTACTTAGTAACTGTCCACAAACAATTCTTGAACCCATTCCCACCCAGGGAACAATCTGAGATTCACTTCTGACAAGTGCCGGATTAAATCTGTTTCCAGGATGGGAAGTGAAAGGAATCAGACTAAAAATTGAAGATGGCATAGGTGAAGGGATTACTTGACAGGGGAAAAGGTTTTTCGATTGTTATTACTTCTACTTGCTTTGTAATATTTCCAGAAATGTAAGCATGTAAACGTGTTCAAAGGAAAATGGAATTCTCAAAAGAAAATGAAGGGTACTCCTTGAAATACATCCTCCTTCGGAAAAGCAAGCGATGCGGCTTGGAGGCAAGATGGCGGCCTAGACGCTAGGCTGACTGCAGCACTCTACTGAGCTCCGAGGATGTGATTAATTGGATCGCTCTTGTGACGGATTCTACACGGAGAACTCGTAAATTATATAGTGTGCTCTAAGAAATGTTTACATGACTCGAGAAAGAAGGCTTGAAGAAAGGAGAGTATCGGAAAACCCCTGATTGTTTGGCTGAGTTAAACTGAGAAGAGACGCTGACATTCTGGCACGCCGACAGCTGAAAACTCTGGGCGCCATGGGAAAAGTCATTCAATGAAAGCGCCGCTTTTTTTCTACACAGAATTGTAATCGACATGTCTAAACTGGGGGTAAGATACAGTTGCAAGTTCCTGCAGCAGCACGATAATGCGATACTGTTACAACGCACTAAAAGCCTTCAAACACTTTGATATACTTGATACACTTACTCTCTGGTGGAACCCGGCTCCTTTACGCGGCGTCTCCAGGGAAACAGTGTATACACAGTCAGTAGCTCTACGGAAGCCGTGTCAGCGACAGGAATTAGCGCGGCAAAACGCCGGCTCCACTGCTGGCTCCACTGTGCATGGCTCAGTTTGGCGTTTAGAGAAGCTTTTGCGGAGGAAGGCTCCGAGGGAGAAGGACATAGTGATGCCGCCAAAAAGCGCCTCAGCCACCAGAGCCAGGATTGCGAAAGCGGCAAGGGTGCTGCGGAAGGAGGCAGAGAGACAGCAACGAGAAGGACTGATGGATGATGAAGACCAGCTACAGGTAAAAACAGCAAAAGCTAAAAAGCAAGTAGCTGCAACTGGTTCTCCCCTGGGGTCTTCAAGGCAGGAAATTTTAGCAACTCGTAGAAGAATAAGCAGTGCTGGAGGGAGGACTGTGCTTGAGCTAATGCTTAGAAAGACCCCAAATCAGAACAATTCACAATTAGAGACTGAGCTTGAGACCGAGACTGTATCTATTCCAGTAATGAATGGGGATCAGAGTCTTTCAACTGAGGGGCAACAGAATGCTATTTCTGACCCAGAGGAGGGAACATCCAACTCCCTTATTAACCCTGAAAACCCCGAAAACATAACAATTACTGATGTTTTGAATGTGGAGACTCCCAATATGAATAACATTATAATTGATGAGGTTTCCAAAAACAACTTAATTGATGGATCTAAAGTAATAGTGTTGAATGAGGAAAAGCAACCTGAGGCGGGCCGGGCAATGTCTTTTTCGGGTCCTGGGGGCAATATTCTAGGGGTGCAAAATGAACAGACTAATCCTGTGCCTGAAGAGTCTTTTCCTACAATAAACAATAACCAGATCGAGCCTAGCGTAATGGTAACAACCCCAGGATTAGACAAGATAATTACTACTACGGAGGAGGTACCAAGTGTATCCGAGGCACCCCAACGTGTAGTTTCTAAACAAACTATAGCAAATAAAGATGCCAATGATTTGCTTCCAAGTATCACGTTACAATTGCCTGCACAACCAGGACAGCTGCAAGAGGGGGAAAAAGACCTCACTGAGTTCTATTCTTTTTCCGATGACACTGAAGAGGTTAGAGCTGACAATTTAGGAGATTGGTCCGAGAGCCTTGAATCGTCTGAGGATGAAGATGAATCAGAAACACATATATATTCCTCAGAAGACAGCTATGACGAGGGGAGGCAAATGGCTAATACTGTGAAAACTAAGCCTAAAGGTAATACAAGAACTGTATCAAAGAAAATAACAACAGGTCAACTTGAATATAATCAGGCTACTTCCTCAGACATGCCAGGTGATTCAGAGATAACCCCCTCTGCAGTGGAGACCATCCTCCAGGCTATAGCAGCTCACAGGGAAGAGACTGCCCAGGACAGCAAAAGATCTCGTATAGCCTTGCGTAAAATGCAGGGGGTGGTAAAGAAACTTTCTAAGACATGCACACGGATTGGGGAGCGTGTAACTGAGATGGAACAAAGGGTAATGGCAGCAGAGAAGGACTCTTCTGAAAATTGTGAGAAAATTAAACTACAGGAAACAGAACTGATGGACATCAAATGGAAGCTTGAAGCTTTCGAAAACAGGCAACGCCGTAATAATCTTCGCATCCTGGGAATACCAGAGAAAGTTGAGGGAGAAAATATACGAGCCTTTATTATTAAACTTTTCAGTGAAGCTATGCCTGAACTACAGAGCTGGAACTGGGAAGCTGAAATTCAAAGGGTACATCGTTTCCCTTTTAATCCTCCACCGAAACCAGGGTTATATCCAAGAGCTGTTCTAGTGTACTTTGGTAATTTCCTACTAAGGCAGGCGGTAGCAGAGAAAGCGAGACCAGACCGGAAGATAGCCTGTAATGGTTTTTCTTTCTTTTCGAGACCTGATTTTTGTCACGTAACCGTAGAAAGACGATGGAGGTTACGAATGCTGATTAAATCTTTTCAAGAGAAAGGTGCTCTGGCCTATCTGAACAACCCTGCTACTCTTAAGATTGTCCACCGTGGTCAGACAAAGTTTTTTCAGTCAGGAATAAAGGCAAAAGCATACTTAGATGAAATATCGTAGATAGAATTTAAATCACTTGGGTCATAATACTTTAATAACCTAAGTGAGATATGTCCTTTTCTTTATCTTCTTGACGGGTGAATTAAGTGTGCTCTTCCTTTTTGAGACAGTAACAAAGCAATGGAGCTATAATCCAGGGATGTATGGCATAGACTGTACATAGCTTTGAGATATAATATGATATACTTGAATGTGATGCAGAATCCTTTGTAGAATCCTTTGTCTTTTTTTTTTTTTTTCTCTTTTATGACACTTTTCTTTAAAAAATTTGTTAAGGTAGCTCAGTAGAAGTGCAGCAACTTCATCACACAGACTCTGGGTGAGTCTGGAAGCCTCAGCAAGAAGGGAGGGAGTGGAGCAGGGGCGGGCAAGAGGGAGGGACGACGAAGAGGGAGGGGGGAAGGAAAAGGAGAAAATGGGAAAAAATCAGGCATAATAGTAGGAACAGAGTTAATTTTGGAAAATATAAAGCAGGGTATGTACAGGGAATATGACTTGAGTAACATTAATCGACAAAACTACCATATGAATAATGGGTAAGCTTAATATACAAACCTGGAATATAGGAGGTTTACTGACTAGAGATAAACGTGTACGACTTGAAGAATTATTAAAGCTATACCCGGTAGACATTCTATGCCTGCAGGAAACCCATATTCCATGGAGCAAAAGAGCGCTATTAAGACTGAGGGGATATAATCTGATAGTAGCTTCATCTCAAACGACAAACATAAGGGGGGTTGCAATATTGGCTAAGAGTTGTCATGGACAAGGAATACGTTGTGAGTCAGATTCATATGAAAGATGGGCAATTGCTAAATTAGGTAGTGGAATTACGATATGCACTGTCTATGGATCTAATCAGGATGATCCTATAATTTTTGAAAAATTAGAAGCAGAATTAGCCATTTGGCAAGGTCCACTAATTTTTTGCGGCGATCTTAACATTTCTTTAATACCATCCTTGTCACCGTATGTAACTAGATTAAAATATATTGGCCGGAAACCAAAAGTGTATCGGGCTATTAGTAATTTAATTTGTAGCCTTGGGCTAACTGATATTTGGATGCAAAATAGCCCAACAGATTCTGGCTACACGTATTACTCACACCCCCATCAAAAATATGTACGGATAGATTACATTTTTACATCTAAAGATTTAACATCCTCTTCACATATAAGGAAACTTCCAACAACACTATCAGACCATAATCCCCAATTATTATCAATTGACTATAATACTAATTATATTCAAAAAACAACATGGTCCTTTGATAGGAAATTACTATGTAACCAAGAATATATTGATTTTATTAAAGCCTGGACTGAGGAATTTTTTAGCATGAATCGATTTAGTGTCTCAAGAAATATTGTTTGGGATACTTATAAAGCCGCTCTAAGAGGGGAAACCATGAAGTACCAATCTAAAATTAGGAACGGGGAAAAACAAGAATTTGAAGTAAAAATAGTTGCGCTAGCTAAAGCCGAAGAAGAACATATCAGTAAAATTAGGCAAAGACAAGATACAAGTCAGGTGATGATGCAGGTAGCTATACTAAAATCAGAACTAAACTCTAAACTAAGTCAGAAAGCTGCTGAGACATATCAATCACACAGGAAGCAAGTCTATGAAAGTGGAGAGAAAGTGGGCAGACAATTGGCACTTAGTACGCGTCAGAAAATTACAAGAAGGGACATAGTTACTATAATAGAAAACGGGCAGACCTTTACTCATGCAGCTGAAATTAATTCCCAGTTTCAGAGGTATTATCAGAAGCTATATACAGAGGATACTAAGAGGTCTGAGATAGAAACAAAAGTTTTCATAAACAATTTTCTTAGTAACTCCGAAGCTACGAAAACATTGGACAATGATACAAGGGAGGATCTTGAAAAAGAAATAACAATTGCAGAAGTTAGGACCGCATTATCATTATTAGCCTCAGGCAAAGCAGCAGGTCCAGATAAGATACCGATTGAGCTATTTAGGATACTTAGCCATCAGTTACTACCGATTCTACATGATTTGTTTCTTGGAATACAATTTAATGGTGTACCTCCAATTTCTTGGGAGGAAGCTAATATAATCGTCTTTCCAAAAAAGGGAAAATCCCCAGAACTTCTCACGTCATATCGTCCTATATCCCTTATCAATTCGGACTCCAAATTATATGCAAAAATCTTAGCACTCAGGCTCAGTGGGGTCATTGAACAGCTCGCTTCCCCATGGCAACATGGTTTCATCCCTGGCAAGGGAACCACTGATCACATCCGTAGGGCAATCGCCTTATTTGACGCCACGATAGCCAGGGGGGAGCGTATGTCAATGATTCTACTGGATGCTGAGAAAGCGTTCGATCGTGTCACCTGGAAATTTCTATGGGAAGTTATGATACGTAATAATTTTGGCCCCAAATTTATTAACTCAATAAAATCAATGTATCACCGCCCCAAAGCCAAAGTTCTCGCGGCCGGACTATTTTCTGAATACATTAATATAACAAGAGGTACTAGGCAAGGCTGTCCGTGCTCGCCTCTGCTATTTGCTCTATATATCAACCCTCTTATCTTGAAACTATTAGAGAGCACTAATATTAAACCGGTTGTCAGTCATCAGTTTGAAACGAAAGTACTGGCATATGCTGACGACATTGCGATCGTCACACCCGATCCAACCGAAACTATTCATGAAATAGAGGTAATTACTTCCGAATTTGGGACTTATTCTGGGTACTCTCTCAACAAAGGAAAGACGATTATAATAAGTACACCCGACACAGTTTGTATGGATCCACGAAGAGTTGAAAAAGCTACTTACCTGGGCATTGAACTCTGTGCAAACACTAAGTTAATCTCACAAATTAATTTGGATCCATTACTGAAAAAAATTAAGAATGATTTTGAAAGGGTCAATAGCCTTCATCTATCCATTATAGGGAGAGTTAATTATGTTAAAATGAATACGCTACCCAGATGTCTCTATTTATTTAGAGCAATACCACTAGCCATTAAAAAGGAGATTTTAATATTGATTAATTCACTTATATCTAAGTTTGTGTGGCAGAATGGGAAAATTAGGAGATCTATTGAACTATTGTCTCTTCCTATTGATAAAGGCGGCCTTGCTATACCTAATATGGTATTATATTATTGGGCAGCACAACTAAAACAGTTTACACCTTTGTTTAAAGGATATAGCGAAGAGAATTCAGAGGGCCGTGTTGAAATACCGTCAATATATGAACTTATAGTCGGTCGGGAGGCAAAAGGCTTGTTATTGCGAAAAACTGAGACAAGAAATTATAAAGATTTTAAAGGTGAAATTATGATTGATGCCTGGAAAATTTGGAGTAAAATTTCTAAATATAGTCAAGTTGAGAAAATTAATCGTTATACACCACTTTTTCATTCTAATCTTATTCAAGGACAGGATTCAGATGCCTTTTTAAAACAATGGGCCAAGATAGGAATTAAGACAATAGGTGATTTTCTAATAAATGACTATGACACAACTTTTCTAGATGTGAAAATTAAATATAAACTACCGAATGGGGATTTTCTGAAGTTTGCACAGATATTTGCTACACTAAAAGCTAAGGAATCACTAATCTGCTTGCATAAGTATGAAATTATGGATGTAATATTTAGAACAAACACTAGAATTGGAACCCTATATAATATTCTTTTAAGCATGAAGAATGATAATCTCGATAAAACGGAAAAAAAATGGTGTTTAAAATTGAATAATCCAAATGTGGATCTAAACCAGGTGTTAAATATGAGTCAAAAGTTATTGATGGCAAGTAATCTTAAGGCACAATTGTACAAAACTATCTTTGACCTTTACTTTACCCCTGCTAAACTATTTACTTGGGGCAAACGTGAGAATGATTTATGCCCAAGATGCACTCAAGGGCCGGCAACCCTTACCCATATGTTCTATACTTGTCCTAATTTGGCATTAGTTAAAAGTATGATAAATTCCTTTTGGGAGGAAATTTTTGGACATATAATATCAGAATCCGAAACCTTATTTCTCTTTGGCCATGACCATACCTTAAATCTGAAAAAATCTGAAGAAAGATTAGTTTTTATTGGCATGGCTGTTTTCAGGATACTTCTATCTGCGAGATGGAAAGATGTAGAGCCTCCAAGTTTTCAGATGTGGTTAGCACGCTTTTTGGCAGCTTATAGATATGAATCTGCAATATTTAAAACAAGAGGGATAAGATCTAAATTACGAGGAGATATGCTTTGGTGTCCAATAACTGAATGGAAAAGTCGCATTGTCCCTGGTGGTATCGGATGATTGGTGACTATAATTATAATTGACTTTAGAGTTTGTTTATATTGTTGTATAATCTTTATCTTTCTAAAATGTTATTTATGTTGATTTTTAAATCATTTCTGTGAATCTCAAACCCTGCGATTTATTTATTCATAATACTGTATTATTTGAGTTAATTCTGTATTGATGTACTATTGCAATGATATCCTACTTATTATGCCTGAATAAAAAAATTTAAAAAAAAAAAAAGAAATACATCCTCCTTAGTTATAAGCTAACAGTCCACAAGACAACCTTTGTGAATTAAAAAGCAGCTTGCTCTGTATCCCAAAATGATGATAATAAACGAAGCACTTGGTGTTGTGAATTGAGCCAATGATTAAAGGGTATGAAGCTGTTTGTCTACATGAATCGCAGCAGGGTCACAATCACAATCTTTCCAGTGGATTGCTCATACCCTGCACAATGACCATAGCTTGGAATGTTACAGGTGTTTTGGGGTGTTATATAAGTGAGCTACTATTATACTTTGAATCAAGTGTTCATGTGCATCACAATTGTTTGTTTTTATCCATCGCAACGAGGACCGTATGATATTGTGTGTTACATATCTGAGCTTTTTCCTAGCACTGTGAGGACGACACCACTACGCCTGTTGCAGAGTTGTGCTATTTTCTAAACTACTGTTACCAAGAATGAACTTCTTTCCATCACATATAGGATTATATTACATTGTATATTACAAATTAATGTGCGTTTATTAAGTACAATGTTCACTAGATGCCTTTAAGTGTTACAAGATTGTTTCCCTTGATACATCACATTACGTAGCACATCATGATGTCTGTTAGTAATATGAGACAGTAGCTATGTATAACAGAGGACAATCTCATGCACTGTTTTACAAAGATGTGCATGCTTTAACCATCACCAAGAGGGCAATATCATGCAGTGCACTAAAACTGCCTGATGGTTTACCTCTTCATTTCTAATTCATTGCAGAGAAGTTGTGATGTACTTGCATACCATCATAAGGCTGCCTTAAGATACTTCATAGAAACAGACCTGTTCCTCATTAAGACTGCATTCCAGTGAGAGACTGGTCCCCTCTGGTGTCAGTAAATATGAATTGTTTATGATTAGTAGTCCGTCAAACTCATAACAGCATCACACTGCATGTTTTAACTCTGTGTGCAATTACACTGCACTCTGAAAGAAAAAAAAATCACATGCATGTTTTTATGCATCAGAATGAGGACTACATCGTGGGAGGCGAATATTCATGGGACCATGTGTATAGCATGTGAGCTTTTATGTATTGCAAAAAAGGGCACATCATGACGCATGTTACAGAATTGTGTTGAGATATTGAGATTATGCTCCTATGTGCACTTTAAGGGTTAAACCGAGGACCATATTAAATTGTGTGAGACAGGTTTGAGTGCCTTTATCTGCCAGAGGAAATATGCTGCCTATTAGAGAGGTTGGTGTTTTTATCCATCACAATGAGGACCTTATCAAGATGTGTGTCACAATTGTATGTTTTTGTCCAATGCAATGAGGACCATATTTTGGGGCATTTTAGGCATGTGTGCTTCTATCACAGAGAAATATCATGTTGCATTGAGCAAGTTCATGATAATGTAGCTATCATTAAAAATACCACATTAATGTGATTTATAGTTTTTGCATATTCCTTTAACAGAAAGATGCTTTAACAATATGCTGTTTAGTTGTCATGTGTATGATCTTAGGTAACTCAGAAAACTATATTGTATTTTATCTTGGAAATGAATGCATTTTTCCATCACACTGACTGCTCTATGCAGGCCTGGTCCATAGGACATGAATTTATCACCATCACAAAAAATCCCAAGGGCTAATGTTGTGTGCCTTTATCTGCCACAGGAAATAATATGCTGCCTATTACAGAGGTTAGTGTTTTTATCCATCACAATGAGGACCGTATCAAGATGTGTGTCACAACTGTGGGTTTTTATCCAACACAATGAGGACACATTTTGGTGCATATTAGACAAGTGTGCTTCTTCTATCACAGAGTAACATAATATTGTATTGAAACAGTTCATGTTAATTTAGCCATCATTAAAAGTACCACATAAATGTGAATTAGTGTTATCACTTGTTCCTTTAACAGAAAGCATGTATAACATTATGCTGTGTATTAGTAAAATGTATGAGCTTGAGTAACAAAAAAAACTATATTGTATTGTACCTTGGAAATGCATGCACTTATACGTCACAATGACGGTTCTATACAGCCTGGTCCATAGAACATGCATCATCCATCGAACGATCCATCACAAAAAAGCACAGAGGCTAATGTGAACAAGTACATATGTACTCTTGGAAAAAGATGACTATTGAATGTGAGCAAACATTTTTTGTGTGTGGATAGTGATCTTCACAGGGCTTTGTTGCTCTGTATAGTATTTGTGTGCCTCCAAATGTGTTACTTAGTAACTGTCCACAAACAATTCTTGAACCCATTCCCACCCAGGGAACAATCTGAGATTCACTTCTGACAAGTGCCGGATTAAATCTGTTTCCAGGATGGGAAGTGAAAGGAATCAGACTAAAAATTGAAGATGGCATAGGTGAAGGGATTACTTGACAGGGGAAAATGTTTTTCAAATGTTATTACTTCTACTTGCTTTGTAATATTTCCAGAAATGTAAGCATGTAAACGTGTTCAAAGGAAAATGGAATTCTCAAAAGAAAATGAAGGGTACTCCTTGAAATACATCCTCCTTAGCTATAAGCTAACAGTCCACAAGACAACCTTTGTGAATTAAAAAGCAGCTTGCTCTGTATCCCAAAATGATGATAATAAACGAAGCACTTGGTGTTGTGAATTGAGCCAATGATTAAAGGGTATGAAGCTGTTTGTCTACATGAATCGCAGCAGGGTCACAATCACAATCTTTCCAGTGGATTGCTCATACCCTGCACAATGACCATAGCTTGGAATGTTACAGGTGTTTTGGGGTGTTATATAAGTGAGCTACTATTATACTTTGAATCAAGTGTTCGTGTGCATCACAATTGTTTGTTTTTATCCATCGCAACGAGGACCGTATGATATTGTGTGTTACATATCTGAGCTTTTTTCTAGCACTGCGAGGACGACACCACTACGCCTGTTGCAGAGTTGTGCTATTTTCTAAACTACTGTTACCAAGAATGAACTTCTTTCCATCACATATAGGATTATATTACATTGTATATTACAAATTAATGTGGGTTTATTAAGTACAATGTTCACTAGATGCCTTTAAGTGTTACAAGATTGTTTCCCTTGATACATCACATTACGTAGCACATCATGATGTCTGTTAGTAATATGAGACAGTAGCTTTGTATAACAGAGGACAATCTCATGCACTGTTTTACAAAGATGTGCATGCTTTAACCATCACCAAGAGGGCAATATCATGCAGTGCACTAAAACTGCCTGATGGTTTACCTCTTCATTTCTAATTCATTGCAGAGAATTTGTGATGTACTTGCATACCATCATAAGGCTGCCTTAAGATACTTCATAGAAACAGACCTGTTCCTCATTAAGACTGCATTCCAGTGAGAGACTGGTCCCCTCTGGTGTCAGTAAATATGAATTGTTTATGATTAGTAGTCCGTCAAACTCATAACAGCATCACACTGCATGTTTTAACTCTGTGTGCTATTACACTGCACTCTGAAAGAAAAAAAATCACATGCATGTTTTTATGCATCAGAATGAGGACTACATCGTGGGAGGCGAATATTCATGGGACCATGTGTATAGCATGTGAGCTTTTATGTATTGCAAAAAAGGGCACATCATGACGCATGTTACAGAATTGTGTTGAGATATTGAGATTATGCTCCTATGTGCACTTTAAGCGTTAAACCGAGGACCATATTAAATTGTGTGAGACAGGTTTGAGTGCCTTTATCTGCCAGAGGAAATATGCTGCCTATTAGAGAGGTTGGTGTTTTTATCCATCACAATGAGGACCTTATCAAGATATGTGTCACAATTGTATGTTTTTATCCAATGCAATGAGGACCATATTTTGGGGCATTTTAGGCATGTGTGCTTCTATCACAGAGAAATATCATGTTGCATTGAGCAAGTTCATGATAATGTAGCTATCATTAAAAATACCACATTAATGTGATTTATAGTTTTTGCATATTCCTTTAACAGAAAGATGCTTTAACAATATGCTGTTTAGTTGTCATGTGTATGATCTTAGGTAACTCAGAAAACTATATTGCATTTTATCTTGGAAATGAATGCATTTTTCCATCACACTGACTGCTCTATGCAGGCCTGGTCCATAGGACATGAATTTATCACCATCACAAAAAATCCCAAGGGCTAATGTTGTGTGCCTTTATCTGCCACAGGAAATAATATGCTGCCTATTACAGAGGTTAGTGTTTTTATCCATCACAATGAGGACCGTATCAAGATGTGTGTCACAACTGTGTGTTTTTATCCAACACAATGAGGACACATTTTGGTGCATTTTAGACAAGTGTGCTTCTTCTATCACAGAGTAACATAATATTGTATTGAAACAGTTCATGTTAATTTAGCCATCATTAAAAGTACCACATAAATGTGAATTAGTGTTATCACTTATTCCTTTAACAGAAAGCATGTATAACATTATGCTGTGTATTAGTAAAATGTATGAGCTTGAGTAACAAAAAAAACTATATTGTATTGTACCTTGGAAATGCATGCACTTATACGTCACAATGACGGTTCTATACAGCCTGGTCCATAGAACATGCATCATCCATCGAACGATCCATCACAAAAAAGCACAGAGGCTAATGTGAACAAGTATATATGTACACTTGGAAAAAGATGACTATTGAATGTGAGCAAACATTTTTGTGTGTGTGGATAGTGATCTTCACAGGGCTATCTTGCTCTGCAAAGTATTTGTGTGCCTCCAAATGTGTTACTTTGTAACTGTCCCCAAACAATTCTTCAGCCCATTCCCACCCAGGGAACAATCTGAGATTCACTTCAAACAAGTGCCGGATTAAATCTGTTTCATGGATGGAAAGTGAAAGGAATCAGACTAAAAATTGGAAATGGCATAGCTGAAGGGATTACGTGACAGGGGAAAATGTTTTTCAAATGTTATTACTTCTACTTGCTTTGTAATATTTTCAGAAATGTAAGCATGTAAACTTGTTCAAGGGAAAATGGAATTCTCAAAAGAAAATGAAGACTACTCCTTGAAATACATCCTCTGTAGCTATAAGCTAATAGTCCACAAGTCAACCTTTGTGAATTAAAAAGCAGCTTGCTCTGTAATCCAAAATGATGATACTAAACAAAGCACTTGGGGCCATATGTAGGTATAGAAATACCGGTCGGTAACGGCCGATTTCGGCCGTTACCGACCGGTATTTGGCTTTTGAGATGTAGGTGGGTCTGAATTTACAGAATCGGTATATTTACCGATTCGGTAAATTTACCACTTCGGTATTTTACCGAATCGGTAAATATACCGATTCTGTAAATTCATATGTAGGTGACACTCCAAAGAGTGCCACAGGCCCTTCAGAGTCGGTATTTTACCACCCTATCCTATTGGGTGGTAAAATACCGAATTCAGGTGTGCATGCACATCTGTGCATGCACACCTGTGCAATGTGACACACAGACATCCCCCTAGGGCATGTATGTGTGCCACATGTCACACATGCCTGTATTTGGGGTGCTAGAGGGTGTCAAAGTGACACCCCCTGCACCCTTGCAAGATTCGGTATTTACCGATTCTGTAAATACCGATTCGGTATTTCACATTGATTCCTATGGGCTTCAAGGCCCATAGGAATCAATGTGAAATACCGATTCGGTATTTACAGAATCGGTAAATACAGACTCTTACAGAATCGGTAATTTTTTACCTACATCTGCCTTCTTCCAATTTACCGTTTCTTAAATACCGATTCGGTATGAGTCGGTATTTAAGAGTCGTTAAATCGGAATTACCTACATCTGGCCCAAGGTGTTGTGAATTGAGCCAATGATGAAGGGGTATAAAGGTGTTTATCTACATGAATCACAGCAGGGTCACAATCACAATCTTTCCAGTGCTTTGCTCATACCCTGCACAATAACCATAGCTTGGAATGTTACAGGTGTTTTAGGCTGTTATATAAGTGAGCTACTATTTTACTTTGAATCAAGTCTTGGTGTGCATCACAATTGTTTGTTTTTATAGATCGCAACGAGGACCGTATGATATTGTGTGTTACATATCTGAGCTTTTTCCTAGCACTGTGAGGACGACACCACTAGGCCTGTTGCAGAGATGTGCTATTATCTAAACTACTGTTACCAAGAATGAACTTCTTTCCATCACATATAGGATTTTATTACATTGTATATTACAATTTATTGTGGGTTTATTAAGTACAATGATCACTAGATACCTTGAAGTTACAAGATTGTTTGCCTTGATACATCACATTAAGTAGCACATCATGCTGTCTGTTAGCAATATGAGACAGTATCTATGTATAACAGAGGACAATCTCATGCACTGTTTTACAAAGATGTGCCTGCTTTAACCATCACCAAGAGGGCAATATCATTCAGTGTACTAAAACTGCCTGATGGTTTACCTCTTCATTTGTAATTCATTGCAGAGAATTTGTGATGTGCTTGCATACCATCATAAGGCTGCCTTAAGATACTTCATAGAAACAGACCTGTTCCTCATTAAGACCGCATTCCAGTGAGAGACTGGTCCCCTCTGGTGTCAGTAAATATGAATTGTTTAGGAATTGTAGTACATCAAACTCATTGCAGCATCACACTGCATGTTTTAACTCTGTGTGCTATTATACTGCACTCTGAAAGAAAAAAATCACATGCATGATTTTATCCATCAGAATGAGGACTACATCGTGGTAGGCGAATATTCATGTGACCATGTGTATAGCATGTGAGCTTTTATGTATTGCAAAAAAGGGCACATTTTTATTTTTATTTTATTTTTAGAGTTTTCTATAGTGCGGAGCAGACCCAGCGAAGGTTATCAGAGCGCTTTACAATGGGGGCACAATACGAAATAGGACAGATTGCAAAACGAATAGCATACATAAGATCGACTTATTTTACAAAGTTCGTAATGTCGCAGGCTTAACAGTATTTCTAGCAACGAGTCGAGAGCAGCGAAGGTGTCTTTCGAGGGAAAGAGGGGGCAACTATACGGAGTACATCTGGAAAAGGTCCATGTGATAGTTTATGGGAGGAATTGAACACATAAGGAATGATTTTGCTTCTTTTTTTAACAGAAAAGTAGAGGAGATTTTTCTGATATGGGGAGGAAGCGAGTACCATATTCTTGATGCTGCTCCGGAGAATGCTCTGTCAGGGTTTTTTTTCTTTCTGAAGCATGAGGGTTTCAGGAGTAGATTGTTAGCACTCCTAGAACGTCTGAATCCTCCAGATAAGGTCAGTTTTTACGATAGGTACGGGGGAGTATTGTGGTGAAGTGCTTTGTGAGTGATGCATCCCATTTTTAGGTGGATTCTAGCTTCAAAGGGAAGCCAGTTGAGTGTTTTCAGGTGTGGTGATATGTGGTAAAATTTTCTGGATCCTGTTAGGAGTCTAGCTGCGGCGTTGATACAGGCTTTTAATGGGGCGGTTGAGATTTTGGGAAGTCCCACGAGGGTGGTGCATCCGTACTCCAGCCTTGATATGACTAAGGACTAAACAGCAGTTTTGAGGTCCGGGTTCTCGATGAAAGGTTTCATTTTCCTGAGATAGTTGAGGTGAAAGCTTGCGTTTTTAGCTAACAGGTTGATGTGTGCTTGCATTTTAAGGTTCTTATCAAGTGTAATTCCAAGTGATTTGGTGGAGTCGACCAGAGTTGGCATGCAGTTAAGTGCAGTGATCAACTTGATCGATTCCTTTTTCTCCTGGGAATTATTAGGGGGGAGATTAGAAGAAATTCTGTTTTTTGTGAGTTTAGCTTGAGGAAGTTGGTTGTTAGCCAGTGGACGGTCTTTTTGAGTGCCATGTTCATTGATATTATGTCTTCAATGGAGGAGATCTTAATGTAGAGTTGAGTGTCATCCGCGTACATGTGGTAGGCTATGTTTGCCTGCTGTAGTAGTTTGGTTAGCGGTTCGACATATAGGTTGAATAGGGTGGGGGATAGGGTAGAGCCTTGTGGTACACCTAGAGGGTTCGGTGAGGAGCACGATAGATTTTAGTTCACCATGAAAGATTGCGTTCTGTTTTCCAGAAAGGATTTGAACCATTGAAGGACTGAGCCTATTTTCCAGTCTTTTTAGATTTTTTTTGTCGTCCACTATTTGTAAAATGGCTGTTTCTGTGCTATGGCCGGGTCTGAAACCCGATTGGTGGGTGTTCAGAAGGTTGAAGTCCGTGATGTGTTGGTTCAGTTGTTGTTGAACACATTTTTCCAGGACCTTGGCTAGCATGGGAATGTTGGTTATGGGCCGAATTTGTTTGGGGTCGGAAGAGTTAGCTGTTGGTTTCTTTAGTATAGGGGTGACCTGGCCTGTTTTTAGGCAGTCCTGTATGTGCCCTTGCACTAGCGAGGCATTGATTATTTTGGTCCAGAGAGGGGAGATGACTTGGTAGATGTGGGGAAGGCAACTTGAGGGGACTGGGTCATTGAAATGGTTGTTGAGTTTGGTGGTTGCTAATGTTTTGGTGATGTCATTAGGATCGTAGAGTTTGAAAGTGGAGCAGTGAAGGGTGGAACTGAGGACCATATTAAATTGAGTGAGACAGGTTTGAGTGCCTTCATCTGCCAGAGGAAATATGCTGCCTATTATAAGTGAGCTACTATTATACTTTGAATCAAGTCTAGGTGTGCATCACAATTGTTTGTTTTTATCCATCGCAACGAGGACCGTATGATATTGTGTGTTACATATCTGAGCTTTTTCCTAGCACTGCGAGGACGATACCACTAGGCCTGTTGCAGAGTTGTGCTATTATCTAAACTACTGTTACCAAGAATGAACTTCTTTCCATCACATATAGGATTATATTACATAGTATATTACAATTTAATGTGGTTTATTAAGTACAATGATCACTAGATGCCTTGAAGTGTTACAAGATTGTTTGCCTTGATACATCACATTAAGTAGCACATCATGCTGTCTGTTAGTAATATGAGACAGTATCTATGTATAACAGAGGACAATCTCATGCACTGTTTTACAAAGATGCATGCTTTAACCATCACCAAGAGGGCAATATCATTCAGTGCACTAAAACTGCCTGATGGTTTACCTCTTCATTTGTAATTCATTGACGAGAATTTGTGATGTGCTTGCATACCATCATAAGGCTGCCTTAAGATACTTCATAGAAACAGACCTGTTCCTCATTAAGACTGCATTCCAGTGAGAGACTGGTTCCCTATGTTGTCGGTAAATATGAATTGTTTATGAATTGTAGTCCATCAAACTCATTACAGCATCACACTGCATGTTTTAACTCTGTGTGATATTACACTGCACTCTGAAAGAAAAAAATCAAGTGCATGTTTTTATCCATCAGAATGAGGACTACATCATGGTAGGTGAATATTCATGTGACCATGTGTATAGCATGTGAGCTTTTATGTATTGCAGTAAAAGGGCACATCATGGCGCATGTTACAGAATTGTGTTGAGATTTTGAGATTATGCTCCTATGTTCACTTTTTCTTTTTGTTTTTTAAACTTTATTTCCAATTTTGTAAAATACAAAAGACAAAACCCCCCACCCCCCACGCAGGCATCATTAAAAACAGTTGTATACGGATCGCCTGACTCATTATGGCACATCACGGAATAGGACAACATCTGAAAACAAGGAAGTACATATAGCATATTGAGCAGCATATTACGAGACTCGTGAGGAATACAGGCCAGGTCTCATGTCATGCACCCCGCAGGCAACTCCTCAGTGGTATTCACCCCCATCTCCCTCAGCCTATGTTCACTTTAAGGGTTAAACTGAGGACCATATTAAATTGTGTGAGACAGGTTTGAGTGCCTTTGTCTGCCAGAGGAAATATGCTGCCTATTACTATGGTTGGTTTTTTTCTCCATCACAAGGAGGACCATATCAAGTTTTGTGTCACAATTGTGTGTTTTTATCCAACACAATGAGGACCACATTTTAGTGTATTTTAGGCTTGTGTGCTTCTTCTATCACAGAGTCATACCATGTTGCATTGATCAAGTTCATGTTAATGTAGCTATCATTAAAACACTACATTAATGTGATTTAGTGTTATTGCATATTCCTTTAACAGAAAGCTCCTTTAACAGTAAGCTGCTTTAACATTGTGCTGTGTTTTTGTAGGGTGCATCATCTTGGGTAGCTCAAAAAAAACTACATTGTATTTTATCTTGGAAATGTGTGTACTTATCCACTTATCCATCACAATTATGGCTCTATACAGACCTGTTACATAGGACATGAATTTATCTCCATAACAAAAAGGCCCTAGGGCTAATGTTGTGTGCCTTTATCTGACACAGGAACTATTATGGAGCCTATTACAGAGGTAAGTGCTTTTATTCATCACAATGAGGACCGTATCAAGATGTGTGTCACAATTGTGTCTTTTATCAAACGCAGTGAGGACCACATTTTGGGCCATTCTAGACATGTGTGCTGCTTCTATCGCAGTAATATCATGTTGTACTGAACAGGTTCATGTTATTTTAGACATCGTAAAAAGTACCACATTAATGTGATTTAGTATTATCACTTATTACTTTAACAGAAAGCTCCTATAACATAATGCTGTATATTACCAATGTGTATGATCTTATGGATCTTATGGAACTAAATAAAATTACATTGTATTGTATCATAGAAATGTGGACACTTATCCATCACAATGACGGCTATATATAGGCCTGGTCAATAGAAAAGCATTTATCTCCAGTACTGAATAGCCCAAGGGCTAATATGCACAAATATACATGTACAATTTGAAAAAGACGACTATTGTATGTGAGTAAATATTTGTGTGTGTGTGGATAGTGATCTTCATGGGCTTTAGTGCTCTGCAAAGTACTTGTGTGCCTGCAAATGTGTTACTTTGTAACTGTCCACAAACATTTCTTCAGCCCATTCCCACCCAGGGAACAGTCTGAGATTCACTTCTAATAAGTGCCGGAATAATGGGGTTTCAGAGTGGGAAGCGGAAGGAATCAGAATAAAAATTGGAGATGGCATAGATGTAGGGATCACTCAACAGGCAAATATGCAGAAAGGAAATATTTAACTACTTCTACTTGATTCTGAATAGTTAACATTTTTTTTACATTTATGCTTATTCAAGGAAAAATTATGTTCTCAAAAGAAAATGAGAAATAATGAAATACTGCTACTGCAGAAGCATATTAAGAATAATCAAGAGAACCTTTGCAAATTAAAAAAACAGCATGCTCGTGTAATCCAAGCACACTAATAATCAATGACAATAAATATAGCACTTTGTATTGTGAATTGAAGAGGATCTAGAAGCCTTAAGGTATGTTGCTATTTGTATCACATCAGGGTCACAATCCCAATCATGCCAGTAGATTGCTCATATCCTGCATAATGACCTTAGTTTTGAGTGTTACAGGTTTTTTTGTGTTATATAAGTGTGCTACTATTATTTTACTTGGGATCACATTGTAGTGTGTGTCACGAATGGTTTTTGCTATTCATCACAACGAGGACCGTGTAATGTTGTGTATTACATATCTTAGCTTTTTCCCATCACAGCAATGACCATGCCACTGGGTCTGTTGCAAAGTTGTGCTATTATCTAAACTACTGTTGCCAAGAATAAACTTCTTTCAATCACAAATAGGATTATATTACATTATATTTTTGTCACCGGGTCGTCAAGGAAGGGGTTAAGCCCCGGTAGGAATCAACGTGCGACTTGGTTCTTTTATCCCTTTTATTAGGTATGGTTTGAATATGTTTTTATTTTTCACGTCCTAGTGCATCTGTTTACACAGCTAGTAGAGGTTAGGTATGAATACTGCTTCTGTTCTTCCTCTTATGAGGCCACCAGGTCAGTCATGGACTTGTATGTCCCTCGGTAAGAAAATAAGAAAACCACCGGTGAACGTCGGGACATCGACAATATGTAGAAGTGTAGAGGGCCAGTGCAGGGACTATCACCACACTCAAAGAAGCCACCACCACCAAGTGTAGTCCGGTTAACCCATCGGTTTAGCAGAGGTGTGCCCTCTACTTACTTTGCTGCCTTCCAGCCCAGTGCCCGTGAGCAGCCCGCAGCCGGACTGTATCTTGTTCAGTCACATTCCTCCTAGAGCGTGGCAGAGCGAAGCGTGAAACGGTTGGCCTCCTGGCGACTCCTCCTCTGCAGGGGTTACCTCCCCACTTGTTGCAGGCGATGAGGTCCCATTTCTCCTCCAAGCGCTCTGGTTCACCTGGCTCTCTCCGCGTTCTTCAGGTCTCACTTCTTCCTCAGCATCCGTTCCAACATCCATTTCCGCTTTCATCAGCGGGGCTCTCTCTTTCCATTGGTAAGGGGCAGAGACGTCATCCGGACTTGCTGACCGCCTTCTTCTTGGGTGTCAGAGTCTTGTTCCTTAAAGGGACAGACCGGAGAAAAAGCCTGCACACAGAGGAAGAGTGGCTCATTCACCCTAGTCACCGGGGAGTATGGAATCTCCTCCAATAAGTCATCCTCGACCCTGTGACACAGCTACAAATTCATTTGAGTTCATCATGTGCATCAAGCACTAGATGTCTTAAGATACCTAATAGAAACAAACCTGGTCCTCATTGCATGTGCATTCCTGTGAGAGACTGGTCCCCTCTGTTGTCAATGAATATGAATTACATCACAGTGCGTGTTTTAACTCTGCGCTATAACACCTCACTCTGAAAACAACATCTCACACATATTTTCATCCATCACAATGAAGACTGCATCGTGTTATGCAATTCATGTGACCATGTGTATAGCATGTGAGCTTTTATCCATTGCAAAAAGGAGCACATCATGACGCATGTTACAGTTTTGTGTTGATATTTTAAACGTGTAATACACACTGCCACGACTTTATATGTTTCAAGCATATGAACGTTTGTTCTGGACACTGAAAACCATTTCATACTGTGTGTCACAAGATTGTGCTCTTTGGTGCTTTACAAAAGCTCCTATTTAAATGTGACCTATGGTCCGATAGGCAGTGGTGTAACTAAGAACCATATTAAATTCTGTACAACAGGTTTGTGTGCCTTTATCTATCACAAGAAATATTATGCTGCCTATTACAGAGATTGGTGTTTTTCCCATCACAATGAGGATTGTATAAAGATGTGTGTCACAATTGTGTGTTTTTATCCAACACAATGAGGACCACATTTTGGTGCATTTTGGACATGTGTGCTTCTTCTATCACAGAGTCACATCAATCAATCAATCAATCAATCATTTGTAATACGTACTACATACCTGTGAGGGTCTGAAGGCGCTGGGGGGGCGCTACTGATCGAACAGCCAGGTCTTAAGTACCCTCCTGAAGGTCAGCAGGTCTTGGGTCTGTCGTAGGTTCGGTGGGAGGGTATTCCATGTCTTGGCGGCGAGGTGGGAGAAGGATCTCTCACCGGTGGTTGTTCTTTGGATGCGCGGGATGATGGCGAGTGAGAGGTCGGCTGAGCGGAGCTGGTGGTTAAGGTAGTAGAAGGAGAGCCGTCTGTTGAGGTAGGCTGGGCCGGTCTTGTGGAGTGCCTTGTGTGCGTGGATGAGGAGCTTGAAGGATATCCTCTTGTTGACGGGGAGCCAGTGCAGGTTTCTCAGGTGGGGAGTGATGTGACCGTTGCGTGGTACGTCAAGGATCAGTTGTGCCGAGGCATTTTGGATACGTTGTAGTCGTTTGATGAGCTTGGTCAGGGCTCCCATGTAGAGGGCGTTTCCGTAATCGAGTCTGCTGCTGACGAGGGCCTGGGTGACTGTCTTTCTTGCATCTGTCGGGATCCATCCGAAGATCTTGAGGAGCATGCAGAGGGTGTTGAAGCAGGAGGAGGAGCCGGCGTTGACTTGCTTGGTCATTGACAGCGTTGAGTGGTGGATGATTCCCAGCTTGCGTGCGTGGTCCGTGGGTGTCGGGGCTGCCCCCAGTGCCGTCAACCACCAGGAGTCGTCCCAGCTGAAGGGTTGGAGCTGAGGATGAGGACCTCCGTCTTGTCCGAGTTCAGCTTCAGACGGCTGGTCTTCATCCAGTCGGCGACGGCCTTCATTCCTTCGTGGAGGTTGGCTTTGGCGGTGATGGGGTCCTTGGTGAGGGAGAGGATCAGCTGAGTGTCGTCGGCGTAGGAGATTATGTTGAGGTCGTGCTGTCGGGCTACGTGTGCGAGCGGAACCATGTAAATGTTGAACAGCGTCGGGCTGAGGGAGGATCCCTGGGGTACACCGCAGATGATCTCGGAGTATTTGGAATGGAATGGGGGGAGGCGGACGCTCTGGGTTCTGCAGGAGAGGAAGGAGGTGATCCAATCCAGAGCCTTGTCTCGGATCCCTGCGGCGTGGAGGCGTGCGCGTAGTGTGCGATGGCAGACGGTGTCGAAGGCGGCAGAAAGGTCTAGGAGGATGAGTGCTGTGGTCTCGCCATTGTCCAGTAGGGTCCTGATGTCGTCGGTGGCGGCGATGAGGGCAGTCTCTGTGCTGTGGTTGCTGCGGAACCCTCACTGGGAAGGGTCCGGATTCTGTTTTCTTCGAGGTATCGGGTTAGCTGCCTGTTGACGGCTTTCTCGATGACCTTGGCTGGGAAGGGGCACAGAGAGATGGGCCGGAAGTTCTTGAGGTCTCTTGGGTCTGCCTTAGGTTTTTAGGTCTCGCCTGCCAATGCGCTTGCGCATTGCTGGCGAGAATTATAGTAATTGGAAAAGAAAAGTCTACCAAACGGCTGCGGATCCCATACAGTTCATGTGAGACAGGCACGTGCACGTCAGCCACATAACACACCACCATTTGTCTGTGCCTCGGCATCAGACATCAAAGGCTGCCGCTCCCCCTCCCCCCCTCGTGCACATCGCGCACCACCATTTGTCTGTGCCTAGGCATCAGACTTCAGAGCATCAGAGCTTGTTATCTCATTCCCTTCCGCACATACTCTTAAATACGTTTCAACTTAAATCTTTGCCTACCCATATCAATTCAGCTCTTTAAGGCTCTCAACATCTGTCACAAGGCTTCCTCCTACACTCACCATTAGGAATCACTACCTTCCTTTTATTTATTTATTTTATGCGTTTTTATATAGCGCGGACCCATTTGCTGCCATTAGTCAATGCCCTCCTCCTCCCCTTCACCTCTTAACTCGCCAGCCACTGGGAGTTGGGATGGGAACAGCGTGACAGCGCTTCTCTTTGTCGGCAAAGCCAACCGTTTACCTTTAATGTGCTATTATTGCATGCACTCATTATTTCTGCATGTTTGTCTGTATATGCGCTAGGACACGTAATGCCATACCTGCTTTTTTCTTATTAATAAGGCGGACGAAAGGTACGGACCGTGCAAATCAGCTCATACGAACGTAAAGTGTTTAAAACAAGCGCAAACAGCTTGAAAGGGACGAGCAGCATCCCTATTCATGCAGTAGTTACAAGCAGTGCAAATCTACTCGTACGCACATAACATGGAAAGCATCCAGCGTAACTCGCTTCAAATGATGGAGCAGGGAAGCCCAATGGCTCAAAATCTAGCTCAGCGCGTTAAGAGTTCACTACTGAAATCAGTGTGCAACCTGCACGTCTTGGGTTCATATGTATCCTCCCTACTCTTGCTCTGCCTTTCATCTCCCTCAAGCCTATAAAAGAAGTACCATTATTTTGGACAACAGTGACCGCTACTACTAGTAGTGTTATGAGAGCAAGCACTACACGTATTATTATTATTAATGATTAGGTGTGCAAACTGAACACGGGACGTATTACACACTTGTCAGTTTTCCTTATCTTGATTTAAATATAAATTGACGCCAGTGATACGTGCTATTTTTATCACTTTTATAAGGATGTCTGCTTCAATCCTTTGAATACCCCGCCCCCCCCCCATGACCCACTGTTAGCAAACTTCTTAGTGTGTCATTGACCCCCAGGGCCCAATGTTAGCACCCTTCTTAGTGTCACATTGACCCACAGTATGAGATTTTTTCCCTTGTGTCTGCTCCATAACCTTTGAATGCCCCCCCACCCCCTGACTCACTGTTATCACCCTTTTTAGTGTCAAATTGACACCCAGGGGCACAGCTCTCTACACCCCTCTCTCTATACCCCTCTGTCTACACCCTCTCTCTTTACACCCCTCTCTCTCTCTACACCCCCCTCTCTCTCTCTCTACACCCCTCTCTCTCTCTCTACACCCTCTCTCTCTACACCCCTCTCTCTCTACACCCCTCTCTCTACACCCCTCTCTCTCTCTACACCCCTCTCTCTCTACACCCCCTCTCTCTCTGCTCGCCTCTCTCTGCCCCCTCTCTCTACACCCCTTTCTCTCTACACCCCTTTCTCTCTACACCCCTTTCTCTCTTCCCCCCTCCCTCTCTACACCCCTCTCTCTCTACACCCCCCTATCTCTACACCACTCTCTCTCTATACCCTCTTTCTACACCCCTCTCTCTCTACACCCCTCTCTCTACACCCCCTCTCTACACCCCTCTCTCTCTGCACCCCTCTCTCTACACCCCTCTCTCTACACCCCTTTCTCTACAGCCCTCTCTCTGCACCCCACTCTCTCTGCACCACACTCTCTCTGCACCACACTCTCTCTGCACCACACTCTCTCTGCACCCCACTCTCTCTGCAGCCCTCTCTCTATACCCCACTCTCTCTACACCCCTCTCTCTCTACACCCCTCTCTCTCTCTACACCCCTATCTCTACACCCCTCTCTATCTCTACACCTCTCTCTCTACACACCCCTCTCTCTATCAACCTCACTCTATCTATCTATCTATCTATCTATCTGCCTCACTCTATCGCCCTCACTCTATCTATCTATCTATCTCTCTCTCTCTCTCACTCTATCGCCCTCACTCTATCTATCACCCTCACTCTATCTATCACCCTCACTCTATCTATTACCCTCACTATCGATCTGTTGCCCTCACTCTATCTGTCTATCGCCTTCACTCTATCTATCTTTCGCCCTCACTCTATCTATCTATCTATCTATCTATCTATCTATCTATCGCACTCACTCTATCTATCTATCGCCCTCACTCTATATATCGCCCTCACTCTATCTATCTATCTATCTATCTATCTATCTATCTATCTATCTATCGCCCTCACTCTATCTATCTATCTATTTATCACCCTCACTCTCTCTATCGCCCTCACTCTATCTATCGCCCTCTATCTATCTATCACCCTCACTCTATCTATCTATCGACCTCACTCTATCTATCAACCTCACTCTATCCATTGTCCAGTTCGCGCAATATAAAACTTTATAAATAAATAAAATATCTATCTATCGCCCTGTGGTAAATAAATAAATAATACCTCTATTTTTGACTGGATATAACAATAACAGATAGCTCAATAAATAAGAGTCAAGATTCGAGGTAGTAGGAGTTTGCAGGTTTAATACAGCATAAAGGACAGGAACAGGACAACCTGCACGGGCAAGATCTGGGATGGCTAGCCAACAGGGGGGCCCCGACAGCTGTCGGGCAGGATCTGGAATGAGCGCGCTGGCTTTTAATAACAATACACAAGTATATATACTAAAACAATTGCATTACAGTACATACAGTAGGTGTGACAGTGGGTGTAACAGGAGGCGTATACATAGACATGTGATGTAGACGTAACAGAATATGTCATAAATGGGGCGGAAACATGGAGGGGGCTACCTAAGGAGCCGGGACCTCTAACCTAGTGGTGCGCGCAAGCTGGCAATGACGTGTTACTAGGGAGAAGCTGGGGCTATGACTTCTGAGCTAGAAGAAGAAACTGAAGTCTGGAGAGTCAGAGCGACATGTACCTAAACACTATCTAGTATCTGATGTTTAGAGAACATGTTGATGGAATCCAAAAGTTATCAGGGTAAAGGCTAACAGACACTAAGACTGGTGCATGCATTATTCTACATGTAGTGTGTGTTGAGGAATATTAAATGACCATAAATACAGTATTTCTCTTACATGGAGACGTAAAGGCTAGACGATGACTGAAACTATTGATGCGATTCAGTAGCTTAGGAATGCAGAGAAGGAGGGCTGGACTGATAACTAGAATCATAACATACTCTTGGCAGACTGGCAGGCAGAGCCAGGACGAGCCGGGCACTGTGAGGCAGGAAGTAAGTGAAGGGTCAGGGATACAGGTGGGGGCTGTATCGCTCCTCAGCGAGGGTTCGGAAAACAGGAGCTGAATCTGAGTCCGGGCCCTTTTGAGGCCTAGAAAACAGGGACTTTACAATGAAATAACGTGCCCACTGAGAAACGTGGCAACGTAGCTTTACATAGGCCTAATACTCGTAGCTTTCACGAGAACTGGAAACTGGCATACTAGTGATGGACACAACTGTAATTGCGTCTTTAATCGATCATGGGGAATACATATGCATATTAATCATGCACATACAACATAAGATGGGGAACACGTAGGGACACAGAACATGGCAAAATTTACTTTTCCACATTCCCTCCTTGTCACTACGTTTCCATCAGGAAACATCAATATTCATGATACCATCTATCATTTCATACAGTATCATTTGCTCGTCTCGAATTATCTTGGAACGGGATTTAGGACGGGACTTGGGACTAGGAATACAAGAGGTAGCACAAATGCCGCAAATCGCAGGGCCACATTGTATACAGAGGCAGCAACTGAATATGATCGCTACTGCAATACCTAGAAAGGACAATACTTTCCATCCCCAGGCAGAAATTATACTCCAAAACCAACCGGACCATGTCCAGGTGCCTGGATTCTGGTGTAACTGATGGGCGATTTTATGAAGTCTGGTTATAGCTGAATAAACAGACGGCGCGTTATTAGGAATGAAAATGCAGCAACTAGATCCGATGACTCTACATGCTCCTCCTCTATCGGCCAGTATGACGTCAAGAACGAGACGATTTTGGAGCACGACAAATCTCATAGCAGATTGTTCTTCGGTTAAGTTACCTAGGGCAGAAGCAGTCTCATTCACTACTGCTTCAAGGGTTCTGGTCAATCTACGTATTAACTTACTATTCTGGATAGGTCCTATAAAGAAGAAGAAACCTTTATTGAAATCTGTATACTGTTCTAGAGCAGTTTCAGTTTGGTCGACAATCGGGGACTCGATCTCCCTTCTATGTCTAATGTGTACTAGATGTGTGTTTCTGTGATAATCAGATGGGGCTAGGAAAACTGGTGGCAGTAGGAAGGCAATGTAACAGGTTCCCTCCCAATCGAGGGGCAGACGAACATATGCGGTCTGACCACAAACAAAATAAGAATGACGTGAAGCTTTGAAAATAGATTTCCCACTGTCTCTATACTCGACAATAGTAGTACAATCACTATGTCCTACATGTACGGAACCATTATTTCTGACACATAATTCGCCTTTGACTGGTAATACTGAAATAGCAGGTAAGTCTGGAGTAGGATCAGACTGAACATTCAGGACCATGAAATTCGAAGAATAATTACCCAAATTATAAACTTCATTTTCTAGATCTAACCCTGTTCTGTGGGGAAGACCTTGCTTGTCTGGAAAACATGTACTGTTCAGAAGGGACATATCTGTTGTGGATGACGTTAACATGGACCAGGCTCCACATGAGCCATTATGTGAAAACGGATAAGGAAAGAGTGGCAGAACTCCCTTTGGTGTCTGGAAAGGGGGGAGTCGACCACACACCCAACAATTAGTGGCATTGCTGGTCTGGTGTGAATAGTGTAACATACGGATAAATGTGTTATTGCGCATAGCAAGACGATAGGATAGTTCATGAGGAGGTAGATCACTAAACGTGTGCTCTACTGTAGCATTAGAAAACTTATTTACATGAGAAATTGGAAAACATAAATGAAATGCATAACTCGTGCAGGTAACCATCAGGCTGAGAAACAATATAAAACTTAGAAAAACGATACATCGGATTGAGTTTTGACTAACTCTCTCACTATGGGGGTCTATTTCATACATGTCAGATACCTGTCTAACCGTTTCACCTAGGGGAGGACTTAGACAATTAAACTGGCTGACTTATTTTACTAGACCGTAGCTTACTTTTATACTCCTGCTGCGGAGTTTTCTCTAACAGGGAGGGCTTGATATCAATGTCATTTGCGGGACAGTCCTTAAGAATAGTATCTTGGCAGTCTTTAAAATCGTGACAATCCTTGGAAAAGTTCTTGGAAACAGTTTGTAGTCTGGATCCGTGAAATTTCTTAACATGAGACAAATGGACCCACCCCTTCCTGCCTTCCAACTTGACGGCAGTACGGGTGGTTAAGAGGACCAACTTCGGCTCCTTCCAGCGAGGCTCCAGCGGACTTGAACGATCAAAATTCCGGACAAGAACCAAGCTTCCTGGAACAATTTCATGCGGTTTCACCTCGGTATTGTCTGGAAATGCGGCGGCAACCTGTGAACGACAAGAGTGTAGGGCAGACATCAAGGAAGCTAGGTAATCTGTCAGCATATTACTGGAAACATCTGTAATACTTCGGGGTCTGGGTGTACCCCACACATTCGGGGGACGGCCGAATACGACCTCATAAGGGGACAGACCTGATCTGGAGTGTGCGACCATGCGCATATAAAATAGGGCGACTGGCAAGGCAACTAACCAGTCTACACCTTTCTCTTTACAAACTTTGGCGATGCGGATTTTTAGGGTCTGGTTATGTCTCTCTACGAGACCGGCTGCTTCTGGATGGCGTACACAATGGAACTTCCACTGGTACCCTAGTAAAAGGGAAACGTGCTTCATTAATTCAGATGAGAATGGCTGGCCGTTATCAGAATATACGACCCTTGGGAGTCCATAGCGGGGGAAATATTCACGAACCAGCTGCTTGGCAGTGGTCGCGGCTGTGTAATCTGGGACTGGATATGCTTCTGTCCACCTGGACAAAGCGCATACAACTACAAGGACATACTTGAAACCTCGACATCGCTCCATCTGAATATAATCCATCTGGAGGACTTCAAAAGGGTGGTCAGGGGGTTGGAATCCACCTTGTTCCACCGGGACACTTTTACCTGGATTGAATTGACAACATATCATACAGGTACGGACTTTCTGCTTGGCTGCAGCTCGTAAATGCTTGTTAAACCAAATGTTCTGGATACTGTCTAACATGGCTTTTTCTCCTAAGTGTGCAGGACTATGTGCGGTATTAATAATGACTTGAACCATAGAGTCGGGGAGAAACCATGTGGCTTTTCCCTTCGTCAACCATCCTTGGTCTGTCTGGACCCCTCCTTGTTCGGACCATTTCTTAATTTCCTCGGGGGTAGCATGTAACTGGATATCTATGACATCTTGAGTAGGGTCCTTAACTGTCATACAAGTAGTCTGTTCTAGGGTGGATGTCGGTGTCTTGTTAACTGGTATGTCTGGTGTCTGTGCTGTAAGCTTGGCTGTTCGATCTGCTAGATCATTTCCTTGGGAAATAATGTCAGTAACTTTCGTATGTGCCTTGCACTTCATGATAGCGATAGATGTCGGTAAATGTATTGCATCTAACAGAGCTTGAATAAGGAGACCATGCTGAATCTTGGTTCCATGAGAAGTCATGAAACCTCTCTCCTGCCAGAGCACTCCGAAGTCGTGTACAACTCCGAATGCGTAGCGTGAATCTGTGTAAATATTAACTTTCAGGTTCTTGGCGTGTATGCAGGCTTGTGTCAGAGCAACTAGCTCTGCTGCTTGAGCAGACAGGGTGTCAATACGATGTGTTTCAATAACTTCAGTGTCAGTAGTCACTGCATACGCGGCTACTAGTTCTCCTGTACTTGTTCTCATACATGAACCATCCACATAAAGGGTCAGGTCGGGATCTGGTAATGGAATATCTGTCAGATCTTGTCTTGGCTTAGTCATAGTGTTAACAACTTCCACACAGTCATGTGTGGCAGGATTTGAAGTAACTGACGGTAACAGTGTAGCAGGATTTAGAACGTTGCAGCGTCTGATTTCTATGTGTGGCTGGAACAGTGTCAGTTCATAACCTGTTAAACGTGCAATTGTCAAGTGCTGAGTCTGTGTTCGGTTTAAAAGAACTTCCACGGAGTGTGGAACTTGTACTGTCAAGGAATGTCCTAATACTATGGAATCACTTTGTCTGATAGCTAGTGCTGTGGCTGCAACTGACTTGAGGCACACAGGCAGAGCCTGGGCTACTGGATCTAGTGTGCTCGAAAAATAAGCACAGGGCTTGTATTGTCCGGCTTGATCTTGTGTGAGAACAGATAATGCTGTACCATTACGTTCTGTGACAAAAAGTGTAAAAGGCTTATTGTAGTTCGGTGTAGCTAGGACAGGAGCTTGGCATAAGGCTTTCTTTAACTCATTGAAACTAAGTGTATGTTCAGATGTCCAAGGGAGAACAGTCGATACGGCTGCCTCCTGTGTCGTTAACTGTATCAGTGGCTTAGCTAGAAATGCATACTGAGGAATCCATTGTCTGCAATAGGAAGTGAGGCCGATAAAAGCACGTACCTCCTTCTGGGTCTTGGGCTGAGGAAGACTCGCTATTAACTGGATGCGATCAGGTGTCAACTGCCTACCCCACTTGGACAGTAAGTGGCCTAAGTAGATCACTTGCTGGACACAGAATTGAAGCTTTGAAGGAGACACCTTGTGCCCCATCTCGGCTAGGAAATACAGGACTGTAAGCGATGCTCGCTCGCAAGTATGTTCAGAACGGGCTGTGGTCAGTAGATCATCGACATACTGGAGCAGGGCAGTGTCAGTTGGCATGTGAATATTGTCTAGTTGTCTCTTAAGTGCTTGACTGTAAATGCTAGGACTTTCTGTGAAACCTTGAGGAGCTCGTGTGAATTTATAGCTCCTTCCATTTAAACAAAAACCGAAAAGGTACTGGCTGTCTGGATGAATTGGAACACTGAAAAATGCATTCTTGAGGTCGATTACTGTAAAAAATATTGCCTCAGAATCAATGGCTGTCAATAGAGATGAGATATCTGGGACAACTGGATACTGGGGAATGATACATTTATTGAGTTCTCGAAGGTCAATCACTAATCGATATGCTGGGGGTGCAT
Organism: Lissotriton helveticus; assembly: GCF_964261635.1. Taxonomy (NCBI): domain Eukaryota; kingdom Metazoa; phylum Chordata; class Amphibia; order Caudata; family Salamandridae; genus Lissotriton; species Lissotriton helveticus. The sequence continues at coordinate 1,459,117,023 of NC_136057.1, forward strand.
TTGGATCAGTACGTTTCATGACTGGAATGATAGGAGAATTACATACATTGGAGTCAGTTTCTACAACTACTCCCTGAGCAATGAGCTCGTCAATAATTTTGGATAAGGCTGCTACAGCCTCAGGTGGCAATCTGTACTGTCTGATTCGTGGTAGCACTACACCTTGCTTGAGAGTCACACGATGAGGTGTGATTTGCATGAAGCCAACATCAGTTGGACCTTGCGCCCATAGATGCTGCGGAACATTAGACAATCTCGGATCAAAATCTCGTAATACATAGTGACCCTTGAAGTCACGTAAAAACAAACGTATTCCCTCTGGGGAACAGCAAATAACTGCACCTAATTCTTTCAGTGTCTTAATGCCTAACAAATTTTCTGGACATGACTTCGTAAGCAATAGATCAGTAGTTCGGGACAATGGACCTACTTCTAGAGTAACTGGTTTGGAAATCTCGTTAACAATTGGCTTTCCTGAAAATCCAAGGGAAACATTTCTAGAGCCTGAGAGCGGAGCCCCTGGAACCTCGTTGTGACTAATGGTAGTCCTACTTGCCCCTGTATCAATCAGAAACTTTCTGTCTTTCCCTAATACTTGACTATGTACATAGGGACCTTCTTGATCTACAGGAATCTCGATGAGAGGCAAGCCTACCTCCCTCTCTAGGCTGTTTCATGAATACGCTTGATACTCTGGATACTCTGTCTGGGCATACTGGTACATCTGCTGTGTAACATGCTGTGTTGCAGCTATAGGCTGCGGTGCTGGAACTGTCTGTTGTGCATTCTGTGGCTGAGAAGTCTGTGAAACTTGTTCTTGTCTAGGCGGACGTGGTCTTTCTTTAGTCTTACCAGTGGCTATGTTGTGTTTCAGAACTGCACACTCGTTTATAAAATGACCTGGCTGTTTACAATAATTGCATGTCCCTTTAACGGGAGCTGCAGGATGACTGGCTTGATTCGGACCCCTCTTCTGACTGTCTTGAGGAACAGATTGTGCAACTAGTACTTTCATTTTCGTGTCTTTCATACGTTTCCTTTCGTGTTCTTGCTCTTCTCTGATTCTATTCTGGTGGTACTGGAGCATCTGTAACATCTGGGACGGAGTACTAGCTTGCCATGTACTTTCGACTTTCAAAACTCGATTCTTAACTTGTGGACTTGAATTCTCGACTAATTTAGTAACAAAAAGATGAGGGTATGACTCACTACTCGTCTTCAAACCACTGTTGATGCTAAAACATTTCTCAAATCTGGAATAAAAATCACTAGTATCTTCGTCTTGTTTCTGTTTACAGGCTGAGATTGCATCCCAGTCTTCCTTTTTAGTGGCTAATAATCTAGGCAAAACTTGTATTAACAATTCAGGTAATTCTTTACATTTGTCTCCAAGACCGGTACCTGGTACTCGTATCTTATCTTCAGCTTCTAGAGCTGTCCAATCGATCTTTTTCTCTCCCACCTCCCAATCTTTTTCCTTGAGTTTTTCGTATATGCCCGCAGGCAACAGGACTTTTAGCATTTTAATAATATCTGGATACGTGTATTCTCCCATACGGAGCATGTCTTTTAATTCACGGTGGAACCCTGCTGGATCTTTGTCGTGACAGGGAATTAATTTCTTCATCTCTAAGAGTTCCATCTTTGTAACTGGGGTGTAAACAAATACTCGTTGCATTTCACCATCTGGTGTCCTAACTGGGTGTACTTCTCGTAACGGATGCTGTCTATCTATGTAAAACGGTTTACTTTCTGGAGGTGAGACATGAACAAAATGCGGGTTCAAAAACGTTCTGTATTTGTGGCGCTGTTCTAGAATGACACTAATTAAATCGGTACCTAAACCTTTCCATCTATACTGGAGTAGCTCGTTCAGGATATCATGTAACGGACCTGGATCAGAATGTTGACCCTCATACAGCGTAATGAGGTGCTGGATCATATACATACCCACCAGTCGTTGCTCGGCTGGGGGCAGTTTCAGAAACATTTGTGCCACTATTTCGTCTGGAAAAGTGGTAGAATCAGTAATCCATCGGACTGCTGATCGGGCTAGTTCTTGTTCATGCATAGTACTTAATTCACTATAACCGATTCGTGATTTCAGAATTTGATCGGTAGCTTGAAATACTTGTTCTAGAGAACCTTGTTCTGGTGCTGGAAGATGAAAGACTTTCTTGTGTTCTAGGCGTAAATGTCGGTCTGGAAATCTAGATTTACCTACATACGCTATTCTGGCGGTATTCTCGTCGTCTACCTCTTCAGTAGAAGAGTCATTTTCTTTCTCGCTTACTTGTGCTTCTTTGTGTTGTTCGTGTAACCTTATTATTTCTTTACGTATTTTCTTGTACATACTCTCTATACTATTGAGTGTCTTGTGCTTACCCTCGGCTATATTATCACTCCACTTTGTCAGAATTTTCATTTCGGTCGGATCTTTAGTCGGGGAATCTTGTTCCCTTATTAAACAATTGATCTGGAACTTTAACAGCATGAACTGGATCTCAGATTTTCTGTGAGACATGACTTCACCAATACTTTCTGGATCTTGTCCTGTACGAATGAAACGATACATTCTGTCTAGATCTTCTTTCATATTCGGTAGGGTGACCAAATACTCGGACACCTGCCTTATACGTACGGAATATATAACCATACTATCCTCGCCTGGGACTGGATCATAACAGCATTCAGTAAGAAGTCGCCTGATTTCTGCAATGGACTTATATTTGGGCGTACGCTGTAACGCACGTTCATGTAACTCGACTGCTCCTAAACGTCTATTTGGCGGCGGGGTACCAGGAGGACCTCCTCCCGCGGCCCCTATACTGGAATCGTCGACTGATACTCTTCGTGCTGGCAAAGTGACTGATGTGGCGGGAATTTGTACTACGGGCTGGACCGGGGGTACCGTAACAGGTACTGCAACAGGTGCCCCGGTGACTGGAGGAGCAGGATTTACATTATTTACAGGAGCTGGTGGAACAGGATTTGCATATTCTGGGACTGTGTCGTCCAAATAAGACGAGAGAAAAATATCAGCTGCGGTCGGTTTGTGACGTAGCTTGGTCGGAACTAAGGGTGGCGGAAAATTACATGGTGCTTCCGGGGTTGCTTTTGGCAAGCCCTCGGCAAGAAGAGGATACATACCCTTAATGAGGGCATTCCTCTGTCTGTCTGACTGTTCGGTTTTAACTCGTTCACCTATTTCGATTAATTCCCTTTCTTGGGCTCTTTCTAAGGATTCTCTACTTAATTCTGACTTTCTGATTTCTTTTTCGGTTCTTTTATGAGATTCTTTGCGCCATAACTCGATGGCATCTTTCTGTGACTGTCTGGCTTTCTTTTTCCATAATACTTCTTCTACTCGCATGATGCACTCGGCATCCCATGTACCCGATACGGGCCATCTATACTTTTCTTCTAACTGTTTGGTGTACTCCACCCATAAATCTAGATATAATATGGCACTTATGCCATGCTTTTGATACATAAAATGACCTGGACTGTCCCTAGGCGGGACAGGAACTGCTTCTTCTAACAGACCTTTTCTAGTTTTTAACCGACGTAACTTGGAAAACAATGGCATGACTGGGCTGGAGTCTAGACACAATACAATACACAATGAACACGATAATTACACCACTTTCATACCACGACATTGAAATACATGAATGACATTTAAAATAACAGTTTTGACAAAATACTACCTGGAATACTGAAAACAGAATACATGAATTTCTCGAGAACAGAACGGACTAGAACAGAAACTAGATGCACTGCTGAAACAGTACGAAACTTACCGGTCTCATAAAGAGACACGTCAGGACCCGCATCCACCTAAGTGGACACTTCGTGTTGGATCTGTGTACCCCAAACCCACGGACCAGAGACAATGCAATTGACCCTGTCTAGATACTACCCCAGCAACGGTATTCACCGGGCAGCAAGAACGGAAGGCCTCGGACTGGACTGGACTGCTTCGACGCCGGACGGACGAACTTCGGGCTTTTGTTACGGGTGGGCCTCCGGATACCTCGGACCTTGGACTCTCGGCTTGGGCTCTGGTCGGGACTCGCCGCGTTCCTCCACCGCCTCGTCTGGATGCTGGACCGCAACCTCCGTCTCCTCCGTGGGCCTGAGGGATACTTGAAGCAGAAATATCTGCACGTGCACGGTATGGTTCCGTCACGGCTGCAGAGGATCAGGGGGCTTGCGTGGCTTCTCCGGCGCGTGGGGAAAGGGCAAGTCCCTATTCGGGTGCCATTATGTGGTAAATAAATAAATAATACCTCTATTTTTGACTGGATATAACAATAACAGATAGCTCAATAAATAAGAGTCAAGATTCGAGGTAGTAGGAGTTTGCAGGTTTAATACAGCATAAAGGACAGGAACAGGACAACCTGCACGGGCAAGATCTGGGATGGCTAGCCAACAGGGGGGCCCCGACAGCTGTCGGGCAGGATCTGGAATGAGCGCGCTGGCTTTTAATAACAATACACAAGTATATATACTAAAACAATTGCATTACAGTACATACAGTAGGTGTGACAGTGGGTGTAACAGGAGGCGTATACATAGACATGTGATGTAGACGTAACAGAATATGTCATAAATGGGGCGGAAACATGGAGGGGGCTACCTAAGGAGCCGGGACCTCTAACCTAGTGGTGCGCACAAGCTGGCAATGACGTGTTACTAGGGAGAAGCTGGGGCTATGACTTCTGAGCTAGAAGAAGAGACTGAAGTCTGGAGAGTCAGAGCGACATGTACCTAAACACTATCTAGTATCTGATGTTTAGAGAACATGTTGATGGAATCCAAAAGTTATCAGGGTAAAGGCTAACAGACACTAAGACTGGTGCATGCATTATTCTACATGTAGTGTGTGTTGAGGAATATTAAATGACCATAAATACAGTATTTCTCTTACATGGAGACGTAAAGGCTAGACGATGACTGAAACTATTGATGCGATTCAGTAGCTTAGGAATGCAGAGAAGGAGGGCTGGACTGATAACTAGAATCATAACATACTCTTGGCAGACTGGCAGGCAGAGCCAGGACGAGCCGGGCACTGTGAGGCAGGAAGTAAGTGAAGGGTCAGGGATACAGGTGGGGCTGTATCGCTCCTCAGCGAGGGTTCGGAAAACAGGAGCTGAATCTGAGTCCGGGCCCTTTTGAGGCCTAGAAAACAGGGACTTTACAATGAAATAACGTGCACACTGAGAAACGTGGCAACGTAGCTTTACATAGGCCTAATACTCGTAGCTTTCACGAGAACTGGAAACTGGCATACTAGTGATGGACACAACTGTAATTGCATCTTTAATCGATCATGGGGAATACATATGCATATTAATCATGCACATACAACATAAGATGGGGAACACGTAGGGACACAGAACATGGCAAAATTTACTTTTCCACAGCCCTCCCTCTATCTATCTGTCTATCGCCCTCACTCTATCTATCGCCCTCCCTCACTCTATCTATCGCCCTCCCTCTATCTATCTATCGCCCTCCCTCTATCTATCTATCTATCTATCTATCGCCCTCCCACTATCACCCTCCCTGCTTCTATCTATTGCCCTCCCTCCCTTTATCTATTGCCCTCCCTCTATCTATCGCACTCACTCTATCTATCGCATCACTCAGCACCCCCCTGATGCATCATCACTCAGGGATACCGCAACATCACTATGCGCTAACACAGCATCAATCTGTGCAACCATTCAACAACAACTGGTTCAAATATGTTCTCTCCATGTTTCAAGCTTTATTACAAATGTTACAAATGTCACAAACATATTCTTCACAAGTTATTTACACAAGTTTAAGCTATTGCCATTATAAATTACAATAACTTTTATTTAAGTATTAATTATTTAAAAAAAAAATGCCTTTGTTATTTGTAATTTCAATACATCTAAGTCACGTAAATACAGCACATATTGCATTACAAATGCTATAGGTGTCACATTTGCGAAAGCTAAAACTATTGGCATTGTAAATGACAAAGCTATTAATTTAGCTATTTTCAAAACCAACACATAAATACAAAATTTGTCATTTACAATACCAATAGCTCAAACTTTCCTAATGCGAGACCTATTGCATTGCAAATGCTTGTTTGATTAGGTCGTTGTTCTCGGCGTGCTTCCAGATCTCTGGGAAGGTAGCGGTCTCAAGGGAGAGATTGATGACGTTGCGCAGGTGGGGTGCGATGAAGCTGCTTGCTCTGTTGAAGGCGTGATGCGGGAATGGGTCTGACGGAGAGCCTGAGTGGATTGTGTGCATGGTCTTGATGGTGTCATCGATGCTCACGTCATGTTGTATTGAAAAAGTTCATGTTAATTTATCCATCATTAAGAGTACCATAATATCATTATTCCTTTAACACTAAGTGCCTTTCAGATTAAGCACTATATTACAAATGTGTAACTCAAAGAGAACTACATTGCATTTTATCTTGGAAATATGTGTACCTATCCATCACAAATATGGCTATGTAATGGCCTGGTCTATATGGCATACATTTATCTCAATTCCAAGAAAGACAAAGTGCTAATGCGCACAAAGTACATGTGTACACTTGGAAAAAGATTTAAAAACTTACAGATATCTATGTGAATAAATATTTTTATGTGGGTATGTAGAGAAATTTTAAGGGCTTTATTGCCTTACAAAGTTTACGTGTGCCTGCAAACTTGTGAGTTTGTAACTGTCCACAAACACTTTCTCTGCCGATCACCACTCGGGGAACAATTTAAGATACACTTCTAACAAGAGGTGGAATACATTTTATTTCCAGAGTGGGAATAGGAAGGAATTTCGGAGATGGCATAGATGAGATTTCTCAACAGTGAAACATGTTTTTCAAATGTTACTTCTTCCACTTGCTTTACAATATTTCCAAACATTTAAACATGTTCAAGGAAAAATGGGATTCTCAAAAGAAAATGAGTAAGGAAACCCTAGTGCTACTGTGCATAAAGTATATGTGTAGACTTAGAAAAGATTGACTAGCATGTAGATTTCTATGTGAGTACATTTACTGGACTTTAGAGCCCACGCTGCTTTGCCTGATTACCGTGCCAAGAGGCGCCGCCGCCATTCTCTCGCACCCGGAGGTGCATAAAGGTGCTCGCGGCTCCCACTTCGCAGGAACCGCTTTACTGGACTTCAGAGCCCACACTGCTTTGCCTGATTACCCCGCCAGGAGGCGCCGCCGCCATTCTCTCGCGCCCGGAGGCGCATAAAGGTGCTTGCGGCTCCCTCTTAGCGGGCGCGGGCCAGGCCAAGGGCGGGCCTGTTTCAGCCCGTTAGAGACCGGATGAGGCCAGGCTCACTCACAAAAGCCAGTTATAATCAGAAGGTCATTTCAATTTGACATACGGTTGGTCTAGGGAAAAGTGTTATTAATTGGGAAGGTGGAATTTATTAAGTTGTTTTTTTGACCTCCCATCATTTCAGAAGCTTAGTGAGGATGAATTGGCGTGAGGGCAAGGGAAGATCTGCACAGCCCTCAGGCAGCGTGGTGGGGACTTTGGATCAGTTTTTAATTAGAGCCATCTCTGTCCTTGCTCAGGAGATAGCACTGACAGAGCGTCGTGAGTCTCTTGATCTACAAACAGCTAAACGATCCTCTCTGGGCGCCCTGGCTTGTGCTCGTACCCCTGATTGCTCCTTGGTTGCAGTTCCTGATTCTCCCGTCATTGTAAGTGACCCTGGATTGTCTCAAAATGAACCATCGGAAAAACAAGGCGGACAGGGAACACATAATATTACGCCATCTGTTGAACTGGTTGAGACGGTTACTGTAAATACCCGAAGCAGTCCACCCCCAAGTATTGCTACAAGATCTGGACCTCATGGTAAAACTAACTCCTCTGCCGTACCCTCAGACTCTTCACAAAAGAGGAAGCGGGGAGGGGGCCCACAGAGACAAACTGGCAAAAATTAAAAAGATTAATAAAAATGGAGAAACTGTAGCATCGCCATCTCTAACAACGGTGTTTTCACAGCCAAGTTTGCCACCGGACTCGACTTTAGATCTTCGAGGCGATTCCCCTGACAAAGTCAATGATGTTATGTGGTCCAAATTGGGTAATTTAATTGCATCATCTCTGTCTCCAATAATGCATAGGCTCTCTAAAATTGAGGAAGGATTAACCGATTTTGAACTGAAGGTTATGAATAACCTTTCTAACCTAGAGGGTTTTTTAGCCTCTAGAAATAGGTTAATGGTTAATACATCTAATGAGCTAAGCAACGTGGTACTTGGGAACTCCATTCCTCCTAAATCCCTCGTAGCGAGGCAAATACCCTCAACATCGTTGGTACCTGGGATGAATGAGGATGTTGTGGGTAATCATGATGTTGGTTTAGTGCATGTGGGTGTTAAAAGGGTTGAGCAAGGGGTTAATCTTAGTGGCCCTACTCAGGCTAGCTTTTGTAGTCAGGAAGGGGAGGAAAGTGGTCCATGTGTGGGGACTGTGGGTGATGAAGCACCAAGCTTGATATCGGGGCCTCAGCGTCGAAAACCGCAGCAGACGTTTGAGGGTGTGGATAATAGTATAGCCTTGGAGGGCTCTCAGGTCTTGCATCTTCCTCCAGCTGCTGCCCCTTTGGCAGTGATCTTGCGGAATATCCCAGTTTCACAGGAAGGACAGTTAGAAACTACAGATCAGCTGATGGCCAAAACTATGTACTGGCTCACAACTAAATTGGAGCATGTCGGGGTTTGGGATTAGAACATCTGTAATCAGATGATCATGGCTAGATGTTATGCTTGGATAGGACATTCTAGGAAGGACTTGAGAGGGGACTGCATAGTTGCCAACTTTAATAACGAGCAGGTTGTGAGATTTCTGCTGGACCGTATAGGGAGTATTAATTTAGAGGATCATTTCAGTAAGATCTCTCTTTTGCCATTAGGGCTTTTTTATAGACGCCATTTTATTTGGAAAGGGTGGACAACCGGATTTACCGGAGAGCACTGTAGGGTCCTACCAAGAGACCACCCTTTCTAAATCTAGTTAACAGATTTGCCACATTGTCCGGTCTAGATGGTTGTGATTGACTACAACCTCTAAGTCCCCCACTGTTGGAGAACATCATCGATCGGTCTCCCTCTTCTCCTGCGATTAACTTGCCTACCCAGCTAGATACATTAAACTATGCAGGGAGGAGTATGAGTCAGATAACTAAAGCTAGGGAGGCTAGCACTGATAGTTGCAAGAAAGGGTCTGTCACAGAAGTTGAGACGGATCCTTCTAGCTATCCTCAGAACGAATGTCTCCATATAATGACATAGAATGTTGATGGGGCTAGGCATAAACTGCAGGATGTAAATTGGCTTACAAGCATCCAACTCTGCGATGTGGTTTTATTACAAGAGACTTGGCTCACAGATAATTTCATCGTAAACGGGTTTAAGACGATTTCAACAAATGCTATCCCCTCAAAGGCAGGTAGGGCTATAAAAGGAGCGGACGTGAGAATAGGGGTAATATTTACACCTTTGAAGGAGTAAGATCATCCTCATGTATTGATCACTTTATCACCTCAATAAGCCTTCGGTCCCTAATAGCTGAATTTTTTGTCTCCCCAAGTTTATTGAATGATCATCATCCTGTGCTGATAACCTTAAAATCTCCCTTTTTAAAACAACCGGAAGCAAGTACCCATGCTATGGATATAAAGACACAGGGCGAGAATGGGATCTCAATCAAGTGGGCTGCCGTTGACCCAGAAGCTTTTACAAATAGGATCCTATTAAAAATTAATGATCATGTTTTAACCTGCCCTGATAATTCCTCAAATAGTATGGACATAGTTAAGGCTTTTTAAAGTATTTCTACTGCAATTTCTGATAATTTGCGAAAGAATCCTAAAACAGATGTTTCGCATTCCCCAAGATGGTTTGATAATCAATGCTCTAGATTAAATAGAGATTTAAAGTCTGCAATAAAAACATCTGGCGTAATATGGAGGAGGACAGTATCCTACGGAAGTCATATAAAGAAGCCCTTACCCGAAGAAACTCGGAGATTAGGGATAATGATTGGGAGAATCTGATCAAAGCTGCCGATCTTAAAGATTCGGCCCTTTTTTGGAAAACATTGGATCAACCTTTCTTTAAAGATGTCCAATCAGTAAAAATTGATATGGTAGTGACCCCAGCGGATTGGTTAATCCACTTTGAAGCAATTTTTTATGAAACTGATCAGGGTTTTTTAAATAAAGAGGATAAATCCGTCATAATCTTAAAAAACACCAAAATAGGGAGTATCAGTCAAGATGAAATTGTAACAGCCCTTAAGAATAGCGCTAGTGGCAAAGCGGCTGGCCCCGACGGAGTCCCAATTGATATATTTAAATCTAATATGGATTTTTGGGGTTGTGTACAAATTTTTTAATGCAACAATTGATGGGGTGGTACCTGCCACTTGGGCAGAGAGTCTGATAGTCCCCATTTTCAAAAAGTGGAATAGGAGTAGTGCCAATTGCTATTGCCCAATACCTTTGCTTGACTCTACTTCTAAAGTAATGGCAAGAATGCTGTTGACCAGCCTAGAGCAATGGGTAGAAGAAAAGAACATCTTATCTGTAGCTCAGTATGGCTTCAGACGAGGTGTTGGGGAGGTCGAACAGTTTCTGAACTTAGAACTAATAGGGGAACTTTACCTGTTGCTTTACCTGTTGCTTGTACTTGCTCCTGAGGGCCGGGCATTGCTCTGCTTCATCATCTTGGCCGGGCTTGGCTGCGCCGAGCCCCGCATTCCTGTGGCAGCACCTGTGGGCCAGGCTTTGCTCCGCTTACTCCTCCGGCCGGGCTTGGCACCGCCGGGCCCCTTCCACTCCTGTGACTACATCTCCCAGCAGCCCCACTAGCGGCCAGGGCGCTGCGGACATCACACGGAAGCGCCAGGAGGCACATAAAGGCTCACTTGGTGCTGAGTCCGGGGGGAACTTTACCTGCTGCTTGTACTCGCTCCTGAGGGCCTGGCATTGCTCTGCTTCATCATCTTGGCCGGGCTTGGCTCCACCGAGCCCCGCATTCCTGTGGCAGCACCTGTGGGCCGGGCTTTGCTCCGCTCGCTCCTCCGGCCGGGCTTGGCTCCGCCGGGCCCCCTCCACTCCTGTGACTACACCTCCCAGCAGCCCCACTAGCGGCCAGGACGCCGGGGACATCACACGGAAGCACCAGGAGGAGCATGAAGGCTCCCTTGGTGCCGAGTCCAGGGGGAACTTTACCTGTTGCTTGTACTCACTCCTGAGGCCCGGGCATTGCTCTGCTTCATCATCTTGGCTGGGCTTGGCCCCGCCGAGCCCCGCATTCCTGTGGCAGCACTTGTGGGCCGGGCTTTGCTCCACTCGCTCCTCCGGCCGCGCTTGGCTCCGCCGGGCCCCTTCCACTCCTGTGACTACACCTCCCAGCAGCCCCACTAGCGGCCAGGACGCCGTGGACGTCACACGGAAGCGCCAGGACGCGCATAAAGACTCCCTTGGTGCTTAGTCCGGGGGAACTTTACCTGTTGCTTGTACTCGCTCCTGAGGGCCGGGCATTGCCCTGCTTCATCATCTTGGCCGGGCTTGGCTCCGCCGAGCCCCGCATTCCTGTAGCAGCACCTGTGGGTCGGGCTTTACTCCGCTCGCTCCTCCGACCAGGCTTGGCTCCGCCGGGCCCCTTCCACTCCTGTGACTACACCTCCCAGCAGCCCCACTAGAGGCCAGGACGCCGCAGACATCACACGGAAGCACCAGGAGGCGCATAAAGGATCCCTTGGAACCTCGTCCCGCGGGACGCGCACGGGAGCGCGCCGGGAGAAGACCGGGACAAGGGTGGGGCCGTCTGCAGCCGTCCTAGGCAGATCGAGGCAGGGCAGGGCCCCGCCCCTTACATGTGAGAACTAGAACCACCCATATCAACAAAAAAAAAGGTACTGTGCTCATTCGTCAAGTTGACTGTTCCCTGATACACAAGATGGTGTTGGGCCACCTTCGAGTTGTTGGATATTATCCCATTTACCAGGGAAAGTTGTAGCTAACAATGGGTAAAAGGAAGGTAATGGAGGGGGGGGGAGCCCTTGCCATTACAACAAAAAAAAGGAAGAAGTCAAAAAGTCGCTACATGCTGCCGCTAATGGCGTTATGTCAAGCATCAAATCTATTGTTGAAGATTGTGAGGACATTCTATTGACGGCTCCTACCTTAAGTAATGTGGAAAATCCTGATCCCCTGGTCGACGGTTTACTGCAGATAAAGAGCAAAGTGATCCTAGCTATTTTTTCTAAAAGATCAAAATCCAAGTGCTCAGTAGATGATATGCATTCTAACCCTGCTAGCCCCATTGAGGTAAATGTTACAGAGGCATTAAGAGGGGCAAACATGAGTGCTAATGCCGAACTTCCAGCTATATCAACTGGGAATATAGACAGGTCCTCGCAGGTGATTGCATGTGAAATGGGCATCACTTGTACTAATCGCTTTTCAGTGTTGGAATGGGAATCAAGGGAATTAAGTGAGGTCTTATCACAAGGGCTGGGGGGGACTGTGGAGGCTGTGAATAGTCCAGGTGAATGCTCCAGATGTTTGAATTTTAATAATTTAATCATGATGAAAATGGAAAGCCTGGTAAGGGATATATATCTATTATTAAGAAATTCATGATGGACTTTACAAAACGGGAGGAACTACACATAACAAACACTCTACACCCAGTGTTAGTGTCCAACCCGGTAAAAGGAAGCCCCTATCTTGCGATCGGCCCCACCAAACCAAACAGCAGGAGCGGCCCTATCTAAACCCAATACACAAACAGCCCCATTATGTGTCTCCAAAACTGTAGTAGAGTTACGACCCAAAATCCCAGCTCATAACCCCCTAGCTAAAATACCCGCCAGGCAAAACACCTCGGGCTCATATGCCGAAGTAGCAAAATTGAGGGGGTCAATATCACAATGCAGGGTCCTGCAGGGGGATAATAAATATTATAGTGACATGGCTGAAACAACTAATTGGAGTAACAAACAGATAAACACACCATACAGATCCCCTTGTGTTATTGTCTACATGACCGGGGTCACCAAGCTTGGAGCTGCTAACACTTATGAGAACAGTGAATTCATACGCAATAAAGCCATTGCGCAGATCAGTCATTATGGAGGATATGTTTAATGTTAAAAGAATTTCCTTGCCTAGTTCATCAACAGACTGTATTGAGATATAGTTTGGTAACACAGCAATTGCAGAGAACCTAGTAGCCCTACAGTATAGGACATGCCCCCCCTAGGAATTGTAACATACAAATCAGACACGCACCTCTATGGTCTAAATCTAGGCCCGAGGACGCATCGGGTCTAAACAACATAGACTGACCATTAAAGGATAACTATCTGAATAGTGTAACACAAACACACAATATGTGGAAGCCCGAACGTCAGACCAATTTCACCACAAGCCTTATAGATAGGCTATAAAGATTAATGATGAGGTTGTTCCTCGGGGGGAAGAAAGGTCTAATGAAGTGGTCAACGCTCAATATCCCCTAACAACAGCAGTTGGAAGACTAGCTTCAGAAGTAGTTCACACAGAGAGGGTTACAAACACAAACATGATTAAATTGCTTTCCTGGAACATAGCTGGGCGTCATAAAAATATGGCAAATCCAGAATGGAAAGAATTCATAGATAGGTTTGACATCTGTATGTTCCAGGAAACATGGAGCATGTCTCCCCTATATAGATGCGGATATTCCACCCACTTTATTCCGGCAATTAGTTCAGGGAGAGGTCGCCCATCGGGAGGACTGCACGTATGGTTTAGTGTGGCTTTGAATTGGGCACTTACTGCGCATACTTTACAGTCGCAGGACATACTACATATCTCCACTAAGGGCTCCCATATTGGAAGCTCGATGGAGCTGTTTAATGTTTATGCTATAGGTTCCCCAGGAGGTCAAACTTCACCCACTATAGCCTTACTCGAGGTGGCGCTAGCAGGTATCCCCCCATTGCCTAGCATTATTGTAGGGGGAGATTTTAACTATACATATGAACCCTTAAGTAAAGAAGATCTCCTGGGACTTAACGAAGAGGATTCTAGACAGTCCATCCCGCCTCTAACCATAGCGCCAATCAGAAAATGGACGCCAAGAGCGATCCAAATAAATTCCCTAACACTAGAATATAACCTACGTACCCTGAACGGTAGGACAACCTCAGACCCAAATGGTATGATGACCTATAACAGATTTAGTTGTCCATCCCGTATTGATTACATTCTGCTCGATACCGGTTCCTGGAACAGACTAGTTGACATGGAAGTCAGACAGTCACAGGATAGCAATCATAATCCACTTTGCATGGAAATAAGATGGGGTAATGAGAGGCAAGCATTAAATGGCCCACTTATGATCACAAAAGAAGTAGTTCCATCTAATTGCAAACGCAGATTAAAGTGGAACAGGGTGATGTGCCAAGAAGATATTTTGATCCGTATTAAAGAACTAGTAGAGGCAGAAACTAGGGAACTCCTATCCCATACCTCCGCCCAGTCAACCGAACAAAGTCGGAATTTTATAGACTCCTACAAGAGTCTAATAGAGAAAATTGGTTAATTCTTCACTATAAGAGATACTAGTGGACCAAGGAAGAAGAATCCACCAAAAAGTGGCACCCTATGGTATACAACAGGTTGTAGGGAAAAGAGAAGGGCTATAGCAAACGCCATTAGGAGAAAGGACGCTATAGCAGTTAGGACGGCTAGAAGGGAATATAGCGATTGCATTAAAAGTGCAAAGAAGGACTGGGAGGAAGAATATTGGCAACAACTTATGATCGCTGCCAGTTCGAAGAACTCTACCCTGTTTTGGAACTTGATAAACAAACTTGACAGGAGGGGAGTAGAGCCCCTCCCTAACCATATAACTGAGCAACAATGGCATTCCCATTTTTCAAATCTGTATTGTGGCGAAGATGATTTAGTTCAATTATGGAGGGTACAAAATGACTTTATTAATGAGGAACTTACACCTGTAGAACAATTTGTAGACCGAGAAGTTTCTGATGCTATCAGGAGCATAACCCCCCTCTAAAGCGGCAGGCCCGGATGGGTTACCGGGCGATCTATACATACATGACCCTAAGCTGTGGTCTGATTTTATTGCTCCTCTAATGAATAGAATCCTTCATGGATCCTTCATGGTCCCTGACTCGTGGAGGGGCACTGAAGTTGTTACTATCCATAAGAAAGGCGATAGGGAGGACCCTGCCAACTACAGGCCGATTAGTTTAATCGACGCTGCTTAGAAAATAATTGGCAGGATCATTATAAATAGAGTAGGTATGTGGCTGAAGGAGGGGAATATACTGTCCCACTTCCAGGCGGGTTTCCGCCAGAATGTGGGTACTATGGACCAGGTTTTCAGGTTTTGGGCAATATACTAGAAATCAGTAACCATTATGAAGGGGAATTTATATCTGGCCTTCATAGACCTCAAAAGGGCCTTTCATTTGGTGCCTCGTGATAAACTCTGGAGGGTGCTGCTGGAAATGGGGTTCCCGCGTTACCTCCTGGAGTTTATAGTTAAACTTCACGTAGATAATTATGCTAGAATTAGATGGCGGAATCAGAGACAGCTAACAGGGAAGGGTGCCTGTGGATAGGGGGGTACGCCAGGGCTGTGTGATGGCCCCGACATTGTTCTCCCTCTTTATCAATGGGGTGGTAGACCATTTGAGGGAGGACAATGCCGATGCCCCTGTCCTGGCGGGGGAGAAAACACCAACCCTCCTCTTCGCAGATGACACCCTCCTGTTGTCCAAAACCCCTTCGGGGCTGCAGAAACTACTGGACAGATTCAGTCTATTTTGCGATGAACGCAGGCTGACCATTAATACATCCAAAACCAAGTTAATGGTGCTTCCCCCTTCAAAAAAAGCAAAGAAAATTAATATCACCCTTAATGGGTCGCCTCTTGAGGTGGTGGAGGATTTTGACTACCTGGGAATCAGGATTAACAATAGAATGAAATGGAACTCCCATGTTGCCAAGATGCTGCTAAACCTCAAGAGAGTCTCTGGAGCCAGTCTGAGGAGTCAGCGTATGTCAGTCAGCAGGCCTATAGCCCGGGCTCTAGCTGTATATGAAGGGAAGGTGCTGTCCTCCGCAGTCTATGGGTTGGAACTGTGGGGCTGCGAAAATGTCACCGTTTTGGCTAGAGCAGAGAATACGTTTATAAGGGACTTAGTTGCCGTTCCTATCTCAACCCCATTGAAGCCCCTTTTTCATGATATGGGCAAACGCTCGATTTTAGACATAGTACTCCTTCGCCCTGTGCTGTTCTGGGTGCGCCTGAGAAGGACCCCAGAACTAGCAAATTACGCCCTGGTGATGGACGAACTGATAGCCTTGAATAGTGCGAATAAGATCCAGTGGCTAAACAAATTGAGGCAAATGGTCATGAAGCTGGGATTGGCTGAATCCTGGACCTCACAGTCCCCTCCTCCAAAGCAAGTTGTTAAGAAAATCTACTGGGAGTGGGTACACACTGAGGAACAGAAGAGTACAAAATTGGAAGCTCTAACCACACAATTTTTGGAGCATAAGCCCACTAGGAGGTTTGAACCATTATTAGATTTCATCCAAATACCAAAAGACAGATCATTTTTTTTTTAAATGAGGTATGGGACACTACCCCTTAACAAATTTATTAGGGGATGGAAAGGAACACGGGTCTCAAATGGCACCTGTCCAAGCTCTCCATGTGAGACCGAATCCCTACCACACTTTCTGTTTGGTTGCAAAGCATACAAGAGGGCGAGATCGCGATGGTTGAAGCCAGTATGCAGGGAGTTGGGGGTTAGAGATTTTAGGGTCGCCCTCCGCATTCTCTTAACCGATACAACATCTTTATTTGTTGTATGCGGAGTTGCAAAGTACCTATCAAGTGCATGGCTCACTCGCACCAGATTGCTAAATACTAATAAAGTATAGATCCTGCATGTACAGAAAGCCCATATGTATATTACCGTTGTTGCACTTTAGTACCGCTATCAGAGTTGTTTTAAAAGTGTAAATAATATTTGTATTGGTTTTTATCTTATGAATTGTACATTTTTATCATGTATGCCATTAACTTGAATGTTTGTACTTTTATGATATGATTATATCGAATAAAGTATTACAACAATAATAGGAAAATACACCTTCGCTAGGGAAGGATGCTTGCACCTTTGCTTTGTAGATTTGTCAAGTGCATTTTATGGGAGACGTTGGGAGGGATGGGAGCCCCGGAGGATATTATTAGTTTCTTATCTAAAATCTATGCTCGTCTGTCCGCAAAGATACGTTATGGAATACATGGGGAATGCAAAAAGCACTTTAATATTACACATGGAATAAGACAAGGCTGCACACTTGCACCTCTTCTGTTTTCACTTCATATAAATGGCGTTGATATTTTACTACAGAATTTGGGGGTAGATGTCCCAATGATCGGTAAGCGGGCAACACTCCTATTATTGTACGTCGATGATGCTGTCCTAATTTCAAGGACAGCGAACGGATTACAGTCCCTGATGGACAATTTTACTAGATTTATGACGGAAAACATTTAAAAATTAACCTGAGTAAGACTTTGGTTATGTCCTGCGGTAAAAGGAATATTAAAACAAAATCACATTATATTAACGCTACATTAATAGAGAGAACGTTTACATGTTCTTACTTAGGGATTCCTTTTAACAGTAAAGGTACTTGGAATACACATATAACTCTATGCAAGTTGAAATTTGTGATATTGGGGGAGGCTATTTTTAGATTCTCCCAAAAAATTGGTAGAAAACCTGTACGGGAGATTCTCAAGCTATACGGAGCAAAGTGCATCACCGGGGAGCACTATGGGGCCAGACGGATACTTTGCCATTACAAATTCTTGCAAACAACTTTTTAAGACGTTTGTTAGCCGTACCGGCCTCTACCCCTTTCATTATCTTGCATAGAAAAACCGGAACACCATACATACACGATTTGATTACCATAGCCGCCTTAAATTTGTGGCACCATATCTGGACTAGGGAAGAAACTCGCTTTACGAGGGATATTATTTTAGACTGTTTGTCCCCAGACCGATGCAAGAAAATACCTTGGTTAAGTATATTAGTGGTCTCTTAGAAGAATGCAACTTGCCCCTGAATGGAA
Source organism: Lissotriton helveticus (assembly GCF_964261635.1). NCBI lineage: Eukaryota > Metazoa > Chordata > Amphibia > Caudata > Salamandridae > Lissotriton > Lissotriton helveticus. The sequence goes on from NC_136057.1 coordinate 1,459,135,236, forward strand.
ATCAACCTGAAGACATACAACACATCAGTAAGGTTGATTTGAAAAGGAGTCTCCTGAATGTTAGGACAGCCTTAAGAGATGAGGTTTCAGGTTCTAAGAAAATTGCTATATCTTATCTTAAGGGACCAATCGCCATGGGTCTGCAGCCATACCTCGTTTTTATAGCTAATGTACAGCATAGATTCTACCTAACCAGATACGGATGAATACATTACACCATCTTTTTGCTTTTCCTAAAAGGGGCAAGTGGTGTGCTAATCTTCCAAACTGCCCGTGTGATGGTAGATCCAAACAAAGCACCCTTCACTTTTGACTCTTTTGTAATTTGTATATAGAAATTAGAAAAATGTATCTCCGTCCAATTTTTAAAGATAATTGCCTGTAATCCTATAAAACTTCTTTTAATTATTTACAGAATTTGGAAAGAATACCAGTCTGCAATGCAGTAATTTGTTAAATAATGTCAGCAAAAAAACAAAGGAATGACCTTGTTCACTTAGAAAAATTGAACTAAGAATTACTATAGGTATACATGCATAATGATTGTGGTTATTTTAATTATGTTAAGATAATGTTTCTTTTGCATAGTATTGGTTATAAATGGATTTTATTGTATTTCATAGAATGCTTTTATGGACATTTTGTATGATCCGAATAAAGCTTGATTTGATTGATTGATTGAGTACATAATTCTGTGTGGGTGGATAGAGAAATTTCCAGGGCGTATTTGCTCTACTTGCAGATTCGTCACCTTTTGAATAAATTCCCCCAATAGTCACGAGACAAGGTGTGGGTGCATGGCTGTTTTTACCAAGAACTTCTCAAGGAACCAGCGAGCAAAGTGACTTTCCATTCTCCCTTCTGAGTTCAAATGGTAATGCTACGCAAAAGTGTAGAGGGACACCCAACTCACCACTTTGCAGATGTGTGCTATCGGAACTCCTGTTGCCATTGCAGAAGTACAAAACTTGCTCTGGTGGAATGAGCTTGAATACTTTCTGATGGCTCTTTGTTAGCCAGAGCACTGCACATTGTAATTCATAGGGTTATCCATCTTGATAATGTCCTCTTATGCACTTTTTTGCCTTTCACCTTCTCCATATAGCCCACAAACAGCTGATCATCTAGCCTTAACTCGCATGTTCTGTCCACATAGAAGCTAACTGCTCTCTTATGAGCAAGACGATGCAGTCTCTGTTCTTACTTGGTTGCCTGTGGATGAGTGAAGAAGGTTGGGAGTCTGTTTGGCAGGAAGGCAGCCTTGGTTTTAACACCAATCTGTTAGGACTGAAAGAAATGAATATATGTTTGGCACTAAACGCTTGCAACTTGCTAACACGTCTAGCTGGTGTGTTAGTGATCAGGAAGACTGCCTTAAATGTGAGTAACGTAAAGGACAACTATGTAATAGTTCAAAAGGGGAAAATAAAAGAAACACGAGAACCAAGTTGTAGCCCCATTGAGGCATCCTAAAAGGGATTGGTGGAAACTTGTTAATTGTCCCTTTAGGAACCTCATAACTATGGATGGTTTGAAAAGGGACAGCCGGTCAGGTAAACAATGAAAAGCCGAAAAGTCTGATAAGTGAGCTTTAGCAGTACCCACTGCGCCCCACTGCTGAGCTAGTGAAAGGACAATCCTAAGATGTTAGACAGATGAACCTGAAGAGGGTCTACTAAGCTGTCTACATATCAATTGGTAAATGAATTCCATCTGCCTCAGTACACTATCTTGGGGACATGACTGTGGGCACACAAATTAATATCCACACCTTCAGAAGGTAAAGAAAGAGATCTCATGTTGCCCGTTAAATCTCTAGAAATACAGGTGGAGGCTTTAGCAGTTGGGATGAAGAACCCGCCATGTGACTGCAACAAGAGGTCTACTCTGTGAAGGAGACAGAGCGGAGGGCACAGGGAGAAGCGAATAAGGTCTACATTTTACACCCTTTGTGGCAAATCTGGGGGCAATGAGGATTACTTGGGCCTGATCAAGAAAACTTTTCCTTAGAATTCGAGCATTCAAGGGAATGGAAGGAAACACATAATGAAGCGAAAAGTTCAACTTCAACTGAAACATATCCCCCAATGCTCCCTGCATCGGAAACTAGAGGTCACAGAATTTCAGGAATTGAGCGTTCTCGTGAGTGGCACACAGGTCAATATCAGGAGTCCTCCAGAGCTGGAATATGTCCTGGATTACTTCCGATTCCAGATGCCACTTGTGGTTGGCAAGATGAATCTTACTGAAACTATCCACTAGCACATTGAGCATACATGCAAGGTGATGTGCCACCCGGCAAATCTAATGTTCCTGAACCCAAGACTAGAGTCTCAGAGCTTCTTGGTAGAGAAGTATGACCCTACTCACCCCTGCTTGATGATATACTACATAGTTTATTGTCCATCAAGATCTGAAAACACTGATCACTGAGGGAAGTGAGGAAGACCTTGAGTGCCAAAATTATGACCTGTAATTCCTAGAGGTTAATGAGCAATCTCCGTTCATCTAGGGACCAGGGGCTTCTGATCTCACATTCTTCCAGATATATTACCCACTCTAGAGTGGAGGCATCAGTGATACCTGTTGCCACCGGAGGGATAGAGTGAAATGGACTTACTTGGGATAGATTGCTGTCCATCCTCTACCACTGTAAGGCCACTAAAGTGTTATAAAATGTGCTTGAACCACTGCCTGCAAAGACATCATTGGAGTGCCCTCATGTGTCAGCATGCATAGGTGACCAGAAGGATGAAGGAGGATTGCAGATCGAAGAGGCATAAGACCATCAGGACTGGAACAATCACTCCATTTTGAAACATCACAATCATAGCCTGGATGTTGTGAACCTTCTGAGAAGAAGGGAAGGCTCATTTTGCAATGGTATGCCATCCCGTCCCTTCCAATTTATCACGTCTTCAAGCAAAGCATTGCTGCAAGATACCTTGCTGCGCTGCACAAAAGGGAGAGAGCAGGAATGTGCCATATTTAACATTATTTGGCATATTCCTGTCCTCTGTTTGTGATGGCGCAACATGTACTGCTTGCACCAGAGCAGGCACCCTTGCACAGGGGTGCAGTATTGTTTTTGTGCAGGAAGGGTCATCTTCCTGCACAAACACAACGCTGAAAGACACTTCCCTCAACTAAGTGTGTTGCAGAATGCCGAACACTTAGAAAGCGGAAACAATGAAAATATATAGACACATTTCTCCTCGCTGTACCTCCCCTGGGAAGGTGTAGAATGTTGACACATTCCCAGATTTATTCGGGGAATGCACCAAAATCAATGGATGGATGCATAGAAATATCCACCTATGGAACGCCTTGTCAGGGCAGAGTAGCGCAAGGCAATGACTTGCGCAGCCTTTTGTTAATCCAGCCAGGCTTGGTAAATCTCATTCTAGGTTTTGTGTAGCCCTGCACTGCCTTGCGCGGGTAAAGGGCAATGCAAAACATTGATAAATATGCCTCTGGATGCACTGTAATGTAACTAGGGGAGACGTAGAATTGTTGATGGAAAAGTTCATATTGACCGACAACTTGTCAGTTGTGTGCAAATGGTAGGACACATCCCTGGTGAGTTGGCTTTTAGGAGCCAGTTATCCCGGTAAAGGAATTCTGGAATTAATTGTCATCTGTGATGGTCTGAATCTACCACCACCACCTTTGTGAAGACTGGAGGAGCAAAGTGAGGTCAAATGGGAGAACAGCAAACTAATAGTGTTCGGATCGGACCGTGAAGCCTAGAAAATTCCTGTGTATCTGCAGGATAGGAAGGTGGAAGTAGATATCTTGCAGGTCAACAGACACAATCTAGACTTCCATTTCCAGTGCTAGAAGAACCAGAGCTAGGGACAGGATCACTAGCCCCTCTCCTGCTCTGGAACACACTCCAGAGTACCCATTACTAGTAAGGTCAGAACCTCTTGCTGAAGGACAGTCAGATGGTCTGGCAGGAGTACTGGTAACTGGAAGAGATGGTTGAGGGTTCTGCTGGAAGGGTAGGGCATACCCCTTCCCACAATCTACAAGACCCAAAGGTCTGGAATCCTCAAAACTTGTGAAAGGTCTGAAGTCCTCCAAACGTGTGAAAATGGGATGTCTGTCCCCAAAATGACTGTGTGTGTTCGGACAAGGGTAACTATGGCTGTTTCCCTGTAGTGGTTGGGGAAGAAGAGGAGGAAGGAGAAAGGGGTAGAGCATCTGCTCTTCCCTTGCTTTGTCCTCTGTACTATTTGTAGAGGGAAGATCCCCTGTTGTTGGGGCTGCTGTTGGGTGTATTGCTGATGGTCCCAAAAGTAAATCCCCTGCAGAAACCTCAGATTATGTTGTGGGAAAGGCACCAGGTGTTAGCTTGGGTAGAGAGACAAAATATCGAAATAAAAATATTGAGATACAATAATATTGATGTTTTAATTTCGATGGTACAGAATATCGAAGTGCAAAATATCGACAGACAGAATATCGTTTTTAAGGTATGTATGTTACTAATATCGAAATTTACTAATATCGAAATTTTATTTAGTGTTATGTATTTTATTATGTTGTTTATATGTTTGTTAAATATGTTTTTTAATGTATGTTTTGAAATTAGTAATTTTGTTTACATTTTGCGTTTTAGTATCAGAGCGGGTTATGGGTTTATAGGGGAATAGGGTGGGAAGTAATTTAATAATAATGAATGAATTAATAATTTAAAAAAAATAGTTGTAATTAATAATTAATTGGTAATTAATTATTATTAATTAGTTATTTGAATTAATTACAGTTAATATTGTAGTATATACCATTGTTTGTTATTGTTAATTAATAATTAATTGTTAATTAATTAGTATTAATTAGTTAATTTAATTAATTAGAGTTAATGTGCTAATATATTTATTTTTTGTTATTGTTAATTAATAATTAATTGTTAATTAATTATTATTAATTAGTTAATTAAATTAATTATAGTTAATGTTCTAATATAAATAATGTTTTGTTATTGTTAATTAATAATTATTTGGTAATTAATTATTATTAAGTGATTAAATGATGTGATTTATTTATGTGTAGTGGGTTGTGTGTTTATAGGGGAATAGGGTGTTATATAATTACATTTAACTAATTAAAGAGATTGTATTTATTTATTTGTATTTATTGTTAATAAAATGGCAATTAATATGTGTTAATTAGGTCATTTATAATTGCATCAATTTAATAATATTAATTGTTATTAATTGATTAATTGATATTTATATTAATTGTGTTTTTGTATGTGTAGTGTGTTGTGTGTTAAAGGGGGAGTAGTGTGGGAAGTAATTTTTACCAATAATTAATGATGGGAAAGGCACTCCTTGGTTTAGATAACAATACTCAATATTAACTTTTTTTTAAAAAAACAAAATCTGTCATGCGTGCTACAGAAGGAGATGCTGTGTCCAAACTGCATCAATGAAATAAACATACAAAGAAATCAAGCGTGACCGCTTGCCCTCTGTGCACTGTTGCGAGTCCACAATGGGAACTTATTCACTGTATTTCTCAAATTCTAACACATATTATATACAAGAAACACTACAAATTTTTTTGAGTTATCATCTTCATATCTTTACTGACAAGTCATTAATAATCCTCATGACACACACTTCATGTACAAAAACCATTAGTACATAAATAAATTCAAGCAACTGTTTTTCAACGTGAAAGTTTGTTTTACAACAAAAAACTGGTCATTTTTCCTGCCCAATGCATTTCGGGCCACCCGGCCCTTCGTCAGGGGCGGTACCTAAAAAACAAAAGAATGATTTCTATCACTGAAATGAATGTGGTTCTTCAAAAATGCATAGTTCATAGCATGTCACTGTGTGCATTGGTTGTAAGTGCTATCTGGTGGTTTGAACCAATCTATGAATTAATCAACACCTTTTTTTTGCATCATACTCACTTCAAGCCCAAAAGTAGTATGAAAGAATGGACGTGTTCAGGTGTGCCAGTGTAGAAAACTTAATCCGTCGCTCTATGAGAAGAAATGGTACGCCTAAGTCATGTTTATAACAATATCTTTGCGGAGACAAGAAACGCAACATTTTTACCCTCACTACTTACTAGAAGAATATGTACACCGGTGGGGGATACGAATCCTATCATTGACTGTTTGTCTAGCTGAGAATAGCGAATCACACGGGAACTGTTTTGTGTTTCACTGTGCCCGGAGGGAGAACTCGGAGAAACCCATCTAGAAAACAAAACAAGATGGACGTGCGCTATAATCACTGTTTGTTCCCTCAGGCAAGGACATTTCCAATAGACCACTAGTTCTTGCATGTCCAAAAAGCACAAAGGTAAAATACGGTTTCTACATGAAAAAAGCGAAACGCACCTCTTAAAATGCTGCTGCAAGCAACAACGGTTGACGAAATTACAGCGTAACTATACCAAACCGGGTGGCGAAGTCAACTGCAACAAACAAACAATACAACAACAAACAACATCATCAAAATGGCTGAGCGTCGTGGATCAAAGCGATGTCTAGTTTATCATGGTTCTGGCAATATCTACCTTTCTCTACCCTGCAACGCGCTTGAAAATTCGCCGGTCGAATCTCTCTCCTTCCTCGTAATCCCCGATACTCGGTGAGCAAAGACATCAGAACGCCACCTCTAATACAACTAGTCGCGGTGATGACGTGATTGCTACGCGCAACAAGGATTAAAATAAACGACGGACTGTTAGGCAAGACGTGTCATTGCATGTATGCGCACTCAAGACGCCATGTTGGTGTGATGAAAAATGTGGGCATAAACATTACAAAAATGATCTTAGAAGGAACACAATGCAATATGAAGCTGTAAATTCAAATGATTTTCATGAAAAAGAAAGTGACAAGTGAAAATGAGCCTCGAGCGTTCTCAGTTGTGCTAATATCAAAGAAAACAAATAAAGTCTACTCGATCATTGATCCCTTTGGGATCTTGTGTCTGTAACTTCCTAATCCAGTAGATTTCTCTCTGTAATAATGTCTTAGTGAGATATTTTCCGGGTGTTGGGGTAACCATTTCTAGTATCTGGAATTTTAACTGGGCGATAGTATGTCTGTTTTTGTCCCAATGTACTGCCAGGCTGCTGTTTGCATTCTTATTACGAATAGTGCTCTTGTGTTCTGATATTCGTATTTTTACTTTTCTCTCCGTTTTTCCCACATACAATAGTCCGCAAGGACATTTGATGGCATATATTACTTTTGTAGAGTTACAATCAGCATTAATCTTAATGGGGATGGTTTCGCCCGTGTGTGGGTGTTTTACTGAATCAGTTACAATCACATTATTGCAATGAATGCAATTTTGGCATTTTCTCATTCCTCTGAAGTTTCCTGCAGTTTTCAAGGTTTTTGCCTTCAGTAATTCCTTAATGTTGCGAGACCTTTTATAGGCAAAAATGGGTTTGTGTATGAACAACCCTTTAAAGTCTGTCTCATTACTTAACAGTTCCCAATGAGAATTGATGATTTTCTTGATTTCTTGTGAACAAGTTGAATATTTGGAAACAAAAACCTGGCGGTGTGGTTGATCTCTGGTTTTTTTGAGCAACAGTGTTTCCCTTGGTAATTTATCAACCTTTTCCTTAGCTGTCTGCAATATAGTAACCGGGTACTTTTTGGATACATATTTACTGTAAATGGTATTTATGTTTGTCTGTAGGGTCTCCTCTTGAGAACAAATTCTTTTCGCTCTTAGCATCAAAGAAAATGGCAAGTTGTCTATCAAATTCTTAGAATGAAAGCTGTTATATGCAAGAGCAGTGTTTTTATCTGTGGCCTTGTGGTATACCTCAGTTTCCAAAGTGTCATCACCCAATTTCACTAATACATCCAAGAATGGAATGGTCTTGTTGTCAATATTATACGTGAATTAAATGTTCTCATCATATGAGTTCAACTCTGTTATTTTCTGTTCCAACAATGTTGTGGAGTTCTGCCAGATCAAAAATATGTCGTCTATGTAACGGCAGTAAAGGACTGTGTTGTCAGTCCAGTCTCTGTCAGTCATCAAAAATTGGTCCTCGAATCTTGCCATATATGTATTCGCATAGGCTGGGGCCCCCGAAAAGCCCATGGAGGTACCTTTGTTTTGCAGATAGAATGCATTGTTCCATTGAAAATAGCTATGGTGGAGGCTGAAATGAAGAAGTTCCAATAGAAAAACTTTGCTCACTGGTAAGTTCTCTTGTTTCAACAATGCCCATTCAACTGCCTCAATTCCCTCAGAATGTGGAATGGAGGTGTAAAGGGCTTTGACATCTAAAGTACATAAACACATCCCTGGTTTGATGACAACTTTTGTTAATTTTTGTAAGAAATGTGTTGTGTCTTTCGTGTATGAATACCACGCCTGTGCAAAAGGCTGCAAAAAACGATCAATGAACTGCCCCAGAGGTTCGAAAATGGTGCCACACCCAGTTACAATTGGACGGAATGGTGGGTTGAGAAGATTTTTATGGACTTTTGGTAGCATGTAAAGACCCGGTTGTTTAGGGAATGAAACTGTAAGAAACTGTCTGGTTTTGGTGTTGATCCATTTCATTTCCTCAGCTGTATCCAGAATTTTCTCAAGAGTTTCTTGCAATTCCTTAATTGGATCTTTGTCAAGTTTCAAATAGGTATGAATATCAGATATATGCTCATTGACTTTGGTTTCGTAAAATGTCTGATCCATCACCACTATGGCGCCGCCTTTATCAGCTTGTTGGATGAGTATCTTGGGGTTTTCTGACAGTTCTTTTAACGTGTCTCTCTCATATTTGGATAGATTCCGGTAACATTTTTTGTTGGTTTTGATGTTTTTCAAGTCTTTCAACACTAGATTCTCAAAAGCATCCAAAATCTTATGTGATGTCGGTGCCTGGAAGGTGGATTTTGGTCTAAACTCCCAAAACTCTGGAGGATCTGAAACTATTTCTTGGTCTGGAAGATTGGAAAAAAAGTATCTTAGACGCAAAATTCTCATGAACTTAAAAAAATCAATTTCAATTTCAAGTGAGTTTGTTTGATAGGTAGGAACAAAGTTCAATCCTTTATTGAGAACTTTGGTCTGTTGTGCTGTGAGATCCTGTGTGGAAATATTAATCACTAGGTTGGTCGGGTACTCCTCAAGTTGGGTTTTGTTACCTCCTTTGCCTCTCCTGATTTTCCTTTGGTTTTTCCCGGTGGTTGGGTGGTCTCCGCGTCCTGGGCGGAAAAAGACGTTTTGGAAGAGGCTGCTCCTTCACTTTCTGTGACGTTTGATACACTTGGTGTTGTTGTTACTATTGTTGGAGGTGCCCTGTTGATGTTGGTATCTCCCTCTGTGGCTACACTTTCTTGAGAAGACGTATTAGGAGTGCGTCTTGTGAAAGTTCTCCTCTGCGCGTACACCTCCGCCCATGTGTACACCTCATTCAACTTATAGTCGAGAGTATCTCGCTTATATTTCCTGAGTTTACCCTCTTGAATCTCTTTAGAGTGTTTCTCCATCCTAGCGTTCATTTCTTCCAAAAATTTAGACCAATCTTCAGAGTCCATTCTGGTTTGTAAATCTGATTCAATAAGAGATATTTCGTCTGTAATATCCTTAATTACTACTGCTAGTTCCTCCAATAGTAGGAGGATCAAGTCCAAAGAACATTTGTTCAACACTGCGTACCAGCGGTCCATAAAATCTTTTTTCATGTGGAAACGAAAAAGCATGGGTTTAATGGGCATTCTGATTATTTTTACCCCCATGCTATCCAACGCTTTCTCTACTGTTGCACCCTCTGGAGTGGGAATAGTAATTTTTTACCCTACGCTATCCAACGCTTTCCCTACTGTTGCACCCTTTGGAGTGGGAATAGTAATTTTTACCCCTACGCTATAAACCGCTTTCCCTACTGTTGCACCCTCTGGAGTGGGAATAGTAATTTTTACCCCTACGCTATCCAACGCTTTCCCTACTGTTCCACCCTCTGGAGTGGGAATAGTAATTTTTACCCCTACGCTATCCAACGCTTTCCCTACTGTTCCACCCTCTGGAGTGTGAATAGTAATTTTTACCCCTACGCTATCCAACGCTTTCCCTACTGTTGCACCCTCTGGAGTGGAAATAGTAATTTTTATCCCTACGCTATCCAACGCTTTTCCTACTGTTGCAATATGTGGTGTAAGTATATATATTCATTTATATGTAGAGTTTTTAATTTATTTTAAACGTATATGTATTAGTTATTATTTTTTAAATATGTTTTAATGTTTTTATTTAATATTTGAAAAATTATATGTATTTTAAAAAAATGTTTACATTATTATTAATACATTTAAAAAAACGATATTTTTAATTTCGATATTTTTGTACTAAGATATTTTTTTTCGATATTTTTGTACTTACCTTTATGAAGATATAACTCCGATATTTGTGATGTCGATATTTTTGTGTCGATATTTTTGTATGTAGATATTTTGTCTGTCGATATTATGTCAGATTCGCGACATTGAATGTGGCAAAGTCAGGGTTGTGGAGACTTACTTCTTGAAGTATGTCGGAGAGACGCATGCCTCTTCTATAATTTTTTCTTTTTTCTTTGGTGACTTTGATGAAGATGGCTACTGCAGCAACTTCAATCACTGTCTCGATTTTGACGTCCCCAATGCTTGTCTTGTGCTAGGCCATAAACATCTTGGCCTCTTGTTCTTTAATCACCGTTGTATGCATACACTAACATGATTTGCAGGCCTGCGGGTCGTGGTCAAATCCCAGGCACCAAAGGCACATGTTGCAGGATTTCTGATGGAGATTTGGCCATTACAATCTCTGTATGGTTTAAAGCCATACCGCTCGGCTGGTATCATCGTGAGGTAACTGTAACCAAACTTTTTATATTTTTTAAGAAATCGCCCATGACATCAAGACTCCTGAGAAGAGTTTGTAGTGCTCCAGAATGTGCAGGTGTAGCACAAAGAAGGAAACTGATGTCAGCACTCCTAAAGGTGAATTTTATGGCTCTAATGACTTCGCAGTGATGCCATGTATGGCAATGAAGTGGAGCCAGCACATTATATTTGCATAGGAGAGCTATTGAAGAGTTTCCCGATCCTGATTGGCACTGGGGATATTCAAAAAGATGAGGAATTTGCAGGTAGAAGTATCCATCAGAAAGTAAAGATCTGTGAGATGTTGTCAGAGTTAAGAGCATGAGAGAGACAGAGGAGTAAGTTGAGTGAGTAGAGAAGATAATGAGGAAGAATGAGTGAAGAAATGTATAAACTAACAAGGATTAAATGAGGTGAGTGAGGAAAGTGACATAATGAGCAATCAGTTAGTTATAGTTAGTGAATAACTGTGTAAGTGAGGAGTACGTTACAAAATGGCCCCAGGTTATTTGTCACTGACAAACAGCTCTATTTTGTAACCACCAGCACTTTGAAGTTTGAGTGAAGTCAACAACCATACAAGTATCAGAATCCAGACAAAATGGACTCATGCTATACATATTAGGCCTTTGGCTCTAATCCGTCCCCAAATGGCCATTATAATACCACTTTCAATAATTTTGTTTCTGGTGCACTCAATATAGGCAATAATTTATGACCGAAAGGATTTTAGCTCTGGGAATGGTCAATGTAGATTAGAAGCATAAAAAGATAGAGGTATTCACAGATCTTCAATAGCACTGGATATCAGATTATCAGCAACAGAGCAGCACAGGGGAAACAGCATTCTTGTTCCTCTGAGGAAGAGCAACCCAAACATACTTTTCATTGCTTTTTTAAATTTTTTTTTTTTTTTTTTTTAAATTTTTTATTGAGAGTTCAATTATAGCAATACAATACAATAGAAATCCAATTAACACAGTACGCGGAGGAAAAAAGCTGAAACACATTCATACAAATTGTCATTTTAACCTTTTAAGTTATAAAGTGCACATTTGTGTAAGAGCAGACAATTAATAAACTGGTTCAAATAGCCAAAAGATTTTGTTTAGAATTGAAAGAATACATAACATACATATACAGTAAATGTTCTCATGTTTTCATGTTTTCACATTTAATATTCCAAAGCTAAGTTCAAAAGTGCAGTGTGCGGAGATAGAACCATCAAACTAGACTAATAAATATTTTCGATAGAGCATAAATAAGGTTAAGTAATGAGCAACCCAAACATACTTTTCATTGCTGATGAAAAAACAACATGAAATGTATAAGGGGTGAAGAATTTGATTAAATGCTCATAAGACAGCACATGCCATACTTAAATTCAAGGTTTAAAGACCTAAAGGATCAATATCTGATAAGGTACTTTAGAGGGCGGATTTGGGTGCTAGGTAGGAAGCTATTTGTAGAAAAGCTAATTTGGGGCTTTCACTCTACCATTTTTGATTATTTCTCATAAAGCAAGCCCACCATTGTTTTCAGTGTAAACAATATTCTGGAGACAACCACAGACCTATAATTACCAGCATCTTGAATTGCAATAATCAGTACTCACTTCTTAGTGCTCCCAGGGAAAGTGTAAAAATCACCTTATGATTATTATTTAGACATTTCACAACTTGTGGCAGGCAAAGAAAACATTCTCCCCTGGAAAAAATATACCTGAGAGAAAAAGTTAGCTCTTTCGCTCTGATTGCTATATTTCTTTTAAGTCAAAACAGTTTATGATCTGTGATGAGATAGTGGCACGAAGGAGATGTGATCTTGGTGTGATGAACACCTAGTCAAACTGTTTGAATTTATATCAGGAAAAAACTTGTGTTGGCAACTATTAAGTACAAATTACCTAGAAATAAAGGGTGTATTAAGTGACTGCAGCAACCTGATAACTGAATGCCCTCATTATAGGTGATTATGAAAGTATGTAGTAAATGGACAAATTGCTAAGAAGTATAAAAAAAGAAAGCTGCAGGGGGCACTATGTGATGCTCAGGATTTAAGTTGATATGAGTATTAGTACTATTAAAAATTTCACACCCTAAAGAAGGGGTTATAGTAACACATAACAATAAAGATGTGTTGGGTTTAGTTTTTAAATCATTAAGCACTTAGGAAAGATGAATGTATCGTGAACATAATGTTTTGTAAATTGATTGGGAACTAATCTAAAAGTTGTGTTAGTAAATGTGATACAGAAAAAATTCCCTGAGTAACACACAAGAAACTAAATTAAAAATTAGATGTTACTACTATAACTTTCATATAAATACAATGTTGAAAATATTCATTTAATAACAATAGTGTTATGGTTATTTATACTCCCCTTCAGAATTATGCATTTCAAGTTTTGGATCCTATTATGAAAAAACCCTCTGTTAATCAGTTAACATCCCATTTGAAAAATTGGTGAGATTTTAATCATTTGTGGCCACAATTACTATCACACGTGATTGATTCATAACAATCAGTCAATCAGAAATATAAGGCTTCAAAGGGAAGGACCATCTGCTCTCAGATGTTTGTATTTAAATGAAACCTTTACGCAGACATTATCAGATCTTCCCCAAGTTAGGATGATGTGTTCATTTGTTTGATATCTACATCAACCTCAAGACACAGGCCGTAGGCATCAGGTGTAGTGGTTGTTCTAGGCGTCAGGTTTCTTTGTCCTCAGCAGGCTCTGAGTATTTCTTTAGTGATTCTTTTGAACAGAGCTGCTGGAGATCCGGTCTTCGTTGAAGGGAGTCAGTCCTTACAGGAGTTCAGGAGATTACTGGCTGCAGGACAAGGCCCTCTTTGGCGCAGAATCTCAGGAAACTGCAGGCGGGCCAGTAGGGCTGGGGCCAAGCCAGTTCTTCTCTGCATTCTCCTCTGCTGGCCATCTTCTTTCATCCTTCTTCTTTGTAGGTATTATGAATCTGCCTCCTGGGTTCAGGGCTGCCCCCTAAATACTGCATTTAGGGGGCATTTTATGGGTCTCTGCTTCAGGTACCAATACAATTCTGACCTTAGGGTGACTACACCCTTGGTGTGCTCACCCTATGTGGGAGAGGGGGCACAATCCCTAACACTGATTGGAGAGTGCCTGCCATCTGCAAGATGGTGGGCACTGAAGGGTGAGCTTCACCTCGCCTCTCCCACCTGAGGGGTGGGGTTGGCATAGGTGGGCACACCTTTTGGGTTGTTCTAATTTTTCCTGCCTGTCCTCCCACCGAAAAGGGGGAGAGACAGGAAGAGGGCCAGCTCCTGATAGCAGGAGAGGCTCGGGTCATGTTACAAAGGCGGCAAGGCCTTTGAAGCTCCCCTACCACAGATAACCTGGGGGGGCTGTGACCACCTCTGCCCAGGAAAGGCTTAGTTTTTGGGCTGAGGAAGCAAAGGCTCCCATCCCATTGGTCCAGAAACATGTCTTGTGATGGCAGGCTGGTGGTTACCAGTTGGGGAACCCACCAGAGGCTGTTCTCTTTTTCAGGGTGTATCTCTAAGATTCCCTCTGAGTGCATGGTATAATAAATCCCAACACTGCCATCAGTGTGGGTTTATTATGCTGAGAAGTTTGATACCTAACTTCCCAGAATTCAGTAAAGCCATTATGGTGCGGTGGAGTTCGTAATGAAAAACTCCCAGACTATATAATCTATATGGCTTCACTGCACTTAAAATGTCTAAGAATGGACTTAAACACTGTAGGGGTACAGTGCTCATGCAACTGTACTCTCACCAGTGGTATAGTGTACCCAGCTAGAGGGGTGGCTGACCTGTACCATAGGCAGTGGGATGCAGGCATGGCACACAGGTATGTGTGCCATGTCGACTCTTCACTTTTCTCTGCACCAAAACACACAGCCTGCAATGGCAGTGTGTGTGTGTTAAGGTACAGGGCCTTTAAGGGTGGCTCAATATGTGCTGCAGACCATAGAGGGCTTCCCTGGGCACAGTGTCCTTGGTACCCATTGTACTTTTTCTAAGGGACTTACATGTGGCCAGAGAGGTGACAATTGGGGGCAAAAGGGTACCATTTTGGGAGAGAGTATAGTGCCCTGGAAACCTGATTGGCAGGGACACAGGGTACATCAAGTCAAAGTGCATCAGAAACCTGGCAAATAGTGTGTAGGTGGATTACTGCAACCAGAAACCCACTTTTCTACAAGAGAGTGTTCCTAATAGCCTGGAGTGAAGTGGGCACTGTTTCTCACACTATTTACCTCTGCTTACCGCAACATACTGCTGTGCACACAGTGATAAAAAGGTGCATACAAATATTGCGATCCAACATACAGAGGAAAACTAGCACAGGAAACATTGCTTATGAGTGTCTCTATACTTGAGGGAGCGAGCCATGAATAAGAAGTGAGGACAGATGAGTGAACAGCGAATAATGAAAGGCAAGTGAGCAAATTAATGACATAGGTATCTATTGGTGCCACCTGACCACTTTTATAGCAGCATTCTAAAGAGGATTGGTGGTAGTGTTTCCCCATCAAAGGAGAAAACGTCCGCACATAATGTCAATACATATCTCAAAAGATCATTTAACGTGAAGTATTTTAGACAAATTTGTGTTTATATCATTCAAAGTGGTGCTATTATCGCCTGAAATACATCCACCACCTATGATGTTAAAATGCACAAAATGTGCCAATATCAAGAAAAAAGAAATAGGATCATACAGCACTCCCAAATGCTTGTTACGTTACATCTATTGTTGTAAAATATCTTAAACTAGTTTCTTGGATTTGTCAATCAATGATATTGTATTTTGAATTTTTTCCTTATTCATTAGTATATAACAATTTATCACAACAGACTCCAAATTATGGATCCAGACCCGATATTAGACTTCCAAATCTTTATTTTCATAGATATAAAAACTTTCCAGCTCACACCGCCGACACGCGTTTCGTCTCAAGGAGACTTTTTCAAGGCAAAACGTATAGTTAAGAATCTTGATCAATTGACCCGTGTCGCACAAAAAAGGGGTAAGAGTATGGCAATACTGGTGACGTCTGCCACCTGGGTGCAATCCCAAGAATAATGGGTCAAGACGTAGTATTAGGAATCTTGATCAAAATGACCCGTATCGCTGAAAAAAAGGGAAAACATGGTAAGGATGGTCCCGTCTACCACCTGGGTGTAATCCCACAAGTATCTGGGCAAGACGGACTTGTATTCGGCTACCACAAATCACCTACTAGATATGAACTTGACACTTTGTAATCAAGGTCAAAATTCTCAGTTTTTATAAGTGAATCACTATTACTGCGTGGAGGTTGCTCTGCTGTATTGCGAAGAAAATCCGAGACCCTGATAAGTCTCTTTTAATCGGCCGACCGTCTATGGACCTCCACTGCTTGTAGCCCTTTTATAGCAGCATGACAGGTACAAAAGTATGAAAAAATCACCTAAAGACTGTATTTATTCCCTCTTTCAATACATACTTAAAACAATAAATGTAGGATGAAAACAATTTAAATGTGTTCTATTGCTGCCCTTGAGGCCTTCCCTGGTCACAGTGCCCTTGGTACCCATGGTACCTTTTGCAAGGGACTTACATGTTGCCAGAGAGGTGCCAATTGGGGGTACAAAGGTAAAGTTTGGGAAAAGAACACACACAGGCCCTGGGAACCTGATTGGGCGGGACCCAGGGCACATCAAGAAGTCTGGCAAAGAGTGGGGGAGGGGAGGGGTACTGCAACAGAAACCCATTTTCCTACACAAGAACCCCCCACCTTCCAAAGCTCCAAAGGCCAGGAGACTCAGTCAAACCTGGGATAGTCTTCCTAGTCTTTGAGGCGAGGAAGTGTAGTGGAAGTGGTTTGCAAGTTACAGGGCCTACTCTGCCTCGCATCCTTTTTCCCAAATCAGTCCCTTTGGGGAGCTGGCCTACCTCAACAGTTTCGGGACCTACTTCCCAATGCTCCATTCCTAGCTCTTTAGTTTCTTTACCCCATCTTTTTATCTTGGGCTCACAGGTGCCTACCTCTGCAAAAGTCTAACATAGCTAGGGCAAGTCCCAGCTTACCCAAAGAGGTTACCCACAGCTTGAGTAACCCCACCATGACCAATAGGGTCAGGGTACCTAACTTGCTATTTGGCAGGGGGTTAGACCACCAGGCCGAGGACAGTGCTGCCATGAAGGTTAACACACAGCAGAGGCCACTGACAGCTGCCAGCACCCAGAACCACACCTTTAGCTCTGAAGGGGCTTACGTACAGACTTCTTTGAGTTCTGGTTGTCTGTCTGCTGTTTTAGGGTAGGGGTCACTTCACTATGTAGTGAACACCCTTCTTCCACCCTCTGTTGTTCCATCTGAGGAGCCACCAACTCAGGCTGGACAGTTGCCTGACTAGTCAGGTCTTTTTGTGAGCTAAGGAGGACTACACCAGTTCCAAGTTGGAGGTCTACCTTACTAGGATAGAATCTCCCTGACCCACTGGAACTGTGGCTAACAGTTGTCCACCTTCTGTACACTGTCTTCTTTTTCTTTTGGGGCTTCTATGCACTAGCTGTACGTTCAGCCCCTCCCCCCCAGTCCTTGCATGAGGTCTGGCACTGGACCAGTACCTCACTGTGGCTACGACCAACCTCTGAGTGGTCACTCCCAAGGAGACAATCAAGGGGAGGGTGTTTGTTAACTACCACCTTTCTCGAAATAAAAGACCCATCCATTTCTAGGGGTACTATAGCCACAGCCACAGTGGCCTCCCCTGAGGGAGCCCTTACTCTTTTTGTTTTTCCTGGGACATACTGGTTGGCGAGCACCAACCTGTCATGCACCACTGTGTGACTGGCACATGTATCTCTCAGGACACGGGCTGGGATTCCATTCACCAGTAGGTAGTGGAAGTTTCAACTCCCCTCTGGAATCTCCAACTACCCTTTTGTGTCCATTTTCCAGTTGAAGGCTAGAAGGACTTCCTCATCTGAGAAACCACCCTCAGAGACTACACTGGCAACCTCTGGAGCTGCACTAGGGGGCTCTGCTTTGAGGACAGCTAGGGTCCTTGGTGTGGTGACCTGTCTTTTGACAGTTGTGACACCATACCTGTTGGAATCCCAACTCTTACCTTAGTACCCAGTTTTAGGTTGTGAGGTGTCTATCAATCAATCAATCAAGCCATTTGTATAGCGCGCTACTCACCCGGAAGGGTCTCAAGGCGCTGGGGTAGGGGATACTTTACTGCACGAACAGCCAGGTCTTGAGTTGCTTCCTGAAGGAAAGGTGGTCCTGGGTCAGCCGAAGGTGGATGGGGAGGGAGTTCCACGTCTTGGCTGCCAGGTAGGAGAAGCATCTTCCTCCGGCGGTGGCTCTGCGGATGCGTGGTATGGCGGCGAGGGCAAGGCTGGACGATCGTAGCTGGCGGGTGGGCGTGTAGAAGGTCAGGCGGTCTTTGAGGTACTTGGGGCCTAGGTCGTGGAGAGCCTTGTGTGCGTGGGTGAGGAGCCTGAACGTGATCCTCTTGCTGACGGGGAGCCAGTGCAGGTCTCTCGTGGCCGGAGATGTGGCTGTGACGGGGGATGTCCAGAACGAGTCGTGCGTAGGCGTTCTGGATGCGTTGGAGTCTTTTCTGCAGTTTGGCTATGGTTCCGGCGTAGAGGGTGTTCCCGTAGTCCAGTCGGCTGGTGACGAGTGCCTGGGTGACCGTCTTCCTGGTCTCGGTGGGGATCCAGCGGAAGATCTTACAGAGCATACGCAGGGTGCTGAAGCACGATGAGGAGACGGCGTTGACTTGTCTGGTCCATCGAGAGGGAGGAGTCCAGGATGAAGCCCAGGTTGCGTGCGTGGTCCGTTGGCTTGGGAGTGGAGCCCAGGGCAGGGGGGCCACCAGGAATTGTCCCAGGCGGAGTGCGATGATCCCAGAATGAGGACTTCTGTCTTGTCTGAGTTCAGTTTCAGGCGGCTGTTCTTCATCCACTCGGCGACGTCTTTCATCCCTTTGTGTAGGCTAGCTCTGGCGGTGGCGGGGTCGTTGGTGAGGGAGAGGATCAGCAGGGTGTCGTCGGCGTAGGAGATGATGTTGAGGTTGTGTTGTCGTGCGATAGCTGCAAGGGGGCTCATGTAGACGTTGAAGAGGGTTGGGCTGAGTGATGATACTTGTGGTACGCCGCAGATTACTTCGGTGGCCTCAGATCTGAACGGGGGGGAGGCGGACTCTCTGGGTTCTTCCGGCGAGAACGAGATGATCCACTCCAGGGCCTTCTCTTGGATTCCGATGTTGCTGAGGCGCTGTATTAGGGTGCAGTGGCAAACAGTATCGAACGCTGCGGAGAGGTCCAGGAGGATGAGGGCTGCTGTTTCCCCGTTGTCAAGCAGGCATCTGATGTCATCTGTGACTGCGATGAGGGCGGTCTCGGTGCTGTGGTTGGCTCTGAAGCCGGACTGCGAAGGGGCAAGGATCCATTTGTCTCGAGGAAGACTGCGAGCTGTCTGTTGACGGTCTTCTTAATGACTTTGGCAGGAAAAGGGAGGAGCGAGATGGGGCGGAAGTTCTTGAGGTCGGTGGGGTCCGCTGTGGGTTTCTTCAGGAGGGCATTGAGCTCGGCGTACTTCCAGCTCTCCGGGAAGGTGGCGGTGTGGAAGGAGGCATTGATGATGTCCCGCAGATGGGGTGCGATGATGGAGTCGGCCTTGTTTAAGACGTGGTGGGGGCAAGGGTCGGTTGGACATCCGGAGTGGATGGTGTTCATCGTGCGGATGGTGTCTTCGGTGCTGATCGGGGTCCAGTTGCAGAGGGTGGTGATAGGGGGTGCTGGTTCGGTGGGCCGACCCTCCTGGACAGGTTTTTTAGGGGGCTACCTGGGACTCCTTACTTTTATCTTTAGGAGGCTCACTGTCTTTCCTCTGGGGAGGTTTTTTAACCACTTTCTTTTGGTCACCCCCAGTGGACGTCCTGGTCACCCTTGTCTAACCAGTGGTCCGCATTCTTTCCCAATGCTTAGAGAGAAATTGGACCTATGCCTACCAGATACTGATGCAACTTTTCCTTAATATGTGTTGTTTCATAAACAAATTATAAAGACCATCATAATATTGCACTTTACTTCCAGTCAACCAGTCACCTAGTGTCTTCATTGAGCAGTCTACAATTTCCACGCAGGGCTTACTCTGGGTTTTATGAGACCCCCTGAATCTAATTCTATTCTCCTCAAAAGGGAGGCCAAATCCCTCAATCAGGGTGACCTTTATGAGTTCATAGGACTCTGCTTCTGCCCCATTGAGGGCACTTACCAGAGAAAAGTTCCCAAAGCAGTGCTCACCACTGAGTTTTCTTCCCTTTTCTGGCTACACAATCCCTCTTTTAGGCTGTGCACCACCTGGCGATATCATCACCATCCTCAAATATAGGGATTTGGGGCTATTTATTAAGTTGCTGTCACCATTGATGGGAGCTAGTCTCATCTCTGCTCTTTCCTTTTCTAGAGCCAGGAGTCTGGTCTCTAGGTCCAATCTTTTGGCCAACGTCACTAAGAGGTTGCTCTCCTCATTGAGACTCAGAAGCACCAGACCCACCTGTGTGGGATCTAGGTGCCTTGAGTTGTATTTTTGGAGTCAGGGGCACAGGGGCCTTCTCCTCCATAGGAAGTAAGGGGGGTTAGAAGTTATCCTCATCCCCTATATCTTCTTCCCCATCTGAGAGGTCTTCACCTTGCCAACAGCTCCTGCAGCTTTTGTTTGGAGGGTTGGGACCCCGTGACAATGTTTTTCAGTTTGCATAGAGACCTTAACTCCCTAAATACTAGATGGAGGTAAGGGGTGAGGTCGAGCTCCTCAACCATGTTCGCTATGCCATTTGGTAGGTTTTCACTAACAGTTGAGGTCTTGTTAAGAGACATTCTGAAACAAAACTAAACCCTCTTACCCCTAAATATGGTAAGTTTTTATTTTTCTAAAACATTCTAAAGGAGTTAACCAAGGCCCTAAAAAGACTTTGTAGTTTTGAAAAAAATTGCCAATTTAAAAAAAAAAAAACAGAATTCTAAAGTAATTTTAGGAATTCAGTCATGTGGTCAGATGTTGACCAAGTCAGTTAAACAAATGCAAAGTTCTGACTCTGTATATACTATACCAAATGAAGGTATAGTGTGAGTCCAGTGGATCCAGCAAAGGCTTACAGAGGTTAAAGTAAATAGCAACTTACTCTCTATTTGTGGTAGTGTGGGCGAGCAGTAAGGCTTAATCAGAGGGTAGTTTAACCCCTTCCACGCTCATGACGAGCTGGGCTCGTCATGAAGTAGCCTCCTCGCACGCTCATGACGAGCCCAGCTCGTCATGAAACATGGGAATCAACAAATCTCAGCACAGGAGGGGAATATGCTGAGCATCCATGGGGTTAAAGGATGTATTGTACACACTAAGGCAACAAATGATTTCATACACTGAAAGACTGAACTCCTCCCAATTGTTTTGTATAAAAAAAATTCTTTATTGTATTTTATTTTTAGGACCAAGCCAGACTTGGTGCAGGTATGTAAAATTAGTACCTTTCTAATAATACAGTTGAATGCAGTTGAACATAGATACAGGTAGGCCAAATGTTCAGGAACAATTGAAATTACTTTTAGATTACTTTGCAATTACTTTTTAGATTACTTTTCAGATTACCTGTTCTACTCCGTGTGATATGCCTACATATCACACTGGCACATTTCCTAACTCAAAGGTAAGTAAGTCAGTTTTTGTAAATACACAGTTTCTAGGTTCTCATACAATTTCCAACTCCACATAACTTTTTTCACAGAAAAGCAGTCAATGCGTTCCTATAGGAGGAAATGAATAAATGTAAGTACTTGGTTGGTAGAGTTGTGTTTCTGGGTTAGAATCAGGGTTCCCCCAGGGTCAAGGATGCATTCAGAGAACACCCTCAGCGGCACTAGGGCCGCCGGGTACAGAGAGCTGAGTCCCAATGTTATCCATTGGGGAATTGGGGGCCTTCTGTTGGTGGCTGCTCATGGGCAGGCCACAAGGTTGTGGGAGCCAGGCTCCTAAGGTTCAGCTCAGGGCAAAGGATTAGATTTCGTGAACAAGGTGCACCCACAGCAGCACATGGGCGGCCAGGTGCAGTGTGCTGGCTTGGCGTTGGTTGACTCGTTGTTTTCAATGGATGTTGCCGGTTTTGGGCTTTGACTGCATGCTCGGTCCAGGAAGTCTTCCAGGAGGAAACAACAGCTAAGCAGGTAAGTTGGAGGGCTCAGGGACATAGGTGCACCTCAGGTCCTCTTCTACAGGGTGCAGGGCGGCCGGACAGAGGGGGCCGTTTTGAGGTCAGATTCCACCGAATCGGGTTACTCACGGTTAGGAGTTCTCCGTGCAGAGGCTGCAGGCAACGTCGGGGAGTCTTGGAGGGGTCAACCCACAGTGGTCTCGGACTCTGGAGCACTGGTGGACCTTGCTGGAACCGGTGGGAAACTTGGACTCGGGCCATAGGCGTTGGGTGCAGTGGTGGTTCCAGGCATGGAGTTTCTTTTGCCTCAGTTGACTCAGAGTCTGTCTTTGGAGTTTCTTTTGAACAGAGCTGCTGTTCACAGGAGATCCGGTCTTTGTTCAAGGCTGTCAGTCCTCCCGGGGTTCTGGAGGTAGCTGGCTGCAAGACAAGGCCATTTTTGGCGCATCATTTCCAGAAACTACAGACGGGCCGGTAGGGCTGGGGCGAAGTCAGTTCTTCTCTGCAGTCTTTTCTGCTGGGCATCTTCTTTTCTACCAAACGTCCCAGAATTCAGTAAAGCCATTATGGTGCTGTGATGTTTGTAATGACAGACTCCCAGACCATATACTCTTTGTGGCTTTACTGCTCTTACAATGTCTCAGAATGTCTCACCTGTACTCTCATCAATGGTATAGTGCACCCAGTTAGAGGGGTGATTTATCTATGCAATAGGCAATGGGTTGCAGGCATGGCGCACGGGTATGTGTGTCATGTTGACTTTTCACTTTTCTCTGCACCAAAACACGCAGCCTGCAATGGCAGTGTGTATCTCTTAAAGGTACAGGACCTATAAGGGTTGCCCAATATGTGCTGCAGCCCTTAGAGGCCTTCCCTGGTCACAGAGCCTTTGGTACTTATGGTACCCTTTACAGGGTACTTGCATGTGGCCAGAGAGGTGCCAATTGGGGGTACAAAGGTACAGTTTTGGGAGAGAATACAGGCCCTGGGAACCTGATTGGCAGTGCCCCAGGGCACATCATGTCAAAGTGCATCAGAATTCTAGCAAAAGGTGGGGGGGGGTTACTGCAACAATAACCCACTTTTCTACAAGAGTAGAACATTGCAATCCACATACAGAGGAAAACTAGCACAGGAAACAATGCTTGTAATTGTGTTAATACATGGGGGAGCGAGCAATGAATAAGAAGTGAGGACAGATGAGAGAACATGGAATTCGTAGTGAAAAGCAAGTGAGCAAATTAAATACTAGGTATCTTTTCGTGCCACCTGGCCACTTTTATAGCAGCATGACAGGTAAAATCACCTAAAGAATGTATTTATTCCTCCTCGCACTACATATTTGAAAGAGTAAATGTAGGAAGAAAACACTTTAAATGTGTTCTATAGCTGCCCTAATAACCCCTGACAGGTAACTAAAGTAAAAAAAGTCAGAAAGACAATATTAAAAAAGAATAGATATTTTCATTTTAAGATCTACTTAAGAAACATGTCCAGGCCATTGCAGAATGTTGAAAATGAAGAGATACCCAGTATGTTTCTCTCAGAAAGGTGGGAACAATACCTGGTGTTTGTAATGAATATGAAGTGAGTGAAGTGTGGGACAGGGACAACCTGGAGAGTGTTGGGTAAGGTTGTTGTAAGGTTCAATCATTTGGCCAAAGCAAGAGTGACATGAGCCAGAACCGATCTGTGTATCTACAGCTTCTGTCACTTTTCATGTTCCTCTCTGAGAAGGGTGCTTGAAGCGGGGGCTGGGCAGGAAAGCTTTAGAATGTTGGCACAGAATACTGACACAGGGCATTCTTCTCTCAGAATGTCCATGCCAGCCTCTGCCCTGGTGGCAGAAGAGGTCAAAAGTTCAATTCAGCTGATAGAGATACCACTCAAAGTGTGTGCCCTCTTTCAGCCAGACTGCTGGATAAACTGCATATTACTTTTTGGCAATAACTGGGGCCTCCTAACAAGCAAAATACTTCTACAGTCTTCAACTAGTTCAGCCGGGAAACAACCTTTACATAGCAGTCATTACAACGCACTACCTACACAGCGCAGTCATTACAACGCAGCTGCCCTTACATCACATACCAGCACAACGCATGCCAATACAACGCATGTCACTACAACGCATGCCATTACAATGAATATCATTACAATGCATGCCATTACAACGCATTATGAGGTAAGTAATGGGGAATTTTTTGTTTTAGGGTGGGTATGGGTTCTGGGGTAAATGGGGATAGTATTTTTATCCCTACACTATCCAACACTTACCCAACTGTTGCACTCACTACAGTGGGAATAGAAATGTGTAACCCTACACTATCCCACACTTACCGTACTGTTGCACTCACTGGAGTGGGAATAGTAGTTTTTACCCCTACACTATCCAACACTTACACTACTCTTGCCATAAAAGTATTGCGCGTTGTAATGGCATGCGTTGTAATGGTATGTGTTGTAATGGAATGCGTTGTAAATGTAGTTTCTAAAAATGCGTTGTGATGGCATGCGTTGTAAAATCATGCATTGTAATGGATGCTGCGATGTAAAAATCGCGTTGTAAAGGCATGCGTTGTAATTGTTTGCGTTGTAACATCATATATTCAGTTCAGCCTCATTCAGACATGTCAACATTTTAAAAGTAGATATTTTGAAAACAAATTAGGGGGAATGTATTTTGCTAATTGAAATACAATAAAGAAGTAGCAATTTCAGGTCAGAATTCTGCAGTCTTCAACTAGTTCAGCCGGGAAACAACCTTTACATAGCAGTCATTACAACGCACTACCTTCACAACGCAGTCATTACAACGCAGCTGCCCTTACATCACATACCATTACAATGCATGCCATTACAACGCATGTCACTACAACGCATGCCACTACAATGAATATCATTACAACGCATGCCATTACAACGCATTATAAGGTAAGTAATGGGGATCTTTTAGTTTTAGGGTGGGTATGGGTTCTGGGGTACATGGGGATAGTATTTGTATCCCTACACTATCCAACACTATCCAACTTACCCCACTGTTGCACTCACAGGAGTGGGAATAGACATTTTTACCTCTACACTATCCAACACTTACCCTATTGTTGCACTCACTGGAGTGGGAATAGCAATTTTTACCCCTACGCTATCCAACCCTTACACTACTCTTGCCCTAAAAGTATTGCGTGTTGTAATGACATGCGTTGTAAAGTATGCGTTGTAGTGGAATGCGTTGTAAATGTAGTTTCTAAAAATGCGTTGTGATGGCATGCGTTGTAAAATCATGCGTTGTAATGGATGCTGCGATGTAAAAACCGCGTTGTAAAGGCATGCGTTGTAATTGTTTGTGTTATAGCATCATATATTCAGTTCAGCCTCATTCAGACATGTCAACATTTTAAAAGTAGATATTTTGAAAACTAATTAGGGGAATGTATTTTGCCAATTGAAATACATTAAAGAAGAAGCAATTTCAGGTCAGAAACAGAAAAAGCCATTTTGGCTTAAACATTGGTAGTCTCAAGCTTCAATCAGGTGTGTTTGTCATATATGCTCATTGAAGAGAGTTTCAGTGTTCACATTTATAGGTGGGCACCTATTGTCACAAAAGCATTTTACCCTACTCCCCTGAACCATAATAAAGCCAAAAGTGGACTCCCATTGTCTCAATACAGGATAGACAAATAATAGCTGTATGTTGTATGAATTCTTTTTCTAAATAGGAAAGGCCAAGTAAAGTAAAGCAAAGCTGGTCAGGTGATCAATGCAACAGTGCAGTACAGTGAGAAAACCACAGTCCAATAAAGTGTATCTAATATAACCAAAGGAATACATTTTTTCTGACTGGATTTGTAAATGAAAAGAATGTTTACAACTATACATTTAGTTTTTTGCGTGTGTGAGAACCACAAAAACTGCCTGCTATGCTGAGGATAAAAGGTGTGATGCCACAGCAATACCTAAAAGAATATGAATGAAAATTAATGTTTTTATGAAAATTATGTTATGTATTTGATGGCAACAAACAGGTTGTTAAAAAAGCAAATGTTTAGTGAGGGAAATGTGAATCAGCTGTGCTATCATTTGTGAAAGATAAAAGTGTGTTTTCACTGAAAACACTATTCTTTGTTTACGATTCTTTAGCCTAAAATTAAAGAATTGAAGCTCACAACTGTTTGTAAATTTGGAAATGGGTGCACTGAAGAACAACCTCCATTTTGTGTGAACTGAGACTTAATGCAGGCAGAGGCAGTCCAAGATGGCCGCCGTGTTGAGGGAAATCTCACAGAGGCGACTCTCTTTCTCTCACGGAGAAC
This sequence comes from Lissotriton helveticus, assembly GCF_964261635.1. Taxonomy (NCBI): domain Eukaryota; kingdom Metazoa; phylum Chordata; class Amphibia; order Caudata; family Salamandridae; genus Lissotriton; species Lissotriton helveticus. Next base: position 1,459,161,639 of record NC_136057.1, read on the forward strand.
CAGCATAGGAAATAAATGTGCAAGGCAAATGAATGCAACAAGGGGGTGTGGATAGTAAACAATTTAGGAATGAATAGGAAAGGGAACAATACCGGGTGTATGTAATGAATATGAAGTGAGTGAAGTGTGGGACAGGGACAACCTGGAGAGTGTTGGGTAAGGTTGTTGTAACGTTCAATCATTTGGCCAAAGCAAGAGTGACATGAGCCAGAACCGATCTGTGTATCTACAGCTTCTGTCACTTTTCATGTTCCTCTCTGAGAAGGGTGCTTGAAGCGGGGGCTGGGCAGGAAAGCTTTAGAATGTTGGCACAGAATACTGACACAGGGCATTCTTCTCTCAGAATGTCCATGCCAGCCTCTGCCCTGGTGGCAGAAGAGGTCAAAAGTTCAATTCAGCTGATAGAGATACCACTCAAAGTGTGTGCCCTCTTTCAGCCAGACTGCTGGATAAACTGCATATTACTTTTTGGCAATAACTGGGGCCTCCTAACAAGCAAAATACTTCTACAGTCTTCAACTAGTTCAGCCGGGAAACAACCTTTACATAGCAGTCATTACAACGCACTACCTACACAGCGCAGTCATTACAACGCAGCTGCCCTTACATCACATACCAGCACAACGCATGCCAATACAACGCATGTCACTACAACGCATGCCATTACAATGAATATCATTACAATGCATGCCATTACAACGCATTATGAGGTAAGTAATGGGGATTTTTTTGTTTTAGGGTGGGTATGGGTTCTGGGGTAAATGGGGATAGTATTTTTATCCCTACACTATCCAACACTTACCCAACTGTTGCACTCACTACAGTGGGAATAGAAATGTGTACCCCTACACTATCCCACACTTACCGTACTGTTGCACTCACTGGAGTGGGAATAGTAGTTTTTACCCCTACACTATCCAACACTTACACTACTCTTGCCATAAAAGTATTGCGCGTTGTAATGGCATGCGTTGTAATGGTATGTGTTGTAATGGAATGCGTTGTAAATGTAGTTTCTAAAAATGCGTTGTGATGGCATGCGTTGTAAAATCATGCATTGTAATGGATGCTGCGATGTAAAAAACGCGTTGTAAAGGCATGCGTTGTAATTGTTTGCGTTGTAACATCATATATTCAGTTCAGCCTCATTCAGACATGTCAACATTTTAAAAGTAGATATTTTGAAAACAAATTAGGGGGAATGTATTTTGCTAATTGAAATACAATAAAGAAGTAGCAATTTCAGGTCAGAATTCTGCAGTCTTCAACTAGTTCAGCCGGGAAACAACCTTTACATAGCAGTCATTACAACGCACTACCTTCACAACGCAGTCATTACAACGCAGCTGCCCTTACATCACATACCATTACAATGCATGCCATTACAATGCATGTCACTACAACGCATGCCATTACAATGAATATCATTACAACGCATGCCATTACAACGCATTATAAGGTAAGTAATGGGGATTTTTTTGTATTAGGGTGGGTATGGGTTCTGGGGTACATGGGGATAGTATTTTAAAACCCTACACTATCCAACACTATCCAACTTACCCTACTGTTGCACTCACTGGAGTGGGAATAGAAATTTTTACCCCTACACTATCCAACACTTACCCTACTGTTGCACTCACTGGAGTGGGAATAGCAATTTTTAAACCTACGCTACCCAACACTTACACTACTCTTGCCCTAAAAGTATTGCGTGTTGTAATGGCATGCGTTGTAAAGCTATGCGTTGTAATGGAATGCATTGTAAATGAATTTTCTAAAAATGCGTTGATGGCATGCGTTGTAAAATCATGCATTTTAATGATGCTGCGATGTAAAAACCGCGTTGTAAAGGCATGCATTGTAATTGTTTGCGTTGTAACATCATATATTCAGTTCAGCCTCATTCAGACATGTCAACATTTTAAAAGTAGATATTTTGAAAACAAATTAGGGGGAATGTATTTTGCCAATTGAAATACATTATAGAAGAAGCAATTTCAGGTCAGAAACAGAAAAAGCCATTTTGGATTAAACATTGGTAGTCTCAAGCTTGAATCCGGTATGTTGGCATGTATGCTCATTGAAGAGAGTTTCAGTGTACATATTTATAGGTGGGCACCTATTGTCACAAACGCCTTTTACCCTACTCCCCTGAATCATAATAAAACCAAAAGTGGACTCCCATTGTCTCAATACAGGGTAGACAAACAATAACTGTATGTTGTATGAAGTCATTTATTAAATAGGAAAGGCCAATTAAAACAAAGCTGGCCAGGTGATCAATGAAACAGTGCAGTACAGTGAGAAAACCACAGTCCAATAAAGTGTATCTAATATAACCAAAGGAACACATTTTTTCTGACTGGATTTGTAAATGAAAAGAATGTTTACAACTATACATTTAGTTTTTTGCCTGTGTGAGAAACCACAAAAACTGCCTGCTATGCTGAGGATAAAAGGTGTGATGCCACAGCAATACCTAAAAGAATATGAATGAAAATTAATGTTTTTATGAAAATCGTGTTATGTATTTGATGGCAACAAACATATTGTTAAAAAAGCAAATGTTTAGTGAGGGAAATGTGAATCAGCTGTGCTATCTTTTGTGAAAAGATAAAAGTGTGTTTTTACTGAAAACACTATTCTTTGTTTACGATTCTTTAGCCTAAAATAAAGAATTGAAGCTCACAACTGTTTGTAAATTTAGATATGGGTGAACTGAAGAACAACCTCCATTTTGTGTGAACTGAGACTTAAAGCAGTTAGAGGCAGTCCAAGATGGCTGCCGTGCTGAGGGAAATCTCACTGAGGCCACACTATTTCTCTCACAGAGAACCAGCATAGGAAATAAATGTGCAAGGCAAATGAATGTAACAAGGGGGTGTGGATAGTAAACAATTTAGGAATGAATATTAAAGTGAACAATACCGGGTGTATGTAATGAATATGAAGTGAGTGAAGTGAGGGACAGGGATAACCTGGAGAGTGTTGGGTAAGGTTGTTGTAAGGTTCAATCATTTGGCCAAAGCAAGAGTGACATGAGCCAGAACCGATCTCTGTATCTAAAGCTTCTGCCACTTTTCATGTTCCTCTCTGAGAAGGGTGCTTGAAGCGGGGGCTGGGCAGGGAAGCTTTAGAATGTTGGCACAGAATACTGACACAGGGCATTCTTCTCTCAGAATGTTCATGCCAGCCTCTGCCCTGGTGGCAGAAGAGGTCAAAAGTTCAACTCAGCTGATAGAGATACCACTCAAAGTGTGTGCCCTCTTTCAGCCAGACTGCTGGATAAACTGCATATTACTTTTTGGCAATAACTGGGGCCTCCTAACAAGCAAAATACTTCTACAGTCTTCAACTAGTTCAGCCGGGAAACAACCTTTACATAGTAGTCATTACATTGCACTATCTACACAATGCAGTTATTACAACGCAGCTGCCCTTACATCACATACCAGCTCAACGCATGCCAATACAACGCATGTCACTACAACGCATGCCATTACAATGAATATCATTACAACGCATTCCATTACAACGCATTATAAGGTAAGTAATGGGGATTTATTTGTTTTAGGGTGGGTATGGGTTCTGGGGTACATGGGGATAGTATTTTTATCCCAACACTATCCAACACTTACCCTACTGTTGCACTCACTGGAGTGGGAATAGAAATGTTTACCCCTACACTATCCAACACTTACCCTACTGTTGCACTCACTGGAGTGGGAATAGCAATTATTACCCCTACGCTATCCAACACTTACACTACTCTTGCCCTAAAAGTATTGTGTTTTGTAATGGCATGCGTTGTAAAGGTATGCGATGTAATGGAAAGTGTTGTAAATGTAGTTTCTAAAAATAGGTTGTGATGGCATGCGTTGTAAAACCATGCATTGTAATGGATGCTGCGATGTAAAAACCGCGTTGTAAAGGCATGCGTTGTAATTGTTTGCGTTGTAACATCATATATTCAGTTCAGCCTCATTCAGACATGTCAACATTTTAAAAGTAGATATTTCGAAAGCAAATTAGGGGGAATGTATTTTGCCAATTGAAATACATTAAAGAAGAAACAATTTCAGGTCAGAATTCTACAGTCTTCAACTAATTCAGCCGGGAAACAACCTTTACATAGCAGTCATTACAAGGCACTACCTTCACAATGCAGTCATTACAACGCAGCTGCCCTTACAACGCACACCATTATAACGCATGCCATTACAACGTATGTCACTACAACGCAAGCCATTACAATGAATATCATTACAACGCATGCCATTACAACGCATTATATGGTAAGTAGTGGGGATTTTTTAGTTTTAGGGTGGGTATGGGTTTTGGGGTTCATGGGGATAGTATTCTTATACCTACACTATCTAATACTTACCCTCCTGTTGCACTCACTGGAGTGGGAATAGAAATGTGTACCCCTACACTGTCCAACACTTACCCTACTGTTGCACTCACTAGAGTGGGAATAGAAATGTGTACCCCTACACTATCCAACACTTACCCTACTGTTGCACTCACTGGAGTGGGAATAGTAATTTTTACCTCTACGCTATCTAACACTTACCCTACTCTTGCCCTAAAAGTATTGTGCGTTGTAATGGCATGCGTTGTAATGGCATGCGTTGTAATGGCATGCGTTGTAAATTTAGTTTCTAAAAAAGCGTTGTGAGGGCAGGCGTTGTAAAATCATGCGTTGTAATGGATGCTGCGATGTAAAAGGCACGTTCTAAAGGAATGCATTGAAACTGTTTGCGTTGTAACATCATATATTCAGTTCAGCCTCATTCAGACATGTCAACATTTTAAAAGTAGATATTTTGAAAGCAAATTAGGGGGAATGTATTTTGCCAATTGAAATACATTAAAGAAGAAGTAATTTCAGGTCAGAATTCTACAGTCTTCAACTAGTTCAGCCGGGAAACAACCTTTACATAGCAGTCATTACAACGCACTACCTACACAACGCAGTCATTACAACGAAGCTGCCCTTACTATACATACCATTACAACGCATGCCATTACAACGCATGTCACTACAACGCATGCCATTACAATGAATATCATTACAACGCATGCCATTACAACGCATTATAAGGTAAGTAATGGGGATTTTTTTAGTTTTAGGGTGGGTATGGGTTCTGGGGTACATGAAGATAGTATTTTTATCCCTACACTATCCAACACTATCCAACTTACCCTACAGTTGCACTCAATGGAGTGGTAATAGAAATTTTTACCCCTACTCTATCCAACACTTACCCTACTGTTGCACTCACTAGAGTGGGAATAGACATTTTTACCCCTACACTATCCAACACTTACCCTACTGTTGCACTCACTGGAGTGGGTATAGCAATTTTTACCCCTACGCTATCCAACACTTACACTACTCTTGCCCTAAAAGTATTGCATGTTGTAATGGCATGCGTTGTAAAGGTATGCGTTGTAATGGAATGCATTGTAAATGTAGTTTCTAAAAATGCGTTGTGATGGCATGCGTTGTAAAATCATGCATTGTAATGGATGCTGCGATGTAAAAACCGCGTTGTAAAGGCATGCATTGTAATTGTTTGCGTTGTAACATCATATATTCAGTTCAGCCTCATTCAGACATGTCAACATTTTAAAAGTAGATATTGTGAAAGCAAATTAGGGGGAATGTATTTTGCCAATTGAAATACATTAAAGAAGAAGCAATTTCAGGTCAGAATTCTACAGTCTTCAACTAGTTCAGCCGGGAAACAACCTTTACATAGCAGTCATTACAACGCACTACCTTCACAACGCAGTCATTACAACGCAGCTGCCCTTACATCACATACCATTACAACGCATGCCATTACAATGCATGTCACTACAACGCATGCCATTACAATGAATATCATTACAACGCATGCCATTACAACGCATTATAAGGTAAGTAATGGGGATTTTTTTGTATTAGGGTGGATATGGGTTCTGGGGTACATGGGGATAGTATTTTAAAACCCTACACTATCCAACACTATCCAACTTACCCTACTGTTGCACTCACTGGAGTGGGAATAGAAATTTTTACCCCTACACTATCCAACACTTACCCTACTGTTGCACTCACTGGAGTGGGAATAGCAATTTTTACCCCTACGCTATCCAACACTTACACTACTCTTGCCCTAAAAGTATTGCGTGTTGTAATGGCATGCGTTGTAAAGCTATGCGTTGTAATGGAATGCATTGTAAATGTATTTTCTAAAAATGCGTTGTGATGGCATGCGTTGTAAAATCATGCATTTTAATGATGCTGCGATGTAAAAACTGCGTTGTAAAGGCATGCGTTGTAATTGTTTGCGTTGTAACATCATATATTCAGTTCAGCCTCATTCAGACATGTCAACATTTTAAAAGTAGATATTTTGAAAACGAATTAGGGGGAATGTATTTTGCCAATTGAAATACATTAAAGAAGAAGCAATTTCAGGTCAGAATCAGAAAAAGCCATTTTGGATTAAACATTGGTAGTCTCAAGCTTGAATCCGGTATGTTGGCATGTATGCTCATTGAAGAGAGTTTCAGTGTACACATTTATAGGTGGGCACCTATTGTCACAAAAGCCTTTTACCCTACTCCCCTGAATCATAATAAAGCCAAAAGTGGACTCCCATTGTCTCAATACAGGGTAGGCAAACAATAACTGTATGTTGTATGAAGTCATTTATTAAATAGGAAAGGCCAATTAAAACAAAGCTGGCCAGGTGATCAATGAAACAGTGCAGTACAGTGAGAAAACCACAGTCCAATAAAGTGTATCTAATATAACCAAAGGAACACATTTTTTCTGACTGGATTTGTAAACGAAAAGAATGTTTACAACTATACATTTAGTTTTTTGCCTGTGTGAGAAACCACAAAAACTGCCTGCTATGCTGAGGATAAAAGGTGTGATGCCACAGCAATACCTAAAAGAATATGAATGAAAATTAATGTTTTTATGAAAATCGTGTTATGTATTTGATGGCAAGAAACATATTGTTAAAAAAGCAAATGTTTAGTGAGGGAAATGTGAATCAGCTGTGCTATCTTTTGTGAAAGATAAAAGTGTGTTTTCACTGAAAACACTATTCTTGGTTTACTATTCTTTAGCCTAAAATTAATGAATTGAATCTCACAACTGTTTGTAAATTTAGATATGGGTGCACTGAAGAACAACTCCATTTTGTGTGAACTGAGACTTAATGCAGTCAGAGGCAGTCCAAGATGGCTGCCGTGCTGAGGGAAATCTCACTGAGGCCACTCTATTTCTCTCACAGAGAACCAGCATAGGAAATAAATGTGCAAGGCAAATGAATGTAACAAGGGATGTGGATAGTAAATCATTTAGGAATGAATAGAAAAGGGAACAATACCGGGTGTATGTAACGAATATGAAGTGAGTGAAGTGAGGGACAGGGATAACCTGGAGAGTGTTGGGTAAGGTTGTTGTAAGGTTCAATCATTTGGCCAAAGCAAGAGTGACAGGAGCCAGAACCGATCTCTGTATCTAAAGCTTCTGTCACTTTTCATGTTCCTCTCTGAGAAGGGTGCTTGAAGCGGGGGCTGGGCAGGGAAGCTTTAGAATGTTGGCACAGAATACTGACACAGGGCATTCTTCTCTCAGAATGTCCATGCCAGCCTCTGCCCTGGTGGCAGAAGAGGTCAAAAGTTCAACTCAGCTGATAGAGATACCACTCAAAGTGTGTGCCCTCTTTCAGCCAGACTGCTGGATAAACTGAATATTACTTTTTGGCAATAACTGGGCCCTCCTAACAAGCAAAATACTTCTACAGTCTTCAACTAGTTCAGCCGGGAAACAACCTTTACATAGCAGTCATCACATTGCACTAACTACACAACGCAGTCATTACAACGCAGCTGCCCTTACATCAAATACCATTACAACGCATGCCATTACAACGCATGTCACTACAACGCATGCCATTACAATGAATATCATTACAACACATGCCATTACAACGCATTATAAGGTAAATAATGGGGATTTTTTTGTTTTAGGGTGGGTATGGGTTCTGGGGTACATGGGGATAGTATTTTTATCCCTACACTATCCAACACTTACCCCATTGTTGCACTCACTAGAGTGGGAATAGAAATGTGTACCCCTACACTGCCCAACACTTACCCTACTGTTGCACTCACTGGAGTGGAAATAGAAATGTGTACCCCTACACTATCCAACACTTACCCTACTGTTGCACTCACTGGAGTGGAAATAGAAATGTGTACCCCTACGCTATCCAACACTTACACTACTCTTGCCCTAAAAGTATTGCGCGTTGTTATGGCATGCGTTGTAATGGTATGCGTTGTAATGGAATGCATTGTAAATGTAGTTTCTAAAAATGTGTTGTGATGGCATGTGTTGTAAAATCATGCATTGTAATGGATGCTGCGGTGTAAAAACCACGTTGTAAAGGCATGCGTTGTAATTGTTTGCGTTGTAACATCATATATTTAGTTCAGCCTCATTCAGACATGTCAACATTTTAAAAGTAGATATTTTGAAAGCAAATTAGGGGGAATGTATTTTGCCAATTGAAATATATTAAAGAAGAAGCAATTTCAGGTCAGAATTCTACAGTCTTCAACTAGTTCAGCCGGGAAACAACCTTTACATAGCAGTCATTACAACGCACTACCTTCACAGCGCAGTCATTACAACGCAGCTGCCCTTACAGCACATACCATTACAACGCATGCCATTACAACGCATGTCACTACAACGCATGCCATTACAATGAATATCATTACAACGCATGCCATTACAACGCATTATAAGGTAAGTAATGGGGATTTTTTTGTTTTAGGGTGGGTATGGGTTCTGGCGTACATGGGGATAGTATTTTTATCCCTACACTATCCTACACTATCCAACTTACCCTACAGTTGCACTTACTGGAGTGGGAATAGACATTTTTACACCTATACTATCCAACACTTACCCTACTGTTGCACTCACTGGAGTGGGAATAGCAATTTTTACCCCTACGCTATCCAACACTTACGCTACTCTTGTCCTAAAAGTATTGCGTGTTGTAATGGTATGCGTTGTAAAGGTATGCGTTGTAATGGAATGCATTGTAAATGTAGTTTCTAAAAATGCGTTGTGATGGCATGTTTTGTAAAATCATGCATTGTAATGGATGCTGCGATGTAAAAAACCTTGTTGTAAAGGCATGCGTTGTAATTGTTTGCGTTGTAACATCATATATTCAGTTCAGCCTGATTCAGTCATGTCAACATTTTAAAAGTAGATATTGTGAAAGCAAATTAGGGGGAATGTATTTTGCCAATTGAAATACATTAAAGAAGAAGCAATTTCAGGTCAGAATTCTACAGTCTTCAACTAGTTCAGCCGGGAAACAACCTTTACATAGCAGTCATTACAACGCACTACCTTCACAACGCAGTCATTACAACGCAGCTGCGCTTACAACACATACCATTATAACGCATGCCATTACAAAGTATGTCACTACAACGCATGCCATTACAATGAATATCATTACAATGCATGCCATTACAACGCATTATAAGGTAAGTCGTGGGGATTTTTTAGTTTTAGGGTGGGTATGGGTTTTGGGGTTCATGGAGATAGTATTCTTATCCCTACACTATCCAATACTTACACTCCTGTTGCACTCACTGGAGTGGGAATAGAAATGTATACCCCTACACTACCTAAAACTTACCCTACTGTTGCACTCACTGGAGTGGGAATAGTAATTTTTACCCCTACGCTATCTAACACTTACCCTACTCTTGCCCTAAAAGTATTGCGTGTTGTAATGGTATGCGTTGTAAAGGTATGCGTTGTAATGGAATGCATTGTAAATGTAGTTTCTAAAAATGCGTTGTGATGGCATGTTTTGTAAAATCATGCATTGTAATGGATGCTGCGATGTAAAAAACCTTGTTGTAAAGGCATGCGTTGTAATTGTTTGCGTTGTAACATCATATATTCAGTTCAGCCTGATTCAGTCATGTCAACATTTTAAAAGTAGATATTGTGAAAGCAAATTAGGGGGAATGTATTTTGCCAATTGAAATACATTAAAGAAGAAGCAATTTCAGGTCAGAATTCTACAGTCTTCAACTAGTTCAGCCGGGAAACAACCTTTACATAGCAGTCATTACAACGCACTACCTTCACAACGCAGTCATTACAACGCAGCTGCGCTTACAACACATACCATTATAACGCATGCCATTACAAAGTATGTCACTACAACGCATGCCATTACAATGAATATCATTACAATGCATGCCATTACAACGCATTATAAGGTAAGTCGTGGGGATTTTTTAGTTTTAGGGTGGGTATGGGTTTTGGGGTTCATGGAGATAGTATTCTTATCCCTACACTATCCAATACTTACACTCCTGTTGCACTCACTGGAGTGGGAATAGAAATGTATACCCCTACACTACCTAAAACTTACCCTACTGTTGCACTCACTGGAGTGGGAATAGTAATTTTTACCCCTACGCTATCTAACACTTACCCTACTCTTGCCCTAAAAGTATTGTGCGTTGTAATGGCATGCATTGTAATGGTATGCGTTGTAATGGAATGCGTTGTAAATTTAGTTTCTAAAAATGCGTTGTCAGGGCATGCGTTGTAAAATCATGCGTTGTAATGGATGCTGCGATGTAAAAGGCACGTTCTAAAGGCATGCGTTGTAACTGTTTGCGTTGTAACATCAGATATTTGGTTTAGCCTCATTCAGACATGTCAACATTTTAAAAGTAGATATTTTGGAATCAAATTAGGGGGAATGCATTTTGCCAATTGATAAAAATTAAAGAAGAAGCAATGTCAGGTCGGAAACAGGTAAAGCCATTTTGGCTTAAACATTAGTAGTCTCAAGCTTGAACCAGGTATGTTGGCATGTAGGCTCATTGAAGAGAGTTTAAGTGTTCGCATTTATAGGACGGCACCTATCATCACAAAAGCCTTTTACCCTACTCCCCTGAACCACAATAAAGCCAAAAGTGGACTCCCATTGTCTCAATACAGGGTAGGCAAACAAAAGCTGTATCTTGTATGAAGTCATTTATTAAATAGGAAAGGCCAAGTAAAACAAATCTGGCTAGGTGATCAATGCAACATTGCAGAACAGTGAGAAAACCACAGTCCAATAATTTGTATCTAATATAACCAAAGGAACACGTTTTTTCTGACTGGATTTGTAAATGAAAAGCATGTTTACAACCATACATTTTGGTTTTTTGCCTGTGTGAGAACCACAAAAACTCCCTGCTATGCTGAGGATAAAAGGTGTGATGCCACAGCAATACCTAAAAGAACATGAATGAAAATTAATGTTTTTATGAAAAGCATGTTATGTATTTGATGGCAACAAACATATTGTTAAAAAAGCAAATGTTTAGTGAGGGAAATGTGAATCAGCTGTGCTATTATTTGTGAAAGATAAAAGTGTGTTTTCTCTGAAAACACTATTCTTTGTTTACGATTCTTTAGCCTAAAATTAAAGAATTGAAGCTCACAACTGTTTGTAAATTTGGAAATGGGTGCATTAAAGAACAACCTCCATTTTGTGTGAACTGAGACTTAATGCAGTCAGAGGCAGTCCAAGATGGCCGCTGTGTTGAGGGAAATCTTACTGAGGCCACTCTCTTTCTCTCACAGAGAACCAGCATAGGAAATAAATGTGCAAGGCAAATGAATGCAACAAGGGGTGTGGATAGTAAATAATTTAGGAATGAATAGAAAAGGGAACAATACCGGGTGTATGTAATGAATATGACGTGAGTGAAGTGAGGGACAGGGATAACCTGGAGAGTGTTGGGTAAGGTTGTTGTAAGGTTCAATCATTTGGCCAAAGCAAGAGTGACATGAGCCAGAACCGATCTCTGTATCTAAAGCTTCTGTCACTTTTCATGTTCCTCTCTGAGAAGGGTGCTTGAAGCGGGGGCTGGGCAGGGAAGCTTTAGAATGTTGGCACAGAATACTGACACAGGGCATTCTTCTCTCAGAATGTCCATGCCAGCCTCTGTCCTGGTGGCAGAAGAGGTCAAAAGTTCAACTCAGCTGATAGAGATACCACTCAAAGTGTGTGCCCTCTTTCAGCCAGACTGCTGGATAAACTGCATATTACTTTTTGGCAATAACTGGGCCCTCCTAACAAGCAAAATACTTCTACAGTCTTCAACTAGTTCAGCCGGGAAACAACCTTTACATAGCAGTCATTACATTGCACTACCTACACAACGCAGTCATTACAACGCAGCTGCCCTTACATCACATACCATTACAACGCATGCCATTACAACGCATGTCACTACAACGCATGCCATTACAATGAATATCATTACAACGCATATCATTACAACGCATTATAAGGTAAGTAATGGGGATTTTTTTGTTTTAGGGTGGGTATGGGTTCTGGGGTACATGGGGATAGTATTTTTATCCCTACACTATCCAACACTTACCCCACTGTTGCACTCAGTAGAGTGGGAATAGAAATGTGTACCCCTACACTATCCAACACTTACCCTACTGTTGCACTCACTAGAGTGGAAATAGAAATGTGTACCCCTACACTATCCAACACTTACCCTACTGTTGCACTCACTGGAGTGGGAATAGTAATTTTTACCCCTACGCTATCCAACACTTACACTACTCTTGCCCTAAAAGTATTGCGCGTTGTAATGGCATGCGTTGTAATGGTATGCGTTGTAATGGAATGCGTTGCAAATGTAGTTTCTAAAAATGCGTTGTGATGGCATGTGTTGTAAAATCATGCATTGTAATGGATGCTGCGATGTAAAAACCACGTTGTAAAGGCATGCGTTGTAATTGTTTGCGTTGTAACAGCATATATTCAGTTCAGCCTCATTCAGACATGTCAACATTTTAAAACTAGATATTTTGAAAGCAAATTAGGGGGAATGTATTTTGCCAATTGAAATACATTAAAGAAGAAGCAATTTCAGGTCAGAATTCTACAGTCTTCAACTAGTTCAGCCGGGAAACAACCTTTACATAGCAGTCATTACAACGCACTACCTTCACAGCGCAGTCATTACAACGCAGCTGCCGTAACATCACATACCATTACAACGCATGCCATTACAACGCATGTCACTACAACGCATGCCATTACAATGAACATCATTACAACGCATGCCATTACAACGCATTATAAGGTAAGTAATGGGGATTTTTTTGTTTTAGGGTGGGTATGGGTTCTGGGGTACATGGGGATAGTATTTTTATCCCTACACTATCCTACACTATCCAACTTACCCTACAGTTGCACTTACTGGAGTCGGAATATACATTTTTAGCCCTACACTATCCAATACTTACCCTACTGTTGCACTCACTGGAGTGGGAATAGACATTTTTACACCTACACTATCCAACACTTACACTACTCTTGCCCTAAAAGTATTGCGTGTTGTAATGGCATGCGTTGTAAAGGTATGCGTTGTAATGGAATGCTTTGTAAATGTAGTTTCTAAAAATGCGTTGTGATGGCATGTTTTGTAAAATCATGCATTGTAATGGATGCTGCGATGTAAAAACCGCGTTGTAAAGGCATGCGTTGTAATTGTTTGCGTTGTAACATTATATATTCAGTTCAGCCTCATTCAGTCATGTCAACATTTTAAAAGTAGATATTGTGAAAGCAAATTAGGGGGAATGTATTTTGCCAATTGAAATACATTAAAGAAGAAGCAATTTCAGGTCAGAATTCTAAAGTCTTCAACTAGTTCAGCCGGGAAACAACCTCTACATAGCAGTCATTACAACGCACTACCTTCACAACGCAGTCATTACAACGCAGCTGCCCTTACATCACATACCATTACAACGCATGCAATTACAATGCATGTCACTACAACGCATGCCATTACAATGAATATCATTACAACGCATGCCATTACAACGCATTATAAGGTAAGTAATGGGGATTTTTTTGTTTTAGGGTGGGTATGGGTTCTGGGGTACATGGGGCTAGTATTTTAAAACCCTACACTATCCAACACTATCCAACTTACCCTACTGTTGCACTCACTGGAGTGGGAATATACATTTTTACCCCTACACTATCCACCACTTACCCTACTGTTGCACTCACTGGAGTGGGAATAATAATTTTTACCCCTACGCTATCTAACACTTACACTACTCTTGCCCTAAAAGTATTGTGCATTGTAATGGTATGCGTTGTAATGGAATGCGTTGCAAATGTAGTTTCTAAAAATGCGTTGTGATGGCATGCGTTGTAAAATCATGTGTTGTAATGGATGCTGCGATGTAAAAGCCACGTTGTAAAGGCATGCGTTGTAACTGTTTGCGTTGTAACATCATATATTCGGTTCAGCCTCATTCAGACATGTCAACATTTTAAAAGTAGATATTTTGGAAACAAACTAGGGGGAATGTATTTTGCCAATTGATATACATTAAAGAAGGAGCAATTTCAGGTTGGAAACAGATAAAGCCATTTAGGCTTAAACATTGGTAGTCTCAAGCTTGAACCAGGTATGTTGGCATGTATGCTCATTGAAGAGAGTTTAAGTGTTCGCATTTATAGGATGGCACCTCTCGTCACAAAATCCTTTTACCCTACTCCCCTGAACCACAATAAAGCCAAAAGTGGACTCCCATTGTCTCAATACAGGGTAGGCAAACAAAAGCTGTATCTTGTATGAAGTCATTTATTAAATAGGAAAGGCCAAGAACAACAAATCTGGCCAGGTGATCAATGCAACAGTGCAGAACAGTGAGAAAACCACAGTCCAATAATTTGTATCTAATATAACCAAAGGAACACGTTTTTTCTGACTGGATGTGTAAATGAAAAGCATGTGTACAACTATACATTTTGGTTTTCGCCTGTGTGAGAACCACAATAACTGCCTCCTATGCTGAGGATAAAAGGTGTGATGCCACAGCAATACCTAAAAGAATATGAATGAAAATTAATGTTTTTATGAAAATCATGTTATGTATTTGATGGCAACAAAAACATTGTTAAAAAAGCAAATGTTTAGTGAGGGAATTGTGAATCAGCTGTGCTATCATTTGTGAAAGATAAAAGTGTGTTTTCACTGAAAACACTAACCTTTGTTTACGATTCTTTAGCTAAAATTAAAGAATTGAAGCTCACAGCTGTTTGTAAATTTGTATATGGGTGCACTGAAGACCAACCTCCATTTTGTGTGAACTGAGACTTAATGCAGTCAGAGGCAGTCCAAGATGGCCGCCGTGCTGAGGGAAATCTCACTGAGGCCACTCTCTTTCTCTCACAGAGAACCAGCATAGGAAATAAATGGGCAAGGCAAATGAATGCAACAAGGGGGTGTGAATAGTAAACCATTTAGGAATGAATAGAAAAGGGAACAAAAAGAGGCTTAATAGAAGGATGGGCAGTTAATAGGTGAGATTATCAAAAGGAGAGGATGAGAGAATTGATAAATATGTAAGCAAATGGACAACAACTGAGTCAGTATGATGCAATATGAAACTTGGCAATTAAGAGAAATATATCCAGACACCAAACTGAGCAAAAAAGGCCATGGAATAGAATCAGTACCTGACACAACACTTTTAAATGTGCTGCATATGAAGAACATTGCACCACTATGTGCAGTGCAGACCTTAACGGGTAGATGACTACAACTGAGACAAAGAAAGGGCATGAACAAAACAATAAAATGTGTGCATTGACAGACAATGACTAAATGGTACAACAGAAAACATTCAAAATTGAAACAAAGTGAAGAGATTTCCATGGAGATGTCCAGTCTAAACCTGAAACAAGAATGACAACAAAATGAACAGTTTCTGTAAGTCTTAATGCCAGGGACCAGTGAAGAGACCAGACTTTTAGGGGTTAAGACACCAACTTTGCTTTTATCTACCACCGTTACTCAAGGAAAACACTTCTAAGAAGGGGAACACATGTGACAGTGGCATTCACAACTCAAAATTAGCACGAGCACAGACACCAATGGCCACAACTGTAAATAGGATTATGGATCTGGTAAACAACATATTATTTAGCAACAATAGTGTATCACTGACAACTTTGCTTTGGAAAGCTGCTGTAAGGAAATTGCCTTAGCCTGTCTTGCATCTACACTGACCTGCAGCAACAACATTCCCTTAACCAAACTACTTATTACAATATCCAGGGAAAATCCTTTTGGGGTTGTAAACGTGCAAGGTACACTCGCACACAAGTCAACTGGTATTTTACATTTCTCATTATGAGTGGTTAAGTTGGTGTTAATGGTGTGCCTGCTTGTGCCTGAAGCTTATGCTGAATAGACATGAGCTGTCTTGCACAAGGTGGGAATCCACAGTGACACTTGGAGTTCATTTACCAAAAAGTAGAGCTTATCTGTGTGATAGAGACAATAATCAATATTTGTCTATGTATTGATAATCATTACTGAACAGTGCATAACAGGGGCCTAGTTAGACCCTCTTGTATGACCTGTAACGGGATGCTTTGCTAGGTCACGATATTGGCTTCAATGCACTGCCTTTAGATCTACTCCTGCAGCAACTATGATTGAAGGACAACTAGACTGATGCCAGCTTGTAGAGGCCAACCAGTTGTGCCTATGTTACATGTAGTCAGCGGCAAACTGAGTTCTAAAGTTGTATTTGGGTATCTGGCTCTGTATGGTTATACAAAGTGCCTCTCTAACTCTGTCTTCTGAGTCACTGTGATTTTAGACAAGCCCATTGTAAGCGTGAGCACGATGTTCATGGGTCAGATCAAGCCAAGGAATCACAAGCATGAGTGTAGCTGTATCACAAGGTGGACAAGAGCCACCTCAACCCGATTGTGAAGCTTGAAGGAGGACGTCTGAAGCAGGGCCCCTAGCTCAGAAGGGGAAATCCTCACAGATCCACGGGGTAGGAGGGAATAATGTGTAATGCTGCTTACTGCTTACAGGCTCTGTTAAAAAATCAAGCCTTGACCCTTCAGACCTGGGAAACTATCGCCCTATCTTGTTGCTCCCTGGAGTTAGTAAAATTACTGAAAAATATATATTTTTAATTTAATACTATGAAAAAAAGGTACAGTGTGGGGACCAGCAAGGTCCAAGTGACTTGCCACAAGAAGAAAAGTCAGAGTAGGCCCATTCAAACAGGGGAGCCCACTGGAATGAAAGAAGACCCTCAAGAGGACCCGCAGGCTGGGAGGCACTGGAGTCGTAAGAGGACCTCAAGCAGCTCACCAAAGATGCAGGCCCACGGTGCAAGAGATGCGGTGAGGACAAAGATCTTAGTCACAGCCGATGCTTGTGGTTGATGACTACTTGGAGCCTGAAGATCTCTGAGGAAGAGAGCTAACAAGCCTTTGCAACGACAAGTCAACCCGGTGCACAGGGGTTTGGTTCCTGCAGTTCCGACGAGGGATACTGGCCTCAAACTCGTGGAGAAGACAGGGCAGGCCTCAAGGGAGTTGTAGAACCACCACCTGTGTTGCTGAGCCTTCTGGAGTCCTTGGGAGCCCAGGAGCAGCAGACCGGTTAGATTAGTTGTGGTGCTTGCAGATGCAGGGAAGTGACTCTTTCACTTCAAGGGATAATCCTTCAGGTGTATTGGATGTCCACAGGCCTTGGAAGGTTCCTGTATGGAGCACAGGCACAGACGTTACAGTGGATGAGCAGGACAACGAGACCAGCAGCAGCAGAAGTCTTCCCAGCTGCAGTCTCGATGTCCAGAGCAAACGTCCATCGAAGTACAGAGTGCCCAGACGGTTAAAGATGAAGTGGTGTCTGATCTGAATCTTGTCCCACAATGAATCTAGGGGCCCACCCATAGGTAAGCTCTTACGTACCCTAAGGAAAGGGTTGGGACGATTCAGGGGTCCCTCCCATAGGAGGGGCTGCACAATGGGGCAGATACTCCCATATCCTTTGTCCAGTTTATCGCCAGAGTGGCAGCCAACGGCTCCCTGAACTGGTTTGAAGTGGACTATGCAAAGAGGGCACCAAGTGTGCCCTTCAAGTAGTCTTAGTGGCACTGGCAAGCGCCCCTACCCTGTCCCAATATACTAAGCCCTGTCTGGGAGGAGGTCACACCTCCCTGTGACAAGATATCTATTGTTCTGCCTTCCCCTGCTCGAGCTTGGCTCAGCAGCATTAAGGCAGAAACATGTCTCTGGTCGGCAGCAGCCCTAGCATGCTGTCCGGTTCTGAAAGACTGGTACAGGGAGCACTGAGGGCCTCCCGGAGGAGATTCACAGTACATGGAGTCATATCTCTCACACAAACAGTGTGGGGGTATGATTCCAACATGTTTGATACCAAACACAGCATGGTTTGTTCTGGATAATTTGGAGATGGTCATTGTGTAATGATGCATGGCCACTCTATATATAATAATGGCTGATGTACTTACAACTCGGTGAATGGACTCAAAAGGTTGTAGGGGTGTCCTGCTCATGCAGGGGTACCCTCACACTTAGAACCAAGCACCCTGCCTTCGGGATTGAAAGGCATGCCTAAGGGGGTGACTTATATGTTTCAAGTGCAGTGACCTCAGATATAGAGAAACACAGGCTGCAATGGCAGGTCTACAGTCACACTTTGAGTGTTCTCTCATGAGTGGCATAATACATGATTCAACCCATGGGAGGCCCCTAGTGTGCCTATGCCTTGGGTACCTCAGTGCCATATATTTGGGACTTACAAGTGTACACCAGTAGCCAATCTGGGATGTACCCAAGTCCTCACCATATCCAATTCAGGGGAAAAAATCACAGAGACTGGGGTCTTGATTAGCAGATCCCAGTCAGACTTGGCAGAAACATCAAAGATCTTAGTCACAGCCGATGCTTGTGGTTGATGACTACTTGGAGCCTGAAGATCTCTGAGGAAGAGAGCTAACAAGCCTTTGCAACGACAAGTCAACCCGGTGCACAGGGGTTTGGTTCCTGCAGTTCCGACGAGGGATACTGGCCTCAAACTCGTGGAGAAGACAGGGCAGGCCTCAAGGGAGTTGTAGAACCACCACCTGTGTTGCTGAGTCTTCTGGAGTCCTTGGGAGCCCAGGAGCAGCAGACCGGTTAGATTAGTTGTGGTGCTTGCAGATGCAGGGAAGTGACTCTTTCACTTCAAGGGATAATCCTTCAGGTGTATTGGATGTCCACAGGCCTTGGAAGGATCCTGTATGGAGCACAGGCACAGACGTTACAGTGGATGAGCAGGACAACGAGACCAGCAGCAGCAGAAGTCTTCCCAGCTGCAGTCTCGATGTCCAGAGCAAACGTCCATCGAAGTACAGAGTGCCCAGACGGTTAAAGATGAAGTGGTGTCTGATCTGAATCTTGTCCCACAATGAATCTAGGGGCCCACCCATAGGTAAGCTCTTACGTACCCTAAGGAAAGGGTTGGGACGATTCAGGGGTCCCTCCCATAGGAGGGGCTGCACAATGGGGAGGATACTCCCATATCCTTTGTCCAGTTTTGCACCAGAGTGGCAGCCAACGGCTCCCTGAACTGGTTTGAAGTGGACTATGCAAAGAGGGCACCAAGTGTGCCCTTCAAGTAGTCTTAGTGGCACTGGCAAGCGCCCCTACCCTGTCCCAATATACTAAGCCCTGTCTGGGAGGAGGTCACACCCCCCTGTGACAAGATATCTATTGTTCTGCCTTCCCCTGCTCGAGCTTGGCTCAGCAGCATGAGGGCAGAAACATGTCTCTGGCCGGCAGCAGCCCTAGCATGCTGTCCGGTTCTGAAAGACTGGTACAGGGAGCACTGAGGGCCTCCCGGAGGAGATTCACAGTACATGGAGTCATATCTCTCACACAAACAGTGTGGGGGTATGATTCCAACATGTTTGATACCAAACACAGCATGGTTTCTTCTGGATAATTTGGAGATGGTCATTGTGTAATGACGCATGGCCACTCTATATATAATAATGGCTGATGTACTTACAACTCGGTGAATGGACTCAAAAGGTTGTAGGGGTGTCCTGCACATGCAGGGGTACCCTCACACTTAGAACCAAGCACCCTGCCTTCGGGATTGAAAGGCATGCCTAAGGGGGTGACTTATAGGTTTCAAGTGCAGTGACCTCAGATATAGAGAAACACAGGCTGCAATGGCAGGTCTACAGTCACACTTTGAGTGTTCTCTCATGAGTGGCATAATACATGATTCAGCCCATGGGAGGCCCCTAGTGTGCCTATTCCTTGGGTACCTCAGTGCATATATTTGGGACTTACAAGTGTACACCAGTAGCCAATCTGGGATGTACCCAAGTCCTCACCATATCCAATTCAGGGGAAAAAATCACAGAGACTGGGGTCTTGATTAGCAGATCCCAGTCAGACTTGGCAGAAACAGCATAACACCAAGCGAAAAGTGGGGGTAAGCATAAACCCAGATCCTACTTTCCTACAAGTATGAGTGGGAATAGCTGTGAATGAGTAAGAAGTTAGCAAAAGATGATATTATATGGAAGAAATAAGTGAGACAGAGGTGTGTACTGTATGTGTGAAGAGCAAATACATTATCTGTGACTTTTGAGTGACTAAGGACTGATTCATGTGGCTTTGAGTATTAAGTAAGGATAAGTATAGATTGTCACTGTGGAGTGAGCTAATGGATATGTGAGGGACAGAATTACCAATAAGCACAATGTTATCAGTTACCTAACGACACTTGAGTTGTTCTATACAATACCATTTTGATTTATAGTTCTGGTCCTATATATATCATAATTTGGGAAAGCAACAGCAAGGGTAGTAGAATCCAAACTCCTGGTAGGTAAAAAGGCAGGACTAGCCAGAAAAGAATGGCGATGTGGAGCTAATTGACAACTCTGGTGCAATGTGTGCATGTTAAAGGAGTGAGTAAGGAGAAATGAAACGAGTGAGTATTTATTGAAGCTTAAGAGATGGAGTTTATGTTAGTAAGCAGAGAAACTTGCGAGTATGTCAATACATGAGTAGACAAGCAAGGAATAAGAAATGAGAGCAGACAAGTGAACAGTGAGCTTATAGTGAAAAGCAAATGAGTGGGTGAATGACGTGGGCATGGGTTGGTGTATTGAACAAGGTGTGAGCTTGTATATAGTGCTTATATGAGGCACTACTCCCTTACTTCCGGGGAAGGGCAGAGCCAGCACAGAGCCACACGGTTCCACATAGCAGCCTGCAGGTGCACTGCTGAAAACATTTCTGGATGCAGTCTGGTGCTTTCAAAAGGGAGGAATCTACACTTGGAAGTATCCACATTTTTATTTTGTACTTCTTAACTCTCTCCTTGGTCATCATATCTGCCTCATAGGCCAGCCCCTCTCTCCATTAGGAAAAGGTTGATAAGGGTGCACATTATCCTCAGGGAAGGACCTCTAATTCTTACAAAAGTGTCTTTCCCAAGCTTAGAACTCTCTGCACACAGTAAAGGATATATTCAATGGTAAAATACTTCGGCATCTTATATCAAGCACTATCTCTTTCTATGGTTTCCTGCCCCTTGCATCAGAAACCAGCACCTACTTTCTCTACCCTACAAAAAGGTAAACTCTGCCTTTCATATTAAGATCTGCCCGTATAGGTTCCCTGTTAAGAGATCTCATCCCAGATTAAGCCCCTATTCATGTCACATCAGGATCTCACTGTGTGTTAGAGGTTTCTTTCCATTATTCTAGGTTCCGCCTTCAAGTTTGGTGGCCTATATATTAAGATCAGCTTCCAGGTTAGAGTTATCTGACTCACGTATCGTGATCTATTCTGATCTCCCTGTAGCACCTGTAGTCCTTGGTTCTGGTCCTCTCCCTATTATTTCAGGTTCTTTCTCAGGTTATAGCTCTCACTACCATTTATGTTATATACACTCTACTCCTAGGTGATGACTCTATGCATCTGGCATGAGTGTCTGACCTAAGGTTAGGTGTTTCCAGGAAACCCCAATATTCTCTACAGATTGGGGTTTTCTGTCCTTCATATTAGGATCAGCTAGTAGATGTTAGAGATCTCTGACTTTATATTAGAATCTGACTTTGTGCCCTTGGTCTTTACATCAAAATCTGCCTGCAGATTAGGGCTCTCTGGCCCTTATACAGGGTTATTTTACTACACTAGGGCAATCTGTTCTTAAACGAGATTTTGCCCTCAAGTTATGCCTTTCAATAAAGGTTTACATAAATAACCTTATGATTAATGTTATAGTGGTAACCTCAACCTCTATTGCTGCAGAATAAGATGTGAAATACTGAAGGATGTGGTAGGAATCGGATACTAATATCTATAATCTAATGCACACACATGTAATCTCATTTGTGAGATGAAAAGTGTACAGCCCTATTCAAACCAAGGCCATTTGAATTATGTGAGTCAGAAGCTCCAGCGTCTTCTGCATAGTTATGGATTCAAAGCATTTGTACATAATCCATTATCTGGTGCATGTTTGCAGATTTTAACAAAAAATAATAGTGTGAAAACGCGTGCTTCTGCACATTGAAATGCAAGTTGCAAAGACTGGTCACCATTCAGTTGCTAACTGCTGATTCTAAGTATTAAATTGGTAGTTCTGAGATGAAAACGTCGGTAAGACACTTTTAAAATGTATTAAATATTACAAAAGTCAAAATAAAATTGCCTTACAATGTGCCATACTATGCCACATAATTTGTATCTTCTTGCCACATAATTTAGCCAACCATGCCAGATAATTTGGCCCCTCCCTGCCACAGAATTTCAGTGCCCTGATGAAAAACATACCAGAGGTTGACAAATTACTCATTTTAGGCACTTTGTACTTTAATGGTCTTGATTATTCCTTTCATTATAGTTTTACCGCAAAGTTTAAATAATGACATCCAAATTATCTTTCTGTAAAGGGAGGTTTAGGTTCTATATATCATTTGACTGTGGGCTAAGGAATGGGTTATGTCAGTGACAGCTAAACAGTACTACCTAATGAGCATCAACACAGAATGTTCCATCTGCTGTGATTGGCTGAGGAACACAGCCAAGTCCTAGCGACAGAGCTCTGACAAACGCACAGAAGAGCACCATCCAAGCGACGGTGATCAATGCTGAGGTAAGAGTGCTCCCAGATTTCTAGCATGAAAGAGGAACAGGAAAGAAATACACAATTTAAATAAAACACACTTCTGACAAATTATGACTGATCTATTTTATGGTAGACATTTACTTATGCGCTTTGAGTTTTAGTTTACAAGTGTATTTTCACATGAATAAAAAGATAAGCCCACTAGCGGCAAAAATATGTTTTGTAAAAGCAGGTCAAGAACTTGGCAGCCCAGAGAATCTGGAATGATTCCTAAATTATTTCATTATTATTAACTTATTTTAAAAAGGTTGAGGCTTGTCGGGTTTGCATGGCATAATATGGAGGACTTTTGTAAAGTAACCTGCACAAAAGATGCAACCAGAGATTGCAATACAATTTACCTATCATATGTTTGAATCAAAATATCACTGCTTTGTAGTCACTTTGAGAAGAAATACTGCATGTCACTTTAGTTTGAGACATCTGCACCCATGGCTGAATTGTAACTTCCAAAATATTTGACTACTTTTAAAATGAATTACACTCGAGTTCTGCAACATGGTCCCTGCAACCATAAACTGCAACCATCAACTTGCACCTTGAAATCATGCTATGAGTGTGCCTCAACAGCTGTGCTGCAGTCTCTAAATTCCAGCACTTGCAATACAAATCAACACAACTGCTTCCTCAAAACTTAAAGCACAGGCTAGAATAACTACTGAAACCTGCACTCAAATCTGTACCCACAGCAAAATTCACAATCCTGCACTCTGTATCAAAAGCTAGGTATTCTTCAAACATATATATAAAGATTTCTATCTTTGAGGACAAATAAATAAAAAATGAAACATGCACTCACTGTACAATGGAGCTTAAATCCAGGTTGTGCCTCAACAGCAGTGCTGCAGTCTCTACATTCCTGCACTTGCAATACAAATCAATACAACTGTTTCCTCAAAACTTAAAGCACATGCTAGATTCACTTCTGAAACCTGCACTCAAATCTGAACCCACAGCAAAATTCACTATCCTGCACTCTGCATCAAAAACTCAGCTAGGTGTTCTAGGTGTTTTTTGACCTGAGTCTCCTGAGGCGGAAAGCCGGGAGTGAAACCTTGCTAAATCTGTGACATTGATTTTAAAAACTGTGATAACTTTGTATTTTAATCGCGTTGCGCACTCCCCCCCCAGCACTGACCTCATATCCCCCTAGACAGTCGATTTTAACACTGTCAGGACAGGATTCCACTCGCACGCCGCCATGACCGGCCGCGAGGAGCCACGGACATGCCCACCTCTCGTGGCCACGCCCACCCCTCCAACGCTCATTCTCCTTCCATAAATTATGTGTCAGTTCAGGCAGCGCAGCGGACGGGCGCAGCGGGCGCGCCGTCAGCGCGCCGAAGGCGCGCCAAAGGCAAGCCCGTCTGGGCCCGTCCGGGCCCAGACGGACCCAGGCCCAGAGACTCTGTCGGATGTCCGTCATGACCGGGTGGTGTATACTGGAGACATGCTCCGCGCACTTCAACCTAAGAAAATCCTGGCCTGCTACCATACGCACACTGAAGGTAAACCCTTCTCTAATTGTATGCGCTGCAATCCGACTCCCTTGGGCTCAGCAAAACCCGGACTGAAGATGGGACTTCTCAACTGCCGCTCCCTTCCCAAACATGCGCTCGAAACATACCTGTTAATCCAAGATCATGATTTCGATCTGCTGTTTTTAACGGAAACGTGGCTATCAGACAATTCCGACTCGGACATCGTCACGGCCCTTCCCCCAGGGTACCTCTGTCAAGCCTTACACAGACCCGAGGGGAGGGGGGGTGGCCATAATCTTCAGGGAACAATTCACCTGTAGAACTTCCAACGCCCATATCGAGGATTGCGAAAGCTGTCAATTCTCCATCCAAATCTCCCCAGCTCACTCCCTGTCAGGGCTATTGATCTACCGCCCCCCAAGTGCCCCTGGGAACTTCCTCAATGCCGTTACTGAATCTGCTTCACAATTAGCATCTTCTGCCTCCAACTTTCTTATTCTAGGCGACCTGAACCTTCATTTCATGGACCCTACTGACCGGATAGCCTCCGACCTCCTCCAAGACCTATTGTCACTCAATATCCGACTGGTCAATAATGAGCCTACCCATGAGAAGGGACACCTACTGGATCCCATCCTTACTAATGTGGCAACCATCACCACCAGGCCACCCTTGACCCTTCCATGGACGGACCATTCTCTGGTCCCTATCTCCTGGGAAACACCCACCATGATCCCTCAAACTACTAAAATTCAGGTCACCGATAGACGGTGGAAGAAACTCATACCCGGGGAATGGGCCACTGCCCTCGCAGACTCCATCCCTGAGCTATCCACCGATCCTGCCACGGCCGATAAGCAGTTCAATGAGTGGATCACCTCCTCTCTTGATACACTCCTCCCCAAAACTGCCTCCTTTAAACATCCCAAAAGAGTATCGTCCGCTTCATGGTACACTCCAGAGCTTAAAGCTCTGCGCCAAGAGTGCAAGAGAACGGAACGCTCTTGGAGAAAAAACAAATCGGAAACAAACAAAGATGCTTATTCTATTTCTCTCTCAATGTATAAAACTACGATTCGAAAAACTAAAAGTGCTTTCTTCCAGGAAAGAATAGAGAAAGCGGTATACTCAAGTAAGGAATCCTACGCCATCCTAAAAGAACTTCTGAAAACCCCAGAACCTGGACCGAGACACCCCACAGACCCCAAAGCCGATCAGGAAAAATGCCAACAACTGGCCAATTTCTTTCATGAAATAATTCAAAAAAATTTGGATTCAATTCCCACCGCGAATCCGTGCGAGGAAAATGATCTTCCGCACTCCCTAACACCCAGTTGTCTCTCCTCTTGGGGTCACGTTACGATCGAAGAAGTAGGAAACACGTTAAAATCCATAAAAAGCGGATCCCCCAGGGACCCCGCCCCACTTCGGATCCTCAAGGAGGTAGCTCCCACGATTATTCCCCCCCTGACTCATCTGATCAACGCCTCATTCCAACAGGGAGTCGTACCCCCGAGCTGGAAGACGGCAGTCGTGAAAGCTCTATTAAAGAAACCTTACCTCGACCCTGAAAATTTTGCTAATTACAGGCCCCTCTCCCTACTCCCAGGAATCAGCAAGATTGCTGAAAAACTGGTTAATAAAAAACTCTCCCAGTTCCTGGAGGTCAACAACAAGCTAAAAAGTTCCCAGACGGGCTTTCGCCCAGGGCAGGGCACTGACATCGCCCTCCTGGCAGCGGTAGAGGAGGCCAGAGCACTATTGGACGGAGGAGGATCAGTGGCAGTGATCCTCCTCGACCTAAGCGCGGCCTTTGATACCGTCAACCACCAACTTCTCATTAAAAGACTCAAGAGAGTTGGTGTGGAAGGCTTGGCCCTATCCTGGCTCTCATCCTTTCTGGCCCAACGGAACTATCAGATCTGGGAGAAGAACGCCCGCTCCTCCGAAACTCCCCTCCAATGTGGTGTGCCTCAGGGCTCCTCCCTGAGCCCCACATTATTTAATATCTACATGTCCACATTGGAGGAGGTCATCACCCCGTTCGGAGTGAGCGTCGTCAGCTATGCTGACGACACACCACTAGTGGTGTCACTATCTCACCCCAGACAACAATCAGCAGATTTATTTAACTGCCTTACGCAGGTCCACTGCTGGATGAACAGCTCAGCCTTAAAATTAAACGGGACAAAAACCGAGGTTCTGCTCCTTGGCCCGAAAGGACTTACACTCTCCCCGAACATCTGGCCAGCCTGTCTGGGCCCCCCCCTGACCCAAAAGAAGAAGTAAAAAGCCTTGGTGTGTAGTTCGACACAGACCTCTCGTTCACTGTACAGGCAAAGAAAGTAGCCGGGACCTGCTTCGGGCTCCTGAAATCGCTGAGGAAAGTCCTGCCCCTCTTGCCCTCCAACTCCCAAAAATTGCTAATTCAAGGCCTAATACTCTCAAAGCTTGATTACAGCAATGTGATCTACCTGGGCGTCCCCGAAGCGACGCTCAACAAGCTTCAGAGAATCCAGAACACTGCGGCTCGGATTCTCACAAATACCCCGGCCAGAGCCTCGGCTAAACCTGCCCTAAAACTCCTCCACTGGCTTCCGATAAGGGAGCGGGTCAAATTCAAGGCCCTGTGCCTAGCCCACAAACTGCTACAAAATCAAGGCCCCCTTGTTCTCAGGAAATTCATCATACCCTATAAATCCACAAGACCCCTCCGCTCGGACACGGAAAACTTCATCACTATCCCCAGATTCAAGAAAGCCCGCTCAGGAGGAAGACGTTTTTCAGTCCATACTGCACGTCTCTGGAACTCACTCCCCCGCGACCTGCGACTTGAACTACAATACCTTCACTTCAGGAAGCGGCTCAAGACTCACCTCTTTCCCCAATGAATCATGCTCGCCCGTAACCCTGATCGTCTGCCCCCTTCCCCCTTCGTTTCTCCCCTGTCCACCGAACTTAGGAGATAGGGTCTGCTAGCGCTGGGATACCTCATGGTGACTACGCGCTCTATAAAAAATAAATAATAATAAATAATAAATAAATAAAGATTTCTATCTTTGAGGACAAATAAATAAAAATGAAACATGCACTCACTGTACAATGGAGCTGTAACAACTGTAGAATCTCTCACAAGTCAGTACAACAACTGAATGTCTTCTGCTTCTGGAAAATTCTACAACATCAGTAAATACAGAAAGGACTACCAAATGGCTCCCATTGCTGGACAAAAGGGGCGGCCATCTTGAAATCAAGCACTAGATGTTTCCAAAAACCTAATGTGACAACAGAATAATATTTTGCTTTTGAATTTTCAGTCCCAATCCGTAAACGGTAAAGTGTTTTAACATAACATACGTAAGGCTACACGTTTATAGCTTTTTTTTTTTACAGCTAATGTTGTATTGCTTCTCTTAAAAAGGGGCAAAAGCATAATGAATCTTTGTTTTTTAGAGCACACCTACACACAAGATGGCTTAAAAGTGTGTATCTGCTTGGACTGGAAGTGTTTTATGTAGCCAAAAAGCAGTGAGGTACCGCCTGTGCAAGTGGCTAAGCTAAACTATTTTAAATGTGGCATTCATCTGAAATGAAATGAAATGAAAATGCATTTTGTAAAGCGTGAATAGCTGCCCGGAGGCGTCCAAGCGCTGTGACTAAAAAGGTGTTCTTACAGTTGGGCGGATGACACAGAGGTTGAAAGGGACCTATTTATTGAACAAAAAAGTTTTCAAGTGTTTCCTAAAGGAAGTTAGATCTGGATTGGACCTTAAGTGGAGGGGTAAAGTGTTCCACAGCCTGGCAACATTCAGGGTGAAAGAACGGCCTCCCAATCTGGTCCGTTTAACCTTGGGCACGACAGCAAGAAACGCGTTGGCGGAACGTAGCTGTCTGCTGGGGAGGTAGGGGGTGATTAAAGGACGATTGATTGCTGGACCAGTTTCCCAGAATGACTGATGGGCAATACAGAGGGACTTGAAACTAATCCTGTCCCTGACAGGGAGCCAGTGCAGTGTTATTAGTCCAGGTTTGGCGGAGAGCCTACGGGGAATTTGAAGTAGGGTGCGGGCCGCACAGTTTTGAATAACTTGCAGTTTCCGCAGTGTGAAGTCAGGAGCTCCAAGATAGAGTGCATTTCCAAAATCCAGCCTAGAATGGATCAATCCCTGTACGACAGTTTGTTTGGCCTTGAATGGTAGCAGGGGGAGAATCCTCCTTAACATTCTGAGAAGGCCAAAACAGGTGGCAGATAGCTTGACAGCCTGATAGTCTAACGTTAGGGACCTATCCAGCCAGATGCCCAGGCTCTTAATGGCATTCTTGGGGGCTGGAGGGGGACCCAGACAGGCTGGCCAAATCGAGCCCACCGAGGATGGGGCCAAGCGGCCCAGCAGCATGGCCTCTGTCTTGTCCCCATTAAGTTTGAGACAAGACAGGGTCATCCAGCTGTTTACTTCGCTTAGGCAGCCCGCCAGATCTACCGTGGCCGCAGAGCCCTCTGTCCGAATCAGAGAGACCACCAGCTGGGTACCGTCCGCATAGGTAACGATCTTAATACCATATGGACGGACGATCCCAGCCAGCGGCCTCATATAAACGTTAAACAACGTTGGGCTAAGCGAGGAGCCCTGTGGGACTCCACAGCCCAGAGGTCTGCTAGTGGAGGTGGTATTTCCCTCAAAGACCTGAACAGTTCTATCACTCAGGAATGACCTGAGCCACTTCAACCCTCCTCCCTGAATCCAGATGTCATAGAGACGCTGCAATAAGATTTCATGATTTACAGTGTCAAAACGGCACTCAGATCGAGGAGAATGACTGCCACCGATCCCCCCCATGATCTAAGATACCTCTAGTTTCCTCCAGAACTGCCAGCAAGGCAGATTCCGTCCCATGTTTGGGGCGGAAACCCATTTGTGAAGGGTCAAGCAACTGATTATTTTCTAGAAAATTAGTCACAAGACTGTTGATGTATTTCTCCAATATCTTGCTGACACAATGGAGCAGGGAAATGGGACAGTAATTACTGAAGTTATTAATGTCCATGTTGGGTTTCTTCACGAGTGCCCTCATCCTAGCCTCTTTCCATGCTGGTGGGACCGTGTTAGTGGAGATTGAGGCATTAAGTACCTCCAACATGACAGGAAGGATAGTGTGGCCAACGGCCTTTAAAGAGCTCGGAGGAGCAGGATCACAGGTGGAGCCTGATTTAACCTGCGCCATTAAAGTGGCCAGTAGGTCCGAGTGTAGCAAAGGGAACTCAGCCAGCACAGATGACAAGTTGCCTATTGTATCCTGCTTAGAATACGCCAAGATGTCTACTGAAGCGTTTGGAATGGTGGTTGAAAAGGATGAGTAGATGAGATCCACTTTGTTATAAAAAAAAGTCCGCTAGATCATTACAGCGAGCTTGTAAGTCTTCACTATTTACGGGGAGCTAGGGAAGTTTAGTGAGACTTTTTACAATCAGATAGATCTCCTTAGAGTTGAAGCTGGCTTCGGAAATCTTTTGTGTATAGTACAGGGCTTGTGCTTTCTTTATTTCCTTCTTGTAGTCCCTGATGGATTTTCTGTACAAGGTTTTATCTGGGTCAGTATAACCCAGGCGCCATTTCCTCTCTAACCTTTGGCACTTGCGTTTAATATCCCTGAACTCCTCAGAATACCAGGGGGCCGAGGTCCTAGATCTCTTTACCAAGGTTTTCTTAACTGGGAGTATGATATTCAGCGATTTGGTTATCCAGTTGTTGAATTCATCATTAGCTACTACGGGATCTACGTTAATAGATGGTGTTGTGGCTTGTAGCTCATCGGCCCACTTATCTAAAGTTCGGACCAGTTTCGTGCGTCCCGTAATCCTGGCATCAGAGCAGGGGGTTTATGAGTGTTCCAAAATCGAGGGACTAGCCAGTGGTCAGTCCACAGGAGCGCAGGGAACCTGCTTTGCATGTTTGCCCCATTTTTGATCAGTAATATAATAAGGTCCCAGAAGAAAAATATTGCTCTTTTATTTATGTTGCCAGATTCTAGTATGGCATGGAGCTGATAATTAAATATGATTTTCTGTTAATTTGTTAGCTTGGCAACACTGAGAGTGCGCTGGTAATAATTTAGGAATAGATAGCTCTAAAATTCTTTTGAAGTGTTTTCTTCATATATTTGTTTTTTGATATGTACAGTGAATTGGGAAAAATATCTGTTTTGTTGATTTTCTCATTATTCTCAACAACCTCAGCATAAAAAAAAGGCAGCTACATCAGTAATATGCTCGGAAGATGGAAACTGCATTTGTGCTTCCTTAAGTCTAGTATTTATTTTCCCAGTACTTTATAAGTAGGATGTCCTGGATTTGCCAGAACAGTCCCGATTTCTGCCCCATGTCACAGCAGATTTTAGTAAATTTAGCACATGCCCCAAATCGGGTCAACTGAAAATAAGGGAGTGAAGTTTTCACGCCATGCTTATCAGAAAGCAATTCAATTAACGCACATGGTACTGGATTTAAAAGTTGCATTTAATTTATTCCCTTAGGGGGACATGCATCAAGCCTGGCCGATTTGCAGAATTGGCCCGTTTGCGAATGGAAAAAGGCCTTTTCCAATGCAGGTACCTTTTGTCATTTGCTATTTTGGTAATCAGATTTATCTAAATTGCGAATGCATTTAGGGAATCGCAACTTGCGATTCCGTAATGCCAAGGCGTTTATGCCTTTCCTAAATACGAACTGTGCAATTAGGAAACGCTAATTACTATCAACTTCAAGTTGATGGCAATTTGTGCATGCTTCGAAAAATGCACAAAAATGCATTGTTCGAAGCATGCCATGTAGCGCACTTTGCTTCATATGCGCACACTTACTTTTTTTGGGGGGGTGCTTCAGGGGGGCCTTAGGCCCCCGACACCCTTGGATTTCCATTTGCAATTTACGATTACCAATTTGGTAATTGCAGTTTGCAAATGCATTACCATTCATTCCTATGGGCCTGCAGGCCCATAGGAAATAAAGGAGTCACATTAGCTAATAGCGATTCGCAACTTCCGAATCGCTATTAGCCAATGTTAAGGAATCACACATTTGATTCCAATTCCTACATGCATAGGCATTTGCACATGACTAGCATTAGGAGGACCAGGACAAAGGAGACCAGGAATATCACTATGGAGCCCAGGAGGAGCAGGCCCAGGAAGTCTCACACCAAGGCAAAGAAAACCAGATGACCAGGGGAATCAGAACAAAGAGGACATGAAAATCCGAGATCAGAAAAGCACAAAAGGTAATGAAAATAATGTTCTGTCTAATCACTTTTGCCCACAATGCCATCCCAGTTTGGACCCAGCCATTTGCAACCCAAGACCGGTTTCACCATGTTTGGGGCTCTTCAGTCATCTTTAGCTTGACTCCAGTGCGCCATGAGAGAGGACCCATGACTGAGCATACATATAGCCACTTGGACCATTACAACAAACTCACAAAAGGTGATGAGAGGATGCTTGCAATATATCTAACCACTGGCAATTGTTCTGGATAGCTTTCCAACCCATTGTTCTTTTGCCCACCATGCCACCTGCAAATCAATCTTGACCCTGCTTCAATAGGAACAGCACAATAGGTACTTATTGCTTCCTTACCTTTTCTAGTTATACACCCCAGAGAAGGTGTACAACATTTTTCGGCAACTATCACTAGTGAAAGAGTAGGTGATCCTGCCTATAATGACTGAATCTGTAATGTTACCTTAAATGTGCAAGATTTTAAAACCCAAGGGCAAGTTTGCACTGGCATGATATGATGATGCTTTCCTGCCAGCAAGATTGCTTATGGTGTCTGGTTTGCCAAATGACCATGGCCTATATTCTGAGTTGCCTAATTTCTGCTGTGCCATGATAAAAAAAAGCTTACTGAGTATTGCAGTCAGCCTATTTTATTGATGTTGTCATTGCACCAGTGTGAGACTCATATTGTAGGTTTCCTGGAGTCTGCTGACCAGGACAAGGGATATAAAAACAGCATACCATTTCAGAGTTCAAAGTAATGTCCTTTAATCCTGACGCGTTTCAGAGCACTATGGCTCCTTCATCAGAGGAAAATGGTGTTCAACAGCTTAAACGGCTTGAAAGTATTTATGCACATGCACTCATTTCATGGCTCACAGGTGTGCGGTTCTCCCGGCATGCTGGTACTTGTAGTCACTGATAGCAAGTCACGTATTTTCAATAGGCACCGTTGACAAACACCATCTGTTCAAAACATAACACTCATACCCATGTGGGCCTCCGGGCCGGAATGCTGCTTCTAATCAAGTCCTGTCCACTGTACCCTATTGCAAACACAAAACTTTTCATGTCAAAGGCCCCGCTCCTGCTGTGTCATCTTCCCTGCGGAAGGGCATACGTGACATACATATGCATTGCCCGCATGTGTGGGGGGTGCCGGGCGTGTAAGCGTCCGTAGAATACTGCTATGATACGATTTAATTTTTAAATGTGGATGTCTAACACGTTTCCATATGTACACGTTCGTGGTCTTTGGACCGTGATTTACAAGTTGTGTGGATATCTAGGTGTGTACATACATGTGCGTGTCTATGTACAAATACCAGATTACTTCACGTCTCTACGTGTGCTAGTTCCCTGTGCAGTGTTCATGCACGGTGTCTGTTTTAACATACGGACGCAGTTTGTACCCGTGTGCATACCATCACACAGTTCTGTACAAAGCTCTTCTGCACCTAAACAGAAGTAGGGAGCGCTATCCAATGTGACAGCAGCGTACATGCGGGCAGGGCACACTGTGCATGGATAGGTTTGTGTCTGTCTGTCAGTGCGTCTACTTTGTGTGCCTGCACAGAGAGTGCTGCGCTGCTGCTGTGGGTCCCTGCGAAGGGCGCCTGCGGTTCATTTGTAGTTTTGTAAGTGCAGCGACAATTTCAGAGCGAGGAAGGCTAAAAAGCTGGCAAGTGTTGAATACCCCGTGCACACAACTCCTCAAAGTGTCTGCCTTCTCTGATGCGCAGTTTACCTCACCCGGGCACCCAGACATTAGAGGCCGAGTAGACACAGAGATCTCAGAGGTCTGGGCAGGCAGAGCGCAAGCAGATGAGCAGGGTGGCTGAAGCAGGCAGCAGAGAGGGCAGATGAAGGAGCAGGCAGAGTGCTGAGCAGGCAGGGAGCCCACGCGGAAGAGTAGGGTTGATGGATCAGGCAGCAGGGAGGACAGAAGCCTGAACAGGCAGGGTCCAATTTCATGGTTTTGTTTATTTTTTATAAAAACACCCTGTATGAACGTTGTAACATCATACTTTGTCAATTAGCCAGGATATAGAGTCATGCAGGGATGTTTACAGTATGAGCTGGGGTTTCGTTTCCTGGTATATAGGAATTTCAGTGCAAATAGTTTTTGTCCTAAGAGGTAGGAGGTTTCTCAATTTATGATTAAGCCAGTGGTGAGCACATTTCAAGGGAGAATTTCTAAGCAAGAAAAACTGGTTGATGATATTAATGAATCTTATATTGCCTAGTGGACCCAAGAAGCATGGACTGCCATTACCAATGATGGATGGTGTGTCTGTCATTACCAATAATGGGTAGTCTGTTTACCATTACCAATGGTTGATAGCGTGTCTTCCATTGTCACTGTTTGATAGTGTGTCTGCCATTGCCAGCGGTTGGTAGTGTGTCTGCCATTATCGTTGGTTGATAGTGTGTCTGCCATTACCATTAGTTGACAGCGTGTCTGCCATTACCTTTGGTTGATAGAGTGTTTGCCATTACCGTTGGTTGACAGCGTGTCTGCCATTACCGTTGGGTGACAGCGTGTCTGCCATTACCTTTGGTTGATAGCGCGTCTGCCATTACCGTTGGTTGACAGCGTGTCTGCCATTACCGTTGGTTGACAGCGTGTCTGCCATTACCGTTGGTTGACAGAGTGTCTGCCATTACCGTTGGTTGACAGCGTGTCTGCCATTACCGTTGGTTGACAGCGTGTCTGCCATTACCGTAGGTTGACAGCGTGTCTGCCATTACCTTTGGTTGACAGAGTGTCTGCCATTACCGTTGGTTGACAGCGTGTCTGCCATTACCTTTGGTTGACAGAGTGTCTGCCATCACTGTTGGTTGACAGCGTGTCTGCCATTAACGTTGGTTGACAACGTGTCTGCCATTACCTTTGGTTGACAGCGTGTCTGCATTACCGTTGGTTGACAGCGTGTCTGCATTACCGTTGGTTGACAGCGTGTCTGCCATTACCGTTGGTTGACAGCGTGTCTGCCATTACCGTTGGTTGACAGTGTGTCTGCCATTATCTTTGGTTAACAGCGTGTCTGCCATTACCTTTGGTCGACAGCATGTCTGCCATTACCGTTGGTTGACAGCGTGTCTGTCATTACCTTTGGTTGACAGAGTGTCTGCCATTATCGTTGGTTGACAGCGTGTCTGCCATTACCGTTGGTTGACAATGTGTCTGCCACTACCTTTGGTTGACAGCATGTCTGCCATTACCTTTGGTTGACAGCGTGTCTGCCAGTACCTTTGGTTGATAGAGTGTCTGCCATTTCCGTTGGTTGACAGCGTGTGTGCCATTACCGTTGGTTGACAGCGTGTCTGCCATTACCGTTGGTTGACAGCGTGTCTGCCATTACCTTTGGTTGATAGCATGTCTGCCATTACCGTTGGTTGATAGCGTGTCTGCCATTTCCAACAGTGGGCAGTGTGCCTGCTATAAGCAATGATTTCCAGTGTGTCTGCTGACTGTGTGGTGGAAGTCTGTTTACCACAATAGCGTTGGTTAACAGCTTGTCTGCCATTACCTTTGGTTGACAGCATGCCTGCCATTACCGTTGGTTGACAGAGTGTCTGCCATTACCGTTGGTTGACAGTGTGTCTGCCATTACCGTTGGTTGACAGCGTGTCTGCCATTACCGTTGGTTGACAGCGTGTCTGCCATTACCGTTGGTTGACAGCGTGTCTGCCATTACCGTTGGTTGACAGCATGTCTGCCACTACCTTTGGTTGACAGCGTGTCTGCCATTACCTTTGGTCGATAGCGTGTCTGCCATTACCTTTGGTTGACAGTGTGTCTGCCATTACCCTTGGTTGACAGAGTGTCTGCCATTACCGTTGGTTGACAGCGTGTTTGCCATTACCGTTGGTTGACAGCGTGTCTGCCATTACCGTTGGTTGACAGTGTGTCTGCCATTACCTTTGGTCGATAGCGTGTCTGCCATTACCATTGGTTGATAGCGTGTCTGCCATTTCCAACAGTGGGCAGTGTGCCTGCTATAAGCAATGATTTCTAGTGTGTCTGCTGACAGTGTGGTGGAAGTCTATTTACCACAGTAGCAGGGAGACCCCGATTCCTAGGGTTGGAGCTGGGCCTGAAGACGAAGTTGCTGTCTGGAAGATTTCCAGCGACTGTCATGTTTGAGATTTCCGCTGGAAGGGAAGGTGTTTGATGATGCTGTCATGGGAAGCTCATTTGGATAAAGTGTTTTTTTTTTGTGAAAATCTTTTTATTGATTTTTAGAAAACAACCATAAACGTGGTACACATGTTGTCATATACATACAGCTATTTCAATGTGTCATAAACATACATTTAGTGTTCGTCTTGCAAATCAATTATTTCCTGTTACATTGTTCAACATTGTTATATCAGAGCAAACCAGTCAGATAAATTACACACCCATTACAAAAGAAATGAAACAATAGAAACCCAGGGACTAGAACAGGTCATATTGAGGAAAGGGTAGGTGGGCAAGGGGGCACCTCCACCACAACCCAACAGGTCAACCACTAGTGAGGCAGCTAGCACCCAAACCCTCCCTCAGGTCTAGTCCAGCTGGTGTAACCAACTCCTGATAGTCCACATTGACATTTAATAGTTCCTGCTCTCGAACAGGCTTACTCCGCCCCGGAAGGACTGCTCGGAGAGTGGGACAATAGATAACATTGCAGTGGTACCCAAATATCGCGGGGGCCTTGATGTAGGTGGCAGAAGTTCCGCATAGATCGTCTGCTGTTCCTGACAATATATTAGATCATGAAGCCACAGCTTAAACTTGGGTGCTCTCCCTCTTCCCCAGTGGCATGCCACTCCCCTTTTAGCTTGAAGCAACGCCAAGGCCACAAATTTACAATGTTCCGCCCTTAGCCGCTCCACTTACCCCCAATAAAGCCATCAGTGGGGACATGTCAATCCGGGCATTAATCATAGTGGACAGAGCCTGAAAAATCTGCGCCGAATACTTATATATCTCCAGACAGCCTCATGCCAAGTGCAGGAAGTCAGCGCCTTCAACATGACACCTTTCACACGAGTCGGTATCCCTCAATTTGTATCTATACATTCTGGCTGGGCTGCCTATGAGGCAAAGAACATCTTTCAAAATGCTGTGCATCGCCCATAAAACTTTGCATAAT
The DNA here is from genome assembly GCF_964261635.1 of Lissotriton helveticus. Taxonomy (NCBI): domain Eukaryota; kingdom Metazoa; phylum Chordata; class Amphibia; order Caudata; family Salamandridae; genus Lissotriton; species Lissotriton helveticus. Next base: position 1,459,198,678 of record NC_136057.1, read on the forward strand.
ACTGGTCCTTACATCCTGCGGAACAGAATCAAGCTCTATGCCCCAGTTCGGAACTTACGTTCACAAGCCACAGCTAAATCAGTCACCACACGAATAAAATTATCCAGGATGGGTGGACGTGCCTTTTCGCACCTTGCCGCTAAGTGTTGGAATGACTTGCCTATCGTTACCTCACTTTCAGAAAAAAACTAAAAACTGCATTATTCCCTAAATAGAATGATAGTAGTCCCTGGAAATTTGCTTATGGTTTACTGTTCAATTTTAGCGCCGTGATATCCTTGTTGGATGAGTGTCGCGCTTTAGAAGTACATATAACAATAACAATAACAATAATACAGTCTTTGTAGGAATTTATAGTGGATAATCCTAAACCTACTGCTAGCTGAAATTCGCTCAGTCTGCAGCTAGCAGAATTCCCACTGTTTATCCGTCAGAGTTATACCCAGTTCGAGGTCCCACCTTTCCCTTGCCTTTGCAGGTTGCTCAATCTTCTGTGTGTGTACTGCTTTGTATAGTATTGACACCAGCCGTTTAGCCTTCTCGTTCCGAAGTGTCAGCTGTAGCGGTGTAAAAGTCGGTGGCTCTGAAGGGAAATCAGGAGTAATAGAGCGAATTCCCTGCCGCTGGCGAATGTATAGGAAGGTTTCTAGGGGTGTCTGTGTTATATTCTGGAACACGTGTGCCACTGTGCGGAATAACCCCTCTTGATACATGTCCCCCCAGTTGTGTATCCTGGTGCGATCTTTAAACTTGTGGAAAAGTGTCTCCTGAAGAAGAGGCATGGTGGGATGATATACCAGCGGTAACAATGGCGAGTAAAGCATAGGCGCATCCAACATCTTACTCACATGTGCCCAGGCCACCACCGTGCAACTCACTGTGGTCGGCGTCTTATCCCGCGTGGGGGTCGGAATGTACACCGCCGCCTCAATGGGGACGGGAAGAGTGAGCCAATGCTCCGCCGCCACCTGGGCCATATAACGTGGTTGATGCACCCAAAAATGGGCATAATGCGCATGTGCGCTGTAATAGTTTAATTCAAAATTAGGTACACCAAATCCACCCTGAGAATAGGGCCTCGTCAATACATCCCACCGTAATCTTGCGGTTTTACCCCCCCCCACACTAATCGCGTCAGTTCTGACCGCAACTGTTTAAAAAAGAATGACCCCGGGTGAAAGGGTATATTAAGAAACATATACAATAGTTGAAATAATATAACCATCTTTACCAAAGACACACGCCCGCCATGGAGAGAGGAGGGTAATCCATTTTGATATATTATCCGCAATTCGAACCATAGCGGTCCCGTAATTAAGACGCATCAATTCATCTCTATCCCTCGTCATACGGATGCCTAAATATTTCAGTTCATCCTCGCACCATGCCATCGGATAGTCCAAGGGAAAGCGACTCATTGCATCAGTAAGGGGAAAGATACTGGACTTACCCCAGTTTATCTGGACCCCTGAAAGCAATCCAAACACTATAAATTTTCGAAGGAAAATATTTAAGTTCTGTTGGGGGTTTCGTATGTAGAGTGTAATGTCGTCCGCATAGAGGGAAACCAATATCTGCCTCATGTTGCATTGCAATGCTCTGTCACGGTGGTGCTGACGCAATTTAGCCACCAGTTGTTCCACCGCGATCGCGAACAACAGGGGAGACAGGGGGCAACCCTGCCTCGTACCTCTCGTTATTGAATAACCCTCAGAAGTTTTGCCATTAATCACTATTCTAGCTGTAGGTGAGCAATACAACAAACGTATCCAGGAAAGGAAAAGGGTGGGAATCCCATTCGGGACATCACACCAAATAAATAGTCCCACTCAATGGAGTCTAAAGCCTTTGTGGCATCCAGGAAAACTGCTGCCAAAGGTAACTCCGAAGAAACGTTATTCAATATTGTGAATAGGGTCCGCAAGTTATGGGATGTTGCATGCCCGGGCACAAATCCCGACTGGTCAGGCAGTATTAAATGTTCCATGAGTAGACTGAGACGATTAGCTATGAGCTTAGCTAATATTTTAACATCACAATTGAGCAGTGACAGGGGCCTATACGAATCACAGTGGTGCGGTGTTTTCCCTGGTTTTAATAGTGAGACGATGATCGCCTCTCTCATGGAAGGGGGAAGACGCCCTACCTCCAGTGCATCCTCATAGACCTCACACAGTATAGGTTTTATAAAACTCGACTGGGATACCATCCGACCCCGTGGGCTTACCCAACTGCTTATGCATGATGGCTTCCCTGACCTCGTCAAGCTCGAACGGGGCACACACAAATGTGCGCTGTGTATCGTTCAACCACCCCAGCGATATATCGTCCAAATATGCATCTAGGTTCAATTTTCCCATCCTAGTGGTTGTATACAATGCCGTGTAGTGCTCAGTGAAGGCATTAAGTATGGTCACAGTGTACATATATACAATGCCGTCCAACCCTTCCAATTCTAGGATTACATTAGAGCCTCATGACCTCCGAATCGTCTCTGCCAGTGCCTTCGCAGGCCTCTCCCCCTCGCCATAGCGGCGGGCCCTCCAATACTTCCCTCAAAATCTCGCCTCTCTGCGAGCCTCATACATGTAGGCTGTGAGTTTCGATCTAAACTGAGATTGTGTTATGCCATCCGGCCTAGTAACTAATCTGCTCTCCAATGACTTAAGCTCGGTCTCAAGTGTACGTAACGTGTTCAAAATATCTTTAAGCATCCCAGCACCCTTTGCTATGCAAAAGCCTTGTAACGGCACTTTGAAAGCTTCCCAGATAATTTCTACGCTATCTACCGAATCCTTATTACGTATGAAAAAATCTTTGATCTCCACTCTGAGCTCCTCCTGAAACACAGTGTCTAGTAGTATGGTAGGTTGCAAACTCCAGCTGCTTCTGGGAGGACCATAATCTGTGGAGGACAATGTAAGCCATACCGGTGCATGATCCGAGTAAGTCCTGGCTAAGTGTTGCACTTGTAAAATCGCCGGACACAGCCCGACACTCAAGAAAATATAGTCCAGTCTCGGCCATGTCGCCGCCTGTGCAGTAAAGTGGGTACCCTCTAGGTCGTTAGGGTGCAAGTGTCTCCACGCATCTATCAGATTGTGGTCCGTGAGTGTGGAATGCAGCATGGCACAGGCTTTTGTGTAATGATGGGGAGCTGGTTGGGACCTATCAATATCCAGACTCCGCGCAATGTTAAAGTCACCTCCCCACACAATATGGTTGGACCCAATGTCCACAATCTATGCCCATAGTTCTGTAAAGTAGTGGGGGCCGTCCACATTAGGACCATAACAGCAGGCCAGGGTAACAGAATCAGACCCCAACCTCCCCCAAGTCAGGCAATATCTCCCCTGGGCAACCCACGTGGCTCCTGCTAGTGTGAACGGAGTGCCCCTCTTAACCAGAATCGCCACACCTCTCGCATAGGAAGAGAAAGAAGAAAAGATCCTGTGTGCCGCCCATTTACAAGCAATTGTGATGTTACGTCTTGGGTTGAAGTGTGTCTCCTGCAGCATTGCTACGTATACCTGGTGTCTGTCAAGATAGGATAGTATTTGGCGTCTCTTACGCGGGTCACGCAGCCCCCGTACGTTCCATGTAATTATGTTTAGTTTAGTGCTATCAATGAGGGTCATGAGCTAGGCCTTGTACATCTCTACAGTGCTCCATCGGATAGCATTGCCGCTGTTCCAGATCAACCACCTTTAGTCGCTCAACAACTGCGGCTCCAGTACAACAAGGACATTTCAAAGTAATATTAATCTTTGTGTACGACCATACAGTAAATCCCTTAGATGTGCTTATTGACAACCACATGTACCAAATAACCCCCTCGAACAAAACCCCCACAGACCTACGTCTAATCAACAAGAACTGCAAATTCCCTCCCCCCACACACTGTGGAAGAGGTGTGGCGCCGCGGCCAGGGCGACTGACGCTGGAATCTGGGGACCACGGTTCGATCCCCGGCTCCGGCGGCAGGTTAGCCCAGCACCATGTGACTCTGGGCAATAGCTCGCTTAATCTTCCCGACGGCCCCCCAGCGCCTAGAGACCCTTACGGGTGATTGTGCGCTTTACAAATGTGGACTTTACTTTTTACTTTACACACTGAAGCAACCCAATGTTGCCAGAATCCCACGTCCACCCTCCCACCCTGCCTCCAAATTGGAACCCCACTTCCGTTACCCTCCCCTCATAGTTCAAAACTTGTACTTCCATGGGGTAATACCCATAGGGGGACCTTCTAAACAGCTACGCAGTCTCCTCGCTCCCCTTAAGTTCTCCTCCGACGGCGCTGCCGGCCCTATCATGAGGAGGGGGAGCATGCCTTGAACCACAAAAACATGTAAACAATTGAGCCATACTGGAAGGATCTCACCTCGCATCAGCTAGATTGTCCGACCCAGCCTACCAATCCGTAATAGTTCTCTTGGATGTGTGCAGATTACTTTGCTGGAGTCAGTCATTCCAGATCCTCATTTTCATTCATGTCACCATTCCGCTGCGAGGCCTCCAGTCACACTCCACCCCGGTTTGCTCGTTTCAATGTTCAGAGGAAGTCTTCGACTTGCTGGGGAGACGTGAAGAATCGCTGCTTCCCTTGGTGCGTCACTCTGAGTTTTGCTGGGTAGAGGAGTGCGTAATCAATTTGCTCCGATCGCAACTTCCGCTTGACTACCACAAGCACTGCGGCGCTCTTCTTGCACGATAGGTGTGAAGTCTGGATATATGGAAAAGGTGTTACCATCATATGTCAACTTCTGCTTGTTTCTCGCAGCTCTGAGGGCTACATCCCGGTCTCTATACTTAAGTAATCGTGCAATTATAGGTCGTGGGGGGCTTCCCGGCACCGGATGTGGACCGAGGGTTCTGTGTGCCCTTTCCACTATGAACTGCGAGGAAAAGGCGTCTTTGCCTATGGACTCCAGCAGTAGTTTTTCTATATAGTCCTCCATTCTACCAGTATTTGTCGATTCTGGTATGCCTATGACGCGTATGTTGTCGCGCCGACTGCGCGCTTCCAAGTCCTCGTTTTTTGTGGCTATGACGGGTAGCAGTTTATCTATTCTCGTAAGTTGCACTCTATGGGTTGCAGTGACGTCATCTGATTCTGATATGTGTCCTACCGCCTCCTTAATGCAGTCTTCGTGGCCATCTAGCTTATGTGCAATGGCATCCATCCTAGAGGACATCCGGTCCACCTTGTCCACCACTGTTGCAAATCCTTGCCGCATCTCTTGTAGTATATTGGCCATGTCCAAGGCCTGTGAATTGGCTCCCCCTCCAGCGCGCTCAGCCAAGTCCTGCTCCTGGTCGTCAGCAGTAGATTTGCTTCCCTTTTTGCAGCTTCGAAATTTAGTTTTGGTTGACGAGTGTCGGGCTTCCCCATATTTAAGCAGGAGTGCGACGCCTTCTGCGTATGTATCAGGAGTAATCAAGGCAACCACCAGTCTAGGGTGAAGTGTGAGGGCCAGCCCGAGTCACCACGTGGCCCTTTCGTCGTCAGCAGCTGATCCTGCCCCGTACTCTTGTCGCGTCAGCTTGCTCTGTCCAGTGCTTCTCAGCTGCTCTGACCTCACTGGGTCAGCTACTTGCCCAAGACTGTGTCCCGCTGAAGCATCACCTCATAATCGCCAGCTGCCTTCTCCACCAATGTATGGCGATTCACTGAGCTACTTGAGCCCCTTCCAAAGCCCTGTAGGGCACAACGGCAGCAGGTTGCTAAGTCCGTAAAACCGCAGCAGCGTGCGACATCCAGCACCCACAATATGGTGGGGGGAGTTCAAGTGGCGGCCCGGCAGTCACAGTCCCCGTCAAACCACCGCCCAATGCTCTGCCGCTCCAAGGGGGTTTATCGCGCCTCTCGCAGGTCGCTTTAGGTGCTCCGCACCGGCCAGTAAGGGTCTCACTCCTCTTGCACTCTCGTCTCAGCCGGCTATCCACGCACTGCCACTGCCCATCTCCCCTCTCGCCACGGGCATCACACAGACTGTTCCATACCGTAACCGAGGCGTGTAGGGGAAGAACACTGCTCAGTATCTTCGCGAAGCCTGTCTCCACACCTCAGAACGGCTCTCCTGCCAAAGGCGCTTTCCCCGCAGCCGCCGTGGGATGTCCGGCCTCCTCAGTATATTTATTATCCTGCCCCGGTGTTCACTAGATCTTCACAGTGGGGGGGGGACACGCGCCAATCCTCCACCGCTGCGCAATGTGGGCTCCCCACAAATTCAGCTACACAGTCCTCGCCACCTCCGTCAGTATGTCCGCATCCATCAATCACATCGCAACACCATTATGGCTCTCAGCGAAGTCTCTCGGGCAGTGGCCTCATGGAAACCTGCGCCGCCACCCCCAGCAGTACTATCTCCATAAATGCCTCCTTGGCATCATGTTGCACGGGCAGTCCGCCTCTGCGCCGTGACTCGGTCGTTAGCGATAACACTAACTCACTGTGTTGTTGCCGGACGCGCGGCCTGGTTGCCTCGTGGTAATCCCCGACCTTTCCCAGCCACTGCAGCCGAGTCACAGCTCCATGCAGGTCAGGCGGGCGGCGCGGCTCAGATTTCAGGAGCCCGCTGCTCTGGTTGTCCGCCGCCGATCCTTCCGCACTTCACTCCACTTGTAGCCGCAGGGTAGCGCCACCGATCTCTCAACAATTTAGCCCAATTAGCGCCCAATTGTTCAGGATAAGTGGAGGATATCAGTTCCAGGAAGCAGGAGCCTCACATCAGTGTGGCCATGCTGCTTGCGCGCTCTCTAGCGCCCCCCTCATTGGGGTAAAGTGTGGATTTTTTTGTTAGGGCTCATTTGACCTTTGCTAAGAAAATGTAAGTGATGTCCAAGATGGTTGTTGTGGCCTCAGGATGCATTAATGGTGTATTTTCTACTGAGGCCATTGTCAATGGTGATTAACATCTGAAGGATGAAAGGCTTAGATGGCCATGCTGGGATTCCAGGTCGATCTGCTGATTCCAGCTATCAGCAGTGAGGGCTTAACTTATTTCCCTTTTTTTAAAATCATTGTTATCTGTAGCCTCTGCTTTGACTTAAAGAGCACGCTTTAGTGCCCTGACTTCAGAATCCGTTAGAGTCTTTGAACTACCAGCCACCAAGAACCCTTTTTGTATGCGTGTAGTTGACTTAGAAACCTGTGAAGGTGGGCAAAAAATAGTCACTACGAAACACTATTGTCAGGAAAGCACGGCCAACAGGGTGGCTACTGATGTGGCGCTTTCTGTACTGGATGGATGCAGTTGCTGCTTGTTCCAGCAGTCTCTCTCATCTCACCTGGTGGTACCACACGTCCTCCTCATATTTTGAAAGCCCTTGTGTAGCAAACACACCATGGACCATCTGTTTCTATTGGACAGAAACCATTGAGTGGTGATGCGCTAGCACCTTTTTGGTTGGTACTATCACTTCGTCTGCTTTATCTTCCTTGCAGTTTTCACAGTCATTAGGCTGGTGGACAGCCGGAAAACTGTCACTTTTGAAAAGTTCAATATTATGGAAATGTTCATGTGTATGTTTGTTTAATTTCCAGCTGTTGTTTGGGATTGGTCTGTGTGGAATCCTTGTACACGCATTAGTCTGGTCCTCCTATGACTACTGCCTCCATAGTGTATGATCTTCAGCCTGTTTTTGGTTTCCGCGCCATTGTTCAATTAGGTAGACTAGTATTCTTGGAACATCCCATATTCACGAGAACATCAGAATACATCAGCTCTGCATGCAGCCATTGGACCTCGATGGAGCGAGTCGATGAGACGAGGTCCATGTGCCATCACGGGCTCAGCCTAGACTTGTCCAATTGAGATCCATGGTTCAGTGCGCAAACTGGGCTTTTGGCTTCTTCTCACATATTGACCCCACCAGTTGATCCAACTCACAGTAGGGCTGTGGTTCTGATGCACTGGATGATCGTCCTCCTCCAAGCCTCACAGACGCATTGCCTTTAATCCCACCTGTCTGCTCGCCATTTCACTACTGAAGCGTGAAGGAGAGCGCTGTCTAGATATGTGAATTTTACCTGTCTCCAGAAAAAAATTGATTTAGCAATTTTACCACTCTCTCCTTTTCTCATGAAGGCAGAATGTTCCAGGAGAGTTGCGGTCACTTCAGCAGGGTCTCTTATCTGGCAGTCGAGTGCTCGTAAAATTCCTTTGGCACATGATTGCAAAGTCCCTATCTCTATCTTCACGTCACTGGCTCAGATCTGGCAGGAGTCATCACTTTGCACGGGCCAATTTTCTTCTTCTTACTTTCATTTTTATGTTGAGCCTGCAGCAGCGCACATGCCCTGCACTGGCGAGACTTTTAGTAAGGGGCTTTGAAAAGCTCACCAGAGGCTCGTGCGTGTGTGGCCTATTGCTTGCCGTTACCCACACATGCGCCATATGTTTTGAATTATCGTGCCCAGACACAGGTGCGATAATTCAAAACATATGGTCTGGTGCTCGCTCTTGCGCGCGCGCCACTCACTCCATCATCATGGCTCATTAAGCGCATGGCTCGCTGGCACTCTTATAGCGCGCGCACATGGGCTGCGCGCCACTTCTCCTGCTAGTTTATAAGAATAAAGAGTGACCCGTTCAGTTTCTATGTGGTTGAACCGAAGTCTGTGCTCTTTACATGCTGTTTTAATTTAGCATCTCCTAACCTTCATGCTTCCGTCCTCCTCAATCATTTTCTGTCCACTCGCCATGTTGGGAGAGATGGCTCCATTTCATTTTTACCTCTGCCACTGCGACCTTCACATATGTTTTGGAATTGTTAATGAAGCAGCCTAAATATGCAAAGGGAACCCATGGTAATTAATTAATGTCTAAATAAAATAGTTTCCCTCGAATACAGCAGTCTTCAAGCACAACAAATCCATGTTCTATACTCGAACAATGGTGAAAGCTGCAGCGCTGGAAGACTTAATGGCCTGCATTTCTTGTACGATTTAAGTGCAGAACTTTTCGTTTACATTTTGAGGATGGTATGGTGAGTGACTAGAATGCCTTGCCAAAACACCTGCATAGACACTGCTCATAAATGGATAAACATATTCAAGCATCAGTCTCCTCAAGTGTCCCTTCTGTCGCTCTTCTCCATTGAGGAGCAGAACATGTGGTGCATTTGGACCAGTCAACGCATGTGCTGTGTTTACTTACTTATTGCCTTTTTTAGAAACTTCTGAATGTGGGTTGAATGGGAGTATTTTTCTGTTTTTTCACTTATTTGTCCTACAGACACCACCCCAGACTTTAGCTCAGAAATCTGAATAGCAAGTGTAGCATTTAGGATTTTCCTTTTTAAATATTCAGGTTTTTTTTATCATATATTAAGGATGCATGCAAGGGCAAAAAAAAAAAGAAATAGCTCACCTAGCACATGTCAAACATAACTTTTGTTACAAGTCCACTATTCACAGATTAAAAGGGTACGATGGGGAGTGGTACATGCATCATAAGAACAAGCCTTCCTCTGCCATTTATGATGTGAGATTCATCACCTTCATACTCTTCAGGCGCCAGACTGGATAATCTCTCTCTCTCTCTTTCTCTCTCTCTCTAAATCTCTCTCTCTAAATCTCTCTAAATCACTCTCTCTTTAAATCTATTTTTCTCTCTCTCTCTAAATCTCTGTCTCTCTCTCTCTCTCTCTAAATCTCTCTCTAAATCAATCTCTAAATCTCTCTCTCTCTCTCTCTCTCTGAACCTCTGTAAAACTCTCTCTCTAAATCTATCTCTCTCTCTAAATCTCTCCCTAAATCTCTCTTGCTCTAAATCTCTATCTCTCTCTCTCTCTCTAAATCTCTAAATCTCTCTCTCTCTCTAAATCTCTTGTTCACTATAAACCTCTATCCCTAAATCTCTCTCTAAATCTCTCTCTCTCTATCTATCTCTCTCTCTCTATATATATATATATATCTCTCTCTAAAGCTCTCGCTCTCTAAATCGCTCTCTCTCTCCCCCCCCCCCTCAGCTCCCCCCTCTTCTCAATCTTTCCTCCCCCTGTCGGCATTTTCTCGCTTTTAAACTCATCCAGAATCTTACATTATTTTCCAACTAGCACTTTGAAACCCGCAAGTCCTCTCCCAATCTCTCTCTCTCTCTCTAAATCTCTCAATCTTTCTCAATCTCTCTCTCTAAATCTCTCTCTCTAAATCTCTCTCTAAATCTCTTGCTCTCTCTCTAAATTGCTCTCTAAATCTCTCTCTAAATCTCTCTAAATCTCTTGCTCTCTCTCTAAATATCTCACTCTCTAAATGTCTCACTCTCTAAATCTCTCTCTCTCTAAATCTCTCTCTCTCTCTAAATCTCTCTCCAGACTCTCCTTGGGCTACAGAAGTTTATGTTCAGTTTTGGCATAGAATGAATAGCCACATGTGTAATGAGTGTACAGTGGGGGTTTAGCTTCCCTTGGCATAGCCATTAGATCTCGCCTTTGGGACCTTATAAGTGTTTAGTTATCCAGCACAATATCCTTGGTGCAACAACATCAACTGTTGCATGGCTAAACACTTATAAGGTCCCAAAGACGAGACCTATTGGCTATGCCAATGCTTGTTTTCGCTCAGTTACAGCATTAATATGTGGGGAAAATGCATAAGGACAATTTTCTCCCTGCGTCTAGGCCTCCTCAAAATCATTGCATATCCGGACTCTGCTTCTGTCTGAGTTTTTTGATTCTTGATTAAAATGTTTACTGAGACTTGGAATTAGCCTGATTTGTAATTGAAAGTAAAAGTTTGCAGGTCGAGCACTTTGGTGATAGAGATGAATTTGGAAAGAAAGATTTCAACTTGAAACACTCCCCTCACTGTTTATTGCGCCATTTACTGCTACCTGGCTCACTGTCATCAGTACTTAGTCCAGTTGATGATGATACACATAACTATTACAAATGGGTGATGGATGTGTAATGAGTGCAAAGTGATATCTGATACCCTAGGGCAAGTTTGCATTGAATGATATGATGATGCTTTCCTGCCTGCAAGATTGCTTATGGTATCTGGTTTGCCAAATAGCTATGGGTTATATATAAGCTGAGTTGCTTATTTTCTGCTGTGACATGATAAAAAACACCTTACTGAGGATTGCAGTCAGCCTATTTTATTGATGTTGTCATCGCACCATTGTGAGACTCATATTGTAAGTTTCCTGGACTCTGCTGACCAGGACAAAAGATATATATATTTGCAGTTTATGTCCCAAACGTACAGGTAGCATACAAGACTGGACTACCCCCGTACAAGTTATCACCAGATCCACTGGAGGGGGGGGGGGGTGTTTGCTGGGGGTTATATTGCTTATGGTTTGGAATAATGGCTACACCTCAAATGTCAGCCTATTACAACATGGAGGTCTACTGTATGTCCTTGGACTGAATGTCTATGTGGTGTGTGAGCCAGAGTCTCAGGTGCCACTTCTCAGCCACTTCTTACACTAATCATTGTCATAGACATCCTTCCTACTGTCTTCTGTGCTCCTCATCTATAAACTGTTATAATTCTGACAGCTCTCTTCTACCTCTGACAGATCATCCCAGTCTCTGACAGAACATCCCAGATCTATCCTCAATTCTAAGCACTTTCAGATCACGTCAAGCTCTAGTACTTTCCTCTCTTTCTACAGCTGCGCAGAGGTGAGCACCGCTATAGTAAGGAGATGAAAGAATGTGAGCACTGGCCGGACAGAATTCATCCTTGGAACTGAATAGCAAAACAGTGAAACCACTGAGACGTTTCCACATCACATTGTTGTGTGCAGAATCGAGCCTGTGCTTTTAATTTTCACATTTTTTGTTTTTGACACACCAAAACGTTTGGCAGGTGCTTTCCAGTGAGAAAATAGCACTTGAATTGAAATTCTGAAGCGTGTACACCTTCAGCTATCTCACTGTAGGAGGGACATTCCCAGTCCCAATTTTGAGAAGTTGAAATGACTATTTATAATACATATCTTTTTTTATGGTTGGCCCTATGTTAGTACTTTTCATAAAAAACACACATCATTGGAGTCTTCAAAACCCCTTCTTCTTCCGAGCCTGTCACACAAAAAAATCCCCCTTTTTAAACTCTGGCTGTTAGGATTTATAATGTTTAGAGCTGGGTTTCCAGCTATAAAAATGTTTTTTTTTTTTTGCAAAAGTGATAAATTAAAATACACTTTCTGAAGGTTAGAAGGATATATTAAAACTCTCCTAGACTTCTACTGACAGTATGGGAACCTGCAACATCACACACACTTTAAGACTTCTATTGATATTATGAGGACCAGGAAGACACACCCCTGATCTGATTGGTTGCTTTCTGTCCTTAGCAACTGCACTGTCTGTGTGTGTAGAGAGAGAATATTTTTGTGTGTATAGGAGGGTATTCATCACACACACTGTCTGAAAAATAGGAATTATGAAGCCCTCTCCAAAATTTCACTCAGACAGCTGAGAGAGCTCCCCTCAGTATGTAAGCACTGTAAACGTTATGAGGACCGGCTTTCCGGTCCTCATAGCGCACTGGTCCTCATAGCGTTGGTGTGCAAACATGTTCTGGTCCTCATAAATATAGATATACAAACACACACACACACACACACACACACACACACACACACACACACACACACACAGTATAATTCACCATGAGCATCTCGAAACAGAGAGACTTCCAAGGAGAACATCTGCTAAGAACAGGAGCAGAGGGACTTGAGCCACTGCGTGGCAAAGAGCAGAGGGAAGACCAAGGACGTAAGGGCTTCCCAACACCAGAGATGAGAACCCAGCCAACGCTGTGGCGCAAGATGGACCAGCAGGCACCCAGTGCCTGTGAACATACCTAGTGTGTACCCGCAGACCGTGCCAGAACGCAAAGCAGATAGAAACTGTTATGGAAGTGGAACGCTCAAGAGCCACTGGCTGATGGCCGTGACAGCCAACATAGGCAACAGAGGGCGGAAACACAGCAAAACACTTGACAGAGCCAGAGACAAAAAACGAGGAGGTAAACACGCCAGGACAAGCCTGTCGTGACGTAACCCCAATAATACTTTCGAGAAGGCCGCATCCTCGGTGGCAGGAGAGAACTACGGACCAACCGTAAAAGACAAGCATGTAGCACCAACAGAGAGCAACGCCACCATGTAAGCTCCAAAGTCAAGTCAAGTCAAGTCAAAAGATTTATATAGCGCGCTACATACCCAGAGGGTCTCAAGGCGCTTGAAGAAGGGTGGGGAATTACTTGTCGAATATCCAAGTTTTAAGTTGCTTTCTGAATGCTAGGTGGTTCTGAGTGAGACAAAGGTGAGTGGGGAGTGAATTCCAGGTTTTAGCTGCCAGGTAGGAGAAGGATCTACCTCCCATGGTGGTTTTGTTGATGCGAGGTACGGTAGCAAGGGCTTGGTTGGAGGATCGTAGCTGGCGGGAGGGGGTGTAGAAGGAAAGTCGTGTGTTGAGGCAATCGGGTCCAAGTTCGTAAAGTGCTTTGTGTGCGTGGGTTAGGAGGCGGAAAGTAATCCTCTTATTGACGGGGAGCCAGTGGAGGTTTTTCAGGTGACTAGAGATGTGGTCTTTACGCGGGATGTCTAGTATGAGTCTGGCTGATGCGTTCTGGATGCGTTGGAGTTTTTTCTGGAGTTTTGCGGTGGTCCCGGCGTATAGGGTGTTTCCGTAGTCCAGGCGGCTTGTAACCAGTGCATGGGTGACCGTTTTTCTGGTTTCGGTGGGGATCCAGCTAAATGTTTTTTTGAGCATGCAAAGAATGTTGAAGCAAGATGATGAAACGGCGTTGACTTGTTTGTTCATAGAGAGTGAGGAGTCCAGGATGACGCCCAGGTTCCGTGCGTGGTCCGTCGGGATGGGTGCTTTTCCAAGGGCCTCTGGCCACCAAGAGTCATCCCAGGCGGCGGGGGAGGTACCTAAGATAAGGACTTCTGTTTTGTCTGAGTTCAGTTTCAGACGGCTGTGCTTCATCCACTCGGCTACTTCCTTCATTCCATCATGTAGGTTGGTTTTGGCGGTGTTGGGGTCTTTGGTGAGTGAGAGGATCAGTTGAGTGTCGTCAGCGTAGGAGATGATGTTGAGGTTGTGTTGGCGTGCGATGGCCGCGAGGGGGCTCATGTATACGTTGAAGAGGGTGGGGCTGAGTGAGGATCCTTGTGGTACGCCGCAGATGACTTCAGTGGCCTCTGACTTGAATGGTGGGAGGCGGACTCTCTGGGTTCTTCCGGTAAGGAACGAGGTGATCCATTCCAGTGCTTTTCCTTGGATTCTGATGTTTCTGAGGCGCTGTAGAAGGGTGCTATGGCAGACTGTGTCGAAGGCTGCGGAGAGGTCGAGGAGGATGAGGGAGACTGTGTCTCCATTGTCCAGTAGAGTTCGAATGTCGTCTGTTGCTGCGATGAGGGCGGTCTCCGTGCTGTGTTTGGCTCGGAAGCCGGACTGTGAGGAGTTGAGGGATTTGTTGGTTTCGAGGAAGGCGGCGAGCTGGTTGTTGACAGCTTTCTCGATGACTTTGGCCGGGAACGGAAGGAGCGAGATGGGGCGGTAGTTTTTGAGTTCGGTGGGGTCAGCTGTGGGTTTTTTCAGAAGGGCGCTGAGTTCTGCGTGTTTCCAGCTTTCCGGGAAGGTGGCGGAGTTGAGGGAGCAGTTGATGACGTCTCGGAGGTGTGGTGCTATGATGGAGTCTGCTTTGTTGAAGATGTGGTGAGGGCATGGGTCTGTGGGGGATCCTGAGTGGATGGAGTTAATCAGGTGGATGGTGTCCTCAGTGGAGATTGGGATCCAGTCATTAAGGATGTTCAAGGGGGGTGAAGGTCCTGCAGAAGGTTGGGTGGGTTGGTCTCCGGGTCGGTTGTCGAAGCTATTGTGGATGTCTGCGATTTTGTTGTGGAAGAACGAAGCTAGGGAGTCGCAGAGGGCTTGAGAGGGGGTGATGTCGGAGTTGGCTGAGGGGTTGGTAAATTCTTTGACGATGTTGAATAATTCCTTGCTGTTGTGGGCGTTATCTAGTCGGTCTTTGAATGCGGCTTTCTTGGCAGATCGGATTAGTTGGTGGTGTATGCGGGTGGCGTTTTTGAAGGCGTCCCTGGTGCTGGTGTTTGGGTCTTTTTTCCAGGCCTTCTCGAGGGAGCGACAGAGTTTCTTCGATTTCTTAAGATCATCGTTGAACCAGGAGGCGTTTTTGCTGCCTAGTTTGATTTGACGTTTTTTCAACGGTGCTAGGATGTCGGCGCTGTTGGATAGCCATTGGGTGAGGTTAATGGCTGCTTGGTCGGGGTTTGAGGAGTGGGCAGGGGGGTTTTGAAGAAGCGAAGAGGAGATCTGGTCGATGGTGATTTTGTTCCAGTTTCTTCGCATAGTAGGTTGAGGATGGTTGTGGGTTGTGGTCTTCTTGTAGATAAAGTGAACGCAGCTGTGGTCCGTCCAATGGAGAGCTGTGGTGTGACAGAAGGAGACATGTTTGCTGGAGGTGAAGATAGGGTCGAGTGTGTGACCTGCAATGTGGGTGGGGGTAGTGACAAGTTGTTTGAGTCCGAGGTTGGCGAGATTGTCCAGAAGGGAGGTGGCGTTGGTGTCATTGCTCTTTTCCAGGTGAAAGTTGAGGTCTCCCAATAGAATGTATTCCTCGGAGGGGAGGGCGTGTGGGGTGATAAAGTCAGTGATGTCATCGCTGAATTGTGCACGGGGTCCTGGAGGTAGGTAGAGGAGGGTGCCTCTGAGTGTGGTCTTGGGGTCGGTGTGGATCTGGAAGTGAAGGTGTTCGGCGCTGGCAAAGTTGACGTCTGAGGTGGTTGAGATGCGGATGGAGTTCTTATGGACGATAGCGATGCCTCCTCCTGTTTGGTCGGTGCGGTCCTTACGGATGATCTTGTATCCTTCCGGGATGGCAATGGTGATGTCTGGGGCTGATGAGGCGTTCATCCATGTTTCTGTTAGGAAGGCGACGTCGGGAGAAATGGTGTCTAGTAGGTTCCAGAGGTCGATGGCGTGTCTGTGGACCGAGCGGGTGTTGAGCAGGATGCATTTTAGGTGGTTGGAGTCAGATATCTGTTGTGTGTTCGTGGATGAGGAGTTGTTCTTGGTGCCGTCGAACTTGCAGGAGTTGCAGGAGAAGGGTCCATGGGTGTGTCCAGGAGCGGCTTGGACGCAGTTGGGGAGACGGTCGGGGTTAAGGGCTAAGAGGGTGGTAGCGTTGTATGTAATACGGGAGGGGTGAGTGGTACGAGGGCCAGGGGGACAGGCGCTGGGCGCGGTCCAGGCGCGGACGGGCGTAGACGGGCTTACCTTTGGCGCACCTTCGGCGCTAATGGGGCGCGGTCGCTGCGCGTGAACGCTGCGCGCAAATGCATCTGGCATATGTGGATAGTGGAAGGGGAGGGGCGAGAGAGGGTCAGCAGGGAGGCGGGTTGGAGATCAGGGGAAGGAGTCAACAGCAAACAAAATGGCAGCAGCAAGCAGGCAATCCCAAAACAACACAGGGGCACAATGGAGGCGAGCGCGATGCAAATTCAAAGCACAATTTCAGGCAATAATGTAATTTCAGGCAGCACGGTGCAGGAGCTGCTGTCGCACAAGCGCACTATGGGACTTGGGTGCTGTGAGTGGTCTCGGCGGATTTCTAAGGAAATGTTCGGCGGTCGGGGCGATCCAGTGCTAATCACTGACTAGGTGCTTCTATTAAATTATGCAGGATTTCTAAAGAAATGCTCGGCGGTCGGGGCGATCTAGCGCTAATCACCGACTAGGCGCTTCTTTTAAATTATGCAGGCTCAAGCAGGGAGTGAGACCGGGTCTCAGCGTTTACAATACCACATCCAGGAGGCAGGAAGCAGTGAGTGGAGCGGCCGCTTCTGCTGAAAGCAGGACGGTCACAGCGCGATAGAGGTGGGGCAGCGAGGTCAGTATCAGTGGGAGGGAGGGTCAGCAGGGAGGTGGGGTGGAGATCAGGGGAAGGAGTCAACAACAAACAAAATGGCAGCAGCAAGCAGGCAATCCCAAAACAACACAGGGGCACAATGGAGGCGAGCGCGATGCAGATTCAAAGCACAATTGCAGGCAATAATGTAATTTCAGGCAGCACGGTGCAGGAGCTGCTGTCGCACAAGCGCACTATGGGACTTAGGTGCTGTGAGTGGTCTCGGCGGATTTCTAAGGAAATGTTCGGCGGTCGGGGCGATCTAGTGCTAATCACTGACTAGGTGCTTCTATTAAATTATGCAGGATTTCTAAAGAAATGCTCGGCGGTCGGGGCGATCTAGCGCTAATCACTGACTAGGCGCTTCTTTTAAATTATGCAGGCTCAAGCAGGGAGTGAGACCGGGTCTCAGCGTTTACAATACCACATCCAGGAGGCAGGAAGCAGTGAGTGGAGCGGCCGCTTCTGCTGAAAGCAGGACGGTCACTAAAGAAAACTACGTGGCTCGTGTGAGTCGTCCCAGAGAAGAAGTCCCAAAACAGTAGGGAGAGACCGTATCGCGAGAAGCACACAGCATTAACTATTGGAAAATTCACCAGAGGTAAATAAGATAACAATCCTAAGAGGACCTCGCAGGAGCCGCAGGCAGGACCTACACCATCCAGGAAGAACCATTCTTTCAACATTATACACACCGCCCAGGAAGAACACTGCCCGTGGTAAGGTAGAATGGCTAAACAATAACCAACGAATACCCCACATAGGGTATGACACATCCAGAGAATAGCAAAGGAACACCTCTTAAGACTAGCTCTTAGGCAGAGGAGACGATAATAATGTCAGAAACACCTGTATAGCTGTACCGTCTGTCTGGGAAATAGTGTCAACCCAGAGACCGAAACAAGAAAAGAAGTGACAATGCTGCAACCAATGCAAACAAGACCACAACAATGGCCTTAAAAAAATGTAAATTACGTGAAGCTAGACATGAGATGCTGGACCGCTGAGTCTGCATGACTGTCAAAAAGAGGAGCCCCATCAAAGGGCAAATCTCAAAGACGCTCCTGAACATTTTCAGGAAAACTGCCATCACGCAGCCAAGCATGGCAACGCAGAGCAAATGACCTGGCCATAGCCCGACCCACCGAGTCAGTGGTGTCCATGGCTGATCGAATCGAAAATTTTGCCAGCTCACGACCACCTTGAAGTACCAGAGTCAGGTCAGCCCGAGGGCCTTCCGAAAGAGAGGGAAGGAGGAGCTCAACCAAGTCCCAGAGGGAGAAAGTGGCCCATGCAAACATGCAGGACGTGTTCAAGGACCGAAGGCCTAAATAAGCTTGCGGACACAAACAGTTGTCTACCACAGGTCTCCAACCAGCGAGACTCCCTAGTAGGTGGGAGTAGCAGAGGAGTGAATGACAGCAGCGAAGCTGAAGCTGCCCAAGAACAAGCCCTTAACCCCTAGTGTGTAAGGACGAACAGACAGGGTCATCTGGAGCCAGGCGATGACTAAGTGCGATAGCAGGTTCCACAGGGTCCCCCAAGGAGGACCTCGTCCAGGTCCCTAGAAGAATGTCGTACGACGTGCCAAACAGCAGCAAGGGCTCAACATCCGTGTTCTCCAGGTGGAGCAGATCCAACAAGGGATCGGAAGGTAGTGGGACTAAGGGAGGCTGGAACTGTAAAATGTCAGCAGCTTTGCTAACTCGTTCAAACGCTGCACTAGCCTCTGTGGCCTTTCTAGGAATGTGATAGCAGATCATAATTAGGGAATGGTTGCAGGCTAACACGTCCACCAAAAGCCAAAGGCTCTGTAGCCCGAAGATGCCCAAGGGCCTGCAGATGCTCCACATCAACATGTTTCGAGGAACACATAGGCAACACTGGGGGGGGGATGAATCCCCAGGGGCCTCATCCACCTTTAGCAAAGGAGGCGGAAAGGCCGTCTCTGGCGTCGACCGACGTTGCATCGACTTTGACGAACACCAAAGGAGACTCCAATGATCGGCGTCAGGCTGGCGTCAACCTAACATCCACAGAGATGGGAGACTGCGGAATGGGATGGCGTCAACTCGGGGACATGTCCCCTGTTGTGGCCGCATCAGACGTAATTGCAGGGAGCCCCCCAGGGCTGTGCCCGGAGGCTGTAGGTGGACTGTGGCCCGACCTGTGAATGGGAAGCCCCATCAGGCCGACTCCAGACGTCGCAGCAACTCTGAGACCGGAGTCAGGCCGCCGGCGAGCTCCCAACCAGAGTCCCTACCGCCTCTGTGCGGCCCGAAGGCACACAAGGGAGGAGTTGACCCAAAGATGGCCTGCAAAGGCTGGTAATAGGCTTCCATCTGGGTACTAGTCGCCCCAATGCCAGGAAATGGGGGGTAGGCAGAGGTCAACTGTTGCGGGGCCATGTCCGGTAAAGATCGGAAACAGCCGTGTCAGACGTCACGACCACGTGAGGCCGACGACTGCCGTGGCTTCTTGTGCTTTCCTAAGGAAGGCGAGCAACGTCCACGGGAATGACTGAGACCTGCCCCAGACAGGAGCCCCAGCTCGAGGTGTAGACCGGCGACGCTTGGACTCTAAACAGGACATCCGGGCAGACAACAATTTCATCCTACGTTCCCACAGGGACCCCCAGCTTCAGCTTTCGACAGACATCACATTCCTCCGAGTCGTGGTGCTCACCCAAACATCACATACAGATCGCGTGCGGATCCGTCGCAGACATTTACCGCGTACAGGTCTCAAACGATTTAAAGCCCAAAGGCATCGCGCACTGTTCCCGGACACGAAAAGTTGTCAGTAAGGCCCAAAAACTAAAACAGACCAGAGGAACCGCTTCTCCTGGATCCGCGTCGCAGATGCGGAAAAGAAGAAAACGGACGTCAGCGTGCTGGGAGCGACTTATATGGCTCAATTGACGTCATATCCGTGGACCACATCAGGGCAGAGCCATGCGACACCGTACCCCGGCGCGCAGAGGTACTGCTGAAAAATCTCCAGATCCAGCCTGGCGCTTGGGGGATATTTTAAATTAAGGAATCTGCGGCTAGATGTCTCTATCAGATAGAACCTTTAATTGCAACTGCTGCAGCTTGGCACAGCGTATTGAACATAAACGAGACACCAGTTTAAGGTAATGATAAGTTCATTGGTAGACACCAAAATGGTCTGCAGCAATACTACCCAATTATTAATTCTTCCCACTGGACAAAGCACTAAACTTTGCTACAAAAAAACTATACAACCTGTATGGGTACACCTCTACCTCTTACTATCCTCCACAGCAAACTGGCTGTTTGTGACATACAATAAATAAAAATTGACTTTCGCCATTGAACATGTCAATGGCTTACCCCCAGACTACTACTCAGACATCCATTCATACCCATAACTTATAGTCCATCAACCCAAACCTTCTGGTCTCCCACAAACCTAATTTTTCTGGCTTTTTACCTTTTATGATTCGTTCTCCAGAACTTACTTTCACCAGTATTCTAGGAAAGACATGCCCTAACAATTATCTCCTAGTAACAGAGGCAAAGGTGGATTCACATTCCTCAGACTCTTCAAAATGTTGTAGTGAAGTGCATGTTTGCTTGTGTTTCTTGCTGAAGTTATGCATTATTGTCGGTGTGTCATCATGGTTACTGTTCACACAATATCACTGAAATCATACCAGCTGCTGTGCGGTTTACAAATTCTGTGTTAAATGATATAGCTTTTAAATGAAGAGGTCCGATCACAGCAAGAGATGCCACACAAATAGTGACTAGAACAAACTTTTAATGTACAGCAGAGATTTGACAGCCTTTTTCTTATATTAACAAAAGATTTTCTATTTTACAACTTATTTACATTTGCATACTGAGGAGGTAAAGTGTCAAAGTGGCTAATGTACAGTCCATTGTAACAAAATGTACAAAAAACAAACCAAAAAAAGACAGCAGTATCAAGAATGCATTTTCCTGTAGAGGTTGCAATACACATTGGAAAAAAAAGCATGATCTTTCCCCCTCGATAAAAAAAATCCCCAGTGGGCTGCAGCAGCACCGGGGATGAGTGTCCCAGGCACCTACATATCCTGCTTGGATCACTGCCTTCTCCCAACCAAAGGTTTTGAGAAATTAAGGAACACACTCCACCACAAGTCAAACCTGGTTTGGCTTCTCAGTCAGTAGCTTTGCTAGGCATTTGCACGTTGCACATGGTCAACAAGCGGGCGCTCAACCGTATCGGCACCCTTGTTAGACAGAATGTCTAGTTCCAGATTCAGAGTATAATGCAGTTTCTGTTGTGTTGTGCACAGAACCACTGTATGAACCTAAAGTGTCATATACACGGAGGAGACACTCATAAGTTGGCATACCAGACTACATTATGTTTTTTATGACGCAGCAGCACCGTACAGTGTTCAGGTAACGATAAGTTACACAAGCAATCAATTAGAAGGATTTGTAGGTACAGTAACTTGTCCAGGTAGAATGTACTAGGCTGGCTGTTGTAGTTGGCATTTTCAGCTAGAGTGGCTCTCTTCCACAGTCACCCCAAGTGGCCCAGTACCTCTAAATACTGCATCTGTGCCATAATTTCTGGCTTGAACTGTTCAGGAGTCAGAGGGCATAAACAAAACATTCACAAATGCCCCAAGTATGCACTAATGGCCAAAATATTCACAGTCCTGCAAATCTGGAGAGTGTCCTTGAGAGGCAGGATTAGGCCAAGCTTTGCATACAATGAGGCAAACTCCTGCGCACATCACTTATAGTCCTGAACAGACATACAGCAAAGTGGAGACAAGACTTTAAAAAACGTGAACGATGAAACAATGTGCACAGCTACAACTTAGCTAAGAACGGGCTCCAGGTGAGAGTACAGACACTCAAAATGTGGTGTACGGTTCTGCGCTTTTGGTTTTGATTTCTTTACAAACCATAGGCTGAGAGGTAATAATTACAGTTTTTTTGTTCTTTTTTTGGTTTTTTTATACAAAGAATTAAAATATTTATTAAAAAAAGTTAAAATCCAGACCCTCTCAAAAACATAAAAAAATAATCAAACCACTCCAGTTAAAATTTATGGCTTCAGAGTTATTGTAGTGTTGACGTTAAACAAAAATGTTCCCTCCCCCCTTTCAACCCATCCAAACTTCTGTATTCACATCCTGAGTTCTGTTCCAACCTCAAACTGCCCCACTCCACCGCAGAAGCAGCAAAAGGTCATTCCCACCTGAATATTATTACATTATATTAACAAAAAACGAGATTCATGCACTGCACCATCAGACATTAACACCAATACTTCTTGAGTACAGGAAAAGACAGAAGGTCACGCATACCACGCACGTGCTGCCCAGTACCAAACACTTGTCCTGCATTATCTAGCACGTGTTTTGTCGCTATTCATTAGACTGTGTCAAATACTTAACGTGTTTAGCCAACACCCAACATGTGTGCAAATGAAACCAGACAAATGTCTCCAGTACCCAAAAAGAGCTTCTTCAATACAGAGCACGTTTAGCAAATACCCTGCATGTTTTTCAGTCATAGCTAAAACCACTGTGTGCTCCTCATAGCCAACATGTTAAGCCATACTCAACATGGATTTATGTGTAGGCCAGAATATGTTAACCAATAACCAGCACCTATTCAGCGACTACCTACCACACGTTTAGCGAACACCAAGAACACATTCTCCAGTACCCAAAACAGCTTCAATAAACAATACAGCTTTAGATAAATTTAAGCACGTTTGCAGCTTGCCACAACTTATGTAGCCAATACGCGATGTTTCAGTCAATAACATGTCTTTAACCAATACCCAAACACGTTCTCCCACTTTAACATTTGTTGAGCCAAAAATTAAAAATACTTTAGCCAATACTCAACACAAATTCATCAAAATCCAATAAGCATTTAGCTAACACCCAGCAAGACTAGTCCATTGGATGGACTTAATCAGTTATCTACCAGATTTCTTTCAAGTGCCTCTAGCGTCTCCTTGACCGTACTGTGTCACTACACATGGCCAGGTCCAGTTCTTCCGTTGAGATACGTTCCTGGCCCATCACGTTTGCCCCTAGTAAGGCAGTCTGTCTTCGGGGGGGGCAAACAGCAATATGGCAGGAGGAGCTGCAAGCATGGGTATTACCTGATAGCTAAATCAAAGACAGCCTAACAGAGTTGAGGTAAAGTGACGGATATGAAGACCCAGAGTGTACGGCACGGCAGAGAATGGCTCGCCTAACCGCCCCGCCCTCCCCACCCCCCCTTGGACCCACTGATAAGCAAAGTCCCTTCCCTCTTTCACAAGCTGGTAGCATGATATCAAGTGGGTAATCCAAGCACGCTATTCAGAAATTGGGCACCATATGGCTCTGTTGACTCTTTCCAAAAGTGGCAGCGTCAGACCACAAGATGACAGGACAGCGTCCGCCTCAGAAGATAGTGTAATGCTGTTCCGGTTTACAAGCTGGTTATGTTGACGACTGCGATGACAGGGAGACAGCATTCTTCCAGGAGTTATTAGTGGATGTTGACCTCTCCGAAAAACAGGTCTCAACTTTCAGAAGACAGTAGAGCAGCTCTTCCCATCACTTCCCACCGTTGTGACAATGAGCACACAAGTCTGAGATGGAGCTAGAGCATGCACACAAGCTCACACGAACACGTATGACATGTGCGCACCCACAAATGCACAAAAGGCACACACGTCGCGGGAGGGGGCACACCCACACGCATGCTTAGACGCGTGGCTTACATATAATTCACCTGCCAGGTTTCGAGTTTTTGAGGCTTCCAAGCAAGAACGACACGTTTCACGAATACCAAACAGAGCGCTCATAACCAGTGGAAGGGAAGCTTGCTGCTGCCTGCACGTCACATGCCTGTCAGTGGAAAACGTCAGATTAGATGGCATGGCTTTAAGAACCCACCAGGTCCTGGCATATGGGCACCTGAAGTGGTTTCAGCTAGTTTATGAATGTCACCTACGGGCTGGATTGTAGCCTGAGTCAGCGCCAGTCGGCCTGGATTGACTGAACAACACTGGGAATCCAATCCGGAAATTCAAAGACAGTCAAGTACGGAGATAACCCAAGAAAAGCTATTTCCAAGTCGTCATGCTGTTAGGAAATTATAAAAAGGTCAGTCACCAGGCCTAAAAAAATAAAATGTGTGCTCTTCCTGCTGGTCATGGGTCACCCTACCCACCCCCTTGTCCAACTCTGATTCAGGCAGAAGCACGAGGTAGGCCTCAGCACAGGTGCACGTGATGACGAAGGCGCTGCAGATCGGCGTCAGATCTTCAGGTCCTCGTGCACGCTCAGCTGGGAGAGGGTCTTCTTTATGCGCAGGGCCGTCAGCCGTGCAGCGCCGTTGGCATACCAACACTCGCGCATCATCTTCCCCATCACTCTCAGAGCCTGTTAGGAAACAAGAAGAAATTAGGATACGACCCTGTGGAGGGAGACATATTTTAAAACAACAAAAAATCTTTGCTAGAAAACACTTATCGGATACATTTAAAAGGATTATTTGTTATGCTATAAATGTATACAGCGCACGATTACGAATGGTGCCTTGGTGCTAGCAAACCGAGAAGAAAGCAGAAGAATTAGTCAATGAGCAGCAGTCTTGATGGCTTTCCTGAATAAAGTCAGAGAGGGAAGATTTCTGATGTTAAACGGGTGGGAGTTCCAGAGCCTATTGGCTCCCACCACAAATCTTCTACCACCCCAGTATGATTTAAAAACTCTCTGAGAAAGTATCACTTTTGCTCCTTGTGATCTCAGGCATCTAATTGGGGAGTACCAGTTCAATGAACATCTCAGGAACTGAGGGCCGGCCCGTGAAGTGCCTTTTATGTAATACACAGGGTTTTAAACTTGATCAGATTTTTTATTGGCAGCCAATGCAGAGATGGATTCCCATTGACTGGAATTTTGGAATCCCCAGGAGAAATCTTGCAGCGCGTTTTGGATCATCTGGAGCCTTTGAAGTTGCTTCATCGGCATGCCAAGATATAACCCATTACAGTAATCTAGTCTGGAAAGGACTAGGGATGTGACAACCGTTTTCTTGCTTTCTGTGGGAATCAGATGTAGGATTTTCTTAATGGCTTTTAGCATGAAGAAACTTGATGACGAAACTGAGTTGACTTGTGCTTCAAAGTCCAGTCTCTGGTCTATAATCACACCCAGGTTTTTTACTTTGGGAACTGGGATAGGTGCTGTTACCAGGTCATTTGGCCACCAAATCTGGGACCACGAAGGAGTGAATTTACCGAACAGAATCACCTCAGTTTTCCCGGAATTTAACTTGAGACAGTGCGAGCTCATCCATGAGCTGACTGCTGTCATGCAGTCCCTGAACCTGTTTACTGCCGGTGATGTATTTGTGCTAATGGTTACCACAATTTGGGTATCATCTGCGTACGATGTTAATGCCATTCCAAAAGATCTAATAAGGGATGCCAGTTCCGAAACATAAACATTAAAAAGTGTTGGACTTAAGGAAGAGCCCTGTGGAACTCCACAAGGAAGTGTGAAGGACGAAGCGGTCAGGTTCCCTAAGGCCACCGATTGTGTCCTGTCCTCTAGAAAGGAGGCTATAAATGCCAATGCCTTTCCAGAGATGCCAAAAGAATTCAACATTTTTTTTTTTTACTTTATTTTCCAGGTTTTGCATACAAAGGATAGAATAATCAGTACAACATAAAATGCAGCATTGATAATAATAATACATATAGGACAAATGTGATGTAAGGAATTCGCAAAAAAAAAAAGGGAAAAGCAAATCAAATAGTCGATACGACACGGATAAACATCAGGAATAAGCATCCAATGGTAGCAGTAACATAAAACAGCACATAAAGAGAGAAACATATCTTCAATGAATGAAACATTGTAAATGGCATCATAATAATTGCGCCAGAACACAGAAGGAGGTTCATTAATGCAGTCATACATTACAAAACAGGTGATGAACCAATCCCCTCCCGGACAATACCACTTGACAATTGCGAGTCTTGGGCAGTTTGCTGTTTAGCAATATAGTTCCTGTACGGGCCCCAGATGTCTACTGGTCGTGACGGACTAGGGATTAGAGTGGAATACTCTTCGCAGTTGACATTGCAGAATGCTAAGCTACGGAGCCACGCCTGAAGAGAGGGAACTCTGCTACTGCCCCACAATAAAGCAATCTCTCGTTTAGCTAATAGAAATTACAGAGCTGCAAGTTTTCTAACTTTCCGGGGTAAATTGACCACATACCCGAGCAGTGCAATCTCAGGGGTGGGAGTCAATTGCATGGACAGTATGTCACCAAATGTAGAGTGGACCAGTATTGGTGTATCTTGGGACATGTCCAGGCTAGCTGGGCAAAGTCCGCAAACGGTGCAAAGCACTACCAGCTGTGATGAGGTCTGCTGTGATCTATTCTGTGTGAATAGATACATTCTGCAAAGGAACTTAAAATGTAGAAGTTTGTGTCGACTGTTCAATGAGACCTCTCCGCTCAACCGGCACGAAAAGCCGCAGCGGTCCGGAGACGCAACCTAAAGTGGATCGTGCTGAAAGCAGTGATAATAAAGGTACGTCGATTAAAAAGGATTTTAGTTCAAATTCAGCTTTAGTTAAAATTCTGTAGAAATAAAGCAGCTTGTAGTCCATTCAATGACTAACCATACAGTGTAAAGGCGCTAAACCCTCACCTCCCTGGTGCAGACTTCTGGTATGCATTTTTATAGTGCACATTCAACCAGAGTGCATTCTTGTCGCTGAGTTAGATGTTTATCGATACCAAACTAAATGGTACTCATTTCATTGGCATTGCAAGAATAAAAGTCTGAGCGGACCCGCCGTGTCGATTTATGCTTTGGATGTATTTAGTCTACTAAGCCGCCATCCATGCAATGCTGGACAAAAGGACACTCGCTGTAGTAGCAGAAGCCCCATTCGTGATTTTGCAAAGCTATGACTCCACACGCCTCTCGATTTTCTCCAAGTCCGGTTTTCCCATCAGTGGACCGACACTGCTCTACTTTTTATCAGAACTTTCTTCAACAGTACCTAGCTCTGTTAAAAGGAGGTGTATGTAAAGTCACGCAATTTTAAACAAAGGAAGGAGAGAGAGAGAGTATGGATTCGTTCTCCCTAAGTAACGTTTATAAACAAGAAGAATCCAAAAAATTATGGGTTGACAGTGTCCCTACTATGGTTGGGAGCACGTCTGATGTTTATGGGTACCCCTCACACACCAACAGGCCCCTTGGTGTCATGCTTCATCATCGGGGTCATCGTATCCCTCTACGGGATACGGCGTGCTGCGACCTGCGTTTGCGCGGGAGCACTCTTTTGGCTATGTGTGGTGTATAGTGAGGGGTGTTTTATTATAATATAGTGAGTGAGTGTAGTGGTGGGGTTGGGGTAGTGAGTGGAGATTAAAAAGGACCTGACTCGTGGGTTTACAAAAACTTTAATTGTTCCCCGAGTTGGTACTGTTAAAAAGGATACAAGAGGAAGTGTGGCGTAGTATTATGTGCGCCGCCTCTTTGTGTGTGTCAACATGTTTCGATGTAAGAACATCTTCTTCAGGACTGGGGTACACAAAATCCCCACCTTACTCACGTTTTTCTAATCTCTTTCTGTGTATATACAAAAAAGTGATATTTACAAGTGAAGGTCTATCATTGTACCTAGACTTTTAGCCGCTATTTTGCTGACCTGTAGAGAGAAAGGACAAAAAATTTTTTTCAGGTGATCCTTTCCTTCAAAAAGACCATGGGTTTAATGCATCCGTGGTGCTGGTCATGCAGAAAAAAGTGCGGTTTAAAAATTGTTGAAAAATGATATTCATTGCACGAAAGTGTCAATCTACACATAATTAACGTGCCTATTGTGAAAATAATTCTGAAAAAATTCGAAAAATGTTCGAAAAAAAGGACACATACAAGACAGACAAACATACAACATAAAGCACACGCTCTAGATTCTGGCCATGTTGAGTGCCCCGTAATTGTATCAATGGTGGTGAGGTCACTGTGATGTAAACAGTGAAAAAAGGAAAAAAGGAAGGAAACCTACTGTAAAATAAGGAGATCATTGCTCCATGAGACCGTGTCTAACGTAGGGGTTACCCGGGCTTCCTTGCTGCCTGTGAAAAAGAAGGGTGGACAAAATATACACCTTCCGCTGTTTCTGTTTCTTAGTACTTACATATTGGTCAGGATTCGCCGGATTCATCCGTTTTAGGTATTACTCACGGGTCTATGAGGAGAATCCCTCTTCGCTGCCCCTTACGCCGGCTCTGCTGTATCTGGGAGTGTGTTTTCCAGTGGCTTTTTATGTGCTTGTCACCACGCCCTTATTCTCGTTAATTAGCGGCCGGGGAGGCCCATATTTGGTCTGCCGGTAATTATCTGCTAATTGGTTAAAGACCGCGCCGTCTTTCTCAGCGCACGCGCGTTGGAAATGCCTTCTTCGCACGGCGCATGCATTGCGATAGTGCGTCTTCACCTGGCGCATGCGCACTGAGCTGGAGGAAATGGGAGAACGTCTTCTCTCCGCGCATGCTCGTTCCAAAGAGCTCACATCCTTTAGTTTTTCTTGATTCTCGTATATGTACAAAGGTTGTGGCCCCATAGGCTGTATGTGTGGGGCCAGGGGGGTTTTGGTGACTTATTGCAGAAACGGCCTAAGGGTGGATTTTCTGCGAGATGTTGTGGCCTCATTTTTTCAGAATAAGAGGTTTGTAATGAATGATACTAATTGGTGTCAGTGATGTCTCAATGCAGGATAATATTCACATCCTCAATTGCCCCCATGGGATGTCATCATTCAGGCCTGACAAATGGGTCCCCAAACGGAAAACCCAACGTTGTTCCTTCTCAAAAAAGGCCATGTTCTGAGGGCAACTGTTCAATTACGGTCCAGTGGATGTCATTGACACAGTGTCCCATTTCTAAAAAATGAGTCGCCATTTTAGTGGTGCTTTTCTTGCACCGTATATTGCTCTTGTGTTCGTTGAGTCTTGTTTTGACCGCTCTGGTTGTCATGCCAATGTATTCCAAATGGCAGGGGCATGTAATCATGTAGACAACGTTTTTGCTGTTACAGTTCGTCATCTTCCTTTGGTCCCATTTCGTACCGTTGGTGAAGGTTAGTTGTTTACTTCTCTTCGTTAGATGACAGCTGGCACAATTGCCACATGGGAAATGTCCCTGTGTCCCATGTACAGAGGGTTGTAGTTGAGGAGATGTTCTGGGGCGTGTATGTACAAGAATGTCCTTAAGGTTCCTCCCGCGTCTATGGGAAAACATTGGTTTTTCAATCGTCAAATCACCACAATTCAGGATACGCCAATGTTTGTTCACTATTTTTGATACCTCATTTGAATGGGTGTTATATGTAGTGATACATATTGGCCTGGTTTGTTTTGCAACGGTTCCCATCTTGTTTTCCAGGAGAGCCTCTCTGTTGTTGTTCTTGGCTCTCTTCATCGCTGTGTTGATTACTCTGTCCGGGTACTTCCTGGCTTGCAATTTACCTTTCAAATCCTGGGCTTGAGATTTGTAGTTGTCCATTTGTGTGCAGTTCCTCCTTAGCCTCAGGAATTGGCCATATGGGAGGTTCATCCTTAGGTGTCGTGGGTGAAAGCTGTCATATCTGAGTAGACAGTTCCTGGCCGTAGGTTTAAAATGTGTCGTGGTTTCCAGGCCTCCATTCCGATGGTAGATATTAAGGTCTAGAAAAACTAGTTCTTCATTAGAAACTGAGTGAGTGAATTTTTGGAAACGGTCTTGGGTGTTTAGCCATTCCATGAAGTTGATCACTGACTCTAGGTCGCCCTGCCAGATAACGAAGATGTCGTCGATGTATCGTTTCCAGGTGAGTATATTGTCTCTGTAGGGGTTCCGAGGAGTTAAGATTTTGTTTGTTTCCATGTGATGTACATACAACCCCGCCAGGCTCGGCGCAAATGTGCTTCCCATGCTCGTGCCATGGCTTTGGAGGTAGATAGTTCCATTAAATTCGAAAAAGTTCTTTGTCAGAGCTAGTGCGATACACTCCATTACTACTCCTCTTGGAGTTTGGTACAGCCAACTTGCGCTGTACAAAACTTCCTCAATTATGGCCAGGGTCTCGTCATGGGGGAGGCTAGTGTACAAGCTCTCCACATCCAGGCTGAGTAGTAGTTGGTGACTTGGGTCAAATGGTAGGTCTTGGAGCAATTGTAGGACAGCCTTTGTATCTTTCAGATAGGTGTCTGTGGCCTGGATTAGAGGTCGTAAGAAAGCGTCTGAAAATTTTGAGAGCGGTTCAAGAATCGAACCGATGCCGGAGACAATGGGTCTCCCCGGTGGGTCATTTATGTTTTTATGAATTTTGGGAATGCAGTAAAACTGGGGTATTCGTGGATGATTCTGTATTAGGAATTCTGATTCCTTCTTGGACAGCCAGTCATGTGTCACAGCCTCCTCAACCATGCCGCCTATAGTCCTCCGCAGAGATTCGGTCGGGTCATGCGCAAGTACTGTGTAATTGCGTCTGTCTGATAGAAGTCTCAGGCATTCCTGGTTGTATGCTGTTGTTGTTTGTATGACCGTCGCTCCGCCTTTATCGGCGGGTTTTATGGTTATGGCCTGGTTACCAGTCAATTCTCGTATCGCCAATTGTTCCTCCTTGCTGGTGTTATGGAAAACTGGCCGTTCCGTGGAATTCAAATTCTTGAGGTCGTTCATTATTGCCTTCTCGAAAG
The DNA here is from genome assembly GCF_964261635.1 of Lissotriton helveticus. Classification (NCBI taxonomy): domain Eukaryota; kingdom Metazoa; phylum Chordata; class Amphibia; order Caudata; family Salamandridae; genus Lissotriton; species Lissotriton helveticus. The sequence goes on from NC_136057.1 coordinate 1,459,229,340, forward strand.
TCAAAACTTCAATGGGTAGTAGGGCATCAGGTGGTGTGAAAGTAGATATGGGTCTCAGACCTGTGTCTGTCTCTGGGATACTTTCTTTATCCCTAAAGAAAACCTGTAATTTGATTTTCCGTAGAAATTCTTGCATTTCTGTGTGGAGTTTGAATGAGTCCAACTTATTAGTAGGGACGAAACTCAGCCCTTTGTTCAATACAGCCTTTTGTGTTGTTGTGAGTTCCCATGGTGTGATGTTTACCACTAGGTCCCTCTGAAACTGGTTGAGGGGTTGCTCGATAGTGCCCCCGTCATGCTCCTCGTGTTCACTCTCGGGTCCTCTTGGTTGGGGTCTTGCCACATCACTGTATTGCCTTTTCTGTTTCGCCCTCTGTTGGTTCCTCGGCGGGTGCCTAAAAAAGGCTGATTACTGTAAAGGTTTGGGTCAAATTCAGGGACCCATGGTTGGTACATAGGACCGAAAGGACCTTGTCCATAGTTAAATGGCGGAAAAGGTGTTGGTACTGTGAACGGTGGCTGGAACGGTTGTGCTTGATAACCTCGCCACCCTCTTTGTCTCGGATAAGATTGGCCCTGTCGTCTTTGGTAACCTTTCTGCCGCTGGTTGTTGCGGGTGCTTGAGCTGGAAGAGCTGCTATCTGAGCCATCACTATCGTTGGCACTGTTACCGTTACTTTTATTGTAGTCGTCTTTCGTGTACGGGTATGCAGTCTCTGGAGTGAAGCGATCTTTGTCTTTACTCAGTTTTTTGAATTTGCTTTGCTTTAGCGTGGCTTCGAAATCGGCCATTTGCTGGTTTAGTTCCTCCAGCCTTTTTTTAAGTTCTGCTGGTTTAATGTATGCCTTCAGCTGTACTTCAATTTTTTGTATATCCAATTTCAGCTCTTGTGTTATTCTAGTGGCGGTTTTCACTATGAGGACCAACCAATCCTGTGTACAATGCCACGAGATCAACGACCATTCCTTCTTAAAGACTTTGTCATTTTGAAAAATGAACGGTTCATTTTTGACCAGTAGGCCTTGGGGTGCTATCTTGTTTCTCAGATACTGAGTCATCAGTAGGCCATGTAATGCTGCCCTGATCTGTGATTTCCTTAAGTTTACCAGTTCATCCCAGTCAACGGTGCTAGGCCCAGGGTCCGTATTGCTTAGTCCTTCGAAAGGGTTGAGGGCCGCCAGAATTGCGTCCACATCCTCCTCGCCAAAGGTGAGACCGTGTTCTGAATCCATGGTTTTGTGATCAAGCGTGTGCTAAGTATGTAAGATGTGTTGCTTGTATGTGTATGTGCAGGGCAGCATTACATGGCCTACTGATGACTCAGTATCTGAGAAACAAGATAGATTAGATCACAGGTTTTCTTTAGGGATAAAGAAAGTATCCCAGAGACAGACACAGGTCTGAGACCCATATCTACTTTCACACCACCTGATGCCCTACTACCCATTGAAGTTTTGACTTTCGAGAAGGCAATAATGAACGACCTCAAGAATTTGAATTCCACAGAACGGCCAGTTTTCCATAACACCAGCAAGGAGGAACAATTGGCGATACGAGAATTGACTGGTAACCAGGCCATAACCATAAAACCCGCCGATAAAGGCGGAGCGACTGTCATACAAACAACAACAGCATACAACCAGGAATGCCTGAGACTTCTATCAGACAGACGCAATTACACAGTACTTGCGCATGACCCGACCGAATCTCTGCGGAGGACTATAGGCGGCATGGTTGAGGAGGCTGTGACACATGACTGGCTGTCCAAGAAGGAATCAGAATTCCTAATACAGAATCATCCACGAATACCCCAGTTTTACTGCATTCCCAAAATTCATAAAAACATAAATGACCCACCGGGGAGACCCATTGTCTCCGGCATCGGTTCGATTCTTGAACCGCTCTCAAAATTTTCAGACGCTTTCTTACGACCTCTAATCCAGGCCACAGACACCTATCTGAAAGATACAAAGGCTGTCCTACAATTGCTCCAAGACCTACCATTTGACCCAAGTCACCAACTACTACTCAGCCTGGATGTGGAGAGCTTGTACACTAGCCTCCCCCATGACGAGACCCTGGCCATAATTGAGGAAGTTTTGTACAGCGCAAGTTGGCTGTACCAAACTCCAAGAGGAGTAGTAATGGAGTGTATCGCACTAGCTCTGACAAAGAACTTTTTCGAATTTAATGGAACTATCTACCTCCAAAGCCATGGCACGAGCATGGGAAGCACATTTGCGCCGAGCCTGGCAGGGTTGTATGTACATCACATGGAAACAAACAAAATCGTAACTCCTCGGAACCCCTACAGAGACAATATACTCACCTGGAAACGATACATCGACGACATCTTCGTTATCTGGCAGGGCGACCTAGAGTCAGTGATCAACTTCATGGAATGGCTAAACACCCAAGACCGTTTCCAAAAATTCACTCACTCAGTTTCTAATGAAGAACTAGTTTTTCTAGACCTTAATATCTACCATCGGAATGGAGGCCTGGAAACCACGACACATTTTAAACCTACGGCCAGGAACTGTCTACTCAGATATGACAGCTTTCACCCACGACACCTAAGGATGAACCTCCCATATGGCCAATTCCTGAGGCTAAGGAGGAACTGCACACAAATGGACAACTACAAATCTCAAGCCCAGGATTTGAAAGGTAAATTGCAAGCCAGGAAGTACCCGGACAGAGTAATCAACACAGCGATGAAGAGAGCCAAGAACAACAACAGAGAGGCTCTCCTGGAAAACAAGATGGGAACCGTTGCAAAACAAACCAGGCCAATATGTATCACTACATATAACACCCATTCAAATGAGGTATCAAAAATAGTGAACAAACATTGGCGTATCCTGAATTGTGGTGATTTGACGATTGAAAAACCAATGTTTTCCCACAGACGCAGGAGGAACCTTAAGGACATTCTTGTACATACACGCCCCAGAACATCTCCTCAACTACAACCCTCTGTACATGGGACACAGGGACATTTCCCATGTGGCAATTGTGCCAGCTGTCATCTAACGAAGAGAAGTAAACAACTAACCTTCACCAACGGTACGAAATGGGACCAAAGGAAGATGACGAACTGTAACAGCAAAAACGTTGTCTACATGATTACATGCCCCTGCCATTTGGAATACATTGGCATGACAACCAGAGCGGTCAAAACAAGACTCAACGAACACAAGAGCAATATACGGTGCAAGAAAAGCACCACTAAAATGGCGACTCATTTTTTAGAAATGGGACACTGTGTCAATGACATCCACTGGACCGTAATTGAACAGTTGCCCTCAGAACATGGCCTTTTTGAGAAGGAACAACGTTGGGTTTTCCGTTTGGGGACCCATCTGTCAGGCCTGAATGATGACATCCCATGGGGGCAATTGAGGATGTGAATATTATCCTGCATTGAGACATCACTGACACCAATTAGTATCATTCATTACAAACCTCTTATTCTGAAAAAATTAGGCCACAACATCTCGCAGAAAATCCACCCTTAAGCCGTTTCTGCAATAAGTCACCAAAACCCCCCTGGCCCCACACATACAGCCTATGGGGCCACAACCTTTGTACATATACGAGAATCAAGAAAAACTGAAGGATGTGAGCTCTTTGGAACGAGCATGCGTGGAGAGAAGACGTTCTCCCATTTCCTCCAGCTCAGTGCGCATGCGCCAGGTGAAGACGCACTATCGCAATGCATGCGCCGTGCGAAGAAGGCATTTCCAACGCGCGTGCGCTGAGAAAGACGGCGCGGTCTTTAACCAATTAGCAGATAATTACCGGCAGACCAAATATGGGCCTCCCCGGCCGCTAATTAACGAGAATAAGGGCGTGGTGACAAGCACATAAAAAGCCACTGGAAAACACACTCCCAGATACAGCAGAGCCGGCGTAAGGGGCAGCGAAGAGGGATTCTCCTCATAGACCCGTGAGTAATACCTAAAACGGATGAATCTGGCGAATCCTGACCAATATGTAAGTACTAAGAAACAGAAACAGCGGAAGGTGTATATTTTGTCCACCCTTCTTTTTCACAGGCAGCAAGGAAGCCCGGGTAACCCCTACGTTAGACACGGTCTCATGGAGCAATGATCTCCTTATTTTACAGTATGTTTCCTTCCTTTTTTCCTTTTTTCACTGTTTACATCACAGTGACCTCACCACCATTGATACAATTACGGGGCACTCAACATGGCCAGAATCTAGAGAGTGTGCTTTATGTTGTATGTTTGTCTGTCTTGTATGTGTCCTTTTTTTCGAACATTTTTCGAATTTTTTCAGAATTATTTTCACAATAGGCACGTTAATTATGTGTAGATTGACACTTTCGTGCCATGAATATCATTTTTCAACAATTTTTAAACCGCACTTTTTTCTGCATGACCAGCACCACGGATGCATTAAACCCATGGTCTTTTTGAAGGAAAGGATCACCTGAAAAAAAATGTTTGTCCTTTCTCTCTACAGGTCAGCAAAATAGCGGCTAAAAGTCTAGGTACAATGATAGACCTTCACTTGTAAATATCACTTTTTTGTATATACACAGAAAGAGATTAGAAAAACGTGAGTAAGGTGGGGATTTGGTGTACCCCAGTCCTGAAGAAGATGTTCTTACATCGAAACATGTTGACACACACAAAGAGGCGGCGCACATAATACTACGCCACACTTCCTCTTGTATCCTTTTTAACAGTACCAACTGGGGGAACAATTAAAGTTTTGTAAACCCACGAGTCAGGTCCTTTTTAATCTCCACTCACTACCCCAACCCCACCACTACACTCACTCACTATATTATAATAAAACACCCCTCACTATACACCACACATAGCCAAAAGAGTGCTCCCGCGCAAACGCAGGTCGCAGCACGCCGTATCCCGTAGAGGGATACGATGACCCCGATGATGCAGCATGACACCAAGGGGCCTGTTGGTGTATGTAAAGTCACACCATACCCGAGCATGAAAGGCTATTTATTTACTAAACATATATATGAAGTGAGTACTTCACAAGTAACACTGAAACATATGGGCAACGTGCTACTGCCATCTCATGCAGTGGACTGCCGGGGCATATGTGTTTGGGTTTCAAAAGGAGGGTCTATGAGTTGAATAAGTACGATAGCGATCAATGTCTGGGAACCTCCACCGACTGAAGTATGGGAGTAGGACTTGAGGGTGGAGTTCCTACTCATTGACTTGATGCTGCATCCTGCTGAGCATGTCTGCAAAGTCTTTGTCCACTCCCGACAAGTACGACACTAGCAGATGTATCCTGTGGTGGAGTGCCCAAAGCCAAACTTTCTGATACAGCGCTGACAACTGCATAAAGTGTATGCCTTCAGTTTCTGCAGGTAATACTTGGCTGCCATATTGTCTGTCTTGAGGACCACCTTCTGCTAGACCGGATGGAAGAAGGCCTTGACTGCCAACTGGATAACTAGTAGTTCCAGTAATTGATGTGGAGGCGCCACTGGTGGTATGTTCACATGCTTTGGAAAGCAGTATGCTGCAGATGTGTTCCCCCCACCCCACCCCAAGTCAGAAGGGAAGCATATCTACTGATGGTCACCTGCGGAAACGGGTCTAAAAAGGACAGGCCCTGCAAAAGGTTGTTGATGTTCAACCACTGCAGAGCGCAATGGTTGATGGCTCAAATCAACCCCAGATCGTCCCATTGGCCCTCTGCTTGTGACCATAGTGCCATCAGGCAGCCTGGCAGAGGATGCATGTATAAGCTTTCAAGGGCAAGAAAGTGCATCACTGTTCTGTCAATTAAGTGGTGATCTGGTTGACAAAGAAGCAGTAGTAGTTGCAAGCATGGGCCTGAGCTCGGCTGGGGTAAGTTTTCCTAGTCACTGTGTTGAGAACTGCACCCTGGAAGGCTTTGGACTTGAAGGGGTTGAGGTGGAACTTGACGGTATTGATGGTGAAACCTAAACTGTGCACAAGGTCTATGACAATCTGAGTGTGGGAGAGACACTGTTGCTCGTTTGCGCTTTGATCAGCCCGTTGGCCAGGTAAGGAAACACATGGATGCCTCTTCTGTGATGAGTAGCTACCATGGCTACTGTCTCTTCTCCTCATATGGGGCGGCCATCTTTGCCCAGTCTCTCTCTCGGGTGGCTAGCTTGGGTTTACACCCTTGTGTTTACTCCACTTCCTTGATAGAGGGTCTACCTCATCACTACCTCAACACTATATTTTTACTTGTATTATGTTCACTAGTGACAGAATGTCTGTTCTCTCCTGCAGTATTATACCTCTACCTGTCTTTTTGACATTTTTGCAGTATTATACCTTTACCAGTATGTTAAACATTTTTGTAACTGGCGCTCTGTTCACTTTCACGTGTAACACACAGTCTGCTACCTCTTTATTTGGGTTCATACTATGTGTATCCACTACCTCTTGTGTTAGAGACAGTGTTTTTGCCTCTGTTAATGTTTAGACAATGTTTTATCTATATTATATTTTTACTTGTATCTTGTACACCTTATAACCTGCACCCAGTTCACTTTCTCTTTGTGACGCACCGATTGCTACCTCATGTACTCTGATTGCTCACTAATGTAAATGCTACCTCGTATATCACTATTATATTTTTACTTGTATTTTATACACTTGTGTAACCTGCACCCAGTTCACTTTCTCTTGTGACGTACCGATTGCTACCTCATATATTTTGATTGCTCACTAATGTCACTAATTTCATTTTTGATTCTGACTGCTACCTCATATACTCAGTCTGCTCACCATTGTCACTATCGTTACATGTATTTTGTTGTTTTGACTTGTTTTTTGCTCCTGTTATCATTATTGTACACCCTCCTACGCCTACCTCTACCCAACATGGATCTCATCGGCAAACATACATATAAAATCATCTACCCACCATTACCCAACAAAAAAGCCGCTAAGCGCTTTAAACATAACTTCCTTAGGACCCACCCTGAAACCCCCTTTGTCGACACCTATTTCTCATCGGTGAATGGATCCATGAATATTGACATCATCTTCCACACCACACGAAGAGTCCAATGGAGAAAAGTGTTCTGCACCTTACTCACTGTCTCCTCTACCAGGAAATCCGCTCATGGCTCAACACTCTCCATCACACCATCTCAACTCTTCCCAGGCAGAACCACCATCACTATCTACAATAACGGGATTGTCCTAATTCAATCCACAGACAGGAACCTGGAACTACTAGACAACATGTTCCCCACCTTCAAACAGCACCTCTCCAACCCACGGACCCCCACTCACAACACCCCCAGTCCTCACATCCCTAACCGCACAGCCTCCAATCACAACCCAGCTAACATAGCTCAGCCCCAAAACGACACGCACCTCTCCGCTACCCCCAGCACCTTAATCACCCACCGACCTATTGTAGCTGCCCCACACCTCTCAATCACAGACATAGACCTCTCCCCCATATACACCAACCGCACCCCATCACAGCTGAGAAACATCTCACAGCTCTCCCCTCCCCAATCCGCGGTAATCAGTCACCCTCCTGATCATACTTCCCATTTCATACCACCCGCTCATATCCCCCAAATTCCTCCATGCACTAGCGAAGATCACCCCCCTTTGCTCACTCCCGTTATCCCCACCCTCCTCACCCCCCACCACACAACCTCTGCGAACGTCGCAGATGCTGCTGTAATCGATCACCCATCCGATCTCACTTCCCCACACCCCTCATGCATTGGTGATTATCATCCCCCATCACACATCCCCAATACCCCCACCCTCCTTACTCCCCACCCCACTCCTCACACAACTCGCGCAGAACCCACCTCCACCACCTTGAGCATACCTCCCGCGTCCCGCGACATGACCAACCCTCACCCCCTCTCCCCCCCCACTCTCACTCCCCACTACCCCACCGGCCAGACTCACGGAACACACCACCTCCCTCAACCTAACCCCTTATCCTTTTTCCCCTCCCATTCTTAGCCCTCACCCCACTATTGTCACTCCTTCCTTCTCCAGTCTACATTCATCCCCCAACTCACCCACACCGCCTTCCACAAGCGCCATCACCCACGCTATCAACCGCCCCCTGTCCTCATCCCCGCCCCCTGTTCACAAACTCTCTCTTCCTCCGAACGCTACCCCACCTACTCGTACCGCAGAGCCCTGCTCCATCGCGCGCACATCCCGTCACATTCGATCCAGTTCCCACCCCATTACCCGACTCAAACACTCACCCACTGCTCTCACTTCCAATTCCATCCCCAATCCAACACTGGACATGATCATCTCCACCCTCCTACAAGTCAAGGAAGAGCTCCACACCATCAAAGAACTTCTTCTCACACACCCCAGGCACCCACTACCCTACACTTCCCCGCCCAACAAGGACTCCATTCGCCCCTCAAACCGTTCCACCCTGCTCTCCCCGCGCTGGCCCTCTATCCCTGATCGCAAGGCCACTGGCCGTCCCCGTCGCACCCTAAACACCCTCTTGGGCCGAGACTTACACAATCTACTCTGCTCTTATGGCCCAGGTCCCACAAAACGCTCACCCACAACACACCTCCCCATACCCACGATTCTCACAAATCCCCTCAGGCCACCCACACTGAGCGACAGAAGTTCTGTCCCCTGTAATCTCAAAAATATCCCCCTCTCCTTAGAACATTCTCCCACCCTCCTCACCCCTAGACTAAAGTGTTTCCTGCTCAACTGCAGATCGGCCCGGAGACACTCCTCTGGCATCGCGGAGCTCATCTTATCAAGGGGCATTGATCTAGCCATTCTGACTGAAACGTGGTTAACTGAAACATCCACACCTATAATGGACATACTAGTCCCCCCCAACTATCTCATTATTAGACTCGACAGGAATGGCAAGACGGGCGGGGGAATCGCTTGCATCTACAGGAGCAACCTAGCTGTCACTGAAGGCCCCTCCCCCTCCCTCTCCTCCTGCGAACTCATCTGCCTTGATATTACTAGTGAGGGCAAACCTGTGTGCTCCCTTCATGTTATTTACCACCCACCCGGTGACAACTTCATCTTCTCCCAACAACTAATGGACACGATATCCACCAACGCCGGTCGACAGCTCAATCAAATTTACCTGGGAGACTTCAACCTCCACTGGAATGACCAGAAAGACACTGTGGTGAAGAGCCTTAAGACTTTCCTCGACGCGCTTGACCTCACCCAAATCTGCAACGGTCCGACACATGAAAAAGGCTCTATCATTGACCGTATCATCGCCAAAGAAGACTCTACCCAACTAGTCGCAATCGAACCATGCGACTGGTCAGACCACCACATCATAACCTTCTTCATCAACGAAAAGGTCAAACTTAACCCGGCGCAACGTGCCAAAACCAAGATTTGGAAGAGGGACCTGAAGAACCTTAACCCAAAGTCCTTGCCTGCCCACACAGGCAGTCTCCTTCTTCCCCCGACGGACGTCTCTGATGTGCATTCATTGACCAACCTCTACCTAGACTCCATGTCTACAATAATCAACGAAGCCGCACCCTTGCAATTGAAGAGAGTCTCCACCAAGAACTCGAACCCATGGTACGATGGCAGACTCAATGAAGACAGACGTGTGATGCGCTTAGCTGAGCGCGCGTGGAGATCTGACCCCTCAGCACTGAACCTTAGAACGCTTAAGAATAAGAGAAACGCTTACTTCAGAAAAATCAAACGCTCGAAATCAATATTCTTTAGCCAACAGCTGGATCAAGCTAAAAACCGACCAAAAAAAACTGTTCGAGTTAGTCAAAACCCAAACCAAAACGCAACCTCCACAACCCAACAACTTAACAAAGGCTATCCCAAGTTGCGAAGACTTCTCTGCTTTCTTCAAGCAAAAGAACAACACTATAAGAAGCGATCTCATCAAGGATGTAAGTCGATTCGCCGGCTCCATATGCATAACTAACACTCATGCTAAAAACAACGCTTCATGGACGTCCTTCGACACCTATTCCGAAGAATCAATTCACAAGCTGCTGGTCACCTTGAAACCCGCCAATCATCACACAGACCCCCTACCTGCCAATGCTGTTAAAGTCCTCACCCCCCTGTTCCTCCCACTCTGGACTAAAATCATCAACTGTTCCCTGCAACAAGGGCTCATCCCAGACTCCCTCAAGATTGGGCAAGTCACGCCTATACTCAAGAAACCCACAGCTGACCCGGCCGACCTAAACAACTATCGTCCTATCACCAATATCACCACTCTAGCAAAACTGTTAGAAAAATGCGTACAACTCCAACTGACAAAACACATTGAGCAGTTTGACCTCCTCAACTCTCACCAATCCGGATTCAGAGCAAAGCATAGCACGGAAACGGCCATGACACACATAATAGATGATGGCCTCCAAATCCTTGATCACAATGAGTCTTGCCTCCTCATCCTTCTTGACCTCTCTTCAGCATTTGATACGGTCAAACACGAGAATCTACTGGAGCTCCTAAATACCAGAATGGGCATATCCGGGACGGTTCTCAAATGGTTCACGTCCTTTCTGCACAACCGTTCTCAGAGGTTCAAGATCAACAACGCACTGTCCTCGCCTGTGCCAGTAACACTGGGCGTCCCGCAAGGTTCCTCCCTATCCCCCACATTGTTCAACCTCGTCATGGAACCACTCACCACCTTGCTTCAATCTTCTAAGGTACATTTCCATATGTACGCCGATGACACTCAGCTCTACCTCAAGCTTCAATCCCCTGAAGACATCAAACTGTTGAATGCCACACTAAGAAACACCCAAGCTTGGCTGGCCGACAATCACCTCAAACTAAATGCTCTGAAAACTGAGTTCCTTCTGATCTCTCCTCCTGCGAAAAAGGCCATCACCCAAACCTGGCTCAATCATCTAACCGCACTCAATGTCCAACCCACCATCGTGGACTCAGCGAAATCCCTTGGCATCACACTGGACTGCAATCTCGACATGCAGCAGCATATTAGCATAGCAACTAAAGGAGCCAACTTCCAAATCAACACGCTGAGAAAACTCAAACCCTTCCTACCACCCAAGGACTTCCAAACTGTGGTACAAGCCTTAGTCATTCCTCGCATAGACTACGGAATTGTGGCTCTCAGCGGGCTCCCCCTGACAACAACGGCTCCCCTAAGAGCCTCCCTGAACGCGGCCGCGAGACTCATCACTGGCTCAAGAAAACACTCGCATATATCCCCTGACTTAAAAACCCTGAACTGGCTGCCTATTGAAGCCAGAATTCAGTTGAAAATTGCCTGTATGACACACTCGGCCGTACACCACAAGGCACCCAACTACCTCTCTCATAAGCTGACCATATCAGGAGGCTCAAGATCCAACAGAAGCACAAACACTCTCCTCCTGAAACCACGGAGATTCCGGAAGGAAAAAACATACAAACGCTCCTTCTCTGGAATGGCACCTAGGATCTGGAATGCACTCCCACCAGAAACCAGGCTTATCCCGTCCACTATACTCTTCAGAGGTGAAGGCCATCCTTATGGCTAAATACACCTGAACACTATTGATACTGGAACAATGACAGTATTTGGCTCCCACATTATCGGCTGTCTGAATACTTATCTATGTCAGTCCATTTTTTGTCTGCTTCTGGATCTAATTCATTGCACGGATGCTATACTATTGATTTCCAACTTGTTTATTGGGTTGTACACTAGGACTTGAGTGCCTCAATAACCTGCAACGCACCCACTACTGACTACTTTGCTTTCAACATTGTGTTTACTCACCCTCTGGGGTGCTGTAATCTTATCCGTTTAGACATTGTACTGCTTCCATATTATTGTTTCTTGATTGTTATTACTCTGTATACTCTTGTATGATTGATACCCTATTTTTGCATCTCACTGTCTACGGAATCTCATATTGATTTAAGAGTCTTGTTTATCCTACCTACTGTTTCTGTAAAGCGCTCTGATATCTGCAAAGATCTTGTTCGCGCTATATAAAACTTTAAAAATAAATAAATAAATAAATAAATAAATAAATGGCAAGACTTTTTGTAAACACCCTGAGGGACGTAGTGACCCTGAAGGACTGCACCTAGAACGGATACTGCTGACCGCTTACCACAAACAGCAGGTGTTGACAATGAACCTGGTGGATAGGAATGTGGAAGTAAACATTATTCAGATCGACGGAGGTCATGTAGTTACCTTTTTTGCAGTGGGGTGGGTTGACATATTGTAGGGTGACAATATGAACTGCTCAAACAGGATGTACATGTTGAAAGGGCTGAGGTCGAGGATAGGCCTCAGTGTCCGGTCTTTCTTGGTAATGAGGAAGTATAGGGAACACACCCCTTTGCTGCGGTGGTGTAGTGACGTACAAGTTACTACTTGGGTAACAATATATCTTTAAGAGACATTAGTTAGTGATAGATTCCTTATCTTAGACTAACCCCCAGGCGTCAGACTGGATCCGGAAAGTTTTGCTTGGCAGTACCCCTGCGCGTCAGTAGGTGGCGTCCTGCGGCTCCGCGTCCGTCACTGGCGTCGTATGCGCTGAGACGGCGTCACGGAGACTACTTAGGCGCCACCTATGCGCGCTGACGTCGGTTCTGTACACAACTTCCACGCCAGGAACGCAGAGCCATGCAAGATACTGACCACTAGTGCATTGAAACTAGGGCCCTGAAAGTGATGACCTTAACCCTAGTAATCAGTTCGCAGAACGGGGAGGATGGGTGGGTTGGTAAGGAATCTACCACCAACTAATTTCTTTTACAGATATATCGTTACACAAGTAGTAACTTGTGCATCTGAAAGAGACACGTTAGTGATAGATTCCTTACCTTAGAATAGATACCCCAGCAATACCAACCCCGGTGGTGGGTCTGCGAACAAGATTACACCAGAAAGTCACGGAGAAGCCGTCTCTCCAGACTTGACTGTCAAGGCAGTAATGCTTGGTAAACGTGTGCAGCGAGGCCCACGTAGCTGCCTGACAAATGTCCTGCAAGGGAACGCCGCGTCTCAAGGCAATAGTGGCTGCCGTTGCACTGGTGGAATGGGCACGCAGCCCCACAGGAGGCTCCTTCTTAGCCAAGGAGTAACGGGCCTTGATGCAGAGAACGACCCACTGAGAGATGGTCCGTTTGTGCACGGCCTGACCTTTTTTGGCACCCACAATGCCAACAAAGAGCTGATCATCCACCCAGAACTGCTGTGTGCGCGTCAGATAGAATGAGCGCGCACGTTTTGGGTCCAGACGATGGAGCCTCTCCTCTTCTTTAGAAGGATGCAGAGGCGGAAAAAAGGTGGAGGAAGATCGAAAGCTGTCAACTGTCGCCACTCAATCTCCATGCATGGAGGTGGAGGCTGGACAGGTTCGGGTGGAGGACCGTCCCCTGCTGTTGCGACAGAAGATCTGCCCAAAGAGGCAGTCGGATCGGGGGATCGATCGCCATGGTGAGTAGCTCGGGATACCAGTATCTTCGTGCCCAATCTGGAGCCACAAGGATGACTTGGGCCCGGTCACGCATGATCTTTTTCAGCACTCTTGGCAGAAGTGGTATAGGCGGAAAGGCGTACCATAGACCACAGCTCCACTCGCGAAGAAAAGCTTTGCCGAGCGAGTGCCGCCTTGGAAATTCCAACGAGCTGAACTGATGACATTGCGCGTTCTCTTCGGTGGCGAATAGACCTAACCAAAGCTCTCCCAAATGCTGAAAGAGACCTTGCGCCATGTCAGAGTTCAGACGCCATTCGTGATCCATCAAGCACCAACGGCTGAGCTGGTCTGCCCTGGCGTTCAGAGAATCTGCCAGGTGTTGAACCACCAAGGTGATGCCTTGATGTTCCAGCCATGTCCAGAGGCGCAGCGCCTACCCCACCCTGCTTGCACAATACCACATGGCGGTGGTGTTGTCCGTGAACACCTGCACTACACTTCCCCGGACAGAGGGAAGGAATGCCTTCAGTGCAAGTCAAATCGCCCGCAGCTCCAGAAGGTCGATATGGATCTGGGACTCCGCCATAGACCAGTGGCCTCTGATCTCCGCTTCTCCCATGTGGCCTCCCCATCCCAGGAGAGATGCATCCGTCACCACTGTGTGCTCCGGTTGGGGAAGGGAGAGTGATCTGCCATTGACCCAATCACGATTCGTGAGCCACCACTGTAAGTGTTGTGCAGCGCCCTCCGAGATCTGGACATGATCGGACAGGTTGCCCTGATGCTGCGCCCACTGGAACTTCAGGTCTCACTGCAGAGCCCGCATATGCCATCTGGCATGTTGCACTAGCAGGATGCAGGAGGCAGTCAGGCCCAGGTGCCGGAGGGTCATCCTGACTGAAATCCGGGATAGAGGCTGAAAAATTGGAATCATAGCCTGAATATCCCGGACTCGCTGCTCAGGTGGATAAACCCGAAACTGCGTCGAATCCAGAACCGCTCAGATGAAGGGGAGCTTCTGAGAGGGGCTGAGGTGCGACTTCGGCACGTTGATGGAGAACCCCAGCAAATGCAGGAGGTCGGCCGTAGTCTGAAGGTGGGCAACGACTGTCTGGGGCGAGCCCGCCTTCAACAACCAGTCGTCGAGGTAGGGGAAGGCTGTCACCCCTGACCTTCGCGGATGAGCTGCAACCACCGCCATCACTTTTGTGAACACCCGAGGGGCGCTGGTAAGGCTGAAGAGGAGCACAGTAAACTGAAAATGCTCCTGGTCTACCTTGAACCGCAAGTAACGCCAGTGGGTCGGCAGGACGGGGATGTAAAAATATGCGTCATGCAAGTCCAACGCTACCATCCAGTCTCCAGGGTCAAGAGCAGCCAGGACCTGAGCCAGAGTCAGCATCTTTAACTTCTCTTTCCGGAGGAAGCGATTGACCTTCCGGAGGTCCAAGATAGGACGCAGACCCCCTTTGTGCTTCTTGGGAACCAGAAAGTAGTGGGAATAACAACCACTCCCTACTTCTGGCCCAGGAACGCACTCGATGGCCCCCTTGGCCAAGAGGGTCGTGACTTCCTGCCGGAGAAGCGCCAAGGGTTCCCCCGACATGCGGTGGTACAGAGGTGGCATGGCTGGAGGGGTGGTCTGACAGGGAAGGAAGTAACCCTTGTGGATAATCTGGAACACCCACTTGTCCGATGTGATATCGCGCCAGTGGGGGAGGTGGTGGCGGATCCTGCCACTCACCGGAGTGGGGTGCTCTGCAAAGCTTGGATTAGAAGGTTTGGCGGTAGAAGCACCGGGGGTGGAGGTGGACTGACCTTCACGCTGATTCCCAGACCTGCCCCTGCGGAAGCCGCGTCTGCGCTGAGGCTGGTTCTGCATAGGCTTGCTGACGGAACGTGCCTGGGCGCCTCTGCCGTGGCCACAAAAGGAACGAAAACTAGGAGTGGCTGGGCTCTTTGCAGAAAGACCCAAGAACTTGGCGGTGGCCCGCGAGTCCTTAAAACGCTCCAGTGCACTGTCAGCCTTATCGACAAACAGGCGAGTGCCATCAAAAAGCATGTCCATGAACAAACTCTGGACATTGGGCGAGAAACCAGGAGAACGCAACCAGGCATGGCGACGCAGTGCCACAGTCGTAGAAATCGCCCTGCCGAACGAGTCAGCAGTGTCCAAAGCACACCGAATGGCGAACTTAGCAGCATCCTTACCCTCAGCAACCGCCAGGGAAAGTACAGCCCGGACCTCCTCAGGACACTGAGGCAACACCTGAGCAACGGTATCCCACATTGCGTGGGCATAGCGCCCAATAAGCAGGCGGTGTTCACCGACCGCAGCCCCAAGCTGGCCGAAGAGAACAGCCGCTTACCGAACTGATCCAGCTTCTTAGAGTCCTTATCCGGCGGAGCCGTGGGAAAGGCACTCAGCGACGTCGAGGCCTGGATGACCAGACTCTCAGGCGTAGGGCGAGTGGTCAGAAAAGCGGGGTCACCAGGCGCCGGGTGGAGACGCCTGGCAACATTCTTGTCCACAGGGGCCCCTTTGGCCGGTCGCGACCAGGTACCCAAAAGGACATCGGTGAGGGCGTCATTGAAGGGCAGCAGTGTCTCCAGCGAAGTAGACGCCGTCTGGAGCATCTCGGTGAGGAGTTTAGTTTTGAAGGTCACCATAGGAAGATAGAGGTTTAGGACCTCAGCAGCCCTACGGAGCAACATTGTGTAGGAAGCGACCTCCACCATCGTGGGCTGGGGAGAGGCAAACCCCGGGTCAGAAGAGACATTGAGGTCGCCTGCGTCCTCCAGATCGTCCACCCAGTCCCGCTCGGAGTCACACTGCCAGGCAGGAGGGTCCTTGGACCACTCCCAGTCCTCCTCCACCTCTGCCGCAGGAGGAGCCGGGGGCGGCGTAAGAGCCGGAGCTGAAGAAGGGACAAACTGCGTCGGAAACGGCTCTGTGAACGGCATTGGCCGGACCGGCCCCACATCCCAATGTGGATCCCAGGTAGGAACAGAATAGTTCTGGAACCGGGGCAAGGGTAGAACAAATGGCACCCACTGTGGCGCCGGAAGCGGAGCCATGGGCGGCGCTGGGGACGGAGCCAGCAGCTCTGGACCTCGTGGCGCCGGGGCCAGAGCCAACGGTGCAGGATCCTGTGACGCCGAAGCTGGATCCGCAGGCGGGCCAACAGTATCTAGACACAGAACCGCGGGGCCCAAAGGCGCGCCGGCAGGAGCCGGAGGCCTAGGAAGGCGGTCCATGGCGCAAGAAACTCTTGCACCTGTTCGGGAGTCGCCGACGGACCCGGGTAAGGCGGGTAGGCCGCGGGTCTCCCAGGGAGCCGCAGGGGCAGAACCCCGGTCCTCCTCGTCCGCATCCGAGGACCGACGAGAGGGCAAACACGCTTCTTCGACTTCTTTTTATGTCATCGCTTACCGGAATCCGAGGGCAAAGACTTGGAGCCCGAGAGCGAGGACTACGGCCCGTGAGCGGTCCCTTGACCCGGAGCGGCGGTGGCACAAATGCTGGGCCTCCAGCAGTTTCCGGTGCTGCTCCCTCAAGGCCTTCGGGGCCATGGCTCGACAATCCCGGCTGGCCCGGGAGTCGTGATCAGTCTCCAGGCAGTAGAGGCAAACATTGTGGAGGTCCGCCACCGACAGTGCGACGGCAGGCCCCGCAGGACTTAAATCCAGGCATCTCTACTCGCACCAGAGAAAACCAAGACGAGACAAAAGTCTCAAAAAGATCATCAAAAAATGACTAAGGTACATGCTCTATCCGGATCGGCGCTTGCTGGCGTGGAAAAAGAAACAACTGACGTCAGCGCGCATTGGTGGCGCCTAAGTAGTCTCCGTGATGTCATCTCGGTGCATACAATGCCAGTGACGGACACGGAGCCGCAGGACGCCACCTACTAACGCACGGGGGTACAGCTAAGCAAAACGTTCCGGATCCAGTCGGACGCCTGGGGGTTATTCTAAGGTAAGGAATCTATCACGAACGTGTCTCTTTCAGATACAGGTTCTACTGCTCCTTTGAGAAGGAGTGCTAGAATCTTCTCTTGAAGCACGCACCGATGTTCTGTGGAGAGGGTATGTCTGTGGGTGGGATGTTTGGTGAGGATGCAGTGAGCTTTAGACAGTATTTCAGTCGTATGATCAAGACGACCCACTGTCTGAGGTGATTCCTTACAACTGGGGAAGAAACCCCTGTAATCTTCCCTGACAGGTGTAGTGTGATGGGGGAAAGAGCAAGAGAGTCACTGCTTTGTGGGGGCAGCCCCTTTGGCCGCACTTCCTTTACCCCTTCCCTGGTACTGTTGCTTCTGTTACCTCCCCCTGAGTAACCCTCGCTGACCGTTACTGCTGGTAAGTGGTGGACGGGTCAGGAGAGGTTACCTTAGCCCATCCTCTGTACTGAGGCCTGCAAAACGAGCCTAGGGGCAGGGGAAGGTGTTTGGAAAGCAACCATAGGACTGGCCATGTCTTTGTCTAGTCTTAATGTTCTTGAGTATCTGATCTACCTACGTCCAAAGAAATGTTCGCCATCAAACAGCAGGTTTAACAGATGCTGTGGACTCCAGCTCGAAGCCAGGGATACAAAGTCAACCAAATGAGGGCTTTGGAACCAATTCCCCTGGCCGCAGTATCAGCCATGTCAAGGTGTAAGATATGATTTTGTCCCCTCAGACTCGCTCGTGTTCCCACTGTCGGTATTGGTCTGCGAGGTGCTGAAGAAGTTCTTCCATCTCATCCCAGTGGGCTCAATCATATCAGAAAAGCATTCATATTGAATTTGCAATCCTCCAATGCACGGTGGGTTGTGCAGTGACTCTCCTGCCTTCTGTATCGATCTTCTTGCTCTCTTTATCGAGGGTGGTGAGTCACCAGTCCCTTTCATGTTAGCGCACTGTGTGGAGCACCAGGGAGTCCAGCGGAATATGTCTGCAGATGTGATGGTGGGCTTAAATTTCGTCTCTACCCTTGCGTAACAATTCTGGCTTTAACGAGCTCCTTAAAGGTGTCTGGTGCGGTTTTAAGCATGCCTTTCAGCATGGTCAGAAACTGCAGGGTGCGCTATGTGATGGGCAGCCTTTCGACTGTGAAGTTTTCAACCACGTAAAAGGTGGAACCCCTATGTATCACTTCGTGGTAAGAAACGGTGTTGCCTCGTGGGGAGGATTTGGACAGATATAGGTCAGTATCCTTGTTCCCCCAAGGGATCCACATTATAGATCATCCCTAGACCCGGAGTCAAAAAGGGCCTGTAGGGTGGTCTAAGAGGTACAAGGGGCTACCTTCAACCAATCAGAGGAATGTGGTGACTCCGCTGGAGAAGGAGGATGACGTGATACATATATGGTGGAGTAGGTGCAAGTGAAGAAAGAGGAGGTGGGTGAGGACAGGAAGACTGGCTGGCAGTAGGCTAGCTCCTATGTCCCAACCTTTGCTGTGCTTGGGATGTGTAGGTTCCAGAGCAAGCTGCTCCTCAAAGGTCAGTTTCTTCTTCTTGGAATGGTCTACTGCCTTTGGTTGAGATCTTTTCAGTCTGTGAGTGAATGAAGACTCTTGATGTGCATCGAGCTGTTCTTGGAGGCGCTGAATTATGGAATGCTCTAAATTGTTTGAGCCCACCACCAAAGGTGGTTTTATAGCCAAATGACATGCTGAAGGGCTCTGCAAGCTTTTAAGCGGAGAGGTGGGTTTCTGAGCCTAGGATGGTTTTAGTGTCAAATTCTGTGCCGACGGAGCTGCCGGCGCCCCAGACGGTCAGGCTTTGAGAGTTGTTTTCAGCACTGAGGAGGGAGCGGTATCTGCACCAAGGCCTTCTGCCGGTGCCAACCATGGCTCGTAGGCAGTGGTGGGCCAGAGACCTGTTATGGGGCTTGTTAGCGTGGCACCTGTCCCGCCTATGCACAGTGTTAGCGTGCACTCTGAGATTGGTAGCCTGTACTCACTCAAAGCAGGAGTCCTTGATAGATGCTGCCCCTTTCTGATGAGGCTGTTTCTCAGTCTTCGACTGAGAGCTGGGTTCAGGGCTGAACTGTAGAGGGTTCAATGCGGACAGACCAGCCTCTGATAGTTCCTCGATATCCTGGTCACAAATATATTGGGGGTGTCATCTCCGTCTTGGAGCTGCATTTTCCGGTGTGCAAGTCTCCGATCATGTTGATACCGGAGTGTCTTCTTTCAACAGATGGCAAAGGAGGCTGGTAGATTACGTTCAGGAGACAGACAAAGGTTGCAGACCTGGTGTGGTTGGTCCAAGGATGACACTGAGGGCAGTATTGGAAGGGAGTCCTTTCCATCACCGTCTGGTCATCGTCAACGTTAAGAAGCGAAGACTAGGTAAAAAGCCCCACGAGAGGTACCGAGGGAAGCACGACCATCGAAACTCAATAGAAGAAACCTGTACGAAGAAAGTATTTTCACAACAGGAAGAAAGTATTTTCACAACCGTAGAGGATACATGTGTAAGTCTGACAACAAACACTGCAAGGCATCGATTCGGAGCTTGTTCGATAACACATCCGAAACCAATGGCGGAAAGAAAATAAGCTAACAACGGAGCTGATGCCCATGCACATTACTAAAGCAAACACAAGGAGATGATGGACGGAGCGATGAAACCTTTCAGACACCCACCCCTAGTCACAGATCTGGGTTTCATCCATCATTATTCTTTAGCTCACTTCGCCACCCGAGTTCAGACCCAGCCATATGCAAATCAGTCTTGACCCTGTGCCTCATGGGTACAATGGAGAAGTGTGGCTCAGGGGTTAGAGGCGGCAGAATCGGAAGCTGAGATCGGTCCTGGACCAGGGTTCAATTCCCCGCCTCGGATACCCTGCTGGGGTTATCTCACAGGGGAATACCAGGACGGGTTCCCAAGGCAAGCGCCTTGATGCCTTCGGGTGATACGTGCGCTATATAAATCGCAATACATTTACATTTACAAGCCCGAACTGCCAAGCCACAAATGTACATTACTAGTCATAGGAGTCACTATACCTCGTGACTCGAAAGACTTCTTCGAAGAAAAACAATTTGCACATGTCAGAGCACAACACTAGTTGGCAGGAGTATGCAGAGCATGCGTATCTAGAGCTTAACATGCCACAATATTTATTGTATTTTTTTTTTACCAAAAACAGTTAGTTAGTTGTCTTTAGTTAGTATGTCCTTTGTCCAGCCGGACAGGAATTTATTTGAAAGATGCAAACAATTAACAATGATTCTTAAAGTAATGTCAAGTGGGCACGGCCCGTGACCCTCAACGAACAAGACAAAATAACAGAATTCAGGCAAGAGAGAACAAGGCGGTCTGTGTACTTGTAGTCAGTGAACAGACTTGATTGCATATAGGGTACCATTGTACAAGGCATTTTATAAGCATTTTAGTAACATATGCTACTAGTGTGTTGACGACGTTTCGATGCCGAAACCTTAAATACATGGCATCATCTTCAGGACAAGTATATAAATCATGTTTGTCTTGGAAATTAATAACAGTTGCCTTACATACAAGGCTGCTTGCTGTTAGGAGACCGTTAGTCCAGTCAAGAGAACGATATTTTAGGCAAGGGAGAGCCTTTCAGCAGCGGGTCTAGGAATGGAGAGATCCCGCGTTTCTACACAAGGCCCTCTCAATCGCGGCTCGAGTTTTGCCGGTAGCAGGATCGCGGTACACGGCGTGTCACTGGAAAAACTATGATGGCTCGGGCCAATGTGGCTCAAAATTGAAAAGGTTTGGTTCACGAAGACCTCTTTAAAAAGGTATGTGTACAAACTGATGACCAATTCAACCGAAAACCTCAAAATACAGGCAAGAACTATTGATTACATTTGAAAAAGCCATAAAACACTTCTAAGAAAGCCTTCTTGTAACTTACATGGCTTTAAAGAAAATCCAGTGGTCTGAATGTCGTGTTGAGCAATGATGATCTTCATAAGGTCTGGAAAAAATACTATTTTACTGAGCACTTAGCATGAGCCTCTAGAAAGGCCAAGAGTTCTGCAGTTCCTGCTCGCATTCCAGTCACTTTCAGTCCAGATATGGGACTGCTGTCAATCTACTGATCCCCAAATGTTACACTCCAGCCCATTGTCTTTTAGGTTCAAAAAGAAGTTAATCGAATGGAATTTAAACCAAAACTGCTGTGCGTTATCATACCTCATAACTCTGCCACCAGTTAGGGATGTTGGGTCGCAGCCTCTGGTCACATACCACTTTCCTCATCTCTTCGATGGATGGGTCAGAGGGTACCAAGTCGTAGTATGGGAGCTGGTATTCTTCGTGGACCCCTTGGGTAGGGTAGAAAATGAGCGGGAATAAAACAGAAAGAGCACAATTTATTGTGGAGACGCATTGGAAAGCAGGCAGCAAGTTGTGTAAGCTTTTCTATACTTGGGCTACTTGGTAGAATTTACAAAAAGGAACAGCATGAAGGATAAAAAGAGTAGGAAGATGTCAAAAGGGGTTATGAATGTAGGTGTGCTCCCCTGGCATCACTGTACAAGGAAGATATGTAGACTGTGACGACAGATACCCCGTCTGAGTACAGGATGTACGTCCTACCACTGGACAGCACTACTACTGACTATCAATTAAGTGTAATGAGATGTGATGTGATTTTGCTGCAAAAATGTTAATAAAAATAAAAACATATATCAAATGAATGTAGGTGTGCTCAGTCATCCTATATTTACCTCCTGCGTTGCAACGGCGAGCAATCTCCCAGTAAACCAGTCCAAGGGCATAGATGTCGGCACATTTAAAGGAATCAAAGTGTTTCATGTTAATCGTCTCGTCCAGGACTTCGGGAGCCATGTATCTGAAGGACACAAAGGAGAAAGCCACAATGTCAGCATTAGCGAAATTACTAGGACCACAACACTACATAAAGAATCAACATTCATCTCAGGGGTCTTCCCCTGTCCGGAACACCAACCGGAAAAAAAAAACTGCCATGGTTGAAAGATCGAGTTTCACGTTTTTGGATCTGTAGTTACTCCTTCAACTTTCGAAATAAGTGGCGAGTCTTGCACTGGTTGGTTATCGGACACCATCACTTCAACCACTATAACATTTCCTTTAGAGAGTGTCATATAGAACTGTACAAGCTCCACAAGACCAGCTCTTCTTTAAATAATCGGACAAGAATTTCCATTACTTCTGGTATAAAAAAACAACAGCTGCTTCTTACCACCCTAATCATCACACCACCCTTTCGATATGCAGGTCTTTGAGCAAGTTTACAGAGATTACACAACTAAAGTTTGTGTCCTATCCATTAGTGGCCACCATATGCAAGTTTACCAGACCACAGCAGAGCATTAGGCACGGCTGCCTGTAAAAAAAGTGTAAAAAAACCAAGAAGAAGTCTCCCCAATGCTGCATGATTTATCACCAAATTATCGGCTGTAAATATAATTTTCTCTAATCATCAGCTTATGATTTCAGTAAATATACACACTTTTGTCTTGAATACATATTTTTCAATGTTGGTATAGGTACAATAATTCAACCAACCAAAATCTTCTAATTTAGTAGGCGAAGCTGCACACAGGAGAGCAACTTACAGGTAGCTGGAGGTCTACCGCTAGCTCACGAGCTACTCATTGAAGAACACTGCTCTACACAATCCAGTCAGTTTTTTCGTTTTAGTGTCCATTACCTAATTTTATTTGTTTCTTCCTAAGATTATGTTGTGTGCCTCATTCAGAATTTGGAGTAACTTCTGGCAGCTCCTTGAAAGAGCCTTTTTCATCAACTACAGAGAGAGATGGGCAGGATATCCTTCCCAACTCAAAAGTAGTTCTCTATTTTAGATATGGTTAAGGAAACTTACATTTTTTTTCATGTTGGATCTCTTTGAACCTGAAAATAAAAATTTCAATCAGATTCTAAAACGGCAATTGCTGCAGTCTACCTCTCTCTAATGGGCTTGCATTCATCTATCTCATAAGCCTAAAAAATTCTAATGGGCAGGGTGAATGACACTCTTGATAAGCTATTAAATCCAATAAATACAATGCCGGGTCCAGCCATCTGAGCTAGATCATGGTTAAACTAATGAAGTTTCATCCTTTGTTTTCTTGGTTGGAAAAAACTAGAGACTGTAGAAAACCACTTTACTTCGGTCAGGGTAGGACACTGAAGAATATCTGTACTGATTTTCAACTGGTTCTTCAAATAGTGACATGTTTTCCTCAATTAATTTACCACTGAATACAAAAGTGTGAAGGTAATCCACCCAGTAAACGTTTACACTGGATAGCAATACAACAGAAACCTACATGTGTGCAATAGGGGTTATTATTTACAGTTATGGACTGTTGAGAAAAAAACTACAAGTAGGGAATAGTTTAATGCAAAATAAGGCATACGAAAGCGGGGAAGACTTCACACTTTAGAAAAAAACAAATTATATTGAAAGGAACATTTAATTAAAAAGAAAAACTGGTTTACAGTAAAATATAATGGCAAAAGGAAGGGATACACTGTCTTCCCTTGTGAACTAAAACTGAAACTTAATAAAATAAAAAAATATCTAAACAATAATCCTGGAACTCTTGGAAAAACTTAAAATCCAATAACAAAAAATAGGACTGACATTAATCGACCGTCATTAATCTTGAAAATAACAAATTAACATTTCTAGGAGGTGGAATACCTGCAACACCAAAGTCTACCTCAATGGTGGTGGTTTCTCACTCACATTAGGCACTGCAGCCTCTTTATTTTTTATTTTTTTTACTTACTAGCATAATACCAAGTACAGCCAGTAGGGGACATAAACACTTTGCTGTAACAGCTCTCCATAGTTTTGCCCTCAATCTCACTTCTTGACACTTAGCAAGCACCAGCCTTAGCTTCTGCTCTCACCCTCTCAGGTCTTTCTCAAGTAGGGAAATCAGATCCTATGGCTCCCAGCTACTCCAGCTCCAGTTACTCTCCTGAGCACACTGGTAGTCTACAAACTACCTTTGATTTTTTTTACACTGAGTCTTATACAGATTGTTCAATATGTCAGAAACCAACGTGTGTGGTGCCTGCAGCCCCGGGACTGTTGATGGCTTAGTGCTGCTTAAACAAGTGGAACACAGCCTCAAAGGAATACGCAGTCTAGACCAGGCTACTGGTGGAGGGGGTAGAACAATAAATTCAGAGGCAGGCTACCTCCCAGACTAGTGGAATGGAAGCCAGATCGAGAAGCTGTAAATGGGTGATACAACAGAATGCCACAACATGTAAAAAAATGTATGTACCGTTTAGTTCCCACTCTCTGATTAGGCGCTATGTCGATGGTGTCTGTTACAGAGTCGTGCCGTACAGCAAGGCCCAGGTCGGCGATGGCACACATGCCGTTCTTCTTTACCAAGACGTTCTTGGATTTTAAATCCCGGTGGGCGATACCCGGTTTACCTGGAAAACAAGAGCATGGCGGTTAACCTTTTCTCAGCGTGAGTGGATTGCACTTTCCAGGGCACAGGCAGTTCTGCTAGTGTAACTTTGCATGCTGGGCTCAGGCGCAGACTAAATCGACACACACCAAACTGGATCCCACAGATTATCCCTTGCAGTTACGACCTCATACCAGGATTCTAATTGGATGATCAAAGGACAAGAGGTTCGGAAGAGAAGAAAATACAAATAAATGAGGTCCAGCCCTGTTTGTACTTTGTAATGTTAAAGTCTAACGGTTACAGGGTGAAGTTTGAGTTGCATACTGCCCCATAGAACCTAAAAATTAAGCTGGCAGGGAACATAAATCCCAGCAGCATACCCAGGATGGAAAATTCAGCAGCAGCTTGTGAAGAACACAGAAAGAGGTCCAACAAAAAGGAGACAATCTCCCTACTTTACACATGCCATTCAACTGGCTTCTGAAGTCACAGAAAAACTACATTTGCTACATAGAAATAGAAGCTACAGTGAAGCACCTAAGGCAGCAATGGCAGAGAACAGGGAAATTACATTACATCAAGTCCAAATAACAGACAAAAAAAAAATCACATTATTTCTTACAAAAAGCAGGGGAAAAGCACCCACTAGCTTCTGGGGACAGAAAACAGACATTTTGCCACCAGTATACAAGAGGCACCCAAAAGGAAAATAAAAATATAACACAAAACACTGCCTTCCAGGGAACTGCTGGACTCACAATTTTCAGAGAAAGGAGACATACAATAGTCTCTGCCTCGAAAGGACGCAGAAGAAAATGTACGATACAACTTGAAGAGAGCAGGGGAAAAAAATGTAATTCTTTCAGAGGGCAGGAAATATACCTTGTTGCTTTCAACAGAGTGGAAAAATACACCCCACAGCTTTCATGACATAAGGAAGGAAAGAAAACAAGTTACTTACCTGTAACTTCAGTTATTCAGTATTTCATAGAATCACATGCTTGGAATCATCCCTGCCGACGAGGCGCAGTCTCACGGTATAATAAAATATATACATAATAGTCATAAAAATATTATATAATAGGCTACTATGGACTGCAAAGTCACTACATTAGCCTATCTTAGTCCTTTTGTAAAAAGAACCACATTTGAACACATCTAATCAGGCTCCACAACCTATTAGAACACTCCATAGAGAGGCAAACCCTCAGATTTTCGTAGCACAAGTGACAGTAAGTATGTACTAGCAATAAGGTAAGCCTCTCCGGGGAGGAGGGTGGGTCGCATGTGAATCCATGAAAGATACTAATACTGGATAACTGAAGTTACAGGTAAGTAACTTATTTTCTTATCCAGTATTGGGGTATCTTTCATAGATTCACATGCTTAGAATCAGAATAGTTAGCAGTAAATAATCCTTAGTTGTATAGCGGGTATCATGAGAAACACAATAGATACCTCGTAAAAACCAATATAGCAATGCAAGAATGCCACCTTCCATGTTAAGAATTGTAATTCACATGAATGTAGTTGTTTGAAGGGAGGTCCCATAAGTCTGGTAAGTACTATGTTTAAGTTCCAGACTGGTGAAGGTGGATGCTTTGGAGGGATTATCCTTTTAAGTCCTTCCATAAAAGCTTTGATTGGTGGTACTCTGAACAGGGACATGTGTTGTCTGTTTTGGAGATATGCTGCTATAGCAGCAAGATGTAGCCTTATGGAAGTGTATACTAGATTGCATCTTTGAAGATGTAACAGGTAACATATAATGTTTTGGATGGAAGCATCTAATGGATTGATTTGGTTATTATTGCAATAAATTACAAATCTTTTCCATTTAGCTGCATAGCATGCTCTAGTAGTTGGGCGCCTTGCCTCCTTGATAACGTTCATGCAATCAGGAGGCAAGTTAAGGTATCCGAACTCTAAGACTTCAGGAGCCAGATCGCTAGGTTCATCTGATTGGGATCTGGGTGCCTGATTTCTCCATGGTTCTGAGTTAAAAGATGTGGCGAGAGGCGCAGTCTTTGATGGGGAACTACTGAAAGTTCAAGGAGCGTTGTGTACCATGGCTGTCTTGCCCATGTGGGAGCAACCAGGATCATTGTGAGTGACTGTTGGTGTAGGTTGCGTGCCACCAGCGGAATCAGTGGGGTTGGTGGAAAAGCGTACGCAAACCTGCTTGACGAGTTCATCCATATCGCATTGCCTTGTGACAATGGGTGTGGGAACCTGGCGGCAAAGTACTGGCATTTTGAGTTTTCTTTTGTGGCAAACATCTATCTCTGGATGCCCCCATTCTTGGAAGAATGGTTGGAGAACGTGAGGGTGAATCTCCCATTCGTGTAGCTGTTGGCTGTGTCTGCTTAACAGATCTGCTATTTGATTGTCTTTCCCTGGCAGGTGTTCGCGAGGAGAAAAATGTTTTTGGGAATTGCCCATTTTCATATGCTCTGTGCTAGGTGAGACAGCTGTGGAGAGTGTGTCCCTCCTTGTTTCTGGATGTAGTACATGGCTGTCATGTTGTCCATCCGGATTAACACAGCCTTGATGTACAAGTATTTCTGGAATGCTTTCAGTGCTAGAAATACTGCTAGCAACTCTAAGTAGTTGATATGCAGTGTCTTGTGTTTGATTATCCAGAGCCCTTGGACTGTGTATTGAAGTAGGTGGGCTCCCCAACCTGTCAGTGATGCGTCCGCTGTCAATACTACTTGTGAAACTGCCTCTTGGAACAGTCGCCCCTTGGAAAGGTTTTATGGATTCGACCACTGCAGAGAGTTGTAAGTGCGACTGTCTACCAACACTAGGTCTTTTAGTTGTCCTTGAGCCTGGTTCCACAGCCGTGCTAGGCATTCCTGCAATGGACACATTTGAAGTCAGGCATGAGAGACAATAACTATGCAGGAGGCCATCGTGCCTATGAGCAGCATGAACACTCGAGCTGGCAGAGAGTGCTGTGGCTGAAACTTTTGAATGAGAGTTTGTATGCTGGCTATCCTGGCTGGGTTTGGATATGCCTTTGCCACTGAGGTATTTATTGTAGCTCCCAGATATTGTTGTTTGTGGGAGGGCTGTAGGTGTGACTTTAGGTAATTTATGGAAAAACCCAGACTGTGCAACAGCTGGATTGTCTGAGACGTGTGGCTTGCACACTATGACTTGGACTTTATGAGACAATCGTCTAGGTATGGAAACACGTGGAGATGTGTTGCCTTCTGAGGTGTGCTGCTACTACTGCTAGGCATTTTGTGAACACCCTGGGTGCTGTAGTTACTGTAGGAGAGTGGGGTCTGCAATCCCATGGCCACACCAGATTTTTGCTTTTTGCTTCACTGATTTACGACTTTCCCTGGCTGTGGGCCTGCTAATCAGACCCACAGCCTAGCTGTTATCTCTCTAAATTACAACCATGTACCTTAGGTGCATTTTACCAATTGGTACTGAGCCACCTTATCAGTCCCTGTACAGTATACCTTAGGTATCCAGGGCATAGGTGTACCCAGGGCCTACCAGGGGCTGAAGCATGTATTATGCCACCCCTGGCTGGCCATCCAAACAGACACAACTGGCTGCACGACAGCTGGGGCAAGGTGGTGTAATCACCCTTTGCTTTAGATATAGTATACCTATATCTAACCCTAAAATGGACACATATATTCCTATCAGTCACTCCTATGGCAGGTCTTGTCAATCCTGAAGGCAGAGTGCTTGGAATTATGTGAGATGGTGCTCTGGCATGAGCTGAGCCCGTTTGCAGCTTGCGGAACCAAGTCCTAATAGCTGTTCCATGATAACGCTATACCATATACTCTTAAGTGCATTATAATCCTCGCGGTTAAATGCTAACTTAGGCATAGCATTATCAAAACATGTCGAGTAAGGTGTCATACGATTTGGAATACTACCCCCTCGCCAATTCTGGCGACGGGGGTAGCATTCCACCCTTCTAGAGGGACACGACATGTATGTAACTGCGAACCCCGGTTAAAGTCAGACATAGCCTCAGCTCCACAAAATGGATGCTGCCACCGAGACACAAGTCTGCCCTCCTGCTGCTGGGAGTCCTTCCAGCAACGGAGGCCTGGACAAAGGGTTTCCTGTCAGGGGCGAAGCTAGCACCATCCCAGACAGAATTTTGTGTATCCCAGGTAGGCAGGGCTGAAAGGAAGGTGACTGCAAGTGGCACCCCGGTGCTCACTGTGCATATGCCGGCTCAAACCAGTTCCAGGGGCACCTGGGGAGAGACTGGACAAAGGAGAGGGGTGTAACCACCCCCCTCCTGGTCCCACCCATAGGGCAGGACCTAGTCGTGTGCCAGCCCCTTTTCTTAGGATAAAGGTAGGATCAGGCCCCCTTCCCAAATTAGATAATTCTGAATCTTGACTACTTTCCACGAAAGAACTCTTGACTTCTTCTGAAGACTCTCCCTTGTGGCTAAGGAGTAGCCACCCTGCACCAGCAGGCACCATCAAAGCACTTGCGGTTTGCTGCACGTCCATCCTCCGGATCAAGACTGCCCAGCTCGACGAGAACCGGTCTTCCCGCCATCTCTGACCTCTACCTACATCATCCAGCCCAGCTGAGATTCGTGGGTGTGACGAGACCCGTGGGACCGGCCATCTTCAAGACCTGCACGACGCTTTACCAGCACGACCCACGAGAGATCCTCGAGTGAGTGCTTTGGGGTTTGAGAAGCCCTAACCCTGAGCAGCTCCAGCACCGAAGTCCAGCCCCCCAGCATCCACGAGATCTGCGTGGGGCCCTTCTGCTCTTTGCTACTCACCGCGTTGTCCGGCTACTTGCCTGCTGGCTTGTGGCACTCCTGACGACGAACCACGACACTTCCATCGCTGGTCTGGTTGCTCCAGACTGGCCCTTGCTCCCCTCCAACAGAGGAGTACCCTGGACCCTCCTGGTCCACTCCAGACGCCATCTTGAGTCTACCGCGTGGGCTTGCCTTTGCCAAGGCTTGTTGCTCCAATCCTGGTTTCAGCAGCGCCGACAGCAGACACCTTCGTGGGACAGCTCGCACCTCCATCCTGGTCGCCGACAACGCCTCCTGGTCCGAGAGACTGCAGAGCCCAGCGTCGCCCACTCACCTGGTCGAGGTGACTTCATCCGGTGCCATCCTGGTGCCCATCTGATCACTGGCTAGTGATCAAGAACTGAGTCCCCTCTGCTTTCAGGTCATCTTCAACTCCGATCCAGGCTTGGATCCCATCGAACTTCATCACTGGTCGCCTCCCAGCAACTTCTTCTTTCAGGCTCCATAGACTGTAACGAGGATCCCCGACGTCTTTTGAACCCTATGCAGCCGCAGCACCTGGGCTAGGTAACTCGAGCATTTCAGTGCTCCAACGTAGGTTTACTATCTAAGTGTCCAGATCCTTTTTCGTTTTCAGCCTAACTAGTCGGATTCGTCCGATAACACTAACTTTACGAAATCTAGCATCCATAGACTTCTTCCCGCATCCCGCGTGAGAGTGCACACTCTGCACCCGATCTCCCTAGGCCTCCCGCTCCTAACCTTAGGGTTCTGTAGTGTAGTCCTAGCGATCCTGAAGCCTCTGGATCCAGTTACTTACCTGCTAGTATTTCGCATTCCACTTTTGTAGTATATGGTTTTTCGTGCCCCTCGGGCATTTGTGTAAATTGCGCAACTTAAAGTATTTTCGTAAGAGTTTTGTATTGTGCTTAGCTCCCTGACTCATAAAGAGTTCAGGGTAGACTTGTTATTAATAAATATCCTATATTTTTATAACAACTTGTGTGGTGTCCTTTCACTTGGTGTTCAAGGGGTATATGTGATGGTAAAACAGCTGGCTTAACACGCCCTCTAGAGTTTAGCCTAAAGACTGCTCTTGTCCACAGTACTAGGATAGCGGATCTAATAAGGTTGACTTACAACCAATCATCAATAAGGGTCGTTTGGAATGATACACAGTGATCACTAGAATAGTGAGCACTACATATCAGGCCAACTTCTCACATTGGTGTGCAGCGGTTGGGATTTGAGCTTGCTGTTGTTTTACCTCGCACGTATCCTAAGAATATCATTTGAAAGATCACATAAGTACCCAGGTACATATAACTTAACTTAGAATACTCCGAGTTCTACTGAACCAGCTGTTGTAGTGTAACAGGGCCTAGCACACCCTGACTACAACTCTTAGCAAGGGACCAGTAGGTAAACCCATAGTGTAGGTAGGTGCATCACTTACACCACACTAGAAGCATGTCTACCCATGGAGAGTCTTCAGAGACTCCCCTTGTGGTTGTTGACCCTCCACAGGTCACTTCCAGATATGCAGCCCTTAGCTTCCAGGAGATGAGACAATTGTGTACCTCCAGGAAACTAAAACAGGGTTCTAACCCTACCACTCCTTTCCTGCTAGGTCTCTTAGAGACTTATGATGCTAGAAAGGCTGCTCATACAGATGAGAGCATGCCCCCCTTAGAAGGTGCCCCTGGTGATCCTGACCTCACTGAAACAGTTGATGTAGAAGAGGAGGAGGAAGAAGAGGAAGTCTCTGGGGATGAGGCAAACAAAGTTCCTGAGCTAGTCAGCAGACTTACTAGGGCCAACTTAGACCTGCATGGGAAAGGATCTGGGGGACCCCCAGTACTGACCCTGATCAGGCCTAACCTTGGAGTTAGAAGAGATAGGTCTCATTCTAGGAACTACAATAGATCTGGGCACTCTAATGCCTCTTCTCAGAGGAGAAGGATTTCTCCCCAGAGGGGAATGACTTCCCCTCAGAGAAGAGAGCATGAAGCAAGGATGAAACAAGCTAATCTGAGGATCCAGAGGGAAGAACTTGCCCTTGCCAAAGAGAAGCTTGCCTTTGCTAGAGAGCAACAGTTGAGTGGGGCAGTCCCCACTGGTGGCAGCAATATCCCTTCCAAGGATAAAGACAGGAGTTTTGACACTAGACACCTGAGTAAAATAGTGCCCCCCTTTAAACAAGGGGATGACATCCACAAGTGGAAGACTGCTTTGGAGAGGGCCTGCACTGTCCAGTGCATCCCCCCCAAACCAGTGGGCAGCTATATTGTGGCTCTCCTTTGAAGGAAAAGGTAGAGATAAGCTCCTCACTACTAGAGCTGAGGATGCTAACAATTACCAAGTCCTGAAGAATACACTGATTGATGGGTTTGGCCTAACAACTGAGCAGTACAGGTTGCTGTTCAGAGACACCCAGAAAACTCAGTCTCAGGATTGGGCTGATTTCGTAGATTGTGCCACTAAGGCTTTTGAAGGCTGGTTACTGGGAAGTAAAGTTACTGATTTTACAGGATTGTATAATCTAATTATGAGAGAGCAAATCTTAAGTAATTGTCAAAATCAGTTGTTGCATCAGCACCTTATTGACTCAGATCTGACCTCTCCCCAAGAATTGGGAAAGAAGGCAGACAGATGGGTCAGGACAAGGGTCAAGCAGCAGAACCAGAACCAGGGTGGTGGCCAAAAGAAAGCAGATCCCAATGGTAATGAGAATAAGCAAAATGACCAGAAGTCTTCAACAGGGCCCCAATAATCCAAAGAGGGTGGGACCCAGAATTCCCAAAAGAAGAAGAACAATGGTCAGAAGAAACCATGGTGCCAGTACTGTAAAAGTAATACTCACTGGTTTAGTGAGTGCACCAAGAAAGGCCCAACTCCTACCACTACTGCCCCTAAGGCACCTGCACCCCCTAGTACAGTTAGTAGTGGTAGTAATCCTCCTAAGGCTATAGTGGGGTTAACCCTGGGAACTGAGGCGGGCTCTGACTTAGTCAGAACACCTACTCAGGCTGTTCTTGTTTGTACTGGGGACATGGATATGACCCCTACAACAAGTCCCAGTACTCTGGGCAAGTACAGGCAGACGCCTTTGATTAATGGAAAAATGGCTCAGGCCTACAGGGACACTTGTGCCAGTGTCACCATGGTGACACCTAACTTTGTGGACCCTGACCAGGTAATACTGGGAGCAGACTACCTGGTGACCAATGCTAGCAATGCCACTACCTCCCATAGTATGGCACTTGTTAACTTCTCCTGGGGAGGGGTAAATGGCCTCAAAAGGGTTGTTGTTAGTTCAGACCTCCCTGTGGACTGTCTTTTGGGCAATGATTTGGAATCCTCCTTATGGTCAGATGTGGAGTATAGGACTCATGTGGAAATGTTAGGTTTGTCAGCACATGTCCTTGCTGTGACTAGGTCACATGCCAAGAAATGCCCAGCTGAACTAGTGCTGGATCCTGGAACAATGGACCAGACACTAACTAAGAGAAAGAGCAGTAGGGGTAAGGTTGACCCTTCCCCCCTGCCTCAGGAACAGGATCAGCTCTATCAGGAGACTGACCCCAAGACCTCAGAAGGAACTGTCCTAGAAGAGCTTGAGCCTGAACAGGTTGAGTTTCTTGGGACAGGGGGCCCTACCAGGGCAGACTTGAGGCAGGCACAGTTAGACTGTTCCTCTCTTGAACCCCTCAGACAGCAGGCTGCTGCTGAGGCTGCAGGGAATGCCACAGGTGCCCATAAAGTGTACTGGGATGATGGACTCCTTTACTCTGAGGCAAGAGACCCCAAGCCTGGTGCTACCAGGAGGCTGGTCATCCCCTTGTCTCTGAGAGGTTTCCTTCTCATCTTGGCCCATGAAATTCCCCTTGCAGGTCACTTAGGCCAGAACAAGACTTGGGACAGGCTTGCCCCACACTTTCACTGGCCCCATATGTCTGAGGACACCAAGAACTTTTGTCGTTCATGTATCACCTGCCAAGCCAGTGGCAAATCAGGTGGCACAACAAAGGCCCCCCTTATACCACTACCTGTGGTGGGGGTGCCCTTTGAAAGGGTGGGGATTGACATTGTTGGACCAATGGACCCCCCCAACAGCATCTGGGCACAGATTTATACTGGTGGTAGTGGATCATGCCACCAGGTATCCAGAAGCTATTCCCCTTAGAACCACTACAGCTCCTGTTGTGGCAAGGGCCCTGGTTGGGGTTTTCTCCAGAGTGGGGTTCCCTAAGGAGGTTATCTCTGACAGAGGTGCAAACTTCATGTCAGGATACGTGACTGCTATGTGGAAGGAATGTGGTGTCAATTACAAATTCACCACACCCTATCACCCACAATGCAATGGGCTTGTTGAGAGATTCAACAAGACCCTCAAAGGGATGATAAAAGGGTTACCTGAAAAGCTTAGGCGAAGATGGGACATCCTTTTACCCTGCCTTCTGTTTGCTTGCAGAGAGGTCCCACAGAAGGGGGTTGGCTACAGCCCTTTTGAGCTTTTGTTTGGACATCCTGTAAGAGGACCCCTATGTCTTGTGAAGGAAGGATGGGAGTTACCTCTCAGAAAGCCTAAACTTGACATAGTGGACTATGTACTTGGTCTCCGCTCCAGGATGGCAGAGTACATGGAGAAGGCATCTAAACACCTTGAGGCCAGCCAGGAACTTCAAAAAGCTTGGCATGACCAAAAGGCTGTCCTAACTGTATACCATGCAGGGCAGAAGGTGTGGGTGTTGGAGCCAGTGGCCCCAGCAGCACTCCAAGACAAATGGTCTGGACCCCACATCATCATTGAACAAAAGGGAGAAGTCACCTAATTGGTGGACATGGGAACTCCCAGGAGCCCTCACAGAGTACTTCATGTGAATAGGCTCAAAGCATTTGTTGACAGGGAGGACATGGGCTTGCTCATGGCCACAGATGAGGGACAGGAGGAAGAGAGTGACCCTCTCCCAGACCTGCTCACTCAGAACCCTGATGATGGGTCAGTAGATGGTGTAGTCTTTTCTGACAGCCTCTCTGAGCATCAGCAAAAGGATTGTAGGCAAGTCCTTCAATCTTTCAGACAAATGTTTTCTCTGACCCCCAGTCAGACAAACTGGTGCACACATGAGGTGGACACTGGAGACAGTCTGCCTATAAAGAGTAAAATCTACAGGCAACCTGACCACGTCAGGGACTGCATAAAAACTGAAGTACAAAAGATGTTGGAATTGGGAGTCATTGAACCCTCAGAGAGCCCTTGGGCTAGTCCTGTAGTTCTAGTGCCTAAACCTCACACCCAAGATGGTAAGAGAGAGATGAGGTTTTGCGTAGACTACAGGGGTCTCAATGCTGTCACTAAGACAGATGCCCATCCAATACCCAGGGCAGATGAACTGATAGACAAGTTGGCTTCTGCAACTTTCTTAAGTACATTTGACCTGACAGCTGGTTATTGGCAAATCAGGTTAGCTGAGGATGCCAAGGCCAAGACAGCATTTTCTACCCCAGGAGGTCATTACCAATTTGTGGTGATGCCCTTTGGTTTGAAAAATGCACCTGCCACTTTTCAAAGGTTGGTGAACCAAGTCCTCACTGGGTTGGATGACTTTTGTGCAGCATATCTAGATGATATTGCTGTCTTTAGCTCCACCTGGAAGGATCACCTGATCCACCTGAGGAAAGTTTTAGAGGCCCTGCAAAAGGCAGGCCTCACTATCAAGGCTACTAAGTGCCAGATAGGGCAGAGTCAAGTTGTATACTTGGGCCACTTTGTAGGTGGAGGCCAAGTTAAACCTGTGGAGAGCAAGATACAGGCCATAAAGGATTGGGCTCCTCCAACCACCCAGACACAGGTCAGAGCTTTCTTGGGCCTGTCTGGTTACTATAGGAAGTTTGTCAGAAATTATGGGTCCATTGTGACTCCACTGAATGACCTGACAAGTAAGAAAATGCCAAAGAAAGTTCAGTGGACAGTTAGCTGTCAAAAGGCATTCGATGACCTAAAGCAGGCCATGTGCACTGCACCTATTCTCAAGAGTCCAGACTACTCCAAAATCTTCATTGTCCAAACAGATGCTTCTGAGTTGGGTGTGGGAGCTGTTCTATCTCAGCTGAATATTGATGGTCATGACCAGCCCATTGCTTTTATAAGCAGAAGGCTGACCCCTAGAGAGAAACGTTGGTCAGCTATTGAGAGGGAGGCCTTTGCTGTGGTTTGGGCCCTGAAGAAGTTGAGGCCCTACTTGTTTGGTACTCACTTCAAGATTCAGACCGACCATAAGCCCCTCTTATGGCTAAATCAAATGAAGGGTGAAAATCCCAAACTTCTTAGGTGGTCCATTTCCCTACAGGGGATGGACTTTACAGTGGAGCACCGCCCAGGGACTGACCATGGTAATGCAGATGGTCTCTCCAGGTACTTCCACTTAGAGCAAGAAGACTCACCTGGTCAAGGTTAGTTTAATGTCCCTAAGTTTGGGGGGGGGTTGTGTAGGAGAGTGGGGTCTGCAATCCCATGGCCACCCCAGATTTTTGCTTTTTGCTTCACTGATTTACGACTTTCCCTGGCTGTGGGCCTGCTAATCAGACCCACAGCCTAGCTGTTCTCTCTCTAAATTACAACCATGTACCTTAGGTGCATTTTACCAATTGGTACTGAGCCACCTTATTAGTCCCTGTACAGTATACCTTAGGTATCCAGGGCATAGGTGTACCCAGAGCCTACCAGGGGCTGAAGCATGTATTATGCCAGCCCTGGCTGGCCATCCAAACAGACATAACTGGCTGCACGACAGCTGGGGCAAGGTGGTGTAATCACCCTTTGCTTTAGATATAGTATACCTATATCTAACCCTAAAATGGACACATATATTCCTATCAGTCACTCCTATGGCAGGCCTTGTCAATCCTGAAGGCAGAGTGCTTGGAATTATGTGAGATGGTGCTCTGGCATGAGCTGAGCCCGTTTGCAGCTTGCGGAACCAAGTCCTAATAGCTGTTCCATGATAACGCTATACCATATACTCTTAAGTGCATTATAATCCTCGCGGTTAAATGCTAACTTTGGCATAGCATTATCAAAACATGTCGAGTAAGGTGTCATACGATTTGGAATACTACCCCCTCGCCAATTCTGGCGACGGGGGTAGCATTCCACCCTTCTAGAGGGACACGACATGTATGTAACTGCGAACCCCGGTTAAAGTCAGACATAGCCTCAGCTCCACAAAATGGATGCTGCCACCGAGACACAAGTCTGCCCTCCTGCTGCTGGGAGTCCTTCCAGCAACGGAGGCCTGGACAAAGGGTTTCCTGTCAGGGGCGGTGCTAGCACCATCCCAGACAGGATTTTGTGTATCCCAGGTAGGCAGGGCTGAAAGGAAGGTGACTGCAAGTGGCACCCCGGTGCTCACTGTGCATATGCCGGCTCAAACCAGTTCCAGGGGCACCCCAGCCCCTGAGCTGGGGGGAGACTGGACAAAGGAGAGGGGTGTAACCACCCCCCTCCTGGTCCCACCCATAGGGCAGGACCTAGTCGTGTGCCAGCCCCTTTTCTTAGGATAAAGGTAGGAGCGGGCCCCATCCCAAATTAGATAATTCTGAATCTTGACTACTTTCCACGAAATAACTATTGACTTCTTCTGAAGACTCTCCCTTGTGGCTAAGGAGTAGCCACCCTGCACCAGCAGGCACCATCGAAGCACTTGCGGTTTGCTGCACGTCCATCCTCCGGATCAAGACTGCCCAGCTCGACGAGAACCGGTCTTCCCGCCATCTCTGACCTCTACCTACATCATCCAGCCCAGCTGAGATTCGTGGGTGTGACGAGACCCGTGGGACCGGCCATCTTCAAGACCTGCACGACGCTTCACCAGCACGACCCACGAGAGATCCTCGAGTGAGTGCTTTGGAGTTTGAGAAGCCCTAACCCTGAGCAGCTCCAGCACCGAAGTCCAGCCCCCCAGCATCCACGAGATCTGCGTGGGGCCCTTCTGCTCTTTGCTGCTCACCGCGTTGTCCGGCTACTTGCCTGCTGGCTTGTGGCCCTCCTGACGACGAACCACGACACTTCATCGCTGGTCTGGTTGCTCCAGACTGGCCCTTGCTCCCCTCCAACAGAGGAGTACCCTGGACCCTCCTGGTCCACTCCAGACGCCATCCTGAGTCTACCGCGTGGGCTTGCCTTTGCCAAGGCTTGTTGCTCCAATCCTGGTTTCAGCAGCGCCGACAGCAGACACCTTCGTGGGACAGCTCGCACCTCCATCCTGGTCGCTGACAACGCCTCCTGGTCCGAGAGACTGCAGAGCCCAGCGTCGCCCACTCACCTGGTCGAGGTGACTTCATCCGGTGCCATCCTGGTGCCCATCTGATCACTGGCTAGTGATCAAGAAATGAGTCCACTCTGCTTTCAGGTCATCTTCAACTCCGATCCAGGCTTGGATCCCATCGAACTTCATCACTGGTCGCCTGCCAGCAACTTCTTCTTTCAGGCTCCATAGACTGTAACGAGGATCCCCGACGTCTTTTCAACCCTATGCAGCCGCAGCCCCTGGGCTAGGTAACTCGAGCATTTCGGTGCTCCAACGTAGGTTCACTATCGAAGTGTCCAGATCCTTTTTCGTTTTCAGCCTAACTAGTCGGATTCGTCCGATAACACTAACTTTACGAAATCTAGCATCCATAGACTTCTTCCCGCATCCCGCGTGAGAGAGCACACTCTGCACCCGATCTCCCTAGGCCTCCTGCTCCTAACCTCAGGGTTCTGTAGTGTAGTCCTAGCGATCCTGAAGCCTCTGGATCCAGTTACTTACCTACTAGTATTTTGCATTCCACTTTTGTAGTATATGGTTTTTCGTGCCCCTCGGGCATTTGTGTAAATTGCGCAACTTAAAGTATTTTCGTAAGAGTTTTGTATTGTGCTTAGCTCCCTGACTCAAAGAGTTCTGGGTAGACTTGTTATTAATAAATATCCTATATTTTTATAACAACTTGTGTGGTGTCCTTTCACTTGGTGTTCAAGGGGTATATGTGATGGTAAAACAGCTGGCTTAACACGCCCTCTAGAGTTTAGCCTAAAGACTGCTCTTGTCCACGCTACTAGGATAGCTGGTCTAATAAGGTTGACTTACAACCAATCATCAATAAGGGTCGTTTGGAATGATACACAGTGATCACTAGAATAGTGAGCACTACATATCAGGCCAACTTCTCACAGTTACCCCGAGGGGAGCACTTTGAATTGGTAATGTTTACCTTCTATTGTGAACCTGAGATATTTCCTGTGAGCTGGATGTATAGGTATGTGAAAATATGCATCTTTGAGGTCTAATGTATCAAGGAAGTCGCCTTGCTGTAGTAACGGGAGGACTTGTAGAGTGATCATATGGATATGCTCTGAGAGTATGTATTGGTTTAGAGGTCTGAGGTCTAGTATGGGTCTGAGGGATCCATCCTTTTTGGGATTTAGGAAGTATAGAGAATATACTCCTGTTCCTTGGTGGTGAAA